>NC_083096.1:84629583-85902500 GCF_949774975.1 Lagenorhynchus albirostris
ATATATTCCTGAGAAAGACATCAAAAGGAATGTCCGGCTTGAAGGGACCTAAAGGCAAAAACTAAGAAGAACAAAAGCACCCTGGTTACATGGTATGTGTTTTTCATAAACGGAAACCATGTAGTTAAATAGTATGTCTTGGCTTCACACCATACCGACTGGTTTCTCCTTCCTGCTTTTCCAACACATCTTCTTGTTGACCTGAAGGCTGTGGATTCAAAGACGCTGTTTACTTTTTCAGGTACAGGTGTGTGACAAACATCAAAAGCCAATTTTGGTTTAAGACAGTAATAACAAACACTGCACCACGTGTGGAATGCATAAGCCAGAAAGGGTACATGCGAACACATACACAAAGAGCATTTGACAGTGTCATCCTTGGCTATAGCAAGGTGACTGGTTACCCTAAACACTGGGGAAAAGCGAGAGTGAACACTTTGCAAAGGTTTGCTGTGGATACAGGAAGGCAGATGGAGGAACTGAAGGCCGCTGCAGGGCTCTGCCCGTTGGCGCCTCCGCTCGCCCGGCCCGGCTGCTCCCCTGGGCCCAGGCCCAGGCAAGCCCACTGAAACCATCTAAGAAACAGACCAGGCTGGCATCATTCTGGATCGCAAGCTCGGCTCCCTCCTTTCCTTTCCCCAGATGCTGCAGCTTGCCCATTCCCTCTCCTCACTTTACTGCCAACTACGAGTGATTTAGCACCAGGGCCTAAAGGAGCCCCTGCACGGGTGGTAAGGGGCAGAGGTGATGAGCGCACAGTGACGGTGGTCAGAGTCAGGGGCTGGACGCCGCAGTTGTCCATTGGCAGGACAGCTTGCTATAGAGCTTTGTGAGGACGTACCTCCAGGGAAATGGAGGCTCTGAGCTGAACTTGCCAGTCCCTGAGTCACAGCGTGGGTCTCCCCCTGGTGGGTGTGGAGCAGTGGGGGGAGGGGCTCCTGCCGCAGCCTGAAAGGGACATCCTAGCTGGCATGCCCTCCCTGGGACCTCCCTGGGGGGTACTTCACCCTTCCCTACGTAAACAAACAATCCGTGGGGGCTGTGCATGGAGCCCGAGGGCACACGTGAAGAGCCAGGTCCTGGGCGGCTCTGAAGGCTGGGCTCCCTGGCCAGGGCTGCCAGCCAGGTAGGGTGTGGTGTGTTTTGGGAGGGTGGGGGTGGGATGGAGCGGGGTCAGGTAGGCCATCACTGGGTTAGGAAAGAGCTACCTGCTCAAGCTGGTAGGCAAGCAGGTCAAAACCGGGGCAGGTAGATTCTCTCTTTGGGGAAAAAAATAAAATCATTAAGAGCTGTAAACTGACAGTGCACGTTTGTCGTTGTGATCTTTCTCTGCAGAACCTAAGGCAACAGAGAACAAAGACGAAGGCAGGCGTTTCGTGAATGGCCCGTGGCTCCCATGGTGCCGGATGTTTACATATACAAACACGTGTGGACATGTCCCCAGAGGCCCACGAGTGGGATGGCCAGAAGCCAGGGCAGGGCTGGGTGCTGGACGAAAGGCAGGGACGAGTCGTAAGGCGAGGTTCCCAAGAACCTCCAGCTCCGCTTTGGTTTGCAGCTGTCACAGAAACGCCAGGGAACGGCTTCTCGAGAGACGTCCCATCCCCAAGTCAGATGTCATCAGTCACTTTTTTCCAGGACGGACATCTTCTGCTTCCTTCCAAATAAAGTGCAGATGGTCAAAGGACCCTGGTCTCTCATCTGCCAGTTCAGTCAGCAATGAAGAATAATAAAAACAAAGATGCCCCTCTGGTATACATATATATCTCTCTATATATTCTTTTTTTTTTTAATAAAGCCACAAATATAGAACTTTTAAACTGACGTCTCAGACTGTAAGCGAAGGACAAATTTGTGAGACTTGGGGTCTATGAACTCTTCCGAGAGCATGATGAACGGAATTTTCTTCACATTGACTACGAGGCTGAAGTCCAAGCATTTGAGGACAAAAACGAGTCCATCCCGCAGCCCGCTGGTCACGGCCTCATCACTGACGAGCCGCCACTGCATGGCGAGCCAGCGCTCCCGGTCGTACTGCAGCGTGGGACCCGTGCTGAGGTACCGCTCGAGGAAGGCCTGCAAGGACAAGCGGAGATGCTATTAGGGAGGGAGCACCCGCTCCAGGCGGTGCTGCTGGGGGCTGCCTGCTCTCACTCCTGGGAAAACATGTCCTCCCAACAAACCAGGATGGGCCCGCAGATCACACCCAATTCCATCAGGACTGCCCCACGGAGTCCCTGCTGGGGAGGGAAGGCTCCCCTACTTTCTCACTCTCCAACCAGAGGGTGCCAACGGTGGTAAGCAGAGAGGCGAGGAAGGCAGGGTGGCTGGTACCCACGTCTGCCCAGAAGCCGTGGCTGAGGCACCAGCCGCCTCTAAGGGCCTGGGTCCCATGGCCCAGGCCACGGCTTGTACCTGTTCATAGGTCGGCCTCCTCCCATCCCGAGAGCTCCTCGGGGCAAGTGCCAAGCACGGAAAAGCACTCTGGGAACGTGAGCAGAAGAAATACAGGGATATACCTGCACACACAAAAACGCATGCTCTGCCCTTGCTGCTGTGTGCCTCTGGATGAGCCGTTTAACCTCTCTGCGGGTGGAGGAGATGACAGCGCTAACGCACAGGGCTGCTGTGAGGACGAAGTGGTTGACTCTAACCGTCTCACGGTGCAAGGCTGTTTTATGGGGGATGGGGTGTGCGCGTGGCAAGTCCGGGGGATAGCCGGGCCCCACGTCCACCTCCCTCTCTCTCGGCTCTAGCAGGGCTGAGCTCCGTGGGTTCCTCGACATTCCCCTCGACATGTGCTGTTCCTCCTGCTGGATGTCGTCCTTCAGCAAACTCCTCCTGGCCCTTTAAATCTTCTCACACCACTCCCTGAACACAGGTGAACATGTCCTCCTTTAAGGGCCTCTAATCATGGCATGACTCCCGTGTGACATTTTACTTTCTGAACAATTACTGCCAACTTGCTTGTCTGAGGCCTATACTAAACTATACTCTCCTGGAAGGCAGGAACTTTTTTTTTTTTTTTTTGCGGTACGCGGGCCTCTCTCTGCTGTGGCCTCTCCCGTTGCAGAGCACAGGCTCCAGACGCGCAGGCTCAGCGGCCATGGCTCACGGGCCCAGCCGCTCCGCGGTATGTGGGATCTTCCCGGACCGGGGCACGAACCCGTGTCCCCTGCATCGGCAGGCGGACTCTCAATCACTGCGCCACCAGGGGAGCCCAGGAACTATTTTTTAAATTCGGATTTTCCATGTGCCTGGCATATGCTGGGGGGCTCAACAGCGTGTGTGTTACATCAATAAATACATCGATTTAGCTTTGAGAAAGAAGAAGAAAGAATGAACCAGGGATCCAGATAGAAAATATTAGGATAAAACATTCTGGTCCTAAACACAGGTCACAGATGGTTTCTAAGTGGTATCCTCCAACCACACCTCACTGCTGCTGCCAGGTACATTATTTCTCATCTATAAGCATATATTCTAAGGCAGAAGGGAGAGTTGTGCCTCTACCACAACACTCACTCATATAAAAATAACTCCTATGTGGGCAATTCCTGGCGGCCCAATGGTTAGGACTCAGCGCTTTCACTGCTGGGGCCCAGGTTCAATCCCTGATTGGGGAATTAAGACCCTGCAAGCCACGAGGCATGGCCAAAAAAAAAAAAAAAAATACAACTCTTATGAATCATAAGGAAAAGAAACAGCTCAATAGTTAGATAAATGAAATTAATAAGACAATTTATAAAAGAATAGAAAATTAAGATATGAAAAGATGTTCTATCACATTAATAGTTAAATATGACTTCAAATAATAACAATCTATTTCCCTCCTCTTAGATGGGCAATGATCAAAAAGAATGATAACACCCAATGCTGGCAAGGGTAAGGGGGAAATAAACGGTCTCATATCCTAAAGGCAAAAGTGTGAAACAGTAACACCCCTTAGAAGGACAATTTGGCAGGATCTGTACCTTTGATCCAGCTGTTCCTCTACTAGAAATTTATCCTTCAGAAATACTTGCATAAACGTACAAACACATATGTAAAAAAGAGATATTCACTGCAACACTGTTTAGACCAGGGATTGGCAAACTTTTCTTTAAATATAAATAGTTTTGGTGTTGCAAAGGCACACACTGTCACAACTACTCAACCCTGCTGTAGTAGAGAGAAAGCAGCCGTAGACAATCTGTAAACAAAAGGGTGTAGCTGTGTCCCAATAAAACTCGATTAACAAAAACCACCAACCCCTGGTTTAGACTAATGAAAGATCTTAATCTAAATGTGCATCAGTAGGCAATCCATTAAACAAACCATGGTATTCAGTGGAATAAGACGCAGCTATTACAGGGAATGAGTCAGATCTGTATAACGGAGATTGCGAAGTACTGACATGGAAATATAGCCAAGAGACAGCTTTAAGTGAAAAAAGCAAGTGTCCAAACTTTACTTATATGGTATGAGATCCCATTTCTGTTTTTCCTTTTTTTTTTTTTAATCCATTTCTGCTTTAAAAACACACACACACAAACACCTGAAAGAATATACCCCTACTCTTTATATCAGTAAGAACTGTCTGGGTTAGGGGAATGAAAACTTCGCTTTGTACATTATACTTTTCTTTAATGTTCGGATTTTTATACAAAGATTATTAGTTTTAATTCAGAAAAGTATACTTTTTTTAAATGAAAAAGAAAGCAACTGGGAAACTTAAAAAAAAAGAAAAAAACCTTGAAAAAGGAAAACCACCACTTCCATTCTATGTGGTACGAGCTATCACTTTGCACATGCAGACATACTGTACTCACTTGTAAACCATAGTGTTCAAAGCTTTTTGCATTCTGTTTTTTGTAACTTAATATTCTAACAAAGATTCTTCCATGTTTTAACAGGTGAGATACTGTACTATGTAAGCCACTGTTCTATTTTTAACTCCAGTTTGGAGTTAATACAGATTATTTTGCAAAAATCACGTGCATATATATTCATGAGTATAGCTGACTGTGCTGAGTACTTTTTCTAGGAGAGGGATTAGTGAGTCAAAGAATATGGGAAACATTATGGCTTCTTAATGAATATTTCCATATTGCTTTTCTAAGGATCGTTACTGGTTAGTGACAATGCAACCAGCAGTTGTATATTACAAGGCAATGTATGAACACAGGTCCTTATACTAATAATATCACTACCGTGTGTTATATGTGTACTATATGCAAGCTCATTTACTTTCTACCTCATGATTTACATGTCATGCTGCCATGTTTAATATAATTCTCATACAACAATCCTATCAGGTAGATACTATTATTATCCCCATTTTATAAAAGAGGAAACAAGTGAAGAGTAACTTAGGCAAAGTCACAAACCAATTAGGTGGTGGAGCCAGGATCTGAACCCACTTCTGTCTGAAGAGAGGTCCTTTGCTGAACCCTTCCTCTACTTTGCCTCCTTGGCCACAGCCCTCTATTAGATGCATGGTTGTTTCTTGTAACAGCCCCCAAAGTGTGCTCATGTCATAATCCCAGAGAGCATTCAGTAAAACTAACCCCCTAAGAGCCAAAACACCGAAGTGATGGCACGTTTTCTATGGTTGATAATAATGGCTATTTATTTGGTCCTTATATTATGACAGACGCTGTTTTAAGCACTTCATAAGAATGGACTCTCTTAGTTCTCATGACAACCCAGTGAGGTAGATATTAGTATTATCCCCAATTTACAGACTAGCAAACTGAGGCACAGAGCCATTAGGCTCTTGGCCCAAGGTTTCCCACTAGTCGGTGGAGGTGCCAGGTTAGAGTAAGTCAACTTGGCCCCAGAATCCGCAGAGTAACCTGAACTACTACCTGGACTGTCTCTAAGTGAAAGTCTTTCCTCTGCTTGAATCTAGAGGCCTTCAAAGGCACATTTTAAAAACGACGGTATCAAAACAACATAAAATAAGTGAGAATCATTAATTCTTATTAGTTGGTGCTTTAGAGAAGCCTTTGATTTTATCATTCCTGGTAATACCCTAAAATGGGACTTTCCAAGCTCGGTGACAAGTCGCACCTTTGGGGTCATGCTGTTGGTGATGCAGAAGGCCAGGTGCTGCAGGATGCTCTCCATGCTGTGGTAGTGCTGCTGCCGGGTGGTGCGCAGGTACTTCTGCAGAGCCCGGGCCATGGAGGGAAAGATGGCCTGGGCGGCCTCCCTGGGGTCCATCACCTCCCCTGGGGCTTTCTGCTGCTCCTCAGCCTGGAGACGCTGGATGTGGACGAAGGCCTCCTCCACTGCAACCACCAGCCTGCAGGCGATGAAACGCAGCAGTCAGGACCGTGGTGCAGGGCTTGAGAACAGAGTCACACCGAATGTGGGATGACTCCTCCCAGTCTGCCACCAGCTCACCCAAGGCTCCAGTCCTTAGCTGACACTCCAGATGGTTGGGAGAGGAGGGAAGGGGAAAGGAAGGCAAAGGCAAAAATAATACGTGGAATGGGGGCTCCAGGGTGAGGAGGAAGGAGGCTGGGGGTCGGAGATGACTTCTGTTCTCAATTCTGCCACTAATTTACTCGGGAGACTCAGTTCAGTCCCTTTCATCTTTACAATGAAGGGTTAGATGAAAAGAGTTTTAAGGCCCCTCAGACTCTGGCTACAAAAGGCTCTGCTTGCACTGAGAGGTGGCTGGTGGTGCGGAAGCAGCCTTACAGAGAGCCAGAGCTGTATCCCCGGATCCAGCCGCCCGTACCAGCAGCCCCTGGGAGAAAAGAAGGAAGGGGCGCAGCACACATGATGAAAACCATCTCTGTCCACTTCGGCTAATGTGATCCGATCTTGAAAATCAGCAAGAGCCTGGGGATATAGGGCGGGCCACTCAAAGTGCGGGCTGCCGGCCAGCAGCTTCATCATCAGTTGGGAATTTTAAAGAAATGCAAATTCTTGGGTGGGCCCCACTCTAGACCTTCTGAAAAGTTAAGTATCCGTTGCCGGTAGGGCCCAGAAGCTGAGATCTGTGTTTTAACGAGTCCTCCTGGTGATGCTTTTGAATGCTAAAGTTTGAGAAACACTGGAGCAAGATTCCCTCCAAAGGCCCAAGCAGGTCATGTTTATAAACTGAAATTTCATTCTGGTTAAAAAAAAGTCTTACAGAGAACAGACTGTGGTTGCCAAGGGGGAGGGGGTTGGGGGAGGGAAGGAGTGGGAGTTTGGGATTAGCAGATGCAAGCTGTTATATACATAAGATGGATAAACAACAAGATCCTACTGTATAGCACAGGGAACTGTATTCAATATCCTGTAATAAACCATAATGGAAAAGAATACGAAAAAGAATGTATGTATATGTATAAATGAGTCATTTTGCTGTATAGTAGAAATGAACACATTGTAAATCGACTACACTTCGATAAAATAAATTTTTGAAAAAGAGTGTTAGTATGCCATTCAAAAGAAAAGTGTGTTACAGGCATGCTAGTGTTGGGGGGTGGGCAGTGTACCTTGCTCTCCGCTTCTTCACCCGCCGTTCATGTTCCGCCTCCTCATAATACAACTCGTTGTGGCTCGAGTCCCTGCGCCGAGCAGCTGCGGCGATCATTGCCCGGGACTGACCAGTGGCGTTATTACTGGGGCCTTTGGGGGAAAGGATGATGGAGGAAGGACAGTTTTAATGCCTTGGGGCAGCGAAACAGAGCAGAAAACTAGTCCACAGTCTGTCAGTACCGTCTGCCCATCCCCTGTGAAGCACATACACAAATCCCAAAAGTAACTTCCCAGAAGGGTGAACAGGACCCCTGCTCTGCGTTCAAAATGCTCACAAGAAGAGGGAAATCTCCCAAAACCCCAACTTGATGAGTGGAAATGGAAAAAGAACTCCGAAGGAGATGAAGAATACTTGACAATTAAAATGCTGGCCAAAAATAGCACAGACTGTGCTGAAGATGTTACTTACCATCTGTTACATAAAGTTCCATTTTGGCCATAAGGGCAGCTGGAACATTCATTTCAGCGACAAGACAATGGGAGAGAATGAGAGGGATGGGGGGAACAGGACAGAGGAAAAAGAGAGTCAATGGCCACGGAGATATTAACCACACACGTGCTGGAGGGTCATGGTAGCCACAACTTTTACAGAAAATACCCATGCTTGGGGTCTTGCAAAATGTCATGTTTATTAATACACATCTAGAACTCCTGGTCTCGTTCCCCTGACCATGGACTGCCTTAACTTTTTAGAAGGATGAGGCAGACTGTACGCTTTCTTACGTAGCATCTACTTAATGGCCTGGCTTGCTAGTGGGATTCTGCACTAGGTTTGTGAAATTTACCAACCCTTTAGGATTCACAAGCGACTGCACATCTCATAGAGCCAAAAACAAAAAAAGGGGGAGGATATTGTCACTAAGACTGACACCGCCTATAAATCACTTGACTTGTTAACAATATGATCCTCTTCTAGGCTTTGCAAAGCTCTTGCCCTGACCCAAGGTACCTGGCAAGAAATGACACCGTGTCCTGTTTCTTGCACTTAACCATCTGATAGCCCGAAACACAGCTCTGATGTCCCCAGCCTGGCCTCCGGCCTCCAGCCACCCACTCAACTCTGGTTCTCAGCCAGGACTGACAAATGCCTGTAAGAATCTCACCAGAGGCCTGAATTATAGACTTAATGGATTGGGGTAGCTGAATCTTCGGTAATTTATCCAAATTTTGAAAAGCAGCCTTTTCCTATGAGCTTTCAATGTAAGATGTTCACAACAGGAGGCAGGAAACCCACATCACTCCTGTTTCATGTAGTTTTCATAAAATCCTCAAATGAATGAGTCTCCCACATATGCAGACGATCAATCAACATTTCTCTAAAAATATCTTTGTCAGGAAAAAAAAAAAAAAAGGAAAGGAAAGAAAGGAAGAAAAGACAAAAGAAAAAGAAAAAAGGAATAATTGTTCTGAAATGAGAATGTACCATAAAGGCAGACCCTGAGAGGGGCAGAACCAAATGGAACATACAGTTTAATCTAAGTACTGGGTTGGCCAACTGCTCCCTGCACCCACCAGAGACACCACTTCAAGGCACGTACCATCTACGTTGTAGACTTTCAGCCCGGCCATGTGCTTGGCTGCTCGGAATTTGGAGGCTGTTAGGAGGTTGGGGTTATAGATGGTGAAATCTTTATAGTAATTTTCCAGAACCACCAATGCTGCTCGCTGGATACTGAGAAAAGAAGGCAAAATTAATGCAGTTTTTCCAAGCAGGTTCTATGTGAAAAAAATCCTCTTTTGGAGTCAGGTAAAATAACGGATCACCAAGGATAACCACACATAGAAGGCTCCTGGGTTTCACCACATCTTTTGTCTCCAGGACAAGAATTTAAAGATGAAACTTAGGTCCCATCGTTCCGTGGCTTCTGTGCCTTCTCCCAGGCTACATCATTAGCCACATCCCATCTAGCCAATACGCGAGAAAGGAATGTTATACCTTCTAATTTAGATGTGCTTAGGCTACACAGAACGTTCCTCGTTTTCTCAGTTCACAGAAGAGCAAATTGAGGACCCCAAAAAGGTCAAGGACTAACAGATGGCTGCAGAGCTACTGAGTGAAACAACGAAGTGTAGATTCAAGTTTGTCAGGTCCTAGAGCAGTGTTTCTACCTACACCTCATTGCCCCTGATGGAAGGAATGTAGGGTTTTCAGTTTTCTGTAGGTCAAAACAACACCCACACGGGGCAAAGTGCACTGGAAAAATACTGGTTGCAAACACTAGTTAATCCTGATTCCTACTCTTCATCCCATCCATCCCAGGCCAGCGAGAGCTCCCTCTTTCAGAGGAAACAAGATCCTTTTCCCTGAGCCCCCTGAGGCCTCAGTTGAGACCTCACTGTTTCTCGGTCTACAAGGCCTCCTGCTCCGTGGGTTGCTGTTTCCAGTCCTCCGCAGGGGTGTGTGAAGAGGACTCCACTTGCCAGTGTCCTACGATCTTTAACCTGTCACCAGCTTGGCCCCTCTGAGAGCAGCAGAGGAGCAGAGAAGAGGTAGCTGGGTGGGTGAAGGGGGCACCCATACTCAGTACTGGTCGCAAAAGAACATGCTCTTGGGCACAGATACAGGACACTCACCACTTCAAAGAGTGACCTGTCATAACACAGCCAGGGATTTTACATACCTCATCTCATCTGACCCTCACAATCGTTCAAGGGAAGAAAACCAAGGCTCAAAAATCTATGACCTGCAAACAGGACACATCTACCAAACAGCAGAGCTGGAACTCCAATCTGTTCCTCCTCCCAGATGTGTGGCCACTGTAGGACAGTGTACGTATGCACCGACCTCTCCAGGTCTCTTGGATGTTCACCAACCACCCATGTGCTAAACTCCACATGGTTATTTGTATCTTGCCCTTTATAGTTTTCTTCCTGTTTCCCTGCTAAGTAGGTGAGCTTATAAGGATTATTTACAATAGCCTGGGCACCAGGATAGGGCTGCCTTCAATTCCTGGATGACCACACTGCCTTCTACAGCTCTCCGAGTGGCTCAGGGTTCTTCACACCAAGACAAGACAGCCCCTAACCCATCAGCTTGACACTCTGCCAACCCAGTCCTCAGCTCCCCTTGCGGCTGTGCCCCCAGAGTTTAACAGGGAGTCGAAAAACAATCTAGAAGTCAATCAGCTAATCTCCTTGAGAGCAGAGTCATGGCAATGCTTTCTTACTCATATCCCCACAGTGCCTCGATCCGTGATCCGCATTCAGCTGGGGCTTAGTATCAACCTAGATATGCACACTCATGCGGGGCTGGGGAAATCTGGGAAGACCAACTTCCAATAACAGAAGTATAAGATTCCTAAGAGCAAATTCACATTCAAAAGCCCTAGTCATTTAGTCTTCCAGTCGCCCACTCACCACTCATATTTAAGAACCTATGTCAGCCAAGCTCTGGGAATGCAGAGATAGGGTGGGAGGAGCTTCTCCTTGCCGGCGTTATGTGGAACAGAAGCTCTGTGACCACGAACTGGAATACACGGGCTGAGGAAGCGCAGAGGGGGGCTTCTAAGCATCTAGGACTTGGGTAGGCATAAGAGCAGCTTCCTGAGGAAGTGAAGTGGCCCTTGAGTTGAGGTCTGTGTGTCACAGATCTTTGTGCAGAAGTCCTCTTGGCTTCCACAGACACCCTGCCCGGCGGATCCCCGGCTCAGCATGGCCAGCCTCGGCTCTGTCCCTGTGTCCGTGACATTCTCCCACGGGCGGGGCACGTGCTGCTTCTCCACCTCCTGCTCCATCCTGAGGCTGACGGCGGCCTCTGCCTGCTCGCTGATCACACACGAACGCTCCCTCCTACGCACCTCCACCCGCCTGCCCAGGCACTGCTTTTCCAAAGTCTCTGGGCTTCTTGGAGATGAGAAGCCCCTCTACACAGAAGGAGGTCTGTTCATGTGCACAGACTTGCTGCACGCAGGCTACTTCATCCCAGGCTCCTGTGCTGACATGGACACATCTCAAGGGGCCTGGATTCCAGCAGAGAAGTATTTCCCTGATCAAGATTTAAAACTTAAAAAGGCAACTCAGAGGTTATGCTCAGGCCCATCTTCAAAGCAAACCCTCTTGTGGTTGTGGGGTTTGGCTTTTCTGTTCAGCCAGCCCGCAAGGAGGGGCCCAGGGCACCACACTACCTCGGCCGGGGCCTGCAAGGCAGAGAGGGAACGGCTGGACCAGAGCCTGGCGGCCCTGTTTCCCAACCTCTCTACCCGCAAAGCCACCATGCCGCCCAGAGAAGGGGTGTCTGTCCACACCCAGCTCTGGCAGGAGCCTTGCTCTCCAAACTGGGCAAGTCCACAGTCAGCATTACGCCAGAGCCCTGGGCGGCCTGGGGAGGGCTCAAGGACTGGACAGGAGCCTCCCCAGGCTCGGGAGCCTTTGCTCAGAAAACCAAACAAGGGGCAGGGCTCGGGTGATGTTTTCTTCCTTCAGCCCCGTCTCAACAGAGAGGCACCAGAAAGCCCCAGAATCAGCTGTGGACCTGCCTGCCTCCACAGGCGGACAAGCTAACACAGGAGCTAAAAAAAAAAAAAAAAAGTTGAGATTTGGATTAAAATCCAATCTGCCTTTCTTCACCTTTTTTTTTTTTTTTTTTTTTTTTGCGGTACGGGGGCCTCTCACTGCTGTGGCCTCTCCCGTTGCGGAGCACAGGCTCCAGACGTGCAGGCTCAGCGGCCATGGCTCACGGGCCCAGCCGCTCCGCGGCACGTGGGATCCTCCCGGACCGGGGCACAAACCCGCGTCCCCTGCATCGGCAGGCGGACTCTCAACCACTGCGCCACCAGGGAAACCCCTCTTCACCTTTTTGAAGACAGCAGACTGTAATATATGACGTAAGTCTTGTTGGTGAGTCAGGGTGATCACCAGCCCCAAATAGGTACCGGGTTGTGCTTTGTATGTATCAGAGGGGGGTGTCAGAGCCCTTAGGCGGCCGGGCTTCCTCCTGGTGCCCATGCTGCAGTCACCTTGAGTATCACAGCCGTTTCCTCTCATTCTTCACCATGTTCTCTCTCACTACTGGCTACCGAAGTCATTCCTAGCTGCTGTCAACCTCGCTGCCTCAGGCAACGATCCTCTGTTCTTGTACATCTTCAACCCTGGTATAAATAGAGAAAATGGGCTTTGCGGCACCGGCGTGAGGCACTCTGCTTGGGCTAAGTGATATCCGCTCCAGTACGGCAGTCCGATGTCCATTTCAATCCCAAGTCTAAGGGCTTTCTCATTTCCGTTCTGGCTCCTGATTCATGCCCTGGACTGGCTGAGTTTGTTAGATAACTTCAGGATAAAAGAAATCTACAACTACTATATCATTTGGCATCTACTGAGGGGACTCCACCCTGCAGGGCACCCTAGCATCAGCCTAAGTTACGGCTCCACAATGCCAGGATGCAGGAGCACCCCTGTCCTCAGCCAGTGTTGGGGTTCAGAAGCCCCCTGCCTCTGCTCCTTGGCATCTTCCAAATATGGCATCTCACAGGGCCAAAGCAGGGCTGATTTCTTTCAGGAAGCCTTTTCCAACCCTCCGGTCCCCACTGACCTGTCAGGGGAGTCACACGGGCGAGGCTCGCTCTCCAACAAGCCCCGGGAAAGTCCCCCACGCACGGGGACACCTGCGGTGGCTTCCCCACGGTGCACGGTACTCGTTGGCTCAACCTGCACATTTAGGAAACCCCAGTAATTGTCACAGGTATAGGATCAGTTCTGAGCATGTATTTCCTAAAACCATGGAGTTTCAGAGGCAGAGGGGCCTCAGAGATGAACAAAAGCAAACCCTTCAACTAACCCCAGTCTCCGGACCAGACTGCCTCTGGGGAAGGAGGGAGGCAAGAAAAACTGAGCTGGTGAGACATTTGCTGCCTCTCTTATGACTACCAGTCATAGACAAAAGACAGTAACCTGACTAAACGATCCTCATGCAGAAACCCCGTATACAGGCAGGCGGAGCCTGATGTCCAGACCGATTGTGGACATGGCCACACCAAAAACCCATGCGAGGAGCACTTTCCCAAGATATAGAACTCTGAGCTCAATAATTACACCCTCCCAGGGAAATGCCCCTTTTCACAGACCACATATATTTGTGGAAAACAGCGCATGGATACGCATAGCTCATAACAGAAATTCACTTGAGACCTGCACATAAAAACACAAGTATAGGAATCCCAGATACGCCTAGAAAAGGACAACATGGATGATGGACTAGCCACGATCAGGACCAGAAGAAGTTGATGCTGTTCCCAGTGGGAAAGTAACCCCCTCAACTCTACTTGGTCCAAACTTGAGCTCGTGGATGAGACAGGGCAGCAATGGATCAGCACAAATGTCTGAGGGAATTCAACAGCCACGGCTGAATCTGAAACGCACCCTTGACCATGTTGCCTTACTGGTCTATTTTCTTTTCAGGACAAAGAGGGTGCAATGTGAAATGCTATGTCTAATCAGCTACAAAACGTCTTCCAGGGTCAGTGACAACTGTCATACAAAACTGCCATGGCAATGAGCTCGTGCTACATTTCTAAAACACATTTGGAGAGAAGCACCTCTGAACACAGTTCAAATTTTAGTTCATAAAACTCTGAAAGACGTGTCTTTGAAAAATAAATTCTGAAAAACAAAACCAAGCTAATGCCCTACGTATCTGTACCCCCACAGCCTCTCCACTCTCTCTGACTGTGGGTTTAGGATGCACACTGTAAATGGTGCAGGCTCAGGGCTCAGAGAGCATGACCCTTGACTCTTCCATTTATTTTCTGACCTTGAACGAGTTAACTCATTTCTCCAAAGCTCAGATTCTTCATCTGTAAGATGAGAATATAACAACACAGAAAACCCTGCTATAACACGGTAAGTGGGCTTCAAAAGAGTCAACTGTATAAATGTATTACTAAAAGGTTAATGAAGTGACTTGGGCCAGCCCGGTGCAGGTAGCTGGTCAGAAAATCTAGTGACAGACTGCAAGACCCAAATATACAGGTTTGGGCTGAGGTCTGGAGTCACCCGTGGTAGTTGTCTCATGAGCTTAAATGTTAATGGGGACAATTCCAAATTCAATGACCTTCTGAGACTTCAACAGTTGGCACTGAGGCCAGGAAAAATACTGGAGACTCAGGAGTCCACCCTCCACTTTCCTATTTCCCAAGGAGAAGCTACCTGCCTGGTTTAGGTTTTTGTTAAAGATTAAATGAGGTAATATATTTTAAAGTGCCCGACCCAAAGCAAATGGCTTATGAATGGTAGCACCGGGAGCTTACGCATCTGTGTTTGTTGGGGAGGCCAATCTGTCCCCTATGTGTACCTGTACCGCCCTCCCCACCAAGGGCTACCACGAGGGAACTACTACAGGAAATGAGCCAGGATCATTGCTTTCCTTAGGGACTTAGACCATAAAGTCATGCTACTCTCTGTTTTTATGCAGTATTTGCTGCCACCTCTCAGCCTCCTGAAAAATCAAACCTGTAGCTACCGAGAGGCATCTGTGGTACAAAAAGTAGGAAAAGCACTGCCTTGGAGTCAGAAGGCCTGGATTCCTGCTACTCTGTAAACCATATAAGTTACTTCCCCTTTCTGGGCCCTGTCTCTTGGCTGATGATAGAGAGGGAATACCAACTACTGCATCTGGTTGTCGAGAAGAGCAAATGAAATACTGCCAGTGAAAACATTTATAAACTTACAGGATTATACAAATATAAAATAGTATCACATTACTAACGAGTCTGAGCATTTTGTAGCAAGGGATGGGGTTGGTTGTTGGCTAAGATATTCACACAGTTCCTGGACATAAAAGCATGACCCAATCTCCACTTATATATATATATATATATATATATTTTTTTTTAATTAATTAATTTTATTTCTGGCTGCGTTGGGTCTTCGTTGCTACGCACGGGCTCTTCTCTGGTTGCGGCAAGCAGGGGCTACTCTTCGTTGCGATGCGCAGGCTCCTCACTGGGTGGCTTCTCTTGTTGCAGAGCATGGGCTCTAGGCGTGCAGGCTTCAGTAGTTGTGGCCCACAGGCTCAGTAGTTGTGGCTTGCGGGCTCTACAGCGCAGGCTCAGTAGTTGTGGCGCACGGGCTTGGCTGCCCCGCGGCATGTGGGATCTTCCCGGACCAGGGCTTGAACCCGAGTCTCCTGCATCGGCAGGTGGATTCTTAACCACTGTGCCACCAAGGAAGTCCCTTCACTTATATTAAATCAGAAAATTCTTGAAATGAAGAGAGTTTTAGTGTTCTCCCAAGCATAGACTCAAGAAGAAATCAGAGTCTATCTAGTCCCAACTCGCAATCCAAGCACCAACTCTTTAAAACACCCCAGAAATCATCCAGCCTCTGCTGGAAAAGAAAATATGCTCTCACTTTGTACTGAAATGACCTTATTTTAAGTTCTACCCATTGGTCCACCCACAGCTTCCTTCCGCACCAAGCCCCTCTTTCTTGTGAAAGCCCATAATATACTTGAAGAAAACAACTGTGGACATAAACCTCCTCCCTTTTAACCTTCCTATTTTGCAGATAAGAGCCCCGAGGCCTAAAAAAGTATGTGCACACCACCCCGCCCCCCCATACAGAGTTGTTTATTTCCTATTCATTCACTTTCCTCAGATCTGATTGTGGCTTCTGCAATTAAACTAGCACATGCTATTAAAATCAGAAATATTAAGGCTGTAGGAGCTCACCCAGTCAGAGGCCTCACACTCCGCAGCTTTAAGTTCTCCCAGAGCAGGGAGAAAAGGTGAGATAGGGCCAGGTGGGGAAGCCTCGTTCAGGTTTTAGCCACTTCTTTTCAAATGTTAATTGAGCCCTTGAGCTCTGTCAACAAAAACAGCTTTCCCACTGTGTGAAAAATGAGCGAGCATTTCCTACATACCAAAGCCCCACAGAAACACTAGCTAGTTGCCTTTATTCTGACTGCCTGGGTATGTGCTGACAGGAAAGCTCTGGAGAGACCGTGTGCTGGTCACAGAATGAAATCTGCAAAGGCCCCCCTTCAGGGTTAGTGTTCATCATCCTGCCAGTCAACTAAGGATGCCAACATTCAGAAAGATTCTAATGACCAGCCTTGATCACTCCATCCAAAGGCAAGTAGGAATTAGGAGCATCTGCTAAGTCCTGCTAAGTCCCAAGTGTTGGGATGGATGTGAACGACACCTCAAGGGGCTCAGACTCCCGTCGGTGACAACCATCCAAACAGGGAAGTACAGCTGAGTGACCTGGGGGCCAAGACAGAGCATGTGAGTGGGGGTGGGGAACACCCAAAGAGGAGGCAAAGCTGAGTCTCAAAAGATGAATGATGGTCACACCATGTGGACGACAGCCTATAAAGCCAATTCCAGGCAGAGGAAGCAACGTAGGCAGACACAGGCTGGTGTTCAACAGTCCACCTAAATGGTTACAACAAGAGCAATGGGGGTCACAGTGCTGAGTCCTAGGACAGCTCTGAGAACCCTGATGGGGTGGGTTGAAGAGCATCTCCCCAAAATCCGCATCTACCCAGAAACTCAGAATGTGACCTTATTGGTCTTTGCAGATGTAATTACAATTAGTTAATAAGATAAGGTCATACTGGTGTCTATATAAGAAGAAAATAGGACACACAGAGAAGGCCGTGTGATGATGGAGCCGAGACTGGAGGGAGGCGGCTACAAGCCAAGGAGCCCCAAGGATTGCAGGCAGTGGCCAGAAGCAAGGAGGAGCCAGGGAGGGCTCTACCCTGGTGCAGAGGGAACACGGCCCTACCAACACCTGGATTTCAGACTTCTTTGCGGTACGCGGGCCTCTCGCTGTTGTGGCTTCTCCCGTTGTGGAGCACAGGCTCCGGACGCGCAGGCTCAGAGGCCATGGCTCACGGGCCCAGCTGCTCCGCCGCATGAGGGATCTTCCTGGACCGGGGCATGAACCCGTGTCCCCTGCATCGGCAGGTGGACTCTCAACCACTGCGCCACCAGGGAAGCCCTAGATTTCGGACTTCTAACCTTCAAAACTCAGAAAATTGGTTCAAGTCACTCAGTTTGTGGTCCTTTGCCAGCAGCTGCAGGAAGAGAATACACTTGTATTTAGGGAAAGCAGGATGGAGGCAGGTAGAGGGCAAGGCTGAGCTAAGGTTAGGTGGCCGAGGCACTGCACGAATGGCAAAGGGGAGAGGGTGAGGAGAGAGGACGAGGGAGGGAAAGGTCGGTGGGGGCATGGGGGGTAGCAGAGAGGGTGAGCCAGCTGAGAAGACCCAGAGGACAACGGCTGTAAAGGAGCCGGGGTACCACGGCCACCGCATCTCTTGCTCTTTAAGGCATGCCTACCCAGTAGGTGAATTTTAGGCTGGAACCCAGGTCTTTGAGACAACTTGAAAATGCAGGATCCAAAATGAAAGTTGACTCAGCTTCTTGGGAAAATTCCCACCCTGGGAGAGAGCTCGATGCCCTAGGTTTCACCTGACTGCTACTTCTCCCCAGGAGAGTCAACAAGGGTTACATCTTCCTGAATGTGTGGGCTTCACTGCTCCCTGGACTTGGAGATAAACTGACTTTGTGACCGAGAGTCAGGAGCATTTGCAGTAACATGCGTGTGAGTCCCAGAGACGCACATATAATTAGCCCCTGAATGTTGCTGCCACCTCCTCTGCTGAGAACCGGACACACGAGTGTTCATACCTCCTGGCCCTCCTGTCCTTCAATCAAAATGTTTGTCTCACAGCTGCACTGGGGGCAGTAGCTTACACAAGTCCCGCACAGATAACAGGCAGTGATCACCTGGGAACCTGAGGACAGGGAGTGGCAAAAACTGGAATCGGCTCCTGTTTACTGACAGGTCTGGTTAGGATGCAGGAAGATCTGCAAGGAAGGCAGGATGTTCTGGGACCTTCTCCTGACAGACCCGGGGTGGGGGGGGGGACACACGTGGCTGCCTGAGATCTTGAGATGCGACGCCCATCCTGAGAGGGGACAGTGGCCAGCGTCCCTGTCCTGCTGGGGAGGCCCATGGAGGCCTTTCTCCAGGCCACATGGATTCTCCAGGGACCCAGGCGTGCCGGCTCCTCAGCTTCAGCGAACAAGTTCTCTGAATCGAGATTCGAAAACTGGCAGGTCTCCCTGGACGAGGCTTTGAACACCAGCTGCAGACAAGTGCTGCAGGGGATCCCCATTGAAAGATAGCAAACTGAGACCAGAAGCCGCATAGTCCTATGGGGGAAGGAGGTGAAATGTGCTGTCTGGCGGGGCACACAGGGCACTTCTCCAAGCCCTTTGCTGTCCCGCTTTAAGTTCCTGCTAAGAAAGTGTAACCTGGGAAACACCCTCTCTAATAAAACAAGCAAAGTCACACTGGGAGGAGACCACGTTGCCAGCACCAGGAGTCTGTGAGCACAGAAGTGGCCAACAGCTACGTGCAACGCCCTGGTCCTCCCGGTCGCAGCAACTGAACAACGAGAGGTGTGTCATTCCTCTAGGCTGCAACACGGAGAGACCACTGGGTGGTTCTGAGCGCGCTGACGACACTGATGAGAAAGCCCCCACCTAGGGGATGATCCAGTCACAGCGGGCTGTCCCATAACAGAAAGATGCTGGCAGACCCCTTGCACTGGGGGGACCTACGAGATGTGCTTCCCCTCAAGTGGCAGGTTTGGCTACGGCCACATCTGCCCAGAGAGCTCGCAGCCCACTTCCAGGCCAGGGCACAGGCCCCTCCCGCAGGATCCAACCTGGGCCGCACCTGCCATGCCTGCAATGGGAAATCGGCCTTCCAAGCTTTAAATCACTGAACTAAATCACACCAGATGAACATCAGAGACGACCACCTGCTCTGGGTGCCTTGAAAAGCAGATTTAGATCAGGACCAAGAGCAGCCCCAGACCCACCCAAGATGCTCGGCTGGCCTGCTCTTATCCAGCCTCACATCCTCTTGACACGGGTACCTCTGGCCCTGGGAGGAACCGCAGGCACCCAAATGGAAAGGTCTGGAGGCCAAGGGCAGCCAGTCTGGCCAACGGATCTCTGCTCACAGAGACCAAGTGAGGCCAATACGGGGCAGGACAGGGAAAGGGGACCCTGTTCACTTGCCCTCTTGAGTGTTAGTGTACCACACACACTGAACCAAATCACACCCATCAATCCGTGCGGGAGCGTGCAGAAAGCCAGGCAGGCTGAGGGGCGAGTCCTTGGGAAAACAGACCACACACCACTCCAGTGCGCATCCACCACCCGCCCGCCGCCAGGGGCGGGGGTGTGGGGACGGCACCATGGAAACCAGGTTCACGTCCAGGGCTCCGTCCCGTACTCTCCGCCTCGGAGAGAGGATCTGTGGGCAGACGCCGTGTGAGGGCAGCCTTCCCAGCTGTGGCTGCTGCCAGTAGGCAGCTGAGCAAACACAGGCCCGCAGTGTCCGGCACCTTCCACTCTCATTAAAGCCACTTTTAACAGGCACCACGGGGCCAAACCACAAACGGCAGCTCTGAGCCCGCCTTCGAAATTCTCCCACAGGAGAGCAGAGCCTGAGCAAAACTCTGCACACGCTACTCTTCAGCTCTTACTCATTTTCATCCTTTGTTTCCTTAGGGAGTGGGGGTGGGGACTGCTAATATCTTTACTGAAAAGCAGCTACGCAAGAAGGCACATTTCCAAAGCTGAGACTGCATGGGAAACCGCGATCATAAAAAACATGAACCAAGACCTTTGGCGGTCATTTTAAAACACGCCCTCACTTCACAGGCGATGGAGCCAGGCCCTCCCGCAACAGTTGGTGCCGGTCTTGAACGTGGGAGGGAGGGGCCCACAGCCCAGCGTGACAGCCAAGCCTGATCAGTGGGGTAATCATCAGCTTTGATATCATTTGACCCAGAATCACAGACGCAAGATTTCCAGTGGAGCTGGATATATCCTGGCGTTACTGGAGTAACCTTAACCTCCCCAGGAGACTCTCCTTTTCTCACTTCTAACTAGGAAACCAAAGTGCCATTGAGAGAAACAAGGCCCCCACTCAAGCTGGGAAGGTGCTGGCCAGAGCTGGAGACAGGACAATAGGAGCTCTGTTTCATGGGGTTAAGCTCCGCTCATTGATCCGTGGTTTCCTGGGGCTTCAGGGTCAAAGGTCACCAGGGTGCCTAACGTTCCTGTCTTAGCTCGGGGCTGCCATAACAAAATACCAGAGACTGAGTGGTTTAAACAACAGAAGCGACTTTTCCTACAGTTCTGGAGCCTAGAAGTCCAAGCTCAAGGTCTGGCCAACTCAGTTTCTGCTGAGGACTCTCTCCCTGGCTTGCAGACGGCTGCCTTCTCACTGTGCCCTCACATGGTATTTCCCCAGTGCGTGTGCACCAGGGGAGAGAGCGTGCAGGCAAGCTCTCTGGTGTCTCTCCTTCCAAGGCCACTAATTTTAGAAGATCTATGAACTCCCTTAACCTTAATTACCTCTTTAGAGGTCCTATATCCAAACATCGCCACACTGGGGTTTAGAGCTTTAACCAATGAATTTGGGGGTAACATTCCACCTCTGGTTCCCCCAAAATTCATGTCCTTCCTGCAAAACATAATCCCACCAAGTTCTTTGCCATTTTATTACAAAGGTCACCTTTTCTCCATCATCCAATAACATGTTCCTTGTTTCCTCATTTCTAGCTATGAATTTTTCAAGGAACACATTCAGTCTGTATTAGTTCCTTTTCAACACAATGCTACAATCATACATGATCATAAATTTCCACTGTTTGAAAAGCAATCCAAGAATCATTTCTTCTAAAGCATGGGTGGTTCTGTGATCAGTAATCAGAACTTTGATTAAATGGTCCACAGTCAATGCCAATTTGTAAGATACTTTTAGTCTCAATGAATGAAGCATTGAGTTAAAAAACCTGCTGGCTGAATTAGGTACAGTGGAGCTTCGGCAATATGAATATCTTACAGAATGGGTCACTGTGAATAGACAAGTTTCCCAGAGGACTGAGACGAGAGTTAAATCTGCTTTTGTGGTTTGTGTCCTTGCTGATGACTACCAGCTATCACCCTTCATTGATGTTCATGTACCTCCTTAGAGCAGCTCTTTCCCTGACTTGAAATATGTTACTTCTGGACTCCTGGCGATCTCAAAGTCAATAATTAAATTTTTTAGAACTATAAGAATATGCAGGCTCTGAGGATGAGGGCCTGAGGTTGTTGTGGGAGCCTGCCACACAGTGAACCCCAATGAACCAATGCTTCCAATATCCCCCAACTGGTGCAGTCTTTGCCCCTTAAATCTGGGCTGGGGGCTCTGACTTGCTCTAAGAAGAGGATGCAGTGCAAGTAGTACTGGGCGAGTTCCAGGCCTAAGCCTTAAAAGAGAGCTTAGAGAGCTCTGCTTCTGTGTTCTTAGGAGTCCTGAGAAGTTGTCTAGCTACACTAATGAAGACACTACTCCTCCGGAGGGAAGGCCCTCTGGGGAAGGAGAGAACCACAGAATACCTTGGACAAGAAAGCAGCGAAATCCCAGTGGATTCACCACATGACTGCACAGGGACCACTGGCCAGACCAGCCAAAGAACCTCCCAGCTGAGCCCAGCCCACAGAACTATGAGAAATGATAATAATGTTGCCCTAACTACTAAGTTTTGGGGTGGTTTTAACAGCCATAGTTAAAAGAGGTCTTCTTTGGCAGGGGCCCCCAACCCCCAGGCCACGGACCAGTAGCGGTCCTTGGCCTGTTAGGAACCGGGCCACACAGCAGGAGGTGAGCAGCGGACGAACGAGCAAAGCTTCATCTGCCGCTCCCCATCGCTCCCCATTGTTCGCATTACCTCCTGACCTCCCCCCCACCCCACCGCTCACATCCGTGAAAAAATTGTCTTCCATGAAACCGGTCCCTGGTGCCAAAAAGGTTGGGGACCACTATTCTTCAGGACATGTGACAAACAGAAAGTTAAAAATGTTTGACCAGGGGACTTCCCTGGTGGCACAGTGGTTAAGAATCCGCCTGCCAATGCAGGGGACACGGGTTCAAGCCCTGGTACGGGAAGATCCCACATGCCACAGAGCAACTCAGCCCATGCGCCACAACTACTGAGCCTGCGCTCTAGAGCCCGCGAGCCACAACTACTAAGCCCGCGCACCACAACTACTGAAGCCTGTGTGCCTAGAGTCCGTGCTCCACAAGAGAAGCCACCGCAACAGGAAGCCCCTGCACCGCAACAAAGACTAGCCCCCGCTCGCCGCAACTAGAGAAAGCCTGCGTGCAGCAATGAAGACCCAACGCAGCCAAAAATAAATTAAGAAAAAAAAGTTTGACCAGGCAAAGGCTCAAACCTACTTACTACTGTGGTTATAAGGCACAGGCTTTGTTTGCTGAGCGACTGAATGAAAGAGCCAATGGAGCTAAGGAACGACCGTAGAGTGGGAGCCAGCCATCTCTGAAAATCCTCTTCACACACTCCTTTCCAGCCCTGAAGCTATGATTTAAATGAGATAGAATAAAGTATACAAAAATATCTAGCACCCAGCCTGGTTCATGGTAAGCGCTCAAAAATTGCCTTCAAGTCCACTCATGCGTTCTTAAAGCAGTGACATGAACATGAACACATCTGTTCAGGGGCACCATGGTGAAACGGTTAAGATCATTCTGGAACCAGCCTGAGCTCAGATCCTGGCTCCCACAATTACAAACTGTGTGGCCATAGACAACCTACATAACTCCTCCAAGCCTCAGTTTCCTCACCTGAAAATGAAGGTAACAGTGCCTACCTCACAGGATTGCTGTGATGATTCAATGAGTTACATATTAAGAGCTTAGAAGGTGCCTGGCACGTGTTAAGGTCTATGTCAGTGTTAACTGGTAAGGTTTCCATTGTTGTTGCTTTGTTCTGCATCTTGGGTTCAGTCAGTCAATTACACTGGCTGCTATGCTCCAATATTTACAGGATTTACCTTTAAAGATTTCCAAACTGAGAAATTATTAATGAGGATCATTAAATGTCATTTGAAGTCTCTTTTTTCTTCTGGGGTTCTCCCCAGATACAGTCAGATCAAAACCTAGTGCTTGGTGAAATCCTGGAAAAGTTAGCAACTCATTGCGAGAACTTGGCCAAGAAAAGTGACACGTGAGGTATGTGTGGAGAATTACGAACCCAATGTGCCGAGACCCCAGGATGCTGCGGAGAACGCAGGGACGGAGTGTGATGCACAGGAAGGCGCTGGTTCCTTGCGGTCTCAAGCAGGTCCCTGAACCTATGGCTCGGGGCCCTCAATGGTAAAGGGGCGACACCACTACAGCACCTGCCCTCACCCCTGACAGCAGTGAGGAGGGGAAAGGGAGACATCCCTACGAGCCCTGGTAATCCCTACGGCACTGGGCAAAGGTTAGGATGTATCTTAATCTACTTTGGGGTCTCACTTTGTACAACTGGAACCTTTTACATTTCTGAAAGTTTTCAAATAAGCCCAAACTCCCATTCCTGCCAACAAGCAAGGTCCCTGCAAGTACCTTTTATGAGAGCTAAGGAGAAACATATTTTAAGACACTAAAGAATAGATATTTTTCTGACTATTCTCAAAAATAGCTCAGTTGACTTTATAAAATCACCTTTGAAAACAAAACAACAAAAGAACTCACCATCGCTCTGCATCTCAGCCCAGTAGGCCGCTGCTCCGGGGAGGGCCTTACATAACGGGAGAGTAGACTGGCCTGATTCTGGGAGGGTCTGGGGATGACCTGCTATTCTGATCCCCAGGACCTGCTTCGTGTCTATTCCAATTTTACAAAAGGGCTTAGAAGTTCTATTTCCGATCCAGCGACTCTTCCAGCCACCGATGGATTTAGACCAGAATTAGCCCAAGGCTCGGCGGGCGACAGGCCCACGGGGGCCAGCAAGGAGAGATGGATCCCGAGCCCGTCCCAGATCTCGCAGCCTGGCTGTCGCATGGGTGGCTGGCCCTGCCCGAGGGCTCTGGGAGTAAAGACACCTCTCCTTCCCTGGCCATCTTTCCACCCCACAACCAGGGTCTCCATGCGAGGGGCAAGAGGGGCCTTATGAAGGCAGGAGAGGAGGAAAACAAATGGTCCTGCAGAGGGGCTGGAAGGAAGAGATGGGGCCACCCCCGGGCCGCCTTCCGTCTCCCTGGGGAGCTGGGGTGAGTGGCTTCAGGGATAGCAAGTTAAGGACTACGCAGCTGTTTGGTCACGGTGAGGACAACCCCGCGGGGTCCGTGGCAAGCCCTGGGCCACACGGCACTGCGGGCCCTCCGTCTCCTGCCCAGGTCTACCCCTGGCTGGCGCAGCCATGTGGTGAGGAGCCGGGACGACCCACAATTTTCTGAACATACCGTGGCACACTGCCCTGGGGCTGTTTTGTGTGTCCCCTCCCCACCTCCGCCCTGATCCAGCACGCGGAGCAAGCAGTCCTAGAGGGAGGAGGGACACGGGGGCCCACGGAGGGAGTCAGCCCCACTGCCTGGACTACCTAAAGTGGGAAGACTCCCTTCCCTTTTCCACCTCCGCAGGTGGGATTCACACAACTAGAGCTGAGCCAAAACACAAAACCACGGCAGGCCTCGCTACGGGCCAGTGTATTAACTACTTACATTTACAGAGTCCCAAATGTCACTCATCTCTCTGTGACCAGAGCTGGATTTCTCTCCACCCTCCTGACCTTTAGCAAAACCTGTCCAGTCCTGAGATAGATGTGTGGCCGGGCTTTATCTCTGTCACTGCCTGAAGTCCACCCCGTCCTCCTGTGTTCCCATCGCCCATTCCAAGGCCTGTGTCTGCAACTGTGCACTGCACAGTGTGGCAATGGTCCCCCTCCAAGGAGTTCCGGGATACAGGTTTGGAGGCAGCCATCCTGTGTCTCTGGAGCCCCCAGGTCCGGGCTCTGTACGCAGCAGACGTTTAATACAAGTCTGCTGGTCATTCTCCAATGTAAAATATGGGGAAAGAAAGCTGCCTGAGATGAATAAGCAGCAGAGACTTACCTGCCTTCACAGCCCCTCTGGCATCTCTGCAAAGGACTCAATACATCTGATTTCACTGCGTAGAGCCTGTGAATCAGATGCCGATTCCCTCCAAGGATCGGTCAAAGCGGCACAGGCCTTGAATGCTAAACCACCCAGTCCTCAGGCGGTACATCTGAGCCAGAGGAATGAAAGAAGATTCGTGCCAACACCGAGATGGTCTGGCAGTATCACTGACTCCAAACCGGGGTTGGGCCACCTCCCCGGGCCCCAGCCAAAAATATGACAAAGCCCACTAAGGTGCCCTTGCCATCCTGGCTGCTTTGCAGTATCACAGCAGTAATAGCTACAACCAACAAAGTGCTTACCATACGCCAAGCAGGTTACACGCGTCGACATACATGTTGATGCAGAGGAGGGAGGAGAGCCCTAGGAGAGGACAATGTCACACATCCCAGGTCATTCTCTCATCCGGTAACCATCTGAGTGCCCACCATGTGCTATGCTCTAGGCCAGGCACTGAAGATGCAAAGAAGAGTAAGACACAGCACCTGTCCTCAGGGAGCCCACAGCTTGTGGAAGAAAACACAGAAAAATAGGCCAATGACACCAAGTGAGAGATGCCATAATGGGGGCATTAACTTAGGTCTGGCTTCATGGCATCTAGTGGATCCTGAACAAAGCTAGTCATGTTCTTTTGTATAAATTACTTAAATTCCCTAAACCCCCATCTCTTCATCTGTAATATAGGGATTAATAGTACCCACACCAAAGAGTTCTGTGAAGACAATCTATACAAAGTGCTTACCTCGGGGTAAATAAAAACAAAATAAAATAAATAATGATGATCACTCTTTTAGTTAACCACAAAATAACTGATTTTATGCACAGATTTAAAATATGACATCTTAATGTATTTCTAACTTCTTCTCACGCGCATACATTTTTAAAACACTCAACTCTTCCAAATCTGTACTTTGAGTCTTTACTGGAGGATCACTAAGGTGACCATGTAAGTTATTGCCCAAACCAGGACACTTCTGAGAGTGGGGAGAAAAGGAATGATTAATAATTCCACTGGGACAATGGGGTAAACCAGATGTACCATTATGAACAAAATGGAACCGCTGATGACTCTATCGTTCACAGGCCAATTTCCGGGGCAAGGTCAGCAGCCGTCACTAAGGCTTCCTTTCTCCATCATTTTTAAGAGCTGCCAACAACTTTGGAAATAGGCCCAACACAACTCCAAGCTGGAAGAGAGCCAGTACCTGTGCCACCCCATCTAAACATCAGGAAAGTCAATGTACACGAACAACCCCACCTCCACCCTGCCATACACACAGACACACAGCCACACACAGCCACACACACACACACACACACACACCCCTCCCAAAACCTGAAAAAAAGACTCAGAGCCCGGTCCTGGCTCTTGGCACCTGCCGTCACCCCTCCCTTGTTGAAGACTAGCTGTTTTCTAGCAAGACATCTGGGGTCCTTCTGCCCCGAGACGATCCCCCTCACCTCAGGTGTCCAAAGCTGTAGAAGCGGGACTCGCCGTCAGTGGAGCGGACCACCTGCAGCGTGAACATGGGCTGCAGCTGTCTGAGCTCCAGCAGGACAACGGCCAGGTAGTGGATGAAGAGGAGGGCGTCCACGAGGGAGACGGCATATTGCACGATGCCCTGGTAATTTCGGTCCCGAGAGTCCAAAATGCGGACCCCGTAAAAAAGCCAATAGGAGACCACGAAGAGAAAGATGAGGACCAGCAAGAGCGCACGGAACACGAGGATCCGCGGCACGTCGGCTCTCTGCTTGCGGAAGAACAGCGCCCAGGTCCCGATGAGCAGAATCAGGAGCTTGAACGCCATGGAGATGAAGAGTCCCTCGCAGATGGTGCCACAAGGCTCCAGCTCCTCCCGCCACAGGATGGGGGGCAGCAGGATGAAGGCGATGGGGGTGAGGAAGACCAGGAGTCCGAGCACCGTGGCAACGGTGAGGCCCAGGTAGCGCCTGCAGTCCAGCCCCACGCTGTCCTCCATGTCCTTGCTGATGCGGGCGATGTCCTCCTGCGAGATGCTGTGCTCTGACGTGCCTGTGATGGCCGTGGTGGTCTCCCCCCAGTTGTCATCCTGGCAGGGAGAGAACAGTGAGGATGAAGAGCCACATGGCAGGTCACGTGTAAAAACCACAAAGCCCGCGGGGGCACGGGGGACAGGCAGGGCCCACCTCCTTCAACCAACCCACATGAGTGGGCTTCCTGGGAAATGGAGGCTTAGCTCTTCAAATAGAGGAATTTTTTAACTTTAACAATTTTCATTCACATTTTTCAAAATGTATTATATATCTACCTTTTCAAACAGAGAAAACATAATTTGACCTGTTTGTGTGTTTGGGTGATTCGTGACTACAACAGTGATTATCATCCACTGTGTTGGCGTCCCTGAGAGGCTCGGGGATAGACATATCCTGCTGTCAGACTAACGTGTGCGAGCGCACCTACCGCCTAAGGAGAGAACCCTCTGCACTTCCTTCTTGATTCATGGCTGGGCGATAAAGGCTTACTTTAAAGCCCAACCCCTGAGTGGGGAGCATTACTACGCCCTCCAGGAGCTCTGAGGAGGGAAGATCTTGCGCAGGAGGGAAACTTACATGGCTACATACATATCAAAAGCCACCTGTAGTTGGTACGCACATTTTGTAAAACTCCATGATGTTTTCCGTAAGTATCAAGCAATCTGACAACATTTCTCATTGAACAAGCTAAGCAGATGCAAGTATCTCTGGCCAGGACAGCTCAAAACTTCCTCCCTAAACACATGTTCTCATGGCAAACTAAACATCAAGAGCATAAAAATACTGAGATTGGGCTTCCCTGGTGGTGCAGTGGTTGAGAGTCCGCCTGCCGATGCAGGGGACATGGGTTCGTGCCCCGGTCCAGGAAGATCCCACATGCCGCGGAGCGGCTGGGCCCGTGAGCCATGGCCGCTGAGCCTGCGCGTCCGGAGCCTGTGCTCCGCAACGGGAGAGGCCACAACAGTGAGAGGCCCGTGTACCTCAAAAAAACAAACAAACAAAAAAAACCACTGATATTACTAAAATGTGTGCCTTTTACTTTCACTGTCTCACTTTCTCTTGCTTTTTAAAGTCTGAGGTAGTTTGGAGTGATTGTCTCTTCATTTAACAGGATCCGGTTGCCAGTGTTTTAAACAATTTCTCTACTGCTCTAGCAACTACGATGTCGTTCCAAAGCAAAAACAGACTGAGAAGACAATGAAAAGCCACATTGGGTCCAAAGAGGTTTTTGCCTCAGAAATTTGTGTACATGACTTAACTCGGAAAAAACAGCCACGGTGGTAAGTTGGGTGCAATTAATGCGTAAGATACCAATTTAGAAAAATCTAAGTTAATAGCTGAATCAGCAAGATAGAGATCTCACAGCCAAACGATAACCTCAAATCTAGTAACAATCAAAAAAATTAGGATTCATGAAATGTATAAGCTATGGCAAGAAATAGTGGTGGCGGCAGGGAGGGTCTCGACCTGCGAACAATAGGTCTTCAACTCGGAAAGTTACAAGTATCAAGTACTATGAGGGAAGTTACTAGTTAAGATAACAGCCAGAAGCAACCGCTACTCTCACTGCTGGTAGAAGTTTAAAATGGTACAATCACTCTTGAAAACTGGTCTGGTAGTTTCATATAAATGTAGATTTACACTTAACTGTATGGCCCAGCAATTCTACTCCCAGATTTTTACCCCAAATAAATGAAAACATATGTCCACAAAAAGATTTGAACCAGAATGTTCTTAACATCTTTATTTTCATGCCAAAAATGATGCAACCCAAATGTCTATCCACCGGGAGAATGGATAACAAATTGTGGTATATTCATACACTAGAACACTACTCAGCAAAAATAAAAAAGAATGAATTGCTGAAACACAGCAAAACATGGATGAATCTCAAAGTTATTATGCTGAGTGAAAAAAAGTCCAAAACAAAAGAATATGATTCCAATTATATTAAATTCTAAAACAGGCAAAACTAATCTACAGTGATAGAAATCAAAGCAGGGCTTGCCTTAGAGGGCAGGGGTTTGGGGTCAGGGATTGACTGGGAAAGCATAGGAGAACTTTCTAGAGTGAACGAAATATATCTTGATAGGAGTGTGGGTTATATGGGTTTATTCAGCTATTACAACTTTTCAAACTGTACACTTAAGATCTGTTCATTTCTCTGTGTGAATTTACTTCAATTTTGAAAAAGAAAAAAACACAAGCACAAGAAGAAACAGCCACACATTCAAAGATGGACAACTTGCTTTAACATAAGGTGAGTTTACAGATCGGTAAAGTTACTTTGTAACACCCTTCGTGAAGGCAAATATTGGATTCCATGTTTTGTACTGGGCCTAATATTCAGTTGATGATCAGTGTTGAAATAATGATCACTAGTATTATGGTCATTTTGTTATGTAGCTGATTTAGCTACTCACCCTTTTTCCTGCCAAAGAGTTGCTAACTAAATCCCCTGTCCATTTTAAGAATATGTGCACATCTGTGCCTAAAAAATGAAGATGTCCAACAATCTTCCCAAGACTGAGGTTCTTAGAAGAGAAAGGATCTTAGATCTTCTATCTCAATCCCTTGGATTTTCAATGAAGAAACTGAGGCCCACAAAGGTTGTGAATGCCCAAAGTCAAGTCACATAGCCGCTGAGAAGTACAGCCTCCAGATGCCCACTTCAATGCTTTTCCCTGGTGTAAACACCAACAGCTTCCTAACGTAGCTTCCTAGTGAGCTACAAGATGTAGAGAAGATGACAGACGAAATGCCTTCACAGTGGGCCACCAGCACCTCTGAATTCACATCCAGGAGGAAACTGACCCCTGCAGCACTTAAGGGTGGCCCAGTCTTAGGATTGGCCCCATCCATCCAACCATTCCTCTGGCCCTCTGGCTCTCCATCCCTATGACTGCCCCAGAGCCAAGGCAGGCTGTGCAACAGTAAGGACTAAAGGCATTTACTTACCCCTGAACAAACCCCACATTCAACCACAACTGCAGTTTTGGCTTCTACGAGCATCTTGCATGCTCTGAGGAATTCCAATTTCAGTCCATATATCTGCTTATAAATGCACATCTGTCTGTACCCATAGGTACACACAGATACATGCTTATCTATATCTTTACAGCTGTGTGGGCACACATCAGTTTATTTGGGGCTAAGGCTAGACATGCATATACTTCAAGGGGCTGTGCAAACATGTTTCTGAGTATAGCTCAGATGTTTATTCAAATCAAGTAGACTGTGAGACAGCTGGGACCCAGAGAGAAGAACACACACAATATTTTAAAAAAATTAATTGTCCATATTTTAAAATTGGGTGATTTCACAGAAAATCCTAACTTCCAGCTTTTCTTAAATATTGCAAGACCCAGGAACACTTAATTCCTGCATTCCTGTTGCTTCCTTGACAGGGGAAATGCATTCTCCAGGTGCCAGATTCCATCACTCCATGCCACAGCCCTGACACTGACATGCCACACAGATTGCTATTTACTCCCAAGCTAGCCTGATATATTTTTGCCTCTTCTGTGTAACCCAGGGTCTATTTCACTCACCTATGTTTCCCTAGCAGGCATCTAAGTGTGCAGCTCCAGGTTTAGTGAGGCTTCGTCTGAGCTGTCCTAACCTCTCAGCTCTTCTTCCCTACATGACTTAGGGTCTCTGGAGAGCGAGTTTCCTTCTCTCTTACACTGTTCTACTTTGGAATGAGTCTCCAGAGCCTGCAGCCTGCAACTTTCCCTTCTCTGCTCTGTCGTCAGCCTTGCTGGCTTCTTTTCAACACCATTCAAAGGAGGTGAACCAATCACACTTCAGAAGAATCCTGAAGCTAGCCAATGGTAGGTCAGGCTGTCCTTAGACCAACAAGAAACCACAGGATATAGATAAACTAATTAACATGCTAGAAAAATACAGATAAAAACCCAAGAGAACCTATTACAACAAGACTTAGGAAAACATTTACAGAAAAGAGGCTTGATCAAGTACCAGTGTACTTACAGACTGCCTTTGATCCTCACCTGAGCTTCCTCCGTCCGAGTAGAATCATTTGCCAACAAGGGCTCTCCAGTGGGAGCTTGAATGGTGACAGATTTTTCTGACCCTCTGCCATCTTTATTCCGGGGTGATTTGTGCCTCTCTCTATTTCTTTCCCTGAAAAAAAATAATAAAAGATAAATCCGCTAGCACATTTATGCCACGTTAATTAACCCTCATCAAAACATGTTATAGGACTTCCTTGGTGGTGCAGTGGTTAAGAATCCACCCACCAACACAGGGGACACGGGTTCAAGCCCTGGTCCGGGAAGATCCCACATACCGCTGAGCAACTAAGCCCGTGCACCACAACTACTGAGACTACGTGCCACAACTACTGAAGCCCGTGCACCTAGAGCCTGTGCTCTGCAACAAGAGAAGCCACCGCAATGAAAAGCCTGCGCACTGCAACGAAGTGTACCCCTGCTCGCCGCAAGTAGAGAAAGCCCGTGTGCAACAACGAAGACCCAACGCAGCCAAAAATAAATTAATTAAATTAAAAAAATATTGTTAAAAAAAAACATGTTATTAATTTCATTTTGAATTTAAGAAACTTCTACACACACACACACACACACACACACACACACACACACACACCCCACCCCCCGGCAAAGAGTAAGCTGATCTTTACTCCCTACTTACTATTTTCTTTCTGCCACTCCAAGACCCAAAAAAAGACTGTCATTTCTTCTCTATCTACAGTGATCATATTTTTTCAAAGCCTAATACTGTGAACTTTAGAATTTCTGTAGCTAAGGCACATTTCATTGTAAAATCACTGACTTGAGTTGATCATAATTCGCCTAAACTTATTTTCTAGGACTTTTTTCTATTGGGACAACACAGCAAAATACTTAAGCTTTGGTCTGTCCAAAAAAATCTGGGACACACTGTCACCCTACACCTTTGGACAAGAAGAGAAGAAAGGAAACCCTAAACCAATACAGAGAATCAGTTACTTCCCATTACTACAAATTCAAAACTAAGTCATTCCCATAGATTCTAGATGAACTTAAAGCACCCACAGAAACAGGCAAAAGTGAGAGCAAATGACCCCAAGAGGTACACACATGGGTGTGTGTGTGTGTGCATGTGTGTACGTTTTCAGGCCCCCTAAGGAAAGCAGGCTGTTGCACCATTTTACCCCAGATGAACTTCCTGGGTGGTCTTCCAGGGTGACGATGAGCGCACCCTGCTGTGGGTCAATGCTGAAATTAGGAATCAACCACTGTGCAAAGCCCAGGGGTCATGACCTGGCCATTAACCACCTATGGAGACTGGCACCCCTACCCCCAACTGTGAAGAGTCAACCCAGGAGCCCCTCCAAAGGAGCCCCTCGGTGGCCAAGAATAAGTTCCCTCAAACTCCGTCCCGCAGGCCGCCCTGACATCAGTCCTCCTTCCTTCACCCACGCGCCCTCCTCCCCAAGGTCTCCCAGGCAGGACAGAAGCGTCGCACACACACACTACAGAGACAGACGGTCACATTTGGGTTCTGCCCCTACCTGATGTGTGAGCCTGCACACGTTACTGAACCTGCCAATTAAAGAATGTCGCTCACCAGTGGCTCTAAAAGGATGAAGTTGCTAGCCCCTGCTGTTGCTGACCTTCGACACACCCTGAAAGGAGTTCAGGGCAGAGATCAGGAAGGAGGCACTCTGTGCTCTGGGAACACTGGCAGAACAGCCTTTCAGACAGTTAGACATTTTCAGGAGAAAATGTTACGAACCCAATTTCTCCCATCTTCTCACACCTAGAAAAGCACTAAAATCATTAAAGGAGACGTCTGCTCCTCGTGACCAGCAGCAACCTTCTGCCAAGATGTGTGCCTGCTTGCATGTACCCCTTTCGTCAAGTCGTATATATGCTGACCTCCCCCACTACCTCTTCAGAGCAGTTCCTCAGAGCCATGTGAGAGGCTGTCTCCCAGGCTTTAGTCTTCAGGAAGCCCCAAATAAAAGTGACCTCACAGCTCTCATGTTGTGTTTTACTTCAGTTGACAAGCCTCTGAAAAACCTCAGTTTCATCATCTATGCAATGGGGATAACGATCTCACCACATAGACACAGGGATGTGAAATAATACACTGTGGCTATTATTACTGCTATTACTATCCACACATGACAAAGAATGGTGGCTTGACTTGGTGAAGCAGAGTACGTGTTCCTCGGAGACAGATGAAAAAGAAGCTTTTAACACACAATCAAACCCCCTCCCCCTGCACAGCATCCCTCCTATTAACCTACTACTTAGCTAACAAAACCACATGCAGACTTTCTGTGGTCAAACTTCTGCTTTATCAATATCTCCCTAGGATAAGCCCTGGTTAATTCCTTCAAAGGGCAGGGAGGCTTCAGTTGTCCCAGAGACGCTTTCAGTGATACCATCTCTAATCCCTGTAGCGTAATTTATCACTACAATCTATTGTTAAATTAGAGTCCAGAAATAGATGTGTTCTGGTCAACTCTGGTGTTTTGTTTTAACTGGGCAACTAAGGAAACAGCAAAGAGATGTTGTTTGTTTATCCAGGGGTGTGTCTCACTGCCAATTACTCCACTGCCCACCCCAATTTAAAGAGCACTTTACCAAGTGCTTTCTTATATTAATCTTGTTCAATCCTAACAATGACCCTATGTGGTATTATTGTCTGCATTTTATAAATGAGGAAACGGAGGCTCACAGAGGTTAAGTGACTCCCCAAAGTCATAGCAAGTGGCAGAGCAGGATGTGAACCGACTGCCTCGATTCAGACCCGCTCTGCGGCACTGATTTGAAGAGCAACTGGAAGATTTTGTAGCATAAGTATTCCTTATGCTCATTCCCACACCCCGAACTTGATGAACTTACCAGAGCTGTGGAATCTGCCTTTGAAGCTACTGCTAGAAGTCATGACTTGACCCTGACCTTGGAGAACACAAAGCAGTGCACCCAACACTCTGGGCTGCCAAAGACAACCACTTCAAAAGGACTCACTGTGAGAAACAATAAGCAATGGGGGAAAGTTTTCCCATGTGTCTGATCAGTCTTAGCTGTTTAGACTAAGTCTGGAATCACTGTTCCCCAGGACCCCCACTTTGGCCAGCCCAGACCGAGGCACTGCTCCTCTTACTGTGTTTCCACTTTCCCCAACTGCTCTCACATCTATCACTGTCCTGCCATCTGCCAAGTCACGTGCTCCCCTAACCCATCAATCTCTTCCCTAGTCCCACGGGTCAAATCCTGTGACAGCACAAATTCCACTGGAAATCAAAATTCTTCCACCGAGTGCCAATTCCTGCAGGCTGAACACTACCAGGGCCGGAGCGGGTAGGGAACCACCCAGGGCTGGAAACAGTCTCTCAGGGGCCAGCCCTTCCTCGACCCGACCCCAACTGGCCCAGCCTGGCCCTTAAAGGGCCCGACAGTCCCCAAAGGAGACGCGATCTCTACAGTTCCCCTGGTAACATCAGAGGTAAACCAGATAAGAGCCCATTACCTGACAACTCCAGGAAGGTTTCTCATCCTCCAAGCCCAAAACCCTAAACCACTGCTTCTCACACGTGAATGTGCAGACAAGCCACCTGGGGTGCAGATGAAGTACAGATTCACTGGCCCCATCCCCAGAGAAATAGTCTGGAGAGGAGAGACACCAGGAATCCGCCCTTTTCATCAGCACCCCAGGTGATTAGAAGGCAGGTGGTCCAGGAAACTCTGCCCAAGGCTCTCCCACCCAAATGCTCCTGGGGGAGAGGTTGTTGGAGCGACTACTCAGAAGTTTCCCTGTTTGTAAAACGCCCTGTATACAGCGGGGGCTCGATAATGGGAGCTGTGAGTGCAGCGTTCAGCTACACAATGTTGCAGTGTACAGCGTGGCTTCTATACTAAAACAGCATTAAGTGCATGAGGCTGGGAGCAGGACTCAGGACAGCGTGCATCAGGCCCACATCTGCCTTTGAAGCTACTGCTAGAAGTCATGACTTGACCCTGACCTTGGAGAACACAAAGCAGTGCACCCAACACTCTGGGCTGCCAAAGACAACCACTTCAAAAGGACTCACTGTGAGAAACAATAAGCAATTGGGGAAAGTTTTCCATTCACTGTCAAGTAAGGGGCCGACGGAAAGCTCACCCTATCAACTCAACGTGGGCTGCATGTCGTGCTGGTCCTTGTCAAGGGAGAAAGACCTGTTGTACAGCTTTTATAAAAATCACTGGTCCTGAATTACTGCTCTGAATTACTGTCTGAGCCCGGACTACATAGAGAAGTCCAACAAAAAAGGCTGCCTTCCAAGTGCTTTCCAGCATGCAGAGCTATGAGCCCAGTATGGCTGTCGCTTCACTGCATCGGTACCCAAACGTTCATCCCCAGAGCTCCAACTGCCGTGATGTCAAGGACGTGCTAAGTACCCTCCAGGAGAGGGCCCGCCAGTGGTGAAGACCACCAGTCCACGGTGTCTAAGAGAAACAGGAGACAGGGAGTAGGCTACCAAACCACTGAAAGGATTTTTCAAACACACGCGCACTTGGTGTTTCTCCAACTCCACCCGAGTCGTCTGGATCACCTAGGCATCTTTGCTGGGCAGGTGTGTCAGCCACAGGAATCCTCGTATCTTTATCTCTGAGCCTGTCTCCATGCATCATGTGCCCGTATGAGTAAAGATAAGTCAGGGGTCGGGGCAAGCAGTAACATGCTGGAGGCCTGGGCATGTGTCTGTACCCGCACGTGTGTGAGTGTGTAAATGCTTGTATTCAGGCGATTGCAGAGCTGAGCCCTGGGGGTGCTGCTGTAAAGCCCGTCTCACTCTGACCAGAGTCCCCGTCGATTCCTAGACCGTTCCCACTTACAGTCAGCATTTCCTGGGAAGATGATTTTGCCCTCTTTCTGTTGTTTGTCTATTTCTACTTGGGGAAAGCCAGCCCCACCGGTTACTCTTCCCTTTCCTTCTCTACCACCACCCACTACCTGTCCTTTCTCCACCAACTGCGACTGCCGGGGCCTGGCTGCTTCCTCTGGGCACTGCCTCGGGTGCGAGGGCTGGGCACAGGACAAACTGACTTGGAAGCGGCCTCGGAACAAAAGCACAGATCCCCCTACCGCTCAGGCAGCCTCTTGTGGACAATGCATTTTATAGTACATTAGTCACATGGCTTACCCTCCACCCCCCTTCTTCCCTATCAGTTACTCTGCCGCTCTCCACCCAGCACAGCCCAGGGAGGAAAGCATGGCTTCCAGAGGAGGACTAAATGGGGCCTTAAACCTGAGGGTCTCTACCAACCTCATAACTTCAGGCAAATAGTGCTCTCTCTGAGTCTCAATTGTATCACCTGTTGAACGGGGCTCCCACCTCCCACCGTTCTGGGACTGCTGTGAGGATGGGGGATAATGACCAAGGGTCCTAACAGGCACTCTCAAACTGGTCATGAACAGTACTGGCAGCCGCTGTATTGAACTCGGGGAACTGGTACTCCAAAACCCAAAGGTTAGGCGAGGTCGGCTGGAGCCTGTGCCGTTTTCCCAGCAAGTTAACTGGATACCCTCTGGAGATGGCAGGTATCACAAAACCAGACCACTAACCTCTTTGTTAGAAAAGAGTCACTTGTCATCTGCTTAGAACCCAGCCAGTCCTCCAAAGATGATCTCGGTGTCATCAGGAATATCAAGTTTGCTGCCCTTCATTATTCCCCGCTGACAGTTCTACCAAGATTCCTGAAGAGCAAACAAGCTCCCTCTCCTTTCCTACTCTGCCATTCAAATTCCCAACAAATCCCTAAGCAAAGCGGCCCTCACAGGGACACTCCCGGTGATAGAGACCTTCTGCTGGGTCCAGGGCACCCACCCCGACAAAGGACTCCCGGCACCTACTCTCTATGGATTACAACCTCTGCCCCACAGTCACTATGCCCTAGAGGGCTGCCTTTCAGGGAATCCAACTCAGAGGTTGTTGCTTTTCTAAAGATGCCAGGAAGTTCACCTATAAATCTTGAATCTCTCACCCCGAGCTCCTCTGAGTAGGCATTCAGCAACACCCTTGGTTAATTATTAAAGGTCTCAGCTTGTATTATTTGCCAAGTACTTTCCGCAGGGGTCCAAGAAGGCCCTCAGAGTTCTGCATGCTGTTTTCATTGAAAGTTACAGTCTCCTAAAGTTACCACAAGAGCACCGCAGTATCAATTTCTCGGGGCCCCAAGGGGCCTGAGGAAACAGCAGTGCAGAGCAATGACAGTCGGGACACGAGTCTAGATAAAGGAGGCCAGAGATGGTTCCTCCTCTGAACACTGCAAGGCATCCCGCTCTACTCATCCCCAAGCACGAAGAGAACCCCAAATTCCCACTCCACTCATCACAGTGTAGGATGGGGAAGCTTGGCACACTGACAAGGGAATTGCTTTTTCCAGTTAAGTTCAAAGATTGGACATTTTTACACAGCTGTTTCTAGTATTTTAGAACAAATCTGATATGTTTACCCACTGATTGAAATTTGTGATTAAATGTTTCTCACCAGAGGGTTCCTGACTTTCTCAGGATCTGGGTTCTGGCATGTCACTTTACGCCTCACTCAGCAGCCCTCCTTGCTGTTTCCCATGCTGACTAGAAAGCCTTGCCTGGGCTCCAGCACAAGCTCATTTACCTCTTTCCCCCAGATTGTTATGATTATACGAGCAATACATGAAATTTAGAAAATAAGGAAAGTTAAACACACACACACACACACACACAACTATAATCCCAATAGTTGCACACCTAGAGATAGGCATGGTCAATCTGTTACCATTCATTGTATCATAAGAATATATAACCATTATAGGTACAAAGTTTTGAATCTTGTGTTTTAGTAACATGGCATCATATGTATTTTCTCATGTCATTAAATAATCTTTGAAAGTCCTTCTTTTACACTCATTCCATTTCTACTTCTAATCACAAAATATACACTTGTAAAAGATTGAACAAGTGCAGAAAGATAAAGCACAAATGAAAGTTCCCATCAGTCACCATCCTGTGTGGCCCCCTTCCCGGTGGATGACCACTCTGGGCAGCTCCGACACTATCCTTCCAGACCCCTTTCTGCGTGTGTACATCCATACATGCTAACAAACGAATAGATCAATTAGATATCCATATCTTACTGCTGTTTTACAAAACAAAATCCTGCTCTGCATTCAGCTGCTTGCATGGGGAACTGCTCAGTCAGGGAAACACCACTATAATCACCATTCCCAGCCATGGCAGGGCTGTGACCACAGGTGGGCCTTTGAGTGTGGTGCTGAAATGCCAAGGCCATCGATAGCAGTAATACAGCCACTGGTTAGTGACCTACTATGTGCTGTGTTAAATGCTTCACAAGCACAATCTCATTTAATCCTCTCAACAGCCCTGCTATACCCATTTTACAAATGAGGGCTCTAAGGAAGAGGCAGCATTGCAATTTCATCAACTGCACTCTTCACCAGTACAGTACCACCTCTTCATTCATTCATTTCCTCGTTTCTCTCCTCACCGTTCTGCAGGTCTGTAATACTGCAGGCCTTATGAATACCAGTGCAGACCTGTTCATTCCTCAGGAGAGGAAACTTGGCCCCATCAGGAGGAAACTTGGCCCCATCACCGAGGTCGGAGTTTTCAAAAACCCAGGCCTGTTCACTGGGAAGACTAGTCAGAGAGAAATAAATAAGGCACTAGGCCAATCCTGCCACTTCAGTGGATACGCCTCAGACAAATGCATAATGGATGAGTCAGCAGCTTTGGGTGAGAAGCAACAAATTAACACTTTTTTTATTTTGGAACTTTCACTCGCATTCTTGGTAAAGCTTTGAGAGAACTGTCATCTATGAAAAGTACTTAGAAATGAAAAACATTTCCACTGAAGGGAGAAACTTTAATTTAAAATCAATTGTGAGAACTTAAAGTCACCAACTGTAATGGTGGCTATAAAATGTAAATTGGTGGTGTAGTTCCTCCCAATGCCTGTTAAATGCTCTTGGACTGAACCTCCGGCGTCCACTGCCCTGCAGGGGGACTGTTTGAAAGTGAGCCCAGGCAGCCTGAGCAACCTGCAAGTTTCCCCCAAAGGAAAAGTGGAACAAGCAGTAGCTTACATACCCTTGTCTGTGAGATTTTTTCGAATGACTAGAATAGTAAGAGTATCCAGAATACGTGGATTCGGTATCCATAGCAACGGAGAGCTTGCTCTTGCTGAAGGAGCAGGTACTGTTTCTCCTTAGAGGTAGAGAATCTCACCTACTGGACTCCTCCTCAGACCTCAAAGGGCCTGGGAATCGAGGACTTACTCTTCGGCAGGAACGAATTCTGGGAAAACAGGAAAAAAAAAAGGATATCAACCTTCAAAGCCAAACCCGAGGGGCGAGAAGATAAGTGACAGTAGCAACCTCCTCTCTGGGGTCTCTATGATGGAACAAGTGAGCAAGGGTGAGGCTCCTGAGTGCTAAGTGCTCCACTCAGGCAGCAGCCAGCTTGCCCAGGTGTCTGGGAGGGGGACGGGTGGGTGCCGGGCAAAGCCCAACCCCCGCCCCGCAGCAGCGGGGAAACCGGAGGTGGGAGAGACCTGGCCCTTGGCCATCTCCCAGACACAGCCGGCCTTCCTGGCATCCCAGTCCTAGACACCGTGCCCAGCTCCCACTGCCAGTGTGCTGGTTACAAAACAATACCCAGGGAAGCAGCTTTTCAGGGATTTGCTCAGAGTTTCCGAAACCACTGGGGAAAAAAAAAAAAAGGTTCTCAATCTCTTTAATCCAGGAATCCAAACTCCTGAGAATTTATCTCAGGGAACTAATCTCCTTTTTTAAACGAAAAACTACTATTAGCACATTGTCTAAAATAGTGAAAAGCAAGAAACACTCTCAATGCCCCCCAAACAGAGGACTAGGTCAGGGAAACATGATTCATTCACCCAAAGAAATATCATAGAGCTGTTTAAAATGATAATTACGAAGAACAGAAATTTGTATGATATAGTGATAAATTTAAAAAGCAGGCTACATACAGCACTGCAGATAGACGCTGAAATCTACATTCCAGTTACAATCACTTACGTAAGGACAAGGATGACAGAACATCAGAAAATGAAAGCAGGTGATTTATTAGCTGCAGGTTCCTGGGTCTTTTCCCACATTTTCATTAAATATTGCTATGCAATAAAAATAAATTGGAAATGTTTCCAAGTACATTCCTGAGCCCCACATGCTAAACCTTTACTTGGAGAGAAAGGAGTTCTACACCCCTCACCCCGGAGCTGGTCTCCACCCCACAGGGCTCCTCCTTCCAGCGCCCCTGGAAGCTGACACTGCAAACAGAGCCAGGGAGATCAGTGTGAAGAAAAAACAAAGAAGCCGCAGATGCCATACCTCTACCCCCACTGGGAGAAGGCCAAGGCTCCTGAGCAATGAATGACCTGCCAGCCTGGAGGGAATCACCCACAAACCACCACTGGCCAACACAGTCCGAGCCTCAGTACCACCTAGGTTGTTTGCCCTTATCATTCATTCCCTAGGGTCTGTCACCTAGGGCTAGCTAGCCTCCCTTTTCCTGATGTCCTGACTCATTATTTCATGTCTGCTCTCCTGCATGAACCCAAAGTGAGCAGTGGGGAGACCCGGGGTCTAGCTAGGGCTGCTCACTGTCAAGTACAACCTGGGATAAGTCACCTGCCTTCTTGAGCCTCGATTTCCTCATTTGTCAAATGGGGATAAACCCACCAGCCACGGACTTCACAGGGTTGATCTGTAGATATAAGCTGATACAGTATTAGCAGCTGGCTTCCAATCCCAGGCTTTACTCACCTGTTAGCTATATGACCTCAGTCAAATTATTAAACCTCTCTGAACCCACATCTGTAAAAGGTGAATAAAAGGGCTCATGCGAGAAACAAACAAGCTACAACTGTGACCACTCCCAGCACCGGCTCCGGTACGCTGGATAAGGGGCATTTGGGGTTATCAAGACTCCCGCGACCAGTCCCCAACCTAGAGGCTCTCCTTGTCTCTCTCAGTAAGAGAAAGACACGGAAAGGAGCAAGACAGAGTGGGTGCCCGTGCTCACCTTCCCACCTGAGGCTCACCTGCGGCCAGACAGCGCTGGGCTTGCATCCCAGTGCAGTCCAGGGCTTGCTAACTAGCTGCGTTCCCCTCGGAGCCTCCGGTGTCCTCATCCGTAAAATGGAAATAAGGCAGCCTATTTCGTGGGGTGACTGTAAAGCATCAAATGTGGAAAAAAACCCACTGTGGGCATTTTAAAAACATGTTAGTTTTGCTCTTGGACCTTCCCCCACTTTTCTAGAAGACTTTAAGAACAAGCTCATCTTTTCTTTTTTCTCCCTACTCTTCCTCCCAGCATGTTCACTAGCAATTTCAATGAGCTTTCAGCACTTTAGACTCTCACTTCCTTTCTGCTCTGGGCTACGCTGCTTGTTCTTCTCCACACCTGGCAGACGCTAGCCTCAGGAGGTGAGCCAAGATCTCCAGACCTGCCCTGAATGAGCCTCTTTCCCCAAAGGTCCTTCACCCAGCTCTCTGCTGACCTGCAGGTTCCAACACCCGGCTGCCTGGCCCAGAAACCTGACTGCTGTCTTCTACACCCAGAATTGACCATCCACAACGTCTATACTTTTTTCTGCCCTCCAACCCATTAACTCTCGATTCTCTTTTCCATCCCAGCTTCTAGCTATTTCCGGCTAAATGCTGCTGGGGTGTCTCAGAGGCAGGTGGCCCAGGCCCCGAAGACCTGGGCTGATCCTATTCACGCTCCCCGGCCGTGACACCGTGGGGCAGACACTTACCTCTCTGAGCTTATCTCCCCACCCTCCCACCCCCGCCCCGACACCTCTGTAAAATGAGGCCATTTAATATGATCTCTTCCTAGGGTTGCTGTTAAGCATTAAAGGAAGCTCCCAAAATAAAGCCTCTGGCACATGCTAATGCAAATTTCATTCCCCTACTGCAAGAGGACGTCATCCTTAGTCCTCATTAAAACCTCCGGCCATCCGTTAAGGCAACTCCAGTCATGCCCCTCAAAGGAAATCATGGGCTCCCAAGTGCTGTTTGGGGGAAAGCTTTACCTCCACTCTACCAGCTGCCCTTATCTGGTTTCTCTCTCACAATTCCTAACTATATTTATCAAAGGGGTGGTTTGCATATGCTGCCATTCCCTCCCTCTTGTCACCCCAATCCCCCATCTTTGATGCTCCATTGAAACAGCGCTAAGTTGGCCAGAGATTGCCAGGAGCCAAATCCAAAGTTCCCACCCTTGTCCTCCTCCCCTCCAGACCTTCTTAACCCATGTATTCATTCATCCGCCTCCACGTTTAGTGGGGCTATGAGAGACCTGCTAGGCGATGCTAGGTTACAGCAATGACAATGGCACACAGCACACGGCTGCCCTCGCGGAGCTCTCTGCTGTCTGTCCTCCTCCGATTTGATGGTGTTTGTGCTACTCCTCCTCCAACAGTCCTCTCCCTCTCCCCCATCAAGTTATCTTTTAAGACTCAAAACTCACCCATTATTCTCCTCCGTCCATGGATTTACTCTAGGATAAGCTCCATGGAGACAGAAGCTACTGTTTACCTACCCCAGGATACACGGAACATAAGAGGTACCCAACAAATACTTACTGAAAGGATAAATCCCCGATGCACATTTCCTACTCAGATGCCTCTTGCTCCGCTTGGGATTCCCATCACCCCCGCGATGCTCTCCGGTGCCCCGGACTGTTCTTTTCAATTTCCTCCACTGGCGCCATGCAAACATCCTACTGACCCTATAGAGCCAACCCAGCACCATTTTCACAACTCTCTCCCTGCTTCAGCCCACACATTCTACTGTCCCTAAGTGCCCTCTGTCCCCTGTTATCCACCCCTCACTCTCCCAGTTCTCAGGCCACCCACTTCCTCCAGGCTCCACGGACACAGGGCTAAACTATTCCAAAGCCTGCAGGTTTCCTCACAGAATCCAGTCTCTCGAGAGTTCGGGCCCCTTCTGCGTCACACTGTCTCTACCAGAGCTATCAATTCTTGTCCCAGATCTCAGTGAGGATTAAGAAGCAGCAACCAGAGGCAGACGGACAAAATCCAGAGCGAACTCATCTCAAAAGCCAATGGAAGGGTTTCGACATCGTTAACAGAAAAACACATCCTGAAGCTTATCATTGCAGCAGTACATTTACAAGATAGCTCCCTTGTATGCACAAGAAATTAGCAGAACTCAGATAAGGTCAGAGGGAGGCCTTATCAGGAAGATAATAAAGTAAAGAAAAGGAATCAGGTTCTCTGGGTAATAAAGTGATAGGCTGCTGCACTGGCTTGAATAGGATAGGGTCACATAAAGGTGTAAATGTGGATCCTGGAATCTGGAACTATCTATCACACTGACCCCTGACATGACCCAGACTGTGCCTGGCTCTGGTTGGGCAGCTGCCAGAGTGATCTTTCAAATCACGACGTGGACGTCACTTCCCTGCTTAAAACCCCTCCACGGTATTCCACTGCACTTCAAATAAAACTCAAAATCCTTCACTTGGTCTGCCAGGCCCTGCCCACCTCTCCAGCTGGGCTTTCCTTCTCTACCCAAGGTTCTCTAAGGCACCCGGCTCTCTGCAGCCTCAGTACATCTGCTCTACTCACTCTTCACCCATCTCATTTTGCCCAATTCCTACTCATCCCTCTCAGTTGAAATACAGCTTCTTTCAAGGGCCTTTCCGGTCCTCTGGCCTCACCTGGCCCTTTCCCACCTCCCTGTACTTCTTGATATCCCAATTTCCAATTACACAGGGACTGGCGCCTGCAGAGACAGTAAGCTCCACGAGGGCAGGGGCCTCTTTCATTACTCTCTCTCCAGCTCCTGGAGCACAACAGGCTCTCTGTAAATGTGTGCTGAATGAAGGAAGGGTTTAGGTGGCACATATCGGGACGTGGAGCCCATAGGTTCACTGTGGAAGAAACCTTAGAGGTCGTCTATTTTAAATCCTCGGTTTTACAACCGAAGAAAAAGATGCAGAGATTACATTCCACAGTGACATCCGAACCACCAAGAGTGGAGCTGCTCTGCTGCTTGCACTAGTCTTACTCAGCGGCAAAGGTTATATGCCAGACACAGTAAGAACTGGCATCAGTCTCTGCCTCCCCCTGTCCTCCTGTCATTTATCCCTTCCGGGCTGCAAGCAAACACCAGGATAGGGCTAGAGCTTGTCAAATCACATCTCATGAAGGTCAGAGGGCAGTGTTGAGACAGGTTCAAGAGCACTTTTGACCAAGTGGCAGCATCTTAAATCTGGAATTCCCCAACAAAAATGTCAGAGAACCTCCTCCCCGCCCCCACCTTTATTAAAAGCAAAGTGGGGATCAGAGGCCTTGAAGAGAATCCGCCCCTAAAGTCACATTCACTCACAAAATATATCTGACTCCTACTTGAAAGGAAAACACAGTGTTCAGAAAATCATATGAGGGAAATAATATGTTATGGTAATGACAGTGGTAAACATAAGCTAACCTTCTCAGAAAAGGAAATTATAAAAATGTCAACAGCTCTGCCTAGAACTATTAAGTGAACTTGGGTTGGAGGGTAGAAAGTTACCTTGCAAGGGGTACAGAGACACACGCTGAATTTAAAGAGCCATTCTACTCCTTCTGCAGTGGATATACTTCCAAGGGAAGCAACTGTGTTTATATATACTGTGCACATCACTTTGCATATTTGATTTTTATCATATATATAATTCTAAAGGGTTTACACCATTTGTTATTTTTATTGTTTTCAAGCTAACATTTTTCTCAAGGTACCCGTTTTTAATTACGTGGCACTCAAGGGGAAAAGGATAACTTAGATAATTTTGTTTAGTCAACTTTTCTTCTATAGCGGACAAGCAATGAGCACAGGTTTTGAAGTTAGATTGTCACTGTTCAAATCCTGGCTCTGCTACTTATCAGCTGTGTGACCTCAGATTAATTACTTAACCCTTCTGTGCCTGTTTCCCTAATTATAACAACAGAATTATATTTTACTTACCTTATAGGCTCAAGGTGGGTTAAATGAGATCATTCATAATCATTCAGACTAATGCCTAGCACACGGTAAGCATTATTACTACTTAGTAAAGTTAAATTCCTTCCATTGGAAAGAATACCTTTGTAAGGCACATGACTTATGTATCATTTTCATTAAACTTATGTACTTTTTTTGGTCTATGTGAGTCTACTTTAATGAATCCCATTAGCTATAGTTAACTAATTTATTGATTTCCATTCTTTTCCTTGCAGGCCTTCTTTTACTGTCCCCAGGTTAGAAGTGAGTATCAGAGAAAGCTCTGTGTGTTTTATTGGGTTTATCTGGAGGACCTCAGGGCTGTAAGGGAGGATGGGAAGAAGTATTTTGCTGAACTTGTGGTCTATAAACCATAACACATCATCCAGGCCACTGATGTGGGGATCAGAAGGATTGTGGCATTTGCAACAAACCCAGTGATTCTTTCAACAGTGCTCTTCTAAATGAGTGATTCCGGGCCACTATTCACAAGAAAAGAAAATGTCAACCTCATTTTACCAATGATTTCAACTCACCTTCCCAGAATATCTCCTCTTGGTTCCAGTCATCAATTACCTCTGAAACACCCTTAACAGCTGGGTATAGATTTCCAAAAGCTGTGAATGGTTAATGTGTCTGGAGTTCTGACGATGTATATTTGTTTTCAAGTGACCCCCGCCCCTTGTCCCCTGCCAGATTTTTAAGCTTCGGAAAAGTAATTTCGAAAATACTACCTCCCCTGTAAATTCCATGATGCAGGGTCCAATGACTGCTGTCCAATAAAGTGGTATTCAGAAGGACACCAATGGAGACAGACCTCAGCTGAACATACATGCACCTTTTCATCAGGCTTCAGGTGAGACCAAAGCCACTACTAGAAACATGGCCCAACCCCACGTCCACCTAATCCTGCCTTGTCCACCTTCTGGAAAATGGCACAGCACGATGCCCATACACAGCTAGTCCCCTAGCCACAGCTAGTTCACTTTATAGAGAGAGAAGGACCATAATAATCTAATGGCTCACAGTTAATCGAGTGCTTCATATATATTAGGAACTGTTTTAAGTCATTTGCATATAATATCTCACTTAATCCTCAGAACACGCCTTATATGGGAGAAAAAATATGAATTTCATGTTACAGTTAAGAAAACCAAGGTGGCAAACCTGGTAAGTGCTGGAGCTGGGCCTTGAACTCTGAGAGTCTAATTCCAGAACCTGTGCTCTTGACTATGGAAACTATATAACAATGTAGCAATTACCAAACTTGTTTATTTACAGGGAGGAGGGGAGGCAACCATCACAAATTGTCCCAAACCACACAGAACCCACAAAGAATTCTGCAATTTCAACTCCAACTCACAGGTTCAGTGTCCCAAGCATTGTGGGGAGTCCAAAAGAAAAGAAATGAATCTGAAATAGTTCTAACTCCAAGGAGCTCACAGCTTAAAGGTAGAACCTGCCTATTAAAATACAATGTGATAAGTGCCCACTCAACCCAAATGCTGCTGAGGTCTGGGATAACAAACAGGGTGTGTGTTTGTGTGTGTTGGGGGCTGGAGGGGAGAATACCTTCCACACTCAACATTTGTTTATTCTCCAGTGGACCAGGGTGACCTGGCATTGCTTCTTGGTCAGGAAACCTTCCTTTACGGTTTCATCCTTTTGCTCAAGCACACAAGGCAATGAAAATGTGTTGCCTGGCAAGCAGTCCTTACAAATACGCCATTCTCAAAATTCTCCCATTTTACTTACAAATTAAGTTGCAACCAAGACACACTGCCAACACTGTAACAGTGAAAATTTCACCCTAGCTGTTTCAGTAATTATATTGAGAGACACCAAATTCTGGGAATGCTAAATGCTTATGGATAGGTGAAGAGTGTTATTTACTTGAACTGGAGAATAAACAGTTTCCTCCCAGAAATCAAACCCCAACTATATCACATTGATTTAATTCAACTCTAAAAACTCTAATTAGTGGTTACATAAAATGACTAATTACATCTCCCTGGATTCAGACAGTTTCTGCCATCTCACTTAAAGAGCCTAGGAGCTGTGTAATCAAACAACCCACCCACTGGAAGGAGAACGCTAATTAGCATTGTTGATTGGTGACACAAGTTATAATATTTTTCCAGCAACCCTGTAAAATTTATAAACACATCAGTGAAAATGCCAGATTCTTTACAGCTCGCTAGCTTTTGGAATAGATGTCTAAAAATACATGTATTTCCAATCACAGCCCCCCCAAAAGGGGCTTAACAAAATGCACGTGCCAGCCACAAAATCATCATAATAAAGAGCTCTAACATCTCTTAACAAGCGGCTAAACGAGCTCACAACACCTTCGCGGGGTGGGCTTTATACCTGGTTTGAAGCTGTGAAAACTGAGCCACAGGTTTCTCGGCTCCAAGTCTCACTAGCTCATCTCCGGGCCGCCAGGCCGCGGCTCCGCCCCACTCCTGCCTCCGCCACCGACGCGTTTAAATTTTTATAAAGCTTCACACTTCCCCGGACACGTTTGCTTGGGGCAGTTTAAAGCCTGCAGGAGGAAATGAGGTCCTGCCCGTGGCGAAGGCTGCCCTGAGGCGGTGAGATTGCCTCCAACCGGGACGCCTCGGGCAGAGACTAGCCGGACGCCTGCTGCTCCACCCCGGCGTTTTTGAAAGTAAACTCCTACCTGCCTGTTGCGCTCTCCGATGCGCAACCGGACTCGCCCCCCGCCCGCCTCCAGGGCCAGCTCCCTTCTGTAAGCGAGGTGGGAACACAGGCCAGCTCTGTGCCGGTTTCTGGCCCAGGGTCGGGCGGGTCCCCGGGCGCGGGCTGTTCCCGGGTCGAGCCCCACGGCGGGGTGGGAACCACGGAGCGCGCCCGGCTCCCGGGGTGCGCAGGGCGGTCCGGCCCCAGCCCCGCAGGGCCGGTGCCTCAGCGCGGGTGCCTGCAGGAACGCTCGGCCACTCCCTGCCGGCCGGGGCGCGCACCCCAAAGTGCAGCCACTGTAGAAGCGAGCGTCCGAGGCGTGGGGAGGAAATGCCCGGACCGAGGAAGTGGGGTGCGCGGGGAGCGCGGCCCCGGGGCGGGAGGGGCGCACCTCGCGGGGATGGGAGAGGAGTGGGGTCCCGGGAAGCACGGCTCGGGCTATGGACCGCGGGAGGGAAGGAGGCTCCCGGCCAGAGGCGGGAGAAGGGCAGTGAACCGGGGTCTGAGTCCGGGGTGGGGCTGCGGGAGGAGGACCCAGGGGCTCGCGGGGTCGCGGGTCCGGGTGGGGGCGTCTCCCCGCGGGAGGTCTGCACCCCGCGCCCGCCGCCCCGCCGCGCCCGGCCTGCGGCGGGACTCACCTCCGCGCCGGCCGTGCGGGCTCCGCGGCCCGCGGTCTCGGCTCGCAGCGGCCCCGACTCTGCGGCCTGCACTGGGCTCCTGTAGAGGCAGAGCCCCGCCGCCGCCGCCGCTGCACTGCTGCTTTCCGCTTCCTGTCCCGGCGCCGCCCCGCAGCCCGAGCCCAGCCCTGCGAGCCCGGCGCGGCCGCGAGCCAAGAGCAGCGAGCGCGGCCGGCCAAGCCGAGGGCCCGGCCCACCTGCAGCGCAGGGCGGGGCCCGCCGGCGTCTCCCCCCAACCCCCAGGCTCAACGCGCCCCGGACACACACGCACACACACTCAAACACACACACCGACTCACACACCCATTCAGGCACACTCGTACCCACACAGACCCTAGGGGCTGACCACACACACACACACACACACACACACACACACTCATCCACACATCACAAACACATTGTCAGGGATTAACCCCCCAGCACCCCAACATATTTGCACGCTCAAACTTACACACTCATGCACACACAGACTCACAATCATGCACAAAATTCAAGCCTGTCTGCCCCCAATGGAGCCCCAAAACACATTTGCCCAGCAGCCCAGGGACTAACCCCCTACACACACACACACACACACACACACACACACACTCACACACTCAAATACACATATTCCAAGAACCAGCCCACAAACGTCCATATATACCCATACCTCAACCCACATACACACTCACACTTAAACTCACATGCAGCTCAGGAAATGACCCCACATATAACCATGCACACCCAGACCCCCTATAGGCCCCCAAAGCCGACCCTACCCCTCCTCCTCCCTTTAACAGCGTGGTCACTGCCCCCCAACCCCAGTATCCTAGAAGCTACTGGAAGAGCACACCCCTGAAGGCAGGCAGCCCCAGGTTCCAATCCTGATTCAACCAGGTCTGCTTCTAAGTCTTTGTTTCCCCGTCTGAAAAGCAGAGAGGAAGATAAAGCCAGCCTTTGCAGGACAGCGGTGAGGATTATGAAAAGTGGCTGGTGCCCAGTAGACACTGAACAGTGGCCAACTATTCATATGAATATTTACACTCTTCTTACTTAGTTGTCTTGTGTGGGCGAATAGGGTTAGGGATCCATGTGGAGAGTCTGGAGTCTGGCTGGGACCCAAAGCAGCTTACATGGCAGCGCTGCCCAGTAGAGGTGGTGTATAATGAAGTAGTGTGGGCAGTGGGGTGGGGAAACATACCCACGCTGAACTAGCCTTAGTTACGGAAGTTTTGCCCCCAAAGCCCTCACTCTTCCCTCACCCCCTCTTCCCCATCCTCCCTAGTCCCCATTCTCTCTCCCATATATATTTCTTGAGGACATTATATGTTCAATGTAGGTGATCTTCATGCAGCCCCATCTGGCCACCAGGCTTACTGCTCACTCTTGGCCGTGTAAGGCGTCTGACCCTCCGGCTCGCCAACCTCTTACCTGTCTCCTGAGGGCAGCCAGCTTCCTAAGGTTAAAGCCCATTGTCTGTCCACCTGAATCAGTGCTCAGGTGCAGAAATGTAGAGTTTTATAAAAACATGTCTCTTTCATCTTTAAAGTGTAGACCCTTCAAAGTTATAACAGGCCAGGGTTTTCCAATTGTAGTTATGATATTACTGAATAGCTCCCATGAGATCTACAGATCCTCAGTGGATTTTCATGAAAAGTGATCTTAGTACACTTTAGTGTATTATGTCTACCTTACGATGTGGTGCTTTTGTGGGAGAGAGAGGTAGTGCAAAATAAACCCTTTTTTAAGATAATCAATTCCATCTACTTTAAATGCCATCTACTGTTTGTTTTTATCCGACAATCTCAAGTATTCGAGTTTAAAAAATGAGTTGGAAAACTTCTCAGGAACTGAATGATGGTATAACCCGGCTCCCGTTACCTGTCACAAAGTGGGTCAGCCTTAACCTAGGGTTCGGTTAGCAGGCTTACCGAACTCTTGCCTAGACTCTGGCTTAACCTTAATCGGTAAAAAGGGTAATATTGGGGGCTCCATCTGCCACTCCTTGGTCTTATCATTTGTGCCAAAGTCAGTTGGGGAAAGGGGGTACTATGTACTGGGTGCTCTCAAGACAACAGCGTGACTGTAATTCCACAAATTCATGCCTATATCTCTCTCCCTTCCTGCCCATTCTTGCAGATTTCCCAAACCCTGAAATGCTACCCACTAAAGTTCTTCCTGCTACGAAGGTCCAACACAAATGCTGTCTCTATAAAGCCTTCTCCAGTTCTCCCAACGAGAAAACATTTTCTTCTCATTTGAATTCTCTGGATTTTTATGTTCACCTTCTACTGTGTATTGGTTATTTTGTCTCCTCAATAATGTGTAAATGCTAAATCTTTATCTCTTTTCTATCACAGGTCTTTCCACATAGTAGCCATTTTGAAAACTACTTAGCAAATGAATGAATGGCTATAAAATACCACTTGTCCTGGGAAATTAATAATCTAATCAGGAAATAATCTAATTGGAAAGTAATCTAATTGGCAAGTTATGACATGTGCATATAAAGATAGTTAACAACAAAAGAATATATAAAATGCTAAATGCACTATTGGCACACTTTTTACGAAGTCACTTATCCAGCCTCAAGAATTCTGAATACACCTGAAAAACAGGAGTTAAGTGAGAAAGGCCTCTGATCAACTGAATAGATTGCATAAATTTATGCTTTAAAACAGATAGAATTTGGGACTTCCCTGGTGGTGCAGTGGTTAAGAATCCACCTGCCAATGCAGGGGCACGGGTTCGAACCCGGGAAGATCCCACATGCTGCGGAGCAACTAAGCCCGTGTGCCACATCTACTGAGCCTTCGCTCTAGAGCCCGCGAATCACAACTACTGAGCCCACGTGCCATAGCTACTGAAGCCTGAGTGCCTAGTGCCCGTGCTCCGCCACAAGAGAAGCCACTGCAATGAGAAGCCCACGCACTGCAATGAAGAGTAGCCCCAGCTCGCTGCAACTAGAGAAAGCCTGCGCGCAGCAATGAAGACCCAATGCAGCCAAAAATAAATAAATAAAAAATTTAAAAAACCAAAACAAATAGACTTTATACATAGGAGAATCTCTCATGCCCTCTCTTAAGACACTGTTTACATATAGTTTACAAATATTTCTATAAACTTTGTCGTCTGATTCCTAAGCCCACTGTAGGTTAGAAACACATTAAAAGAGAGCAGGAGGTGACCTCAGGAGATCCCAGGGACCACAAAGGGGGATCATTGCAAAGACTGTTTAACTCCAAAACTCGTGCCCTTTCCTTTTACCAGTTACTCCTCTTGGTACATTATCACATCACAGAATACTGATGACCCTGAGTTATAAAAGTTACATGGATATTCTGTCGATAGTACCCTATTTAAGAAGACAGGGAAGATGTTGAAAAAAAATTAGATTTCCATCCAAAATGTTTGAAATGTTAAGTGCTGGTTCTTTAAAAGTCCATTTTCTGTAAAATCTACATATGTGTAATATCTGCTTATAGGTTAATAATGCCAGTGATGAGGTGCTAAAATATGGGTTATTAGTGCCCACAGGGAGAGTCACACGGGTCTGAATGGTCAAGGTCAACTTGTCCATGAGGACAAGAAAAGAAAAGAAGGAAAAGAGGAAAGAAAGAAGTGGAACGGGCACAGGTGGAGGACAGCGGCTGGAACAGTTACTGGCTTATCTCAAGTACTTGCTTAATCAATATGAGTTGAATAAATGGGTAAATAGTATTTCTGTTTGGAGTCTGGGCAGGGGTGTGGAGAGAACAGTGTCTGAGATAGAGTCAAGGGCAGTGAGCAGAGTGGTTAAGCTCAAGAAAAGGGCTCATGCTGAGACACAGAGGATTCCAAGTTGAGTGGCTAGGATTAGAAGATGGAGAACTTGGAATCCAATATTAGTATTTGAACTTTGTAAAATGGGCTAGCAATGTGATAAAGTATTCATCCACCCAGCCATTCATTCAAAAACACATACTTAGTACCTACTAGAGGCAGGCAATGTATGAGCTACGGAGAAACAAAAGTAGATAATGTAATATTGATCCGTGATTTGACAAGTTAGTCAACAAATATTTACTGAGCACTTATTTTTTTAATTAATTAATTAATTAATTTATATTTGGCTACATTGGTCCTTCGTTGCTGCACGTGGGCTTTTCTCTAGTTGCAGCAAGAGGGAGCTACTCTGTTTTGGTGCGTGGGCTTCTCATTGTGGTGGCTTCTCCTGTTGCGGAGCACGGGCTCTACGCGCTCGGGCTTCAGTAGCTGTGGCACGTGGACTCAGTAGTTGTGGTGCATGGGCTTAGTTGCTCCACGGCATGTGGGATCTTCTCGGACCAGGGATCGAACCCGTGTCTCCTCCATTGGCAGGCGGATTCTTAACCACTGCACCACCAGGGAAGTCCCTGTTGGGCACTTATTAGTGCCAGTCACTATTCTAGGCTCTGGGGGTACATCAAAATAGACAAAAGCTTCTGCCCTCAAGGAGTTTATATTCTAGTGAGAGGAGATAGGCAAATGAGCAGCATGTCAGATGGTTTAACAAGTGCTCAGGAGAGAACAAAGCGGGATGGGAGACAGGGGTGGGGGTGGGGTGTGCCCCTCGCTGTCCTGGAGGATGTCTTACTGCAGCTTCAACAGAGCCTCACAGGGGAAGAGGAGAGCGCTGGGACCAGAGCAGCACAGAGAAAAGGGCCAGCTTAGCCTGATGAAGCGGCGTGGCTTCACCCGGCCATGACCCTGGGAGCAAAACTTGAAGGATGAGTATTTGACAGAGGAAACGGGAGGAAGCATTCTGGGTACAGGCACAGAAGCGTGGCAGAGTACACCCAGGAAGCCATATCAGACGGTGTGCCGCGCTGATGCGCTGGAGGAGAGTGGGGGCGGGGTGGCCCAGGAGGCCGTGCAGAGCCGCAGGTCTGGAAGTATGAGGCACCAAAATGCCTCTGGTGTCCGGAAGGACAGGAAGGAAGCTCTGAAGCAGCACGGCTCCTCGGGGGCCTGCCAGCAGTTTGGCCTGGGGAGAGCATACGGGAGGAAACAGGTCTGGGATGGGTGGGAGGGGGCAGCACGACCTGGAAAAAGGGGGTAGAGTCCGGAGCTCGCAGGGCTCTATGTGGTGAGCTTAAAAGTGTGGGTTTTGGGCTTCCCTGGTGGCACAGTGGTTGAGAGTCCGCCTGCCGATGCAGGGGACACGGGTTCGTGCCCCGGTCCGGGAAGATCCCACATGCCGCGGAGCGGCTGGGCCCGTGAGCCATGGCCGCTGGGCCTGCGCATCCGGAGCCTGTGCTCCGCAACGGGAGAGGCCACAACAGTGAGAGGCCCGCGTACGGGGGGAAAAAAAAAGTATGTGTTTTATCTGGTAGGCAATAGAGAGCCGTTGAAGATTTTTACGGAGAGGAATAAGATGAGCTGACTTTGCGGTTTGGAGAGTGGCTTCTTGAGGAAAGAGTGAAGGCAGAGGGACCAAATAGGAGAGACATAGGGAGCCTGAAGTGATGAATGGGCCTGAGTTACTGCAGCCTTTGGAGGCAAGTATCAATCACAAACAGGGAACAGAGAGGAAGAAGAAGTTCAAGGAGAAAAGGTAAGTTCAGTTTTAGGTATGTTGAGTGTAAGTATCTTTGGGAGGTGCAGGTGCAAACAATAAGAGGTCACATTTATTGAGCATTTATTATATGCCAGCACTGTTCTGAGTATTTTATAGGTCTTACTCATCCTTCACAACAACCCATGTTTTAGGTATTATATCATCTATATCCATTTTACAGAGAAGGAAACTGAGGCATAGCAAGGTTAAATAAACGGCAGGAGATCATGCAGCCGCTGACAGGTGGCGCCAGGCTTTGACCCAAGTTTTGCTGACCACAGACTCCCCGCCTTTAATCCATCAGCTGTACGGCTTCTTGGCAGTGTACATTTAGAACTCAGGAGGAGACGGGCTACTGACAATGAATACAGTTTTCAGAGATTACATGTGGTTGACAATGAAGAAGAGAAAAGAGCAAGAGGTGGGTAGAAAACTGCAGAACGTGTGAGGCAGAGAGATATGACAGGGACATGCAGAGGTGACAGGTGTCATAGTTGTTTTGTTTCGAAATAGGAAATCCTGAAGCCTGTTTATAGACCAGGGAGAAGAAATCTTAAATTTCAAAATTTAGGATGGGAGGGGTAACTTGGGGGATGGGTGGAAGGACTAGCCTTGTAGATGTACAGACAGAGGTGAGCCTAATGTGAGCATGGAGAGTCAAGGGCATCTCAGTATTCTCCACGAAGTAGGAAGCAAGAGGCTCTAACAGAGCCTGGGAGGCCAGGAGATGGAGTCCAGAGAGAGAAGGTATATCTGATGGCTTCTCAGGGGCCCTTTGAACATCTGATGCCGCGGGGATGGAAATCACAGAAAATGCACATTCCCCTTTATTTTTGCAAACTATTTGAATGGACTCACAGACTCAAGGCCTCTAAGGGACCCCAGACATTGTCCTTTCTACAGCCTCTTCCATGTCTAAGAATTGTTATCCTTAATGAGTTGAGTTTGAGGTGAGAGTGGGATGCCCAAATAGAAACATGAAAAAGCAGAGGAAATGATGAGACTTTCTATACCACAGCTTTCCTGGGCTCGGGAGTGTAGTCTATGGACAAGAAAGCAAATGTGCTCTGTGTAAAGGGGAACCTAAACACGCAGCCATGACCCATGGACCAAGTGCACTAACGCCCCAGTGGGGCCAGGCCCTGGCATCCGCGCTGGTCCACAGGCCTGGGTGGGCAGCTGACTCCCAGGCCCAGCGGCTCTCATTACCAGGGGAGCTGGGAGGCAGCGCGATGTCAGGTAGAGCTCAGATCTCAGAAGCAGGATGCTGCCAAGGCTTCAGTCAACCCTTCCTTTTCACTTGTTATCAGTGAAAAGGAGAGAAGCTGGGGCAGAGAACCTGATGGAGACACCAGTCAGAACACATGGCTCTGGGGCTTCTAGGTGTTCCCAAGGTGATTCCACTTGCCTGGGCTGTGCAAAGGATCACACTCAGGGCCAGTCATGGGCAGGGATGGACGGGCTAATAATACCTTCTGGGGACTGGAAGTTTCTTCTTTAATGTTGTTTTTAATCTGGGGAGTCATCATCGTAATTCATTACCTATTTATAAGAAACACTTGGATAACACCCTGCATACTGCGTTAAGCTAATTACTTGGACTAACACCAGGTGGCGTTATTTCCTAAGGGTGAACCAGCCTCTGGCACTCCTGGCCTGGGCTCAGACTCCGGGCTGTGGAGCAGACACAGGTGTGGAAGGAAGGCCTCGGCTTCTGGCCCACAGCCAGATCTACTCACCGCAATTCACCAATAGTGTCCATGGTTGCTGCAGAAGGGGAAGGCCAAGTTCTGGGCATAGAAGGACAGCACCATTAATCCATCTTAGTGATCAGGGTTTGAGTTAATTATACCTTTTTATTTTCTGCGTTTCTAATGCTTTGACATCTGGGGGCCTTGCTGCCCCAGGAGAGAATGCCCCCCTCAGGGCTAGCTAATTCCTAGACATGGTAAAGACTCACAAGCGATGCTCTTCATAGGCAAACCAACCAATCCAGAGCCCATACCCCATCCTTCTCCTCTATCCAACTCTCACACTCTGGACCACTATCCATCTGCCCTAATCACCCCAGGGTCAGGTATGGGACAAGCAGAGACAGGCCCTACACCCCAGAACCTGCTGAAATTATTTAAACCAGAAATGCTTAAGCTTGCTTACCCTGCCTTACTTGTTCCCTCTCACAGGAAAATAAAGGCTCTGGCCCATGTTTTCCTTCCACTCTCCCTGCCTCCTCACTGACCCTGGTGCTTCTCTGTGTGGCCCTGCCTGGTGTAGTGTACCCCCTCCTCTTGGAATTGTCCTCTCAAAGGCAATTGTCTCCTGATCTGTTGGCCTTATCATACCTGAATAATAATAAAACCTACATTTTAAAACAGGGTTTCTATTGAAGCTGCTCATTTGTGAACCATATAAATGATTAGGCAGAGAGAAGGAATTAATATTTATTCTGTTTTTTATTATGTGACAGGCATTGTAATAGTCATTTTTAATCTATTATTTAATAGTATTTTCCTGGTAACACTGTAGTGTAGATTTTTTTTTTTACAAAAACTCAAATAATTTAAGTGCCATTTCCAAGGTCACAGAAGCTAAACAGGCTTTCTGGTTTCCAGCCAGATTTTCCCATTGCACTGGTTGTAGATAATTAAGACAGATTTCTTCTTGCTGTTACTTTATTCCCTCTTCCCTTCTCTGTTTAATGATCCCTGCTTACCCCATCCTCTACCACTTTTCTTTCCTTCTACTTTTCCATTTATTTATTTATTTATTTATTAGCAACTGTTTATTTTCCATCAACCTATTCCTTCAGACCAGTCTGCGACCTCAGGTCGAGTAGCAGTGAACATGGGAGCTGGAGCAGTCCATTCACTCTGAAATCCCTTCTTGGTCACAGCCTTTTCAGCTGAGGCCTGCTCTTCCTTTCAATCTCTTCAGGATCCCTGTAGAAGCAGAGATCAGGCATGATCTCTGACGGGTGTTCACGGGAGGTGGTGCCACGCATGTGCAGAACTTCCCAGGCCAGCACCCAGCACATCAGACCCACTGGGTGGGCTCTCTTATTGCTACACAGGATGGCAATGTCCACATAGCACAGAGGAGAGTCTGTGTTACAGGGAGCGATGGTAGACAGGTTAACGTAAGCCTCCTCTGTGAGAGGCTGGTGTCGGCCCTGGGATCAGTAACCACCGGAAGTCTTGGCTCCCCAAAGGCTGCCTGGATCTGGTTAGTGAAGGTTCCAGGAATGGAGCACCCACTATAGGAGTGTCTCCGATGGCAGCAGCAAACTTCAGCACAACTCGCTGGCCAGATGATATGACACTGACATCAGCTGGGTTTTCAATGGCAACAATCGTGCAAGCTGCCAACGGGACCTTCTCCCAAGTTCTCTCCAGATTTATGATCTAGATGCCATGTAGATTCCTTTTGTAGGTGTGCTGTTCCATTTGGAAGTCGAGGTTGGTGATACCTAAGTGGGTTCCTGCTGCAAGGAATTTGAGGACATCCTCCTCCTTTATTTGCAGGACATCAAGGGCTTCAGATATTGTGAAAGTTTCCCTTTAAATTGTTATGGGAACGCAGAACAGCACCATATGGACCCCTGTCTGGGTAGTTCAGAAAGGCCCTACCTTTCCCCTTAAACAAAACAATGTCTTGGCAATGTTATTTGTGTGTGTGTTTCTTAACTAGGTGAAAATCTGAAAGACAAATCATAAATTCCAGGATATAATAAAATTTCTTCTTTTAACTACAAAAACTTTCCGTTCTGAACTTATGATTATTTTTACATTTTAAGTGCAATAATCCAATTTCAAATATGTACTTTGTTTTAAATGCTTTTTTTAAAACGCCAGGGCCAAGATAGAGGAAAAGCTCTGGATTTATCCTCTCATGTGAAATAACTATAAATTCAGACAAAACATATGAAACAATAGGATTCAAGAAATTGGATCAGGTAACAGAAGACAGTGATCCCTGAGATGCAGGACACCAACTAGGTCATCCCCATGGTTGCCCTAACTTTCTGCCTAAAGAGTTTTTAGGCTGTGGTATAAGGAGGAGGAACCAAGCAGAGCCTAGTGGGCCCCCTGCACTGAACAGGTAGAGCTAATAGGGTTTAAGGAGGCAAAGGAACAGAGATGAGAAAGCTGCAGGTAAGGAGAACTCTAGAAAAACACAGAGGCTCCCCTCAAGTACTCAGTTGAGTGCTGTTCAGTATATGTGTGTGAGGAAAGAACACCCTGAAAGGATAAAAGGGGGCAATATCTAGAGTCACACAGTAAATAGTATCTGTTATGACCAGCCAGGCTGGCAAACCTCCCAATCCATGAAGCACTGGGTAGTGTAATCAGACTGGTCTTGCCTCAGTAGTGGGGCCAAAACACCCTAGATTAAATGCTGCTCTGGTTGGGCCAAACGAAGCTTCAAAGCAAAACCTGAAAGCATCAAACTGTTTCCAAGTACTTTATGTTCCAAACAAAGGTCAAGAACATTTATGAAATACACAAATATGCAGCATTCAGCAAAGTACAGTAACAGGGATCCTATAAAAATTAACAAACATATAAGGAAGTAGAAGAATGTGGCTTAAAAGGAGGAGGAAAATCTATCAATTGAAACACCAGAATTGACACAGATGATAGAATGAGTAAAACAAACAAACAAAAAACCCCTTTAAAACGGTAATTCAGAAAGCTAGGCATGGTACAGCCACTGTGGAGAACATTATGGAGGTTCCTTAAAAAAAAACAAAAATAGAGCTACCATATGATGCAGCAATCCCACTCCTGTGCATATATCCAGAGAAAACCATATTTTGAAAAGATATATGTACCCCAGTGTTCATTGCAGCACTATTTACAATAGCCAGGACATGAAAGCAACCTAAATGTCCATCGATGGAAGAATGGATAACGAAGATGTGGTATACGTATACATGGAATATTACTCAGCCATAAAAAAGAATGAAATAATGCCATTTTCAGCGACATGGATGGACCTAGAGATTATCATACTGAGTGAAGTAAGTCAGACAAAGACAAATACCATATGACATTGTTTATATGTGGAATTTTAAAAAAATGGTACAAATGAACCTATTTATAAAACAGAAATGGAGTCACAGATGAAGAAAAAAACGTACTGTTACCAAGGGGGGAAGGGGGGGAGGGATAAAGTGGGAGATTAGGATTGACATATACACATTACTATATATAAAATAGATAACTAATAAGGACCTACTGTATAGCCCAGGGATGTCTTCTCAATACTCTATAATGGCCTATATGGGAATAGAATCTAAAAGCGAGTGAATGTTTGTATAACTGATTCACTTTGCTCTACAGCAGAAACTAACACAGTTTTGTAAATCAACTAATACTCCAATAAAAATTAATTTTAAACAAAGCTGGGGGAAAATTAAACATGATAACCAGAGAAATGGAAGATGAAGTCCAAGTTGAGCTTCTAGAGATGAAAACTATAATGTCTGAAATAAAAAATATACCAGGTAAGATTAGCAAAAGATTAGACATAGTAGGAACAAAGATCAGTGAATTTGAAAATATAGCAAAAGAAACTATCCAAGTTTGTTAACCTCTTCTTATGCAATGTGTAATCCGTTGTTAATCCCATCCAGTGTACTTCTTCATTTTGTACTTTTCATCCTAAAAGTTTGATTTGTGTCTCTTTTATATTGTCCATGTTTCTACTTAAATTTGAAATGAAATAACTATTTTAATGTCCTTGTCAGCTAAATTTAACATCTGTATCAATTCTTTGTCATTTTCAAATGGCTGATTGATTTCTTCCCCGTCACTATGGTCATATTTTTATGCTTCTTTGGATGTCTAATAATTTTTTATTGGATACTAGACATTGTGAATTTTTTTGGTGATGGTTAGATAGTTTTGTATTCCTATAAATATTCCTGAGCTTTGCTCTGGGATGCAGCTAAGTTATTTGGAAGTCGTTTGATCCTTTTAGGTCCTCCTTTTAAGACCTATTATGTGGGACCAGAGTCATGTTTACTCTAGGGCTAATTGCTTCCCAATACTGAGGAAGACATTTCTGAGTACTCTACCCAACACCCCATGGATTATGAGGTGGGAACAGGCACTATTCCTAGTTAGTGTGAGCACCAGGTACTTGTCCCTCTAATCCTTTTGAGTGGTTCTTTCCTCAGTCTCAATACACTCCTCACATTAATACACTCATCAGTATTCTGTAGAAGTCATTAAAGGGACTCTCTGAGAATCTCTGAGGTTCTCTCTCTGTGCAGCTCTCTCCTCTCTGGTACTCTCTACTGGAAACTCTAGCTACCTTAGTTTCTCTGGACGTTCAGAGAAATGTCTCCTTATCTCATGCAGTCTTCTGGGCTTTTCCAGGTTTGCCTTTCCTAACCACAGTAGGATTTCTCCCAAGAGAGTAAGCCTGGGCAATCATAGGTCTCACTTTGTTTGTTCCCCATCTATCAGGGATCACTGTCCTCTGTTGCCTAATGTGAAATGTCTCAAAACCACTGTTTTGTGAATATTGGCCAGTTTAAAAGTGTTAGGCAGGAGGGTAAATCTGGTCACTGTTACTCCATCTTAGTTAAAAGTAGAACCCCTGGATGATTTACATGTAATTTAATTATTGACTTGGTTGGCTTTATATCTACTATGTTGCTCAGGGTTTTCTGTTTGTTTGATTTGTTCTTTTCCATTATTTTCCTTTTCTTGCTCTCATTTGTATTAATTATTTATTCGTGATTTCATTTTATACATTATTAATTCATTCGTTACTTTTTTAAAAGGCTTTTTTTAGAGCAGTTTTAGGTTCACAGGAGAATAAAGAGGAAGGTACAGAGATGTCCCATGTACTCCATGTATGTACACCATACATGCACAGCTTTCCCTGTTATCAACATCCCCCACCAGAGTGGTCCATTTGTTACAGTTGATGAATCTACAATGACACATCATAATTACCCGAAGTCCATAGTTTACCTTAGGGTTCACTCGGTGTAAATTTCATGGGTTTGGACAAGTGTATAATGACATGTATCTATTGTTATAATATCATAGAGTATTTTCACTGCCTTAACAATGCTTGGTGCACTGCGTATTCATCCTTCCCCCTCCCCAACCTTGACATCCACTGATCATTTTTCTGTCTATATTTTTGCCTTTTCCAGAATGTTCTATAGTTGGAGTCATACAGATATAACCTTTTCAGATTGGCCTATTTCACTTAGTAATATGCATTTAAGGTTCCTACAGGTCTTTTCATGCTTGATAGCTCATTTCTTATTAGTGTGGAATAATTTTCCATTGTTTGGATGTACCACAGTTTATTTATCCATTCACCTACTGGAGAACATCTTGGTTGCTTCCAAGTTTTGGCAATTATGAATAACGCTGCTATAAACATCTGTGTTCAGGTTTTCGTGTGGATATAAGTTTTTAACTCCTTTGGGTAAATATCTAGGAGCACAATTACTGGATCATATGGTAAGAGTATGTTTAGTTTTGTAAGGAACCACCAAACTGTCTTCCAAAGTGGCTGTACCATTTTCCATTCCCATGAGCAATGTAGGAGAGTTCCTGTTGCTCCACAACCTCACCAGCATTTGGTGTTGTCAGTGTTCTGGATTTTGGCCATTCTTATAGGTGCATGGTGGTATCTCGTTTCAATTTGTATTTCCTTGATGATATATGAGGTAGAGGATCTTCTTATACACTATTTGCCATCTGTATGGCAGTGCTGAAATGTCTTTTAAGGTCTTTGGCCAATTTTCTAACCGGGTTTTTGTTTTCTTATTGTTGACTTTTACTAGTTCTTTGTGTATATATATATATATATATATATATATATATATATATATATATATATATATTTTTTTTTTTTTTTTTTCCAGTACGCGGGCCTCTCACTGTTGTGGCCTCTCCCGCTGCGGAGCACAGTCTCCGGACGCGCAGGCTCAGCGGCCATGGCTCACGGGCTTAGCCGCTCCGCGGCATGTGGGATCTTCCCGGACCGGGGCACGAACCCGTGTCCCCTGCATCGGCAGGGGGTCTCCCAACCACTGCACCACCAGGGAAGCCCTTGTTAAGCTTTTAGTTTACTTTTTACTTGTTTGTTTAGCAGCCTCATCTTTCTCCCAGGCTCTGCCAAAAGAGAGACACTGTGTGTGTCCCACCTTGCCTTTGAGGGTCTTGTTCCTCCTTGGAATCTGGTTAACTTAGTTGCCTTGTGAACTCAGATCACTCATGGGCTCTATAAAAGTTATAATTTTATAGTTTATCTAGCTTTTACTCATTGTTAGGACGGGAATAACATTCTTTCCAGCTCTCTTCATCCTGAGAGAAAGCCTCATTCTCTTAGCATCGAATTCACTCTTTTTAAAAAAAGTTTTGTTTAATCTTTTTAAATTATTATATTATTTTTTTTTGGCTGTGTTGGGTCTTCCTTGCTGCACGTGGGATTTCTCTAGTTGCAGCGAGCGAGGGCTACTCTTCATTGTGGTGCGTGGGCTTCTCAGTGCGGTGGCTTCTCTTGTTGCAGAGGCTAGGCTCTAGGCACGTGGGCTTCAGTAGTTGTGGCTCACGGGCTCTAGAGCGCAGGCTCAGTAGTTGTGGCGCACGGGCTTAGTTGCTCCATGGCATGTGGGATCTTCCCGGACCAGGGATTGAACCTGTGTCCCCTGCACTGGCAGGCGGATTCTTAACCACTGCACCACCAAGGAAGTCCCTGAATTCACTCTTTTTCTTAATGGCCAGAAGAGGTGAGTCTCCCATTTCACACAAAGGAAACTGAGATCTTGGAGAGGTTATCCTCCTCGACTAGTAGGTGATGATGCTGGGACTCCTCAGCTACCAGAAATCTGTGAGGTCTTCATTGGGATGGAGGGGCAGGATGAGACAGCAGAAAGCTTGGGCACCCTGGGAGGTGAGAGAGCATGAGGAATAGTCGCTGCCCAAGGGGTGAGGGTCCAAATATTCATGCTTCGGTCGGAGGCAAGAATCGAGCTATCAACCCAAACCAAAAAGCCTGGCTGGGTGGCTTTCTGAAACATCACTGGCTAAGAATTGACCCACCCAGTGTAGGGGAAGAGGATTGTGGAGGACAGTGCTGATGCATCCACCACAACTCTGCTTTACACTCAGGATCCAGGACGATGCCTCACACCCCCCCTCCACCGCCTGCCCCCCTGACCTTCACAGCTGTGCTCTCCGCCACTCCCAGCCTACTCCATGCCCCTCCACGATGCAGACACACTAGCCTCCTTGCTGTTTTTCAAACACACTCTTCCCTTTCCTGACATTATTGACTTCTTGAAGGTGTTGCCTGAACCTCTAATGCCCTGTCTGACTCTCACAAAATGCCCTCAGGTCTGCCTTCCAAAGCTGAAGATAAGGGGAAACAACTCTGTGTGTATATGTGTGTGTGTGTGTCCATCCAAGAGAGTGATGAGGGCAACAGTGTGCATTGTGTATGTGAAATGAAAGTAAGGCTCTGGGTGTGACTGGCAGGAGGAGGGCATCCCAGCAAAGGTGAGGGATGGCTCAGAGGGCACTCAGAGGGGAGCAGAGGCAGGCAAAAATGGGCTTGCTCATTTTATCACAATTCTAGAGCAGCCCTGGAGAGATGCATCTCATCCATCAGTGCTAATGTTTTGGTGACGTAAGTGCCTAGCTACAAATGAGACAGAGTTAGTGCAGCAGGGTAACGATGACAGCTCTTGCTGGGGATGCTCTTCCAAGCCAGCTGCATGAAAAGGGACCCAGTGAGGTTGCCCCTGCTGCAGACAGAGGCGCAGACAGGGTAGGCACACCTAGGTGAATGGCTTGAGGGGTCGCGGAAGGTCTAATGCTAGAGTGGATGAAATCCCACGATTAGGGATTCAGTACTTCACCATGTCCTCCATACCATGTCTTTTAAAATGCAAATCTAAGAAGGGTGATATGTTTGATTCCTTTGGTTTGGTTTTATGTGAACAGCATGGGCTTTGAATCCATTAGAACTGAGTTCAAGTCTTCACCATACCAATGACCAGCGATGAGCACTGCGAACCTTTTGTTTTTAGTCTTTAAGCCTTCTGAGCATTCATTCCCTCGTCTGTAAAATGAGGACAATGATACCCACTTATAGGTATGTGAGGATGAAGTGAGATGGTGAACATAAAATGCCTCACACAGCATATCCCACAAGAATCACCCATTCACCCATTCGTTCACCAAATATTTATTGAGCACCTACTAAGTGCCAGGCACCCCTCTACATGCCGGGCATTCAACAGTGAACAGGGCAAATTCCCCACCATCATGGAGCTCGTATTGTAGAACAAGGTGATAAAAAAGTAAATAAACAGGTAAATATAAAGTATGTCAGATAGTAAGTGCTCCAGGGAACAACAGAGCAAGGGGGTAGGGAGTATGGGGAAGGGGCATCATTCCAGTTTTATATGGGGTGTTCAAATGCCTCTTCCTTGAAGTGATATTTGAGCAGGGCCTGAAGGAAGTGAGGGTGTGAGTGCCAAAGATATTGGGGAGACAGTTGGTAGAGGAGAAAAGAGTGAACAAAGGTCTGGAGCCGGTGGCAGGCTGGGCAAGTGTGAGGGATGAGGGAGGGCAAGGAGGCCAGGGTGGCCTGAGCAGAGTGTGGACAGGAGCCATGGGAGAGGAAGAGGGGCCAAGGGTGTTATATGTCCTGTAGGACTTGTGGGCCCATGAGAACCACAGCTTCTACCCTGAGATGGAGCCGTGGGAGGGTCATAAGAGAGGGGTGGCCCATGTTCACCCGGGGTGCTGTGTGGAGTGTAGATTGCAGGAAGGGGAAAGGTGTAGACACTGGGAGACCGTTCAGGGAGCCATGGTGATGTAAGGAAATGTTGTCTAGGTCCAACTGTGTGGCTGGTGAGAAGAGATCAGATCCTGGATAGAAAGTGGAGGCCACAGGATGTGCTGGTGAATGGAATGTGGTATAAGAGGGACAGCAAGGGGGACTACAAGGTGTTTGACTTGAGCGACTGGAAGGACAGACGTGCCAGTTACTGAAATGAGGAAATTGAAGGTGCTGGGCTACAAGTTGGTTTTGGACGTGTTTGTTGGACACCCAAGAGGAGCTGTCAGCAGACAGATGGATGCCTGAGTCTGGCATGCAGAGAAGAGGTTAAGGCTGGAGGGAGCAGTGGACAGAGGGAGGTAGGGCAGTGTCTCGGGACCATCCCTTCTTTCTCTCCATGTAGGTATGTCTGTAGGGGGGCATAAAGAAGGCACTGGAAGGAGGGCAGGGCTCTGACCGTTCACACCTAGGCCCCACCCCTTCCTAGTATGTGTTTTTTCAGATGATTGTCTGCTTTGAGCTCATCTGTTTGTCCGTGGAGGAGGAGTTGGACCAGATCATCTTAAAGTCTGACACGTCATGGCTCTGTGCGTGGCTCATGGAGATTCAGACTCACTTAGAAGAGGTAACGCAGAAAACCATCCATAACCTGTGTGGGTCCATCTATCAGTTATCTACCTGGGAGGCAGAGGAAAGATCCTGAGGGTTAGAACCCACAGAGGCAGGTGCTAAGGGCGGGGGTGAGAGCCCATCTGGAAGGATGTGGGTGCTACTCTTCAGAGTAGAAGGGGCAAAAGATGGGTTTTGCATTGCTGCCCAGAGCAAGAAAGAGTGGACTGCCCACCCCTGCTCTTCAGGAGCCCGGCCATCCCAGCTGCTGAGTGGCCTGTTCACCTTGCAGCTCAAACCTGAAAGCTCCATGTTCCTAAGAGAATTGACTGCCTTTCCTAAAGGAGGCTGTTTCCCTGCCTGAAAGCACTGATCACACTGCAGCTGCACAATTCGGTACAGGCTTCCAGTTCTACAACTAACTGAAGGAAACAGTTCTTTGGCCTGAAACCCGCCAGTCTGAGATGGGTGGCCCCTCAGAGAGTGTCCTAATGAGGCAGAAACTTCACTTGCTAAGAGAGAAATTAAACCGTGTCGTTAGTATTTCAAGTTATCAAAAGGGGGGCACTTATGGAATAAATTATCATGCAATAAAAAACAAAAGCAGGGCTTCCCTGGTGGCGTAGTGGTTGAGAGTCCGCCTGCCGATGCAGGGGACGCGGGTTTGTGCCCCGGTCCGGGAAGATCCCACATGCCACGGAGCGGCTGGGCCCGTGAGCAATGGCTGCTGAGCCTGCGCGTCCGGAGCCTGTGCTCCGCAACGGGAGAGGCCACAACAGTGAAAGGCCCGCGTACCGCAAAAAACAAACAAACAAAAAAACAAAAGCAGTCAAGTCAAATTAAGCAAGAATATAAGTTAAGCCATGAGTACAGAGCATGCTGGGATTTAAGTAAAAATGGCTGAGAATTACACCCAAAAAGTGGCTCCTTGCCAGGGTCATGCTGGTCAGAGGTGAGGCCCACGGTCAGAGGGTCGACAGAGTCCTAGGTCCACACCATTCACAGCGGGGAATCGGATGCCACCTCCATTGGTCCAAGGAAGGCAGAGACAAGGATGATTGAAGGCGCTCAAACTCTGGTGTGTGGAAGAATCACTTTTCAAACTGAAGGAGTGCTATGTCCATCCCCAGAGATTCAGTATGTGTGGGATGTGGCCTGGGATTCTGTATCTTAACAAACACTTCAAATGAGTCTGCTTCAAGTTATCCTGTGCCACCCTTGAAGAAGCACTGGTATAGGAGGGGAAAGTCCCACCCAAGGAGGCTGGGGACTAGGGGAGGGTTTCGGTGTTTTAGTAGTGAGTTTTGCTGGCAGTGGAGATGGAAGCCTGGCCCTGGACATACCAGCAAGGCAGCAGTAGGATCAATTGCTAATTGAACCTGTTTGGGCTCATCCCTGGTGGCCAAGTATTGGGTCCATGTAAACAAGACCTACTCTTAGCCCCCAGATGACAGGCAGGGGAGTGGAGAAACTAGGAAGGCTGGTGGAGGATGTCTGTGACTCCACCTGGGATGAATAGGGAAGGGAGAAGAGGACCATTGGCAAACTCTAGGATATGCCAACAAAATTTATGAGGGGCGTGTATATCTATTTGTGTTTCAACCATGGCTGACTTTGATAGGAAAGGACTTTGTTCCCCAAAGATTCATCAACAGGAGAGTTACCACTGGTGCTCCCTGGCTGAGTATAGGAGGACTTGTTTGTAAACAAAGAGTTAAATTTTACAGAGAAGAAAGCCCGTCACAGAAGCTTCCTTGTTGATCTAAAATGGGAGAATGCATTCTCAAGGGGTGGGCTTGCATGGCATTTCCCTGCCTCCTGGTGTGGAGGAGAGGGTAGGCTCTCCCATGAGGATGTATAAACTCACCAGCCTGTGGTTATGGATGAGGCCCCATTAGCTGGAGTGACCACCCCATGTAGGCTCATCACCTCCACCTGTGCCAACACAGTACTCTGGAAAAAGTACTAAAGTACTAGAGTACCTGGGCGATGAGACAGGTAAGCAAGTAATAGAGAAAGAGGGTGCAGACGCATCTCAAACCAGGCAGTAAAATTAGTCAACTTTTCAATCTGCAGCTGGAATAGAATCATTCAGCTGAGATCGTAATTTTGTTTCCTGAGGTAGCAATTTATAACCCTAGACAGGTATAAAGTAACTATAGAGATAATGAAACACTGGATGCAGAATTCTTTCCAGTGGGTTATATTGTATGGGATTTGTAACAAGTCTTGAAATCATTCTACTGCTTTATATATGCTCTGTCTGCTTTTCTGTTTTTATGATGTTGGAAATGGGTAAGAGAATCTGACACACCACATTTGCAAGACTGATTTATTAATTTGCAGTTCTCATAATTGCTGAGAATAATTTTTCTCTTGTTAAGTCTGCCACGACAGGAGTTTCAATTACCTGGAAGAATCCAATATATTGAATTTGTGATTGTACTTTCAAATGTCTGAGGAAGTGTGATTAATTAAAAAATAAATGAAGTAAATGTTTAAGAAGGATTTAATCTGTTACACTTAAGTTAATTGACATTAATCAAAGAGCCAGTAGAAACAATTTTTATACTTCTTTTTCATTGCTGGATTTGTACAGACGAAACTGATTTGTAGGCTGAGCTCGAAGGTTTAAGATAAACTAGGCTTTAAGAATTAAAACTTTGATATATTGCATATTAGATTTTGAATAAAAAACCACAATGAACTGTAATTAGTGTTTTCAAGGTACAGAAGTCTCCTTTCTCCATATGAAGAAAAGAAAAGAAAAAAATTATAGCCACATTCTCATCAGCTCCCTGCAGGATTGCTCCAGGTCTTGCCCCAAGTTGGTTGTTATTCCTCTTATTGGTTTCTGCCAACCTTACGAGTCAAAAATGATATTTCATTATTGCTTTAATTTACATTTCTATGACTACAGAGAGGCTGAACATCTTTTCATCTTGAATTGGACATTTATGGTGGTGTCAGAATTTCTGCTGAAGCCTGAAAGCTAAAAACAGTACGTGATACCGTGTGTGGGAATGTAAACTGGTACAGTCACTGTGGAAAACAGCATGGAGGGTCTTCAAAAAATTAACAATAGAAATACCATCTGATCCAGCAATTCCACTTTGGGAAATGTATTCAAAGAAAATGAAAACACTAACTGGAAATGATATATGTGTCCCCAAGTTCATTGCATCATTACTTACAATATCCAAGTTATGGAAACAACCTAAGTGTCCATCAGTGGATGAATGGATATATAAAATATATATTATATAAATTAATATATATTTATGTATATTAATATGTATTATATTATTTAGCCATAAAAAAGAATGAAATATTGCCATTTGCGACACCATGGGTGGAACTTGAAGGCATTATGCTAAGGGAAATAAGTCAGACAAAGACAAATACTACATGATCTCACTTATATGTGGAATCCCCTTCCCCCACCCCCCCCCAAAAACCCCAAAGCTCATAAATACAGAGAACAGATCGGTGGGCTGGGCAAAAAGAGTGAAGAAAGTCAAAAGGTACAAACTTCCAGTTATAAAGTAGATAAGTGATGGGGAGGTAATGTACAGCATGGCTACTGTAGTTAATAATACTGTATTGCATACTTGACAGTTGCTAAGAGTAAATCTTAAAAGTTCTCATCACAAGAAAAACATTCTCTAACTATGTATGGCAAAGTCCTAGGACCCACCACTGTGCTCACTCACTAACTGGATGCTGCCCCAGAAGGACACAGCTCATTCCAAAGCCAAGGCCAATCCTGTGGGCACTGCAGCGGGAGGCTGCCCTCCTTTCAACTCAATGGCAAATTCTTTCTTGAGGGGAGATCCAAACAGCACGCCTCCATGGTTGCCACGTCAACCAGTGAGATTAAATTACATTTAACTAGTGATGAAATACCCCCTCCTTCTATCCCTAGGGCAGGCAATGCTGTATTCTACAGGGCTCCACAGAGGGCCTCCAGCAAGATTGAGCCCTAGTTGCCTACAGCAGTAACCAGCTTGATGGCGTACCCTCACATCTGTTCCCCGCGATCACTTCTCAGGTGATCTGCGTACAAGCCCTGGTCTCAAACTCTGCTGTGGTGGGAACCCAGGCTGAGAGGCTGGCTTACTGCGTCTCTTAGTTCAACAGTGCCCTCTTCTGTTGGTACAATGGAGTTCAGGTTCTTTGATGAATGGTGGTGTGTGTGCCATCATTAGTGGCATGCTTCTGATTCTGTGATACTCTCTGTTTCTAAGGACACTTAAATTCAAATGTTTCTTCCTCCCTTCCTTTCACTATCAAGCCTCTAAGGGATACCTCCTCCTTCCAAACTACCCCCCGTCCCCTAAAGTGCTTAAGGCTCACATACTTTCTCTGCTATTGTCACGCTATTACTGTTCTCCTTTTCTATTTCATAAGGCATTATCATTATTACTGTACTATATTAGATTTACTCACATCTTTACTATTTTATTTTCTCATTATTCTTTCCCACATATCAGATATTTCTTCGGGAATAATTTTTCTTCTTTCTAAAGAATCTTCTGGATTTCTTTTTAGTGATGGTCTTTGGTGGTCAACTCCTTCAGTTTTTGTTTGCCTCAAAATTAATTTAGTTAACCTTTGTATTTGAAAAATATTTTTTATTGTTGTATAATCCTAGTTATTTTTTCTCTCAGCAAATTAAAGATATAATTCCACTATATTCTGTTGTTCATTATTGTCTTTGAGCAGACACTTATCTGTTTAATTGTCAATTTTAGAGCCAATTTCTCTTTTCTCTGCTTCAAAGATTTTTTCATCTGCTGTCCTGTAGTCTTTACATGGATTTACTTATTTATTTATTGGCCACACCGCACAGCATGTGGGATCTTAGTTCCCCAACCAGGGGTCGAACCCGCACTCCCTGCAGTGGAGGCACTGAGTCTTAACCACTGGACCACCAGGGAAGTCCCTGGATTTATTTATAAAATGTATTTTATTTAATAAACATTTAGCCCTTTACTAGGCATTAGACATTTCTAAGCTCTTTGAATATCAAGGATATCAAGGAATATCCTTTAAGTCTCAAAACAACCTTATGAGGTAGGTATTATTAAATGTCTTTTCATATGAGTAGACTGAGGTCCAGAGAGGTTAGGTAACTTCCCTAAGCTTACACAGCTAGTAAATGGTAGAGCCATGATTTCAACCAATGCAGTCTGAGGGGTGAGGAAGAAGACAGTCTAAAGGAGAATTCAGGTTTTCTGGTATGGTTTGGGAATATGGTGGTGCCTAAAAGAAGGAAAAAGTGTTGTGATGATTAATTTTTTTTTTTTTTTTTCGGTACGCGGGCCTCTCACTGTTGTGGCCTCTCCCGTCGCGGAGCACAGGCTCCGGACGCGCAGGCTCAGCGGCCATGGCTCACGGGCCCAGCCGCTCCGCGGCACGTGGGATCTTCCCGGACCGGGGCACGAACCCGTGTCCCCTGCATCGGCAGGCGGACTCTCAATCACTGCGCCACCAGGGAAGCCCTGATGATTAATTTTATATATCAACTCTACTGGGTCATAGGGTGCTCAGCTATTTGGTCAAACATTACTCCGAAAACCAAAATCTGTATTAGTTCTCCAGAGAAACAGAAGCAATAGGAGATATTTATATCTATTTACTATTTATCCATCTATCCCCGCCCCCCACACACTCTTTTTTTTTTTTTTTAATTGTAAGGGATTAGCTCACGTGATTATGGAGGCTGAGAAGGCCCGGATCTGCAGTTGTCAAGCTGGAGCCCCAGGAGAGCTAATGGTGTAGCCCCTGTGTGAAGGCCGGCAGTCTTAAAACCCAGGAAGAGCTGCTGTTTCAGTTTGAGTCCGAAGGCAGGAAAACACTGATGTCCCAGTTTGAAGGCAGTGAGGCAGTGAGGCAGGAGGAAGTGCGGCGATGGGCACGTGCTTGTGGAATTCACCGGTCTTGCCGTGTTCACCAGCACCCTGAAGCAGATGGCTCTGTTCAACAGTGGAATGGCCTCTCGGAGGCTCAATTATCATGCCAGCTAGGTGGCGATATGTTGCAGGACTGGGGCATGGTTCTCCAGAAAGCTACATAGGCTCCGAATCAGCACCCCATATATGATGCCCTTCCTTGCATTGCCCAGATTCACAGGTCCAGGCATCAAGGGGTGGGAATGGGAGCGTCACCCCTCACGATGACTCCTAGTGACCCACTAGCAAAATTTTTGCTTCCTGTTCCCATGACCTTATGCTCTGCTGGCATAGAGGTCTTCGTTCCAGAGGGAGGAATGCTTGCCCCAGAAGACACAACAATGATTCCATTAAACTGAGAGTTAAGACTTCCGCTCAGTCACTTTGAGCTCCTCATGCCTCTGAATCAACAGGCAGAGAAGGGAGTTACTGTGCTGACTTATGTGACTGAGCCTGACTATCAAAGAGAGATTGGACTGCGACTCCACAATGGCGGTAAAGAGGAATATGTCGGGACTATGGGAGATTCCTTAGGGTGTTTTAAAATATTACCATGTCCTGTGATTAAGATCAATGGAAAACGACAGCTACCCAATCCAGGCAGGACTATGAATGGCTCAGACCCTTCAGGAATGAAAGTTTGGGTCACCCTACCGTGAAGCAAAAGGAAGATGGGATGAGTGAATGAGTAGTGGAAGAAGAAATATATTATATATATTATAATTTGTATTATTATATATATCTATATATAAGATACATAATACATATATTAAGTATTTTTGTTTTCTTCCCTGTCTTATTCCTTTATCATGAATCATAACATGTATTGACTTTATATGATCATATTTAAGTATTGTTAATTTAACATCATAGTATTTAAGCTACAAGATATCAAGAAGAAGAGGAAATGTCACTCAAGGACTTTACTTCCTCTTTTGGGGGAGGAGCTAGTGCATTTTTCAGTTGTACATAGGACAGTTGTCTCATGTGAGGTGGAATTATGACCTTCTTATTGTCTTTATTTGGAAATTACATATGGTTTAAGATGACGTGATAGGTGCCAGGTTGACAAGGGTAGCCTTGTGATGCTTACTTAATTTTACGTGTCAACTTGACGGGGCCATGGGATGCCCAGATATTTGGCCAAATGTTATCCTGGTGTCTCTGTGAAGGTGTTTTTGAAGGAGCTTAACATTTAACCTGATAGATGGAGTAAAGCGGATTGCCCTCCATACCGTGGGTGGGCCTCTTTCAATCAGTTGAAGGCCTGAATAGCACAAAAAAAGACTGACCCTCCCCTGAATAAGAGGGGGTTGAAGATGAGGTACAGAGATTCAGAGATGACCACGGTGAATCTGTGTGTCTATTTCTAGTCATAGTTATGAAGACACCAGTCAAAAACACAAGCCTGAAACTCAGGAGCTTCTGCTGAAGACACAGATTTAGGGGTGGTCAGCACAGTTCTTAGAACAATGTCAGTGTACGTAATTATCCACGCAAAGCAGGACACGTAGAAGATACAGTTCTTCACGAGAGTTGTTCTCAATGTGTGGGCCAGAGCCTCGCCTCACAAACGTCTGAGATGCTAGTTAGAGAAACACGTTCCTAGGTTCCCTCCTGACTGAGTTAAAACCTCAGGTAGAGCCCAGGGATCCTCATTTTCAACAAGCATCCGGATGACTTTCCTGCACACCTAAGTCAGAGAACGCCTGCCCAGCGAGAAGGCAAACTGCCTTCCAGGAGAGCTGCGTGCCCGACGGTAGACAGGTGGCTCCTGACTCACTAGATGGCGCCAAACCACGTGAAATCTCCAGTTTTGCGCTCAGTCGCTCAGCCGGAATATAAAAAGGACTTGTAAAAGGCTCCTCTGGATCCTTTAAAAGAAATCCTGTAAGAGGATTTCTGCCAACCCTTTCCCACAGTGAAGGAATGACAAAGACTAAAACACCTACACTGACACTGTCCGTCACCCCGAGGAAGCTCTGCCCCGAAGAGCCTACAGCGATGGGTAGGGAGCAGGTAGAATCCTCTACTGACTGACTTCCTTGGGCCACACTTGTTCCATCACACAGGTCTAGGAGGTATTGGTGAGAGTCTCCTCAGACCCAGTGAGAGGCACAGCTGTGGAGAGCCAGGGGTCTGCCCCCTCCCACCCGGGTGTCCATGTGTCCCCAGCACAGGCCAAGCTTTACGTTTCATGGTCAGACACAAGGGCCTGGGTTGCCCCGCAGAGCCAGGGGCATCCTGTATCCTTTTCCTCAGAAGCAATAGCTCCACATCTTGTGTCAGAGGAGGATTAGTGGAGGGAAGAGTAGACCCGGGGGACCACGGGGTATGCGAAGAGGGAAGACAAGAGTACCACAAGCTGAGAAGAGGGAGCAAACAGGAGAGCTCAGTCAGGAACCCCTGGGAGAGAGAAGATACACCTGAACAGGGTGACCGAGGAGGGTTTCATGAGAGAGCAGGGTACGAGAGAAGGGGCAGGATTACGGAAAACCAACGAGAGATGATGTTTCCAGCAATGCTAGCAACAGCGGGGAGAGAGCCATTACCCTCCCTGGGCCAAGGGTCCAGTGCAAGGGCAGTGACTGGAATCTAGCGGGAGAGCTGGAGCTGTAGGAGAGAACCAGGACCTGGAGTGCCAGGGCTGGGGAAATGCCCCTACCTTGCCTTCCTTGTGTCTCCTCTGCCTGCTTCCTCCCATCTCTCTTCCTTGGATCTCCGTGGGGGCCTCCCTTTGCCAAGCCCGAAGCTAGAGGGCAGAGGGGAGAAGGCAGAACAGGGATCGTGGAAGAACAAGACGAGGCTATCAGCATAAGAGACCAGGACCAGGAAAGACGCCCTTTGGTGTTCAGCCCTTCGCAATTTCAACATGATGCTGGGAGCAAGTGCTGAATTTTGGGAGCCACAGGTGCCTGTGCTTGGCCCTAAAACTTACTCCACGGTAGACACTTGGGGCAGGTTTCTTAATGCCTAACGTGGAACAGCGGGAACGACCATGTGCATCTTCCATGTTTTGTGCAGATTCAAAGAGATAACGTGTGCCTATCACACGAGCCTGGCTGGGGACAGCGTGGGGGAGATGGGGGTACCCAGGGCAAGGGTCTCTCCTCTTGCCATGTCCTCCCTGTATGCGTAGGAATCCAGAGGGTTGGCCAGAGACTTCTATTCCCATGGCTGTGCCTAGTGGCTTAGAACTGAATCAGACTAGCCCTCAGCTTGGCCATTAGGTCCCAGGACAAGTGCAAGGGCTCTCCTGTTGCATTCTCTGGACCAAGGACAGCGCAGGGACCGAGAGGCAGCAGGCCAGCTGCAGGCCTGGTCAGACTGGGCTGGGCCCATTCAGTGGCCCCCAACCCATCCTTTCAACACACAGTCCGGGGACCTGAATTCTACTTTTCTGAGCCGGGGAGCCTTGACGTCTCCACGATCATCTGCGTGGTTGTTCGTCAATCCTCTCCTCGCCCCAGTGCCCTCCCACTCCTCAGTCCTGCCCTTCTCATTCTCAGGGCCCCGGGGAACATCCACAACTCCAGGCGGGCCGGACGGTGCTCCTGGAGCCCAGGGCTGAGCTTGGAGATCTGCTCCGGCAATAAGGCGACGGCAATAAGGCGACCTCAGGGTCAAAGAAATGACCATTTACCATGACCGGAGTTTGGACTAGATTGGCTCCGAGGCTGGGTAGGGCTTTGAAGGGAGGACTGGGGTCCTTTGGTTCCCCGCACACCCAGATTGGGAGGAAGCTGTGTCCCCCGCAAGCCCCAGCACCAGCCTTGTTTCTACAGCCCGCCCACTTCCCGTCACGTGCACAGTCCGCTCCCTCTGACACACACCGCACGTCCCGCCACGTCCACCGCCAGCGGGAGAGGACCACACCGGACAGCAAGGACTGCGGAGGCAGGGCCGGGCGGGCCTGGGTCTCCCCTGCACAGTAAGCCTGAAATGTGACCCCCATATTGTCTCCAAACGTGGTCATTCAGTTGGTGCTTTTTTGTTAAAAAGCATCAAAGAATAATGTATAAATTGCCCTTTTTTTTTTTTTTTTTTGCGGTACGCGGGCCTCTCACTGCTGTGGCCTCTCCCGTTGCGGAGCACAGACTCCGGATGCGCAGGCTCAGCGGCCATGGCCCACGGGCCCAGCCGCTCCACGGCATGTGAGATCCTCCCAGACCGGGGCACGAACCCGTGTCCCCTGCATCGGCAGGCGGACTCTCAACCGCTGCACCACCAGGGAATCCCTAAATTGCCCTTTTTATGACCCCATTTTGGCATTTATCCATTTCTTAAAAATAGAAGCTTCAAGAAATGGAAGTAGATGGGGTCTTTCTCAGGTTATGAAGGCCTTGCCCCAGAGGGTCACAGAGGATCTGAAACGGAGCAGGTACTTCATAGTACCGGTGAGTTCTAGCGCGCGTCTCCTCCCTCCCCTCTGAGGGAGCCCTGGTCCACCTGTGAAGCAGAGGTGGGGAGGGCCCGTGCCTGGTGGCGGGAGGGGGCAGGTGAGGGGGGCGGGGGTGGGGGCGGGTGAGGGTGTGGGGGGAGGGCGGGGGGGAGGGCGCGGGTGGGGGCGGGTGAGGGTGTGGGGGGAGGGCGGGTGGGGGGGGAGGGCGGGGGTGGGAGGGGAGGGTGCTGCCCAGCCTTCCCTGCTTCCTCCCGGTGGGCAGCTGGCTCTTCCCCAACACAGGGTCTCCGCGGAGGTCCACTCAAGAGGCCGTGCCTCGCAGCCCAGCGTCTCCACTGCCAAAACACACACACACACACACACACACACGCGCACACACACACACACACACACACACGGACACGCGTGCACACACACACAGACACACACACACACACACACACTATGCCCAGGGGATGCTGCAGAGAATTCTCTGGACACCAGTTCTGCAGACTGGGAGCAGAGTGGGCATCAGAGCCTCAGGAGTCTCAGAAACACACACCCGGCTAGCAAAAATCACTAACTCTGGACCCTGACCTCCAGAGGGAGAAGACTTGGCAGGCAGAAGGGCCACTGAGGACTACAGATGTGTCAAGGGAGCACAGTGAGGTCAGGCTGCTTATTAACTTGCTAATGGGACAGGCACTGGGATTCCTGGAGAGGGGAGTGGCGATGATAACAGTACAATAGCCAGCATTTACTTCTGGCCAGGAACCGGGCTAAAAGGTTTTACAGACATTACCAGCCACCCCACACTGTGGATATCACTTTTCCCACTCCAGAGATAAGGAAACAGGAGGGCTGACAGAGGTTAGGTAACTTGCTGGCTCACGCAGGAGTAAGGGGTGGAGGATTACAGACTAGATGTTTCATGTCCCCATTCCTGGAAGGGAAGGAGAGAGGGAGGGAGGGGAAGGAGAGTCTAGCAGCAGACCCCAAAGTAGGCCAAAGTGGCTAAGAGGTAGCATTACTGAGAGCCTAAGTCTGAGCTCCCTCCCGATTTTAAAATCCAATCTCTCTTGAAATTTAAACCACACACTATTTCTTCTTAGCTGCAAGTCTTCTCTCCCTCCCTTCTTCCTTCCTGCTGCCTTCCTTCCTTCCCTCCTTTTTTGTTCATCTGCCATGTGATGCCATGTACTGTGCTCTGCTCTAGGCCTCTTGGATAATGAAAATGTGCAAGTGCTTTGAGAATCCTGGAGGGAGAGCTCTATCTAGAGGAGGAGCCGGGAAGCCTTCCCCAGAGGAGGAGGAATTTTAGTTCAGTCTAGAAGGATTGTTTGGCTTTGGTGTGGGAATCCTTCTGATAGAGAAGTAGAGGTAGGGACTGTAGGCGGAGGGAAGAGCATGTTAGAAAGCCGAACCCAAGAAACTCTCTCCACTAGACTCTACCTGCGGTATCCATAAACTAAAGGAAATTCCTCTCTTCTCCAGGTCCCCCAAATTGACAAAGGTTTCTGGCTTTCCAGGAAATGACCTTCTTTACCGTCTGTGAGAATGGGACCCTAGAACTCAGGAACCCAACTTATAATTCCAGTAGGGCTTTGTGGGCATCAGTTTGATGAGTAAAGTCAGGCCTTGCTCCTTAAAAGAGGCTGCTCATACCTAATTCAATGAGGATCATTCTCAAGTGTGACACTCCAGCTAAGGTCTTGGTCGCACAATCCATTTGCCCAATTATATCCTGGTAAGAACTTGTGCAAGTGACTGCATCACCACGGAAAGTAAGAATTCAGAACTTCTGATTTGCAGTCCAGGGATAATCAGATATCATTTAAAAAAATTAATTAGTTCATTTATTTATTTTTTGGTTGCATTGGATCTTTGTTGCTGCGTGCGGGCTTTCTCTAGTTGCGGCGAGCGGGGGCTACTCTTCGTTGTGGTGCGCAGGCTTCTCACTGCGGTGGCTTCTCTTGTTGCAGAACAGGGGCTCTAGGTGCGGGGGCTTCAGTAGTCGTGGCACGCAGACTCAGTAGTTGTGGCTCATGGGCTCTAGAGCACAGGATCAGTAGTTGTGGTGCACGGGCTTAGTTGATCGGCGGCATGTGGGATCTTCCTGAACCAGGGCTTGAACCGTGTCCCCTGCATTGGCAGGCGGATTCTTAACCACTGCGCCACCAGGGAAGTCCCCAGATACCATTTTTAAATGTTTTACTTCGGTTTAAAAAAGTAGAGTTTACTAAATTGATTTGGTTTATGGAAAGTTTAGGAAGAAAGTAAAATGACGTTCTTAATACATGAAAATGATATCAACAGTATTCAAAATGAATAGTCACAAAAATGTTTTTCATTAGTTCATTCAGTTTTATGTCATTAATTCTTGTTCTGCTGGATCTTGGGTTAGTAGTCTGTTTTCATGAAGCTGAAGCTGTCTGTTTCTGAACTAAAAGCAGTCCTGGAAATCTTGCTGTTTTCTGAACGTTGTCTAAGCAGAGCCAGCACAGAATCCTGGACCTGAGAGATTAGTCTTTGAAGCATCAATAGTTCGTAGGATGTGGTACAGTCCGTCTCCACAAGGTGGGCTCTAAGACTGTCCTTTGCTGAAGACACAAACGCTGGCCTGTAGCTTATAGAAGAGACTTCAAGCAAGCAACTTGCTTGAAGACAGTGAGACAAAAGCTATCTGTAAATGATGATGGGAGACTGAATATACCAATGGACTAAGGCCAGACTATATATAAAAGTAGAACTCTGACCCACAACCTGCAGCAACCAGCCCAAGAAGCCAACCCGTCCAAGAAGCCAAAGGATAATTCCTGGAGCAATCAGCCCCAAATGGCCAACACTTGATTAAAAACTGACAGCTTCCTGAATTTTTGCCCTAGCTTCCAACTTAGAGCCAACCAGCAAAGCTAAATGTGCCCCCCTAACCAGTCACACAGGATGTGCCATTTCTAGTTGGCCATCTCCAGTTTCTCCAAGTCAACAGCCTCCAATCAGAGCATACTTGAAGCCTTCCCTTTTTTCCCACTACAGAGCTTTCCCACTCCTCTGCCCGCCTTTGAGTTTCTGCCAAGATGCAAGCAATGGTGGCTGACTCCCTTGTTATAGTAAGCTCAGAAAAAATAGGCTTTGCTTATTTTCATTTGGGTGGTTTTTAAAAAAAACTTCCACAACACAGAAATAATAATGGCTATGGTTATTTTATAATTGACCATTTTCAAATGTGAAAGGTCTGATGAAGTTTCGTAACATGAAAAATACACTGGTTGAAGAAATTTGGTTGTTTCAATGGCACATAAAATAAAGATAGAAAAATCTTAAGGTTAACATATAATAGTCTGAAGGCCTATTTTTTTCTTAGAATATTAAGTAAAAAGATTCAATAGATAACTAATAAGAACCTGCTGTATATAAAAAAAATATTCAGTAGGTGTAGAGCAGGGCCTAGATATTTGAATTTTTATAAAACTCCAAGAATAAGTCTGATGTGCATCCGGCTTGACATCCACTGGCCTAGAAGATGCTTTATGCAAATAAAAGAAGATTGTGGCCAATTAAACATTTTAATAAGATGCAAAATTATTATGGCTAACAAGATACTGTTGTTTTCTAATATCAGGCAAAGCACCTCCAGGACTCTGACAAGTGTGGGAAAATGCTGCAAAACGACTTCATCAGAGTTTTGATCAGTTATCCTAGAGGGAAAAAAACATTATAACAGCAAGGGTATTGACCATTACCCAGGGACTTCCCACAAAGCATACAATTCCTGGAATATTTATATTAATAACATTTTATCTATCCAAATTTAACCTAGGGTAGAATGAGTATCTTTTCTGATGTGACAACTCTTCCCATGTAACTCTTATAGTGAAAGCACATCAAATAAATCAAATTCTTTCTAATACCTCTCTTTTTATAAGGTAAAAGAACAAATTTTGTGATTTTCCAGGGAACTGGAAAGATAGTTTTAGATGTAAGAGAGATCCTAAAGTTTTATTCTTTCCTATATCTAGGATCTAATTTTGAGTAGGCAAACATTTTTTTAAAAAATGTTGTAAGAGGAAATTTGGACACTTGACTAAGATAGGGTCATGGGTGAAGAGAAATAGAACTTGGTTACCTACTCAATCAAAATGGCAATCACACATTAAAGGATAAACATAGAAGATAACATGGGACGGAAAAGAACCTTAGTTCTTTTGTAAGAGAGGACTCTTTGTTTTGTTTTTTCTTAAATAATAAAGGCCTTAATACAGTCAATATAAAGTTCTGAAAATTATGCTGTTAAGACCCAGAGTTTCTACTGCACAGGAAGGTTATGAAGAAGGCAGAGAATAACCTTTCATGTTATAGTCAAATGCATTCGTTGGTAAACCAAGTAAGCCCATTGGCATTGAATGGACTTTGCTATAATTTTAACATATTTCATTACTTTTTATTCAGATGCAGGTATGTTAAACCAAGGAAAAGAAACTTAACTTTCCAAGCTTTTTCCTTCATTATGCTCTTTCACATTCTGGAGCAAACAGGCACTTTAAGACAGCAGTTCTCTCTCAGGGGTCCATGAGGTTGAGATTATTTTAATAATAATGCTAAGATGTTATTTATGTTAACATGAAATGCATTTATCATTGCTATCTTTAAATGAGCCAATTAATAAATATTTGTAAAATTTCTGAATATCAGTTTCTAATATGGGAGATATTGACAGTTCTATAACCCACATATATAAAAGCTCTTTGAGATCTGTGGTAGGCAGCCTCTAGACGATCACTGAGTCAGCCTCCTGGTATTCATAGCTTGTGCAATTGCTTCTCCTTAAGCGTGGGCTGGACTTACTGACTTGCTTCCAATGAATAAAATATGACAGAGTGATGAGATGTTACTTCTGATACCAAGGTTGCGAGAAGACCATGACTTCCTTCTTGGGTGCATTCTCCTGCTCTCTGGCTCACCCTGAGGAAAGTCAGCTGCCACACTGTGATCTGCTCTCTAGAGAAGCCCATGTAGCAAGACACTGAGGAAGGCTTTTGCCCAACAGCCAGTGCGGAACTGAAGACCTCTGCCCACCAGCCCATGAGGAACTGAGTCCTGACAACCACATGAGTGAACTTGGAAGCAGATTCTTGCCCAGTCGAGATTTCACACGAAACTGCAGCCCTGGCCAACAACTGGACTGCAAACTCATGACAAACCTTGAGCCTTCAGAAAATAGGAAATCTTTCCATAGTCTTACAATGAGCGATAAAGGCCTTTCTGAATTAGAGACAGACAGACAGACACGCAGAGCGCTTATAGCTTTAAATCTGCAACTTCAGCCACAGATAAATACAGAAACAAAAAAAAATTTTAGTTATAAATATACCAAAGAGCTGTTCTTCTCCCACTGTGCACTCAATGATTAATTGATTTTAGATAAAAGGACAAACAGATAAACAAACAAACAAAAAACCCTACTGAACTGAATTATCTGTCATCTCTCCCAACAGAGAATAGATGTCTGTCATCCTTCTAGAGAAATCACCCGGATTGTGAGATTATAAAACCAAATTCCTAATCATTCCTACCAACAATGGGAACTAACTCATTGGCCATAACAAAACAAAAACAAAAATCCAGTAGGGAAGAAAAAAAATAAACCAGAGAAGGGGAGGGTTAGCAAAGTTAAATTCTGTTGTCACTTGGAACTCACCTGTGGGTGTCAAGAAGAGACATATCTGAGTTAACCTCCCCATGGAGCGCACTCCTGAGGCAATGCAGTTTACCTGTTTCTGTCAGGTAAATCCATTGGGTGGCTAGGCTAACCTCTGAAACTGTTAAAAAAAATAAAAATTTTTAACAAAAGTAAAATCATGATAATAAACTCATGCCAAAGGCTTTATTTAACCCATTTATTAATATGGGAAACAGCAGGGCATTATAACTAGTTCAAAGGAGAAATCAAAGAGGGGATACTTATATAGGCCATCAGGAATATAGAAATAAATTTGCTTAATTATGTGAAACCACTTAGCATCCACAGGGCAGTAATCAAGTGCATCTTCACCAGACACAATTTGCTTTTCCATGGACGAGAATAAAATGTATTATTAATTTCTACAACATACAGAGTTGTGTCACAGCACAAAGACAATGAATAGCAGAGAGATAACCTAGAGGGTGGTCTAGATAGGACACTAGGTCCTCTTCTTTGCCCCTTTCCAAAGCTTTCACAATCTCCCTGATAGAGAACTTTGTGAGCACTGGCTCCACATATGTTGCTTTTTTCATATCTAATTAAATGGGAATCTTTCTCAAATACGGTGCTCCGTCTTTCTCTAAATAGAGTGGATGGCTTTGGTTGTCAAGTCAGTGTTTTAAATTATATTCTGGCAAAAAGAACACATTTTAATTAAACCCATGCAATAACTATATTGTTCAAGGAAAGTTAGGAGACTATAAGAGTTTCTGAATTGAAGGATGAGGGGAGAGGAGTGTCAGGGAGAATTGGGTACCATTTGCTTAACTTCAGGTAGCAAAGCAGAGTCTACTACAGTGAAGGTTAGAGATAGCTTAGGAAGAAAGAGAAAGGGTTTCCTGATGTATCCAATGAAGGAAAAAACCCTACAAACACAAACACACAAAAGCAACATGAACAATACTCCAAACAAGTAGCTCCAATTAAACTTAGCTCATCAAGTTCACTCAATCTAATGTAAGTAATTAATTCTTAATATACTATAATTCACAATTAATAATATAATTAATTCTTCTGCTGCTGAGTTTTCTGTCAGCAGTTTGTTTTCAGAAAGCCATTTGCTTCCAGACTAAAATGAGTCCTGGAAATCCCACCCAGTCCACTGGTGTGGTCTGAAGTGTCAGCTCAGAAGCTTGTCCCTGAGAATCTATTCTTTGAAGTATCAATAGTTCAAAGTCCCTGATGCAATCCTTCCCATGAAGCTCTGAGACTCTTTCTTAGTTGACAAGAGAAACTCTAGTTTATAGCTTATGAGAGAGCCATCAGGCAAGCATAAAAGTAAAGCAAAAATTATTTGTAAATGACGAAGACAGAAAGGCTGAGGTTAATTTATTACATTAACTGATCATATCAGTATATAGAAAAATAAAATCCTCTATTGGGGGACACTTCATATGAGTTTGAGCAGTGATTTCCCCTGAAAGTAAAAACATATTAAGGACAGTGAGTACACTGAAAAGTTTCCAGGAATTTCACATAAAGCATACAATTTAAAAAATTTATATTAATAATAGTTTACCTATTCTAACTTAATTCATGGAAGATTTTTTCATGATTTGGTAATTCTTATGCAGCTTTTCTAATAATGTTGAGCTTGTTAAGAAATATGGGCATGTCAACAAACCTAATTATTTCTAACATTGCTCCTTTTATAAGGCAAAATAGCAAATTGTTGCCATTTTCCATGGGCCTTTTAGGTTACCTCAACGATAGGTTTAGGTGCAAATAATATTCCGGAAACTTTATTTTATTCTTTCTAAACTTAGGGCTTGATCTTGGGAGGACAAAATTAAAAAGCTTGTCAGAGGAGTTTTAATCCTATCTTAATCACTTGATTAAAATGGGGTCATGGGTGATTGAGAAACAATACCAACTTACCAACTTAATCTAATTACAATAAAATATTTTAAAATAAACAGAAGAAAATAATACAATTCTATAGAAACTCAGCCCTTTCACAAGTAAAGAAACTTAAAAATAAAAACATCATAAAGTCAACATCGTCACAGAAAATTATTCTGCAAAGACATGGAATCTTTGATTTCTAGGTAGATGACAGAGATGGTAAATAACCTTTCACGTTGTAAACGAGGGCATTAATAAACCAGGGAATCAAGCCCATCACAATTTTAAGAGTTCATAAATTTATTTTCAGACTGAGATGCTTTAAACCAAGGCAAGGGGCTTCCCTGGTGGCGCAGTGGTTAAGAATCCACCTGCCAATGCAGGGGGCACGGGTTTGAGTCCTGATCCGGGAAGATCCCACATGCAGCAGAGCGACTAAGGCTGTGCACCACAACTACTGAGCCTGCACTCTAGAGCCCGCGAGCCACAACTACTGAGCCCACGTGCCACAACTACTGAAGTCCATGCGCCTAGAGGCCATGCTCCACAACAAGGGAAGCCACTGCAATGAGAAGCCCACGCACAGCAGTGAAGAGTAGCCTCTGCTCACCGCAACCAGAGAAAGCCCGCGCGCATCAACGAAGACCCAATGCAGCCAAAAATTAATAAATTAAATAAATTAATTTAAAAAACCCAAAAAACATGGCAAATAAAATGTACTTTTCTCGAGTTTTGTCCTTCATTCTTATTCTGACTGTAACAAACTCTTATTTTAGGATGAAACTATTCTTCCTTGAAAATAAAAAATGCATAAAGTTGTTTTTCTTCATCACTATTGTTCTTATATAGTTTTAACCACTTATATTACCATTACTTTTAATCAAAGTAATTAATTTCTGTTTTATAAAGAAAACTGTACAATAGATGATTGACCTTAGTCGTATACAAGCATTTTAGCAGGCCAGAAAAAGATCTTGAATACACAAAACACAACTTTCTACTGTCACCCAATCCTTTTATACCTTCTTAAAGTGGCAAAAATGTTTATTAAATGACCCCCAATATAACCACTCTATAGCATATGAAAATGAAAACAAAAGTAAATAAATAATCAATACTTGTGTCCAGTATTTTCCTTTTATTGTCTTAATTAATATTAGTTCAAGGGATTTCCCTGGTGGCACAGTGGTTAAGAATCCGCCTGCCAATGCAGGAGACACGGGTTGGATCCCTGGTCTGGGAAGATACCACATGCCGCGGAGCAACTAAGCCTGTGCACCATAACTACTGAGCCTGCGTTCTAGAGCCCGTGAGCCACAACTATTGAGCCTGCATGCCACAACTACTGAAGCCCGCGTGCTTAGAGCCTGTGCTCCGCAACAAGAGAAGCCACTGAAATGAGAAGTCCACGCACAGAAACAGAGTAGCCCCCACTCGCCTCAACTAGAGAAAGGCCCATGTGCAGCAATGAAGAACCAATGCAGCCCAAAATAAATATAAAAAAAAATAAATTTATGTAAAAAAAGATTAGTTCAAGGTTTTAAGTTTCTTAAAATATTGAAAATTATGTGTAAGCTGATGCATACAACACATAATTTTTGTTGATATAAAAAACTGAGGAAAAAAGTTAAGGTTCTGTTGTCAATTAAGGAGCACTCTGGAGGCAAAGAAAAGATGGGCTTAGGCATAAGCAGCCCAGGAGGGAGACTTCTCTTGCAAAGCAGTTTCCCTGGCTCCCCCAGGAAAGTACACTGGAGCATCTTGGTGATGACGGATGAAATCCTCAAAATATTGTCAAGTGGTAAATGGATGACTCTCACAGAAATTTCAAATGGACATGTACCAAGGATGTTATGTAATTCTTTAATTAATGAGGGAACCAGTAAGATGTTAAAGTCAGTTTGAATCAAGATTTGGCTTACACTAGTTTGTGGTCTCTGTGAGACAGAATTTATTTGCATAGTTATGAAAAGGAGTCATTCGCCCTGTTGTGGAAGAAGACATCTGCATCACCATCCATTTCCCACAATTTAACCTCTAATTCTAGAGCTGTGAAACAGCCTCGTCCACCAAAGGCAATCAGAGGTGCACAGTACGTATACAGTTACACCGTCCCTGACAATCACACTAGGCAAGGCCAGCATTTCACAGAAGGTACTCTACTAATCGCTTTTCTTCACTTTTGAGACTTTCATGCTTTTTTTTCCCTAGGAGCTTTTTGAAGGAGTTAAAAGTATCTCTGTGTGTGTGTGTGTGTGTGTGTGTGTGTGTGTGTGTGTGTGTGTGTGTGTGTGTAGTGCAGGCAGGGTGGAGTGGTGGAGGGGAAGTATTAACATATTGGAAATGAGATCACATTCGGACAGTCTTCTATGCCATGCCAAAAAATTTACTCTGTGTACAATGATAAAGTTCTGAAGCACAGAAGTGACATGATCACTTTATATATTTAAAAAAAATCACCCTGGTCTCAGTGGAGGATAGTTTATCAGGCTGGCCCTTGAACCTATGCTTTTTTTTTTTTTTTTTGACTGCATTGGGTCTTCATCGCTGTGCACGGGCTTTCTCTAGCTGCAGCGAGCGGGAGCTACTCTTCGTTGTGGTGCGCGGACTTCTCATTGCTGTGGCTTCTCTTGTTGCGGAGCCCAAGCTATAGGCACACGGGCTTCAGTAGTTGTGGCATGCGGGCTCAGTAGTTGTTGCTCGAGGGCTCTAGAGCGCAGACTCAGTAGTTGTGGTGTACAGGCTTGTTGCTTTGCAGCATGTGGGATCTTCCTGGACCAGGGATCGAACCTGTGTCCCCTGCATTGGCAGGCAGATTCTTAACCACTGTGCCACCAGGGAAGTCCCTGGAGTATAGTTTAGAGAAGAAAGAGATGGAAGTGTGAGTCCAGTTAGTAGGTTGGTGTGATGGTCCTGGGGATTAATAGGAAGAGGATGAGATGAGGCGTTTCCCAGGTAAAACGAAGGTAAAACCCACAAGTACTTGGCAAGGTAAATTCAGAAGCCCGGAGACAGGATATGTCCAAGACTACTTAAGGTTTCTTGTAGGTTACTTGTAGCCATTGTTGAGTCTGGGAATACAGGAGTGACAGTAGGTCCCAGAAGAATAAGTTCAGCCTTAGCCACCATGCTGCCTGTCTGAAGACCCAGAATCCTTCAATGATAACATCTAATAGAGAGAGGAAAGGGTGGTAGGGATTTAAGGAGAATGATCAGGGCTGGGACGAGGTATCAAAGCCAGAGTGGCTGGGTGGCTGGTGAGGGAGACAGAAGCAGCTGGAAAGTGAATCCTGGCAAAGAGGAAAAGGGGCCGTGAAGCAAGCTGAGAAGCAGTGGTCGTGGACATAAATGATCAGTTCCTTCCTCTGACCCTTTATTCTACCACGTGTGACATTTACTAGCACTTCCTGCGTTTTGGAGGCTATTTGGGGATATGTCTTCCTTAACCAACTGTATTTGCCCCGTGTAGCTCCAGGACCTCACTGAGAACCTCGAACACAGCTGCCATTCAAGACATGTTGAGTAAATTAATGGAAAGAACAAGTAAAAAAAGAGGAAACTGGAGAGGAGTGTTGAGCCACAGAGGAGAAACTGGGAAAATGGTCTGCTAGGAAGGGCTTAAGAGAAACGTCAGGCTCACATAGAAAACTGTGTGGGTGGGGCCCAGAAGGTGCCAATAAAGATGGGGTGAACAACTTACGCCACTCTGGTGGCCACGTGCCCAAATGCAGCCCCTTGCGGTCAGCCAGAGCGGTGCTGCCTGCAGCTGGGCCACAAGCCAACGCGTTGCCTTCTGACCACACGTGTAGCGAGCAACCTTGTAGGGAGGCTCCCCCGGAAGGGAACTGGTCTCCTTTTGGATCTCTCGGCATCGCTAGTTGATTGATTGCCCAGAGAAAGCACAGACTCATTATCACCAAGGAAAATATCCAACTCACCAAGACACTTAAGTTCCCACTTCTGATTTCACCCCTCTGAACAGGATGACCACTAGATTCCCTGTCAATGGGCACATTCACTCACCTGCCATTTCCCCTGCCTGCTCTCCTGTTACTGTTTGATGCCTTTCTCACTCTATAGTTATTGGCTGGCACTATAGAACTAGTATGTAAAAGTAGAAGTTTTATATTTTTCAGTTGCCAGCTTTTTACAATGTCACTATTTTTTTTTTCTTTTTTTTTGCAAAAGTTGACTTTTGGTACTTTATCCTTGATTTCTGCCACATTAAAGTCATAGGAGCCAGGGGTGAGCCTCAGGCGTTAAGGGTAATGTGCTCTGCCCTGGATGAGAAAGAACCAACACCCCATCTTATTCCTCTAGCAAAAGTGCAGTAATGTATTAACTTTTTTTTTTTTTTTTTTTTTTTGCGGTACGCGGGCCTCTCACTGTTGTGGCCTCTCCCATTGTGAAGCACAGGCTCCGGACGCGCAGGCTCAGTGGCCATGGCTCATGGGCCCAGCTGCTCCGCGCACATGTGGGATCCTCCTGGACCGGGGCATGAACCCGTGTCCCCTGCATCGGCAGGCGGACTCTCAACCACTGCGCCACCAGGGAAGCCCCTGTATTAACTTTTTAAACATTCTTCAGTTAGCACTCATTGTCCTACTATGGTGGAGAACATAATAAATATTAAAGCAACATTTTCCAAATACCTCAAATCTCATCCCAAATATATCAATGAGATCAAATACTTTAAATTCCTTCCATGTCTTTTGATTACAAGGATCCCTTTAAACTGCCAAACAATTTAGTGGAGCCTCACAAGAATGTCTGAACTTTAATGAACATTCTGATGCTTGAGAGAACATTATGACCAAAAGCTCTTATGAATTCAGTAACTCTGAATTTGCAATTAATTAATCACACTGTTGTAGATTGTCACACTATTGGTCCAAAAAAAATCAACCCCCTGGTTTAGTTTCCTGTCACATTGACTCCGGATGGAGTGACCTGCTTGGCCAAGGGGACATCAATAAACTTGACACAGCAATAGCGTGGTAAATGCTTGCCCTCTGGGGTTTGCCTTCTTGGAACCTAGCTGCCATCATGTGAGGAAGCTGGTCTAGCCTCACGAGGGGAGAGAGAGGCCCACCTGCCCCAGCTGAGCTATCAGTCCAGTCACCAGCTGATTGCTAGCTCAATGCAGCTACATGAATGATCCCAGGTAGAACCAGCAGGACAACCCAGGCAACCAACAGAATCATGAGAAATGACAAGATCATTGTTGTTTTAAGCCAGTAAGTTTTGGAGTAGTTTGTTATGCAGCCATAGATAATCTAAATACAATGGTATTTACATAATTTGAAATACACTAGTATGTAAATGAATGAGGTGGTTCATTCATTCATTTAATAAATATTTACCAGAGCCTAGCGAGTACACATTGTCCAGGCTACTCTCAGGGCTGGCTCAGCCTAAGGACCCATGGATACTTGATAATAACCCTGTGGCCCCAGAAAGTCTGAAATCACAGGGAGGGAAGGAAGTCCCAAATTAGGATACTATTCTATAGAGAGTATTTTCAAGGTTAGGAAAAAAAACAAGAACAGCCTCCCCATCTCCACCCCAGGTCTGTAATGCGAGCTGACCCTTTAATTGTGGTGGTTTGATCACTGGTCTGAAAATAAAGACTTAGTTGTGGTTTTGCATCTGCCTGAGCTAATCATTTTTCTTTGCTCTACCCACGATTATTTGCTGTACTATGAGTTCCGTCAAACAGTTTGTCTTTAACAGTGACTAATCTTGTGTTAATGTAGCCCTTTACAGTTTACAAAGTGTTCTTCATTCTACAAAGCACTTTCACGTTCATTATCTCATTAAACCTGGGAACAACTCAGGGAAGTTTTTTGTTCCAGGCCCCTTGGAGCAAATGTGCATGTAGAGGGTCAGTGCAAATCTGTCACCACGGTTGGACAAATGGTTTTGAGTGTAGACCTTATGAGTGGTTGGGCATTTTCATAAACTTGTATTAAAGATGAGCTCTCATAAATGATATCATAATACAATTTGAAAGGTGATACTCCTGAATCGATAGCGTTAATGCTTTTTCAATTAGAATTTTAGATTAATTTCTGTTTTGTTCTCTGGAACTTTTAATTAAGACAGAAAAACTTTAACATCTCACATCCTTCACGATATACATTAAAAGTTTGGATTTTTCTCTCTTTGAGGCCCCTGTTCCCCCAGGGATATTTTAGCAAGAAGAATGTGATACAAAGATTTCCAGATGTTACTTTTCAGATGCGTCTCAGCATGCATTTGTAAACCATCTGGTGGCAGCAGCAGCTGGACTGGCTCCAACTGTAAATGTACATTCAGGTAAATGGGTATTAATAGAAGAAATGGAGCTGATGAGTGGTTTGTCAATTAAGTTTGTGATATTGTTTAATCAGTTGTTGAAATGAGCTCTCAGTAACCAAGACAGGCTTTCAAAATTCTATAGTCGGTTTTCCTTTTTGCTCAAGATGGGTATTCCTTACGTGGATACTCCAAATCCGTGGTTAGGTCAGAAACTATTTGTGTTTAGTTTTAGAGTTAACTCTGCTCTATTTAAGTGTTCTGAAGCATCCATAGTATTGCTTTTACAAATATGAAAATACCTTTGCATCCCCATGCCCTTTCCAACCAGTGAAAGAAAGGACTGTCTCTGAAATGTGCTGGGGACAAACAGTTAGTGGGTATCTGGGGTGCTGGTAAATGTATATCTTGATCATCTGGCTTCTGAGTCAGGAAACTGCTTAAAGCATAAGTGAGTGGCAACATTCCCTAGTTCCTGGAATGAAAGATTATATTCCCTAGCCGTCTGACTCTGGGACCTTCAGCAGGGTAGGATCATCTCATGAATTCAGCTCCATTTGGGGGGAAGTTTTGATGATATGCCAGGGGCTGGGCTGAACTTTTCCTAGCTATAAACTAAGTTTTAACTCTGCAAATTAACGACAGTAACAATAAATAGTAAAAAGTATGAAAATTAATTTAAAACATTTCAGGGAGAATATTCCATCTACATTTAAAAAATTACTTCCAAGTGCCTCAAAAGTAATTGATTTCCTAATTTAAAGATGGTAATAATAGCAAACATTTATTAAGCATTACTGTGAGCTAGGTATTTTGCTACTTGATTTATTATAGATAATCTCATTTAATTATCACATTGAACTGATGGAGTTCTCTCATTAATCTTAACTGTATAGAAGAGGAAATCAAGGTGCCAGGTATTAGGAAATTTGCCCAAAGTCATAGATCTTGTAAATGATAGTTGAACTGGGATTGAACTGAACTAGATTGTTCTAAAACCCCCAATCCTTAAATATTTAATTATAATGCTACTCAGTTATTGCTATTCATTCATTTATTTGTTCATTCATCCAAGAGAAGCTTTTTGAATACTGGGGAGTCACAGTTTAATAATGTTTAATCTCTCCTCTTAAGAAGTTTACAGTCAATGATGAGACCACAAATAAAAGACAGAATGATATATTCAACAGCAGATATATACAAAGTATGCTATGGGAACACCATAAATCGGAATAAGAAAGTCTTCTGAGAGCAAAAGTCGCGTATGGAGGAGTATGTGATGGTTATAGAGAGAAGAGGGGAAGGGCATAGCAAGAATATTCAGAGGCATGAGACAGCTAGCCATTCCGGAGCCCACCTGGACCCCCTAACCTTACTTCCTGGGTCTGAGAATTTTATTCATCTTTAAATCTTGAAGCAAAATGGAAGGACTTAAACATGAAGGCAGAGACGGAGACAGGCTCAAACTGTATGTTAGAAGAAATTATTCGGAAAGCATCATGGAGAGTGGATTTGAGAGGGGTCAGACCAGAGGCGGGAGAGTCTCTAGATGATCCAGGTCACAAGTGATGAAGGCCTGAATTAAAGCAGTGGCAGTGGGAGGTGATAAAGCGGTGGGATCAGCCAGTCTTGAAGACTACTTGTATTTGGAGAGAAAGGGCAAGGATTGGGTGGTGAGGGAGAGGTACGCCTAGGAAGAGCCAGTAATTCCTGGTTGGAGCAGCTGTGTGAATGGTGGATGCCCTTCTACAATGCCGGCCTCACAGGGGGAGAAGGAGGAGGCTGGCTGGAAAGGTGATGAGTTCAATTCTGGTCGTGGTGGTTTTCAATTTGGGTTGGGGCAGTGGATAAGCTAGTATTTCATAAAGTGTTTAGAGCAGTACCTGCTACAGAGTATATAAGGATTTGTTGAATAAAAATTGAGTTCTCTGGTAGACAGTTAGATACCATATATGGTTCTGGAGCTCAAAGAAGTCTGGGCTGGAGACACAGATCTGGCACTCATCAGAATGAAAATGGTACTGGCCACCATGGGCCTTCCCGAGGGTGTCCAAGGGTGTGTACAGCATGAGCAGAGGAGACTGAGGGGGAACGGACAGAGAGGCATGAGAGGAAACAGGAAAAAGTGGTGTTCAGAGGTAAGGCAAGAGGAGACTGCAAGAAAAAGAAAGTAATTAATATTATCAATGACTCACAAAGTCAAGATAAGCGATAGACCAAACATTGTCCATTGGATTTAACTGTATGGACATCAGTGATCATAATGAGAACATTTTGGTGAAGGGAGGTTGGGCAGCAGTAAGGAATGAGTAAAAGGAGACAAACGGATGCAGCTAAGATAACTTCCTCCCAGAGTTAAATGTGGAATGATAGAGAAAAAGGGCAAGATTTGGAGGTAGACATAAGATTGAGGAAGGTTGGTTGGTTTGTGTTTTTAAGATAGAGGAGTCTTTGAGCCTCTTCTTGGCCGAGCAGGGTGAGAGGGAGAGGAGGGACTGATGGAACATGAAGGAAGAAAGAGATGGTCCCAGAGTTCAGAGGAGAGATGAGCTATGGAGGGCAGAGGAGGACCACAGGAAAGGGAGATGGATGCAGACGAGCAAGTGGTAGGGCTGGAGGAGAAACATGTCCACCCAATTCAAAGTCTCTTGCTCACTTCTTATCTCTGTGAAAATATAGATAGTTCGGCACTGTACTATTACCACTCCTTCCTTGCAGGCAATGTCTTCACTTGCTTGTGTTATACAGGGATGGGTCGGTTTACCTCTTCCCTCTCAGGATGAGTCTTTTCTATCTTCTCCTCAGGTGCTTCTTTTTACCTCCCAGCCCTTGGGTGTCCACTGAGGAGTCATCCTTGTTGCTGTTTTGCTATATCTCAACATTCTCTCTGCACAGTGATATCCATGCTTCTAGAGTCACCTGCCACCTGCCAGCTGGTGTCTCTACCCAAATCTCCCCTCCTCAGATCACTTCTCTTCACCAAGCCATTTTATGCACTTATGCATTGCTGCAAGATTGATACATTTCAGGAGTTCTGATCTGGCCCTTTCCTTGATCAGAAACCATTGATGACCAAATCCCAACCAACCCTTCCAACCCTACTTCCTATCACTTGGAGATTCTGCCTGACTCACTCATCAGTACAGGGTTCTTTGTTCCTGACACCCCTGTGACTCTCAACATCCTTGATTTAGGGTATTTTATCATAATAAAGTATTAAAGTCATGAGAGGCAATCAATCTAGCAGGAGAGACTGGATTGCCTCCTTTGAGCTATCCGGAGATAGCATAGATCTAGGAGATGTGGGGCTTGGCTGCAGAGGTAAAGAATGAGGCAATAACGTGGAGCCAAGACCATGGGGATGAAGAGTAGAACAGCAAGGGGGAAGACCGAAGGGGAAAGAGCTCCCCTGCACCCTTGCAAAGTACAGTAAGCCTTACTTCTGACTCAAGGGGGACCGCAAAGCAATGCTTGTTCTGACGTCTGGATCCCTGAGGGTATCCACAGTTGACAACAATTGGCTCCTTTTGTATGTATTTTCCACCACTGTGGGTATCATCAGTAGGGCTAGCCCACCCTCTATTTAAAGTAAATGGCTCACTGTTCCTTGTACACACCACGCCAGACTTTCCTGCTTCTATGTCCTCACTCACGCTGTTTCCTTTGCCAGACACCCTTCACACACTTCTCCACATCTGCCAATCCAGTCTTCAAGAGCTGACTCAGATGCCATCTAATGAATGAATATTCCTATCATCTCCCTAGGGTAGCAATTTCTCCCTTCCCTGAACTTCTCTTTTGGTCAAAGTCACCTAGAGGTCCTTTTTTTTTTTCAGAACCAACGGTTGTTCCTGAAGAACCAGGACTGTTCTTTATTCCTCAGCACTAGAGGAGCAAATGGAACTGGGGAATGGAAAGAGAATAGCCAACTCTCCTCCTCCCCGCCCCTCCTCCCCTTCACCCCCATACCTCGCTAATCACAAAGGAGAGCACTCTACCTTAAAAACATGGCGGTCTGGCTGATCACCATCTTAGCCCTGGAATCAAATTTAGCATCATGATTGGGATTGACATATATACGCTAATATGTATAAAATAGATAACTAATGAGAAACTGCTGTATAGCACAGGGAACTCTACATAGTGCTCTGTGTGACCTAAATGGGAAGGAAATCCAAAAACGAGGGGATATATGTATATACATGGCTGATTCACTTCACTGTACAGTAGAACTAACACAACATTATAAAACAACTATACCCTAATTAAAAGAAAATTAGCATCAAAGGAGACAGAAAGTGTGTGTATGTGGCAGGCAAGCTGGGAGTGGGGGTGGGTGGGAAGTAGTCTGTTCTAGATTTTTAAAAATTTAAGAGACATAACAACCAAGTGCATCTTTGATTGGATACCTATTCCAAAAAAAGTTACAAGATCTATTTTGGAAATAATTTGGGAAAATTTGACATTAAGTCGGTATTAGATGATACTAGGAAATTGTTAATTTTGTTAGTGTATAATGTTAATTTAGTTATAAAAGAATGACTTCTCTTGGAAATGCATGTTGAAATACTTTGGGATGAAGAGTCACTATCTCTGCAGTAGTTCAGCAAATATATATATATATATACATACATACATACATATACACACATATATAACATAATATATAATATGGCAAAATGCTAACTAGGTGGTAGATTGTTCATTATATTGTTCTTTTCACTCTTCTGTAGACGTAAAATTTTTCATAATAAAAAAAATTAAGTAAAAGAGTAGAGGTAAAAAGTGACACCAGACTTCTTGGCCAGGTAGAGAGAAGAAGCCAGGACTAGGATGGACCGGACCGCACCATCATGCTGAGAGAGAAGTGGCCTCAGGTCTGGGTGCAGAGCTCCTCACTGGAGGTAATGATATCTCTTTCACCTCAATGGTGAGAAGGGAAAATGAAAGGGGATACCTTTATTTTTATTTTTTTTGTGGTACGCGGGCCTCTCACTGTTGTGGCCTCTCCCGTTGCGGAGCACAGGCTCCAGATGCGCAGGCTCAGTGGCCATGGCTCACGGGCCCAGCCGCTTCGCGGCATGTGGGATCTTCCCGGACCGGGGCACGAACCCGTGTCCCCTGCATCGGCAGGCAGACTCTCAACCAGTGCGCCTCCAGGGAAGCCCCAACTTTATTCTTTCATTAAAGAAATTCATCTAACATTTGGTAAAAACCCAACTCTGTTCCAAGTACATTCACAGATGCCGATTTATGTAATTCTCACAATAATTTTGTGAGGCAATTTTTGTCCTTATTACTTTCATTTTTATAGATGAGGAAAACAAACCCCAAATTCAGTGATTTTATTTAGATCCCAGAACCAAGACATGGCAGAGTGAGAATGTGACCCCAGTTCTGCAGATTCCAAGTCTTATGTCATTCTAAGATCCTTTCATTGTCTTTTCCTGGGGAATAAAGGCCAAAGCCCTCGGGACAGAGCCATTAAGCCCGTGGAGCTTGTCTTGGGTGGATTTGGGGGGAAAACAGAGAGGCCCCTATTTGGGTTAGCCCTAGTATCCTTTGGGTATGATACTTTGCAAACATAGACCATTGGGCCTATCTGAAGGACCACAGTATTTCCTGGTTTCATCCCAACAGCCCCTGAAATTGCAAGTTTGCTAACTGCGGTGTAGAGAAATGTTTGCTGATCCCTTGTCTAGCCATCAGGCCAGCATGTATCACATAGGGACTTCTGTGGTTGCACCCAGGGAGTCCTATTGGTGCTCTCCAAAAGCAGCAAGGAAATCCAGCTGCCTTTGGGAGTCAGGTTCTAATGAAGGAGAGGTTTCTGAGTCAAAGCAGACAGTAGACGCTCAACCACATCAAGGAAGAAACAGACACAGGCAGAGGTCGAATTGCAGTACTGGGGAATGCTGACTGATTAGGCAACCACAGGGCGGGACATTCCGAGCTCCTCCTGGGCTGGAGCAAAGCGGAAGAGTGAGGCTGGAAGGTGAGCTGAAGCAGGCAGGGAGGCACAAATTGTCAGGATCTGTGAACATCTGGGGCTGCTTAATCGGGAGGAAATGTAGACCTCCCACACAGTAGCACATTTATGAGCTCTGATTATACACTAAGGTACAGAAAAAAATAACAGAAACTAGTGCGCTGGTAAATAATACCCCTCCTTGATGCATAAAACCTGCAGCTTTCTTGAATCTTTCCCTTTCACCACGTTTAAAAGGCAAATGATGCCAAGTGTATCAGCGTGACAGGAAGGGGGCTGAGCTGCTGTTTAACACTGACCGCTCCTGGGAGGCCGTGCCAAGTAGGAGCCTCCTGAGCCACTAAGGGAACTGATGGCCCCAAGATGCCTCTGGGAGACCTGAAAATATGTCACTCAGGCCTTTACGTCTCAGAACCAGGGCAGGAGTTGGGAGGCAGGGTGGGGCTGGAGGGTAAGGGATGAGGGCCTCACTCACTCACTTATTCACTCACTCACTCATTCACTCATTCATTCATTCATTCGGTATAATGTTAAAAATGTGTGCTCTGGCGTCAGCACATCTGGATTTAAATCCAGCCCCACAGGTTGAGAGCTCTGTGAACTCCAGCCAGTAACTTAGCCTCTTTAAGGCTTTGGTTTCCTCATCTTACAAAGGGGTCCTGTTAATGAGGAATAAAATGCATGGTAATACGATAATGCCCCCACTGGGCAGGCACACAGTGGGTGATCCATCGATGTATGCTATAATCGTTATTGAGTCTTTCGATAAATACGTAATGAGCGCTGGACTAGTTTCTGAGGGAACAAAGATGGTGACTTTGGGGGCATAATTTTACCCCCACTTGTGGAATAAGACATTGGCCAAATTTTTCTTGCAGGCTTCGGTTCTCCTTCCCTTCTAGTTCTATTTTTCCCACTTTCCCACGTTTGGAAAACTTAATGGATGTGTTAGGAGAGCCACTGACCGAAACCACGCTCCCTGGCCAGCCCCGATAGTAACCACTTGCATGAATTCTCTTACAACAGGAGTTCCTGGTAAGGAACGTGGAACTAAAAAGCTACCACCAACCAAAAGAATTCAGGGAAGGTCAAAGGAGAGAGGAGACACCAGTGCAAGTGTCCTACCAACCTCCCAGAACCCTCCTCGCTGGAATCCATCTTGGCTGAGCGATGTGCGCTCCACCAGGAAGGACCCTGAGTCAGAATGATTGGCCAGAGACAACCCGGAAACTAACCCCATCACCATAAAACCCGAGACGGCAAGCCACGTGGCAGAGCAGTCCTCCTGGGTTCCCTTTCCCGCCTGCCCTCTGCCCGGGCGCCCCTTCCCAGAAAAGTATCCTGCTTTGTCAGCACGTGTGTCTCCTCGGACAATTCATTTACGAGTGTTAGACAAGAGCCCGCTTTCGGGTCCTGGAAGGGGTCCCCCTTCCTGCAACAGATGGAACAAGGGAGAAAGTGGGCTCTGTGGTCAGAGAGGTGATGAGAAAGTGAGAACATTCTAGAATCCTCTCTGTGCCTGGCACACAGTAGGGACTTGGTAGTTGAATAATGTGCCTCCAAATTCTCAGAAGGAGAATGGAAAATTTAATCCAATTTTCCTGGTGTTTTTAATTAAAATGGAGTCACTCATTTGGAATTCAGGGGTCGCAAACTGGACCAATGGATCAGGTCTGGTGCAGTGATAAGTTTTGTTTGGCAAGTTTTAAAATTGGAAAATTTCACATGAAAACCTGGATTTCTGGTTTCTCCTGGAAAATGTGAAGATCTGCAACCCTGAGCCTGCATTCCCGTGTGGAAAGGGAGTGGGTGGAGGCTGCCACCATTCCAGGGGACCCTCCTGCCCTCCCCTGCAGCACCACCACCCCTATCGTATTACAGCCTCCCTCAGCTGGGGCACTACCTGTTTATACACTTTCCAAGTGAGCCACGACTTCATTTGCTAATCTTGGCCACGCTTGAGGTGATCACAGTGAGGAGAGCAGAGCTCAGAGGACTCCAGGTGCAGCCCTTTCTCAACCCAGCGCTCTCCCCCTGCGCTCCTTCCGGTGCTCGGGCTTGTAACTTCCATGACTGACCTTTCTCTTTCCATGCAGATATGTTGGCCCCTTCTCAACACTGCCGACACCGCCCTTTCCTTATGATTACTCCCCCTCCAGACAACAAGAAAACGACTGAATGACAATTACTGTGACATCTGATACAAGGGCAATTTCCTTCTGGCTAGCCAACCCCGGGATGGAACATAACTGCACATTCTTTGCATACCTTTGCGGTGACTGAGGGTGATCCTCAGTCACTCAGTAGTGAAGGCTTTGCTGAGAGATCAGGACATTCAAAAGACACAGACCTACTAGAGAATGGACTTGAGGATATGGGGAGGGGGAAGGGGAAGCTGGGATGAAGTGAGAGAGTGGCATGGACATATATACACTACCAAACGTTAAATAGATAGCTAGTGGGAAGCAGCCGCATAGCACAGGGAGATCAGCTTGGTGCTTTGTGACCACCTAGAGGGGTGGGATAGGGAGGGTGGGAGGGAGGGAGACGCAAGAGGGAAGAGATAGGGGAACATATGTAAATGTATAACTGATTCACTTTGTTATAAAGCAGAAACTAACACACCATTGTAAAGCAATTATACTCCAATAAAGACGTGAAAAAAAAAGTGAAGGCACAGGGGGCTCAAACATCATAGAGTACGGTGGCTTTCAAGACCACTTCGTTCTTTTTTTACCTGTGTTCCTTTCATTATACTTTTATTTATTTATTTTTTTACCAAATGAACTCTTACATGGGGCCTTATCAAACCAGAGCTTCACCTGGCAGTACCTTCTTGGATTCCTGGGGGCCCAGAGATCGCAGATTGAAAAACACGTGTCTAATCATACTGTCTCTTTTACAAATCAGGAGGCAGAGGCCTGGAGTGGGACAGCGGCCTGTCCAAGCTCACGGAGGGAGGAGCTCGCAGAGTGGATTCAGAGACGCCTCATGCCGGGTCTGGCACGCTTTGCCCCCGGGGCAGCTCCCACAGCAGCAGCACTAACAACTGGACCCCTGCGTGTCACTCCTGCTGAACCGGAGCCTTCACCTTACAGCACTCAAGTGGGGTCTCTGTCTAGCTGAGTGACGGCACTTGGGGAAGTGTCACTGAGTTTCTGAGTTTGGGGTTCGTACAGTCTGGAAGCTGCTGCCTCCCCAGAGCAGCCAGCCCCCCAGATGGCCCTAGTGATCCTGCGTCCTGGTGTTCACACCCTTGTGCAGTGCCCGCCCACACTCTGCTAGCTTGGCCTTTGGCCCAGTGGAATATGGCAGAAGTGACGGGTGTCACGTCTCAGATTAGGTTAAAAAGACACAGCAGCTGGCATTTCTCTTTCTCTCTCATCACTCACTCTGGGAGGAAGCTCTGTTGAGAGTAACCCTATGAAGAAGAGTCTCACGGTGAGGAACTGAAGTCCACTGCCCAACGGCCACTGGAGGGCGCTTCAAAGCATGTCCTGCAGCCGTAGTCATGGGTGCAGGGACTGCTGCCCTGGCTGACAGACAGCTTGACAGAAACCCTACAAGAAAATATGAGCCAGAACCCCCCAGCTCTGCTCCCAGATTCCTGACCCCCAGAAGCTCTGATATAGCCAAAGTCTGTCGTCTTAAGTGGCTGAGTTGTGATGTGATTTGCTGCTCAGCCCTAGATAACCTTTACGCAGAAGCACTGCAGTGATGTGGGGTGATGGGCACCCTTAGGAAGACTTCCAAATCCAGGCAAAAACATAAATGTCTGGCTTCCTATAGCTAAAATTATCCTGACGACGTGGATCAAAGCCAGAATTAGAGTGTTATTTCATTAGATTTAACCAAAAAATATATATTTATGGGATTTGGGAGGAGGTTTAAAAAAAAGAACTACACGTGGAACTAAAGATGGAGGTTTTTTAAAAAACTGAGGTGTATTTCTTATAACAGAAAATTCATCCTTTTTTAAATAAATTTTTATTGGAGTATAGTTGATCTACGATGTTGTGTTAGTTTCAGGTGTACAGCAAAGTGAATCAGTTATACATATAACCACTCTTTTTTAGATTCTTTTCCCATATAGGCCACTAAGGAGCATTGAGTAGAGTTCCCTGTTCTATACAGTAGGTCCTTATTAGTTATCTATTTTATATATAGTAGTGTGTATTTGTCAGTCCCAACCTCCCAGTTTATCCCTCCCCCCGACCCCCACCGGTAACCATAAGTTTGTTTTCTACATCTGTGACTCTGTTTTGGTTTTGTAAATAATTTCATTTGTATTATTTTTTCAGATTCCACATATAAGCAATATCATGTGATAAACTTAATCCCTTTAAAGTGTACAATCTTTATTGTCGTTTTTATTGTACTCAGTATGCTGTGCAACCATCACCTTTATCTAACTCTAGAACAATTTCATCGCTCCAAAAATACGACTTATTTGTTCTTCCCATTTCCTGACAACCACTAATCTACTGTCTGTCTCTATGGCTTTGCCGATTCTGGACATTTCATAGAAACGGAATCATACAGTGTGTCCTTTTTTATTTGGCTTCTTTCACTAAGCATAATGTTTTCAAAGTTCATCATGTTCTATCCTATATCAGTACTTCATTCCTTTTTATTGTTGAATAATATTTCATTGTATGGATATACCACATTTTATTTACCCATTTATCGGCTGATGGGCATTTAGGCTGTTTCCACTTTCTGGCTACTCTGCATAATGTTGCCATGAATGTGTGTGTGTTTACACATTTTTGCATGAACATATATTTTTAGTTCTTTTGGGTATATACCTAAGAGTGGAATTGTAAGATCGTATGGTAACTCTATGTTTAAGTTTTTGAGGGACTGCCAAACTGTTTTCCACAGTGGCTGCACCATTTCACATTCAAGTGGGTATTTTTAACCTAGTAAACAGTCTAACGGCTATACAGAAAGGGAACTTCAAAATATGCATAAAATTGAGACATTTTATATATCAATTTTATAGAGAAATTTATTTCATTATATTTGAGTCTCTGCTTCTGACTTTTCATCATTTAGCATGTCATTGGGCATTGCACAGACTCAGGACTAGTGATTATAGTTGAGACTGCTAGTTGTACCCTGACATCTATTCTTCCTTCTAAGTAATTGAACCCTTGGTTTTAAGCTGGTACTTCATAAAGGGGAGAATTCTCAGCTTCCTATGCAGATAAGTATATCCATTGACTAATTTCTGATAAATGAGAGGTAATCAGAAGTTTGGTATGTGACTTCCAAGAAATACCCTCAAAGGGAGGAGATATGTCCCTTTTCCTCTTCCCCTCTTCTGCTAGCTGGAATGCAGATGCAATGGCTGAGCTCAAGCTGACAGTTTTGGACCAGGAGGTGGTGACTCTGCGCTAAGGAAGGCAAAGCAAGAAAATAGAAGGTGCCTGTGTGCTTGACATGGCAGAACCCTGAACTAGTCGTGGATTGACCATCTTCAGACTTTTTAAATGTGAGTTAAAAATAAAGTTTTATCTTATTTAAGCTATTGCTATTCGGTGTTTCTGGTTATATACAGCTGAACTTAAACCTGGAAACCCAAGTGCTTAAGAGTAGTGATTAAAAGTACAGTCTTTGGAGACTGATAGACCTGAATTCAAATCCTTGAAAGTTTTCTCTTCCTCACTTCCCCGATTCAATCATAGTCAATACCTATAATTTTACCTCTTTACTCTCTCTCAGTTTTTTTCCATCTCCAACATTGCCTCCAAGCCACCATTGTCTTTCTCTTAGACTTCTAAAATGGCCAACAATGGTCATCCATCTCCACTCTTGCCACTCTTCAACGTGTTCTCCATACAGCACTCAGTGTGATCTTCTTAAACTACAATTTAGGTCCTGTCACTTTGCTTAAAACTCACCAATGGCTTTCCATTGATCTTAGGATAAAGACTAAAATCCTCAAAGGCCTTGCGGGTTCTGACTTCTTTCTTCTTCAGGCTCTTCTGGACCCATGCACCTCTCTTTCTGTCCACTTTGGCCTCACTGACCTTCTTTCGATTCCTTGACTAGGTCATGATGAATCCCACCACAAGCTTTGCACATAAGCCTGCTCCTTTCCGGGGTGATGAAGCCAGGGTGATGTGCTGGGGTACTGCCAACAGCACACAGGACAGTAGACAGAGGCTCTGCACTTAGCAGCACCCCAATCCAAAGACAAGCCAGGTAAGGGTGGACCCCATGAGATCTCCATGCCCTAGTCTCTTGGGATCCAGGCCAGGCCTGTGCTGGGCCAAGGGAGAGGGTCTACTGATAAAGGTGGTCATGCAGGAGTTCATCCCACCAGGGCCTGGCCTCTACCCCCATGAGCAGCACTTGCCCCCCGTGCTGGGGGCCTATTTGAGGGCCATTCTTGTCGCCTCCCCTAATCAAGGTTCATTCAGTCCCAACATTCGCAGTCTTCCCCTGTGCCTTCCCCTGGATCCTACCAGAAGCAGTAATAAATTACACCAGAGCTCTCTCATCCCTGCGTCTTTCTAGGTCATTTCCTGGAGGGATGAGGGGAAGGCAGGTGATGAGTAGCAGACCTAGAAGACACAGGGGTGCTCTGCTGCTAGGACATAACCAGGAGCCACCTTGCCTTGCCCACCACTGAGCCAGAAGCATCCTCCTGGCCCTGTCAGCATGACTGGAGACATAATTTGCAGACTCCTAGTTAAAAAATTATTAAACATTTCAAGATGGTGACAGCAGAGCTTTGAACCAAGCACAGGGCCCTTTTGAGCACAAGGTTCCGCGAGACTATACAGGTCACACACCCAGAAAGTCAGTTCTGCCTTGCAAATCCTTAATGTTACGACAGCTGCCAAGTGAGACTGCCAGAGAGACTCTGAGTGAGCAGGAGAGTCTCCTGGGCCCATGTTTATGCTTGGGATGACAACAGAAGGAGGAGTGAAGGTGGAGGGTTGGATAGTCATGGGCAAAACTTTGTGGAAGGCAGAGCCTGAGTGTCTGCATGCCCATTTTCCTGCTTGCCCAGGATTGAGCCTGTTATACATGTCACCTCCTCATGTCAGTGGCCTGTCCTCATGGACGTCCCCATTTATAATGATGGGGTGGGGAGAACACAAATTCTGCTGCTTGCTGGCTGGGTGAGACTGTAACACCCATGAGATTCCCTCTTCTGCTTGGATTTTTAATATCTGTGATCTCTCTTTATCCCAGCTGAAATTACTCTTCTCCATAGGATCAGGGCTCTGAGAATTCCACACTTAAGGGGCAAACCAAACAACAGGCATATTTATTACCATGGATGGGCTATGGGTACCTGATCATGGGACTGGGAATGTTGTAAACCCACTCACCCATACACTACTTTCCCCAGCAAACACATAGATCACACACACACACACACACACACACACACACACACACACACACACACACACACACACACGACTTACCTTTACCCAAGTCTCTTTTGGAGACGGGTTACAAGTCCATTTAAAAAAGTGGGGTCATGCTATGCTCTGAATGTTTATGTCCCCTAAAATTCATATTAGAAACCCTAAACCCCCAAGTGATGGTATTTAGAGGTGGGGCTTTTGGGAGGTGATTAGGTCATGAGGGAGGAGCCCTCATGAACGGGATTAGTGCCCTTCTATAAGAGACTCCAGGGAGCTCTCTTGCCCTCTTTCTGCCATGTGAGGAGACAAGATGTCAGTCAGCAACGTGGAAGAAAGCCCAAGGCCTGGACCTGATCTTGGGCCTTGAGCCTCTGGAACTGTGAGAAATAAATATCTCTTGTTTATAAGCCACCCAGTGTGTGGTGTTTTGCTACAGCAGCCTGAATGGGATAATAGAGGTCAGAGGGTGATGTGGGGTATACAGTACTCCTCCTCCCTGTGATACCTCTCTCCCCACTCACTCCCACCAAATCTTTGTGAAATTCTACCATCCCTCCCAAAAAGAAAACTAGCAAAATGAAACCAACCAAAAGCTCAACACAGCCTCCCTCACATTCCCCAGTCCAAGGGGTGGCTGTGGCCTTTTCGAAGGAGTCCATATGATTTGGGGTCAGCCCTAAAATGAAACCTGTGTTTGTAGTGAGGGATTGTAATCCTCCAGAAACACTTTGAGAGAACTGAGGATGTGAGAGGGCTATACCCAGGTGGAATATTTACAAGACATCATTTCACCTGGTCCACAATTTTCAAGATATAACAAAAATCAAACAATTATTGGTCACAGCACAATAGTAAGCAAAAGAGGCCCACTAGCTTCCCAAACAAAGATCGTATTCAGCTTCTTGATCACACATGTTGAAATCTCCATTCCCTCATAACACTTGAAGCTGCTTCAGCCCATTATGGGGCCAGGGATCACTCCCTCTGGAGGCTTAGACAAACAGCCAAGTTCCTTAGGTGAGGGTCATCATTGGATTTGTTTCCCTACCAGATGGTTTCCAACCACCTGGATGTCATCCCTCCCACCTCCAGGCCTGCAGCTGGAGTGACCACTCTTGCAGCCAATTTCACTCTGTCCCTTGTGAGCCTCACCCTTGGCAAGTCTTCCCAAGAAAAGTGAAACTTGATGATGGAATTTAAAGTCTTTAGAAATGGGAAATCAAGTTAGGAGGCACATAACAAGTGCTGGGTAACAGGAATGGATGAATGAATGAATGAATGAATGAATCTAACCCATGAGCCAACAACTTCACTAATAAGGGGAAAAAAAACGGCATTGCAGGGTTTTTCACGTTTGCTCCTCAGCACACCTATTGGAGCATCAGCTGGCGGGTTTGTTAACAGTGCAAATGTCTGGGTCCTACCCCAGACTCACTGGATCAGAATCTTTGGGGGAATTTACTGGATCCAGCATTGCTAGCAAACTCCTCAGGGAGTTTCGTGGGTTTGCAGAGTTAGACTAGCAGTGTGCCACAGGCACTGTAGCCTCAAGAATTCTGGACCAAAGACTGTCAGGGAGTTCTGCCATCATGATTCATATCAAGCCGTTCCTTTTTTTGAATAGCGGTCTGGGGAAATATTAACAGATACTCACTTTGGTTTGTGGGCTGAGCTAAACAAAGAAAAGCCTAGAAGAGCCAAAGGACTCATAAAAGTGCATGAAATATGCTACTTTGCATCTCCTCAGTGAAAGAGAGCTTGGCGCCACTATGACCCAGAGAAAAACAGATGATGTTTAACAGTGCGTTAAAATGGTGCCTGGTTCCTAGTCATTTCACAGGGAGCCCAGAATTTCACTTCACGCAGACAGCAAGCAGAGTGGGGAAAAAAAGGGGTGCTAGTGGTTCCGGAGCACTCTGATCTCAGAAAAAGACAGAAGGGTTTTCCTTGAACAATTACTCTCTTGCAAATACCAGCTGTCAGCTACAGAGCTGACGTCTAGACTCAACAGAATGTCACTATCAGCGGGAAGGTCCGTAAGGAATAAACCCCTGTGATGTTACATAGTTCAGTTGCATTCAGTAGAGCTTGCTTCCCATAATTTACCTTCCTGAATAGAAATTCGTCACTGCTCCACAAAGGGACCGTCTGTAAGGAGTTCCCAGGATCTCAAAGGAGTTTCCATGCTGACCAGTGTACTCACTTTATTCAGAAGCTTCGGGGACGCTAACTACAAGTTCTCACTTGCTAGACAGAAAAAAAGCACTGATTCCTTAACTGCTAGGGAGCAGAATATTGTGGAGTTTCATAAAGACATAAAGTTTCTACTTAAGACTCTCTCACCTGTTCTTTGCACTGCCAATTAATTCTCCATCACCCCTTCCACTCCTGCACCTCGGCCCTACTCTTTCTTCTCTGGACTTTTCACTTTGGACAAAATTGGGAAATAAGTGAGCTTCGTCTGCAGAGCTCCTCTCTTGCTCCCACTTCCCTGCCTCTCCCCAGGGCTGGAAGCCCTCATCTCTCCCTCCATTTTCGGCCTCCATCCCTAGCAGGGGGGCTGCCCAGAGCCTGAGGCTGGGCCCATCCTGAGAAGCTCACAGCCTCTTCCATACTGTTCTCCACCAGATTTCCTGAAGACAGAGTCTAACTGTTAGTGACTGAGGCTGGCTTACAATCCTCCTTACATGGATGACTTCTAAATCACCCACTGCCCTGGCTGTCTATCTTCATCTCAGCAACTCAACTACTCACACCAACAGGTGATCTTGAAAATGGGGCCAAGTTAAACCAGCCTTCTCCTTTCCTAGGAACATCCTCCTGATTCCACTGTTGCCTACTGGAGACAATGTGAAGCAGGGAGATTTGATCTTTGGACCCTGTCTTCCATATTCTTCTCTTCATACTCCCATCCTCCAAGCTCTTTTTTTTAAAATTTTTAAATTTAATTTAATTTATTATTTTATACAGCAGGTTCTTATTAGTCATCAATTTTGTACACATCAGTGTATACATGTCAATCCCAATCGCCCAATTCATCACACCCCCCTACCCCCCCACGGATTTCCCCCCTTGGAGCCCATACATTTGTTCTCAACATCTGAGTCTCAATTTCTGCCCAGCAAACCGGTTCATCTGGTACCATTTTTCTAGGTTCCACATATGTGCGTTAATATACGATATTTGTTTTTCCCCTTCTGACTTACTTCACTCTGTATGACAGTCTCTAGATGCATCCACGTCTCTACAAATGACCCAATTTCATTCCTTTTTATGGCTGAGTAATATTCCATAGTATATATATACCACATCTTCTTTATCCATTTCTCTGTTGATGGGCATTTAGGTTGCTTCCATGACCTGGCTATTGTAAATAGTGCTGCAATGAACATTGGGGTGCATGTGTCTTTTTGAATTATGTTTTTCTCTGGGTATATGCCCAGTGGTGGGATTGCTGGATCATATGGTAATTCTATTTTTAGTTTTTTAAGGAACCTCCATACTGTTTCCATAGTGGCTGTATCAGTTTACATTCCCACCAACAGTGCAAGAGGGTTCCCTTTTCCCCACAACCTCTCCAGCATTTGTTGTGTGTAGATTTTCTGATGATGCCCATTCTAACTGGTGTGAGGTGATATCTCATTGTACTTTTGATTTGCATTTCTCTAATAATGAGTGATGTTGAGCAGCTTTTCATGTGCTTCTTGGCCATCTGTATGTCTTCTTTGGAGAAATGTCTATTTAGGTCTTCTGCCCATTTTTGGATTGGGTTTTTTGTTTTTTTAATATTGAGCTGTATGTGCTTTTTCTATATTTTGGAGATTAATCCTTTGCCTGTTGATTCGTTTGCAAATATTTTCTCCCATTCTGAGAGTTGTCTTTTCTTCTTGTTTATAGTTTTGCTGTGCAAAAGCTTTTAAGTTTCATTAGGTCCCATTTGTTTACTTCTGTTTTTATTTCCATTGCTCTAGGAGGTGGGTCCAAAAAGATATTACTGTGATTTATGTCAAAGAGTGTTCCTCCTATGTTGTCCTCTAAGAGTTTTATAGTGTCCACTTTTACATTTAGGACTTTAATCCATTTTGAGTTTATTTTTGTGTATGGTGTTAGGGAGTGTTCTAATTTCATTCTTTTACATGTAGCTGTCCAGTTTTCCCAGCACCACTTTCTGAAGAGACTGTCTTTTCTCCATTGTATATCCTTGCCTCCTTTGTCACTGATTAGTTGACCATAGGTGTGTAGGTTTATCTCTGGGCTTTCTATCCTGTTCTATTGATCTATGTTTCTGTTTTTGTGCCACTACCATATTGTCTTGATTACTGTAGCTTTATAGTATAGTCTGAAGTCAGGGAATCTGATTCCTCCAGCTCCGTTTTCTTCCCTCAAGATTGCTTTGGCTATTTGGGGCCTTTTGTGTCTCCATACAAATTTTAAGATTCTTTGTTCTAGTTCTGTAAAAAATGCCATTGGTAGTTTGATAGGGATTGCATTGAATCTGTAGATTGCTTTGGGTAGTATAGTCATTTTCACAATATTGATCCTTCCTATCCAAGAACATACTATATATCTCTACATCTGTTTGTGTCATCTTTGATTTCTTTCATCAGTGTCTTATAGTTTTCTGAGTACAGGTCTTTTACCTCCTTAGGTAGGTTTATTCCTAGGTATTTTATTCTTTCTGTTGCAATGGTGAATGAGATTGTTTACTTAATTTCTCTTTCTGATATTTCGTTGTTAGTGTATAGGAATGCAAGAGGTTTCTGTGCATTAATTTTGTATCTTGTGACTACCAAATTAACTGACTACCTCTAGTAGTTTTCTGGTGGCATCTTTAGGATTCTCTATATATAGTATCATGTCATCTGCAAACAGTGACAGTTTTACTTTTTCTTTTCCAATTTGAATTCCGGGGCTAGGACTTACAAAACTATGTTGAATAATAGTGGCAAGAGTGGACATCCTTGTCTTGTTTCTGATCTTAGAGGAAATGCTTTCAGTTTTTCACCATTGAGAATGTTTGCTGTGGGTTTGTTGTATATGGTCTTTATTACGTTGAGATAGGTTCCCTCTATGCCCACTTTCTGGAGAGTTTTTATCATAAATGGGTGTTGAATTTTTTAAAATTAATTAATCAATGTATTTATTTTTGGCTGAGTTGGGTCTTTGTTGCTGTGCATGGACGTTCTCTAGTTGCGGCGAGTGGGGGCTACTGTTCATTTCAGTGTGTGGACTTCTCATTGCAGTGGCTTCTCTTGTTGCAGGGCACAGGTTCTATGCACACAGGCTTCAGTGGTTGTGGCATGCAGGCTTCAGTAGTGGATCACGGGCTATAGAGTGCAGGCTCAGCAGTTGTGGCACATGGGCTTAGTTGCTCCTCTGCATGTGGGATCTTCCTGGATCAGGGCTCGAACCCATGTCCCCTGCATTCACAGGCAGATTCTTGAACACTGCATCACCAGGGAAGCCGTGGGTGTTGAATTTTATCAAAAGCTTTTTCTGCAGCTATTGAGATGATCATATGGTTTTTATTCTTAAATTTGTTAATAGGGTGTATCACATTGATTGATTTAGGTATAATGAAGAATCCTTGCATTCCTGGGGTAAATCTCACTTGATCATGGTATATGACTCTTTTAATGTGTTGTTGGATTCTGTTTGCTAGTATTTTGTTGAGGATTTTTGCATCTATATTCATCAGTGATATTGGTCTGTAATTTTATTTTTTTGTGGTGTCTCTGTCTGGTTTGGTATCAGCGTGATGGTGCCCTCATAGAATGAGTTTGGCCGTGTTCCTTCCTCTGCAATATTTTGGAAGAGTTTGAGAAGGATGGGTGTTAGCTCTTCTCTAAATGTTTGATAGAATTCACCTGTGAAGCCATGTGGTCCTGGACTTTTGTTTGTTGGAATGTTTTTAATCACAGTTTCAAATTCATTACTTGTGATTGGTCTCTTCATATTTTCTATTTCTTCCTGGTTCAGTCTTGGAAGGTTATACCTTTCTAAGAATTTGTCCATTTCTTCCAGGTTGTCCATTTTATTGGCATAGAGTTTCTTGTAGTAGTCTCTTAAGATGCTTTGTATTTCTGTGGTGTCCGTTGTAACTTCTCCTTTTTCATTTCTAATTTTATTGATTTGAGTCCTCTCCCTCTTTTTCTTGATGAGTCTGGCTAAAGGTTTATCAATTTTATTTATCTTCTCAAAGAATCAGCTTTTAGTTTTATGGATCTTTGCTATTGTTTTGTTTCTATTTCATTTATTTCTGCTCTGATCTTTATGATTTCTTTCCTTCTACTAACTTTGGGTTTTGTTTGTTCTTCTTTCTCTAGTTCTTTTAGGTGTAAGGTTAGTTTGTTTATTTGAGATTTTTCTTGTATCTTGAGGTAGGATTGTATTGCTATAAATTTCCCTCTTAGAACTGCTTTTGCTACATCCCAAAGGTTTTGGATCATCGTGTTTTCGTTGTCATGTGTCTCTAGGTATTTTTTGATTTCCTCTTTGATTTCTTTAGTGATCTCTTGGTTATTTAGTAACATTGTTTAGCCTCCATGTGCCTGTGTTTTTAATGTTTTTTTCCCTGTAATTGATTTCTAATCTCATAGCGTTGTGGTCAGAAAAGATGCTTGATACGATTTCTATTTTCTTAAATTTACCGAGGCTTGATTTGTGACCCCAGATGTGATCTATCCTGGAGAATGTTCCATGTGCACTTGAGAAAAAAGTGTAATCTGCTGTTTTCAGGTGGAATGTCCTATAAATATCCATTAAATCTATCTGGCCTATTGTGTCGTTTAAAGCTTGTTTCTCCTTATTAATTTTCTATCTGGATTATCTCTCCATTGATGTAAGTGAGGTGTTAAATACCTCACTATTATTATGTTACTGTTGATTTCCTCTTTTATAGGTGTTAGCATTTACCTTAGGTATTGAGGTGTTCCTATGTTGGGTGCATATATATTTATAATTGTTAGATCTTCTTCTTGGATTGATCCCTTGATCATTATGTAGTGTCCTTCTGTGTCTCTTGTAACAGTCTTTATTTTAAAGTCTATATTATGGGATATGAGTATTGCTACTCCAGCTTTCTTTTGATTTCTATTTACATGGAATATCTTTTTCCATCCCCTCGCTTTCAGCCTGTATGTGTCCCTAGGTCTGAAGTGGGTCTCTTATAGACAGCATATATATATGGTCTTGTTTTTGTATCCATTCAATGAGGCTGTGTCTTTTGGTTGGAGCATTTAATCCATTCACATTAAGGTAATTATCGATATGTATGTTCCTATTACCATTTCCTTAATTATTTTGGGTTTGTTTTTATAGGTCCTTTCCTTCTCTTGTATTTCCCACTTAGAGAAGTTCCTTTAGCATTTGTTATAGAGCTGGTTTGATGGTGCTGAATTCTCTTAGCTTTTGCTTGTCTGTAAAGCTTTTGATTTCTCCATTGAATCTGAATGAGATCCTAGCTGGATAGAGTAATATTGTTTGTAGGTTCTTCCCTTTCATCACTTTAAGTATATCATGCCATTCCCTTCTGGCTTGTAGAGTTTCTGCTGAGAAATCAGCTGTGAACTTTATGGGAGTTTCCTTTTATGTTATTTGTCATTTTTTTCCTTGTTGGTTTTAATAATTTTTCTTTGTTTTTGATTTTTGTCAATTTGTTTACTATGTGTCTTGGCATGTTTTTCCTTGGGTTTATCCAGACTGGGACTCTCTGTGCTTCCTAGACTTGGGTGGCTATTTCCTTTCCTATGTTGGGGAAGTTTTTGACTATAATCTCTTCAAATATTTTCTCGGGCACTTTCTCTCTCTGTTCTCCTACTGACACCCCTATAATGATAATGTTAGTGCATTTAATGTTGTTCCCGAGGTCTCTTAGGCTGTCTTCATTTCTTTTCATTCTTTTTTTCTTTATTCTGTCTGTGGCAGTGAATTCCACCATTCTGTCTCCATTCTTCTGCCTCAGTTATTCTGCTATTGATTCCTTCTAGTGTATTTTTCATTTCAGTTATTGTATTGTTCATCTCTGTTTGGTTTTTTAAAAAATTCTTCTGGGTGTTTGTTCTTTAATTCCTCTAGATCTTTTTTTTATCATAAATTTATTTATTTATTTTTGGCTGTGTTGGGTCTTCATTGCTGTGCATGGGCTTTCTCTAGTTGTGGCGAACGGGGGCTACTCTTCATTACAGTGCACAGGCTTCTTATTGTGGTGGCTTGTCTTGTTGCAGAGCACAGGCTCTAGGCACGTGGGCCTCAGTAGTTGTGGCTCACGGGCTGTAGAGCGCAGGCTCAGTAGTTGTGATGCACAATCTTATTTGCTCCGCAGATGTGGGATCTTCCCAAACCAGGGCTCAAACCTGTGTCCCCTGCATTGGCAGGGGGAATCTTAACAACTGTGCCACCAGGGAAGTCCCTCTTGTAGATCTTTGTAAAACATTTCTTGCATCTTCTTGATCTTTGCCTCCATTCTTTTTCTGAGGTCCTGGATCATCTTCACTATCATTATTCCAAATTTTTTTTTCTCGAAGGTTGCCTATCTCCACTTCATTTAGTTGTTTTTCTGGGGTTTTGTCTTGTTCCTTCATCTGGTACATAGTTCTCTGCCTTTTCATTTTGTCTGTCTTTCTGTGAATGTGGTTTTCGTTTCACAGGCTGCAGGATTGTAGTTCTTCTTGCTTCTGCTGTCTGCCCTCTGGTGGATGAGGCTATCTAAGAGGCTTATGCAAGCTTGATGGGAGGGACTGGTGGTGGGTAGAGCTGGGTGTTGCTCTGGTGGGCAGAGCTCAGTAAAACTTTAATCTGCTTGTCTGTTGATGGGTGGGGCTGGGTTCCCTCCCTGTTGGTTGTTTCACCTGAGGTAATGCAGCACGGAAGCTACAGGCTCTTTGGTGGGGCTAATCGCATACTCTGGGAGGGCTCATGCCAAGTAATACTTCCCAGAACTTCTGTTGCCAGTGTCCTTGTCCCTGTGGTGACCCACAGTCACCCCCCCACCTCTGACGGAGACCCTTCAACACAGCAGGTAGGTCTGGTTCAGTCTCCTAAGGGGTCACTGCTCCTTCCCCCTGGGTCCTGATGAGCACACCACTCTGTGTGTGCCCTCCAAGAGTGGAGTCTCCGTTTCCCCCAGTCCCATCAAAGTCCTGCAGTCAAATCGCTCCAGCCTTCAAAGTCCGATTCTCTGGGGTTCATCCTCCCATTGCTGGACGCCCAGCTTGGGAAGCCTGATGTGGGGCTCAGAACCTTCACTCCAGTAGGTGGACCCTTGTGGTATAAGTGTTCTCCAGTTTGTGAGTCACCCACCCAGTGGTCATGGGATTTGATTTATTTTGATTGTGCCCCTCCTACCATCTCATTGAAGCTTTTCCTTTGTCTTGTATGTGGGGTATCTTTCCTGGTGAGTTCCAGTGTCTTCCTGTTGATGATTGCCCAGCAGTTAGTTGTGATTCTGGTGCTCTCGTAAGAGGGAGTGAGCGCACATGCTTCTACTCTGCCATCTTTTTTTTTTTTTCTTGATAAATGTAGCAAAAAGGTTTAATGATATCTGAAAATATTCACTACATATCAACAAGTGAAAATACAAACTTATTTAATAGCGTAACATGATCCCAGTTTTGTGAAAGATATTTGGGTTTTAATGTTTATTTATGCAAGGAAGACCTCCAGAAAGCCAGCATATGGAGCACATAGTAAACCCTTAGTGATATTTGTTGAAAGTATAAATGAATGACCAAATGAATAAGGATATGTTAATAGTGATTTTCTTTGAGTATTGGAATTATGAGTCATTTAAAATTTTCTTCCTTCTACTTGATAGTCCAGACTTTTCATAATATATACATAGTATTTTATTTTATTATTTATTTATTTATTTAACATCTTTATTGGAGTATAATTGCTTCACAATGGTGTGTCAGTTTCTGCTTTATAACAAAGTGAATCAGTCATACATATACACATGTTCCCACATCTCCTCCCTCTTGCATCTGCCTCCCTCCCACCCTCCCCATCCCCCCCCCCCAGGTGATCACAAAGCACCTAGCTGATCTCCCTGTGCTATGTGGCTGCTTCCCACCAGCTGTCTATTCTACGTTTGGTAGTGTATATATGTCCATGCCACTCTCTCACTTTATCACAGCCTACCCTTCCCCCTCCCCACATCCTCAAGTCTACTCTGCCATCTTGAGCCAATCGCCAGTGTGAATTTAAAATAGTTCTCGTGGGCATTTGCACTTTAATACTTCTCTGTATTTGTAAATGAAAGTTAATTCCTGCTTGCAAAGAGGCAGACATCAGTAGATAGGATGAATAAGTATTTTGAGGTGCAAAGAAACAGGTTGTTCACTGTGACCTTAGAGGCTAGTGGAAAACAGAATAGGGTAATCACAGCACTTATCATACTGTATTGTAATAATCTGTTTACTTGTTTGATGTCTCCTTTTTGATGTAGCACTTGAGGGCAGGGACCATACTTATTTCTCTCTCTCTATCTTTCTATATCTAGACAAATGTCACGTTAAATATTTGTTGAGCAAGTGAATAAATCAATGATTAAAGGAATGGAGGGGGGGTGAAATGAGTCTACCAGAGTATGACTAATGTAAATAATAGTCTCATCACCTTGAACTTAATCAAAGTCTTAATGGAGGCTTGCCAAGAAGCAGTAGCTCTTGGAGGTATGAAATGGTGAGCTGCATTCATAAGTGGCAGCAAGACCTTTCTATTCCTGCAGGCCCCTACAGACAAGATGCTAACGCCTCTCAATTTTACACACAGAATATATGGAATAATCATTTGAAGTGGAATGCTTTAACTCTAATGTAAAAATAGTTTGGTAATTTTTTACAGGTAAAAAACCAAATTCCAAATATTAATTGTCCCTGTTTATTGAATATCTCTTATTCAGAATGCCCAAAAAAGTAGCTTTCTACCCACTCCTGGACATAAACCATATGATTTGAACAGGATTTGCCATTTTCTTTTATATTCCACCCCAATGGCCATAGTGATTGTTTCAGAAGTCAGTATCTAACCTAAGCCAGACCAATCATATCACCCCTCTTTCTTGGCCACAACTGTTTATTCAGATCTAGACATGAACCAAGTCTAAGACGAGCCAATGAGAGCCCTTTGCTGGGGTTACTTGGAGAGTCTCAGATCTGTGGGAGTGGAGATATGAGCCTGTGGACTGACCACACTGCCCACGGTGCAGAAGGATATGTTCTCAGCAGAAGAGATGGACACCAACTTGAAGAGAAGCAGAATCAGAGATGGCTTGATGGGTCTCCTTGGGTCCTTCCTGCAGTATATGAAACCTCTGTCTCTGAGAAAATTTGAATAGGTTTCTGTCATCCAAAGAGACCTAATTCACTCAGCTTGATGCTCCAGACTCGGTAATTTCAGATGAGGTTAATGCTATTCGTGATCTAAAAAGATGATTTTCTTGCATTTTCATGAGTTAATCATTGTCCTCATGCAATCATTAGCATGCAGATGCTAAAACAAGTAGTTCTCCACGTAATTCAACTCCTTGCGAAACCAAACACGAATGACTTATTTTCAAAATTCAGTTTTGTTTGTTTTGAAAAATACAGCTTTATTTTTTGTGTCATTGCAACATTTTATTTTGATGGTTGAGAAATTCACTTTAAAACTTTCAAATGACTCTTGTCTGCATTAAAATATTTCCTAGACTATGTCAGTCAAATCTTGATTTCTGTTTTTTTATATATTTTTGTCCTCAAGGAATTTCTGCAGCTGGCTGTTTCAGCTTAGTTACTTTACAAAAAAAAATGATATTCTTTTTTCTTTGGATTAAAATACATACAGAAACTGTTTGAGCTGTTCCCTTCCTCTCATGGATTTCTTAGATCTGGGCCACACATTTCTGTTTCATTTCAGTGAAAGACAGGAGAAAACAAGAAGTAGTGAAATAAATAATGCTGAGATGCAAAGGACATTATTTTTTTGTTTGCCTACAAGATTAATGTCGCTATCAGTTATTGAGACTACCAAGAAAGCTAACTCAATCTTAGGCAGAATAATGAAAGAATACAACAAGGAAGAAGATTGATAGTTTTCTACTTTTCATTTATCAGCTCCATGTACACTATTATGATATGCAATTCAGAATGCTATGTCTGAGGAGTGATATTCACAGATAGTTGATGAAGGGCCAGTATCTAGGAAGTTACAGATCTGAAGTCTGTGACATTTTGAGGAATGGGTGAGAACACAGAGGATGAGCCAGAAAAGAAGATAAACTGTAGGAAAGTGAATACTATGCTCCCGTCCGATGGAAAAGAGTAACTACTTACCAAGGATCTTACAGAGGGGATTCGGGCAGAGTGTGATGATTTAGACTTGTAGAATCCCTTCTGCCTGCTCTTCAGTTGTGGATAGCACAGCATAGAGAAGGGCAAGTAAAGACCAGGGCTTGGACCCTAGCTCCGCCACATGTTATTTACGTAGTTCTGGCTAAGTTTTTAACCTTGGAGAGTATCTACTTCTTCATATGTTAAAATAGCAATACTAATATTAAACCACTGTGATTTTTGTGACAATTAAATAGGATAAGGCAAGCATCACCCAAATACTCCCAAGTCATTCAGCCTCTGGGTCCTTCACCCTTTCCTTTTGTCCAGGTATAACTTTCAAAAGTTAAAAACAGGTCTCTCATACAGATATAAAATGTACACACATCAAAGACTTATGTAACTCATTGATGAGGGAAGCATCAGAATGGCAAAGTTATTTCAAAGGCGTGTAGTAGAGACAGAAATATTTACAGTCACTTAAACAAAGACCGATGACTAAGATTGCTTGATTTGTGACAAAACTGGTTAATGATCCAGAGGGCAAAAAAACAGTAACCTTTGCGGAGTGTCTTTTCTCTGGTTGGAAATAATTTTCATTTCTATGTGTAGGGGAGGAAAAATTCTTTTCCTCCACCCGTCTTAGATTATCCATCTGAAGCCCTGTAAATGAGACTGGCCAAAGAGAGATTAACAAGAGAAAAACAAACAGACGTTTATTAGCCTGTGAATCGTGCTTACACATGGGAGTACCCAGAGATGAGTAATTCAGAGGGGTGAGTAGCACTTGGGTTTATATATCATGTTAGAGTAAAACAAAGGAAAAGGGGTTTGGGGCTTCTGGGTGGTTCGGGGGTCGGGAGGGGAGGAAGCAAGTAATGGGAAGGTGACCAAGAAAAGCATGGTAAGTAAGGGTCATTTCATAAAGTTGTTTTCTACCTCTTCCTGATCTGGTAGGGAGATACTTTTTGCAAACTAAAATTTCCTTTATGAGTGTTAACTTCCTTTACAAAAGGAAAACTTGTGCCCTGCTTTTAGAATTTTTCTTTCATCTGCTGGTTCTCAGTGGTCTATAGCTCAAAATAATCCGTTTGTCGAAGAGACGTACTTTGGAGTAGCATCTTCTTCTAGACATACTTTGTTTTTTGTGTGTGTGTTTTTAAAGAGACACATTTTCTACATAGATTTTTAAAATATAAGTTTATTTATTTATTATTTATTTATTTTTGGCTGTGTTGGGTCTTCGTTGTGGCACGCAGACTTCTCCTTGCTGTGGCTTTTCTTGTTGCAAAGCATGTGCCCTAGGAGCACAGGCTCAGTAGTTGTGGCGCATGGGCTTAGTTGCTCTGCAGAATGTGGGATCTTCCTGGACCAGGGTTCGAACCTGTGTCCCCTGCATTGGTAGGTGGATTCTTAACCACTGCGCCACCAGTGAAGTCCCTCTAGATGTACTTTGAAGTAGCACCTAGCTCTATGTGTGAACCTGGCCAGATTATGGTGCTCGACTATTAAATCTAACATGAGTCTAGGGGTTGCTATGAAGGTATTTTGCAAATGTGGTTAACATCCACAATCAGTTGACTTTGTGACTTCGTACTCCTTATATCAGCCAAAAGATGTTTGCATTGCAGTCAAATAAGAATCATCTTCAGCAAGTTAACCACCACCCTTCCAGATTTGTAAAATACCCTAATCAATAGTAAATCATGGGCCCTGGTGGTTCAGTGGTTAAGAATCCGCCTGCCAATGCAGGGAACATGGGTTTGAGCCCTCGTCCGGGAAGATCCCACATGCCGCAGAGCAACTAAGCCTGTGCACCACAACTACTGAGCCTGTGCTCTAGAGCCCACGAGCCACAACTACTGAGCCCACGTGCCAGAACTACTGAAGCCCACGTGCCTAGAGCCCGTGCTCTGCAACAAGAGAAGCCACCAGAGTGAGAAGCCCATGCACCCCCCACTCGCCCCAACTAGAGAAAGCCCACGTGCAGCAACGAAGATCCAATGCTGCCAAAAATAAATAAATTAAGAAAAAATTATAAATCTTGAGTAAAACACTTACATGCCTCCAGAGGATGAGATAATCCTTGGATGGAGCTGGTGGTGCTTCAGGATGACGCTCATAGGACATGCAGTCATCCTATTGCCTATTTCCAAATTGTTGATCTTTTTCTCCTTACTACTTTAATAGACAAACTGTCTCAAGCTCTATCCCACAAAAGTCCAATTCCATTCTCAATTTCCCGAGGATTCCTGGGGTCTTAGATTCTTCTGGTCACTTTGATTTCCTGCCTGTGGTGGGTAGCTCTATGTGTGAAGCTGGCCAGATTATGGTACTCGATTATTCAATTGAACATGAAACTAGGGGTTGCTCTGCAGGTATTTTGCAGATGTAGTTAACATCCACAATCAGTTGACTTTGTGACTTTATGTCGGTAATGTGAGTGGGTCTGATCCAATCAGATGAAAAGCCTTAAGAACACAACTGAAGTTTCCCCAAGGAAGAAGGAAATCTGCCTCGGTTTCCAGTCTGTTGGTCTGTCCATAGATTGTGGACCTGACAGCTCCCACAATCACATAAGCCAATTTCTTGAAAATTTATTTATATAAATTATATATATATATGTGTATATATATATTTCAATTTTCAATATATATTGAATTCTCAATATATATTGAAATATATTTCAATATATGTATTTATATTTCTCTCTCTCTATATATATATGTTTAGCTACTAGTTGTGTTTCCCTCGTCAGCCCTCTTGCTCCCTGTGGCTGCCATCCTCACTCTGCACCAGTTTGCTCAATGCATGGACACTAACAAACTTCACTAATCTAAGGCAGGGTGTGTCAATAACTTTAACAGAAACATTGGGGATAATGGAGGAAAATACAGCAGAGCAGACACCTGGACTACTGGAAATCATTTTCCTTAATGGTCAGCTGTCAGCACAAAAGGATTTCCCACTGATCAGCATTTCCTCGATTCCAACCTGCTACTATGTTGGAACACATTCTTTCCTAAAATCTGTCTTCCTTAGCTGTCTTCTTGGATGCTGGGCCTCTAAACTTCAATCTCTTGCAAATGTCAAAAGAAAACTCACAAAAAAAAAAAAAAAAAAAGAAGAAGAAAACTCACAATCATCAGCATTCCATTACAGAAAGAATATAAATTCCATGGAGGCAGGAAACTGGGGCTGTTTTATTTCCTGATGTATCCCAAGCACCAAACACAATAACTTGTGGTAAGGCATTCACGACTTGTCCAATGAGTTGAGTGAATTAGTGAGTACAAATCGTTTTTCTCCCAATGAGTCCCATTCTAGTTTAGCACCCAATGGGCTATTTTGCATAACTAAAGAATCCATGAACAATCTTTGCAGAATAAAATGTCTGCTATGGTTAACAATAGGTAGGTGTGATGGTCAGTCAGTTTTTACGTATCAGTTTATCTTGGCTACAATCCCCAGTGATTCAAACACCAGTGTAGGTGTTGCTGTGAAGGTATTTTGAAGATGTGATTAAGGTGCACAGTCAGTTGATTTTGTAAGGGAGACTATCGCTTAGCTATTCTGGGTGGGCATGACTCAGTAATTTAAAAGGTTTAAGAGCAGAGCTGAGGCTTCTTTGAAGAAGGTAAAATTCTACCTGTGATAGCAGCTTCAGCCCATGCCCAAGAGTTCCAGCCTGCCCCTTCCAAAGGCATGCATCCTGGATTTCAGACTCACCTCATCAGACCCCACAATTGCGTAAGCCAGTTCCTTATAATAAGTCTCTTAATATATATTTCCTGCTGGTTGTTTCTCTGGTTGAACCCTGACTGATACAATAGGTTGTAGGGTTGGTGGCCACGGTAATATTCTTTAAGACAATTTTCCCCTTTTTCATGTGTAAAGACCCTGGAATGGTACCTAATATATAATGAGCATTAATTAAATGGTAGCTATCATTTACTATTCTAGAACTCAGAGAAAACCATCTAAATCCAGGATTTGTTTGGATTTCACCAGACTTTGAAGTTCTGTTTATTTCTGCCAGAAAACCTTCCCACATGTAATTGACAAATGGTTAACTAAAGGATAGTCCAAGTCACTGCTATCATTCATTTTCAATGTGACACAGCACAATTTTGGAATATATTTTTTTCTCTGATAAAATACGTTTAGTTAGTAGGATCCCAGAGGAAGTAACCTGTAGAACCACGTAGTAGATATCTATCGCCTTTAATTGCCCTTGTCTTTTAAACTGAACCTCTCCACATTTTGGTATTTCCCACATTGTGAGTTCTGCCTTCCTAAGGAAGATTTTTCTTTTTCATCCCTGTATTTCCTACCTCCTTGCCAGAGGACAAACATGTGACTGAGATCCCATAGGTCATGTCTGCCCAAGTGAGATGGGGTTTGGAGTGAGTTCCATGAGGTTGGGCGTGGGTACCAGCCTGGACCTGGATGGTGAGGGTGGTGGAAGCTCCCTCATCACAAGTCTGTGGTTGTAGGAATCACTCTTGGAAGTCTGGCCTAGAACCCAATGCTCCAGCCCTCCCAACAATTCTGTGAGTTATCCAGTATCTCGTAATAAACCCCTTGCTATTCAAACTGACAGGAGTAGATTGACTACAAGTAACTTAACACCCTGAATGATACAAATGACTTGGGACATGGAAGATGATTTATACAACTTTGCTGAATTAATTATATATTTCCTATTTAAATTTATTTTAAATTATAAATATAAATTGTGTCCACGGGGGAAAATTTTCTAAAAGTTCAGGTGGGCCTGAAGTGAAAAATAAGTCTCCACCACACTTCCCACACATCTCACAACATCCAACCTGACTCCAAGGGTCAATAACCACTAGCAATTTTGGGGTTCATTCAGAAAATATTGGTGTATACACACACACACCCCCTACATTTTTAAAACTCAAAAGGAGCTTAATATACTCTTCTGTAGCTTGATTATTTTTTTACTTGACAGTATATTTTAGATGTCTTTTTATTTTAAAAAATTAATTTATTTATTCATTTTAGCTGCTCTGGGTCTCCGTTGCTGTGCGCAGGCTCTTCGTTGTGGCATGCGGGCTTCTCTGGTGGCTGCATGCAGGCTCTAGAGCACCCAGCCTCAGTAGTTGTGGTGTGCGGGCTTAGTTGCAGTATGCAGGATCTTATTTCCCCGAACAGAGATCGAACCTGGGACCCCTGCATTGGGAGCATGGAGTCTTAACCACTGGAACACCAGGGAAATCCCTAGATATCTTTTTTTTGGAAATTTTGAATATTATTTTATTTATTTATTTTTTATACAGCAGGTTCTTATTAGTTATCTATTTTATACATATTAGTGTATATACATCAATCCCAATCTCCCAGTTCATCCCACCCTACCCCATCCCCACTTTTCCTCCTTGGTGTCCATATGTTTGTTCTCTACATCTGTGTCCCTATTTCTGCCTTGCAAACTGGTTCATCTGTACCATTTTTCTAGATTCCTAGATGTCTTCTAAAAATCAGTACATATAGATCTATTTCATTATTTAATTAATTAATTATTATTATTTTTTTTTGCGGTACGCGGGCCTCTCACTGTTGTGGCCTCTCCCGTTGCAGAGCACAGGCTCTGGACGTGCAGGCTCAGCGGCCACGGCTCATGGGCCTAGCCTCTCCGCAGCATGTGGGATCTTCCCGGACCAGGGCATGAACCCATGTCCCCTGCATCAGCAGGCGGACTCTCAACCACTGTGCCACCAGGGAAGCTCTATTTCATTATTTTAATGATTATGTGGTAATCTAGTATATGAATGTCTTACTTTATTTAAACAGGCCTATTGATGGACATTTATGTTGTTATCAACTTCCTGCTCTTCTAATGCTGCTACAACATCTATTATAAGTTGGTACAATGATGTTTCTATGTGCACACACACACACAGACACACACACACTTGCACATTTGTGAAAGTTTATCTATAGAATAAATTCCAAAAAGTGGAATCAAAACATCAAAGAGTGTACAAATTTTAAATGTTGATAGATATTGCCAAATTCCCCTCTAAAAATGTTACTGAAATATATTTTATACTCAGCAATTTTCCCTCCAAGCATTAATGAGCTTTAAACTGTAGCAGCTGGATTTTTGTTTGTTTGGTTGTTTTTAGAATTTTGCCTCAAACATTGCTTTCTGGGTTTATTTGCCTACTCAAACAAAAGAGCAGAAGCAAGGAGATGAAAATGAGACAGAATGGAAGGGAAGACAGATAGGCTTAGACCCAAGAGCTGAGGAAAGCACAGCCTAAGAAGCAAGGTTCAGGCAAAGAAGCTTGTGTTTGCAACATGAAGACCAGGAAATGGGTTCCTCAGACAAGAAGGCAGTCCGCAGGAATGCTTCAAGTCTTCAAATGTAGTGCTGCAGACACAATAGACTTAATTATGTGAAATATATCAGCACATATGATATAGGAGCTACATGAAAGCAACCTACACTTACGTGTCATACCCCAGGATGTGATCCAGTATTCTGTAATGTGAACAAAACAAGCTATGTGTGTTCCATGCCTTTGGTGAGACACCTGAAGCCTGGATTGTATAAAATGCTGTTACTGAACTCAGGTTAGGCTGCTCACCTCTTGAAAACCAATACTCGTGACACAAGTGTTGGTTGGAAATGAAAGGTTGCCTCATTCAGGAGGCTGGAAACCTGAGGAGAAGGCAGACTCGAGTCCAAGAACCAACTCTGAAGATTTTGCTTGACTATAAAAGTTTTTAAAGGGAGAAAGGGGAAGTTAATTGCAGTTAATCCTTTGGGGAGGGGTTCAGAAATTTCATTATCTTCCACTGTGTGCAGACTTTCTTCTGACTGGCTGGTGGTGAGGTAACAGGGTGGTACTCCAGGATTCTTGTGCTCAGCCTGAAGTTACCATCCTTCACCTGGGTGGTGGCCTTAGTTCTCAAGACCAAAGGTGTTGTTATGTATATCCCTTGAGGAGGAACCAGGATCCTGCTTTATTGCTGCACCACACTTTCTTGATTGTTCCCCCTTTGTTTCAGCATTCCCTCACTTTTCTGATTAGCAACTGTTTGAATCTGCCCTTTGGAACTCAGGGAAGGTCAGGGAGGCTGAAAGAAGCCTTTTTCCTACAAACAATAAATGAGGGAGAGGGCAGACAGCAGAAGCAAGAAGAAATACAATCCTGCGGCTGGTGGAACAAAAAACACATTCACAGAAACACAGACAAGATAAAAAGGCAGAGGGCTAGGTACCAGATGAAGGAACAAGATAAAACCCCAGAAAAACAACTAAAAGAAGTGGAGAGAGGCAACTGTCCAGAAAAAGAATTCAGAATAATGATAGTGAAGATGATCCAGGACCTCAGAAAAAGAATGGAGGCAAAGATAGAGAAGATGCAAGAAATGTTTAACAAAGACCTAGAAGAATTAAAGAACAAACAAACAGAGAAGAACAATACAATAACTGAAATGAAAAATACACTAGAAGGAATCAATAGCAGAATAACTGAGGCAGAAAAATGGATAAGTGACCTGAAAGACAGAATGGTGAAATTCACTGCTGCAGAACAGAATAAAGAGAAGAGAATGAAAAGAAATAAAGACAGCCTAAGAGGCCTCTGGGAAAACATTAAATGCAACAACATTCTCATTATAGGGGTCTGAGAAGGAGAAGAGAGAGAAAAAGGACCAGAGAAAATATTTGAAGAAATCAGAGTCGAAAACTTCCCTAACATGGGAAAGGAAATAGCCACCCAAGTCCAGGAAGTGCAGAGAATCCCATACAGGATAAACACAAGGAGAAACACACCGAGACACACAGTAATCAAATTGGCAAAAATTAAAGAAAAAGAAAAATTATTGAAAGCAGCATGGGAAAAATGACAACATACAAGGGAACTCCCATAAGGTTAACAGCTGATTTCTCAGCACAAACTCTACAAGCCAGAAGGGAGTGGCATGATATACTTAAAGTGATGAAAGGCAAGAACCTACAACCAAGATTACTCTACCCAGCAAGGATCTCATTCAGATTCAATGGAGAAATCAAAAGCTTTACAGACAAGCAAAAGCTAAGAGAATACAGCACCACCAAACCAACTCTACAACAAATGCTAAAGGAACTTCTCTAAGTGGGAAACACAAGAGAAGGAAAGGACTTACAAAAAACACCTCAGAACAATTAAGAAAATGGTCATAGGAACACACATATCGATAATTACCTTAAACGTGAATGGATTAAATGCCCCAACAAAAAGACACAGACTTGCAGAATGGATACAAAACAAGACCCATATATATGCTGTCTACAAGAGACCCACTTCAGACCTAGGGAAATATTCAGACTGAAAGTGAGAGGATGGAAAAAGATATTCCATGCAAAGGGAAAGCAAAAGAAAACTGGAGTAGCAATAATAATATCAGATAAAATAGACTTTAAAATAAAGAATATGGGCTTCCCTGTGGCGCAGTTGTTGAGAGTCCGCCTGCTGATGCAGGGGACATGGGTACGTGCCCCGGTTTGGGAAGATCCCACATGCCACGGAGTGGCTAGGCCCGTGAGCCATGGCCGCTGAGCCTGCACGTCCGGAGCCTGTGCTCCACAACGGGAGAGGCCACAACAGTGAGAGACCACGTACCACAAAGAAAAAAAAAAAAAAAGAATGTTACAAGAGACAAGGAAGGACACCATATAATGATCAGGGGATCAATCTAAGAAGAAGATATAACAATTATAAATATATATGCACCCAACATAGGAGCACCTCAATACATATGGCTATATATATAGCCATATGTATATATATATATATATATATATAGCTATATAGCTATATATATAGCTAACAGCTATAATAGAGGAAATCGACAGTAACACAATAATAGTGGGGGATTTTAACATCTCACTTACACCAATGGACAGATAGTCCAAAATGAAAATAAATAAGGAAACAGAAGCTTTAAATGACACAATAGACCAGATAGACTTAATTGATATTTATAGGACATTCCATCCCAAAACAGGAGATTACACTCTCTTCTCAAGTGCGCATGGAACATTCTCCAGGATAGATCACACCTTGGGTCACAAATCAAGCCTCAGTAAATTTAAGAAAATTGAAATTATATCAAGTATCTTTTCTGACCACAGTGCTATGAGATTAGAAATCAACTACAGGGAAAAAAACATAAAAACCACAAACACATGGAGGCTATACAATACGTTACTAAATAACAAGAGATCATTGAAGAAATCAAAGAGAAAATCAAAAAATACCTAGAGACAAATGACAATGAAAACACGATGATCCAAAACCTATGGGATGCAGCAAAAGCAGTTCTAAGAGGGAAGTTTATAGCTATACAAGCCTACTTCAAGAAACAAGAAAAATCTCAAATAAACAAACTAACCTTACACCTGAAGGAACTAAAGAAAGAAGAACAAACAAAACCCAAAGTTAGCAGAATGAATGAAATTATAAAGTTCAGAGCAGAAATAAATGAAATAGAAACAAAGAAAACAATAGCAAAGATCAATAAAACTAAACCTGGTTCTTTGAGAAGAGAAACAAAATTGATAAACCATTAGCAATACTCATCAAGAAAAAGAGGGAGAGGACTCAAATCAATAAAATTAGAAATGAAAAAGGAGAAGTTACAACAGACACTGCAGAAATACAAAGCATCCTAAAAGACTACTACCAGCAACACTATGCCAATAAAATGGACAACCTGGAAGAAATGGACAAATTCTTAGAAAGGTATAACCTTCCAAGACTGAACCAGGAAGAAATAGAAAATATGAAGAGACCAATCACAAGTAATGAAATTGAAACTGTGATTAAAAACATTCCAACAAACAAAAGTCCAGGACCACATGGCTTCACAGGTGAATTCTATCAAACATTTAGAGAAGAGCTAACACCCATCCTTCTCAAACTCTTCCAAAATATTGCAGAGGAAGGAACACGGCCAAACTCATTCTACGAGGGCACCATCACACTGATACCAAACCAGACAGAGACACCACAAAAAAATAAAATTACAGACCAATATCACTGATGAATACAGATGCAAAAATCCTCAACAAAATAATAGAAAAGAGACTCAAACAACACATTTAAAGGATCACACACCATGATAAAGTGGGATTTATCCCAGGGATGCAAGGATTCTTCAATATACACAAATCAATCAATGTGATACACCATATTAACAAATTGAAGAAGAAAAACCATAAGATCATCTCAATAGATTCAGAAAAGGCTTTTGCCAAAATTCAACACCAATTTATGATAAAAACTCTCCAGAAAGTGGGCATAGAGGGAACCTACCTCAACATAATAAAGGCCATGTATGACAAACCCACAGCAAACATCATTCTCAATGGTGAAAACCTGAAATCATTTCCTCTAAGATCAGGAACAAGAGAAGGATGTCCACTCTTGCCACTATTATTCAACATAGTTTTGGAAATTCTAGCCATGGCAATCAGAGAAGAAAAGCAATAAAAGGAATACAAATTGGAAAAGAAGAAGTAAATCTGTCACTGTTTGCAGATGACAGGATACTATGCATAGAAAATCCTAAAGATGCCACCAAAAAACTACTAGAGCTAATCAATGAATTTGGTAAAGTTGCAGGATACAAAATTAATGCACAGAAACCTCTTGCATTCCTATACACTAATGATGAAAAATCTGAAAGAGAAATTAAGGAAACACTCCCATTTACCATTGCAACAAGAAAGAATAAAATACCTAGGAATAAACCTACCTAGGGAGAAAAAAGACCTGTATGCAGAAAACTATATGACACTGATGAAAGAAATGAAAGATGATACCAATAGATGGAGAGATATACCATGTTCCTGGATTGGAAGAATCAATCCTGTGAAAATGTCTATACTACCCAAAGCAATCTACAGTTTCAATGCAATCCCTATCAAATTACCAACAGCATTTTTTATGGAACTAGAACAAAAAATCTTAAAATTTGTATGGAGACACAAAAGACCCCAAATAGCCAAAGCAGTCTTGAGAGAAAAAAATGGAGCTGGAGGAATCAGACTCCCTGACTTCAGACTATACTACAAAGCTACAGTAATCAAGACAATATGGTAGTGGCACAAAAACAGAAACATAGATCAATGGAACAAGATAGAAAGCCCAGAGATAAACCCACGCACCTATGATCAACTAATCTATGACAAAGGAGGCAAGGATATACAATGGAGAAAAGACGGTCTCTTCAATAAGTGGTTCTGGTAAAACTGAACATCTACATGTAAAAGAATGAAATTAGAACACTCCCTAACACCATACACAAAAATAAACTCAAAATGGATTAGAGACCTAAATGTAAGACCGGACAGTATAAAACTCTTAGAGGACAACATAGGAAGAACACTCTTTGACATAAATCACAGCAAGATCTTTTTTGATCCACCTCCTAGAGTAATGGAAATAAAAAGAAAAATAAGCAAATAGGACCTAATGAAACATCTAAGCTTTTTCACAGCAAAGGAAACCGTAAGCAAGACGAAAAGACAATCCTCAGAATGGGAGAAAATATTTGCAAATGAATCAACGGACAAAGGATTAATCTCCGAAATATATAAACAGCTCATGCAGCTCAATATTAAAAAAACAAGTAACCCAATCCCAAAATGGGCAGAAGACCTAAATAGACATTTCTCCAAAGAAGACATACAGATGGCCAAGAGGCACATGAAAAGCTGCTCAACATCACTAATTATTAGAGAAATGCAAATCAAAACTACAATGAGGTATCACTTCACACCAGTTAGAATGGGCATCATCAGAAAATATACAAACAACAAATGCTGAAGAGGGTGCAGAGAAAGGGGAACCCTCTTGCACTTTTGGTGGGAATGTAAAGTGATATAGCCAGTACTGAGAACAGTATGTAGGTTCCTTAAAAAACTAAAAATAGAATTACCATATGATCCAGCAATCCCCTACTGGGCATATACCCAGAGAAAACCATAATTGAAAAAGGCACATGCACGCCAATATTCATTGCAGCACTATTTACAATAGCCAGGTCATGGAAGCAACCAAAACATCCATTGACAGATGAATGGATAAAGAAGATGTGGTACATATATACAATGGAATATTACTCAGCCATAAAAGGAATGAAATTGCATCATTTGTTGAGACGTGGATGGATCTAGCGACTGTCATACAGAGTGAAGTAAGTCAGAAAGAGAAAAACAAATATCATATTTTAATGCACATATGTGGAACCTAGAAAAATGGTACAAATGAACCGGTTTGCAGGGCAAAAATTGAGACACAGATGTAGAGAACAAATGTATGGACACCAAGGGGGGAAAGCAGTGGGGTGGTGGAGGTTGTGATGTGATGAATTGGGCGATCGGGATTGACACGTATACGCTGATGTGTATAAAACTGATGACTAATAAGAACCTGCTGTATGAAAAAATAAATAAAATTAAAAGATTAAAAAAATAAATGAGGGGCATGGAAAGGACTTGTACCCTGGAGGACCCCACAGGGTCCTGCTCGGTTTCCGTGCTACCAACCTTCTCACATCACTCATATGTTCAGGTCCACCAGCTAGGGTGTAAAATTAACATTGACAATCAGTGTTTCTCTGTTTCTGGTGCTTTCTACTTTTTAGGAAGTCTAACTTTCCTCACAGCCCTTTCAAATAATTCTAACTTCCTCAGGCATTGTCCACATACATTCAGGAGATTAATTCATTTTTCTACATATGTGGAATCATCTTGGCACCTCTTCTGATTCTCTGGGGGGTTGTGATGGTGTCTCCTCTGGCTGTCAATACCCAAAGAAGCAATTATGCTATTTGATAGTAAAATAAACTAGAATATGTTACCCCCAAATATGCTACTTTGGCGTAAGCATTATTTTGAGCTGAAGGTAATTGAGATGTAGATACAAGAAAAGTGCCTTGCCCTTCCTGTATTTGCCTGAAAGTTGGACATAAATATACAAAGATATCCCTCCTCCTCTCTACCAGGACAAACAAAAGTTAATCACTAGGAACAATTTATCAGCCTGAAGAAGGCACCAGAGGAGGAATCTACATAACAAACTTTACTGATTATCCTTTGTCTACCATTGGATCCCCATATATTTACCTACCCACAATTTGCCGCCCTTGAAAGCCTAAAACATCTTTCCTTTGTCCTGTCTTTTCTCTACAAATTTATTCTTCTTTATTGAGGACACTTTACGAGCCTGAATTCTAAGCTACCTATTTGAGTTACTCATCTCTGAATACTCCCATTTGTTACATGCATGATATAGATGCTAATAAACTTGTTTTTCTCTTGTTAATCTGTCTTTTATAAAGAGCCCCAAAGAAGACCCTAAGATGGATAAAGAAAAAACTTTTCCTCCCCTACAGTAGATAAACATCTGTTTAGTCTTTCCAGAGCACAGAAATCACCCTCAAGAATACCCCCAAAGTTCACATTTAAAAATTTGCAATTTCTCACAGTTTGCTGGGACTGGAAGGTAGGTCTAATGTAGAGGATGGGGGTGCTTTTTTTTTTTTTTTTTTTTTTTGCAGTACGCGGGTCTCTCACTGTTGTGGCCTCTCCCGCCCCGGAGCACAGGCTCCGGACGCGCAGGCCCAGTGGCCATGGCTCACGGGCCCAGCCGCTCCGCGGCATGTGGGATCTTCCCGGACCGGGGCACGAACCTGTGTCCCCTGCATCAGCGGGCGGACTCCCAACTACTGCGCCACCAGGGAAGCCCAGAGGGTGCTTTTTAATAATTTTGTCATCTCTCAAGGACTCTCAACCTTTCCTAACAGTTAATTTTCAGCATTGAGAGGATTCTCTTGGACAAGGAAGCAGGAATAAAGCAAGATCCAAGGAATCCCACTGCTTATGTATTATCCATCAGCACTGTACCATAAAGCCCAAATGAGGGCCTTATAGCTTTTTCTTTTGAGGTACACTTGTGGGTGGTTTCTGTATTCTGCAAAGACTACCCAAGAGTTTATGTTTTTTTTTTTTTAACAAATAATACTTTATTAGAATTACACATTCAAATCCCAGTTCTTGATTGTTTTAAAATTCAACTTATGAATCTTAATTATTTATTTATTCACTAAAAAATAGTCGTCAGACTCTGGTCCAGGCACCGAGGAAACAGCAGGAACAAAACAGATGAAATATCTTACTCTCATGAAGTTACATACTAATGGGGGGAAGACAGAAAATAAACAATGTAAACAAGCAAATTACTATGTCAGAAGTTCATAATTTCTATGAAAACAAATAAAATGGGGGAATGGGATGAGAATGAATTTTAAAATAAGTTGGCAAAGAAGGCTCTGCTGAGAGGTAAACACCTTCAAATATTTTACTTTCATTTTTCCAGCTTTATTGAGATATAATAGACATATAACACAGTGTACATTTAAGATATATATCCTGTTGATTCGATACATTTATACATTGCAAAATGATTACCACCATAGTGTTAGCCAGCATCTCCATCATGTCACATAATTACCATTTTTCTCTTGTGGTGAGAACATTAAAACCTACTCTTAGCAATTTTCAAGTATACAATACAGTATCATTAACTACAATCACCATGCTGTATATTAGGTCCCCAGAACTTATTCATCTTATAACTCTAAGTTTGCATCCTTTGACCAACTTTGCCCCATCTCCTCCTCCTTCCTCTGCTCCTGGTAACTACCATTCATATATATATAATCTCCAATATCTTCTTTATCCATTCATCTATTGATGGACACTTGAGTTGTCTATCTCTTGGCTATTGTGAATAATGCTTCAATGAACATGGGAGTGCAGATATCTCTTTGAGATCCTGTTTTCATTTCCTTTGGATATATACCAAGAAGTGTGAATACTGGATTGTACAGTAGTTCTATTTTTAATTTTTTGAGAAACCTCCATACTGTTTTCCATAATGGCTGTACCAGTTTACATTCTCACCAACAGTGCACAAGGGTTCTCTTTTCTCCACATTCTCACCAAAGCTTGTTTTATCTTGGGTCATTCTTTTACATGTGAATATCCAATTTTCCCAGCAGTATTTATTGAAGAGGGTGTCTTTTCTCCATTGAGTATTCTTGGCTCCCTTGTCAAACATTAGTTGACCACATGTGTATGCATTATTTCTGGACTCTCATTTCTGTTCCACTTGTCTATGTGTCTGTTTTTATGCCATGACCACACTGTTTTGATTACTACAGCTTTATAATATAGTTTAAAATCAGGAAGTGTGATGCCTCCAGATTTGTTCTTCTTTCTCAGGATTGCTTTGACTTCTTGGGGTCTTTTGTGGTTCCATATAAATTTTAGGTTTTTTTTTTTCTATATCTGTAAAAGATGACATTGGAATCTTGGTAGGGATTACATTGAATCTATAGATGACTTTGGGTATTATGGACATTTTAACAATATTAATTCTTCTGATGCATGAACATGGGATATCTTTCCATTTGTTTGTGTCTTCTTCAAATTCTTTTATTAATGTCTTATAATTTTCAGTGTACAGGTCTTTCACTTCCTTGGTTAAATTTATTCCTAAGTATTTTATTGTTTTTGATGCTATCGTGAATGGAATTTTAAATTTTCTTTTTCAGTTATTTTATTGTTGGTGTATAGAAATGCAATTGGTTTTTTTTAATGTTGATTTTTTATCTTGCAACTTTATTGAGTCCATTGATTAAATGTAAGGATTTTTTTGGTGGCATCTTTAGGATTTTCTATATGTGAGATCTTATCTACAAACAAAGACAATTTTACTTCTTCCTTTCCAACTTGGACACCTTTTTTTTCTTTTCCTTGCCTGATTGTTCTGGCTAGGACTTTTAGTACTATGTTCAATGAGAGTGGTGAGAGTGCACATCCACGTCTTGTTCATGATCCTACGGGAACAGCTTTCAACCTTTCACCATTGAATATAATGTTAACTGTGTGTTTGTCATATATGACCTTTATTATGTTGAGGTATGTTCCCTCTACAGCCAATTTGTTAAGCATTTTTTATTATAAATGCTTGTTGTATTTTGTCAAGGGATTTTTTGCACCTATTGCGATGATCTCAAGATTTTTATCTTTCATTCTATTAAAGTGGCATATCACATTTATTGATTTTCATAGGTTGAACTATCTTTGCATCCCAAGGGTAATTCCCACTTGATCCTGTTGTGTGATCTTTTAATATGCAGTTGAATTTGGCTAACTAAGTTTTTCTTGAGAATTTTTGCATCTATATTCATCAGGGATATTAGTCTACAGTTTTCTTCTCTTGTAGTATCCTCATTTAGCTTTGGTATCAGGGTAATATTGGCCTCATAAGATGAGTTTAGGAGTGTTCCTTCCTCTTTGAATTTTTGGAACAGTTTGAGAAGAATTGGCATTAATTTATCTCTAAATATTTTGTAGAAATCACTAGTGAAACCATCTTTTCTGTGTGGGATTTTCTGTGTTGGGAGGTTTTGGTTACTGATGCAATGTCCTTACTCATTATTGGTCTGTTCAGATTTCCTATTTCTTCATGATTCAGTCATTGAAGGTTGTGTGTTTCTAGGAATTTAACCCATTTCTTCTAGATTATACAATTTGTTGGCGTATAATTGTTCATGATATTCTCTTACGACCCTTTGTATTTCTGTGGTATCAGTTGTAATGTCTCTTCTTTCAATTCTGATTTTATTTATTTGAGTCTTCTCTCTCTTTTTTCCTAAAGCAAAGGAAATAAAAGCAAAAATGGGACCTAATTAAATTTAAAGGCTTTTACACAAAACAAAAAGACAACCTACTGAATGGGAGAACATATTTGCAAATGATATGACTAATAAGGGGTTAATATTAAAAATATATAAACAACTCAACATCAAAAAACCAAACAACCCAATTAAAAAAATGGGCAGAGGGGCTTCCCTGGTGGTGCAGTGGTTGAGAGTCTGCCTGCCGATGCAGGGGACATGGGTTCGCGCCCCGCTCCGGGAGGATACCACATGCTGCGGAGTGGCTGGGCCCATGAGCCATGGCTGCTGGGCCTGCGCGTCCGAAGCCTGTGCTCCGCAGCGGGAGAGACCACAGTGGTGAGAGGCCCGCGTACTGCAAAAAAAAAAAAAAACAACAACAACAACAAAATGGGCAGGGTATTCCCTGGCCATCCAGTGGTTATGACTCCACACTTCCACTGCAGGGGACATGCATTCGATCTCTGGTCGGGGAACTAAGATCCTGCAAGCTGCCCGGTGTGGCAAAATAAATAAATAAATAAAATAAAATAAAAGGGAAGAAGATCTGTATAGACATTTTTCTGAAGAGGACATTCAGAAGGGCAGCAGCCACATGGAAATATCCTCAACATCATTAATCATCAGAGAAATGCAAATTAAAACTGCAGTGAGATATCACCTCACACCTGTCAGAATGGCTATCACAATAAAGAAAACAAATAACAAATGTTGGTGAGGATGTGGAGAAAAGAGAACCCTCATACACTGCTGGTGGGAATGTAAATTGGTGCAGCCACTGTGGAAAACAGTATGGAGTTTTCTCAAAAAAACGAAACATAGAACTACCATATGACCCAGGAATTCCACTCCTGGGTATATATCTGAAAAAAGAAAAAGAAAGAAAACACTAATTTGAAAAGGTACATGCACCCCAACATTCATAGCAGCATTATTTACAATTGCCAAGATATGGAAGCAACCTAAGTGTCCATCAACAGATGAATGGATAAAGAAGAAGTGGTATATATATATATACACAATGGAATATTACTCGGCCATAAAAAGAACAAATTTTTGCCATTTGCAACAGTATGGATGGACCTGGAGGGTATAATGCTAAGTAAAATGTCAGGCAGAGAAAGACAAATACTGTATGATATCACTTATATGTGGAATCTAAAAAATAAGACAAACTAGTGAATATAACAAAAAAGAAACAAACTCACAGAAATAGAAAACAAACTAGTGGTTACTAATGAGAGGAAGGGGGGGAGGAGCAAAAGGGATAGGGGATTAAGAGGCACAAACTATTGTGTATAAAACAAATAAGCTATGAGGATATATTGTACAACCCAGGGAATATAGCCAATATTTTATAATAACTATAAATGGAGTATAACCTTTAAAAATTGTGAATAACTATGTTGTACACCTGAAGCTTATGTAATACTGTACATCAACTATACCTCAATAAAAAAGTCCGCCCACCTCCAAAAGATGCTAAAGAAGTATGTTACACAAAATGTGCAAGAATCATGTTTTTCCTAAACCTAAAAATAACTTTTTGGACAACTTTCTATAAAAAAAGATAGTTAAGATTAGTTTACCTTTCATGAAATTATTCTTTCTTTCTTCTTCATAAATTTTTAAAAATCATAAGGCAATGTAATAAATTTCTATTAAAGAATTGGCTTATGCCAAATTGTGTAATTTAATTTTAATCGTGGATATAATTTAAATAAAGTTTGTTTGCTGAGTTCAATTACTGTAATTGACAACACAAAATTTTATTGACTATGTTGAGTGGTAAAGCTACTCAACTCATAAGCCAAAACCATGAATAAAAATATAACCTAAGACAATTTTATACAAGACTTTGAAAAAACGTTTTCTTACCAAGACACGATCAGATTCCAAACTCAAAATAGACCTAGTATTTATAATATTATTATATACTTATGTTGCATTCTTGGCTTAGAATTTTTCTCTTCCATCTCACAACTCACCTTCAAATATTGTCATATTGGACAGTCAGCCGTATTTGTAAAACAGACAGGAATAATAAATATTAAAATGAGAAAATTGCAAAATTTTCTAATACTTTACAATACAATTCACTTGTGACTTACACAATCCATGGTTTCCATGTTTACAATAGTCAAGCAGCAGGGAGGTAACTGAGCACTTAAAAATTCCTCCTGAAAATGAAGATTTTCCTCTGATTTGCTTTCACACCTGTAGTGCTTACTTGCTCTGATACGCCTGTGGCTGGAAGGGTGAGTCTGTTACAGGTAATTCAGAAGGGAGAGGTCAAGAGTCTACCATCCTTTCCTCTGTGCAGGGAAGGGCTCACCAGTTATCAGTTGCGTCCAAACCTGAGAACGGACTCAAGCAAATGAACATGGTCTGACATCACACTGTCCTATGGGGTTGAAAGACCTCTAATGAAACCACTAATTGGGCTGCTCAGTCACAGTTAATCAATCACTGTGAGTATTAGCATCTGGTTATGTGATCAGTTGAAAAAAGGTGATTTTTTTTTTCCAATCAAGATATAGTCTGAAATCTGTAGAAACAGTGCTAGGGTTCCATGGAACCCTGTTTGAGAAACCATGCTCTGAGGGTTAAATGGGTTAATAATATGTGCAAAGGTCTCAGAAGATTGTCTGGTGCAGAGTGGTAGCTGCTGCTTCACTGTGAACAAAGGGACTTGCAATCAGGAAGAAGACTGGCATTAACACCAAAGATTATACTGTAACAAGGTCATTGCCTTAAGGAAGGCATGTATACAGTTCTCTGGACACACTGAGAAGCAGCACCTAAGTTTGTTCCAGAGTTAAGAGATGGTTTTACTTAGTAGATGGCATTTGACTCAAATTCAAAGAATGATTAGGTGCTTTCTAGTCAGACATTAGAGGGAGAGGGTTCTCTAGACAGAGGAATCACGTGGGTAATAGCTTCATTACACATGTAATGGATAATCACCGGCAAGGGAAAAATAAGAAGGCAATCTATGGATTGTGTTTCTATTTTATCTTCAATTGACACAGGTAATTGTTTCCATAGACACTTTTGCCTTGGTCAGAACTGTTGTAATTTAAAAGTATATGCTAGGGACTTCCCTGGTGGCACAGTGGTTAATAATCCGCCTGCCAAGGCAGGGGACACGGGTTTGATCCCTGGGCCAGCAGGATCCCACATGCCGTGGAACAACTAAGCCCACGAGTCACAACTACTGAGCTCACATGCCACAACTACTGAGCTCGCGTGCCTAGAGCCTGTGCTCCACAACAAGAAAAGCCACCAGAAGTGAGAAGCCTGCACACTGCAACGAAGAGTAGCCCCCTCTCGCCGCAACTAGAGAAAGCCTGTGCACAGCAACGAAGGCCCGTCGCAACCAAAATGAATAAATAAATGTTTTTAAAAATAAATAAATAAAATAAAATATATGCTGAATTTAACACTTGGATGTGAACTCGACAATTTGTAAAAACCAAATTTTAGTTTACTAATGGCCACAGTCAGAGCAGAAGTGTGTTCTGAGTAACATTTGGTTTAGGGAAAAGACAAATAGGAACACAACTGGTTCATACATCTAGTTCATCCCTGTCCAGACTGGAACTGGCACTCGGCAATTTGTTGGGAAACTCAGGAACACGTATGTGTGTGGAGGCGATGCCCCCTAACAACCTTTCAGGAAATTCGTGATTATGTTACAATGTTCCTGTTGAGCTTTCAAAACCACTTTACACTGAACAAACTTGAAGCTGTTTCAAGTGCAACTTGCTGGGATTTGAAAGCAAATCTTAGTTCTTGAGAAGAATGAGAGAGATTTAAGGAGGTGTGGAGAGAATGCTGAACTGGATCCAGAATCTCTTTATAATGTATTTTGAAAAAAAATAATTCAGCTTTGTTTCTAAATCATGATTTCTGACATGAGGAGTAGAAATTGGCAAGTCTTATTGAGATGCAGGTTTGGCCAAAATTGTCCTTCACTCTGAAGGGTTTTGGGGTTTTTGTTTTTCCATCTTAAGTCAAATCTCTGCTGCTGCCTTGAGCTTGTGAGCTGTTTGGGTGAGGTTCTTGCTTTAGTTAGAGAACAAGTAAGGAGTCACAGTGAAATTCACACTGGAGAAAGTGGGCCTAAGAGACGTGGACAGAGGGAAGCGTGAGTGTTCCTCTCTTCATTAGCCTGACGCCTGCAGCGGTGGTAGCCAAGGTCCTGTTGTCCATGGTACCACGGTGAGTTCTCATCAGAGCCCCAGGGACAGCATGGCTGTGACAGTCCAGGAGCTTCCGGTACCATCCAAAGGAGGCAGCAACATGGAGCACGGGAGGCGTGGCGAGAGACGTTTGGGAATGGTCATTACCTGACTTCCCACAGATTAATCATTTTGTCCAAAGCCCTGAGGACCCCACTGTAAAAAACACTGCACAAGGAAGAGGAGATAGAAGAAGAAAAAGGCAGGAGGGTGGGGTGGGAAAGGACATGGAGTGGGAGAGAAGGATGTCGAGGGAGAGACGGGCTAGGGGAAAGGGCAGGAAAGGGGAAAGGGCAAGAAAGGGACAAGGAATTCTGTCGGGACAGAGGGCCTCGCTGAGGACCACCATTAGCTCGGAGCATGCTTGCCCCTAGATGGCGCTGTGTGGTTAGCAAGTTGGGAAAAATAACTCTTTATTCTGTACGTGGTGTGTTTGGGTCAGTTCCCCCACGCAGCCCCCCAAATTAACCCCTAGATGCTGCCCTTTGTCCCTGTGTCCCCTCCCTCCATCCTCTTTGCTCTTTCTCATCTACTGTGTGCTAATCTAGGTGCTTTATGTGTTATCTCCTGGATGCTCAGAAGCAGCCTGTGAGATAGGCAGCATTATCTATTTTATAGATGAGAACACTGAGACCCAGATATATGAACTTAGAAGCCCAAGGTCTCTCAACCTGTAGGTTCAATAGCTGGAGGCAGGGCTTGATTCCAGATCTGTGGGATGGCAACGTTCATGCACCTGTTGGTGGGGAATCTCAGACTTGTCTCCTCATGGCCATCTCTGTCTGACTCTGAGCCTGGTTGGTGTCCTCTTCACTGCACATTAGGCAGGGGCCAGCCTGTCGGCCATCTGGCCCCTCAGTCAATCAACACTCTTTGTTGGGTGAACACTACGTTGTGTACAGAGCCCTGTCCTGAGCCCGTGGCAGTGAACGGCACAGGTGGCTTCCATGGGAGGGAGGTGGATGCTCTGAGTCATTACTTCCCGCAGAAGGACCCCAAGGTGGGTGCCTGGCTCATTGGTCATCAGAGTTGACACAGCTGAGTGTGAGTAACCAGAAACAGCGAGGGAGGGAGGAAATAAGGGAAGAAACAAAATAATCGAAATCATCGTTGCTTCCTTCTGTTCTGACAATGAAGACATTTTATTTTCCATTTAGAGTTATACCTCTCTAGGCACATGGAAACAATAGGTTAAGGATCCAAGAAATAGGTCTTATTCTCAAATAATTAGTAATTAATTGTAAAAAACTCAAGATAGAAATCACTAGTCAATGTTATTCAGGTGCTAGTAAGAATGTTGGAAAAGAAAGCATAACCACTTGATTCCATCTTATAATTTATTTTAAATTGAGGCAGTGAAAAGAAAAAAAAAGAGGGATAAATAAAAGGGAAGCAGAAGCAGAGGAGAGACAAAATAGAACAGGAAAGAAAATGGAACAAAAAGAGGTGACTGCACGGGTCCGCTTAGGAAGCCATATCTTTCCTCAGGATCCTTTGGCCTCTATTCTTGTCTGTTTATTCTTTGTATCTCCATGTCTTTGTTCTCTGCACATATTTGAAAGTGAATAGGGAAATAAAATAGAATTCAAAGGTAGTTTTTCCTCCACGTCTTATTGTTTGAATATTAACTACATGACCATTTTCACTGCATTGAAAATGATCAGTCAATTATCAATTCAGGCAACAAAATAAAATTCTTAGTCTTAGCCTGGACTAACTGCTTGTTAAAAATTTACAAAGAAGTTGAATGAGTTTGTAGCTGAGTAGGTACAGAAGAAAGGAAAGAGTGTTGTGACGCTGGTGGCGGTAATGACAAGAAGACAGCTTTAAAAAATATCTCCTATGTGCCTGCTACTGTAAGAAGCAACTGACAAGTTATAGGTGAGAATAAAGTGGAAAGAATTAAGAGAAAAAGCAAACATGAGATGATATACTAGTAATATGTTTCCTAACCTGAAAGTTCTTCAGGGCTCATCAAAACCAAAGGCAATCTTGTCTTTCCTGAGAAAAAAAAGAACCACTTCTGTTACATCTGGTATATTCATCTGTTGTTGGAGAAGGTACAGCCAGGTGTTCAGAGAAATAGCCTTCTTCAGGTCCTTCTGTAAACTGTCTGGATTTTAGCAATGGTCTTGACTTCGCAGAATAGAACATTGTGAGAGGCAGGCATCCAAGTGAGTTAGCTTCCAACTTTCAGGATACGGACAGGCAAACATCCTTGAGTCAAGTAGCTGTGAACCATGAACAGGAGGCCCTCAAAATCCATTTGGTTAGAGTGTTAAGATCAAGCAAGAAAGCAGTTAACTTTAAGTGTCAGTGCTATTGCAACCTCAATGAGGTTTTATCTATGGAGTGAAGGATTAGGGGAGACCGAATGTATTGTCATTCGGAGGAAGTATTTATAAACTTGGAAGAGCCTCATGTGAGAGCAGAACAAAGGCTGCCAAGGGGGTTCATAAATTGAGATGGATGGTCTGAAAGTATTTTCCACACATACTGCACATGCATGGTGATATGTACACTGCACGGCCCGAGCTCAGTGTTGAATTGCCCTGCACGAATGCCTATGCTATCTCCTTTGATGGCATGGGGTGGGGTGGAGAGCTTGAATCAGTGTCAGGGTTAGAATTGGGGTGGAGAAGAAAGGATGTTCTGAGGATGAGACTGCGTAGTGGGTTGGGATGGGAGGAAAAGGAAGACTGCAAGGAAAGGGGGTGGCAGTGAGGGCAGAAGACCCTTCATGATAGGTCACATAGAGGAGAAGAAAAACCATGAGGTAGGGCTGGGGGAGAAGATATGAGAGGGGATGATACGATGTGGGGAATGACACAGGAAAAAAAAAAAAAAAACCGAAAGGGAAAGGCTTCAGTAGGGGGAACAATGGTCTTGACCAGTAAGGCACATGGGCCAAACCTGGCCTGCTGCCAGATTTTGCAAATAAAGTTTTACTGGAACACAACAATCCTCCTTTGTTTATGAATTGTTTATGGTTGTTTTCATGTTGCAGCAACAGCAGATGAGTAGCTATAACAGAGATCTTATAACCCGCAAAATCCAAAATATTTACTATCTTGTCCTTTACAGAAAACATTTGCCCAGCCCTAGCCTTGACCATGGAGTCTGCACCCTTCTCTGCCACTCAGATGCTACTGATCTCTGCCAGGATCTATTTGTATCAATGGCAAAGCCCGATTCTATTCTACATGGCATCTATTTGTATTTATTTTGTATATGCTTAAAGCTTTGCTAGATTATTCATGGGAAGGAGAAGGTATGTGATATCTCATAAAAAAATAAGTAGCAGGAACTGCTAAGAGACAGGAGTGTGTGTCCAAGAGGCCTCTAACGCTGTGTCTCCAGAGGATGTCCTTTCATTAACCAGCGGCACATCGCAATGGGTTGAAGTGTGCCCCCCCCCAAATTTATATGTTGAAGTCCTAACCTCTAGTGCCACAGCATGTGACCTTATTTGAATATAGGGTTGTCGCAGATGCAATCATTTAAGGTTAGGTCACTATAGTGGGTCCCTAATCCAACATGACTTGTGTCCATATAAGAAGGGGAAATCAGGAAATGCACACAGGGAAAATATCATGTGAAGATGCAGGCAGAGATGGGGTGATGCAGCCGAAGCCAAAGGACACCAGAGATTGCCAGCAAACCACTAGAAGCTAGGGGAGAGGCCGGGGACAGATTCTCTCTCCCAACCCTCAGAAGGAAACAACCCTACTAACACCTTGATCTTGTACTTCCAGTCTCCAGAACAGTGAGACAATGAATTTCTGTTGTTTTAGTCATTCAGTGTGTGGTACTTTGTTACAGCAGCCCTAGTAAACTAATACACACATGTACAAAGTTCCCCAAGTAGACTCTCTTTGCTGGCAGTGACCATCTCCCTAGGGGCCAATTTTATTACTAGGGGGACACTTACTTCAGTCCAGAGCTCACAGGAGTCTAGGGGTCTTTCCTTTCTTTCTCTCAAAAAATCCCAACTCAACAGGCAAGCCTTCCAGCACCCGACCTTCAGCCCTGGGATTGCCTGTTTTCAACAATACTTCTTCCTTTGACAAAGACTCCAGAATAGTTACAAGCTTTCTTTTTTATGTCCACACAGTAGGACAAACCAAAAATGCTTTATTATCCTTCTAATTCAAACTCAGATTTAAGGTTTACTCAAAAGCTGTAAAAATCATTAATGTGCTCTGAAGATGCCATGTCCATTAGCAGTGTGGTTGCCAACAGGAGTGTCCCAGACCCCCAATAGGCCAGGAGTTATAGCCACTGACCTACACATCTGTATGATCATCAAACTTTGTGTGTTGGCTCAGTTCCGTTTTAAAAGTACTACATTTATAGGACCATCAGGTCACAATAAAATTTTTATCTTCAAATATTAAAAATTAAACTAGTAGTTCACATGTGGGTCCATGGAGTTGTTTGACTTTAAAAGAGAGCTCCCTAGTACTTAAGCAAAACCTCTATTTTAAAGGAATGAGCAGCAATTGTCGTTTTAAAAATTATTGATTCCCCCGACACTTCCCTTATTTGTATGTATGATAAACATTCTAAACATAGGTAGCAGACAGTCTGCCAGGTACTAGAATAAGAAAGGAACGGGACACACACTGTCCCCAAGGCTCTCAGAGTCTAGCGGGAAAGGCAGATAAGGAAACCAAGCATGGACCCCAGAGAAGCCAGGACTGCCAGAAGCCTGTGCGTGAGAGAATGGAGGCGGACACCCAACTCAGCATGAAACGGCTAAGACAACACAAGGAGCTGGAACAGGCTTAAGAGTCATGGATGTTTGAAAGGGAGTTATTCTGAGAGCAGGGCAAGGGCTTTCCAGAAAGAGGAAAAGAGAGTTAACACTTTGTGAGCACCTGCTATATGCTAGCATCCTGCCAAATATATTCCATACATTTATGTATCACTGTGACCTTCTGAGACAGGTACTGTAATTAAATTTTTTATTGTAGTAAAATATACGTAACATAACATTTACAATTTTAACCACCTTCAAGGGGACAGTTCAGTGGCATTAAGTACATTCATATTGCTGTACAACCATGCCCACCCTCCAGTTCCAGAACCTGTTTATCTTCCCAAACGGAAACTCTGAACCTATAAAACAATAACTCCCCACACCACTGCCCTCCAGCCCCCGGCAGAAGTAACCACCATGTTACTTTTGGTCTCTATGAACTTGACTACTCTAGGTAATTCATATAAGTGTAATCATACAATACTTGTTCTTTTGTAACTGCCTTATTTCAATTTGCATAATGTCTACAAGGTTCATCCACGTGGTAGCGTGTGTCAGGATTTCATTCCTTTTTAAGGTGAGTTCAATCCCATGGTATATGTATGCCATATGTTATTGATCCATTCATCCAACGATAGTTGCTTGGGTTGCTTCCAACTTTCGGTTTTTTGTGAACTATGCTACTATGAACATGGATGTACACATATCTGTTCAATCCCTGCCTTCAATTCTTTTTGTTTCTACCCAGAAGTGGGAGATGCGCAATCATATGGCAATTCTGGGATTACCTGGGAAAATTTGGACACAGACTTTAAATTTTTTTCAAGAACTACCATACTGTTTTTTAGAGGAGGCGCTGTCTTACGTTCCCAGCAGCAATGCATCATTTCTCCACATTCTTGCAAATGCTTGTTATTTTCTGTTTTTTGGATAATGGCTGTCTTAATGGGTGTGAAGTGGAGTCACACTATGGGGAGACAGGTACTCTTCTTATCAGCTCTTTTTTCAGATGAGAAAACAAAAGCTTAGGAATTTGCTTAAGGTCATCTGGCCAATTCGTGGCACAAGCAGGTTTTAACCTGAGTCCATCTTTCTCTGGCTCTGTGTTCCTAAGCATGATACCAGATTGCCTGGTGTGGAGCTAGAAGAGAACTCAGGAAGCTTGAGCGTGTAAATAAAGGAACGGGTGGGGATGTGTGAATGCAGATGAGGCTCCGTTATATGCAGGGGTCAAGTCATAAAGACATTTGTGTTTTTTCCTGGAAAAAATTTCAGTTCTTATAAACAACTTGGAAACATAAAATGTATATGGTAATCATATTAATCTAAGGATAAAGACAAGGAAACATGATATGAGCCCATTAAAAAAAAAAAAACCCAATTCTGTGTTTCTCAGAAATGTAATCAGAATAGCTGTAGGTTAAGGCCTAATGTAAGGAATAACTTATTTTTCCATCAAAGTACAACTGAAAATAACCAAGAATAATAAGACGTTGGCTTCACATTTTTCCATTTGTACTAAGGATATTTTTGGGGCATCTTATGGAAAGTATAACCTCTAGGGTTAAGGGGCCATTCAACAGGCATCTCAGCAAATTCCTATTGGGAATCTTGTGCTTGTACAAGGAAAAGCCCCCAAGCTGTGGTCCTGGACGAAGGACCCGGAAGGAAGAAAAAACCCCACTCCCACCGTACACTTTGGGGTTCAGACTGTCCAGGCATGCCCAGACAGAGCGCACCGTGGAGTCGGGGAAGAGAGGGGTGTCTCTGTGACAGGGACTGCAGCCCTCTGGCCAGAAGTCAGGGTGGTCTGGGGACCCTTGAGCCTGTGGCTGGTGGATTGAGTAGGAGGCATTTGCTATACTAGTAGTACTGCCAGCAATCTAGACCAGCACAGAGGCCAAAACTAACACCCCTCAATAAGGTGGAAACGTTTGGGTATAAGTGGAGAGACAGAGGAATAGTAGCTGAGGGTAAAGGCATAAGTAAACGGTTATGCAGCGAGGCAGATCTAATACTACATGCCATAACAGAGCCTTGGAGCAGGAGATGATGCTATCTTTTAGCTCAATTATACGAGATGCCTGAAAGGGTGCAGCCATGTATTGTTGGGCCCAATCCTGCTTTTGGAACTTGCCAAGATCAAATGGAAGTCTGCAAAGCTGAGCGGCCTTGCCCTGGAAGATATTTTGGTCATATGACATGACGATGAAGTGGATTAACTTCTTTTTTTTTTTTTTAAAAAATTCTTTGGAGCCCAGGATTTTCTTATTTATTTATTTATTTATTTATGGCTGTGTTGGGTCTTCGTTTCTGTGCGTGGGCTTTCTCTAGTTGCGGTGAGTGGGGGTCACTCTTCATCGCGGTACGCGGGCCTCTCACTGTCGCAGCCTCTCTTGTTGCGGAGCACAGGCTCCAGACGCGCAGGCTCAGTAGTTGTGGTGCATGGGCTTAGTTGCTCCGCGGCATGTGGGATCCTCCTAGACTAGGGCTCGAACCTGCGTCCCCCGCATTGGCAGGCAGACTCTCAACCACTGCGCCACCAGGGAAGCCCCGAAGTGGATTAACTTCTAACGAGTGAGTGGTATTCTCGTAATGTACCAGCAACTTTTCTCCGGTTACATCTGCCACAGCATGATATGACATAACGTTGATCTTGTCGGTAAGATTGTAACGCCAATGTTGAGCTTCCAGTCTATTGGGAAATTGAGTGAAGCCTCCTATCCTTATCCTGTGCGGGTTCCTCCAAATCTTAGGCATATGAAAAGGACCATGGCCAAAGGCCATGTGTTGTGAAGACTAACTTTACCCCGAGAGAGGTCTCACATCTCCCTTTGGCCTGTGAGCTTCTGGAGAGGCAGGGGTGGGCGTGTGACACTGACCTTAAAAACCTTCTTAGGAGCTACATGGAGAATCAAAGAAGCATAGGACATGCTTTGTAAAGAAGGAGTAAAGAACTTGAGAGGTTTTTAGTCTCTGGAAGAGACTTAAGGAGGACTCCAACGGGGTCTTTAAACCCCCAGACTATGGAAAATGCTTCTTATCTGTCCTGAGGTGAAAACAAAAAGAAACGGACTTGCTTCACTGCTGGAGGGCTTTCAGTGACTCACAGGAAGAGCTTAGATGGAGGGAAGAGGCAGCTGAGGATAACTGGGTATGGAAAGTGGGAATATAGGGAATAAACTCAGAGCACAGCATCTAATAATGGCAACAGTAGTAGACATCATCTATTAAACACCCAGGCCTGCCTTGTGCTATGCTGTCAACTGTGTGCTACTCTGTTATTCTGTGAATATTTATTAAACACTTGCTATGCTCGACTCAAGGGCTACGATGATGAACAAAAATAGGTGTATTTCCACAGTGCTCTGGGTGAGGTGGGGCAGGTTCTCTGGGTGACTTACTGGATGAGTCGGAAATAAATTAAGCACGTAAATGTATCATTACAATGTCCACGAGAATGTATAAATTCCACGAGAGTGTGAAATAAGCACATCTGATAGGCTTTGGGATGTTAGGAAAAGTCATTCCTCTCTGTTAGGCTTCCTTATTCTCGTTTCACTGAGGAGGAAACTGAGGCTCAGAGAAGTTAAGTCATTTGCCCAAGAGTACACAGCAATTAATGGGCAGAGCTGAGGTTCCTGTCTATCCAGGTCTGTCTGATCCCAGAAGCTTTTCTCTCAATCTCCTGACTCTAAACTCTCAGTTTGGAGACTGGGGAAAGGATGAATTGATCTGTTTTACCCTGGCGTGACCTGAAGTCCTTCCAATCCTTCATAATCTACTTTTCCTGCCCTGTCTTGGAATGGACTATAAGCCCCCTCCCAAAGTGCCCTCAGACTATCAGTTCTTTCTCCCTCCTACACCTACATGGCCCTGCCAGGAGCCCACAGCCCTTTCTCCAGCCCCTACCAGGCTGCAGTTGAAGCTGAGACCATTATACCTCAAGCCTCTTCGTTCCAGACCTGTTCAGGGCAGACAGCTGTGCTGTCTGCATGAGTGAGTGTCTGCACATGTGTGGAAGGGCTCTTGGGTGTGCATCCTACCTGGGGGTGCTTGCTGATACCTGTGTTCTGGAAAAACATGTAAATGCTTCTGTGCACACATGGAAATGTACATATATGTTCAAGCACGTAATGGTCATCCATGCTGTGACAAGTGTGTTTGTGGCCTGCAGACTATAGGCCAGCAGTCTGTGGGCCTGTGACATAAGGGGTATAGGCAGGCGGTTTGGGAGCCCATTCAAAGCAACGCAGAGTGTTTTCTCTTCTAGGGATTTAGGGCCTGGGTTTGTCCCTGGAGCAGAGGGAAGCTGGATCCTGAGGGGAGAGAAGACTTCACATTTTTTATGTGGGACTGCAGGCTGTTTCGGGGGTGTGCTAGGAGTGGTGGCTGTGAAATGGAGAAGAGCAGTTGAGGAGAAACCACCCTGGTGGTGTGAGCCATTGCCACTGTGATGCTGCCCTTCCTGGGTCAAGCTGAAGCCCAGGACACGGCTCTTAGGGCATCCCGGCTGATGACGGGCAGCCCTGATCTGCTGTTCTTGACTTCCCAGCAGTCGAGGCAGTGACTTATTGGATGCTCACCTGTATTATTTACTCCTTGCAGACACCTGTGAGATTTGGGTTGTTGTGTCCATTATATAGATGAGGAAACAGACTCAGAGAGGTTAATTAACTTGCCCAAGGTCACACAAGTCAGTCGGTGGCAGGGCAGGAATTTGAACCCAGGTTTGTTGGACATAAAAGCCTACGAGTCGTCTAAACTCTGTTCCATGAACTCCCCCAAATAGTCCTCATTCATAGAAGAGCCTGTAGAGGCGAAGTGACCTGTGTAGGGACTCGCAGCTGCTGAGTGACGATCAGGGGATCAGGGACAGCATGAGGACCACTCGCCTCCACCTCCTTCGCTTTGGCCCCTTGTTTAGTCTGTCGCACGCGGCTCCCGCTTCTGCTCTGGGGAAGGGGAGCTGGGGCACCAGGGTCCAGAGCCTGGCATTGATGCCTCCTCACAGAGACTCGCCGTCCAGTGGGCTCCAGCAGGCTGGGACCCTGGTGGCCTTGAAGGCTGTCTGGGGATAGGGAACGGCGCTGTTCTTCTCCGGTAAGCCTGTGCTTGGGGAAGGAGGAGGGAGGCAAAGAGGGGCCCAGGACCCTTCCCCTTCTCTGAGAGGGGCCCGTAGGGCCTGGGCTGTTGCCTCTCCAGCAGCAAATGGGTTGAGAGGGGCCCAACTGAGAAGCAGAGTCCAACGCCTGCAGGTGAGACAGAGCCTGTGGGAAGGGGGCGGCCTGGGCCTGGGCGGCAGGGTCTAGCAGGGCTGACTGGTGGGCGCCAAGCCCTGGGAAATGGACACCCGCAGGCAGCTTGGCTGGTCACCAGAAGCCATTTTCTTTGTTAGCAGGTGCTGTGCTGGAGGCCGGGCTGAGCCGTCAGAGCCCAGGAGGCATCTCCCCAGTGTAAAGATACTCCACCGTGCATGGCTGGAGGGACTGCTGGGGGTTAAGTGTGACTAGAAATGGCCATCAAAACTCAGAGGGAGGAGATGTCCTAAGTGCAGTGCTGTCCAATAGAAATAGAATGCAGACCACACATTTAGTCTTAAATTTTCTAGCAGCCACATTAAAAAGTGTAAAATGAAACAGGTGAAATTAATTTTAATATTGTATTTTATTTAAATGGATGTATCCAAAATCTTATAACTATAACATGTAATCAATAACAGAAATTGTAAATGAGCTATTTTACATTCTGTTTTTGTAGTTTTCAAAATCCAGTGTGTGTTTTTCACTTACAGCACATCAGTGCTCAGACCCTCCAGGGGTCATTCAGGACCCCCCGGCCTCCACCTTCAGCCACAGATGGACGTTCCCCATCTCGGTCTGGGGAGGCAGCAGACCAGTCCCATGGGCTTTTTTTTTTTTTTTAAATTATTTATTTAATTAATTATTTATTTGGCTGCGTTGGGTCTTTGTTGCTGCGCACAGCTTTCTCGAGTTGCAGCGAGCGGGGTCTACTCTCCGTTGCAGTGCGCGGGCTCTAGGCGCGCAGACGTCATTAGTTGGGGCGCACGGGCTTAGTTGCTCCGCGGCACTTGGGATCTTCCCGGACCTGGGCTCGAACCCGTGTTCCCTGCATTGGCAGGCAGATTCTTAACCACTGCGCCACCAGGGAAGTCCTCTTCTGGCTTCTTTTACTTTCATCCAACACCCTATGGTCTGGTTACCTTTTGTCCTCCCACTTCAATGTGCTGACTTTTATTTTCCAGCCAACCTGGTTGTTTTCATTTCTTTTGTTTGAAGTTCCAGAGACACAGTTTTATTTTCAGTGATTTGCTTAATTCACAAACCCACAGCTGGAGCCCAGGGTTTGTTTGTTATGAAACTGCTGCCCTCAGTTTCAGGAAACTACTCCCTCCCCGACTCTCCTCACCCCCAATATTTGCTCCTCTCTGTGACCAAACGGGCTGAGCTTCCTGCTTCCCACGACGCCCTCCAGGCCCCTGGGGGAGGAGAAGGGGAGCCTCGCCTCAAAGACCAAGGGCAAACTGGGGTCTCTTCTTTTCTCCTGACCTAGGTGGGATGGGGCCAGTGTTCTTAGGCTCAGCTATGTGCCTCTCTCCTCACTCTGCAATGTTCTGTCCTGGGTCTCACTGCAGCCCCCAGGGCATTGTGCCCTTTTAAAGTGAGAGGCAGGAGAGTTTAGTCTGGTCTGATCTTTAGGGTGGACTCAAATGAAATATATAGATATTATGTATTTTTAATATATTTATATATTTGTTTATATTAATTTATATAGTATATATTTATATTATATATGTATTATATAATATATATTATATAAATATAATTTATATATATCAATATATATTTTATATATCAGTTTGTATATATTAATATATATCAACTATAATGTTGTTTTAGTTATTTAACTAAAAACATTGTACATGTACTCTATTATATATGGCACTGTAACACTGCATATTACTCATTATATATGTTATAAGAAACATTTTACTATACCAGATTGATACAATATACAAATATTACAGTGCACCTCCAATTTAATTTAAGGGATGTTTCACTATATCTCACCTTTAGCCTTACATTCTCCCTAAAAATTTATTCCCCGTGTAAAAAAATTTTTTTTTTTTTTTTTGCGGTATGCGGGCCTCTCATTGTTGTGGCCTCTCCCGTTGCGGAGCACAGGCTCCGGACGCACAGGCTCAGCGGCCATGGCTCACGGGCCCAGCCACTCCGCGGCACGTGGGATCTTCCTGGACTGGGGCACGAACCCGTGTCCCCTGCATCGGCAGGCGGACTCCCAACCACTGCGCCACCAGGGAAGCCCCGTGTAAAAAAATTCTTATAAATTTTATTTAGCCTCTCAAGCTAGTGTGTATCAGAATCACCTGGAGCATTTGTTAAAACATTCCCGAGCTCCACCCCAGAGATTTTGACTCATAGGTGGGACCCATGACATTGCCTCTAGAGTGCTCCCAGGCGATGCTGAAGCTGCAGGTCCTCGGCTGCACCTGAAGTAGCAGTGTTTTAACAAAAGTCTGTACTGTGCTTACTACTGCCATGCTCTTCTTTCTAAACACTGTGCAAATATCAACCACCAATCCTCGTGACAGCCCTGTGAGGTAGGGACTCTCATTCTCAGTTTACAGATGGGGTAATTGAGGTGTGAAGAGGCTAACTTACTTGCCCAAGGTCACTCAGCAGAGTACCACAGCCAGGACTCATTCATACTTGTAACATGTTATTTGTCCCCATAAGAATCCAGGCCTCCCCGATCACGTCCCTGGATGCTTGCCCAGTGACTCTGGAGGGTGAGCAGGAGAGCTATGGGCATCTGTTGCTCTTGCCCCAAAGCTGGCATGAGCTTCCCAAGATCTGGTCATGGCTTGGTTTCTCTGGATGTCCCTGCCAGTGGTGTGGCAGGAGCAGGGCAGCAACAGGAAGCAGGTGAGGCAGAGACTCTGCAGCGTTGACCAGGTGTAGCAGCTGCTTAAACCAGAGATTGTAAATTCATAAGTCTACAGTGGCCAGACTCTAAATGAGAGACTCCAGTGAGATATAAGAAAATACTTTCCTTAAAACCATTCATTTGGGCTTTCCTGGTGGTGCAGTGGTTAAGAATCCACCTGCCGATGCAGGGGACACGGGTTCGAGCTCTGGTCCGGGAAGATCCCACATGCCTCAGAGCAACTAAGTCTGTGTGCCACAACTACTGATCCTGTGCTCTATAGCCCACAAGCCACAACTACTGAGCCCGAGTCCCACAGCTACTGAAGCCCACGCGCCTAGAGCCCATGTTTGCAAGAAGAGAAGCCACCACAGTGAGAAGCCCGTGAGCCAAAACTAAAAGAAAGCCCATGCACAGCAACAAGCACCCAACGCAGCCAAAAATAAATAAATTTATATTTAAAAAAAATTGTAAAAAACACAAAAAGAAACCACTCATTCTCTCAGCCTGCTATTTGTTTTTCCACTTTTGGTAGATACATACATAGAAGAAATATTTCACATTTATTTCAACTCTATTATAGGAGAAACAAAACATAGAAGCCTATTATATAGTGTAGTGAATACTTGCTCTCCTTTTGGAGTAGATCGTAATTAGGGAGTGGTGGGGACTAAGACAAACTGGCCTGTCCACAGGGAGTAGCGGCTGCTCACTTCCAACCAATTGTTGCCAAAGGCCAATTTCAAGATAAGTTGAAATCCAGATTTTTATGGGATATATCTTGATTTTAAAATTTTGGTAAATACATACACAGTTACACGCACAAACATACATATACAGGTGATCCTCAGTTTTGGCAGATATCCTATTTATGAACTCTATTTGCTAATATTAATTTGTAATCCCCAAATCAATGCTCTTGGCACTTTTGTGGTCATTTGTGGATATGCACAGAGTGGCAAAGAATTTGAGTCAACCAATAGGAACAATCCCAGCTGAAGGTGAATAAGGTATGTTTTTTGTCTCCCTGAGACTGCCATGGGAAAAAGCCCAGGCTAGCCTGCTGGATGATGGAGCGAGAATGAATGTAATACATGACTAGATCTACAGGAGGAAAACTATGAAACTCTGATGAAAGAAGTCACAGAAGATCTAAGTAAATGCAGAGATAGTCCATATGTCCATGAAAAGGAAGACTCAATACTGTTAAGATGTTCATTCTTCCCAACATGATCTATAGATTCAATGCAATCCTAATCAAAATCTTAGCAAGTTATTTTGTGGGATATTGGCAAACTGATTCAAAAATTTATATGGGGCTTCCCTGGTGGCACAGTGGTTGAGAGTCCGCCTGCTGATGCAGGGGACACGGGTTCGTGCCCCGGTCTGGGAAGATCCCACATGCCGCGGAGTGGCTGGGCCCGTGAGCCATGGCTGCTGAGCCTGCGCGTCCGGAGCCTGTGCTCCGCAACGGGAGAGGCCGCAGCAGTGAGAGGCCCGCGTACTGAAAAAAAAAAAAACAAAACTATATGGAAAACAAAAGCCTCAGAATAGCCAACACAAAACTGAAGGACAACAAAGTTGGAGGACTGACACTACCTGACTTCAAGATTTGCTACAAAGTGACAGAAATCGAGATAGTGTGGTACTGGTGAAACAAAAATAGATCAGTAGAACAGAATAGAAAGCACAGAAATAGACCCACACAGTACAGTCAACTGATCTTTTACAAAGGAACAAAGGCAATTCAAGGAAAAAAGATAGCCTTTTCAATAAATGATGCTGGATCAGGTGGGTATCCACATGTAAAAAGACGCATCAAAACATAGACCTTCCACCTTCCACAAGAATCACTTCAAAATGGATTATAGATGTAAATGTAAAACACAAAAGTATACAACTCCTAAAAAGTAACACAGGAGCAAATCTAGGTGACCTTGGGTTTGGTAATAACTCTAGGTACAACATGAAAAGCACAATCCATGGAAAAAAATGGATAAATTGGACTTCATTCAACTTTCTCTGCAAAAGACGCTGTTAAGAGAATGAAAAGACGAGCTACAAACCAAGCAAAAAATCTTTAGAAAAACACATATCTGATTAAGGACTTTTATACAAATTCTACAAAAAACTCTGAATCAAGCTGTTCTTCAATAGGTGAATGGATAAATAAACTGTGTGTATCTAAACAATTAGCTACTAAAAATGAGCACTAAAAATATTAGCTATCAAGCCATGAAGAGAAATGGAGGAAACTTAAATGCATATTACTAAGTAAAAGAAGTCAATCTGAAAAGGTTACATACTGAGCAATTCCAAGTGTATAACATTCTGGAAAAGGCAAAAGTATAGAGACAGTAAAAAAAAAAATTCAGTGGTGACCAGGTGTTTGTGGGGAGGGAGACGAAAAGGTGCGGCACAGGGATTTTTAGGGCAGTGAAAGTATTCTATGTGGTACTATAAGCATGGGTGTTTGTCATAATACGATTGTTAAAAACCGTAAGCTATGGACTTTAGTTATAATGATGTATCAATGTAGGTTTAATGAATGTAACAAATGTACCACTCATGTGGGAGATGTTAATGGTAAGAGAGGTTGGTAGAAGAGGTTGGAGCAGGGAGGTATGTGGGAACTCTGTACTTTACATTCAGTTTTGCTGTGAGCCTAAAAATACTCTAAAATACATTAATTTTTTAAAAATTTATTTATTTTTGTCTGCGTTGGGTCTTCGCTGCTGTGCGCAGGCTTTCTCTAGTTGTGGCGAGCAGGGGCTACTCTTCCTTGCGGTACGCGGGCTTCTCATTTTGATGGCTTCTCTTGGTGCAGATCACGGGCTTCTAGGCACACGGGCTTCAGTAGTTGTGACACATGGGCTCAGTAGCTGTGGCTCGCGGGCTCTAGGGTGCAGGCTCAGTAGTTGCAGTGCACGGGCTTAGTTGCTCTGCGGCATGTGGGATCTTCCCGGACCAGGGCTCGAACCCATGTCCCCTGCATCGGCAGGCAGATTCTTAACCACTGTGCCACCAGGGAAGCCCCAAAAGCACATTAACTTTTAAAAATTACAGAAGGCTCTCTGACCTTTTTTTCTTTTAATAAAGAGGTCTAGAGAAGGTTGGGTACACCTTTGGCACTCCCTGCCTGTTGCCATGTTGGGACTAGGTGGATGATCAGTTTATCTAGTGAAGCTAGAGATGGTTAACTGGCTGTTTCTGAGCCTGATAGAGCTAAAGATCATTACAGCCAATTCTCTTATTTGCAGTAGTTATGTTCTAGAGAGTCACCATGTACATTGAAGCAGTGAATACTGAATCATTGTTCTTAGAAGAAGTACATATACTATATATACCTATATAGTAGGTGAGAGATGGAGGCTGTGCTTTCAGAGGCCTGGGGTTAGCAGGAAGCCTGCCAGGGTTGAGGCAAAGCAGGAAATCAGACCTGAAACCCAAGTCTTCCCTTCCCAAAGCAAGATTCTGGGTGGAGCACAGACCATTTCCTTGAATATCATTAGGGCTCTTGCCTAGAATAGCAATGAAAGTAACGCCAACACTCAGCATTTTGATGCTGTAAAACCTCAGCAGGTGGAAGTCAGGGATTGGGGTGCAGGGGAACATGAGGAGGGTGGCCCCCCAGACTTTCTCCTTCCTGCCTTTCCCTCAGAGATCCACCTTCACCGCAGGAGGATAACGGTATATCCTGGTGAAACCATCGAGGAAGGGCTTACCTCCTACACCTATCTCCATTGTCGGCTCTCCCCCCAATCCAAAGTGCTTCTTATTGTGGAACCGAAACCCATTTTCCTGACAATGGAAATGAGACAATGAGTGCCGGCGTCGTGTTCACAGAGATGGAGGGAGATTGGGAGCGGTGAGGACGAGCCAATACTTGAGCTTATTGGTACAAGACTGGTGGAGAGCTGGGGGGAGCGCAGTGGCAGAAACAGGAAAGGTCCCCCCACTCTTCTCCCACCTCACAGCTGAAGGCTGGGTGTATTTAGAACTCCTCAGCTGGAGCCTGAGAAGACCCTTGTACAGGTTTGTATAGCCTCCCTTCCCTCTCCCAACACACACACACACACACACACACACACACACACACACACACAGCTACACACTCAGTGTAAATATCCTGGGGGCCTGATCAGATAGCCTTTCTCTAAATCCTGGAGGCCAGCCAGGAGTGCTTTCCAAATACGGCCACGTGCGCTGGGGGTTAGCAGGGTGGCAGGTGAGGGAGCAAAGAAGCTTCTTGCTCTATCCCCCAGGCAGACCTTGAATCTCCTCAATATGGAGAGGGCCCCCCTTGGCTCACACAGGACAGATCTGACGATCCCAGGCAGACGCTGCGCTTCTGAACCCGCTGGTGAGAGTAGACCTCAGCCTGCCTGTGGCCTCACTGCGCTCTGAGCGCCCTGCATGTGGGCCGGGCATCGCAGAGAGAGGCAGAGGATCCTGCCTGACATCGCTGCCCTGGCCCGTCAGGGGAGAGTGTCCTGTCAGAGGAGAGTGTCCTGGGGCTCTTCTTTTGTTCTCCCCTCTCCATGCTTCATAGGAGCATCCGCAGGGCTCACAGGTTAAGTCCAGACCTGAGTCCTACACATCCAGGGATTTAGCAGGAGGCATTCCCTAGGGGCCATGGGTTAATGGGAGCCTCTGAAAGGAATGCTTGACAGCTCTTTAAGCCTAGAAGAGCTTCCACCTTGTCACAGAACCTGGAAGGAGCTCAGGCTGGGAGGAGGGATGACATCTCTCTGGGCTGTAGAGCCATACCCACCCTGGATGGGGCGCATTCTCCTCGAGAAGGTGAGCTCTTGGCAGAAGGAGGGGAGAAGCAGGGAACCCTGAGAGCCCTGGGGATTGGGCTCAGATTCCACTTCTAAGGCTCTGGGATGTTTCCAGGTAAGATCTGAGGTGAACAGAGGGCTGAGACCTGGGGCCAGGAAGCAGCTCCCTGCTGCTAAGCCCTAGGGCACCGGGTCCTTTAGTCCCAGGTTCATCAACATTCTCACTTTCCTCCCCAAGAACTCATCCTTCTAGCAGACCGACTGAAAATGTATAGAAAGCAATAGCCCCTCTCTGCAGAGCAATGCACAACACACACACACACACACGCACACACACATGCACACACACACACATATATTTCATGCAATTTCAGGGAGTTCACAGATCTTATGACTCTCATCCATGGGCCTTACTCTGTACCAAGAAAAGTGGCCGAGGATTTCAAAGCCCAAGGCCTGAGGAATGGTGAGGATCTATAGTACCCTGGGCACTGTCTTCACCTGAAGGGCCAGGGCTTGCAGACGTGCCCAGGCCGCAGGGCCATGCCTCACACGTACTCGTGGCACAACCTTTGCTGGAAGGTGCAGTAGATTCTGGGAGCACAGCAGCCGCTGGCGTTTCCCAGCTTCCTTCTCCCTGCCCACCAGTAGCTCCATCCACTCCCCATCCACAGTCTCTCATGTCCTCCTCCACGTAGCAGGTCACCAGTGTGTTGATGACTCCACCAGGGAAGTGCTAGCATGGGAGAGAGGGCAGATCAAGAGTGCATAGAACAGTCTCTCCGGTCTTGCCCCGTGACTCCCCAGCTCTCGTACGGGGTGCTATTTGAGTGCTGAGCACCATCACACAGCACCCCCCGTGCTTTGGCCCCCCGCTGAATAAAGAGCTCAGCGTCAGCTGTAACGCTCTCCCCTGCCCCCAGCACCTGTGGGAGACTAGAGTTCAAGAAACAGAGGTACTGGGGGCTTCCCTGGTGGCGCAGTGGTTGAGAGTCCGCCTGCCGATGCAGGGGACATGGGTTCGTGCCCCGGTCCGGGAAGATCCCACATGCCGCGGAGCGGCTGGGCCCGTGAGCCATGGCCGCTGAGCCTGCGCGTCCGGAGCCTGTGCTCCGCAACGGGAGAGGCCACAACAGTGAGAGGCCCGCGTACCGCAAAAAAAAAAAAAAAAGAAAAGAAAAGAAACAGAGGTACTTGGGCTCAGCCCAGGTGCACTCACTGGTCTGCTCCTAGTGGAAGGGCTTTGGCAGTGTGGGAACTTCCTCGGTCCCTGGTGGGTAGAAGGCCCCTCCCCCTCGTCACTCTCTCATCAGGCTCTGAAAGAAGCCTCCATGGACCAGAATGTGGCAGAGGAGGATGCGCCTGGGAAAGGTACATCCTGACCCAGCTGCCTCTCACCATCTGCCAAGCATCAGGCTCTTTGCTCTACCCCTTGCCCCATCCAGGAGGGCACGAAGGTTGGCACCCACCCCTGGCCTTTGGTGGTGACAGGTCCTTAGAGCCCCTCAAAGTTCCATACCAGAAGCGAGGCACTGTGAGAGAACAGGCTCTCTGGGTAGGGTGACAATGAGGAAGGAACCGTGGAATTTGGGCAGCGCAGTGTGACAGAGCTTTACGGGGCCTTAGCAGAAATCCTGAAGGATTCTAGGTGGAGAAACTGAGGCCCAGAGAGGGGAGGGAATGATGGGCAGCGTGTTAGGGCAGTGCTGGAGTTAACCTCTGACCTTCCTGAAGCCTCCGAGTCTACTACACTACCAAATGTAAAACCGATAGCTAGTGGGCAGCAGCCGCATAGCACAGGGAGGTCAGCTCGGTGCTTTGTGACCACCTAGAGGGGTGGGATAGGGAGGGTGGGAGGGAGGGAGACGCAACAGGGAGGAGATATGGGAACATATGTATATGTATAGCCGATTCACTTTGTTATAAAGTAGAAACTAACACACCATTGTAAAGCAATTATACTCCAGTAAAGATGTTAAAAAAAAAAAAAAGTCTACTACCAACTGGGCCTTTTGTTTTGCAAATGCCACCCTCCTCCCTTACCAGGAGGGGTCTGTCAGCCCCACCTGGCCCTGAACCTCCCCAGGACCTTGTTTTCTCCACCCAGAAGGCGCATCAGCGTGGGCCACTAATTCCTCTCCATCACAAGCTGCAAGCCCCCAGGGAAGTTACACCCCCTCATGGGCAGCTCCCAGAGGGCAGGGGGTGGTAGGCAGGTGAAGACTTCTTTTCTGAGAAGGCAGGTCAGCCGGGGAGTCAGCTGCTCCATCTGTGTCCCGGAGAACGCAGCCCACGGAGGGTGAGGAATGGTCCTGTGCGCAGCTACAGCTAAGGCGAGGGCCTGTACCAGTGCAGATGGGTGCTGGCCGGAGTTCCACCCAAAGCAAGGGCCTGGCGGGGCAGCCCTGAGCCTGGAGGCTTTGTTCCCACCACACCAATGAGCGGGGGGCAGCAGTGTGTGTGTTTGTGTGTGTGTGTGTGTGTGTGTGTGTGTTTGTGTGGAGGAGGCCCCCAAAGGCTCCTGTCTCCTCAGGTTTCCGAGCTGGTGAGGTACCCAGTCTTGGGCAGCGAGGGGCTGGGCCGCAGAGTCAGACGTGGGTCCACGAGGAGTGCACGGGGTGAGGGAGGTGTGAGCCTAGCACTGCTTAGCAACCAAAAAAGATGGAGAAATAAATACACAAACCACCTTTCCAAACCTCTCCTGCACTGGAGCTGCGCATCCCTGGGACTGACACCCGGGGGGATGCTCTCACAGTCGTTCGTCCACAGCATCCCGGCTCCCAGCCCTGTGCCCTCTCTGCTATCTTGCTCTGAACTTGTTCTGGTTTCCGTTGCAGCAGTAGCTCCCGGAGGGTGGCATCTGGGCCCACGGATCGCCTAGGCCAAGGCTGCAGCCATAGGAATGCGTCCTGCCCGGCCCGCCTGCCAGGGAGTGAGGGCAGCCCCTGCCTCCAGAGGCAGCGGCCACTGCCTGGAGCCTGGGCTGAGGGCGACGCAGCCGGGAAACCAGTGATGCTGGGCTGGGGCCTGTCCTCCCCTCTACCCCAGGTCTCGTGCTGCCGCTTCTGAAGTACCAGGTGATCTCTCCCCTCCCACCCAGGCTGGGGCAGGGGTGGGGGCGGGCTCTTTCTGCACCTGAGCAACTTCCTGGAGGACGGAGATGAGGCAACTCCTAGAGGTCAGCTTGGACTCGCCCACCTGTGCCCCTGCTCCCTGGAAAGGGCTCTGGAGTGGCCCCCGCAAGCATCTCTTTCCCTGCAGGGAACCTCCGGGCAACTCTCTCCCACCCCCCCCACCTCACACACACACTTGATGAAGAGGGTCCATCGGGTACAGGGGTGAGAGTGCCTGAAGGGCCGCTGAACATCCTGGGCCTGGGAGCATTTGGATACACCTCGGGCCAGGATTTTGAGCAACACTGAAAGTTTGGTCATTTAATAATCCTAGTGACTGGGAGGGACAGCTTGTAGGCAAGCAGGTGTGCCTGAACCTAGTGCTTTGCTGGGCACCTGGGGTGAGGAGGTGGGACAGACCCCGTGCTTGTCCTTGGGGAAGCGAGATGAAAGCCTGGCACAGCTCTAGGGCCAGGGCAGGATGAGGTGGGGTGTGTGTGTGTGTACATGTGTGCGTGCGTGTGTGTTGCAAAGACAGGTGTGGGAACGGAATTCCTGGGGGAAGCAGGAGACATGGAGAGGCCAGGCCAGCTTAGGGGCAAGCCCCCCGCTAGCAGGACACTCCCCTGTTCACTCCGTCACCTCCGGAGCAGGGCCCTGTAGACTGCCAGCCCTCTTTGTCACAGTGAGGCCTTAGTGGCCCACCCTCCTGTCCCCCTGAGGAGCCTCACTAGTTAATCACCATCTTTGTAGAGAGGAGCCATCTGTTTTTTTCTTTCTTTTTCCTTTTTAAAAATGAGGTATAATTGACATACACATTAGTGCCAGGTATGCAACAGAATGATTCAATATTTGTATATGTTGTAAAATGAGCACCATAATAAATCTTTTTAATATCTGTCACCTTACATATTTACAGAGGTTTTTTTCTTGTGATGACGACTTTTAAGATTTACCCTCTTAGCAGCTTTCAAATGTGCAAATAGTATTATTAACTATAGTCGCCATGCTGTACATTACATCCTCGTGACTTATTTATTTCAAAAACTATGGAACACTATGTGAATATGCATGTCATCCGTGCCCAGGCTAATCTTCTCTGTATTGTTCTAATTTTAATTTTTTTTTTTTTTTGCGGTACGCGGGCCCCTCACTGTTGTGGCCTCTCCCGTTGCGGAGCGCAGGCTCCTGGCTCACGGGCCCAGCCGCTCCGCGGCATGTGGGATCCTCCCGGACCGGGGTACGAACCTGTGTCGCCTGCATCGGCAGGCGGACTCTCAACCACTGCGCCACCAGGGAAGCCCCTAATTTTAATTTTTAATTAATTAATTTTTTTAACGGTACGCGGTCCTCTCACTGTTGTGGCCTCTCCCATTGCGGAGCACAGGCTTTGGACGCGCAGGCTCAGCGGCCATGGCTCACGGGCCCAGCCACTCTGCGGCATGTGGGATCTTCCCAGACCGGGGCACAAACCCGCGTCCCCTGCATTGGCAGGCGGACTCTCAACCACTGCGCCACCAGGGAAGCCCTGTATTGTTGTAATTTTAGTATGTGTGCTCTCAGAGTGAGCACAGGAGCCTTCTTAAGGGGCCAGATCTCTTACTGCCCCACCCAGAAAAGTGCCTTCAGAGAAGAGACCCTTTTCTATTGTCGCAAGTTGTCTCTTCAGCCTATCCAGGGACCTCTCCAACACAAGAGTCCTCTCACTGTTGTCTAGAATCCAGCTCTGAACTTCCAGAATGATGGAAATGTTCTATATCTGCACTGCCCCAGGCAGTGGCTGCTAGTCACATGTGACCACCGAGCACTTCAAAGGTGGCTAGTGAAAACTTTTGTTGAATTTTCTTCAATTTAAATGTAGATGTAAGTAGTCACATATGGCTCGCGGCTACCCTATTGGACAGTGTAGGAGGTGATGGAGGGGCCTGTCCACTTAAGGTCATGGAGCCCCAGCATATGAGAGCTGGAGAGGATTCTGACTCCACCCCTTCCTTCTGCAGCGAGGAAGTAAAACCAGGCAGGGCAGGGGAATGCAGAGAATCAGCAGGGACACAAGGGGGTGGGCAGCGTCCCCATCCAGGCCCCTGACTCTGCCAGGGGTGCTGCAGAGCACTCCTGCCTGTGGGAATGCTGCCCTGGAGGAGCCCTGCGGTCCCACCCGATCCCAAGAGGCTGCATTCTAGAGGTGGCCTGGGTCTAGTTAGACCTAGTTCAGTGACTCAGGCTTTTTAATCAAATGAGGGCTGAGCAGCTCCTTTGAAGAGGGGCAGCTTCAGGGTCGTCGGGTAGACGCTGCCATCTCACTCCCTGGCTACACATCCCCTGTAGACAGCCCATGTGGTGGGAGCGGGAGAAGAGACTGCAGCCTGTTGAGTCCCAGGTCTGAGAGCTGGAGGCTAGCTGTGTGCTTGTGCGCGTGACCCCGTTCCCGCGTGAAGCTCTGTACCTGGGATGGCACAACCGAAGCAGGTAAAGCAGGAAGCCCCCAGGACCTGAGTCAGCTGGGCCGGATTCTAAGTCTTGGTTCTTCAGTATTTCACCAGGTGAACTTGAGCAAATGCCTTCCACACTCGGGGCCTCAGTTTCCCCACGTGTAAAGTGGGAATATCGGTCAGATCTCTGGCATTCTACGTTTGGAGGTGATGGTGCCTTAGACTGTGTCAATGGCTCCCAGGGCAGGGCAGAGGTGTCTGCAGGGGCTAGGGGGGAGTTTACCAGTGCACCAAAGGCTGGCTGGCTAGCTCAGCAATGCAGAGCCTGAGCTCGGGGCTGGCTCCCAGGAGCTGGGAGCGCCTTTGGGACCCACAGTCTCCTGCCACAACATTAGCCTTGGTCCTTGAGGGACTGGAGTGGGTACAGACCCGGCTCTCTGCAAACTTCCTACCTGCAGCTGTATAGAGAACTCCACAGTGGATGGATGGTGTCAGTCCCTGAAGGACAGAGTCTCTATGCTGCTCAATGCATCCAGTTTGTCATTCTGGGTCACATGATCACGTGGCCATCTCTCCCTCTGTTTCAAACCCTAGTGCACCCAGGTGCCATGGGGTTGTGAACATGACATCGTCATTCTTTGCCCTCAAAGCTGGTGTTGGGGGCAGGGCACACATCCAGGGGGAGCTCCAGCCCCCGTGCCCCACGTGAGGGCACAAGCACAGGCAGATGGGGCTCCCAGACGGGGCTCCAGCTGGGGGCTAGGGCTGAGGGCAGGGCCTGCCTGGAGGGCAAAGGGCCTCAGAGGGCCAGGGCAAAGTCAGTGCCATTGTTATGCTAATCAGATTTCTTGCAGAGCTTGGGAAGAAGCTGGAGCCCAGGACCTAGAGGGGCCTGGTGAGTGGTGGGACGTCCAGGCTGTGGAGGGCCCTGTGCACAGGTCATCGTTACTGTAGGGGTCCTGGCAGGAATCAAGAGAGTTTCTGACTGCCCAACACAACCATTCTCCCTTCACCTTGCCTCACCCCAGCAGCCGTCTGCAGAAACATCCCCTCTTCCCTGCCCATCCACACGAGGCCTCCATCACATTCTGGCCATTCGACCGTGAAACCCACGACACCCCTCCTGGATGGAGGCGCTGTGCTGGACCCCGGGCAGACAGTGTAGCAGGCGTAGCGCTGTCTTCAAGAGCGTAAGTCTGGCAGAACTCCTCATCCTCAACAAGGTATCTAACTTCTCTAAATCCTTTACGTGTAACAAGGGAATAAGAATATCCCCAGTAAAGGGTAACTGAAAGCATTTGGTGAGAAAATGGAGATAAAGAACAAACACAGTGAGTTGCAAACTTGGCTCCATACTGGAGTCACCTGGGGAGTTTTACACGCCGCAGATGTCCAGGTGCCACTCCCAAAGTTTCTGATTTAATTGGTCTGGGCTGCAGCCTGGGCATCGGAATTTCTACAAACTCCCCAGGGGACATGAACACGCAGCCAAGTTTGAGAACCACCGGTCTAGCATGTCATCTGTGTATAATAACTCATCCCCTTCGAGGGTCCCCACCCACCCTTCTCTGCCACTGAAGGGACGCGCCTGTAATACATTGTCTGCACCAGTGAGCGTGTTGGCTCTGCCTCTGAGGTGGGAGGAGCGGACTCGGAGGCTGGGCACCTGCCTACAGTCCCCGACATACTGGGGGAAGCAACACAGAGAGCCCACTTGACCTTTGAGTGCACAGTGCCCTCCCGCCCTGGGGGACCCAAGCCGCACGTGTGGAAATTATGTGGGAGGTGAGGAAGCTCCAGATGGCCTCGTTGGGACGTGATGCTGCCTGGGGGGATTTGGGGGCCTGGTACTCCCCCAGCACCTTCAGCTTCGTTGTGGTTTCTCCTCATCTGCGCTCAGCTCCTGGGCCCCTAGGCCCTCCATGAACAGCCGCAGGGAGCTGGTGGGGCCCGAGATGAGGATGCACTGGTGTCCACTACCGTGCAGCACTCTGCATAGAGCCAGGTGGGGCGACAGTCATACATACAGACAGACAGACAGAGGCTGAGGGAGCACGGCCGGGCTGCATAGCTTTCCCAAGTGAGAGTAGTCGCCATGTTGGTGGTCGGCTGCTGCAGCGGAGGGTGGGTAAGGTGTGAGCGGGGGAGGGAACATACTGCCCCTCACTCAGCTTAGTGACCCTCCACTGCCTCTCACTAGGGACCCCCCAACCCCATTCCTCTTATCTCCATGTTCCCCCCCCTTCCCTGGACAGAGCAGGCAGAGAGCACGTGTTGGCAGTGTTACCAACCAGGGTTCCTGGCCTCCTTAATCAACAGAATTGTTCAGAGGCCAGACAAGAAATTCAGGCCAGGCTTTATTGGGGCCCCTGCTGCAGCAGGGACAAGTAACAGGTTCCCTTGTTTGCTCGCTCGCTGAGGAGGGGTGAGTTGGATCCTTATGTGAGGTGAGGGCAGGGGTGTGTCTGGGCCGAGGGGTGGCGTAGGTGCTTTGCCCACCCCTTAGGGGTTGTGGTGTGCAGGGAGCACGGGCAGTACCCTGCTTTTGCCCCCAGCTTCTCTTTGTATCTCGTTCAGAATTTGCCCCAAATGCGCATGCATACAGTTATTTTTAGTCCCTTATCGTTTCTTTGTATTTGTGGCTCAAGGAGATGTTTGTCCAGGTGCAGGCATTGCAGCACCGCAGCACTGCAGCAAAGGGTCCCAGGTCCCAGCCTGTCTCAGCTGCGCCCTGAGTAGTGGCTGTACTGGGGGTCAGGGCAGGAGGATGGCAGCAGGATTTTTGGGGAGGGGGGACAGTTGAGGATTCCTGACCATTTCATTTTGATTGGCCAGGAGCCAGTCTTGCTGAGGCTCGAGTGATGGAAATTCCCTTGGTAATATTGGGAGGCCCTGCATCCCAGCACAACCTCTCCCCCCAGCAAATGGGAATTCCTATGGGAAAGATCAGAACCTCGTGGAGACACATAACCTCTAAGACCTAGGGACCGCAGCAACAAGGGAAGTTGGGCATGGGTGCAGGGCCAGGCAGAGGGAGGCGAGCGGATGGCAGGGCTGGGACGCTGCCTCATGAAGCATGCAGAACCTACGGCTTCTCCACCTTTCTTACCCCTCCCCCAGCCCACCCGAAGGTGTCTCTGCGATAGTCCAGCCTCACCCAATAAAGTAGCCCCACAGAAAAAGAGCAGGCACAGGACAGTGAGTAAAACAATGCAAACAAGGCACAACTGGCCCCACCCTCACACGGGTTTGGGTGGCTTCAGGTGGAGCAGGGACACCGGGTGAACAGAGGAGGGGCGGAGCCTGTGTGACCGTCCAGGCGGTCAGGGAGTACTGGTGGGTCCGGACCACTTGGGGCTCATCTCCTTACTTGCATTTTCTGCAGAGAAGGAACCAGCAACGAGGAAGCTTTTGTTCTGGGTCAGCCTAACCAACCTGTTGTTTGTCAGGGTGGGTATGACTCACTCTCATTTGCCCTTCAGGCAATGGTGTCACCAAGTCACTTCCTGAACTCGAGCAGCCTGAGTGGAGTAAAGGAGGGACCGGAGCTAGGGCTCCCGGGGCCCGGTCCTAAGCTGATCTCCCTGCCTTCTTCCCCTTCCACGCTGCGAGATGCCTCCCTTGGCTCGTGGCCACTTTGGGCCCGGTTTTCCAGAGTGCGTGTGCACGGGATGTGGCTCCCCCACATTCATAGGAGGAGCCCTCTGTACACGCACATGTGGCACAGTGTGAAGGTGTGCACACATCACTTTGTGCAAGTGTAATTGCATGTTTGCAAATTCAGCGCGAAGGTGCATGAGTTAGCACAAGTCCTCCCACCCGGCCCTCCCATGATGCCTCAGGATCCCACTGGATATTCCCTCTTCTTCCTTGAGGTAAAGGAGGAGGCACGTCTGCTTCTCCACAAGGCCTGCCTTATCCTGTCTGCTGGCTGCTCATCGCTCCCATAGCCTCCGGGCTCCTGTGCCCTCCAGGATCTCCTTTTCCCAGTTTTCAGTCTCTCTCTTTCCATTAGCTCTTAACTCCATCTACGAGCATGGCTCAGGCATCCACTGGCATTTAGGAACGCCCACCCTTCCTTACCCAGCTTCTCCTGTATCTCTCCCCACCTCTCACCCCACCCCCAACATTCCCTTCCCTGTTGAATTTCTCAGAACAGCCTACATCTGTCACGTCCACTTCCTAACACCAACATCTACCTCTTAGCTGCTCACCCTCTGCTCTCCCTGCTCCTCCTGTAAAAGAGCTCTTCTCAAGACCACCCCTGACTGTGGGACCACCAACTGTGGCCTTTTCTCAATGCTTCCCTTTCTCTTGCCAAACTAGAGACTCCTTTCCGTATTACCTCAGATTTCTCGGGACCCTCACCTTCCTCTCCATCCTCACTGTCACCGGCAGTGTTACTCTGATGACCCCTTGTCTCCTGCTCATACCGTATTTCTAAATCCAACAGCTTGGAGCAGGTCTCATCCCTGCTCAAAGCTGACAGCAGCTCCCCCAGGGCTTGCTGTCCTGCATAGAAGCTTAGCCAGGCACTGAAAATCATCTCCAGTTTCCAGCCCTGTACTCCCTGTGCTCCCGTGACACTCATCACAGGCTAATGTTTTGTGTCTTACCTGCTAGATTATAAGCTCTGTTGGGACAGGGACTCTGTCTTGTGCGCTGTGTTTATGGCTGTACCCCCAGAGCCAAGCACTGTGCTTGGCACATAAGTGCCAAATATCTGTTGAATCAATGAGCAAGTAAATAAATGAAGGAAGGAAGGAATGAATAAAGTTGACTGTCTCTGTGTGAGAAAAGCCATGGGCCTCACAGGAAAGTCCCCAGGTCATTGGCCCTACATACAAAGATGCAAGTCCTTCAGAATCACCAGCTTGGAGCTTGGAGCTCAGCTAGAAGCAGTAGAGCAGGGTACTGTCAATTCCCAGGCTCCAGAGTAGGGTAGAGTGGACCTCTCACCCCAAGTGTGATCCTTGGAGGGGCAGGAGAGCCCTGGGACAAGAGGGCAGGGGGTCAGATGACCTGGGGTGACCCCATATATAATCACCGTGTCCTGGTTCAAGAAGCCTTTGACCTTCTCTGAACTCTAGTGGATGCTGGGTGGTGAATTCTATCCCATTTTCCATGTAGCCAGAGGAGCCCAAGGAATCGTAGTGGCTGTGACTCTCTGGCAGAAGGACATAGGCTCAGGTCTGCTCAAGAGAGGCCCAGGCAGTGGGGCTGAGAGGCAGGCTGTGAGTGGGTGTGGCCAGTGTGGTTGAAGACTTAGGTGCAGGAATGGGATAGTCCTGGAGTTGGGCTCTTGGAAAATGTCTTTCATGGATCAAGGACGGTGATCCTTGAACACTTCTTCTGTGCTTATACCTCTAAAACTTTTGTCTCAAATGACACATTTAAAAGCAACTGCTAACAGTGGGATGGGGAGAAGATTCTGGGCAGAGTTTTCAATAAGAGGCTGTTGACGGAGGATGGGGATGGACGAACACAAGTGCCTGGGCTGCGTTTGAGGAGTCAGTCCTGTCTTGGTCTCAGAAGAGCTGGGACGTGGCCTTCTGGGTGGGCCAGGGGTACCTGGAACTTGCCATCTCACCTTGGTGGCCATCTCTAGAAAATGGGTACCATGTTTCTCCTTTCAGGGCCCGGGGAGCAGAGGCAGAGAGGAAGCAGTTCAAACAGCAGCAGGAGGGCTTACCTGGGTGGGGGTCAGAAACACCCCCAGGCTGGGGAGAGGCCCGGAGGTCCTGGGTGTGACTGCAAGCAGCAGAAAGAGAGCTGCTCCCGATGCGGGGCGGGGACCAAGAGGTTGGGTGAACCTGTGTCAGAGGTGACTCTGGAGGCCTGGGGGAGGGCGCTGTCTTAATCCATTTGGGCTGCTGTAAAAATAGTACCATAAACTGGGTGGCTTCTCAACAACAGAAACATTTCTTACAGTTCTGGAGGCTGGAAGGCTGAGGTCAGGGTGCTAGCATGGTTGGTTCCGGCGAGGGCCCTCTTCCGGGTTGCACACTGCGGACTCCCCTTGTCTCCTCTCGTGGTGGGCAGAGGGTGAGAGAGCTCTCTGGGGTCTCTTTTATAGGAACATGAACCCCATTCACGAGGGCTCCCTCCTTGTGCCCTAGTCACCTCCCAAGGACCCCACCTCCTACTACCATCACATCGGGGTTAGGATTTACTTAATGGATTTGGGGGAGACAAACACTCAGTCTATAACAGGTGCTGGTGCTGGTCTTCCCATAGCACTGGGTCTGTAGGGATGAAAGAGTCTGCTTGAGGGGTTGGGGGGCCTTGGGCTTTGGGGTCTTGCCTGGCTCTACCCTTAGTGCTTAGGGTGGGATTAGGCAGGTTGTACAAGCTCTCTGGGTTTCCATTTTGCAGCAGGGAATGGACGGGGCTTCTTGTTTTAAAACTTCCAAGGAAGTGGGAGACTCAGTGAGACAAGAGGACAAAACAAAAACATTGAAAATGAAGTAAGAACGTTCCGAGACCTTTGATGAACCACTGGTGTAGAAGAAGGTCAAGCTGTGCTGAGCCTGGTCACAGAAGCACCCACCTTAGGTCACACATCCCTCCCACCCGCCAGTGACACTTGGGCTGGGGTGAAGAGCCTCTGACTTGTCCCAGAGCTCCTTCCCACTCAGTGTGCCTCAGGCTTTCCAGCTGTACAATGGGGATTTTCTAGGGTGCTCATGTGCTCCTCAGCAATTCAGTCCAAGACAGTAGAGAAAGAACGGACCTTGCAGGAAAGAAAGTCTTAGGTCCAAGAGAGAAAGGAGACGGGGAGGAAGTGAGGGGCTGAGCATCCAGGAGGTTGATGAGGACGGCAGAGCCGTTGCCGCTGCCGAAGGGCAGTCTCTTGGTGAACTGGCTCCACTTAGTACGGAGCCTGGCCACATTCATGCCTCCTTGCTCCTTCCGGCTTTTCCAGACTGAGAGCATTTTCTAGAGGGAGATTCTGGCCCAGGGAGGGGGAAGGAAAAATAGAAGAGGCCTGTACTCCCACAAAGGCAGAGTCCCTAAAGCCACCCACTGCTTCTGCTACTGCTTCCCCCAACCTTAACCCAGGCACCTAAGCCTCACGCTTGCTCCCTGTGGCCTCTGAAGGAGGATTTCCAAGTCTCCACCAGTCAATTGCACCGGCATTAAATAAACCTCAGCTAAGTGCCTCGTGTTGTCTATGACCTTGATCACTGCAAGGCCATTCACTCAATCATCCATTCCATTATCTCGTGCTGAACACCTACTCTGTGATTGCCCTGTGCTGCATGCTGGAGATATAGGTAAAGATGATTACTGCTGCCTTCAGGGAATGCCAGCAGGCCGGGACACAGACAAGATGCAGTGACATCTCTGAGCAGATGAAGTCTGCGCCTCGTGATGCTGGCTGGGGGAGGCAATGCCACGTAGGTCCTATAGGTGGCAGCAGATGCCCATCGCAGCCCGCAGGGGCTCCTGGACACCTGGGGGCAGGTAGCCAGCCAGGTGCCAGGGGGTGAAGTGGACCTATGGAACTGGGTGGAGCAGGGAGAGAGGACATCACCTCCAGAGAGTCTGTGTACTTTGTCCTTAGAAGGATGTGTCTGAGCCTAACTCCCAGTTCCTCAGCATCTTGTCCAGACACCTTCCCATCACCTTTGGGAGGCAGAATTAGTGACCTTGGAAACTCACAGCGTACTGCGCTGCTGCTGGGTGAGTGCCAAACATTGTACATACACCCATGTAGGCTTCATAACAACCGTGCAAACTAGCTGTCCTTATCCCCGTTTTATAGACGTGGAGACTGAGGCTCACAGGGATGTAGGTGACTCAGAAGTGATGGAGCAGGGATTCAAAGCAGCTGTGGTTGACTCTGTTTCTATAAAAGCCCCCTGGGTTCTGCTGACAGGAAGCCTGCTTTCAGATGCCTGGAGGAAGATGGCCCCAGCTGTTGTGTGGGGAGCGGCAGGACCCCAGCTCAATTTAACTTTGCAAGAGGCTTTCCCCATCCAGATGGAGATTCCCTCTTTCTTTTCAGCTGCTAGTTCTCCTTTATTTCCACTCTCCTTGCCTTCCCATTCTACTGACCGTCCCACCACTGTGTCCAAGAACATGAGTTCTATTTTCACACCTCTCCGTGTGATACGGTAGGGTGAAATGACTTGTCATATTTGGTTTCCTGTTCACAAAATGTTTTTACAATTATGATCTTATTTGATTCTCAGCCTTCCCATGAGGTGGGTAATTTTATTATTCCCATTTTACAGATGGGGACATGGAGGGCCAGAAAAGGTTTTACCTCAAAGAAGGTGCATTCCCCACTCTTGATTCCAAAGAGCCTCTGCTCTGGAACTTGACTTTTACCAATCTGCTTTCAGAAAATCACTTCCTTCTTCCTTTCCTTTTCCCACCCAGGTCTTTAATCTTCAAAGCCCCTCATCCAGGAAGCTTGCCCCAAGGCCCACAGTCCATACTGGCTTGCCGCTCCTTGGGCTCCTGCTTCTTTCCCCCTGGGTGCTCACAGCCAGCACTGCATGACCTAATGCTTTGGAGGCAGTACAGTGTGGTGGGAAGGAGGGCATAGTGGCTGTGGGGTGGTGCCTGAATCCCAGTGCCTCCCCTTACTTCCTAAGTGATTCTGAGCAGCTGACCTACCCTCCCTGGGCCTCCACTGAGCCCCGCTATAACAATGGGCTTAATGGCAGTGCCTAGCTCGGAGGGTCTCTGTGTGGATCAAATGAGCTGCCCACTGGCCAATAAATGTAATTGCATATGTATAAGGCAATGAAAGCAGCTTGAGAACTGGAATCACTCCCAAAGTGCCTTGTGTGTTGCTCTGCACAGAGCAGTTGGTAAAATTCCCAAAATTGTGTTTCAAAAGCCTGAGAACCCTCTCCACCCTGACCAGTTCCTGGCCTGACTTCTCCTTTGGAGGAGAACAAGGGAGGAAGGTTTTACCTCCCTCTGCCCTCCCCCGGGACTGGGGCTGCCCTAGGCCTGAGCTCACTGTGCCCTTGTCCTAGCCTCCCAATCCCGCAGTTCTCCCCGGGAACTTGGGGAAGGGGAAGTAGGCTTTGGAAACAACCCATCAGGCATGTGTCCAAACTCAGCCTCTGACTTATGGCCTAAGGTTTGCTGTTCAACCTCCCTGAGCCCTGATAACCCTCATCTGTACAATAGGACTGTTGGTTTGAGATGAGGCATGAGAAAAGATGCTGTGAAACCTAAGCATTTACAGGCTTAGCAACTGCTACTGTTATCAAAGCCCACCCTCCTCCCTTAGGTCCTCTGGTCCCACCTGAGCTTTCTAAATGGAAACCCCCTTTCTCCTCATCATTGGGCCCTCTCCCAACCCTGCCCTTCCCCTTCTGAGCCCTAACGAATTGCTTGTTCTCACAGGGCTTGGCACAGAACGGACGTTGTCTTTCTCCTCCTTCCTCTTGGCTGCCTTAAGCTTTTCTTTTGCCTTTTCGCTGCTTTTTAGATCTTAACATTTATGATAATCCGCCTTGTAGTACTAATAACAGCTGAGTCCTTACAACATTCCCTGCACTGTGGTAAGGGCTTTCCATGCATTATCTCAATAAATCTTCAGAGCATCCCTCTGCAGTAAGTCCTGGCATTATTCCTGCTTTAAAAATGAGTAAACTGAGACTTGAGGGGTTACTCGACAAGAGGAAACTTGTCCACGGTTTTGGACCTGGTTAGCGCTGCTCGTGGAGCAGCGCTGCAACCCAGAAATTCCCCAAATCCAACTCTAGTAGCCTCGTCTGCTTCCCTGAGGGAGCTCACCGTGCCCACACCCTTCTAGATACTTCGGCTGTGAGCCCCCTGAGGGCAAGGGCATGTCTTAATTATCTCTGAGATCCACACTGCGCCTAGTGAGGGGTGCCTAATGGGACCCTCATTAGGTAGGGGAATCTCTTTGCCCTCCCTCTGCCTGAGTCGCTGTCTGAAGGCACTGGGGTCTGCGTGCGGGCTGGAGGTGCAGGAGCCCCGGAGCACCAGCAGGCGTCCCCCGTGAGGCATCCTGCCCCAGAAGTTCTATGCCACTCCCCCGTCTGGGGCTGTCTGTCTGGGATCCACTGAAGCCTGTCGCCGTGGAGCCCTTCTCCTCCTTTTGCACACTCCATACGTGGGGAGGTAGTCATTCTCCTATGCGTTGATCTATTATCCTGGGGCAGACGGCAGGGCAGCCAGTAACAAGTCTTACCCACAGTACCTAGCTAGGTGGGGGAAGGGTAACCAGCAGAGGGGCTGGAGGAAGCGGGGCTGTGGGAGAGGAAGGCTGTGCCCAGTGACGCCAGCAGCTGCCCCATCCCAGCCTGGCCCTGGGCTCCCTAGAGGGGGCAGAAGCTGATGAGGAAAAGCACTGCTCAGGGACAAGGTCAAAGCTGAGATGGGCATAGAGCCTAGATTTCCAACCTCCCAGCTCAGACCCCACCCCCATGCCCTCGAAGCTCCAACCTCTGTACTAACCTTGGCTGTGCCTGTGTCTGGCCTCTCCCAGGCTGTGTCTCAGTGTTCCCATCTGGAAGATGTGTGAGTCCTCCTGCTTGTTCCCTGACAGAGCTGGGCCCAGGGGCACGGATGCTGCCTCTCTCCAAGCCTCTATGAGCAGCAGCTGTTTATGGGAAAGTGCACCACAGACTGGCGTGAGAAGAAGCACCTAGTGGAACCTTCTGGAAGTGGGGAGTTGGGGGAAGGGGGGCTGTCCATCCTCAGTTTTCCTAGTATTGGGGGGAAGGATGGGCAGCCCTCGGGGTTTGGGGAGGCTTCTGCAGACAGGGCAGTTTCTGCTTGGCCCTAACTCCTTTTGGGGCCCCATCTCTCTGCTCTTTTCCCTTTTCCCTGTAGCTTTCAACCAGTCTGGGGCAGCTCCTTAGAAACACATTCACTCCCCAAGTCTCAGGAGGGGTGCTATTTATTCAGCCTACTATGCTCTCACTTGGTTTTGCCCTGCTGATTCTTCCCAGGCCCACTTTCAATATTACCATCTCCTCGGGGAAGCAGGTCCTGACTCCGCCTGGAGTTGACTGCTTTCTCCTGTGGGCCCCGCAGCACAGGAATGAGCCCTACTTTGAGAGCACTGACCTCAGTTACTTACGTGTATAGGCATCTGCCTCTCGCCCAGCACAAAGTAGGGGATAATACTTATTAAATGAGTGAATTAGTGAACTGTGATGGACAGTGCAAAGAGCCCTGGACCAGTTGCAGGGGCCTGGGTTCTAGTTCTGGCTCTACCATGGACTTGCTGTGTGATATTGGACCCGTCCCTTCCCCTCTCTGGGCCTTAGTTTCCAAAGAAGTACAATGAGGCAGGAGGCTAGGCGGGCTCTCAGATGCCCTCCAGCTCAGGCCCTCTAACATTCTCAGTTCTATGGATCTTTCTGCTGGGGGAGGAAGTAGAGTCCCAAAGGGAACGGCATGTGCAAAGGGCCTGTGGAGAGGAAGCAGCGTGAGAACAAGGGGCTGAAACAGAGCCAGCATGGCTAAAACAGACTGATGAGAGGGAATGGGAGGAGAGGTGAGACCGAGGAGGCAGGGGATGATGAGAGCAGATGCTTCCTGTGCGCCAGGCCCCATTAGAAGTGCTTACCACATTCAATTCTCATAACAACCTGTGAGGTAGGTACCATTATTGCCTCATTCATAGATGAGGAGACTGAGATCAGCAGGGTTTAGAAGGTAACTTGCCCAAGGTCAGACTGACAGAAAGTGACGGGAGAGTCGGGCTGTAAATTTAGGCAGTATGACCCAGAGCTCATTCCATAGCTGACTTGAGTGTTGAACCATAACGGTTCTTGAACCCCACATTAAAAAGTCCTATGTTTACCCTAGAACCCATGGGAAGATTTTGATGGTTTACGCAGGGGATGGTGTGATTAAATGTGTTGTTCAAAGATCACTCTGGCTGCAATGGGACTAGAACACTGTAATATACCCGTTAGGAAGCCATGGCATTTGAACTCTAGACTTACAATAGAAGCTTGAACTAGGGTGGGGGCATGTGGTGGAGATGAAGAAGATTGGACTGAACGGAGCAAAATTTAGGAAATAAAATTCACAGAAGAAGATTGGACTGAACGGAGCAAACTTTAGGAAATAAAATTCACAGGACTTGGGGATTAATTAGATATAAGGAAGTAAAGGAGAGAGAGGTTTCCGGACGCCTGGTGATACATAGGGTGGAGTAGGAGAGAATGAGGATTCCAGAAGGGAAAGAAGGTTGAGGAGATCATGAGTTCAGGGACCTGTTGAGTGTGGGGCTACTCATGAGACATCCCAGGGGTGATATCAAATGGCAGGTGGATCTATGCATCTGGTGAAGGATTTATGCATTGTTTGCAATTGGTACTTAATGCCATGGGTCTGAATGACATTAGCCAGGGAGGAAATACAGAGCAAGGTCAAAGGCTCCAGATTTAATGGACCAGCAGGGAAAAGAGTCTACACAGGAGACCCAAAGGGAGTAGCCAGAGAAAACCATTAAGTGTCCCTGAAGCCACAGAGGACTGTGTTGAGCAATTGGTCTGTGTGACTCAGGGTAACAAGTGTATGTGCAGCCATGGGTGCTTTTAGCAGGAACTGTTCAGTGAAGCGGAAGGGCAGGAGACCAGGCATGGGCTGAGCCATGATGGGAGGGGGGCAGGCAGCTATTCTGAGAAGCTGGGCTGTAAAGAGGAGGAAAGAAGGGACCAGGGTGCTGGCTGGGTCAACATCTGTGTGGATGGTGGTCCATCCAGGCTGATCCTGGGAAGCTTGGGGTGAAGGAGGTCTGTGAGTCAGGAGCCAAAGTCTTTGCTTAATGATGTGGTGGGACCTGGAATCCAGTCATGACAGTAGTGAGTGAGTGGAGAGGGTCCAAGGTAAGAAAGCTTCTCCCAATGTCACCTCAGCCTTGAGCCTATGACACAGGAGGAAACCAAGACTTAAGAGGTTAAGTTATACATCCTAATTCGAGGGGGCGGGTACCCTGCCCCAGAACCTTGTTTCTCCCTCAGTGAGGCCGTCTGCTGATGCAGAGTCGGTCACGAATCTCAGGAGAGGGATGCTATCTCCTTTCCTACCAGCAGGTCTGACACGATTGTGACCAGTCATGGCCAGTGGGGGAGACTGACCACCCATCCTTCCTCTCCCTCTCCTCTCCCCAAACCCTAGAGCAGGCAGAGCAAGGAGCAGACAGGGAACAGGTGTGCAGGGGTGGTGGGGAGATGGGGCAGCCCGGGGACTGCATCCGAAGGAGAGTGACACCAGCCACCGTTTACTGAGCACCTACAAAGTGCTGTGAAGTTCTTCGAATGATAATATTTCATCTGGGCAGCCCTATTACGTGGCTACTCTCATTTCCACTGTTCAGACAAGAACATTGAGGCTTTAGGGAGCTTAGAGAAGAATGGGCTGAGGGCTCTGCCTCTTGACTCTGGGACCCCTTCTGTGGCTGTGGTGTCAGAGAAGACTGGCAGACCCAATGGGACTCAGAGAGAGTGGTACTGCACTGTGGCGGGCCGTGTGGAGTGATGCCAGCACCAGAAGGGACAGCTTTTTTTTTCCAACCACTCCACATGGCTTGTGGGATCTTAGTTCCCCAACCAGGGATCTAACCCATGCCCCTGCAGTGGAAGCGTGGAGTCCTAACCACTGGACTGCCAGGGAGTTTCCAGTAACAACTTTTTAAAGCTCCACACCCAGAATGGTGCTGCAGGACCCACACATATATTTTGAGTCAAGATTCAGGACTCTGATGCGATAAAGGCAAGTTCTGGTTTGTTTTCCCAAGTTTCTTTTATTTATCTCCTGATTTCTTTTTGTTGTACTTCTTAAGAGATCTCCTTCACTTTGTTTTCCAACACTTTTATTACCTTAAAACATTTTTGCTCTCATATTTTTAACTTCAAAGGCCCTTTCTGAGCCTCTGATGATGTCTATTTTTATTGCACCCACTACTTGCTTTATGGATGCAAAAATTTCCTCGTATGTCCCTGGAAGAGATTGATGACAGACGAATTTTTAAAAACGTCATCTCTGCATCCTGCATTGTCTCTTTTGTGTGTGTTCGTTTGCTTTGGTCTCTTCTTCCAAGCTGGAGGCTTCCATTAAACTCCTCTCCTCTCTATTCATGATTGAGAAGTAAGAGGAAGGGCCGAGAAGCTCAGTGTATGTGGAAGAGGCTCGTGAACTGGTAGCGCGAAGTACCCCATAGCGGAGGCTCTGAGTTGGCTTTCCCTGGGGCACCCTCCAGTGCCAGTATCTGAAGGTCTTTTTGTTGAGATCTCTATCTCCCATCTGGGGAAAATATACCTTTCCACCTCCTTTCTGGGGACAGAGATTGGGAAGGTGCTGAAAGCACACCAGTCCATATACAGACTAACACACAGCTTCTATTTTTCCAGCCCCTGTCTGTGTTCCCACCCTCACTGTGTTGAGTGCATCTCTACTGGACACGATTGAAGTGTCTCTACTGCAATCTCCAAGAAAGGAACCTTCTGGCCTCTTCCTGGTGGGGTAGCGTGATAGCATGGCTGTGTCTGCAGGGGAGAGGGCACAAGGGAAGTCTAACTTCTCCGTGACAGATTCTCAGCCGGTGCCCCTGTTTCCCGTCCAGGCTTCATCTCTTCCGGACACATTCCAGTCCCGAGACCTGGTCCTGGGGTGCATCCGTCATGTTCCCGCCGCATAACCCTTGCTGGCTCTGCTGGCTAAACGCTCCCTCTGATTTCTATCTTCAAAATCTGGTTGTCATTTTTCATCAGCCATGGTTTCCTCTCCCTGCTCTTCATCCTTGAGGGTTTATACCTTTCTTGTTCCTTTGCTGTCTTTTAAGAGGCTTAGGGAGAGAACAGACATAAATGTGTCGAAAGTGATACTTGGTAACATTTTATGAAGGTAGTATGTTGAAGGAATAGTTGTTAAGACCATATTGGACAGACATTAAAGAAACCACGGGAAAACAAAACAACAATGTGGTGAAGATGGGGGCTATCTGTCCTGTCCTAGCGCCCCCAACACCGAAAGGAAGCCCTGCCCCTGACTTCCAGCTCTGAGCCAAGCATGGGACCATGCTGGGCTCTGATGTCTTTTAAAATGGAAGGTAGGGATTGGCAGGATGCACTAAAGCTGAGAAAGGGCATACTAGCTTTCCCTGGACTCCTGTCCCTCACCTTCTTGAGACCATGCCTGGACCCTGGAAGCTGCAGGTGGAGGGATAAGGAGGTGGGAGCGGGGCAGCGCGGAGGGGGCAAGAGCTCCTTGCCTGACGCCTGGTGAAGTTCGAGGGGAGAACTGCTCTGGGGATAGGTGGCTTCACCTTGGTTGTCACCAAAGGAGTGTGGAGATCTGTGAGACAGAGTTAGGCTGACTGCCAGCCCTCCCTCCCAAGACAATTCATTCAGAAAAAAGGTTGGCTCTGCTTAAAAGGGTGTGGGCCAGACAAAGAGAGACTGCCGTGTGTTTGGAGTGAGAATGTGGGAGTCCGACTCTTGACTCTGTAACTTTCCAGTTATGTGACCTGGGGCACACTGCTCAACCTCTCTGAGTCTCAGTTTTCTCTTCTGTACAATGGGCATAATGTGCCCACCTCATACAGTTGTTGTGAGGATGAAATGAGGCAGCCCTGTGCGTGGCATGCAGTAGGCACTCAAAAACTGACATTTAAAATATGAAAAGTGATGTTGGAACGACTCCCTGCATCCCAACCCCTTCCACTGCTTATATTCTTCCGCAGTGGTGTATGGCCAGCCCACTACTACTGTAACAGATTCACCACAAGGGGCGATACCTATGAAGAGAGCCCCCTCCACCTTTCCCCTTCAAGGGATGCCCAGGCCCTCCTGGTTCCTTGCTCCTTGGGCACTATTTGGAGATTCCAGGAAGAAGTGTGTTTGGGTTTGGGCACCTCTAGGTGCCCAGGTCTCTAAGCCTACCCAGAGTGGATCTGGAAAGAGAGATGGGGGTCCCTGGGGCAAATAATGTCTATACCCTTCACAGCCTCCAATCTACCCTGTACCTTCCCTCCAATCAGGACAGCAGGTCTAGTCAGGCTGGGAGCCACATGAGGCAGAAAGATCCCTTTTGTCCCATGCATATTCCCATGCCTTCCCAAGGGCTCATAAGTGCAAAGCCCAGAGTCTTGCAAACAGTAGTCCCAGGCCAAGAAGCATGAGACAGGCAGATCTCCTCCCTTCCAGCTATCTGCTGAAGCAGGGCCTCCACATGGCTAGGTCCTGGAGGGCCCTCAGGCTGCAGTGGGAGCTGACAAAGCCTAAAATGTAGCTGGAGGAGCCCACACCACACACAGGGTCACACAGTGGCCTGTGCATGAACACACACATTTCTCCTATTTACCCTCACATGCACTTACCTCTCTCCCATAGACAAGTCTGCTTCTTCTACCAGAAAGCACATTCCACTCCCCTACCTCTGAAGCAGCACACACACACACACACACACACACACACACACACACACACACGCACACTCCTATCTGCCTAAACTTCTGAAGAAGGGGCAGAAAGGCTAAGAACAGAATTCAGAGACCCATCAACCTCTTTCTTTCTACCCATAGTCATCATCAGAGAAAGGAGTGGTCCAGAGACTAGGAGAAAGGCTGACTTCACAGAACAGTGTTGAGTTTGTGATTGTTTACCCAGAAGTACAGAGACACACCCCTGGCTGTTTGGGGATGATATGCCCTCTCCAACATCAACAGCATCACCCCTGTGGTGACACGCTATGATATGAGCTCAGGGCAGTATGCGTAATTTGAGATCCTGAGGTCAGTTTCAAGGATAGAGATGGAGGTGGGGCAGGTCGTCACCTTCCCATGCCAGCCTATCTCGTTGCCATAGCAACACAGCTCTGCCTTCATCCCCTGGAGTCCTGGTTTCTGTCATGGGTGGAACACTGTGGCACTTCACTATATGGTCCTGGGTACTGCATTCCCTCTGGGAAAGAACATTTCCATCCTAGACCAAGCAGGATAGGGGTGGCCTGAGGCTGTCAAGTAGGGCTGGGTTTTCTCATTTGGGGGGAATGTGGGTTTCCTAGGGTTTCCCACTGACAAGCTCTACTCCTTCCTACAGCAATTCCAACTCACGCAGCTATCGGGCCCCTGGAAATGTCCCCATAGGTTGACTGCCCTTTCTTGATCTGCACCACAGCTGACTCTAATAAAAACCCTGCAGTCTCAGAGAAGTGTCACAGTGCAGTGGGGGAGCCAGACTCTGGTGTCAGGAGCCCTGGGAGCGAGTGTTAGGATTGCCAGTCATTGGCTGTGTGCTTTGAGTTGTTTGTCTTTCTCTGTGCTCAGGATTCTCGCCTATAAAAATAGGGATAACACGCACATCTCCCTGGGTGGTTACAAGAAAGTGACACATATATCGCACCCATCCTGGGCTCCAGTACAGGAGGGTGGAAGGCCCAGGCCACCGTTGGTTTCTCTTGCATGTGGAGGGGGGCTTCAGTGCCTTGAGGCTGAGCACTCCAGCAGAGGTCTGACTGTGAGGGTAGGATGATACATAAGCCTCGGTGGACAGGACTGTTTCCGGGGATGGCTGGCACCATCTTCCAGAGCATGGTGTCCAATTGGCTGCCAAGTTCCTGGGAAGGGGGAAGGTGTTACCGTGGTCTGCCTTCCTCTGGCCTAGATTGGAACTACTCAAAGTGTGGGCCGTGGTCCATGGCCCTCTGAAAAATACCCCATGGCAGTGAAACAAACACAGGAATTCAAAGGACGTCTTCAGAACATTGTTTTAGAAATTTGACATTGCTGAAACATCCAAGTGGCATCCAAGTTGGGCTTCTCTTGAGTTATTTTTTAAGATTTCAGTTTGCTAGTGATTCATTTTTTATTGTATTTTTTAAAAAAGCATTGATCTGGAATGGATTGGGGGAAAAACACTATTCCTTCACCACTTAGAGTTTGAGAAGCACTGCGCTTGATAACATCAAAGCCATCTTAAGATCAGCTCCAAGTCCAATTGAGGAGAGAAGGGGAAAAACATCAACAGCACTGGTTGCAAAAATTAACCACAAATAACATGCTGATGAGTTGGCAGCGTTTCCATTGGACTGTGAGCTCCTTGGGGCGGGTGGGGGCCATGTTCACTTATTTGTGCTCTTCAGTGTGCTTGTGATGGTGCCTTGCATACAGTAGGGCCTCAGTAAATGCTTGTGAAATACATAAAAGCTAATGAAAAGCTTGTGGTAACAGGATTCAAGAAAGTGGAGCTAAGACCATTATGTCTCTGCCTACCTGTGATCCAACTTTGGTCTCTGAGAACAATCATTATCACTCCCCAATAAGCTATGTAAAGACGAAATGAAGAGGAGAAATGATCTAGAGCAGGGTGTCCCCAAATTCTGTGTCCTGGTACTGGTCCGTGGCCTGTTAGGAACCAGGCTGCACAGCAGGAGGTGAGGGGCAAGTAAGCGCGCAAAGCTTCACCTGTATTTACAGCCGCTCCCCATCGCTCACATTACAGCCTGAACTCCGCCTCCTGTCAGATCAGCGGCGGCATTAGATTCTCTTAGGAGCGTGAACCCTACTGTGAACTGCGCATGCGGGGGATCTAGGTTGCGCGCTCCTTATGAGAATCCAATGCCTGATGACCTGAGGTGGAGCTGAGGCGGTGATGCTAGCGCTGGGGAGTGGCTGCAAATACAGATTATCATTAGCAGAGGGGTCTGACTGCACAGAGCCCATAATAAATCAACTGCTTGCAGACGCATATCAAAACCCTATCAGTGAGTGGCAAGTGACAATGAAGCTGCCTCTTATGGAGTAGGCTGGACATAAGCAACACACTTTGGGTGTCACTGTCTCCCATCACCCTCACATGGGACCATCTAGTTGCAGGACAAAAAGCTCAAGGCCGCCACCGATTCTGCATTATGGTGAGTTGTGTAAGTATTTCATTATATATTACAATGTAATAATCATAGATATAAAGTGCACAATAAATGGAATGCGCTTGAATCATCCCGAAATCATCTCCCTCCGCCCGCCCCCGCCCCAGTCCGTGGAAAAATTGTCTTCCATGAAACCAGTCCCTGGTGCCAAAAAGATTGAGGACCGCTGATCTAGATCACCTTAAACCCCATCTTCCCCACTCCTGGGAAGTTTCTTCCCTTCCCAATGAGGGTTAACAAGGTCAATCAGGAAGGCACTTCATATACACAGTTGAATAAGTTAACCATAATTTTTGACAGTTACACTGTGCAAGTAGATCTGAGTGGACAGTGACCCCAGCCAGTTGCGGTGGGAGATCAGTGGAAATGAGACCTGGTGTGAGCGTGTGCTGTAGGGGTGGTGGGGTTGGCTGTGAGCCCTGCTCCCCAGTGCCCTGGCACAAGTTGGAGAAAAGGAGTATGGTACAGTCCAGAGTCCATGAAATGCACCCGGGGGGCCCTTCCAAACCCCTACACTGCCTGGGGCCTTTGATTATGATCTGAAGTTGGATTTCAACTGGAATAAACTCTTAGCATGAGAAATCTAAAGCCTTTCACCCGCGTCTAAGCTGCTTTTATTTCTCTCGTCTGATCTTCTCATTTGCTCGGGTGCCTGGTTTAGCATTAACGTCTGAAGGATGAGTTGCAGCACGTATTCACTCCTCTTTAAAGAGAGAACTCGGAGAAATGTGAACAGGGGGTTTGGGGTGGGAAATGCCCATGCCGGGCCAGGCACTGGGCTTGGCACTGCAATTGTAAAGATGAATAAGCCCGCTCCCTGCCCTGCAGCTCTCACCATCCAGCTTACACCTGTCGCCAAGTGAGGCATGGGTGACCTGCAAGGAGACACTTCCTAGGAGGTGGTGTGTGGCAGAATTCTGAAGGTGAGGATTCTGCCAGGTGGAGCAGGGAAGAAGGACCCCGTAGGCAGGGGCAGGTAACGCACGAGTGGGGACTGGCGAGGTGTACGCAGTTTCCCAGGGATTGGTGACCTGCCCAGGGTTACTCTTCAGTCAGAGACATTGAGTAGCAACCTGTCCACTGGCAGTGCTTCTCAGTGTGGTCTGAAGACCCATAACACCAGAATCACCTGGGGTGCCAGCTAGATATGCAGATTCTAGATCACTCTAGAGGTTGAGAACCAAGGGCTCACTCCTGTCCCCAGCCTCACCTCTGACTGACCAGGGGCTGGGTGGCAGATTGGGGCCGTGGACCTGAGAGATGCCCAGAACTTGCACAGAGCAGGTCTCATGATCCTCACACTCTCCTCAGACTGCACCAAAAAACTCAGACAACATGTGTGTCCAGCTGACGAGTGATCAGGATAGGGCCCTGAGACTCACGCCTCAGCCTGTGGGACTTGGAACTGCAGTCCTCTTAACCAGAATGTTACCCAGACAGGCTTGATTACCTACAAGTTTGTGGTGAACAAGGAACTGACCAGTTATTTCCCAGCTCCTTCTTGAGAAATTTGACAAGTTAACCTAGAATATCCACAGCTGTGCTGTCCGGTATGGTAACCACTAACCTACCTGTGGCTGTTTAAATAGAATTTTTTTTTTTTTCCGGTACGCGGGCCTCTCACTGTTGTGGCTTCTCCCGTTGCGGAGCACAGGCTCCGGACGCGCAGGCTCAGCGGCCATGGCTCACGGGCCCAGCCGCTCCGCGGCATGTGGAATCTTCCCGGACCAGGGCACGAACCCGTGTCCCCTGCATCGGCAGGCGGACTCTCAACCACTGCGCCACCAGGGAAGCCCCTAAATAGAATATTTTTATCATCACGGACAGTTCTACTGAATATTGCTGAAGAGAAAACAAATTCTATTCTTACATGTGTTACTCAGAAATTTGACATTGGGTCTCTTTTGTGTGCTGGTCTCTTTTGTGTGCTGTAGTGTCAGCCCTGAATGACAGAGCTCAAGGTTTGTGTCAGATACCTGGATAGCCAGTCTACCTGGCTGTTCAGTTTGGTGGGGAAAAGAAATGAAACTGGTTAGTAATCATCATCTGTTCCAGAGGTAACATTGCGAGCTTATGAAAAGATTCTCTTTTCAGCTACTCAGTCATTCTCCAAACATTTGCGGGGTACCTGTTATGTCTCAGCACCCTGTCTAGACACTGGGGATGCAACATTGACAGGACAGATGTGGCTCTGATCTTCGGGGAACTTGCAGACTTGTGTGGTCGAGCACAAGGATCACAGATGAAGCATTGAGCAGAATGGCTTCACTTTTCTCCCCCAGGATGTATTCCCACCAATTGCCTGGGATTTTCAATAAAAAGATACAGCAAAATTCTAAAGGTCCCAAATCGTGTTTCAGAGTGAGCAATGAACCACTCTACCCCTAAAATGTCCTAGGCTTTCTCTCTGGGGCTCTGAAACACAGCTGGCAAGCCAGAGCCATCTGGACACATTTAGAACAATGGAGGTGAGAGAGAGGCAGCTTGAGAGGCGCCCCAAAGGGAGCTCTTGGGGGTCAGCAGGCATAAACAAATGCTGAGTGGCTGGTGAAATGGTTTGACTGTAGAGGCTAATGCACTGAGGTTCAAAGCTTTGAAGAGACTCTGCGGGGCAATAACAAACGACTTTGATTTAATTACGTACCACAAACTTTCTAACTGACTTTGGAGGGTGACAGTGCTTCTGAGATCCAAGTCTGGCAAGAATTTGCCATGGGTGATTTTTTTTAGGTTATTTTACAGACTGACATTTTCGTGAGACTCAGGAAATAAACAAGCCCTTTGAAATCAAGAATGTGTGTGTGTGTGTGTGTGTGTGTGTGAGAGAGAGAGAGAGAGACACCGCAATTTTCTAATTTTAAAATAGCATAGTTTGTGCTTGATCATAACGTGTGTCTCAGATCTCAGCTAAATGTCTTTGTGACTGCCACTCATCTGCTCTCAGAAAAATGTAGGTAAAGCTGTGTTGCAAAGTGTTTTATGAAAAACACAGGGGTCCTTTGGGGAGGTGGAGGGAGCTCTTTTAGTTTATATTTCAGGCAAGTATTTAAAGGCCTGAGTGGTGAAGGATGCAATTATTTGTGTTGAGAATGGGCCTACTGTTACCAAAATCTTCAGTACTCTTCATGGGCATTTCTTGGGGACTTACTGTGTGCTAGTGCCCATCTGGCCACAGGGGAAATACACAGGGGAGTAAGAAAAACTTGCCTTGGTGTCCACAGCTTGCAGACTCCCAGTAAAGACAGGCCAGGATGAGTAGGTGGGAGAGATTTACCCTCATGGAGGGAATCTGGAAAGGCTTCTAGAAGGGGGGTCTTGGAACTGGGCCAAGCTGGCATGTACAATTGTCACCTGGCTCATTGCACCATGGAAAGGGCTTCCTCAGACTCCACCAGCTTGTTCAGGCCTATAGGCACCATCTTGTGCACTGGAAATTGTCCCTAAATTGAACTTTGTTTTTTTTTGTTTTTGTTTGTTTTGCAACTTTAAGAATTGAGTTGGGGCAGGTGGAGATTTACAACAAAACTCTAAAATATCATTTGTTTCCAAAATAGATTTGAGAAGTCTTTCTTGGGTGAAGTTTCCATCATTAAAATATATGCTACAGGCCTGAGCTTGGGAAGCAGATACATAGTGGTTATAAGGGCCGTTGGGTCAGAGAGACCTGGGTTTGCATCTGGCTCCACTCCAGTGAGATGGTGAGCAAGTTCCTGAGCCACTTTGAGCCTTAGTTTACTCATCGAGAAAACGGCAGTCAAGATTCCTATCCTATGAAATCCATCTATGGTTAGGATTCAATGAGCTACTTTGGTGAATTTCTCAGTATCCTGTCAGGCATGTAGGAAGTACTTGGTCAATGTTGGCCAAGGTCAGATGACCCCCTGACATCTCAGTTTATCCATTCCTAACTAGCCTATCCTGTCCTGTGGTCACATACAACTTAGAAGCAGCTGTGGGGGGCAAAGGGTTTGGGGTAGGGGGTGGTTGGGGTAAAAGGCTTTTTGGTGGAGTTGTCTTAAGTAAAAGTCTAAAGGGAGCTACTTTGTAGCAGGAAAGTTTTGGCTTATCTTCTCAAACACACCCTCTCTTAGGCAACCCCACTCAATGTAATTGGGCCAGGTTTATATCCTTCCTCTCCACTCCCAAGTAGCCTGTGCTCATCTCAATTTAGCCCTTATCACACAGTGTTGAAATAACCTGTTTATAGGTTGGTCTTCACTATTTTGAGTATGAGTTCCTTTAAGGACTGGGACTCTGTCTTACTAATTCAGCAGCAAGCCCAAAGCCTGGGATGAAGTTGGCGCTCAATACTTTGTGAACGGATGGATGGCTGAAGGGGCTTCTAATCAGAACCAGAGCTACGGTCAGGCACCAATATCTGGATTCTCTTTCAGTTCACTTAAGTGACAGATAGGAGGCAAACTAAAGATATGTACTCAGGATGTTATAAGTTACTGTCCTAGAGGAGATAGTAGCATTTCCTAAAGTGGGCAAATTTGTAAAACCCAGATAATTGTACGGTTGAGTGTCAGTTTCTCTCCAGCCTATTGCCCTGGCTCATCCAGATTCTATATTTGGGTGACCAAGAGAAGTTCTCTAAGTTTATGGAGAATGAGTCATCCTACCTGCCTGTCCTCAACGGTTAGACCTGGGGCAGGGAGGAGAGGAGGATGTCTGGGAAAGGTTAGCTCAGCTTGGGTGTTGAACCAAGGAGCAGAAGAATGAAAAACTTCCAGGGTCAGGGAAAGTCATTAATTGATAAGTCTCGAAAGGAAGAAATGCGTTCGTGGCCACGTGTTTACATAAGCTCATGTCAACACTTCCTGCTTCCCCCATTATGGTAGGTGAACTCATCAATGGCTGGTCACTCACTGATTCACCCTGTGTGGTAACTAGTAACCATTATTCATTCATTCACCAAATATAGGGGAATTTCTGTGTGTAGCATAAAAGTACAAAAAGTACCATATTAAGCCACATAAAGGTATATCCTACTTTACACCTGACCTCAAGGAGCTTATGGTCTAATAATACAGATTGATAGATATACACATAATGGGTATAATAAAGGGTAGAAAATGAAAGTTTAAAAAGAGTCAAAGGGCCATGGGAGTCCAAGAGAGTGGGATATCACCACTGGAAGGCAATATATCAATGGGGTTGAGAAGCTTCAGAAGTAAATAGGTTCAAATCTTGGAATTAATCATTTACTGACTATGTGACCTACAGTGAAGAACTGAACCTCTCTGGGCCTCTGTTTCTTCCTCTATTGGATTTTTGTGAGGGATGAAGGAGAACATGTGTGTAGAGCTTTAGCACAGAGCCTGATACACAGATGGCTAGTGCTTCTCAGCTCAACTCCACAGCCCAGTGACCTGCAGAGCTTTAAAAATCACAGATGTCCAGGTGTGGAAGTCAGAGTTGGTTATAAACATGAAATTTACTTTGGCTAACATTAAGCAAGCAAAAAATGTATCGGAAAGACATAGAATGCTCACAGAATTGATGGAAAACAGAAGATCCCGTCCTCAGAAAGGATGAGACTGGTGGCTCTGGGGGTTCTGTGTGGGCATAATGGGCAGTTAACTTCAGGGGCAATGAATGTTCATTCCAGTTTCCTCCTCCCAGGATTTGGATCCTGGGAGAGTCTGGATGACTTAATTGGTCCCATGCTCATACCTTGGTTAGGGTGATGGTGTGTTGACTTAACACCTCCTCCAATCAGCATGGGGGCATGGGTATAGTTTCCCAGGGGAAAATGAGGTGGTTTCACCTGAACTGATCATGAGTGTTGGGCAAATTAGAGACAACAGTTGTTCATAGCACAGAGCCCCCTCTAGACCTACACAGTGAGCATCTATGGACAGAGCCTGGGCAAGTCTACTTTTAAAGAGACCCACAAATAATTCAGAGATGCACCAAAAGGTGAGATTCACTGAAAACACACTAGAAAAGGGAGGAGTATCATAAGTTCTTAAAAGAGGCAGAGGAGGCAGGTACAGAGTTGAATAACATATATCTCTTCAAAACTTAAACTCCGTTGTGATAGTTGGCATAGGAGGATTATACTGAGTGTGATTCGCCCCTCTTATCTTCTACAGGAGAAGATAAATAATATTCTCATAACACAAGAATATGTGCAAGGTTTTGAGGGAGACTGGACCTTTCCTCCAGATAACTATTTTGGTCTCCATGACAACAGGTGCATCAAGGTCAGTCACAGCCCCCAGCAAGTGAGTGATCTGAGAAGAAAGGGTGCTACCACTGACCCAGGAGAGGTAGGCTTCTCTGCATTGGGGGTCATCACTGTGCCAGTGGCTCCTCAGATGGCAAAGAGAAAAACTACAAGTCATTCCAGGCAATATTCCACTCACTGTTTTCAAGGCCAGCGTCTTCCACAGGGGGATTGGGCATCTGCCAGGTGACCGGTGGGAGTAACCTGCACTTTCTGAACTTTTCTGTAGTGTTGGGGAGGAAAGATGGAGCAGCAGGCCTGGAAGTCCACCAAGAGATATGGAATCATGGCAATGTGCCTGACCAGCTCTGGGAGGTTGCCCAGACCTGCTGGATGTGAGCTTCAGGATCTTTGAAAGACCAAACTTTGCTCTAGACATTTTGCTCCAGGTCCATTAATCCTGATGACAAGTTCCAAAATTGCAAAGGGATTGCCCTTTGCCAGATCATATGTATCTATAGTCTGACATTAACAAACTGAGTTTGCCTTTTCTATGTATAATTGGCACCCAAATATAGCTAAAGAAAAAAAAAAAAGAAAAGAAAAGAAAAAGAGAGAGGATTTTTGGCTTATTCACCAGTTTAAAAATTATACTGTGACATTTATTGCTTCCATTACCCAAAAATGTCAGTTTGGGTCAGACTTGTCTCTCTCTTTGCACCGCGTGCCCATCCCCCCACCCCCACCATAAAGTCTTCCCGTGCTGATCTAATCAACAGTGAGCTCTTGTGTCTGGAAGTCCCATTGTACTTTCTGTCCATAGCAGGACAGACCCTGGACAGGATTAGATCACAGGAGAAGGGTACCTTTGGGCACTTGAAGCCTCTCTCTTTATGTGGCCTATAAAAGTTCAGAAAGTGTAGATTATTGTTTTCGGAGATATTTATCTTTTCATTCTTACCTCTCATTGTCCAAAAAGAAGGGTTGATCCCTTACTAGCTGTCCATTAGTTTCCCTCTCAGGATTCCATTTCACTGTAGAAGGTTTAGTTGAGTCTTTAATGTGAATTGATAATTGGTCGCATTTATCTTCCTCGGGATGAAGGAGAACAATGCTTAATCCAAAGAAATTAATCTTCAGTCGTGGAGTTTCAGGCTGCATCACTGGTGTGGAAGAATTACTTTGTCTGGGAAGGAATATTAGAATACAGGTTTGGTTACTGTAACAAAGGCCAAGATGGTGGTGACTTAGCCAAAGTAGAGATTTCTTTCTTTTTCACATAAAGTTCAAGCCTGGGCAGCCAGGGCTAATATGGTAGTTCACAGCGTCCAGGACTTAGGATCTTTCCCCCTTATTGCTCTGCCATCCTGAAAATGCATCTCCACCTTGTGGTCCGGGAAGCCTGTCCCAGCTCCAGCCACCACGTCTGTGCTACCACCTCCAGCAGGACCAGGACAGGGGAAGGAAGGGGCTGGTTTTTGCTTTCTAGTGGCACTAAATGGAAGTTGTACAAGTTGCCTATTCTCACCTTTGATTTTCTAGAACCTTGTCAAAGGGCCATACCTAGTTGCAAGAGAGTCTGGGAAATAGAGTCTTTAGTTGGGTAGCCATATGTCCAGGCAACACTCTGTTACCACAGAGGACACAAAGGACAAATATGGGGGTGACAACTTGCAGTCTCTGCCATAGGAGACCTTCCTGCTGCCTTCAGTTTACACTCTTTGAATAACTGTTTACCCTAACCAAGGCCGGTGTTCCATCTTTATAAGGAGTTTATCATCTCACCTTGAAACATGTCTATCTCCTCTGTGGGCAGTGTCGATGAACGTTTCTACCATCACTCCGCTGCAGAACTGAGGGATCTAGTTGACAATACTTTATTACTTTATTAAGTACTTTATTAAGTAATAAAGGTGCTTTATTACCCTCATTTCCCACTCCTGGATTGGCCACCAAGTCTGTTGCTCCTACTTTAGAATTACACATCTGGCCCCTTCTCTCCCTCTGCACCATCATTGTCTTAGTTCAGGGTTTCAACATTTCATCTCCTTCCCTCTGTTATTAATTTATTCAGTAAGTAATCATGAGCATCTACTCTGTAGCAAGAAATAATGTAGGTGCTGGAGATAAAATGGTGATCCTTGCCTGTCAGTAGTTCACAGTGTAACAGGGGAGACAAAACCAAACCAAAACCAAACACTCATGTAGCTAGAAGGCGATGCACAAGCTAATGAAACCTATATTTCTTCACCAGGCTACCGACCCACATCATTCTAATGCATTCTCTTCACTGCTCTGGAGTTATATTCCTTAAAAAAAAAAAAAAGCCCTAATGTGTAGTTCTTCTCTATTTAAAGTCAACTCCAATCTGTTCCCTACTCCCCTTTATAATTAATGTAAAGGTGGTACTCAAGAATTCAACAAATAATAAGGCACAAGCGTCCATCAACCAGCAGATAAGGCCATGCCAGTGTGGATCAGTGAACCAGCCCTGCAGGGAAGGGTCCTCCTCCTTTGGCCCCAAACCCACCCCTCCCCCTCCAAGCCTCCATGTGCTCTGGTTGCTCTCAGCTGCTTTCTGTTCTCCTAATACGCCGTGCTCTTCCGTGACCCTATATTTTGCCCATGCTCTTCCTTCTAACAGGAATGTTTTTAACTCCTTCGTGGTAAATTTTCTTCCACCTCTCCTTCCTCCTATCTGGATATCGATATTTGATAGTTGATATTTCTTGAATAATTTCTACCTTTCAGGCACTATTTCAAACACTTTATATCATGTAAAAACTTGTTTGAGTCTCAACTATTAATTCTTCCATATAGTTTTCCATTTCAAAGGTAAGTCAAGGCCCAGAGAGGTTAAATAAATTGTCCTTGTCACCCAGCTCAGATGTCATTTTCTCTGTGAAATCTTTCCAGACGTACCTAGGCAGAGTTTGTTGCTTTTTGCTTTGTGTTCCGGTAATACTTTGTATGTCTTTCTGTTATGTATCAATATCTCGTTGTATTGTAACTCATCTGTTTACATACCTCTTTTCCTCAGTAGTAGAGGATAAAATCTCCAGGACCTGGCACAGCACTTGGCATGTGATAGGCACTCAGTAAAATCTCTGAATGTTGAAGAAATAAATAAACCTGTAGTAATTGCCTTCTTACCATACCAAACCACCTACTAATCAACAACCTCAATAAATCCCTAAAAGTGTCTTTTTAAAAATTTTTCAGTATTTCTTAAGCCAGGATAACTTTACCTGAAAGAAGAGGAGGCAACCACCAATGTAGTATGAATTCAGGAGCTCTGGGAAGACATAAGTCCTTAAAAATAAATTTTTACCTATTAACTACCTAGAACCTTGCTGGCCAGAATAACAACTCTTTGATTTCATGCTTTAACTGCTGTTGAAATACGAATATACCTTAAATAATGACCATCATAAGTGTTAGTACGCAGGCACCCTTTCTGTGGATGATGATTGGTTAGGAAACTTTGCCATAGGACTGGTGGGGCTGGACAGGAGAGCATTGCAAGTCCACTCTGGGGAAAGGTGCAGAAATGAGGAGCGTGGGGAGGAACAGGGACAACGCTCACCAATCCTGAGCCAAGTGATGGGGGAAAAGTGAGTTCATCAGACTGTCTCCCTTCTGCCTCATACTCTTCCAGGGTCTCAGCCTCTGCCCAGAGGTCTTCATTAAGGCCTTTAGAGCAGGAAAAGAAGAGCCTGCCACTGTCGACTTTCACGTGACCAAGAATCCCAGCATAGCTCTCTTGCTAACTTTGGCAGTCTCTCTCCATTAGTTTGGGTTTTTTTAATATTTTATTTATTTATTTATTTATCTATCTATTTATTTATTTATTTTTTAGGGGGGCTGTGTTGGGTCTTAGTTGCAGTATGCGGGATCCTTGTTTAGGCGTGTTGGATCTTTCGTTGTGGCCCGCAGGCTCCTCATTGCGGCGTGTGGGCTTCTTTCTAGTTGGGGCATGCGGGTTTTTTCTTCTCTAGTTGTGGTGTGTAGGTTTTCTCTTCTCTAGTTGTGGCGTACAGGCTGCAGGGTGCATGGGCTCTGTAGTTGTGGCACGTGGGCTCTCTAGTTAAGGCACACGAGCTCAGTAGTTGTGGCACGTGGGCTTAGTTGCCCCGTGGCATGTGGGATCTTTAGTTCCTTGACCAGGGATGGAACCTGCGTCCCCTGTGTTGGAAGGCGGATTCTTTGCCACTGGACCACCAGGGAAGTCCCTCCATTAGTTTTTTAAATATTTTAAATGGGTAGCCAGCAAAGATACTGTATTTACACATAATAAGGTGCACAAGAGATGATCTGGAGTTCTCCTAAGGATCTGAAGCTCCTTCAAGGTGATGTTGAACACCATGCTTGAGAAGATCTCTGTCGCCTCCGAGAATCTGGATGCAGTGCCTGGCACATGGTGGCATCAGTCTTGATTCCTTCCAACAAGCCGTGTCCAAGGCCAATCAATAAGATAATGAGAAATGATGTAGGACTGATTCATTTTTTTAAGATAACACTATATACTCACACAGACAGACAGACACACACACCCCAGTGTAATTGAAGTCACCATGAAACCACAATTTTGTACTCTCATACTCAACAGAAATCACAAACTCTTTTCATTTTTCTAATCTACATAATGATAATTGTAAATGACTATTCTATCCGGAAGATGTTCTGTGACCAAATTAGGTATTCCCTGATAGTTGAACATTTAGGCTGTTTACATTAAAAAAAAATAATTATCAGGTTTCTTTAAAAAATGTAAACAGAAAGACATTTCACTGTTAAGTACTTCAATTTGCATCTCTAAACAATAAGGACTTTAAAAAATGTCAGTATCAGAATCTCCTAATAAAATTAACACTTATTCCTTAATATTATTTAACATCTGTTCAATATTCAAAATTCCCAATAGTCCTCACTATGTCTTTTTATGATTTATTTGCTCAAACCTAAATCTAAACAAGGTCCATACATTGCATTTCATGGTTACAGCTCTTGAATCCCCCTTTTTTTTTTTAACATCTTTATTGGGGTATAATTGCTTTACAATGGTGTGTTAGTTTCTGCTTTATAACAAAGTGAATCAGTTATACATATACATATGTTCCCATATCTCTTCCCTCTTGCATCTTCCTCCCTCCCTCCCTCCCTATCCCACCCCTCCAGGCAGTCACAAAGCACCGAGCTGATATCCCTGTGCTATGAAGCTGCTTCCCACTAGCTATCTACCTTATGTTTTGTAGTGTATATATGTCCATGCCTCTCTCTCACTTTGAATCTCTTTTAACCTAGAATCCTTCCCTCTTTTCCCAATCTTTTTCTATTCCATCGACTTGTGGAGGAAACTGCATCAGGCTTCAATTAGAATTTTTACCTTCTGAGTCGCTTCCTGGAAATGTCATTAAACATATTCTCTTAATCTTTGCATTTAAATTAAAATTTGGATCTTAATCACATTTTTGGTAAAAAATACTTCACAGGGGACCATATTTCATATTGCATCCAAATGTACATAATATAAGTGTTCCACCAAAAGTGATGATAAGATTAATTGATCAGTGAGGTTAAGTGATGACAGTCTGATCAGTTCATTTTAAAGTTGTATTTTTTTTCCTTTAGACCAGCAAGTAATCAGTGGGGTGATGTTCTAGCATCCTGCAAATATCCAGTTTCCCTTCAATTTTTGCCCTAATGGTTTTAGCATCCATAGCTGAACATCACCTAAGTTGAACATCTCACTAGGAGTTGCAAAATGTCAATTTCTATTTTCATCACTTTATGTTTATTCACTGGAATTTTATTGAGACTTTCTTTTTTTGTCTCTAATTTATTAATGGGACTTCTGTAAACAAGAGCTTCCCCTTATTAACTAGGGCTATTTAGTGACCCTGCATTCCAGTTAATACCAGTGTGTAGCAAACCTCCCAGAGAGCGGTGTAAAACAAAAATTTTATTTTGTTTGTGGATTCTGTGGGTGAGGAATTCAGGCAAGTCACAGTGGAGATGACACGTCTCTGTTCTGTACTGTCTGAGCCTCAACTGGAAAGACGGTCAGGCTGGGATGACTCAGCAACTGGATGTTTGAATGATCTGGAAGCAACTTCACTCATAAGTTGCTCTTGGGCCAGAATGACTTGAACCCTGAGCTCAGCTGGGACTATTAACCAGAGCTCCTTCATATGGACTATCTGTGTGGCTTGGGCTTCCGCACAGCGTGGTGGACTCAGGGAAACTGATCTCTTTTACTTAGATGATCAGGGCTCCAGAATCAATGTTCCAGCAGACATGGCAGAAGCTGAATTGCCTTTTATGACATATCCTCAGAAATTACAACGCATCTCTTTCAACACAATCCATTAGTCAAAGCAGTCACAAACTTGCCCAGATTTAAGGGGAGAGGACATAGACATCACCTCTTGATGGGAAGGTGGGATGGTCACATTTTAGAAGACCACGTGGGATGCAAGATATTGTGGTCATCCTTGGAAAATACAATTTGTCACAACCTAAAATAGAGCTCCTATAGGAAAAAAAAAAACGTTTAATTCTACCTACACTATTATCAATATTCAGAGTAAGAAAACAGTGTCGTAGATGTCTTGAATGGTGACAAATTAAGATTTTTTTCTGAGAGGTGAGTGTGAGGCTTTCTCATTTTTAACTATTAAAAAAAATAGTCAATGTATCTCAATCAATTCTTTTGATACACAGATTGTCCCAACTTTGGCTCATGGAAGCCCCTTCAAGCTGGCTTCTGTGTCTTTTTGATAATTCACCATTAACCTTTGATAGCTTTGTTGCTTTCTGACAAGATGTGTCAGGCTCATACTGTACATTCCCTGCCCCACTCCTGGAATTAGCCATTTCTCCTAGGAACTCCAAGGCCTTTTCATGGAGAATGATATTTAGAAACCAAATCTGGACACTAAGGATGTTCATTTCTACAGGGCTGATGTGGCTTCCAGGGTTTGTTAGTGGACAAAGCAAAGAAAAAGCTTTAGATTCCTTAAAAAAAAAAAAAAGCAGTATGTATAGGTGTATCTATAGAAGTCTACGTTTATACTAATGTTTATAATTCAAATTCAAATATTATGGAATTTTATCTAACATCTTTGATTTTATACTTTTATGTCTTTTCTCTTATACTATCTTACCATATAAATCTTACACTGTAAAACTATCTCAGAAAACAGAAAATAGCTTCAAAATGCCAAAGCTAATATCCCTTTTAACAATAGGGAATAACTAAAAATAAAGCCTAAGATTTCTTTGCAGATTTTTGTTGCTGTTGTTATGCTTATTTTACTTTTCAGTTTTGTCCTTAGAATAAATCACACTAAGCTTGTCTAGTCAATGAACTGTACAAAGTAAATGTATGGCAGATGCATGCTCAAGGTGCACTCGGGTGAATCTTGCTGCCTTCCTGTCCCTTTACCACATTCCCTCCCATCGCATGGTTTACTGTGCTTATTAGACTTCGATTTATGCTTCCAGTACTTCTTTTTACAAATGTAAACAAATATGTATGTTTGTTTATACTCAACTCTTTTTACACAAATAGTAGAATATTATTTGTATTTTTCTGCATCTTGCTTTTTTCACTTAACAGTATATCCTGAAGATCACACCACAAAACTACTAGAATTCTTCCTCATCTTTTCCATGGCTGCATGTACTCCACTGTGTGGGTTTACCATAGTTTATTTAATCAGTCCCCTGGGAATGGAGGTTCAGGTTGATTCAAATCTTTTCATTTCAAATAAGGCCACAGTCAATGACTTTGTGCATGTATTATTTTGTATTACTGTATCTTTAGGATAGATTCCTAGAACTAGAACTGCCAGGTCCAAGGGTCAGTGCATCTGTAATTTTGCTTGACATTGCCAATTCTCTTCCATAGGGGCTATGTTACTGCTTTCCTAAGAACAAGGAAGGGGATACTGGTTCCCCACAGGCTTGTCATCAGAAGATGTCATCAAACTTTTGGATTTTTTGCCAATTTGATAGGTGAGAAATGGTATCTTGGTGTACTATTATTTAGCACTTCTTTAATCATGAATGTGCTTGAGTAACTTTAATATGCTGAAAGACCATTTTTATTTCCTTTTATGAGACCTGTCTGTTTATGTCTTTGGCTCATTTTTCTACTGAGCTGTTGATCCTTTTCATTTTCCAATATCTAGGAGTACTGTTTTGCCAAGCAAAAAATTATTTTTCCTTTTGAAATCATTGAATTTATCACTATTTCCTTTTATTGATTCTGGATTTAAGTCATAACTAGAAAGGTTTTCTTCATTTTCAGGTTGTAGGAATCCATGAAATATTTCTACCCATGAACGAGCTTGTCTACTGAAGAATTAGACTTGGGAAATCTCGAAAAGAGCAAATAAGATCCCATCATCTCTTAAATTAGAATTTATTCTGGCAAAATTTTAGAGATTAATGCCACCCAAGACACCAGGACTTAATTATCCAGGTGGGGTGTGGTGAGAATGAACAACGGCCAAAATGGGAAAGATGGTTGATTGATAGTTTGTAAGATAGGGAGAGGGTAGTTATTTACCTTGGGTGTTAGCCTTGTTAAAAACCGATTTTTATTTGTTTATAAGAATGTGAGTTTAGGGGCTTCCCTGGTGGTGTAGTGGTTGAGAGTCTGCCTGCCAATGCAGGGGACACGGGTTCGAGCCCTGGTCTGGGAGGATCCCACATGCCGCGGAGCAACTGGGCCCGTGAGCCACAACTACTGAGCCTGCGCCTCTGGAGCTTGTGCTCCACAACGACAGGCCGTGATGGTGAGAGGCCCGCGCACCGCGATGAGGAGTGGCCCCCGCTCACCACAACTGGAGAAAGCCCTCGCACAGAAACGAAGACCCAGTACAAAGATAAATAAATAAATTAAAAAAAAAAAAAGAATGTGAGTTTAGGGGACTTCCCTGGAGGTCCAGTCGTTAACACTCTGTGCTTCCAATGCAAGGGGCACGGGTTCAATCCTTGGCTGGGAAACTAAGATCGCACATGCCATGTGGCACAACCAAAAAAAAAATGGTGAGTTTAATGAAGAGTAGAGGAGCTTTGTTATAAGGATGACAAATACAGTCTTGGCCCTGAGCTTAGTATCGTAGGAGATAGGGATGACTGGGAAACTACCTCTTGTTTGTTTCACATTATTTAATATAAATATAAAATATTACAGTGTAATATACAATCTCATAATATAAAACAAAAGAGTATCAACTATTTGCCCAGCTCTTTATTTTCACATACATTTCACTGTTTTTTAACTTAATTTTAAATCCTTTATTCAAGTGAAATCTTATACAACCCTCAAGCACATAAAATAGATGAAAGTGGGGCTGCTTTAGTGGAAGGGCTGGAAGGTCCTGATCCCCAACACTTTGGGTCATCTCCTTACCCCAACATGGAGACCTAAGGCTCTGCGAAACACAATCAGAAAACCCAGGTCTAATTGATCCTTTCTACCAACTTACAAAGCTACTGGGTGATCAGTGTACAAAAATGATTCACCTTACCTGCAGCCACTAAATCTTAATTCCTTTCTCAATTGGCTCCTACGGAGTTCTCCCAGCATTTCCCAGGGCAGCTCTTTATTCCTTCCATCTGGGAAGCAACGATATTCCTTTCCATCTCCCACTGGTCAGACTTGCACAGTGGCTCTTCTTCCCCAGAACTGGTTCTTGATCCTGATTTCCTTGCATTCTGTCTTCTGGAGACCCCAAACAATGGGGCATGGCAGGAAGAGTGAAAGACTTTGAAATGTGCAAAAATAATGACAACTTGTCCTGTCTAGGGCACTCTTCCAAATCACCTCCACCTTTCATTGTCCTTAAGCTTCTTTTAAAACTATGTAAGTTGTAGAATACTGATAGCATTCCACAAATAATTCTTGTCCAAAGAAATTTAAATTGTGTCTCCTGGAGATGCACTCGACTACTGCCCTGTGAATATGGATCAATTTTGAAGTTATTTGTAAATTCATTTCGTATTCTTCATGGTCTATCTATGAGTGCCCTTTTTGAAGTCTCCTTTAATTCTTTTGTTACATCTTATTGGTTCCCTCTTTAATGAATTAAAAACTCTTTGACATGTGTTCATTTCATATTTGTATGAGAATATTTATTTTTAGCTTAAAAAAATGATCGTTTAATGTGCAGTAACTAACGTCTGCCAAGCCCACTATTAAAGTAAGAGAGAGAGCTGTGGAAACCTGCTCTGATGTTGCCAGAAATAGTGAGGAGGGTAGAAGCGAAGTCCTTGTCACTGGAAGGAATCATTTTGGTTTTTTTCCCCCTCTACTCTCACTCTTCTCTTCTCTTGGTCAAAAGTCATTTTCAGTCCCTGTCAGGTCCTCTAGGGGCCTATCTTTTAGTCTTCTAGACCGTCTGTACTTTATTCCTGTCTTTCAACCTTATGTCTAATTAATGTGCAATACATGTGAGATCAGACAAGCGTGGGCACGTTCAGTGACCATGAAGTTGGCCGTCAGAAGTCCACTTGCCGAGACACTAGAAGTCCCTTGGGACAACCCACACCAAAGGCAGAAAGAAAGAGACATAAAAACATTACCTAGCAAAAAAGCACTAATCTTGGCACTGAAGAGCATTTGAGAGAATAACTCAAAATCTGTCACTCACATCTATCTTCCAGTCCAGCCTCCATAAGATTAATGTCTGAGTTCCAGGAAGAGCAGAAAAGCTGAAAGTGGAACCAAAACAAACAGTTGGACTTAAAACTCTGTAGGACTTGGGGCAGGAGCAGCACAGCTCACAGAGTTCCACTGGGAAGGGAGAAGGCACAGTCTTCCCCTCCCCTCTCACCATGTACCAGCATTGGTCCTGAAGGTTCCATTGCTTTAGACAGGAGGGCCCAGTGCACTAGCAACCAGGCCCAGAGCACATTGTCTGCTGTCCCCAGAGCCACTTGGAAATAATTATGGGGGACTACGGGATCTGAGCTATGTATGTGGATACAATAGGCCAGTGAAATTTGAGTTATTACTATAACTATAACCACTACCCACAGTCTGGTCAGACCTAAAAACATATTTTCAGTTTTTCATTCAACAAAAGTTTTTGTGTTTTTTTTTTGTTTGTTTTTAAGCATTTAGTGATATGTTAGTCACTGAGTACAGACTTACGCTAAACTAAATCTGCTTCCCTGTAACTTATGCCTGGTGATTCTAGCTCAGCTCTGCCCACTACAGCTCCCTTAAATGTTTTTGGTTAAAAAAAAAAAAAAATCCCTGTAGTCCTTTATTGCAAAGGGACAGACCTAGTTCCAAGTGGCTTAAGCAAAATCAGGAATGTACTGGCTCCTGTGACTGGAAGGTCAGAGAGCGTAGGTGGGGGTGACTGACAGCCCGGCCCAGCTGGATGAAGAGTGTCATCAATGTCACCTTTCTGCACCCATCACTCAGTTCAGGTTTTCTCTGTATTGACTTTATTCTCAGGAATGATCCCCATTCTGATGATCAAAACGGCCCTTGGTGGCTCAAGACTTCACAGGGCTCTAAGCACCTTTGATCTCAGGAGGGAGATCTTTCCTTCTAGAATCCCCGCATATTGCTGAATTCTGATTGGTCCTTCTTGATCAGTGCCCACCCCCAACCAGTCAGTGAATCCCCTAGGTAAGGTCCTCTGATTGGCCAACTGGGTCATGTGCCCACCCACACTTCCACAGGGAAGGTAGTACCATGTGGTTGACAGGCCCTTTGGAGCTTTGCAAACACTTTTCCTCTGTTCACACCCCTAAATGCACCAAAGGCAGAAAGCAAGAGACATAAAAACATTACCTTGCAAAAAATCATTCGTCTTGCTCAGTAGGACTCTGTCCTTGGTGAGCATTGATTCTGGAGCCAAACCACCTTGCCTTAGATTTTAGCTCCACTTTCTATCAGCTATGTGACCTTGGGCAAATTACTCTAGACCTCAATTTTCTCATCTGCAAAACTGGGATAATAATCGTACCTACCTCAGAGTGTTATTGAGAGGATTAACTGAAGTAATATGTATAAAATACTAGTGTCTAGCACATTGTGTTAGGTGAGTGTTAACTGTTATTATTATTATTATGACCATACCTCCAGGGCCAGCAAAACTTGACCAAGAACATAAACTCCATTTATTTGAAGGAAATCGCAGGAAGAAAAAAAGCAGCCTTGTTCATACTATTATCCAAACCTTTGAATGTGTCTTTCTCAGACTGAACTACTGAATCTACTTTTACCAGGAGAGCTACAAGGAATTTACCACGGTTGTGGATCACTGGATAGGCTACGTTCTGGTCAGAAGGTTGGGGTTTTAGACTTCCAACAGGATCCCTTCTCATTAAGTGAAGATGAATGGCATTTTCCACATTTGCCAAAGTATAGATCAGCATTCTAAAAGAACTTGCATGCATCTAGCCCTCATCCTGATTAGTCACGGCACTTAAAAATCTGAGCGAGACAAGTATCCTTTGTGAATTTTACGTTATAACTCTTTCTGTTAGAGGTTAGTACAACTGTGTCGGCTTTGAGAGATATAAACCCAATTAAAGTGTGTCTGGTTTTTTAGAAAGCAGAGGGGGATAAAGCCTCTGAGAGCAGCTTTCTCATTTTCTGCTCTTTACCAAACCACTTGACTTTGTGCCACCTCATTCCTAGCAGCTAAATCTTGGGTCACATGGGGGGTGAGCTACAGTGAGTTTTAAAAAACCTGGCTTGAGTTGGAAAGCAAGCTAATTTGGAAACAGAACCCACACAGACATAGACATATGCATCTACTCATTGCCCATTTCACCAAGGATGCGTTTTGGGAGTTAGGAATTCTTGACAGGGCATTTGAGGTGATCAGCTCTGTGTCCTTGTCCATTTCTGTTTTCTGCAATAAAACCATGAGCAGTGCTCATATTCAAAAATAGAAAATGAATGAGCTATTTTGGTAACAACCTATAACTAAATACCACTCAGACCTTCAGATATCAGACCATACCACAAGTCTTCTCCCTGACTTTCCACCAAGGTGTTAACAATAACCATACAATGTTTTTTTTCTCTAGGGGGTTACATTCAGAAACATGTATTTGTCATTTACTGAGCATCTATTGTATGAGCAGCCTTTTTAGATGCTCTGTATCTTCTATCACAATCAGTAATTGACCACATGAGAAAGATGGAGGAGCCCCAACTGTCCCAGCCCCCAGTTTGAATCTTTCCGGCCTGGGCCCCAGACAAGCGGGCAAGTGAGCAAGCCTCCAGGTGACTCTGGTTCCCAGGTTTGAGCCACGACAGCCCATGCTGAGTGGGGCAGAGCTGAGCTGTCTCTTCCCAGGGCAGATGGAAGAGACATGCACAAAATGCACTCACAAAGTGAATTTGTTGTTGTTTTATCCTACTTGGTTTGGGAACGTTTGTTACATCGCCATAGAGAATAAGAACAATGAGGATAAATATATCTGCTTTACTTATAAAGTTGTGAAGCAGGGAGAAACACTTTGTACATTTTTAAAAAATAAATTTATATATTTATTTATTTATGGTTGAGTTGGGTCTTTGCTGCTGCGTGCGGGCTTTCTCTAGTTGCGGCGAGTGGGGGCTGCTCTTCACTGCCTTGCGTGGGCTTTTCATTGCAGTGGCTTCTCTTGTTGCAGAGCATGAGCTCTCGGCACGTGGGCTTCAGTAGTTGTGGCACACGGGCTTGGTTTCTCCGAGGCACGTGGGATCTTCCTGGACCAGGGCTTGAATCCGTGTCCCCTGCATTGGCAGGCAGATTCTTAACCACTGCACCACCGGGGAAGCCCCCTGTACATTTTTAAAATTATATTATGCAAACACAAAGAGTTCTTGTAGGAAGATTCAGGTAACACACAAGCATATCTACGTACACGTGAGAGTTTCCAGCTATGTCGCATGTCGCAGCGGGATTTCTAGATCTGCTAACCCTGACTGGAGCTCCTCAGAGGCTCCTGATATACTGAAAAATGAAGAAAGCCCCAAAGATTCCTAAAAATTATGGTCTATTTTAAACATTTTATAAGTAACAAGTCAATATTTTTATTAAAAAATATAACTCCAATATCCACAATATGATCAAAGAATTTATAAAAAGGGAATTCCTAGTGCACTAGAGATAGGCACAGCCTAATGATGAGACACACTTAAGGCTCGCTCTGTCAGTATCTCTGTGACTCTATAAAGTTGTCAGGAAAAAGTATCAGAGGTCTACATTTGAGACCATTGTTAATGTGAGTCCCGGGCAGCTGGGCCAGGCCTGTGATGGGCACTGAGCTGGACCCCTTGGCCTGCTGCTTCCAGTTCTGATGGTCTGAGGCTCTGCCCCTGAGTGGCCGTGGTCCCCCCTGGAATTTTGTGTCTGTGGAGCGGCACCTGCTGCTCTCAAGCTCTGGGCTTCCCCAGGCTCCCCTACAGCTGAGAGCTGTCCTCCTTCACTGCTCAGTGTCTAGGGAGCTAAAAAACCTTCCCCCGCTCCACCACCATTTTTCTGGTCTTTCTCCCTTCCCAGCCTTCCTCCTACCAGGCCTCAAAGATTCCTCTCGTAGCCATTGTTTTCTCTCTTCAGCTCCATTTCATCTCTCCCACTGTAAACAGCAACAGCAACGAGAACAATTAATGTTTGTACAGTGAATTGCAGTTTGCAGAGCATTTTCACAGACATCCTTGCAGCTGAGCCTCACATCAAATAAATCATTATTATTATAACGTAGTTACAATGATGATTTCAAGTTTATGTGGGAGGAGCACGGCTCTTAGGGGTGAAGTGACTTGTCTGAGATCAAATGACCTGTGAGTGGCGGAGCCTGGGTGCAGATACATGTATTCCGAGGCTGTTTCCCATCTTCTTTCCATTCTACCAAGTTGGGTCCCCGTGGGTAGACAGTGCGGCACCTCTTCATACACAAGGCATTATAGCGATAACTCGTGTCATTGTTCACCAGCTTGGGTTTCCTCAATGGGCCTTCATTTTCTCTTTCGTGAAATTTATTTTATTTTATTTTATTTTAATTAATTAATTAATTAATTTTTTTGTGGTACGCGGGCCTCTCATTTGCTGTGGCCTCTCCCGTTGCGGAGCACAGACTCCGGACGCACAGGCTCAGCGGCCATAGCTCACGGGCCCAGCCGCTCCGCGGCATGTGGGATCTTCCCGGACCGGGGCACGAACACGTGTCCCCTGCATCGGCAGGCAGACTCTCAACCACTGTGCCACCAGGGAAGCCCATCTCTTCCGTGAAATTAATTTTATATTTACAGAATATGATTATGTAATGGGAACCTTCTAGGAATTATTATATATTTTAAACCTCAGTTTACCCATTAGTCCTTAGTTTTTCTATGTTTAAAATATAATCATACAATGATTACTGTGGGTACAATAATAGTAAACTACAAATTTTTTGTAGTTGGTATTTAACAGTTTTTAAGGTACTGTAACCTACATTTATGTATTTGAATTTCACAACCGCCCAGTAAAGTTAGGTAGGTAGTATGCCTATTTTATAGAATAAGTAACTGAACCTCGGAGAGGTTAAATGCCTGGTCCACGTTCTCTCAACAAATAAGAGTTACCCTGTGATTTGTACTCAAGGTTTTGGCTTGTTCTGTACTTTTTCCAGCACCTCCAGCATGGCGGAACAGGGTGGGAGAGAATATCACTTATTCTGTGTCTAGTGCAGAGTTTCTGAAACTGTATTATGCACAGAACCACCTGGAGAGCTGTTAAAACTCAGATTCTTGGGCCCAACCATCCTGATTCAGTATTTCTGGGATGGGGCCCGAGCATATGCATTTCTAACAAGCTTCCAGGTTCAGTAGGTACCTCCTGTCTGTGGACAATTCTTTGAATAGGACTGAGAGAGGGAAAGTGCTTCAGGCCTCAAACCTTACTTCCATCATCCCTAAAGGGGGTTAATAGCATTACCCACCTCACAGGCTAATAATGAAGTCATGTGTGCAAAAGTACTTTTTAAACTATTAAAGGCTACTAATGCTGTTATCATGATCCACTGCATCTAACGTATAATGCAAAATATACTTGAAAATTGAAAAATTATATCCAAAACATTCTTACGCAGACCTCAGGGGTGCTATTCACATGATATTCTATGCCCGTGCCCATAAAATTGTGCAACATGGTGGTGTCGGTTAAACGAGAACCTGCTCCTTTCAACTCGCTATTGATGGGGTTCCATTCCAAATTCTATCCACACTAAGGACACCTACCTGTCCAGTGATGAAGAGTGTGTCAACCCAACTGGTTTCCCCTCTGCCCCACGTGGGGAGCACTAACAAGGGATGGGCAGAAAGAGAGGAGAGAAAGGAACCGGGAACCCCCAGTCCTCAACCACTGCTTTTGTGGGCTTCTCTTCTCACAGCAGCCTTGGTCAAAGAGCCAGACTGAAGTGCGGGGATTTTCTACCCTTGCTTACTCTAGCACAGGACTTACTGGAGCCTAGAGAGTACCAACAGCAGTCAGCCAGAGGGAGAAGGGGCCAGGGCAGAAAGGCCCTCCACCACATGTTGGTTCATCAATCTCTGAGTGAGAGAAAATCAGGCCCATGAGGATTCACTTATTCCCGAGCTTTGGAGTCAGACAGTGGCAGGTTTAAATCCAGGCTCTGTCACTACTTAGCAGGGTGGATTTATGTGAGTTACTTTGCCTCCTCAAATTGCAGTTTGTTTACTGTAAAAGAAGGTTAATAATATCCCAATGCCCAGGGTGCTCAGTAAATGACAACTGTTATTATTTTTTATTAATATTCACTCAACAAGGATTTACCATACATGTTCTATGTGCCAAACATTATACTGGGCACTGGCAATCCAACAATAAATATAACATCATGCCTGTCCTGGAGAAAACTACAGTCCAGTGTGGGAGACAGCAGTTAGCACAACACATGTTACAGGTGCTGTTCTCAGTACACGTTCAGAGTAAGCTACAAGGAAGGGAAATTGACAGAGAGTGGAGGGAGTGTTCTCCCCTGCAAGAGCAGCCTATTAGGGGCAGGACAGGAATAAAGATGCAGACCAGATGTAGAGAATGGACTTGAGGACACAGGGAGGGGGAAGGGTAAGCTAGGTCGAAGTGAGAGAGTGGCATATATGGACATATATATACTACCAAATATAAAATAGATAGCTAGTGGGCAGCAGCTGCATAGCACAGGGAGATCAGCTCGGTGCTTTGTGACCACCTAGAGGGGTGGGATAGGGAGGGTGGGAGGGAGGGACACGCAAGAGGGAAGAGATATGGGAACATATGTATATGTATATCTGATTCACTTTGTTATACAGCAGAAACTAACACACCATTGTAAAGCAATTATACTCCAATAAAGATGTTAAAAAAAAAAAACAAAAAACGGAGCAGCCTACTGAGTTCTCCGCTCTTCCCTTCCATGTACCCTTCCTGCCCTGAGGAGGCAAATTAAGATGTCCACAGTTTCAAGGACAGCCCTGAATAATTGTCCTCAGTCAGTATTCCCTAAGCGTCTCTGATCTGTTGCCCAGCTGAGCCCTTGCCGGCCAAAATCGACATCCACTGGGGTGAATTTACACTCTCCACTCAGCATGCTCTGTCTACACAAGGCATTTCATTCAGGTTTGGAAAGTTACAGGCTGACGCAGCTCTGGAGGTTTGTTGGACTTTTTTTTTTTTTTCAGATGTTTCATTTCTTTCCTCTTAGGATCTGTGCCCTAGTTGTTCTGGGAAACTTGTGACCTCTCTGTGTTTTTAATTAGAAGATGTCATTTTTCCATGGCAACCTATCTTGATGTCCTAAATAGAGAATCTGTAAAATCAGTTTCTCTATGAAGGGCCAAACAAATTGGGATGGGAGGCTGCCCAAGGAGGGCCAGTGCCCAGGCCTGGGGGCTCCACCGCTAGGAAAGGTCTCCCAAGCAGAGAAACACCACCAGGGACTCCTGCTACAATAGACCTGCACCATCGTGGTCCAGCCAGGACCTCTCGGGTTGGGGTCATAAAACCCAGTTCTTGATAGTTGTGTGGGGGAATTTGCACTTTCCAATTGGCACGGAATCAAAACCATGTCAGCTGTGAGTTATGGTGTTTCCAGGGCCAATAGCCCATAGGTAATAACATGGAAGCCAGAAAAACATTGATGGGAAATCATTGAAACCAACCCAAGCTCCATGGGGGCCGAATTTGAACTGACCTTTTCACAGCAGCATCTCACCTCCTAAAGGGAATGAGCGTCTGCAGGAAATGATGAAGGTACTAGAGATATTATGCACCACACTTTGCAAATCAGTGAGGAAACACTAGTTAAATCATTTGGCAAAAATTGATCAGTTTCAAAAAGAGTGCCCCCAATTTTGTAACTGTGGATTTTCTTTCTTTTATTTTTTAAAGCATCATTTCCATTCAATAAGGCAGACATGTTGATAGGCAAACGTCACCTTGACCATGGAGATTATACTGATGCATTTTAAAATGAAATCATAAAATGATACGGAGAGTCCTTCCTCTACACTTGATCTAGATAGAAGGGAACCATGAGAGACCCTATTCAGTGCACATATTATTGAAAGCTCACTAGTGCCATGCACCAATAACAAGAGCTAACAGTTGTTAACTGCTGATTATTTTTAGGAACTGTTCAGGTGCTGTGTATGTATTAAGGACTCATAATAATAATACCAATATCTTTCCCTATTTACTGTTTATCATGTGCCAAGAACTGTTGTAAGTGTCTTCGTGTCGAACTAAATTCATATTCACTATTATTTTCCCAATTTTCAAATCAGGAAACCGAGGTATAGAGTGGTTGGGTGACTTTTCCAAGGTCACAGTCTGGATATGAAACCAGGCAGTCTTGGCTCCAGTGTCTGTCTGTACTTGTCATGGCTATAAATACTCCCTACTTGGTGTAAGAAGGTTTCTGGAATCAAGAAAGGATATTTGACATGCTGAGCTCATTCCCACCTCAGGACCTTGCACTGGCTGTTCCCTCTGCCCAGCCTGCCCTTCCCCACATCTTTGCCTGATGGGCTCCTTCTCATCTTTCAGGGCTCAGCTCATACGTACTTCTTGGAAATGCTTTCCCTGACTCTCAAGTGGAAGCAGACTTCCCCACACCACGCCTCAGTCACTCCATCCCATTTTCTTGTTTTAGTTCCTTCAGAGTGCTTTCCAGGTCCTGAAATCACCCCGTTTCTTTATGTGTTGAGTCTCCCCCTGACTAGGATGTAAGCTCCACGACAGGCAGGACTGCCTCTCAGTCACTTATACATAGAACAGTGCCTGCCGCTGAGCTAGGCCTTCAGTCGCTGTTGAGTACATGGCTGCAGCACACTGGTATTGAATTTTTTCTTGAGCACCAATGATAATGACAGCAGCACTGATTATAATAGCAGCAGCAACAACAATTCTAATAGGTAATGGCAATTAAGTGTTTATTGTGAATCACACACTGTGCAGAATGTTTCTTATCAATTCCTGTGAGGTAGGTACTATTATTGCCTCTATTTTACAGACTAGGAGACTGAGACTTAGAGAGGGTGCGCGATGCTGGTGTCACCACGAGGCTGAGAAATCCTCAGGAACTCATGTATACACCAAACACAAGCCACGTGAAGTTATTGTCAGTGAAGCAAAGGGTGCAGCCAGTCAGCACACACCATGGCAAGTTCCTAAGCCTCCTGGGGTCTCTATTTCCTTCTCAGTTAAAGAGGGAAAGTTGAAGTTTCATAATTAAAAAGTGTCAGGGTCTAGAATTACAGCTTGGTGCAGTGGACAGAAGCTGGGCAGTGGTTCTGGAATACCTGGGTTTGAATTCTAGCTTTGTCCCTGACCAGGTGTGTAAGCTTGGGAAGTCTCTCTAACTCTTTAAGCCTCAGTTTCTCCTCCTGTGAAATGGGATAATAGTCCCAACCTACCTGCCTGGCAGACTTGGTGTACAGAGTTAGTGAAATAGACTATGTGAAAACAACTAGCACTGTGACTAGTGCATGGTCAGTACTCAATAAATATACCTTTTCCTCCTCCATTCCTTTGCTGCAACTCATTCAGTATTTATCTCCCCAAGCCCCCCACCCTGGAACCCCCTGTGATTTCTTGATGTTTGAATTCCATGTCCTCAAACTAAGCCAAATACTCTACAGGTCACCTGTGACCAGATGGCTGTCTTTGACCTCATTAGAGAAAGGATGGCTGGAAAGTAAGAGATGGAAGGAAGGAAGGAAGGAAGGAACCAGGAAAAAGGTTTCAAGGAAGAAAATAGAAACTTTTTTTAAGGGGGAAAATGTGTGGGAGGAGAGGGTATTGCAGGAACCACATAGCAAGAAGAGCCCCGCTGTGGAAAAAAATGGTGTCAGTCAGCGGTAAGTCATTGAGGACACGGTGTGTCCTTTGCTCCATTTAGAGAAAGGTGTGCCTGGGAATGAGTGCCATTTACTAACTAAGGGTGCCTGGAGGCTGCCCGCCTCTTGTTCTCTTCCCAAGCCTGGGAACGGATGGCTCCTTCAGAGGGGACGCAGGCCAAGGGTCCAGTGGGGAAGTGGGGCAGCCTCACCTGGCAGGTGAGCCCTGAACCATGGCGCAAGCACAGCCCATCCTGCCCAGCACCGCCCCCGCTGCCCCAGCCACGCTCTGCTGCTTTTCAGCTTCTGAAACATCTCCCAGCCCTATTTCAGGAGACTTTCTTAGGTCATGCAAGTGTGAAGAGAAAAGGTAACATTAGAGGTTGGTGGGCTAATCAATTCTCTTACTAATTTCGCAGGATGGCTGTAACAGATGTTTAGATGGATATTTAACTTCTTTATAAGTAGATTTTTGTTTTCTACAGGGAGAGAGATTTGGATAAAACTAAGCCTCCCCATGAAGCAGTGGTCCCTAGTCCGTCAGGCACAGAGTACTGGGAATTGCTGAGTTTCCACTGAGGCTGGCCATTGAAGGGCGGGGTTGCCCTGGAGGCACAGTGGGGTGGGCTGGTGGGCCTGCCAGTGGCTCAAAGAGGTGAGCATCTTCAGCAGTGAGATGCAGGATGCTGACGTACCGCTGGGGTCCTCAGTCTGCATTTCAGCAAGATCCCACCTCAGGTCATCGCTATGCACATTCAGCTAGGGAAGCACTGAGCTAACATTCCTGCCTCCCTCAAGGAGTCTTTGAAATTCCAGGCAGAGAAGTTCTGGGATGGAAGCAGCCCATCCACAGAGTGACTCTCCTCATATCTGCCCACCACCATTCAATCTCGCTGGGATTTTTCATTATGGAGAATACATCTAATTCTCAGACTGAACTTCCAAAAAAATCTCCCTCTGTCTCTCTCTTTTCACATGCTTGAGACACTCTCACAATTTCCCAATAGATGAAGTTAAAGGAAGGTCAGTAGATTAGTTTAAAAAGAAAGCTTTGGAATCAGAAGAACTGGGTTTCTGTCTTGGTTCTGTTTTTTTCCCGGCTGTGTGAACCCAAGAAAACTCTTACACTATCGAGCCTTGGTTTTCTTTCTGTGGAATGAGGATAGTAAGAGCACTTACTTCATGAAGCTATAGTGAGGATTAAATTTTTTCTTAGTCTTTTTTAGAAATTTATTTGATTGAAGTATAGTTGATTTACAACGTTGTATTAGCTTCTGCTGTATAACAAAGTGATTCAGTTATACATATATCTTTTTTGTATCCTTTTCCATTATGGTTTATTACAGGATATTGAATATGGTTCCCTGTAGGACTTTGTTGTTTATCCATTCTATATATAATAGTTTGCATCTGCTAATCCCAAACTCCCAATCCATCCCTCCCCCACACCCTCTTCCCCACGATTAAATTCTAAAATATGGGCAAAGTGCTGTCACAGTGTAAGTGCCCAACAATCGACTGTTATCATTGCCATTATTAAGCAATAATATTGTCATAATTCCTTACTCATTCATCCCAGGAATACATTTTCACTTTAGTACTCTGTTGGTAGCTCACTGTGGGTATCTGGAAATCCTACTTAACAAAAAATTAATCTTCTAACAGGGTGCACTATGAAGAGGAGTATTTATTTGTAAAACCTGAAGAAACATACCGATGAAATTGTATAGTAGTCCCAGGGGTAAAAGGCTTTAAAAGACTCATTTCAAATCATTTGCATTGTGCCGATTTAGGATTTTATTCCATCTATTTGCAAAAGTGTTGACTTTGTGCCAGTCACTGGGCGAATAAGATATGGTCCTGTCCTCAGGCAGGTCACAGGGTAGTCAGGGAGAGAGACACATGGACGAGGAACTGGAGTCACTGAGGACATGGGCACTAGTGGAGCATAACAAGCTTGAGGACACAGATGGGAGCAAGGAGGGCCAATGTCAGTCCTGGGGAGGAGGCAGGGAAATAGTGATTCTGAAGAGACTGAATGAAGGTTTCATATTGGACAACTAAAAGGAAGGGAAAGTGTATTTTGGGCAGAGGAAAGAGAGGCATAAAGGGAGGTTGTGTGTCTTACATATTGCTGGTTAGCAGAAATCCTAGCATGAAGAGCTTTAGCGTTCACACACAGGAGTTTACTCTGTAGCCAGCAGGCAGTCAGTCACTGGAGCATTTAAGGAGTGGAGTGTTGAGGTCAGATTTGAGTTTCTGTAGGATCCCTCCAGTGACCATGAAATAGAACAGAAGGGTAGACTAGAGATAGCTATAGCAGAGAACAGAGAAAAAGGGCAGCACTGGGGGATAGTTAGAAGCTAAAATTGGATATGGAAGTGAGAGAAATAAAGGTGGTAAAAATGATTCCCAGAGTGCCAAATAGGTGGAAATATCAGCAAACAGTTGGGTACACGAGTGTGGCAGACACCAGTCTGTGTTTCCATAACAGTCATCCCTACATCCCTTTTTCATCCTGCTAGAACCCCAATTTATTTTACAGGCAGAGATCCTTTGAAATTAGAAAGGTATAGGCCCAACTGCTATGGATGAATTATGACTGTTTTAAACCAGTTGTGTCAGTCTGATTCCCTTTGGCCACTTTGTCAAATTGTGGGCAAGTGACTCATTTATTCTGGTTAATCGAACATAATGAGGGGTTGCCCTGGATGAAAAAAAAGACACACCACCTGGGGAAATAACCCCATATCCAACATGTCTCCTTACAGCCACCATCTCGTGACATGAGAGAAGAGCATGAGAACAAAGCCAATACACGGAGGATGGTGGAGCAGAGAGTGACACCTGGTCCCTTGTTGCACCTTTGAACACTGGGATCATAGGTAGATACTATATCAGATAGCATCTACTATCTTTGAACTTCTTGTTAAGTAAGATTAAAATGTTCTGCTCTTTTAAGGCCTCTGTTTTATGTAGGATAGGGTATAATGAGGTAATAAGTAGACTTCCAAAGTAATGACTCAAATATGATAGACATTTATTCCTTGCTTTTGAGTGGTTGAAGCTGGATGTTGCAGGTGGGTGGTGGTTGAAGACCCAAGGACACAAACTAATGTGGGCTCTGCTGTTTTCAACATGTGGCCTCTAGGGTGGCTCTGAGCAAGGAATCACACCTAGCCAAAGGGAGGAAGAGGACAGAGACGCCTGGTGGCGAGGTTTTGTGGGCCAGGCCTATAAACAGCACACATCACTTCCACTCACATTCCATTGAAAATAACAGAGTCACATGGCCACCTCTAACTGCAAGGGAAACTGAGAAATGTCAGCTAACTAGGAAACAGCATACCAGCTTCTATATATGGAAGGATGGATTTTGCCAACAGCTAAGAGTCTCTGCCACACCACGGTACATTGAATTTTACTGTTGTTGTTACTTGCAATTGAAAGAATTCCTAACTGTTCCAATGGATCTGGAGTTTAGGGGAGACCTTGTGGTGGGTTATACAATTTTTCCTTGACTATAGTATCTGTAGTTTTCAAGATATATCATATGTGATAAGTAAGAGCAACAGAGTGGATGACATCACCCAGGAAGAATGTAGAAAGTCAGAAGAGACACAGATATAGAGCCCTTTAGTTGTTCACGGGACACATCTAATCCAGAAGAATCCCTCCTCACTGCCTGTGAAAGAACAAATCAGACATTTTGGTGGCCTAGAGGGTCTTGCTTTAGGTTGAGTGGACTCGTAGCTCAGATGTAAGAACAAGACTATACAGGGTTGTCCAAGGAATTTTGTTTTGGGGTGCTTCTGGATATTAAATCCAAGTAGGGCTGTCTTTGCCTCTGTTTTCTTTCTATAAGGCACTAAGTTTGATAAACAGCTGAAAAAAGTCTTGAGCAAAATGTGTTCAACTTCCTTCCTTCTCTGATGAAGATATTTTATGTGGACACCTAGCAACCCAGATCCTGAAATAACTCAATGTGAGAAATGCTCCAAGTGCAATTCTGTTCCTTCCCCTCTTCTTTATCCTCACTCCTGAGGCTTCATATTGGGAGACTTTGACTTTTCTGGTTTTAACTATCTAAACCCTCAAGAGAAGAAGAAAGAAATGTTATGAACTGGAAGTTTCCTCCGTCAGAAATCTACCTTGGCATTTGAATTTTCTTGGAAGGGTGTCCTCATTAGGCAGTGGTCTTTGGGGATAACTTTTACCATTTTATGGAGTACTTATTGATGACCCCAGAATCTGAGCTGATACAGCCTGCAGGTCTCGTGGGTTGTGACCTATGCAGCCATGGACAGACTGTCAGATGTCCTCCATCTAACTGTCCTCCAAACACTGTCCCTTCAAAGCTCCCAATCACAGTGGCTAAGCAAAAAGAGAACACTCAGCTGTGACTTGGTCTGGAAATTTGGGGTATAGGCACTAATTAGCTAGAGTTCTATCTATTTATTATTAAAATAAATTCCACAAAGGCAGGAGCCATATTATATATGCATTTCATTATACCACACTCCCACTGTAAAATGAGGATAATAATAACTAGCATACATGGCATTCTTAGTGTAAGCCAGGTATCATGCTATGTGTTTTACCAGAGGTATCTCATTTAATCCTCATAAAAACTTTATCAGGTAGGTAGTATTATTATTATCTTTTTCCAGATGAGGAAACCAAGGCTGTAAGAGGTTACATAGTCACTCAAGTATTCAAGTATTTGAATAGACTTGAACTTGAACTCAAGTTCAAGTATTTTGAACTCAAGTGTTCAAAAATGGTTGGGTCAGGATCCAAATCCAGAGGTCTGAGTAAACCTGACCCTAGACCCCCCCCCATTAATCCTTGTTGTGAGGATTAGAGACCTAGGTAGAGCACCTTGCTGACACTCAGCAAGTGCTCAATAAATGGCCATTATCGTTATGTCATTGTTTCTACTTTATAAGGCATTGTGTGATGATCTTATAAGATTGCAACGTGGTCTTATATTAGACAAGCTGTTTTGTTTCTTGTGTGACTATGAGGAAACTGCAAAGTTGATTCCTTTGTTAGGAAATGTGTGGATCTTGTGACATGGTAACAGCTGAGGTCTTGGTGACAGGCAGTATCTGAGGGTCCTGGCCCAGAGAAATAAAGGTCCCAGCAGTCAACCTCCTGGGGTTCAAAATGTTAAGGATTTTCTTACCAGTAGTATTGATGATCCCTTGGAGAGCAACATTAAATTGAATTTATCATTTATTTTAATAATTTTTCCTTAATAAAGCTACTTTTCCAATAAAAAAAGTAAAAAATGAAAACTTGGAAAATGCAACAAAGTAAAAAGAGGAAAAATCAACATGATTCTACTGCTGAAAGACAGTCCCATTGACATTTTATTCATTTTTTTATTTGTTTGCTTTGTTGATAGCATGAGAGACCCTCAAATTCCCATGCACCTGAGTCATCAAATTTTCTAAATCTGGCCCCTTTGGCTTGGGACAGGAGAAGTCCTGCTATTGGTTGGTTCCCAGTTCTAGAGTCTCAAGGGTGCATTAAGACAGATCCCAGCAATGCAGCAGCCAGAGGGGCCTCTCTGGATAGGGTGACAGAGGCCTTGATATCTCAGGGAAAAGCACTCAGCTCTGAGCCAGTATTCTACACAAGGGTTGACCCAGTCCAGGAGGAAGTTTTCCTGGGCCCAGTTCCCACCCTCATGGTCACATCATGGTGACGCAACAGGAAGCCGGTGTCCCCAGAGCCCAGGTCTCTCACAGGAAAGTGTTGTCAGAGGTTTCTGCATGGGCAGGCGGTCCATGCATGCTGGGTTCACAGCAGTATTCCCAACCCACAGGATTTGTTCACGGGCTGGAAGGCGGCCTCAGGGCTACACTGTGGCGTTTCCCCAGCCTGGTCCTGATGCTTGCGGTAATGTCTGCAGTGATGCCATAAATCAGCTCTGCTCTGCGCTTTCCCCATATTTCCAAATGGGTTACCCTTTAAGCAGGCAGTGTGAAATACCTCCTTTCAGATGTCATGTATGAAATAATGACTGGCCAGTGAAAATATATTTTGTAGTTGAAAAAAGTAATATTCTGAAGGCTTGGCTATGTTCTTCCTTTGGTTGACATTTTCTGGGCCATGGAGAGGAAGGGAAGTTCTCCTCCTTCATCTGCTCCCTGGATAGAATTTGCTTCTTGGCAAAGGAGATGAATGGCAGCGTTGCGCTATCCTGTTGAAGTCTATTCCCTTTTCTCATGTGATCTCCATGCCAGTGATGAGCTTACCCTTCAAGATTCTCTCCACAATGTTCCCTCAGCTAGAGGGAGGAGCCAAGGAATGGGAGTCCAAACACCTGCATGGCAGCTGCAAGTTTTGCCACACCCACGACTTGTCATGAGGCAAACCAACTTACCTCTCAGGGTCCTGAGCTTCCTCGAATGTTTATTCTCTTAACTGGGCAATTTATTCACTAACATTCCTTACAGCTATCAGTCCAAGAGCAAGTGATGCTCATGATAATGATCCTCGGGCACTGCAAGATCCTTAGTCGCCTTCCACACTCCCTATAATCTCAGGGCTGTATGCATTTTATTATTCAAATTCCTTGAAGGTTGGTAATCCGTGTGCATCACTTATAGAGACTCTAGTAACAAGAATGGTGGAGACCAGAATCAGACATGGAGCATTAACCAAATTCTTTGTCCTTTACGTTGAAGATGAGGTCATGGAATGTGTTACAAGAATACCAGTAGGGCTGAAGTGATACATGCAGGACCATGGGCCTGTCGTGGGCACCCCAGGGAGACTTGCTGTAGGCATAGGGCAATGACTTGAGGCTGTAAAGCCCACTCTACTCTATGAGGCGTCATCCTTTTGCTCCATAGAGTAACACAACTTCTGTAGCTCAGAAAGCTTCTTGAGCTTCAGATTGCTCTAGCCAGTTCATCCCTCTGCTGCTGACACTTCCCAGTGGTCCTGTGGCATGGTGTGCCCTTTGAGTTCCAGCTTGCTCTGTGTAATTGCATTCAGCCAGTGCTAAATGTACTTCACAATGTGTCACAAGTGGTTGTATTACAGTGAGGCCATATCTTAGCCAGTGAGTGGGCCACGGATCAGCTCAAAACCCAAACTGTACATGAAGATTAATGTGATTTGGGGCATAAACCCATAAACCTATGGCTCAGAACCACTCCTCCATAGACCAAAGGCATGGTTTACAGTATGGTGTTTCCTTCTCACTCTGACAAAATATTAAGTGGGACTTTACCTATTTTTCCAGTTTCACCTGAGGAACCCAAAGAGACAAATAGCTCTTTCTAAAGAAGCTTCTAGACCATGCATGTAGGATTTGTTAAGAGATGGCTCGACACCAGTTCTATGGCCTTGTCCCATCACCCACCTCCAGCTGGAGCTTGTTTGAGGATGCCGAGGAGTCAAGATTCCTTCAAAGTGGCTCATCAGAGTGTCCTGTGTTTTCCCTACCCTCCTTGTGAGAGTTGGAGGGAGGTTTTTTCTTGTCCCTGCTTCAAGCCAGGTCAGGAGGTCCTGCTGTCCCAGTGCTGCTGGGAGAACACAGCAGAGAGGGATGAAAGAGTTCCTGAAGAACATGACTGTATCCCTTGGAATTTGGAAAGCACAGACACCAGGGCCTGAATCTCCTCTGGAAAATACGGAAGGAGAGAGAGTGACTAGAGCTGTTTATGAGAGTCAAAAGAGGACCAAGTCTGCCATTGGGCAGGCTGCTCTTTCCTCAGACACTGCGGAAGACAGTTGGGCTTGAACTGTCATGAGAGAACCCCACCCAGCTGGGGCAAATGAACCCCAGCATGAGCTACCTGGTGGGGTAGGAGCTGCCAGGAGCTGGAGTCTCCCCCCAAGAGACTGCATCACCCATGACAGTGCAGCATCTGTGGTCTCCTCAGAGCAGGGCCTTGGGAGAACTCACAATAGAGAGAGAAAGCCACGTATGGGCACCAGCCAGGCAGAGGGCACTCACATCTGACTCCAGCAGCTCCAACCCATAAAATAACACTTTGCTCTTTTCCTTTAGTTTTTCCTCTCCTGACCCCAACCATAGAGGAGAAAGAAGCAAAAGAGAGAGAGCTAGAGAGAAGACAGAGCAAAGCAGAGGGGAAAGCAAAGTCTTGCCTAGGCAGGTCATCAAGCCTGGATAAGGCCTGATGGGGTAGAAAGAAAAAGAATCCTTTGAATTGGATGAGAAATTGAAGGTTTGGTTTGGTTTAGTTGGGATTGCCCTTTTGCTCCCTAAAAATGAAGAACATTCACACTTGAAATGGACTGAAAAATGTGAGGATCTGCTTACCACATCATCCAGTGCAGGGAGCCTGGCAGAGTAGATTTGAAGGGGAGCAATGAGAGAAAAAGAACTTACTTTCTGACCCAACTTCTTCAGTAAACTGGTCACATTAACATTTGGAATCAGAATTTGCTTCTGGGAAGTTAGTAGACATATTTTTCTCTGTTCCTCTTGCTAGGTCAATTAAAAGTCCTGGATATTATGTGAAAACAAACAAACACACAAAACAAGAGTCTGAAAGGTAGAGAGAAGGGACAGACTGGCTAAGGACCTTGGGATCTAAAGAGCAACAGAGAGATGAGTTCCAAGGGTTTTCTTTTTGCCTTTCATGTCCTAGACTGTGTGCTGGAGAGGCCAGAAATGTGGAAATGCCAGAGGGTCAGACATAAAAATCCCCAACAAAGCCTTCTCTCTCTAGCCAGAATACCAGGAAAAAGCAGCCTACCCAGATAAGAAGTTTTTAGACAAAAACTCTTTTACTCCAATCAAACCAAAGGAAAAACTCTTGTCCCCCACCTCCACCAACACAGCCAAGATCAAGTGGTGAGTCTGGACTTCCACCCTCTGTAAGCAGTGATGAGGTGCCCCAATCCACCCCACCTGGTGTCTTAGTGGTGCCAGAGGAGGCTGAATAGGGAGCTGGGACTTTCATTCCCACTGGTTACCTTAAAAAATAGGGAAAATCTCAAATAATCCAGGTTCCCATATCAAGAATCTAGAAAGTAGAAGAGCAAAATAAACCCAAAGAAAGTGAAAGGAGAAATAATGAAGATAAGAACAGAAATCAATGAAATTGAAAACAAAAACAACAGAAAAAATCAATGAAACGAAGAGCTAGTTTTTTGTTTTGTTTTTTGTTTTTGTTTTTGTTTTTTTTTGCAGTACGCGGGCCTCTCACTGTTGTGGAACACAGGTTCCAGATGCGCAGGCTCAGCGGTCATGGCTCACGGGCCCAGCTGCTCCGTGGCATGTGGGATCTTCCCGGACCGGGGCACAAACCCGTGTCCCCTGCATCGGCAGGCGGACTCTCAACCACTGCGCCACCAGAGAAGCCCAAAGAGCTAGTTTTTTGAAAAGATCAATAAAATTGGCAGACGTTTAGAAGGGCTGACAAAGAAAAAGAGAGAAGACTTAAATTATTATTATCAGGACCAAAACATGGGATATCACTATAGACTGTGCAAACATCAAAATGATAATAAAGGAATATTACAAACACCTCTTCAGATGTAAGTCTGATAAATTAAGTGAAAGGGATCAATTTTTCAAAGAACACAGACTACTGAAACTCACCTCATATGAAATAGTTAAACTATTAGGGAAATCAAATTCATAACTTAAAATCTTTCAAAGAAGAAATCTCCAACCCCAAATGGTTTCACTAGGGAATTCTATCATATGTTTAAAAAAGAATACCAACTCTACAGACTATCTTATAGAAAACAGAAGGGGGGGAAATACTTTCCAATTCATTTTATAAAGTTAGTACTACCATGACACTACAACCAGACATTGAAAGTACAAAAAAAAGAAAACCACAGACCAATATACCTCATAAATTTAGAAGCAAAATATTAACAAATAGAATTTAGGAATACATAGAAAGAACTATATTCCTTGAGCAAGTGGGGTTTGTTCCACAAATGGAAGGCTCGCTCCTTATTTGAAAATCAATCAACAAAATCCACTTTATTAATAAGGTAAAGAAAAATCACATGATCATTTTAATTGATGAAGAAAAATATTTGACAATATTTAACACCTATTTATGATAAAAACACTGAGAAAACTGGGAATAGAGGGAAACTTCCTCATCTTGAAATTGAGCATTAACCAAAAAATTACAGCTTTCTCTCTAAGAGCAGGAACAAGGCAAGATTGTCTTCTCTCACCTTTTGTACAATATATTGCTGGAAATTCTAACTAGTGCTATAAGCAAGAAAAGGAAATAAAGGCATACAGATCAGAAAGAAAGAAAGAAAACTACCCATTTTTGCAGATGACATGATTGTCTATGTGGAAAATCTTAAAGAATCAACAAAAGAAACCTCCTAGAACCAATGCATGTGTTCACCAAGGTCACAGGCTACAAAATAAATGTATAAAAATTAACTGCATTTCTATATACTAGCAATAAACATGTGGATACTGAAATTTAAAACACCATACCATTTACAACTACTCAAAAAAGTACTTAGGTGCAAATCTAACACCACATGTAGAGAACTTGTATGCAGAAAACTACAAAACATTGATGAAGGAAATCAAAGAAAATCGAAATAAATGGAGAGACATACTATGTTCATGAACTGGAAGACTTAACTTAGTAAAAAGGTCAGTTCTCCCCAAATGGAATTCATATTAAATTCCCTGCCAGACTTTCTGTAGATATATACAAGAGTATTCTAAAATTTGTATGGAAATGCAAAGGAACTGAGAGAGTGAAAACAATTTTTAAGAATAAAATCTGTGGCGTCCATCCCCAATTTCATGACTGGTTATATAGCTAGAATAATGAAGATTGTGTGGTATGGTGGAGGGGTAGGCACATAGACCAATAGAAGAGAATAGAGAACCCAGATATAGACTCACACAAATATACCAGACTGATTTTTGATAAGGTTGTAAAAGTAATCTAATAAAGGAAAGATAGCCTTTTTAACAATGTTGGAACAATTGGTTATCCAAGGGCAAAATAATGAACCTAGATCTAAGTCTCATACCTTATACAAAAATAAACTCAAAATAGACTATGGGCATAAATGTAAAACTATAAAACCTTTAGGAAAAAAGATGTTAAAAGATCTTTGTGATATGGGACCAGGCCAAGGTCTTAGACTTGACACCAAAAGTGCAATCCATAAAAGGAAAAGTTGATAAAATTGATTTCATCAAAATTAAAAACTTTGGCTCTGCAAAATACCTTGCTAAGAGAATAAAGAACAAGCTACAGACTGGGAGGAAATATTGTCAAAACACAAATCTAACAAAAGACTAGTATCTAGAATACATAAAGAACTCTGAAAACTCAACAGAAAAAAAAAAAAAACCCAAACAATCCAATTAGAAAATGGACAAAAGACATATACAGATATTTCAACATCATTAGTCATTAGGAAAATGCATATTAAAGCTGCAATGAGATAGTACTAACATAAAAATGACTAAACTAAAAAATAGTGGCAATGTCAAATGATGGCAGGAATCCAGTGAGAAACTGGATCACTCATATATTGCTGGTGAATATGTGAACTGGCACAGTCACTCTGGAAAACAGTTTGGCAGTGTCTTAAAAAGCTAAGCATGTGGCCCATCGTGCAACCCAGTAATTGTACTCTGGGCATTTACTCCATAGAAATGAAAACTTATTTTCACATAATACTTATTGACAAGTCTTCATACAAGTTGTATTTGCATTAAGCAAAAACTGAAAACCACTTAGATATGTTTCAAAATGTACCATGTCCATACCATGGACGACTACTTGGCAACAAAAAAGCATGAATTATGGATATAATTGAGAATGAATTTCTTAATTATATGTTGATATATTGAGAAAACTTTAAAGATGAGACTGAGTAAAATGGAGACACTGACAAATTTTTTTAAGGAAAGCATTTTCCATCATGAACTCTATTAAAACAATTTCCTGTAAGTACTGTTAAGCCATTCCAAAATTTTCCATGGTCCTTTTTATTTTATTAGAAGTATTTTATTAGGATTAATCTTTAAATATTTAATGAAGATTTGATTTGCCAATTGTTCTGATTATCGCTCTGCCATTTTTTCGAGTGCCTTCCTCCTGGTGTCAAATTAATAGATGTAGATTTTGTCTGACAGGTTTGATTTTTCCATTAGTTTTTCTCTGGTGACAAATTTTACTCTACAGAGTGTCAGCCAATGTCTGTTTTAGCCTCAGACAGGTAAGGACTTAATAAACGTTAGATGCTGTTATTATGCATTGTGACAGTATTCTATACAAATTTGTTTTGAGATATAATTACATTCCATAAAATTTTAATGTGCACATTTCAGTGGTTTTGAGTATATTCATAAGATTTTACAACAATCGCTATTTAATTCTAGAACATTTTATCACCTCCCCCCCCCAAAAAAAACCCCTCCATATCTGTTACCAGTCACTCCCCATTTTCCCCTCCCTCCAGTCCCTGGCAACCACTAACCTACTTTTTGTCTCTACGGGTTTGCCTATTCTGGACATTTCATATACGTGAAATCACACAATGTGTAGACTTTTGTATCCGGCTTTTTTCACTTAGTATAATGTTTCCAAGGTCCATCCATATTGTAACATATATCAATGCTTCTTTCTTTTTTATGGCCGAATAATCAATTGCATGGCTATACCACTTTGTATATCCATTGTATGGATATACCGTTTTGTTTATTCATTCATCAACTGATAGATATTTGCATTGTTTCTGCTTTTCGTCTATTATTAATAATGCTGCTATGAACATTTGTGTACAAGGTTTTGTGTTGACATGTTTTCAGTTCTCCTAGATAGTTACCTAGAAGTGGAATTGCTGGAACGATTCCCACTTTCTCCGCCTACTAGTCAATACTTGTTATTGCCTGTCTTTTTGATTGTAGCTATTCTAGTATCCACTAGGTTGTGAAATGGTATCTCATTGTGGTTTTGATTTGTATTTCCTAATGACTTTGTATTTCCCTAATGACTAATGAGGTTGGGCATCTTTTCATGAGCTTATTGCCCATTTGTACATCTCTTTCAGAGAAGTTTCTATTCAAATTCAATTTTTAATTGAATTATTTGTCTTTATTCTTGAATTATATGTTCTTTATAGATACTGAATACAAATCTCTTAGCAGATATGTGATTTGCAAATATTTTCCCTCCTCCTCTGAGTTGCCTTTTACTTTCTTGATGGCATCCTTTGAAGTACAAACGTTTTAAATTTTGACAAAATCCAATGTTTTTGTGTGTGTGTTTGTGCTTTGGATATCCTTAAAAACTATTAAATTATCCAAGTCACAAAGATTTACACCTATGCTTTCTTTTATTGTTTTAGCTCTTACATTTAGGTCCATGATCCATTTTCAGTTAATTTTGTATATGGTTTAAGGTAGAGGTTCAACTTCATTCATTGCTTGTGGATATCTAGTTGTCTTAGCACCATTTGTTGAAGATCGTTCTTTACACATTGAATTGTTTGGGCACCCTTGTTGAAAAGCAATTGATGTAAATATAAGAGTTTATTTCTCGACTACCAGTTCTATTCCATTGATCAGGATGTCTATCCTTATGCCAGAATCACACTGTCTTGATTACTGCAAATTTGTAGAAAGTTTTCAGATCAGGAAGCATGATTCTTCAAACTTTGTTCTTCTTTTTTAAGATTGTTTTGGTTATCCTGGGTCCCTTGATTTCCATATAAATTTTAGGCACAGCTTGTTAATTTCGTTAAAAAAAAGCGGGGGGAGCCGGGATTTTAATAAGAATGTATTAAATCTCTAAATCAGTTTGGGGGACTATTGCTCTCTTAACAATATTAAATCTTCTGATCCATGAACATAGGATTGACTTATTGATTTAGGTCTTTAATTTCTTTCAATGATGTTTTGTACTTCCTAGTATATAAGTCTTCCACTTTTTCTGTTTCTCTACAAACTGAATAAAAGACTGATGGAATTTATTTTTAGTTAACACATGAGAAATTTTTCTCATATTTGTAAGACAGAATGAGTGAGGCAGAGAGAAAGATGGATGCGGAGGGAGACTGAGAGAGAGGCTAGAGCTATTAACGGTGAATCTCAAGTTCAGTTCTTGAGTGTCTGGCAATGTCAAGGCAAAGTGAGAATATTTAGGCGTCACAAAGGCAGAGTATAAACTTTCAAAGTATCCAGCTGTGGCAGTAAGAGATGGAGTGAGGCAAGGAAGGCCTTTCACACACTTCAAATATACCTCATGGTTGGTCCTCTCAACAGTAACCTCTCAGGGGAACTTTAATATTTCCAAGAGCTTTTCCGTTCTGTAATCACCTGAATTCTGTCACTAATAATATAGGATGGGAATGTTTCCCCCAATTCTTCCTGACCTGCCAAGCTGCAAAAGGCCATTGATGCCAAAAGTTCTCATTTAATCAGCAGATACCAGTCCAGGAATGGCCCGCCTTTCACGCCAGTATGCTGTGGCAAAGGCAAGGAAGGCAGGAGTGGCTGGGAACAAAACAGAGCAGGGGCTCTCTTGAGTCTGAAACTGAGTTGTGGGAAAAAATACTGAGAAATCCCCGTGGAAAGAATGAGAAAGAATCCACATAAAAGATTTTGTTGCTTATGACAAACTCCTACTGCTCACATAAAATTTTCTGGAAAATAAGCTAATATTATAAATATGCAATATATATATGTATACATATGTATACACACACACACACACAGACACACACACACACACACACACACCCTGACGTATTGACTAGGCTGCATTTATAGTGTGCTCCTGAGAAGAAAATATTTATTTCAGTCTAAACATCTTTAAATGCACATGGAAAAACAATTTCAGGAATCAAGTTTTCTGAGGTGGTCTCTCAGTCCCTCTCTATTTTATTCAGGATAATTCTACTATCATGAACTAGAGCAGATATTGATATTTAATTTACAGACGTGTTACTAATCAATTTACCGGAATATTTTTGCCACCACCGTTTTAAGGAGTGGTGCTTCATAAGATGCTTGAGATATTTTATACATATGACATCATTTGTCTTCCCAATATTCCTGGGAGTAGATAAAAAAGAGAGCAGACAAGTTAAGAAACAGGTTTATTCCCCTCATTATACAGATGAGGAAACAGACATGAGGAAGGAAATGGACTTTCAGTCATTCATCAGTTTCTTCATTCATCAGTTACTTACTGAGAGCCATGAGGTATTAGGCTCTGCATCTCGATGCTATGGTTACAGTAACTGTCTTGGTCCCTCTTCTCATGGAGTTTTTAGTCTTACAGATTGCTGTTTTCAAAATGCAAGTCTGACCATGCGACATCTTTGCTTAAATTATTTCTAGGGTTTTCCACAGGTTTCAGAATAAAGACTAAAATTCTTATGCTGACTTGCAGTGTTTACGTGGTCTTACCACATATCCAGTAATATTAGCCTCATCTAATGTCTGCCTGCATACCCACCAAAGCTTCAGTGGTTTTGTTGTTTTGAGAGAATGTATTTATTTAATTTCAGTTTTTATTTTTATCAAAGTTTTACAAGTATTTAGTTTAAAGAGTTAATATTTTAATAGTCTTGTTATAAAGAATAACAGCCCCCTTTTTCCAGACTCAATCACTTTTAAGTCTTCAGTCAATTCTTTTGATATTGATTTCCTTATCTCTCGATAACATTCTTGTATTGCTACGTCTCCCCTTTTCAGTGTTAAGCAGTATCTATTGACTTCACACTGAGGGGTATGAGGCTTTAGTTTTACTCCCCCTTCTACCTCCACACACATCCTGTTCCCATCACTACAGACTGTCAGGACTTCTCTTTCTAAATCCAGATTTTACAATCAAAAGCAGACTTTATGTGCTACAAATTATAGCATAAAGTTATATTTATTTGTTCCTGGTTCAGAAACGTCTCAATAGAAGGCTCAGTACAGGGGGAAAAAAAAGACTTTAGTTTAACAGATTTTTTTTTCACTGGAAGGAATCTTAGGGACCATTTCTTCCTCTTTTAACTTCAGAGATATTGATACCTAGGTTCAAGGTCATGTGGAAAATGGATGACAGACAGGGGACCAGCAAGTAGTTCTCCTCACTCCATTTCCAGTGCTCTTTAGCATAATCCACGCTGCTAACAAACTTTTAATTAAGATGAATTTAGGACTGATCTCTGAGTATCAGGAAATTTAAGCTGTTTGCCTAACAGTCAATAAATGTTTTTGTTTCATGTCAGATATTAGATTCTGTTCTCAGCTGGGAACCTGGGGCCTCTGCACATCCCACAGGAGCTGTCAAAGGCTGCTGAACCTCCATATTGCACTTTTCTTTGGTTTTATTCTTCCTTGGAAAAAGAATAAAATCAGTTAGCTTCAGAAATTTTGGGAGAAGACATTGTGTATTCTACACTATGGGGAAAATCATAGCAAATTGAGCCCATCTTTCTTTCATCGCTCTGGGAATATCCAGCTTTGGGGGGAGAAGTAACTAAACACCTGCATATCTTTATATCCACTTCTGTAATGAAGTCAGAAAACAAACCTGTTGGCAAGAAATGCATCTTTAGGGGTGACTTCTTATCCTTTCCTGCACCTCTCCCTTCTCTCTCCACCTCTAGATCAAGTGATAGCTGCTCTGTGTTTGAAATTCTGCTACATCCTGTCTCCTTAAATATCATTGGTCTCAAAATTTTCCACTCTCACTATTGGTTCAAATACTTCATTGCTCAATAAAGGGTGATAAAGAAGAAAGATGAGATTAAACGGTGTACTGAGGGGGAGGAAAGAGACAGGAAATATTATTGATAGGTTAGCATCTAAATGGTCAGGCTACTCAAGATGGCTGCTCTCTTGTTCTCTGTACATCCCCTGCTTGACCAGTCCCTACTTCATTCACATCCTACTCACCTGACTGACCTTCCCTCTTAATCATAGAGCCTAATCAGTACTTGCCCTCAGCCCCAGCAAATGATTGTTCTAATCTTTAGATCAGAACTATCTCCACTTCAAAGGGGCAGTGAGGGGCATGTTCCTCTGCTGGTTTCCCTGGTAACTGACTGTTGACCTGACTGTCAATTCCTCCTATAACTGACAATACACACAGTCCCCCTGTGCCCTGACCCCGCCCTCCGCCATGGAGCAAATCCTGCTGCCATGTCCTGCTTGAGGTCTGCCACGCACAGTGGGGTGTCGCTCCAGAACCTTGCTTCAGACGTGTAAGATCCCACCATCCGTTAAACCATTGATATCTCTGTCCTCTGTCGCTGACTCCAGGCTCTTTCTTCGGTCTTGAGAATGAGCAAGTTCAGGGCTTGCAGGCCTGTGGGGTGTAGCCCAGCAGCACCCAATTTATCTTAGGCCTTTTACTAGTCACTTAGTAAATGCTACTCAGTTGAATAATGGTAACAGTCCTGTAAGGTAATAACCATTATTCCGTTTCATAGTTGAGGAAGTGGAGGCTCAAGGAGGTTAAATTGTCCACTGTACTGTCCACTGTTGCACAGTTGTATTAGTCAAGTAGACTTTAGTCAAGTTCTCCTCGACTCCAAAGCCTGTCCTTTTTTTTTTTCTTTATTGGTTATCCGGGGCTGCTAAACAAATTACCACCAAACTCAATTGGCTTAAAGCAACAAACATGTATTATCTCACAAGTCCTATGAGTCAAGAATCTGGGTGCAGCTTGGCTGGGTGTTTCTGACTCAGGCTCTCTCACAAGGCTGCAATCGAGGTGTCTACGGGGGGCGTCCAGCATCTCCAGCCTCACCCACGTGGCTGTGGGCAGATCTCAGGTTTTCATTGGCTGTTGGCTGGAGACAAACATTTTTTGCCTTGGGGGCCTCTCCATAGGGCAGCTCACAACATGGCAGCTGGCTCCTGCCAAGTTAGTAATTGAGAGTGAGAGAGAACACCCAAGATGGAAGCCACCGTCTTTTCCTAACCTAATCTTGAAGTGACATGCCATCGCTTCTGCTGTGTTCTGTTCTGTAGAAGTGAGTCAATAAATCCAACCTACACTCAAGGGGAGGGGGCTACACAAAGATGTGAACACCACAAGGCAGGGGGCCATTGGGGGCCTGGTAGAAATCATCTTTCTGAGCTCGTTTTTATGTTCTAAAATATTCTTTGCTTTACAAAAACTATTTATATTTTAAAAACCCCTTAAGTAAAATCAAGCATTCTATCTGCATTTAACATCTCTCATGAACTTTTTTGTGTGGTAAGTCTTTAGGAAAGAATTTCAGAGAAGTTCTCATGCAACTTTGAAGCAAGCAGTTCAAAGTAAGGTTGAAAGATGTAGCTGTGTGTGTATGTATGTGTATATGTTTGTGTGTGTATATATATATCAGTATTAAAATGCTCTTTTCATGTTGGCTACAATATATAAAATATAATAATAAAATAAAAAGAGAGACAAATGACAGGGATAAGCAGCATCTGGTACAATGTCCATTACTTGTATACAAGTCTTACTTTGCAAAGATTTCTATGTGCAATTTGGATGAGAACCAAAAGAAATATCTTAGTGGCCACCTGACCCATGCTATGTGTGCATCTGTCCCCTCTTAAGTAACATTTTATTAGTGTTCAGAATTAGCTAATAATGTTTACCAACTATATAATAGGAACAGAGTCCTTCATTCAGGTGAACACTTGGTAAAACTTTTCTTTAACTCCCGAAGCTTTAGAATTCAATTGACTAGGCTGAAATATCTGAACCTCCTAGGGCCTAACGGGGAAAGGCAGGAAGGATAGACAGAAGGCCACTTGCACAGGGCCTTGGGGTCCCAGAGACCTTGTGACAAAGGTCCGCTCTTCTGCTGGGGGTTCTTGGGCAAGTGCTCTTGTCTGAAACAACACGCACCCACCTGACAGGGCAACTGTGAGAAGAGGCAGCATAGCCAGGTGACTTAGGTGCACAGACTGAGAGCCAGACTGGGTTCATTTCCTGGCCCTGCCACTTAACTATGGGAAAGCCAGTAACCTCTCTGCTCAGTTTCTCCATCTGAAAAGTGAGCATGTGATGGCACCTACCTCACTGTACTGTTGGAAGGGTTACATGAGTGAATATGTGCAAAGCTCTTAGACGAGTACTTGGCACTTGGTAAGTGTTAAGTCAAGGACAAGTGAAGTCATTTGTGTAAAAGCCCTAGCATAGTACTTGGCATAAAGTTAGAAAATTAATAAATTATGCTCAATTTTTAAACCTTTAATTTCTTCATCTGTAAAATGGTGATGTTAATGCCTATCTTATAGAGTTCTTTTTTTTTTCTGAGCAGTAGAAAAATTTTTAATTATTTTATTTATTTTTTATTGAAGTATAGTTGATTTACAATGTTGTGTTAGTTTCAGGTGTACAGCACAGTGATTCAGATATATATCTATGTGTCTATATATCTCTATATATCTCTATATCTATCTATCTATATATCTGATTTTTTCCCATATAGGTTATTACATAATATTGATTATAGTCCCCTGTGCTGTACAGTAGGTCCTTGTTGATTTCTATTTTATATACAGTAGTGTGTATATATTACTCCCAAGTTCCTAATTTATCCCTCTCCCCACACCTTTCCCTTTGGTAACCATAGTTTGTTTTCTATGTCTGTGATTTTCTTTCTGTTTTGAAAATATGTTCATTTGTATCTTTTTTCTTTTTTTTTTTTTTTTTGTGGTACACGGGCCTCTCACTGTTGTGGCCTCTCCCGTTGTGGAGCACAGGTTCTGGATGCTCCGCGGCATGTGGGATCCTCCCGGACCGGGGCACGAACCCGCGTCCCCTGAATCCGCAGGCGGACTCTCAACAACTGCACCACCAGGGAAGCCCCATTTGTATCATTTTTTTAAAGATTCCATATAAAAGTGATATCATATGATATTTGTCTTTCTCTGTCTGACTTGCTTCACTTAGTATGATAATCTCTCGGTCCATTCATGTTGCTGTAAATGGCATTATTTCATTCTTTCTTATGGCTAAGTAGTAAAGAGTTCTCTTATAGAGTTCCTATGAAAATAAAATAAAATAACATATATAAAGCATCTAATGGTTTGTGACCAAATAAGGACTTTCTAAATGGAAACTATTATGATGATGAATATTCACAAACAATTATAGAGCTACCAATACGTGGGAGCTGGGGATGTCACATAATTCAGTGAAAAATCTCTCTCAAGTCAGGAGGTAAATATCTCAGCTCTAGGAGAGTGCTGTGCTCTGAGATGACTACAAGATGTTCCTTTTAGCCTGGCTAGTGCTTTCTGGAGTTACTTTGGAGCTGTTATGTGTCCAGGGAACTGTAAGTCTGAGAATGGTTTCCTCTGGTTTCAGCTTGGTATTTTAATCGGCATATTAAGTTTCTTATCTATTTCTCTTTTGTGTTTTTAATAATATCCCTTTGTGGTTGCAGGCTGAGTGCAGAAAGAATGTATTAGAAGGAGCTAGTAGAGATAAATGCCGTCCACACACTGAGAGTTTGTAGCTCTGGGATCACTGGGTTCCAAACACAGGGAGCTGGCTGTCAACCCCGTGAGCTATTTCCAGAGAGCCTCGCTTACAAATCACAGGGTGACGAGGAGGGGAGGCTTGGGGGCACCCACAGGCCTGCTGAAATTCGTTTGTTCTGCTTTCCCAAGGACTGCCACTGTGCCTTTTTCCCCACTTGAGAACCCCACTCAAGAATGCTTAATGTCTCGGAGCTCTCCTTCAAGGCTGAGAGGGACATTTTGTAGGTAGCACTAGCATGGGTAGAAAAGAATGCATTTCTCAAAAACATAACCCTGTCTATGACCCTGCTAATGATAACCACAAACCAAAGGGAAAGAAAAGCATTTTAAAGCTGTTCTGGGAAGTAGGTTGCTCCCTGACCTCCTCCCCTGAGCCAGAGCTCTGAGTATCAGACTGACGGCAAACATACCACAAAACAAGACAGTGGGAGACACTTCATGACTAATTGGCTTTAAAAACACGGAATAAAGGAAAATATATAAACAACTCTTGAGCTTTGAAAATAAGTACTACTAAGGACCGTGGATTGCTCATACAATTCCGTATTTATTAGAAATACCAACCTCTGTGACCATCAATGTCCCACCCTAATGTTGAATTCATTAGGGGTGTATCATCTCTAATGATAATCTTCAGCTGTATCTGAAATTTTACTTATTTTTTTGATCCCTCTTTCATTTTTCTTACCTGGAGGCTTCAGAGAAGTCTCGTCAGAGTTCACTTGGCAATATTTTGTGGATCTTAAATCAAGTAAATTTCATAAAAGTCCTAACTTTCAGCGCCTTTCAAATGGTATTAGCTTGGCTTTAAACTCCTTAGAGAATTTCAGTGGCAAGAGGATAAGTTCCTGGTATCTGTTATCAACTCCCTGTTTAGGGATTAGTCCTGTGTTTTGGTGTGGGATATAAACATATCCGGATAATTCTCCTGAGCTTCACTTGTTGAGATTTGACATCTGTCCTATCACTTAGTTATGGCTTAGCTCCCAGAGAGCTCTGCTGGTACCTCTGAGACAGCTGCCTGCCCCTCCCCACAGCATGCGCCCTCAGTCAGGTCCAAATCTTCCCTTTAGCCAAAAAAAAAAAAAACAAGAAACAAAAACAAAACGAAAAACAAAGCTAATAACAAAATACAGCCTAGAAACCCTTCATCTTGAAAGGCTCTCTCAGCTTTGTGGGGCTTGGAGCTGTTAGCCACAGAGATATCAAAGGATCAGACCTGGGTTATTTTGTCTTGACTTGGTAGGGCTTCCAAATGCCTGCCCTACCCTATCTCCTGGCTACACCCTCTGACCCAACATTTTAGCTTTCCTCACTGTCAGTTTGCCTTACTAGGTCCCAGGAGCATCTTTTTTAAGGAGCATTTGCTACCTCCAATGTTGCTAAAACAGAAGCCGTTGCTCTCTTTAGAACTCCACTGTTGTGTATAGAAGTAGAGGACTGGAATTAGTAAAAAAGACCTGAGTGTGTATGTGTGTCCTCATGTGAGATGTTTCCAACTTGAAAGGATCATTCATGCATGTTATAATCATCATTCTACTACCACAGAGTGTTTTCTCTCTGTGTGAAGTAACCAGCTGGGTGGTATCCAGTAGGGTGCTGGGAATTGGAAAAATTGTTCTTATTTGTAGCATTTGCCAATTTCCTTGTTTTCTATACGCCCAGCTTGGTTGATTTCAAGATAGCAAAGTGAAGTCACTGAACAAAGACTTGGGAAGAAATGCACATCACCAGCTCTGCCAGCAGTGTGAGTCTGGTCCAGCACAGGGTTGCAGGGAGAAGGCCAGGAAAGGTTTATAGAGCAAGCAGCTCTTGAGCTTGAATCTAGAAAGATGAGGAGGTATTTTCTGAGTGGATACAGACAAAGGGGAAGAAGGCAAGAGGCAAGAATGCCTAGCAAAGGGTGGACAACTTTCACTGCATACTAAGTGTGTATGTGTGCACTTGTGTGTGTGGTGGCACCTGTGTGGCAGGGATAGATTGGGGAAAAGACTCCCTCCAGCAAGCCATCTGTGGCTCTAGCAATGAGCCTCCGTCATCTCCACAATTCCCGGGATTAAATGTAACATCTATAGTCTCCGCTCAAGACTATGAGTCCAAACCAGACAGAAGATCATCTCCACAAGGACTCCTTTCAAAAAAGAGTAGTTTCAGGGCTTCCCTGGTGGCACAGTGGATGAGAGTCCTCCTGCTGATGCAGGGGACATGGGTTGGTGCCCCGGTCCGGGAAGATCCCACATGCCGCGGACCGGCTGGGCCCGTGAGCCACGGCCGCTGAGCCTCCGCGTCCGGAGCCTGTGCTCCGCAACGGTAGAGGCCACAACAGTGAGAGGCCTGCGTACCACACACACAAAAAAAGAGTAGTTTCAAATATTCCTTTGGTTATAATAGTCAGTGTCCTAGTGAAACAGTCATTATTCTCGGAGCCAACATCAATACATTATTATTACAGAGAATGGCCACACAACAGGGCACAGGCAAGCCAAGGAAAAGGGAATTTCAGACTGAGAAGCGGTTAAAGGTCATACTGTGATTTGGTCTGCATAGGAAATGGAGACAGTTTAAAAGGGAAGAGTGATGCATTGATTTGCGTCAAAATAAGACCTTTGTGTAACAAGAAATATTTCAGAGTATTCTAATTACCAACTGTCTCCAACACATGAGCTTGCCCTCCAAAAGCTGCATTTCCCCGGTTGCATCCAAGGGCAATTCAGAGTATTGCTTCAAGGCAAGAAGTTTATGATTCTGAACCTGTGTACTGGTAGGTCTCGTCACTCTCGATGAAATCAACAAATATTTATTGAGTGGTATCTTGGCCCATGATACCAAGTTATCCTTATTCCTGGCACAGCAGTCTAGAGCTCTGAATGCCCTGCTCTCTCTGGCTTTTACAGGAAGAAAAAAGGATGCCTCGAGAGATTTCTCATCAGCTCTTTCCACTTCTGCTTCTTGACCTACACGGCAGGCTCCAGGGGTTAGGGATGCTCAGACATTATTTTTCTGGCTTCTTTCTGTTTCATGAGGATGGTCTAGTCTAGCTTCTGTGGAATTTAACTATTGTTTGTATAATTTAACTATATTTCAACGTGTAATTTAATAGAACTAGATACAAAATTACTATAAATATAACTGTAACTAATTTAACTATACTTTGTAACATGGACATGTTCTAGAGGCTTTTGGGTAATGGGTTCTTTAAAAATGAACCAGAAAAAGTCACCACAAATCAGGAGCACAAACTGAGTTTCTCCCTTAAGATCTTTTTTAAAAAAACCCTAATTTCCTTTTTTTTAAACGATGGGAAAAATGCTAATTTTCTTACACAGGAAACGTTAACAATCCAATTACAGTGAATAGTAAAAATAGTTTCCTAGTGGGAGTTATTAAGGATATTGAAATAAACCCCCCTGGTAACACCAAATATCAGTTAAAAGTATATGGATAAATCAGGACAGAGAGGCAGAAATAAGAATTTGGAAGTCATCTATTACCAAAGTCATCATTTTGCTGCCTCTCCTAGTGGCCAGCATAGTTCTTTCTATGTTGTTTAAATAATGTACCAGGATAAACACGAGATTAATTTTAACACCATCCTGCTGCTGCTGTCAACAGGCAAGCTTTTAAATGCTATTTCCCCTTCAGCTACTAAGTTGTTGTTCAGAAAATATCTGATAGGCAAGAATGGCCATCATAGGACATTCCTTCCCTAGCATAGTGAAGGGTATGGTATTGTAAAGGAAAAAAAATATATTATATCAATTTATATTAGGTAAATAAAATTTTAAATTCTACAAAATTGGCTCCAAAGGAGTTTCTGAATGAGTGGAAGGCAGCCCCTACTAGAAGCCCAGGCTCTGAGGGCTGGTCTTTTCATGAGATCATCCTTGTCATGTTGTTTCAATTACGTGAGGCCAAGCACCATCACACAAGCATGAGGATGAAGTCATTCTCTAGAGCTCTGAGTTCAGGAGCTGAGCCTCTTCCAGTTCATCTCTCCCCATCTCAATTGTCCTGGAGAAACGGTAGAACCAGGAATTAAGGGAGCTTTCCTTTGGGACACAACACTCAGAGGCGACCACAGGGTACAGCTGGATAAGCAGAGTCATCAGAGGGCAGCCTCTTAGTGTTAACTGAGCTGGTGGTCTATTTAACCTCTCTGAACCTCATCGGTAAAATGGAGCTCATAATACTTACCTTACAGATTGTTTGAAGATTAAATGAAACAGGGTTAAAGCACCTGGCACAGAGTAGAATTTAGTCAACAATGGTGGCTCTCATCGTACTTCAAAGCTACACCGAATCCTCTCCAGATTGGAGTTTCTTCCTCTTTCCTCCCAGCAACTTTCCCCCCTCTATCCAAAAGGAGAGAAGAGTGGCTGGCATTGGCTCTACTAGCATCACCACGGGCAGGCCAACTACAAATTGAGGGTGAGGCTAAGTGAGAGGAATACACCATGAATGGGGACCAGAGCAACTTTTAGATAGCTCAGAGGAGCTGACTCTTCTGAGGCCTAAGGTCACCTGGTGAGGCAGGAATAGCTAGCTGTCAGTGGACAGGACCTTAGCTCAGTAAAGAGGGGCCATATCTTATGCTCTGAGAGGACAGGCAGCCCCACCACTACCAACAAGATGCAAAAACAGCCTGTAACTTTCTACCACTTGGCTGGGGTGCAGGATGCTTGAGCTGTCCAAAACCACCTATGCTACACACAGTGTACATTGCTGTTTGTACGTCTGCTTGCTTTTGTTTGTTTTCAGTGTCTTAGCAGATTGGCTCTGGGTTCATGCTACATGTTGTATTTGGCAAGAGGAGGTGTTTTAATATCCTTGCTTGGCTAGAACTATCTCAATGTTGATGAGTTCAGTTATTTTGAATAGGATAAAATATTGCCCCAGGTTTCTACATAATCATAGCATAGAACAGTTCAACTTTAAACTTGAGTTAGCTAACTTAAATACTTGCTAAAATAACCATATCTGGAGCAAGCCCCACAGATTCCTGGAGTTCTGACCAACTCTTGGGCAAACCATGCATGTCAAAACATACTTGATGATTTATCTGAGCTATAATCTGGGAAGCTGAAATTGATAGAGCATCCTTGTCCTTACCCTAACCTTCCTATGTATGTGTCTGTTATCCAGTACCTTAAATGGGTGAGACCAGTGAAGATTTAACAGTTACCTTATTCCAAATGTCTGTGATTTATATTCAGTCCACAAAAGATTTATATTCACCCACACAAATGAAGTAAAGCTGAATTTATTCATTCATTCACAAATACTTTATGGCATCCAACTTGTGCCAGACACTTTATAAGCACTGGGGTTGCAAATGTGAATGGCCCAATCTCTGCCTGAAAGACTTACAGTCTAGCAGAAGAGGCGGTATTCCAGATACATAGATGATCCAAATAAGGGGAGCGGTCAGTTCTGCAGGGATTGGAAATCAGGAAAGACTTCGTGGAAAAAAATGACCTTTGTTTGGAATCAAGACTTCAAATCAAGAAGTCTCTCCTGATTTCCAGTCCCCATAAAACTGACCACTCCCCTCATGAACTCAGGATTATCCTAGCAGATCAATCACACTGTGACAACTTTTCTGGCTTGAATTATCCACATAGACTATTAGAGTGACCCTAATTTCACTCACTAATTGAAGAGTCACTGCTTTTATAACACGTGTTCATCTCTTCAGTCAGCAAAAGAGACTTTGCTTTGACATTTGACAACCTCAACAGTTTTGGCCAATTCTAGTAAAGATTCATGAGATCAAACTCTATAAACAGAGGCATGTGGGAAAAAGAAATAAGTGAAATTACGCCCTTTATTTATAGCTGTCTTCTCAATAGTGAAAGTTTAAAAGCTGACTTTTAAAAAGATTGGAGCTTAAGATGAGCTACGTGATAACAAAGGCAAGGAGGGAACGGAAGCACTGGAGTCAGTTTCAGCTCATTGACAATTAGTGTGACTCCAGATGCACTGTTATGTTTGCCCCCAAATGTTTCTCATAACTTTACCTCCAAGTGATGATATCCAAACTTACACTGCTAGACTCCCTTTTCTTTATCATCAGGTTTGATTCTATTTAAAGTATAACTAGCCCCACAGATGTATTTTATACCTTGGTGTAAATAAATCTGCCAGCTTCTTTCTTGACACCAGTAGCACCATGGGTGAAAAAGAGAGTGCTGCTAAGGTGGAAAGAGGGGAAGAAGAGTGAATAAAATAAAGGCTGAGGGCACTCCAAGTTGTTTTACTTGCAATTTGCTAAAGACCAATCCTGGTCACAGTTTAGAAAAAACAAAAATTCACAGATAAGAATTGGTACCAATACCTGAGATTCTAAAGATTTGTAAGGCAGGTGAGTTTGATGGTTTTGATAATCAAGACTGACACCCACCCTTATCTCCCAGCCTCAGCTTGTAGTCATACAAGAGTTTCCAATCCAGAGCGAATCAGATTGCACTAGGTACCCAATGACATGGCAGGATGTCACCTGCCCCATGGTACTCTGAGAAAACAGCTGCAGTCACAGTTAACTCCTCATCAAGGACATTCAGAGTCATATTTCACTTTTCCTTTTTTTTCAGTTTTATTGTAACATGCTCTTCCTTGTTCTTAGATCTGATTGTTGTACACAGCATCTAATTTCTCAGTCCCCACCCACAGGCCAGTGCAGGCCTGTCAGGAAGGGAATGAATCAGTGACTCAAAGCCCCAGTAAAGTCACTAAAGGAACCTTCCATTCCTACCTAGGCAGAGTATTTGCACCTGTACACATTCATTAGCAAGTACAGATTGAACACTCTCTGTGTAGCACCTGGACCTGCCCTGTGACAGAAATCAGAATGGTATCAGACACAGTTCTGGTTTTGTTGTGCTTATAATTGTACTGGAGAGATAAGTCACAAATGCAGGAAGGTTGTGTCACAGTAGGAGGTAGTAGGGGCCTAACTCTCTAAAGAAAACAATAGAAGGTCAGGGAAAGGAGAGATACCTGTAGCTGGAGTAGTTAAGCTCTATGAGGGCAGGGACTAGGGCTAGTATTCATTGTTGTATCCCCAGGGTCTATAACATAGTGAGTGCTCAATAAATATTTGTTAAATGATTGAGTAGATAGATGGATGAATGGATGGATGGATGGATAAATGATGGATAGATGCTATTGTCAAATACTCCATGAATGAGGTAGTTTTTGAAGATTGGCTAGACTTTTGATAAAGAGGAGAAGGGAGAGGGAAAATCAGACAAAGTTCCTCTCCTAAAGCCCCCCAGGACATTCAGTAGGATTGAGACGCTGTCAAGATAGAGCGAGCATTCAAAAACCCTTGAACAGGCATAAAGGGAACCTACTTCAACATAATAAAGGCCATATATGACAAACCCATAGCAAACATCATTCTCAATGGTGAAAACCTGAAATCATTTCCTTTAAGATCAGGAACAAGACAAGGATGTTCATTCTCACCTCTATTGTTCAACATAGTTTTGGAAGTCATAGCCATGGCAATCAGAGAAGAAAAAGAAATAAAAGGAATACAAATTGGAAAAGAAGCAAAACTGTCACTGTTTGCAGATGACATGATACTATACATAGAGAATCCTAAAGATGCCACCAGAAAACTACTAGAGCTAATCAATGAATTTGGTAAAGTTGCAGGATACAAAATTAATGCACAGAAATCTCTTGCATTCCTATACACTAATGATGAAAAATCTGAAAGAGAAATTAAGGAAACACTACCATCTACCATTGCAACAAAAATAATAAAATACCTAGGAATAAACCTACTTAGGGAGACAAAAGACCTGTATGCAGAAAACTATAAGACACTGATGAAAGAAATTAAAGATGATACCAACAGATGGAGAGATATACCATGTTCTTGGATTGGAAGAATCAATATTGTGAAAATGACTATACTACCCAAAGCAATCTACAGATTCAATGCAATCCTTATCAAATTACCAATGGCATTTTCTACGGAACTAGAACAAAAAATCTTAAAATTTGTATGGAGACACAAAAGACCCCGAATAGCCAAAGCAGTCTTGAGAGAAAAAAACAGAGCTGGAGGAATCAGACTCCCTGACTTCAGACTATACTACAAAGCTACAGTAATCAAGACAATATGGTACTGGCACAAAAACAGAAATATAGATCAATGGAACAGGTTAGAAAGCCCAGAGATAAACCCATGCACCTATGGTCAACTGATCAATGACAAAGGAGGCAAGGATATACAATGGAGAAAAGACAGCCTCTTCAATAAGTGGCGCTGGGAAAACTGGACAGCTACATGTAAAAGAATGAAATTAGAACACTCCCTAACACCATACACAAAAATAAACTCAAAATGGATTAGAGACCTAAATGTAAGACCAGGCACCATAAAACTCTTAGAGGAAAACATAGGAAGAACACTCTTTGACATAAATCACAGCAAGATATTTTTTGATCCACCTCCTAGAGTAATGGAAATAAAAACGAAAATAAACAAATGGGACCTAATGAAAGGTCAAAGCTTTTGCACAGCAAAGGAAACCATAAATAAGATGAAAAGACAACACTCAGAATGGGAGAAAATCATTGGACAAAGGATTAATCTCCGAAACATATAAACAGCTCATGCAGCTCAATATTAAAAAAACAAACTACCCAATCCAAAAATAGACAGAAGACCTAAATAGACATTTCTCCAAAGAAGACATACAGATGGCCAAGAGGCACATGAAAAGCTGCTCAACATCACTCATTATTAAAGAAATGCAAATCAAAACTACAATGAGGTATCACCTCACACCAGTTAGAATGGGCATCATCAGAAAATCTACAAACAACAAATGCTGGAGAGGGTGTGGAGAAAAAGGAACCCTCTTGCACTGTTGGTGGGAATGTAAATTGATACAGCCACTATGGAGAACAGTATGGAGGTTCCTTAAAGAACTAAAAATAGAATTACCATATGACCCAGCAATCCCACTCCTGGGCATATACCCAGAGAAAACCATAATTCAAAAAGACACATGCACGCCAATGTTCATTGCAGCACTTTTACAATAGCCAGGTCATGGAAGCAACCTAAATGCCCATCGACAGATAAATGGATAAAGAAGATGTGGTACATATATACAACGGAACATTACTCAGCCATAAAAAGGAACGAAATTGGGTCATTTGTAGAGACGTGGGTGCATCTAGCGACTGTCATACAGAGTGAAGTAAGCCAGAAAGAGAGAAACAAATATCGTATATTAACACATATATGTGGGAGCTAGAAAATGGTACAGATGAACTGGTTTGCAGAGCAGAAATTGAGACACAGAAGTAGAGAGAAAACGTATGGACACCAAGGGGGGGAAGCGGCGGGGGATGGGGGTGGGGGTGTGATGAATTGGGAGATTGGGATTGACATGTATACACTGATGTGTATAAAATGGATGACTAATAAGAAAAAAATTTTTAAAAACAAAACCAAAAAAACCCCCCAAACCCTTGGCCAGTTCTGAGTCCTGAGCAATGCCACAACTTCAATATTTTATCACCATCAGTGGGCATTAAGAACAGTGTCAGGCTAGAATCCAAAAAGAGAAAGTGTGAGATAGAAAGTGGAAAGGAAGCTTCTTGTTTTAAATACAACCTCAGTGCCACTGGGGGTGCCTCTTCCACCAGCCACTCATCCATCTATGGGGCAGGCTCACAGAAAGCCCAGATTGTCACACCCTGCCTGTGTCCATGTAACACTAAAGGAGCCAGAGCCAACTTGTATCAATTACAAGTTACAACTTGTATCAATTACAATAGTCCTTGTGACGACAGGGATCCACCAGGTTACAACTTTTCCCATCCTTTTCTGCTGGGCCCTACCATGCTTGGCTTCCAGTCTGAACCTTGACTTTCTCCCAAGATGAACCACCTGATTCACATCCAGAGGCTCTTAATACCAAACTAGTTAATACATCCAAGCATTGACAGTAGTACCAGACCCATAGCAAGACACATCCTGCTATCTGCTTTTATGGTCTATGGAGGCAGTAATAGGTATTCAAGCTGAAGGCAGCCCCATCCAGCCAGTGCCGGACACATAGTAGATACTCATCGTATGTCTGTAGAATGAAGGAGTAAGGCAGCTGTGGTCCATAGTGCAGGTCAGCCTTCTGCTAGTCTTTCCCTGCCCTAAACCCTAGTTTAAATGACTGGACTTCTGCCATCACTCTATTCTATTGCCAGGGGATTTCTACTTTTCTCTTGTGTATCCAGGACTGAAATCCTGCGCTAGAACACAAGTCTATTATCTGCTTCTTTCCTGAATGACAAGTGTCTGAATTTCTCAAATATTGCTTTCCACAAATTACCTTGGGCTTCCATTGTGCATGGGTCCTCAATACAGTTTCTTGTCTCAGTGCTCTCCTATTCTCATTCCCTCTTCACTTCTTTAATTTCTATTCTTTCTTCAAAGTTCACCTCAACCATCCCCTCCTCTTGGAAGACTACCCAGGTCTGCCTACCCTTATATAATGTATACATTCCTCCCTTAGGTTCCCATGGCCTCCCGGCTGCATCTCTACTTACCACTACCTAGTAAGTTGCACTGCAATCACTGATCCACTCACCTGTTCTCCACGCTCAACTGTGAGCAAATGGAGGGCAGAGAATATGTGTTCATCTTTGTTTCCCCGTCATCTATCACAGTGTCTAGCATAGCATTCAATAAAAATTTGTTTAAAAAAATGAGTGAATGAATGAATGAGTGAAAGACTTCTACCCATCAGCATGGCCTGAGCTGAGACCTGTTTTTGCTCTCTGCCCTGGATGCCAAATGTTACCTCTCACACTGACTATCTCCTCCCCTAAGTCCCTGTGGATCAAGTACCAGAATCTCTTTCACTTACTCAGAATCCCTCCTACCATGAGTGGTTTGGCTAGTCCTATTATGAATTTTGCACTGCTATGTCCCATGATAGGACACTTTGTTTAACATTGACCATGGTGGAATCACACAGCTGCACATTTCACTTTTATAATTTCAACAATATGCTCTCAGCACTACTTATGGTTTTAGAATTTAATGATACACGTTTTTTATACAGTTTGGCTCCTAACTATATGCCATCTATTTCATTTGGCACAAAGAAACACTCATACGTTCCAACAGCAAAGGGAAAAATGTTAGATTTATTTAAAGATGGCAGACAATGTCTGTACTTTATGGAAAATCTAAGGAATTTTTTTTGTCTATAAAAGGATAATTTTTGTCTAGAAAAAATTTTTACCTTACACTCTAATTTTATTGTAGTTTAAAAAAAATATCTGTATAGTTTAGTATGTAACTTCAAGACAAGGATTCCTTTTTAAATATAATCATAATACCATCATCACACAAAGAAACCCAAGAATAATTCCTTAATATTATCAAATACCCTTGAATGTCCTATACTTGTTGTATAAATATATGTGTATATATATATATATATATATATTTGTTTGAGATTTTAATTAGTATCTGAGTGAAGTCCATACTTTGCAATTAGTTAATATCTCTCTTAAATTTCTTTTAATTTGTAGAATCTTTCTCCATTCCTTTTTTTTTTTAATTGTATCTTGTTGGTGTTTTGTTGTTGTAGAAACTACATTGTTTAACGTGTACTTTCCTACAGTCTGGATTTTGCTCATTGCATCTTCATGGTGTTCTTTAACATGTTACCTTATTCCCTATGTATTCTTAAAATTGGTAGTTAGATCTGGAGGCTTGACTAAATTCAGATTTGGTTTTCTTTTCTTTCTTTCTTTTTTTTTTTTCAGGACCACTTCATAGGAGGTGTTGTGCGTTTCTATCAGGAGGTACAAAATATGGTTGTCTCCTTTTTAATGATGTTAGCAGTCATTGATGATTGCCATCTAGATCCATTATTTCATTGGGTTTTGAAAGTTGGTGAAATTCTAACTCCAGTAGTCCTTCTTCATGTATTAAGTACGATACTTCTAAAAGTATCTTTACAATTTTCTAAAAGTATCTTTACAATTTTCAAAAGTTTCACACATATGGTTTCATAACCCTTTTTAATATATTAAATTTTAAACATAAATTTAAATGTGTATGTATATATTTTAAAACAATTTTTAAAAGTCTAAAAAGCAAAATTTCCCTCACCTAATATTTATTTATCCTAAGCTACAGTTTGTTTAGGAATCAAGAATAAATACTTGATTGTTTTTTTTTCTATTTTCAGTGGTTCTCTAATATTCTTCAGAGGTGATCAATAAAAAATGAACTCATGGATTTAAGCATATTTGATGAATTTCAATCCACTGTGGTCATTTTTCTTATTGATGCTCAAGTCATTCCCTTTCTACCCAGAGAGAGACTGTTCAATTGGCTCTCTGCCCTTTTGACATGACGCCAGTAGTTGCCAATAGCTACTTTTAACTTTGGTATGACAAACTGCTTCAGACTCATCTTGTGCATTTCCTCCCCCAGACATAGAATCAGCCACTTCTCTAAGAAGGTCTTGTTCCTTTTAGTGGGAAATTGTGTTTAGAAGAAAACTTTAGGCTGTAGAGGTGCTCAATGGCTTTGCTCATTGCCTCTAGGTCTTTTTGGTGAGCTAGAAAAATCATGATTATATAGAGATACCTCCAGTTCAAACTGAAACAGGCTGGGGCCTGGGACCCTTTGCTGCAGTGCTTGTGCCTGGACAAACTTCTCCTTGAACAACAGAATACAAAGAAACTGTAAGAGCAAATTATGAGCAATAAGATACAAAAAGGCCAAAACCCAACTGCCACTTCTGAGGTGCCTGGAGCAAGAGCAGGGTACTGGGCAAAATCCCTGCACACAGCACCACCAAGGGGGTGGGCAGGCCACCTAAGCCATCCCTTTGGCCCAATGCACTGACCCGCCCTTACCCTCACCCTATTTAAGGGACCAGCTCACCATCTTCAGATAGCGAGCAAGGGAACCCGTTACTTCTTTTCACTCCCTCGAGTCCCAGTAAAGCCTTGCCTAAATTTCTTGTCTGGCCTCTTATCAATTTCTATCAATTAAAGAGTCCAAGAACCCAGGTCGATAACAGAACTCAGGATTACAAAGTTCTCACTTATCCTTTACGCTCTTACCTCTGTATTTCCTTTCTCCCACACCCAAAATCTTATTTTTCAATGACTCCACATTACTATTAATTAGCTTTGTCCCACATTATACAGACCTAAAATAACAGTAACAATATTACCACAACAGATTTGTTTTTTAATTTACCATTTATTTATTTACTTTGGCCGTGCAGTAGGTGGGATCTTAGTTTCCTGACCAGGGATCGAACCCATGCCCCCTGCAGTGGAAGCACAGAGTTTAACCACTGGACCACCAGGGAAATCCCCACAATGCATTACTGAAAATAGTTTGAGATGAATTTTTATGTTTTTTGTTTTTTTTCACTTTGGGGTGTATGCTATTAGAAATGTACAGTCAGATTACTGTGCTTTCCAGTCACGTGGAGTACTTCCTAACAGCTAGACACGACACTAGATTCATTTGTTTCATTTTACTTTTGTTTTTAGAGATTGTTTTTAAATTTTGGTTTATAATTATGTAAAATATCTACAAGGTTTCAAAGTCAATTTTACACAAGAAAATAATTTTTAAAAGTCTAGCTTCTCTCCCTCTTCCCTATTCCCTCCCAGTAACCAAAATTTAGAAATTTTATGACTTGTTTGTCTGACTTTTATTTATTTACTTTCTTCAACCAAACCATTATTTTTTCACATTTTTTTTATTGAATGTATTGAATGAAAGATTCATTAAATTCTATAGTGCTTTACAATTTTCAAAAGTTTCACACATATGGTTTCATATAGTGCCATAGTAACCCTTTTTAATATATTAAATTTTAAACATAAATTTAAAATATAAACTTGTATGTATATGTATGTGTACGTGTGTGCATGTTTGTGTATTCTCCATTCCTGCAAACAACTGAAATATTCTACATACTTTTCTTCACCATACCTTTTGTTACTTAACAGTAAATCTTGGAGATCACACCACTGTAGTATAGTAATGTATGGAGAGATCCCCCATTCCTTTATACAGATGCATAGTGTTCCATTTATAGACACAGAATAGTTTATTCAGTCTCCTAGAGATGGATATTTGGGTGGTTGTAGTCTTTTGCTACTAATAGTACTACAATGGATTGCTTTGTGCAAATATCTTTTCATTGTTTGCAGGTGTATCTTTAGGAAAGATTCCTAGAAGTAGATTGCCAGGATAAAGGGCAAATGCATACATAATTTTACTAGATCTTGCCAAATTCCCCTTCATAGGGACCAACCTTTTGTATCTCCACCAGCAATGAGAGTACCTAATTCCCCGTAGACTCGCCAACAGATTTTGTTGCCAGACGTGGATTTTTGCCAGTCTGATAGATGAGAAATGATATCCCGGTGTGGTTTCTTTTATAATGGGCAGAGTGAGCATTCTTCCATAACACTTAAGAGCTATTTCCACCTTTTTTGTCCAATAGTCTATATCCCTAGACCATTTTTTCTATAGGGTTGCTGGCTTTTTTCTTCTCTGTTTCTATAAATATTTTAATATACATGAGCATTAGCCATTAATCTGTGATGTAAGTTGCAAATATTTTTCCTAGTTTATCTCTTGTCTTTTACTTTACTTATGGTGTATTTTTCCATGTGGAATTTTAAAAAACTATGTAATCACATTTGTCATTCTTTTCCCTTAATTATATTTAGATTAAGTTTTCACTCCTTTCAGATTATTGAAATAACTATTTTTTTGGTACTTGTATTTGTATGATCCATTTGGAATTTATCCTAGCCAGCAGTGTGAGGGATGCATCCAATTTTATTACTTTCCATGTGATTATTCAATTATCCTAACACCACTTTTTAAAAAATTGATCTTTCTCCCTGTCTTTATTGTATACCAAACATCCATATGCAACTGGATCTATTTTTTAAGTTTTTCTTTTGTTTTATTAGTCTGTCTATTCATGCACTAACATAAATCTATTTTAATTGTAAAGGCTTTATAGTATGTTTTAGTGTCTAGTATGGCAAGCCCAACTTAATATTCTTTTTCAGGGTTATCCTATCTATTCTTATGTATTTTTCTTCAACTGAACTTTATAACCAAATTGTCTAGGTCTAAAAAATAACCTAGAGAGCATTTTATTGGGATGGCATTACACATATAAATTGACTTAGAGAGAATTGACATCTTTATAAAATTGAGTCTATCCAAGAATGTGGTATATTTCCATTTTTTCAGGCCTACCTTTGTATCATTCAGGAGAGTTTTATAGTTTTTTTGACATTCCTGTTAATTTTCTGCCTAAATATTTTATTTTCTTATTTGTTATTGTAAATGGATTCTCCTCTTCCACTATACCTCTAATTATTTTTTGCTTATATATATAAAACATAAAGGCTATTGATTTTATGTTATTTTATAACTTGCTACTTTATTAAATTCTTTTATTATTTTAATAGTTTCTCCATTGATTCTTTTAGGTTCTTCAATTATATAATTATGTTTCCTGAAAATAAAGATAGTTTTATTTATTTATTTCTAATTCTTATGTTTTTAATGGCTTTCTCCCTTGTCTAATTACACTGATTAATATCTCCAATGCAATATTAAACAGTTAACTTAGAACCTAACACCAATGTAAGAAATGACTATACTATATTTTAAACAAACTCTGTCTCCAAGAAACAAAACAGTTAAGCTATTGTATCTATGTCAGTCTAAAAGACATTACAAACTACAATCTTTTACATAAGGTGGGAACTTTCAGTAGTGATCAATCCTTCTTCATGGCAAGTGAGAACATGTACCCCTGGACCTCTTCAATCTAAGTAGACCTTAAAGTTTATGGGATCCTTTCTGAATGAAGCCTCAAGAGTCTCATGGGAACTCACTAGAGAAAGTCTGATTCATCCCATGAATAAATGCTCTGATCCTTCCAATCCTTTAACTATTTCTAACATTGATTTTTAAAGTTTTGTTTTATAGTAACATCTTACCCACTCAGACTTAAAGAAAAAAAAAATCAGTCTAATGTAATGGAAAACTAGAATGATAAAAAGCTTGCCACATATTTGACGTTGTTCATATGGATAAGATGGTTGCAACCCAAGTGTCCATCAGTAGATGACTGGATAGCCAAAGTGTGGTATATACTTACAATGGAATATAATTCAGCCTTAAAAAAGGAATGAAGTACTGATACATGCTATAACATGAATGAACCTTGATTGCATTACGTGAAACAAGGCAGACACAGAAGGACAAATACTGTATGATTCCACTTATATATCATCGTTTAATGGGTACAAAATTTCTGTTAGGAATGATGGAAAATGTTCTGGAAATAGAGAGTGGTGATGGTTGCACAACCTTGTGAATGTTCTTAATGCCATTGAATTATACACTTAAAAATGGTTAAAATGGTAAATTGTGTTTTGTATATTTTACCATACACTTGAAAAAGAAGTCTATAGGGGCTGTTATGAATGGAATGTGTCCCCCTAAATTCATATGTTGATATCCTAACCAACAATGTGATGGTATTAGTAGGTGGGACCTTTGGGAGGTAATCAGGTCATGAGGATGAAACCTTCATGAATGGGATTCATGCTTTTGTAGGATGAGACAAGACAGCTTGCTTCCTCTCTCTGCTGTTAGCTATGTGAGGATACAGGAGGGCAGCCATCTGTCAACCAGGAAGCAGGCCTTCACCAGACACTGGATCTGCTGGCACCTTGATCTTGGACTTTCAGCCTCTACAATTGTGAGAAATAAACGTGTGCTATTTAAGCAAAAAAAAAAAGATGGTTGTGACATTTTTCTGGTGTCAGGTATAGCTCCAGAGCCCAGGGGCATGTGGGACTCCAGGTCAGAAAGGTCTTTACTAACTTAGTAGGTCATGGCCTGGGGCTTAAGCACATGCCTTCACCTGTCTCAGAAATCAGGACTCAGCCTCCGAGCTTTGGTTCTTGGTCTGCATATTTTGGACAGATTGGCTTAGTAGTTAAGAGCATCACCTTGGATAAATCTATACTGAAATACTGGTTCCCATACTTATTAGGTATATGGTTTTCAGAAAATTAACATCAGTTAGGTCACAAGGCACTGGAGTCATTCTTGGGTTTATTATTCAGTAGTTGCAGGTGACTTGCAAAAATGGAGGGAGAAAACCTATTTAGCAATGTCATTTTACATACACTCGGATTCCTTTAATAAATCATACATTCTATATCACTCAGTAATTTCACTTCTCTGATCAAAGGTTAAAGGATACCTAATTTTGTATTGAAGTTGGCACTATTATAACAAGATCTAAACAATGTGGCATAAGTTTGGGGACAAAGTAGCATGCAGAAGTCTGATAGCCTCAAGGAGGCCATGGTGACAGCCCAAAGGAAAGTGACAAAAATGTTATTGAAAGCTGGATAAAAGAGGAACTCATGTTACATATTGGTGGAAATTTGTGGGACACTGTCTTCTGTGGGAGATTGGAAATGTACATAATTGTCATGATTTAGTTAAAACTATTTCTGAGCAGAATGTTGAGGAATTTACCTGGATACATTTAGCTGCATAGCATAAGATACTGATGGAGATTATCTAAAAAAAAGAATTATTAAGTATTCAAGTAGAATTTGGAGAAAATATAAAGGTCTTAGAACAAGTTTTTCAACCAGCAAAATTTTCTCAAAGTTTGAAATGACCTTAAGGCAGAAATCAGAAAAACATATCTCAGGGTAAAGTTGAAGCCAGCAGTATAGCTATAAAACCCTTTGCTAAGAGCTTAGAAATATTGTAGGCAGTGCCTAACAGCCCATTTTAGAAAAATAGCCTTTCCAATACCTCAAGTGTGTGCCTCTCAGATCCTCTCTTGGATGCATAAGAGGGCATCTAAAAATCATCAAGATTCTGTCTCTCAGCAGCCTCTCGAGGAACTCAAGGAAGAGAAAGGATGATTTTGAGATTTGGAGATACAACTTTTGCATAACGGAGTGAAGTATAAATTGATACATAAGAAACACACTAAATTTAAAAAATATATACTATGTTGGCCTGAAAGGAACAAAGACAATGTAAAATAAAAAGAGTCCTTCAGACTCCATAATGCCTATGGACAGGAAACTACTTGGTAAAAATACTCTCTCAAACATGGACTTTTCTCATGGAAATGTAAAGATCACTGAAAAGGTGAAGTCAAGACTCATGGAGTACAACCCGCAGAGAGCAAGATAGCCCTAATCAAGGAGGGGGCAACATATGCTGGCTACATTTCAGAATTGCCATAGACCACTGACTGTTCTCGTTTCCTCTTTTTGAACAGGAGTATCTATTGCAGCTATTCTGTGCCTGTCACACATTATATGTCATGTGTAGGATGGGAGGAGATAACTTATCTCTTTAGCTCATAAGTCTTCAAACTGCACATGGACATGATTTAGATGATACAATATTGGATCTTGAGCCTAAGTCTCATGCTGTAATGAGATGGGACCTTAAGGTATATAGGGAAAGGTGAATATTTTGCTCATAGGAAGGATGTAAGAAGGGGAACCGTGGCCATTTGTATTTTCCAAAGATAACCGTAACAATATCTGCCATCCACATGCTCATCTTTAATGTGACCTTGTCATTCCTTACTTGTCACTCTACCAAGAGGTGGAGTCTAATTTCCCTCTCCTTGAATCTAGGTTGAACAAGAGAATGCAGAGGAAATAACACTGCATGACTTTTGAGGCTAAATTAAAAGGTTTTCAACTTCAGTTTTGTCTTTTAGAACACTCGCTCTGCATGCTCCCTCTCAGGATGGTCTCTCTTGGAAACCAGCTCCATGACCTAAGGATCCTAAGCCACATGGAGAGACCATGTGTAGGTCCAACAGCTCCAGCTGAGCCCGACATCAAATCCACAGGCATCTATTATTTGAGTAAGAAAGATTCCAAATGATCCTATCCTGCAGATGTTAGAGTCAACCCCAGTCATTTGAGTCTTCAAGGTTCCAGATAGGAGAGCAGAAACAAGCTATCCTTGCTGCATCTTGTCTGAATTTCTGATCTACAGAATCCATGAGCTTTAAAAAAAGCTGCTTTTTGCCATGAAGTTTGAGGTGGTTTGCTACACATCAGCAGATAACCAAAAATAGTGCCTGAGAGTTGGGATTTTGTACAAGAAAATGATAGCTCATCAAAAATTGATGTGGGATAAGAAAAGAACACCTTTTGACATCCACACAAAAATATCAAGAGAACCTGGAAGAATAGATCCAAATAGAACTGGAACACAGAATATTTGTCCCACTGACACAGAGTATTAAACAGTTCCAAGAGGGGTAGGAACTGGTCATGAATTTTGAGACCCAATTATATATCATTTGTAGATTATTGCATGTACATAGGCCTTAATTTTACTGTCAAATGTAGAAAGGTTCTTATTGAAGAGTTTTGATTCCATTATTCTTAATTATTTTTGTTATAGTTACATGATTTAAGTCCAAATCAAGACAAAACCAAAAAATCTTTCACAGCGATGAAGAAATAAGATGATCCAAAATTATATTCCCCTGGCAAACAATCTAAAAACTGGAAAAAATATAGGAAATAACTATTTTCAGACATTGGACAATAGACAACACAAGAGTGCAGTCAGTGAGAAAAAGGAAACAAATGGGTAAGTCCTACCAGTGCCTAGGCTTTCTGTCTGGGGGAAATTCCAAGATTGTGGTGCAGGAAGGGGTAAACCTGAAAGACTCCATCAATCTTGTGGGTTTTTTTAAAATATGTAATTGTATTATCTTTTGTTTAAAATTTTCCTTTATTTTTATACAATTTTTAAAGATAGCTTTCCATTTACAGTTACTACAAAATATTGGCTATATTCCCCGGGTTGTACAATACATTCTTGAACCTATCTTACACCCAATATTTTATACCTCCCACTCCCCCAATCTTGTTTTTTTTTAAAGACAAATGTCATAGTTCCAGAAAGCTGAGGCAATAAGAATTTCAAAGATAGAATATCTAAGAGAAGAGAGCGACTCCAAGAAAGAGATCCAGAAATCTGCAGAGGGATTGAGTACTGACTGTACACATGTAGAGTAAATCCAACGAGGTTAAACATGAATAACATCTGAGACAAGGACAATTACTCAAAGTTGTAAGACAATTTCAAGAGCTCTCACAGGGCCAAGAATTGTTCAAATTCTCTTTGGACAAAATGGAGAAATTTTGATGTATAATACGTGGGGCATAAAATACACATTCCAGAAGGTCGAATCTTAGAATTAGAGCTAAATTAACCCTGCAATGAAGACAACTCCAGACCTGCCTTAAAAGCATTTAAAAACAAACTGCAAGCACTGTTTACAATAACAAAGACATGGAAGCAACCTAAATATCCATCGACAGAGGAATGAACAAAGATGTGGTACATATATACAATGGAATATTACTCAGCTATTAAAAAGAATGAAATAATGCCATTTTCAGCAACATGGATGGACCTAGAGATTGTTATACTGAGTTAAGTAAGTCAGACAGAGAAAGAGAAATATCATATGTTATTGCTTATATGCGGAATCTAAAAAGAAATGACACAAATGAACTTATTTACAAAACAGAAACAGACTCACAGACTTAGAGAACAAATTTATGGTTACCAGCGGGGAAGAGTGGGGGGAATGGATAGTTAGGGAGTTGGGAATTGACATGTGCACACTGCTGTATTTAAAACGGATAACCAAGGACCTACTGTATAGCACAGGGAACTCTGCTCACTATTATGTAACAACCTAAATAGGAAAAGAATTAGAAAAAGAATAGATACATGTATATGTATAACTAAATCACTTTGCTCTACAACTGAAACTATCACAACGTTGTTAATCAACTATACTGCAATATAAAATAAAAAGTTAAAAAATAGTAGCTAATATTTTCCCTGATATTTTCTACTTATTAAAGTTATTTCATTAAAATTATATAATAATGCTTAAATCTACATAAAGACCCATTGGAATATTGCTTATCTTTGTTCCCATATAAAGCTTCAGATCAATTTTTTTCCATGAATAGAGGTGTGCAATAAATGAAGACCCAATGAGGAGAAAAACAAAACCAAAAACAAATTGCAAGAAGATCAAACTTATCTGCAATACCTTAATTGCTTGCCGATAAAAGTTAAACACTCTTTAAATTAATACATCAAAATACAGCATCCAACAAGATAAAATTCACAATGTCTAGCATCTACTCTAATATGGCTAACATACAAAGAAACAAGTTAAGTGACACATAACTAAGACAAAAGTCAGAAGCAGACCAAGAAAAGAACAGTGCTGATGAAAATAGCAGAAAAGGCATTAAAACTACTATTATAAATATACTGTTTTCTGTGAACTGAATTGTGTCACACACTCCCCACAATTCATATGTTGAAGCCCTAATCCCAAGTGTAACTGTACTTAGAGATAGGGCCTATAAGAAGGTAATTAAGGTTAAATGAGGTCATAAGGGTGAGGCCCTGATAGGATCAGTATCCTTATAAGAAGAGACACCAGAGCATGTGCTTTCTCTGTTTCTGCCTCTCTGTCTGTCTATTTCTCTCAGTCTCTCCTCTACCCATGTGAGGACACAATGAGGAAGTTGCCATCTGCGAGCCAAGAAGAGAGCTCTCATCAGGAACCAAATTGACAGGCACCTTGATCTTGGACTTGTCAGCCTCCAGAACTGTGAGAAATAAATTTCTGCTGTTTAAGCCACCCAATCTGGGGTATTTTGATATGGCATCCCATGCAGACTAATACACTCCTCTGCTCAAGAATGTAAAGGAAAGCAACACCATGATGAGAAGATAAAGATATTAAAGAGACTCAGATGAGTTTAAGTTAAAAAAACTATAACTAAAATGAAAAATATATCTATTGACTTGAGAAGATGAAATACTACAGAAGCAAATAGCACTGCAGTTGAAGACATAGCAATAGAAACTATCAGAAATGAAGTGCAGAGAGAAAACAGACTGAGAAGAAATGATCAGAGCCTCAATGACCCATGGGACAATATCAGTGGTCTAACATATATATAAATGGAGTTCCAAAAGAAGAGGAAAGAGAAAATAGATAATATATTTGAAGAAATATACCAATATTTTCCCAAATTTTACAAAAAATGTGAGTCTACAGATTCAAGAAACCCAACAAATCTCAAGTAGAATAAACATAAAGAAATCACACTATAGCATATAATAATCAAATTACTGAGAACCAGGGATAAAGAGAAAATACTAAAGCCAGCCAGAGGGGGGAAAATAATTATATACAGAGAAACCAACATTTGAATGATAGTAGACTTCTCATCAAAACAAGTAGGACAGAACACAATGGACTGACATACTTAGAATAAAAATTCAAGTATTTAATGCCACTGAACTATACACTTTAAAAATAGTAATTGAGATGGTAAATTTTATGTTATGTGTATTTTACCACAATAAAAAAGAAATACCAAAAAAATTCAATCTAGAATTCTACATTCAGCAAAAATATCTTTCAAAAATGAACATGAAATAGTGCTTTAAAAAAATCTCTGAAATATTATTGCCAGCAGGTGTGTATTATAATCAATTTTTTTTCAAGTTTTTCAGGTAAAAGAAAAACTAATGATAGAGATTTGAATTTTGACCTAGGACTAATGATCACCAGAATACAAAGATAATTTTCTAATTAAAAAAATCTATTTAAAAGATAATAGATGATTTGAAGCAAAATTAATGCTCTATTGTATTGCTTATAACATATGAAGAAATAAAATAGATGACAACAATAGCATAAAGGAAAGAGCTGGAAGGGAAGTATAAGATAGCAAGATCTTTATAATATCAATGAAGAGATATAGTACTATCTAAAGGTAGACTGTGAAAAGTCAAAGATGTTTACTGTAAATGCTAGATCAACCACTAAAATAATGAAACAAAGAAGCATAGATAATAAGCCAATAGTGGAAGTAAACTTGAATCATTAAAAATACTTGATTAATTTTTAAAAAGCAAGAAAAAAAAAGAATAAGGAATTGGTAGGAAAAATAGAAAACAAATATCAAGGTGGTAGATTTAAACCCAACTAAGTAAGTAATTAAGTTACATGTATGGTCCAAGCATTCCAGTTAAAATGCAGAGATTGTCAGATTTGACTAAAAAAAAAAAAAAAGAACCTGAAAAACAAACAACAACAGCAAAAAAAACCACAGCAGAATCCAGATATATGTTACCTACAAAATACTCATTTGACATAAAAAGATGCTGACAGGAAAAAGTATACTATGCAAACATCAAACAAAAGAAAGTTGAAGTGGATTTAATACTATCAGAAATTTGATTCAGGAAAAGGAATAATACCAGGTATAAAGATGGACATTTCTTTTTAATTTTTTATTTTCAGTACTTTAAATGTACTCATAAAAACATTCTAAAAATATACAATTTTTCCTTTTTAGCAAAGTATAATAAAACATAAAAACCCCCAAAACAGAATACTTGACATTTACAATTCAAAATCAAATTAGCAGAATATTGAATATTTACAAAACAATATCTCTTAACAATATTTATAAAGTTACATGCAATTTTGTAGAATTGACTATAGTGATAATTGTATCAATTTATCAAGAAGACATACTGACTATAGTAATCATTTCACTGTATACAGTTAACTCTTGAACAACATAAGTTTGAACTGTGTAGTCCTCTTACACACAGATTTTTTTCAATAAATATAGTACCTAGATTTTCATTTTATAGATTTTTAAATTAATTAAGTGTGGGGAAAAGTTTGTGTTCAATTAGAGATCACAATATTGTGGAATCAAAAGAACTAGGATTTGAGTCCTGATTCTATCCAAACTGTTTCATCTTCCTGCCCTTAGATGAGTCATTTATCAATTCCTTTGTTTTTGAAGCAAGATATGCAATACTTGGATTTCTGACTGCCTGTGGTTGGTTCTCCCAACCCCCCAAACTGTTCAAGGGTCATCTGTATATGTTTATCAAATCATCATGTTGTACAACTTGAACATATACAATTTTTATTAAAAAATTAATCTAGAACAAAAGAAGACAAACAATACTAAGTATATGCACACCTAATAACAAGGGTGTAAAAATAATGAAACAAAAACTAATAAAACTGAAAGTAGAAATAGATTATAATCTATGAATACAGTTAGAAATCTTAATATTCCTCAGTAATTGATAGAATAAGTAGACACACCAGTTTAATTGACGTTTATAGAACACACCACCCAACTAGAGCAGAGTAAACATTTTCAAGTGCACATAAAACATTCATCTAGATCATATTCTGGGCCATAACATAGGTATCAATAAATTCAAGAGGATTGAAACCATACAAAGTATATTCTTTCACTGTAGCAGAATCAAACCAGAATTAATAACAGAAAGTTAGCTGGGAAATCCCCAAATATTGGGAAATTAAAACCACACAGTTAAAAATACACCATGGGTCAAAAACGAAATCACAAGGGAAATTAGAAAATATTTTGAACTGAAATGAAAATGAAAATATAACATAACAAAATTTGTGGAATGCTGCTAAAACAATGCTTAGAGGGAAATTTATAGCATTAAATGATTATATAAGTAAAAAGTTCCAAAATCAATTATCTAAACTTCCACCTGCAAGAAAAATAAAAGCAAATTAAACTTGAAGTAAACCAAAGAAAGAAATAATAAAAATGTGTGGAAACCAATAAAATTTAAGTTGGACAGATAATTAGAGGAAAGGTTATGAAACCAATAGCTGGTTCTCTGAGCACATCAATAAAATTGATAAGCCTTGATTGATGTTTATTTAGGTTGACTAACTCCTCCTTGGTTTGCCTGGGACTTTCCCAGTGTTAGTGCTGAACATTCCACATTTCAGGATCCCATCAGGCTTGGGTACAACTGGCACAGCTGATCACTTTACTGTACCCAGATTGATCAGGAAGTAGAAAAAAGACACAAATTTATATATCAAGAATGAGAGATATTTTGAGCTGTATAATTGTTGGGAGACGTACCTGGCCTTTTCAGAATGATCAGCAGCACCCCTAGTCGCTACCCACTAGATGCCAGCAGTATCCTACATTTGTGAGCAGCAATGATGTCTCCAGTCATTCCTACATGTCCCCTGGGTGGGCCAAATGGCCCTCACTTGACATCCACTGATACATATGGGTTAAATGATTAGCAACAGTAGTATCAAGGTAATTCAATGGGAAAAAAATACGCTATTGAATAAATGGTGCTAGAACAATCATATCCTTATAGAAAGAAATGAACCTTCCACTGTATAAAAAATTGACTTTAAATGGGTCATCTACCTAAACATAAGAGCTAAAACTGTAAATCAATCTGTAAGAAAACATAGGAGAAAATCTTTGTGATCCTGGGTGAGCCAGAGCTCTTTTGGACAAAGCACAGACAATGCAAAAAAAAATAATAAATTGGGCATCAAAAAAAAAAAGTCTGCTCTTCAAAGAAATTCCTAAGAAAATGAAAAACAAGCTATAGCCTGAGAGAAAATACCTGCAAAACATAAGTCTAATAAATAACTTGTATTGGAATATATAAAGAACTCTTAAAGCCCAATAAAAGAAAAACAACCCAGTGAAATTTGGAAAAAAGATGTCAACAATCACCTTACCAAAGTAGATAGATAAATGGCAAGTGAAAGACCATGTAAAGATTCTCAACATCATTAGTCATCAGGGAAATTCAAATTAAAACCAAAATGAAGTACAGCTATATAGATACACATCAAAATGGCTAATTTTTTTAGACAAAATAAACTAAAAATATCTGACAATACCAAGTGTTGACAGGTTTGTAGAGCGCCTGGAACTCTCATAAAATGCTGATAGGTGTACAAAATGGTACAGCTTCTTTGGAAAACATTTGGCAGTTTCCTGTGAAGTTAAATACCATTTACCATACAACCCAGCACTTCCACTCCTAGGTATCTTTTCAAGAGAAATGAAAACATGTTCACACAAAGACTTATATGTAAGTATTTATGACAGCTTTATCATAATTGCCAAAAAATGGAAACAACCTAAATGTCCACCACTGGTGAGTGAATGTCCACCACTGGTGAGTGAATTAACAGATTGTGGTAGATCCAAACAATGGAATACTACTTAGTAATAGAAAGAAACAAGCTACTGATACCTACAGTGGCACAGATGAATCTCAAAAGCATTTTGTTGAATATAAAAGTCTAACACAGAAGACTACATCCGATGTACTCGTCCATATGAATGCTAGACTTACATGAATTCTAGATTTCTGTCATGGTGACAGAAATCAGGTCAGCGTTGCCAGGGGCTAAGGGTGGAGGAGAGATTTGATTGCAAAGGGGTATGGGGCAACTTTGGGGGATGATGGAACCATTGGGGATGATGTGATTGTGTACAGCTAGGTACAACTAGGCTCCACAAGGTGACTACAGGAATCAAGGTCCTTGTGCTTAGAGGGGCAGAACAGGTGGCAGCTGCGGCAGTGGCAGCAACAGCAGCTGTAACGACCCTTCATTGAGGGCTTACACTGCCTGGAACAGTGATAAGCCCTTTAGATGCATTATCCCATTCCATCTTCAGAATAACCATTTAGGGTGAATACTATTGCTTCCCATTTTTACACATAAGGGAACTGAGCCCCAGAGTGTTTAAGTGGCATGTCCAAAGTCACTCCACCGGTCAGCAGGTGTGGCTGATTCCCAAGTGTGAGCTCTAAATTATGGACTTATCTTGCCTCCTGCATGGAATGCTGTTTTAATGCTTAATTCTATGTGATTGAGCGGCACAATGATATAATACCAATATTTTTTATCCCAACATGACCTTTTGCAATATAAGCTTGTATGGCTACGACACACAAATGGTTAGAGTATTTCAGCCTAAATTGAGATTCCTTGAATTAATCCTCCCCTGGCCAACAAAGAAAAGACACTTCCGGTCTTCCTATGTGTTGCAGGCTGTATTCTCTGGAAGCAGCTGCTAAGACAGAAATTCAGGTGCAAATTCTGTGATACCTGTAAAAGGAAGGGAGAGAAAGAAGGATTGGGTGAAGGGACCAGTCAAACCACAGTGTAGACCCAACAAAGTCCTGGCAAGCCCGGTGGGGCACCCCGGGGTGAACGTTGCCCAGCAGAGTGGTCCACATTGGACAAGAATGGTCATGCCTTTCTCTCCCCACCTCACTCAGTCACTGGCTGAGGGTTGCCCCAGGGAGCATGTGACATTGAGCAAGGCCACTCTCTGCAGCGGAAGCAGACCCAAGCTGCGGATCACTCAAGGTTGCCTGCTGACTGTATCCTGCGGTGGGGGAGCATCCTTGGAGTGGGCACCTGGGCGTGCACCTCTTAGTCCGTGGCCTGGTGCTGCCCTCAGAATGCTTCCCCATGGCACCGCAGTGTCACTGAGTTACCCCAAGTCCTCCGAAAAGTTTCTCTTTTTAAAATCATTTAACATTATATCAATGGACATATGGATACTTGAAAAAAGTAAATAAAGTCCAGGAAGTGTTGCCTTAACAAGCTTGACTGAATGATTTTAAACCAAAAACCATCTAACATAATATCAATGTTTTACTTGTAACTAGGTGCTTCTTTTAGCAGTATCATTCATTTATTCATTTAAAGTGTATGGTACACTTTTATGCACCAGGCACTCTCCTGACTATTGAAGATATGAAAAGATAAACAATATGGTAAGATTAAATAAATAATGGAAAAGATGAGCTTCTTATCCTCCATAAGCCTAAAATTTACCATGTGAGGACAACAGGGAATCAAGTAACCGTAGAACAGTGTGCTGCCTGTTTTATGGAGAGCCGGTAGAGAGGGGTTTTCAACATCTGAGCTACGCCCTGAAGATGAACCACTGGAGTTGGATGGTCGGGTGGAAGGACAACCCTGGTGAAACCAGGAACATAGCAAAGTCAGAAGTGTGAGTAGTCCAGTGAGGATTGTGTAGCATAGGATTGGAAGAATAAGGGGAAGGAAGCCTCAAAGGCTGGCTGGGATGGACTGAGAGCAGCCCTGAACACAATGCCAAGGAGGCCGGAGGAATCACATGGAAGCTCAGGACAGACCAAGGCAAATCCATCCTTACGACTGGATAACTCAGTGCATGTGTCTTTCCAGATGGACAGGGTCCTTTCTTTCTTTTTTTTTAAAAATTATTTATTTATTTATTTATTATCTTTGGCTGCTTTGGGTCTTTGTTGCTGCGCGTGGGGTTTCTCTAGTTGCGGCGAGTGGGGGTTACTCTGCGTTGCAGTGCACGGGCTTCTCATTGTGGTGGCTTCTCTTGTTGTGGAGCACAGGCTCTAGGTGCGTGGGCTTCATTAGTTGCAGCACGCAGGCTCAGTAGTTGTGGCTCACGGGCTCTAGAGCACAGGCTCAGTAGTTGTGGCACACGGGCTGAGTTGCTCCGTGGCATGTGGGATCTTCCTGGACCAGGGCTCAAACCCGTGTCCCCTGCATTGGCAGGCGGATTCTTAACCACTGCACCACCAGGGAAGCCCTGGACAGGGTCCTTTCTTGTCTTTGTTTAGGGCCTTGTGTCCACACAGTTTCAGGATTCTTGATTTGCTTTCTTTGCCAACTCATCATATTCTTATTCTCCCATGTCATTTACAACTATAGCTTCTAAAAACATGCTCTCCCATCCCTTAGGCAAGCAAGTTGGGGAGGTCAGGCCACATCAGTAACAGCAAGACCTTGAGCTGCTGTCAGTACCACAACGGAAACACCTTACCCTATGGACAGCAGGTGAGTGCGCCCACACCATGGGCAATTCCTCCTCTTTTGACAAGTGCCAAAAAGAAGGGAAAACATTGTTGTTTTATGTCTTTGATTTCTCTTGCAGTTTCTGCTCCATCTATGTGGCTACTTTCAACAGGAGTAGATACAGGTACCTTATTTTGACATGATCCCTTAGAAATCAAAGATAAATCTAACAGATTCACTTAATCAATTGCTAGAAAAATCCTCTGAATCACACAGCTGATTTACATATGGTAAGTGAAACAGGAATTAGCAAATATTTTCTGAACTTGTAAAATGTTTTTAAGACACTCTGATGAGTCAGTGTTTAATCCTTTCTCCCACAAATAGGACAAAAGATCTTTGCCATGTTTTCTCTTAAGTAAATATATTTTAAAACTGTGCCTCCACAGTGTTTTAATTTTCTTTTCAGCTGCCACTATGATGGACATAGCAGCTGGAATGAAGGATAACACATCACACCTCAACTTTGAATTTCCTGCCTTTTGTTTTCTTGAATCATAGCCTTGATGTTGTTTAAATAGTGCTGTGTATATTTAATTTCTTTTTTCTCTTCGTAAAAACCAAACACTTTTTTTAAATCACCCCATCTTTCATGGTGGGTTATAAAAGTGTTCTTGAACTGAAATTGAACTGGTCTCTTATTTAAACATATAAAGATATATTTAGGCATTTTCATCCACTGTAATTTATTTTAATTGACTGCTTGGGCAGAAATGTATTTGTGCACATTTTATCCATGTCATGTGCTTTGCATTTAAAGATAACACCACTGATAGTGACTGCTAATTGTGTGCACAAATGGTTGGGCAAAGAACATGTATCTTCCAAGGTACATGTACACAAAGTCTGTTCTTTGCTGTTTGCAGACTGTGTCATTTGTGACTCTCCCTCTTCATCTCAGATCCTCCCAAAAGAGACAAAGATATATGGAGTTAGAAGATACTTAGATATTATTTAGCTCAACTACTCAAATAAAGCAGGCACCACCATTCTCTGGCCTCTGCTTATAACTTTCAGTGATAAGACATTCAGTTCTTCAGAAAGGTAGCCCATTTCATTGTCATTTATCTCTAAGTATTAAAAAATTATTCCTTTTATTGAGCCAAAGTTTCCCTTCCTCTAACTTCCACCTATTTATAGTGCCCTTGAGACCTACACAGAATATGTACAGGGAAGTCTTCAGGAGACAATTCTTACATCTCCTCTTTTGTCCTCTCCAAATGAAAATTTCTCATGTTTGTTCTCTACATCTATATCTCTATTCCTGTGAGAACCTAGATGGGTGGGGGAGGGAGGTCCAAGAGGGAGGGAATATAGGCATACATATAGCTGATTCACTTCATTGTACAGCAGAAACTAACACAACATTGTAAAGCAATTATACTCCAATAAAAAATAAAAATAAAGAAAGGTAAAAAAAAAAAAAGAAAAATTCTCATTTCCTTCAGCAGTTCCTCACTATCTTGACAACTGCCTCTCAACCCACATCAATTTGTCAACTTTTCTCTTTTGATCAGTTCTTTTTTAATGAAGTATAGTTGATTTACTATATCATATTAGTACCTGAATGTATACAGCATAGTGATTCAATATTTTATAGATCAGGAAAACTAGACAGCTACATGTAAAACGATGAAATTAGACCATTTCCTCACACCATACACAAAAATAAACTCAAAATGAATTAAAGACCTAAACGTGAGACCTGAAACCATAAAACTCTTAGAAAAGAACATAGGCAGATCACTCTTTGACATAAATCATAGCAATATATTTTGCTGTCTCCTAAGGCAAAGGAAACAAAAGCAAACGTAATCAAACAGGACCTAATTAAACTTAAAAGCTTTTGCACAGCAAAGTAAACCATCAACAAAACAAAAAGACAACCTACTAAATGGGAGAAAATATTTGCAAATGACATGACCAGTAAGGGGTTAATATCCAACGTATATAAACAGCTCATACAACTCAACAACAAAAAAACAAACAACCCAATTAAAAAATGAATAGAAGAATTGAACAGACATTTTTCCAAAGAAGACATACAAATGGCCAATAAATGGCACATGAGAAGATACTCAACATCACTAATTATTAGAGAAATGTTGATCAAGCCACAATGAGATATCACTTCACATCTGTCAGAATGGCTATCAACAAAAGTCTACAAATAACAAATGCAAGGATGTGGAGAAAAGTGAACACTTGTACACTATTGGTGGGAATGTAAATTGGTGCAGCCACTATGGAAAACAGTATGCAGCCTCCTCAAAAAACTAAAAATTGAACTTGCATATGATCCAGCAATTCCACTCCTGGGTATATATCTGAAAAAAATGAAAATGCTGGGGACTTCCCTTGTGGCGCAGTGGTTAAGAATCCACCTTCCGATGCAGGGGACACGTGTTTGAGCCCTGGTCCAGGAAGATCCCATATACCATGGAGCAACTAAGCCTGTGCACCACAACTACTGAGCCCACGTGCCACAACTACTGAAGCTCGCATGCCTAGAGCCCGTGCTCCGCAACAAGAGAAACCACCACAACGAGAAGCCGTGCACTGCAATGAAGAATAGCTCCAGCTCGCTGCAGTGAAAACCCAACACAGCCAAAAATAAGTAAATAAATAAATAAAATTTTTTAAAAAATAGAAAACACTAATTTGAAAAGATACATGCATCCCAACGTTCATAGCAGCATTATTTACAATAGGCAAGATACAGAAGGAACCCAAGTGTCCATCAACAGATGAATGGATAAAGATGAATGGATAATGGATATTATACATATATATAAAATATGTATTATATATACTTGTATTTTATACACACACATACACACACACACACACACACACACACACACACACACACTGGAATATTACTCAGCCATAACAAATAATTAAATTCTGCCATTTGCAACAACATAGATGGACCTGGAGAATATGGGGTCTAGTGAATGAAATAAGTCAGACAGAGAAAGACAAATATTTTATGTATGTTATCACTTATACGTCTCTTGAGTAATTCTTAAAACTCCTCATGTGTCTTGAGGAGTAATACGGATACAGAGGAACATACACGTTCCCCTTTCTTCTTCCTTCCTCTAATACGGCCTTAGTAGTGACTTGCCAATTTTGGCAACCAAGTTGCATTCTTGTCTTATAACTAACTTGTACTTCAAAGATTTTTTTCTTTTCAGAAAAAGCTAAGTCATATCTAGTTATCTATTTCATTTAGTATTTGTCCACTATTGGAACTAAAACATAGGGCTTTACATTTAAATCTCATCTTGTTTCTTTCTTCCTTTTCATTGTTCCAGAGTTTTTTGTTTTGTTTTGCTTTTTAAGGATTTTAATTAATTTATTTTTTAGCCACACTGCTTGGCTTGCAGGATCTTAGTTCCCTGGCCAGGGACCAAACTCGTATTCCCCTACCCCCGGCCCCCACTACCCCGCAGTGGAAGCACACAGTCCCAACCACTGGACCACCAGGGAATTCCCATTCTGGAGATTTGTTTGTTTTTGTGTGTGTGTGTGCCATTTCTATCAATAAACATATTAGTTCTCTCTTCAAGCTTATTTTCAGCTGAAAATCTACCAAACATATCCTTCATTTAAGCCATTGATGAAGACATTTCATAGGATGAGGCTCAATATGGGGCTCCTTGACAAGCCATTAAAAACTCCTTCCCATCCCCAAGTTTGTTTCAGTTCATTAATCAACAGCACCCACTTACTGATCCTTCAACCAGCTATCTCTGGCCTAATTTCTGTCTTGTTCAAAAAGATACAATGAAAAACTTTGTTAAATGCCTTACTCAAACTATGCTATGTTTAAACAGTACCTTCTTGACATACAACTTAATAACCCAATCAAGAGTGGATTAGTTGCCCTTCTAAGGCTTCAATAGCAAACTATTCTTATGCTTATAATACCAATTCATGTGTTGCATTGCGACCACTTATTTGTGTATTTTTTTGGTCCCAATTAGATTGTACGTTCTTTGCTGGCAAGGACTAACTCTTTTTATTCACCATTATATCCCTAATACTTACTGGTGGAGCCTGGAAGGTAATAGGTATTCGATAGGTACTGGTTAAATTAGTGAATAAATGAAGAGTGGCATAATGGAATACAACAAAAGAATCAATTTGGAGGATATGTTGTTGGAGGTGTCTGTGGGTGAGTGTAGTAGATTTGCACATAAGTAGGCTTTATGCACAGGTTTGGAATTTGGGAGAAAGGGTTGGCCTGACAATGTAGATTTTAGAGTAATAGGGACAGCAAGGACAATTAAAACCAAGACCATGAGTGAGGTTGCTTGGGGAGAGAGAGTTGGATGAGAAGAAAAGGGAAGCAATATGGCATACTGATCAAGAACCTGGGGCTCTAAAGTCAAGCTGCCTGACTACTGGACTGAATGTCAATATTATGACATAGTGCAAGTGTGTTTCGTGTTTGGTAATTGCAATCATTGTTGCTTTTGTTGTGGTCATCCATTTACAATGCTTGGTGTCAGTGTATTTATCTCTTGTAAAAATAAACTACAGTGTGTGTGTGTGAAAAAAAAAAAAGTCAAGCTGCCTGAATATAAGTTCTGCCACTTACTTGGGCAAGAAATAACCTCATGGGCTTCATTTTCCTCATCTGTAAGATAGGGATGCAATAATAGGTCTTATTTCATATGCTTAATAAGCAGTAAAAGAATTATCAGAGTGGTGGAAGAGGAACTAAGGAAGAAACCAAAGGAGAAAGAGTTTCTAGAGGAAAGTGCCCATCAGCAATATCAGGAACAGGGTGACCTAGGTATTGGAAGAAGCTTCTTTCAAGTGGTAGCAGGAGAAGCCAGATTTTAGTAGCCGGAGGAAAGCCTGGGAGGTAAGCAAGTGGAAACAGCAAGTACTGGTATTTCTCACAAAGGTTGACTGTGGAGGGAAGGAGAGAGGACAGAGGCTAGACAGGGCAGGAAGTCAAGGAATTTTTTTTTTACTTGTTTTGTAGAATAGGCTTGACTTACACATGGTCACAGGCTGGGGAGAAGGCAACCAGCTGAAAGAAAAAGAATCTGGAATTACAGAAGAGAAAGAGGATAACTAAGCAAGAATAGGACCCAAGCATAGACAGGAAGTAGGAGGGGCTCAAAAGAAAAAAAGAAGGGCCTCTGTTCCTCACCAGTCTGACCTATTCTTGATGACAAGGGAAGTATGGAACCTACCTTTGCCCAGTAGATGGTTAATAAATGTTGAGACGATTTCCTAGAGTGGGAAGAAAGAAAGAAAGTGGTGTGAACAGATGTTGGTAGATGAGGGGCAGCAAATGATGAGCTCCATATTTTCTGTGACATAGGCAATGATGACATCTTCTGAGAAGGTTAAGTAAGGAGCTTGAGGGGAGCAGTTGAGGGGGAATCCAGAGGGAGCAGACCACGATCAGTGTGAAGATAATTGGTGGAAGCAAGACAGGAGCTTATTATTCAAAATTCAACATGTATTCATTGAGCACCTACTATGTGCCAGGTGCTGTTCTAGGTGCTGAAGATAGAGCAGAGAACAAAACAGACATTTTCCCTGCCTTCCCAAAGCTTACATTTTAGTGGAAGAGCAACTTTGATAGGTTAAGTGTTATGAAAGAAGTTAGAAGGGTGATATGCTAAATATCAACTAGGAGGTGGAAGAGAACACTATTTGGATATAGAGTGGTCAGAAAACCAGCACTTAAAAAGTAACATTTGAGTTAAATCCTGGAGCTGCGGAAAGGGCAGTGATGTTCTGATTAATTGGCTCTCAAAAAAAGAAAAAATAAAAGAAAGCTCTGATTTGTAGTTTTGCTGATTTTCATAGTGTTACTACATCACAGCCAGTTTCCAGATACCAACATGACATCACTGAATGCAGAGCTGAGAAGAAAGGCACATATCTGGCTCTGGCAAGCCAGAGGAGCCCTTTCCAGTATACCACTAGAAGAATGTTGCAGATGAAAGAACATTTGAAAAGGAACTTCAGCAGGAAGGACTTCAGGATGACTGGGGACAGGAACGGGGGAGAGAGGCATGTGGAAAGCCGGAGAGGTTGGCAAATGCCAGATTTTCCATGTAACGAGTTGGATCTTATTCTAAATGAAATGGAACAAGATCTGATTTACATTTTAAAAGGATCATTCTCATTGTTATGTGGAGAATGAGTTAGAATAGGGACGAGAATAGAAGCAGGGAGCCAGTTAAGAGTTATTGAAGTTGTCCAAGCAGGAATTAGGATGAGAGCAGTGGAAATAAAAGAAGTGGATATATTTGGAAACATATTTTGGAGGCAGAGGGTAGGAGGACTTACTGGTAGATTAGATGTGACAGTTCAGAGACGGGAACACTCAAACTGATTCTTAGGTTATCATCTTGACCAACTGGGAGGTTTCTGATGCCATTTATTTAGATGTGGAAGAAAGGAGGAAAATATAGATTTGATTTTGGGAAATTAGTTTGAGATACATAGTAGGTATCCAGGTGAAAATGTCAAGTAAGCATGTGGATATAGAAATCTGGAACTAAGGAGAAAGATTGGGGATAGAGATATAAATTTGCATGTCACCTGCATCAGATGGTAGTTGAACGATATGACTGGTTGGGATTATGTAGAAAGAGTGTATTGATAGAGAAAAGATTAACTCCTGAGGAACTTAAGCATTTAGTGGTCAGCTAGAAAGGAGAATTCAGCAAAGGAGATCAGAGGCAGTGACCAAGAGAGAAATAGATCATTGTGCTCTCAGAGAAGCCTGGAGGAGAAAGTATTTCAAGAAGGAGGAAGGAGTCAACTGTGTTGAATGCTGCTGAAAGGTCAAGTAACATGAAGACAGAGAAGTGTCCACAGGATGAAGCAACATGGAGGTCTGGGTGGCCTTGACTAGAGTCATTTCAGGGCCTGGTGCTGCAGAATGAATGAGGGCAACACCACTAACTCTGACATGGCAAAGCAGAAGGCTAACTCTGCTCAGCCTGTTCCATCCCAGAGTCAGCCTCTCCTCTGGACAAGTTGGTGCAGCTGTTTGGGGAAGAAAGCAGGAGGCTGACAGTCAGTCTCAGTATCACCCACTAAATAGCTGCATGATTCTAATAAGCCAAGTAACCTCTCTAGACCCTCATGTTCTCATCAGTGAAATTAGATGCTCTGAAATTCTATTTATTCATTTACTCATTCAGCAAATATGTATCAAGCAGCTCTTCTAGGCCAGATCCTGAATAAGAAAAAGACCATGTCCCTGCCCTTGAATAATTGTCTCTAATTTACTGACTTGCATTATGAACTCCTTATGTCTGTATATGTGGCTTACCTCCCCGACAAGATGGTAGCGTCCTTGAAGCTATATTTTTCTCATCTTGGTGTCCTCCACAGGGCCTAATACAATGTCTGGCACACACTGTACACTTAATATCAAGGCCATGATTATGCTACACTATTAAAAATAATATTTATTATTTTCTGATTCATGTACAAATCCTGACTCTGCCATTTATTATTTGGGCAAATTACTTAACCTGTTTCCTTAGCTGTAAAATGAGATAATAATAGTATCTATATCATAATGTATGATAAAAATTAAAATGAGTGCCTGGAATGGAATAAGCTATTATCATTAATAATATGTGCTCATGGTAGAAAATTCAGAAAAATCAGTATTTATTAAAAAGTAAACTAAATTACTCATGGCTTCACAACTAGAGGTAATTAATGCTAATATTTTGATGTATGTCCTCTCACTCTTCTCTTTGCATAATGCAAAGAATTATATGCTGAACTCAAGTGGTTCAAATAGCAGTTATGCATGAGTGTGCTTTTATTGGAAATATCTTGTAGAACTCTTGATATTATGCCTTCTATCTTCCCTTCATGCAAAATAGAGTGAAATTACGTTAATTCTACTATGTTTTCAAAAATGTGTATATTAAAAGCTACCAGTTATTGAGTCTTTGAATCCTAAGCATTTTGTATACATTACCCTACTGACTTATCACTACAATACATTGTAGTAGGTATTATTCCCATTTTATTGAGGAGGAAAATGAGAGTCAGAGAACATGGTATGACTGTTGTTTACCAGTATTCACTTCTCCTCTCTTTCTGGGCACATGTGAGTAGCTATATTCTGCCATGTTGATATTAGTTGTGGCCATAACAATTTTGGTCAATGAAGTGTGAGCAGAAGTGATGTGGGTTACTTCTGGATAGGAACATTTAATTCCTTTTTTAAAAGTTTTTTATTTGTTCAAAAAAATTTTTTTTTGGCATGCCATGTGGCATGCAGGATCTTAGTTCCCTGACCAGGGATTGAACCCTGCAGTGGAAGCACAGAGTCTTAACTACTGGACTGCCAGGGAAGTCCCAGAACATCTAATTCCTCATGCTTAACTCTCCACCAATCTTTCCTCTGCCATGGTGATCATGGAAACCAGTATGGATGCGGAGAGTTAAAGCTGAGCCATTGTGAGGAGAACAGCTGTGCTGGAGGGTTGCCAGACCTGTGTCAGACTTTGCCTGAGCAAGAAATAAAGCTTTTTGGTTTGAAGCCACTGAAATTTTGAGATTGTTTGTTACCACTGCATAGCTTGGCCAGTCCTGACTAAGGCAGAGTGCTTAAAAGACTCCCCAAGTTCGCAGAGCTTGTAAGTAGAGCAGCCAGGATTTGGACCCAGATCTGCATAAAGCCCATGTTCGATAGTTTATCTAAGAAGCGTTAGGTGAAGATTTTGTGAGAGATGGAGAGTGAAACTACTATAACAGTTACTGTCATCAGCTTTCTTATTTCACCTTGAATATGGTAATGATAGCATCATCTTTGAAGTTGTATGGCATTTCTCCAGATTTGCACATGTTGGGGAAGAAATAAGCAAAACAGGATAATCTTACCAGTTATGGTGGGATATGTGTTTTCAACATTGTGAGACAATAAGGAAAAGTCACATTACAATTGTGAAGCAAAGAGAGTTGGTGGCAAAGTTTGAAAACAGGAAGCATCTGAATTAAATCATGTTAATTAAAAACCTTTACACAGCAAGCAGTTTCAACAATAAGTCCTTCAGTGGAAATTCTGGGAGGCCAATCTAACCCTCTTGGGGAGGCAAAGGTGATAAAATTGATAAGTCAAGCAACTGGATAAAAGGTTTTAAAGACAGTAATTGCTGAGTACCTGGCCAGGTTGAGTGGGTGAAAGAGGGTGAAACAGGCAGAACACAAAAAGTCATAGTTTTCAGACGACGCTGATGGTTAAAGCAGTATAAATCCCTATATGATATGAAGAACCATGACAGGAGCTCCCTAACTTGTGGAGAGAGTCCTGCACAACCAGAATCTGATTGCTGGGGTATCATTTCCAAACACTGCAGCAGAAGCCATGTGGTTAGCTTTTGTCAATTTCATCCTTCATGGTGGAAGAAATTAAATTTGAATATAGCTCCTAATTTATTCAAAGAAATTACAGACAGCATCTTCTTAGTGTCTCTAACCCATCAGCACAACCCGACCAAATTAGGCACTTTTTAAAGTCAGAACATTAATCAAAAGGAAAAGGGGGGCTTCCCTGGTGGCTCAGTGGCTAAGAATCCGCCTGCCAATGCAGGGGACATGGGTTTGAGCCCTGGTCGGGGAAGATCTCACATGCCGCGGAACAACTAAGCCCAGTGCGCCACAATCACTGAGCCTGCGCTCTAGAGCCCATGAGCCACAACTAGTGAGCCCACGTGCTACAACTACTGAAGCCCACGTGACTAGAGCCCATGCTCCACAATAAGAGAAGCCACCGCAATGAGAGGCTTGTGCACCACAATGAAGAGTAGCCCCTGCTCGCCGCAACTAGAGAAAGCCCACGCGCAGCAACAAAGACCCAACACAGCCAAAAATAAAAAAAATAATTAATTATTTTTAAAAAAGGAAAAGGGATCTCTTTCTTGGGTCAGTATACAAAGAAGGAAATATTTCCAACTGCCTCTTTCCTTACTCTCTTAGCTCTGATCCCAAGACAGGATGTTATCATGGTCCTTAGGGATGGGTGACAAATGAAGTGCTAATGGATCCCTTGGACTAAATTTCAGATGCATGTGGGTCTTTGCCAAAGCTCTTGTCCAGGGAGAACCAAAGGAAAAGGACTGGGTCTTAGTGCATCATCTGAACAGAATGAATGTAGTATCAACTGCTGTAACCCAGGCTGTGACTCGGTTCTGGCAAATTCTAGCGCTCCTCATCAGCTCCACTGATGAGAAGCAGGCCTACTTTTCATGAGGTTGTCTCCACCATGGCTATTACATCAGAATCAGGGGCTTCATTAGTGCTGCCTTGATTGCCTTATCTGATATAAGACTTTTTTTTTTTTTTTTTTTTTTGCGGTACGCGGGCCTCTCACTGTTGTGGCCTCTCCCGTCGCAGAGCACAGGCTCCGGACGCGCAGGCTCAGAGGCCATGGCTCACGGGCCCAGCCGCTCCGCGGCATGTGGGATCTTCCCGGACCGGGGCACGAACCCGTGTCCGCTGCATCGGCAGGCAGACTCTCAACCACTGCACCACCAGGGAAGCCCGATATAAGACATTTATATTCAGGAATTAAAGCATTTGTGTGGTCAAGTTATGCAAAGCATTACAAGGCTGTCTGCAATTCCCTGGCATCCTAAACTAACATACTCAAATGCTAAACCTAAACATATTCAAAATAATGTTCACTCCACCCTTTCTCAATGGGAGATAATCATAATATTTCATAAGAAATTCCTCACAATGAAGATGCGTTTTTGTCATCTTGATGGAGTCTCCTTCTGTGCAAGTAAAAATATTTTACTCTCTCATTAGCCCTTCATATGCGTGTAAAGAGAGCTCTATGTATCAGAGTTATGTACAGTTCCCTAGCTTGGGGGCCAAAAGCACAGATTTGGCTTCCAGGGACACAGAGCATATCCCTAATTTGTAGCTTGGTGATGTTCAATCCTCCCCAGCAAAAAAATCAGAACTTGTCTGTAGTTGAAGTTCTAATACTTTCCAATCTCAGCACTTCTCTGCTTACTAAAGGAACATCTCAATTTCTGTGCTGGCAGGAATCATAAAAAGAGTCCACACTCATTCAACAAACATTTAGTAAACATCTACTATGGGCTTCCCTGGTGGCGCATGGGTTACGAATCCGCCTGACAATGCAGGGGACACGGGTTCAATCCCTGGTCCGGGAGGATCCCACATGCTGCAGAGCAACTAAGCCCATGCACCACAACTACTGAAGCCTGCACGCCTAGAGCCTGTGCTCCACAACAAGAGAAGCCACTGCAATGAGAAGCCCGCACACCACAACGAAGAGTAGCCCCCTGTCACCACAACTAGAGAAAGCCCGTGCAGCAATGAAGACCCAACGCAGCCAAAAATAAAATAAATAAAAATTTTAAAAAATCTACTATGTGCTGGCCTTGTGCTAGATAGTAGGGACCCAAACTCAAGTCATACCTCCTCCCAAATATGTAGTCTGAACTTGGAGTTGGACAGACCCTGGTTGGAATTTTGGCTCTGCTTTTTACTAACATTGTGACTTTGGGCTAGAAACTTAACCTCCCTAAGAGTCCATCCTCTCATCTATGAGCGTGGACACTAAATGTATACATTTTACAGGGTCTTGTAAATACTGAATGATTGACATAGTGAATTAGAACAGTGCCTGGCTCATAAGACCTTCTATTATTATTCTCATCTTATGGGGAAACTGAGGATGAAAGAGTGAAGAAATTGGCTAGTAGGAGGCAGAGGTAGAAGTTAAACTAGGTTTTCCTGAGAAGGATCAGCATCTTACAAGGCATAGATGTCTCCCAATTTTGCTGTCCACAATGGCTGTTTCATCTTAAGCCTGATTCATAACACATCACCGTTGTAGGATGGCTGTTATAGAAATCAGGGCTACATACGTCCTTGTTTCCACCCTCTTGGGAAAGAAGATTGACCTTAGATGTCTTTCACTTAAAAGCAAGAAAAAATGTCTTCTGATATCACTTTGGTCAGAACTGGGTCACATGGCCATTGAAGCCAGTCACTTGGAGATGTCCTTGGAGCTTTGGGGCCCTTGGGATTTTCAGGGCATTTCTTTCCTTCATGACTTACTCACTTAACTTACCTTATTATATTCTTAAAACCTTTAAGCTTGGAGAGACTTAAACATGTTTAACTATCGATGGTTTAAGCTGTGATGATGGATAATTGACTATAACAGAGAAAGATGGTAAAATTGATAGTATAATGTTCCCAAGAAAGCAGGAGGGGATAGGAGCCAAAGCAGAGCTGGAGGGGGGAACTGGCCTTAGGTAGGGGGCACTCCTCCTCTATTATAACAGGAGACAAGGAGGGGCAGATGGGTCCCGGGTTAGGCAGGTGACTGACCATTGTTCCTTTCAGCACTCTGAGTGGGGCCACAGTTTCAGCCTCATTTACTTCCACAGAGACAAGTTCTCTGCCATCCAGGACGCTGCAGAGCCCTGCCTGAAGACACTACCAAAAAGTGTGCCCTTACCCAGAGTGCAGGGTTCCTAGTTGGGCTTTGCCTGTCCAGGTTTGCCATTGGAGGGCATGCTTAAGACGCGTATTTGGTTTCCATTTTGGATAATGCCTTCTTCTCCAGTCACTGCCACCTCACGACAAGCTCTGGCCCTGCTTTGGGCCAGGGGTCCAAGAGGTTTAGGCACAGGCTTGCAGGGTAAGGTAAACGAAGAAAGCTAGGAATACACCCTCCATACTTACTAAAGTTCTTTTAAGGAAAGCTATCTCTCCCAAGATATGTATTAATTACAAAGGGGAAAAACGATAACCGCAGTAGAAAAATGGGGTAGACACCTCTTAACCCATTGATCAAGGTTAACAATCAATCACCAGAAATAAGATAAATTGACTTCATGTACTTCCTGATACAATGAACTCAGAAGGGTACATCATTTCTGTGATATTCATGCCAAAAATGCCTACCACAATCTAATCGTGAGAAGACATCAGACCAACTCAAATCAAGAGACATTCTAGGGCTTCCCTGGTGGCGCAGTTGTTGAGAGTCCGCCTGCCGATGCAGGGGACGTGGGTTCGTGCCCCGGTCCGGGAAGATCCCACATGCCGTGGAGCGGCTGGGCCCGTGAGCCATGGCCGCTGAGCCTGCGCGTCTGGAGCCTGTGCTCCGCGACGGGAGAGGCCACAACAGTGAGAGGCCCGCGTACCGCCAAAAAAAAAAAAAGAGAGACATTCTACAAAAAACTGACCAGTAGTCTTCAAAAGAGTTGAGATTGTTCAAATATCCTTCAACGGATTAATGCTTAAATAAACTGGGGTACATCATACCATGGAAAACTCAGCAAGAAGAATGAACAAACAATTGATAAATGCAACAACTTGGATGGCTCTCAAGGGATTTTGCTGAGTGAAAAAAAAACAAACCCATTTTGAGAGGTCACATACTATAAGAGTCTATTTATATGGCATTCTTGAAATGACAAAACTATAGAGATAGAGCACTGATTCATGGTTGCCAGGGTTTAGGGGGTGGGAGAGGAAGGGAGGTAACTGCGGCTCCCTCCTTGGGTACCACAAGGGATCCTTGTGATGGGACTGTCTTTTGGTGGTAGCCACACAAAACCACATGTGATAAAATTGCACAGAACTAAGCACACACACACACACACAGATATACACGAGTCCATAAAAAATGGGAAAATCTGAATAAAGTCCATGGATTGTACAATGTCGATTTCCTGGTGTGATTTTGTGCTCTAGTCATGCAAGATGCTAATACTGAGGGAAACCAGGTGACGTGTACAGGGATCGCTCAGTATTATTTCTTACAACTGCACGTGAATCTACAATTATCTCAAAATAAGAAGTTTAAAAAGGTATATTAAGGTTGTAAAAGTCAAGGAAAGATGTAGGAGCAGTCCCAGATTCGAGGAACCTAAGGAGTCACGATAACTAAATGCAATATGGGAGCCTGGATTGGCTGCTGAGCCAGAAAAAGGACCAGAGTGGGATAAAGTCTGTAGTTTGGTTCATAGTACTGCATCAATGTTCATTTGTTAGTTTATATCAATGTATGATTGGTATATAAGACAGTAACTTTGGGGGAAGCCAGGTGAAGAAAACTCTCCAGTCTTTTTGCAACTTTTTTGATAAATTTAAAATAATTTCAAAATTAAGAAGAAAAACTTTAAAACTTTTGTAAGGAAAAGTTTCTTTTATCCTAACTAATCAGAAATCTGATAACTGTCTTTTAAACATAAGTTGGAAACCTAGGAAATTAGAGTAAACAAAATAATGAAAAAAGGGAAAACAAAAGGAATATGTAATTTCTTAATATTCTTCCCTATAGGTTTCTGTGAGTTTAAGACCATTTATAGCACCTGTAATATAAAATCCTAGAGTTTAAATATCACATCGATGCTACTTTTCTATTATAGGAGCCTCTACAATCCACTATTAAATTTGCCTGATCTAATACTTGTTTCTTAGAGCGATTTTCTCCACTGATGACTGTCCTGTGAGCAAGCCATCTTCTGCTCCCCTCACCTGCCATTTATGGTGGAGACCAGAGCTGGCCTTAGGGCCACTCTGGTTCCAAAGAACCCATCCAGGCTGTCTCTAACATGATCCACCATGACTCAACACGTTTTTCAAGACGATCGGTTGGAATGAGATAGATTTCCTCACACCCATGGTCTCAGTGTCACACTTTCAGGGCTGGGGAACTCAAAAAAGACAACAGCCCACCCAGAAGTGTGCGCTCTGCAGGCTGATTCTCCAGGCTCAGCTTCTGCCGTGTTCTTAGGTCAAGCCATCTAAAGAGCCAGGTTTTGCTATGTGTAGATTTTTTTTTGTCTTCCTCTAAATAAGTATTTTTCCAAGCATGGAATTCAGAGGAGAGGTCACTTTTTCTGCATGGGAATCTGTCTGGTTTCTTTTTATGGTCATTTCTATATCCAGAAGGTCCCAGGTCCAGTATGCCATGGGACATTCTAGTGAAGTTCCTCTGAGCATGCATCCCTGTGTTCACTTGTTGTCTTGTCACCTCAAGTCTCATGCAGAGGCCACTCCCTTCCAATTCCTACAGTCCCTGGTTTTTCTGCTCAAGTGGAAAAAGTACACTCCTTTAGTTTCTTCTTTGAGTCCTTATCTGTATAGCTCTGGTCCAAGGCTGGACTGGTCTGGTTTTCATCCATCTGACAGCAGAGGTTATAGCAGGATGGACAGAAGTTTGGACATAGCAGTCTGGGAAAACTTCTCCTATAAACCTGACTTGATACATCTGTCCTGCTGGCAACTGAAGGCACATCAGGCGTCCAGCTGGCTCCTTGCCTCTTCCAAGAGGCTCAATCCGATGAGGAGTTCCCTAATATTCTTCACTCTGGCGGAAGCAAGTGTCCTGCCCAAGACAGCCCAGTGGGCTGGGCGTACCATGAGCCCTGGGATACCACGAGCAGTGTCCTATCCCGGCAGGAACACAAGGAGAGTAAGACTGGAGGACCAGACTGTGCCAACCTTTTCTGCTTTCACAACAGCCTCACAAAAACACACAAAACGAAGCCCCCACTTTCATCTGTCTGGTTCTGTTAGATGAACCAACGAAGCACAAAGCTAAGTTCCCGATGTTCAGGCCCCAAAGTCAGTGTTTATTATTATACAAGAGGTCTAGCCTAGAACTTCAGGTACTTCATTTTCAAGCCAAAGTTCTCTGGCACAAACAACGTTAAAGCAAATCTGCCGCTCTACCCAAATCTCACTGGTCTGAAACCCTCTCCCTCTAGAACATTAAGGAAACCCTCCGCACTGATACGTCAGGGTATGTGGCTGGCCTGGGCTTCAAGCATGGGGGAAAAGGGGAAACACTTCAGGCTGGGGAAGGAACTGGGTGCTATTTCAGTCCTCCATCAAGGGTCTCTGTCACTTTGGCACTGTTGCTCAGCTGAGCAGGTTCCTAAGCTACCCACAGCGAGTGAGGAGGCTGAACTCACCCCACTGGCAGCCTGTGAGTGCTTCTTGGGGGTCGGCTGATGGCGGTCACACGGATGGACTCAGATCTCCCTCTAAGGGAGATGTGCTCACAGCACACTTCAGCCACAGCCTCAGGTGCATGGCGGCCAGGTGCCAGCCACTGCAGTTCTCGCCCAGCTTCTCACTGTACCTTCTGGTGCCTCCAGAAGGTCCTGGAAGGAGGGGCTCCAGCTACCACAGGCCATGTCGGCAGGGGCGATCATCTGTGGAACTCTGTGAAATTTTCTTTCTGTTTACTCTTTATGTTTTAGAGGAATTCTGTGGTCCAGACTTGGTTTCAGACTCTGTGCTCTCAGAGTCAGCTCAAGTACAAAGGGGAAAAAAAAGAGAAAGTAGTGGGAAAAATTAGATTCTTGATTTGTGTCCAGATGGTTCTGGACAAAAATAGACTCAGAGATTCTCACTGCAAACTTGCCTCTGGTATGAAGCTTCCCTCCCCTCTTCATTTAAGGTCTTCTTGGTAGAAGAGGGAATGGGGATGGGAAAATACTGGGAACGTTCATTTTTCTTTTTCCCAGCCATGTACTAAAAAGCTGCACAGGTTCTAGTTGAGGACTTTTGTGGATCACCAGGAGTTGCCCTGCTCTCGGGGGCCTGGGATGATGGGATTTTTCACCAACTTGGAAGAGCCCCTTGGAGGCCAGCCTGAAGGCAGAATGGGGCTGGTGTGCTCTGCGGGTGGCAACAGCGTGTGCTGGACGTGAGGAAGGGCCACACAGCCCTCCCCAGGTTCGGCTTTCAAGGAGCTCAAGTGAAAGGAGAAAGTCAGCGCACAGGCCCTGGGCTCTGGGTCCCCTGCCTGCAGGGAGCAGCAAGGTCTCACACCCGCCCAGTCTCCTTCCCTTCAGGGAAATGCTCACGGGAGGCGGATGCACCTGCTGGAGGCCCAGCAGAAAGTGGAGGGCATGCAGTCCTCTTTGAGGAGAGCATGTGAGCCTTGAGGTGTCCACCTGTCAGCAACAGGAAACCTGACAGATGTAACGGCTCATCTCAGGACCCATGGGGCATGAGCTTGGCCACAAAGCCAAAGTGACCCCAGGGCCCCACCCTGACCAGATAGAGGTCTTTTATCCCCTAAATTATTCCCAATCATCCTTTGATGCTCACTGGGAGCCCAGAGTCCATAAGCTGCCACACAGGGTAGGCGGCCTAAGGTCCAGGACCTCCTCCATTGAGGCAACCCAGTGGCAGTCACTCAGCTGCCAATGAAATGAGTACTGGAAGGTGGTAGGTACTTTTTTTTAAATGTAATTTTTTACAGTTGGGTTTTCTTCCTAAGATTTTAACTGCCTTACAGGACAAGCAGAGTGCCAGTGAGTCGGTCTTTGGTTCTGGGTGCCAGGGATGGGCAAGAGAAGAGAGCCAAAGAGATGTCAGATTCAGGGACCAGGCAGATGCCAGAAGCAAGAAGCAGCAGACAGTCCAAAGAAAGCATCCATGTGAAGGTCGGTTGGCAAGGTGAGAGTCAGATCCCGGGCACTGCCACTGCCAGACCCCAAGGCAGACACTGTAGGAGAAGCACAACCCAGAACATCTCCTCAGCCACTGGGACTCAGATGCAGGGACCTCTTTATAGTTTGCCTGGGGCCACATCTGGGTTCAGCCCTGAGGTGTTTTTACAGAGCTTTAGGGTTTGAACTAAGATCTTTCAACTTTCCCAACCCCCTTCACCTGTATTTTAGGTATTTTCTCAGCTTCACGTCAGCATTTGGGGAAATCTTATTGTATAGGCAATATGTTTGAACAGAGAATAATAATATTTTTCATTTTACTGTGCTTTATACTTAACAAATAACTTTCATATCTCTTCTCTCATGTGGGTTTCAGAATTACCTTGTGAAGCAGAAAGGAAACGACTGGACTCCACAGAACATTAGGTTCCTTGAAGGCAGGGACTATTTTGTTCGTTATTGTAACCTAAGTACTTGCTATGCTGGCTGGTACAGGGTAGATACTTAACTAAATATTTGCTCTATAAATGGATGGGTGGATGAGAGGGTGGATGGATGGATGGATGGAATTCGCCTTGACTTCCGAGCTGGATTCAATTCCCAATTCCATTTCCTACCTTGTGGCTTTGTCCAAGTCTCTAAACTTTATTTTCCTCACCTATAAAATAGCAATAATGATATCATTTCTGCTACCACAGTGTCATAGTGATTGGGAATAGAGCCAGGGCTTGAACTAGGATCTCCTGATTCTTGGTCCATTGTTTGCTCCATTGCATTATGGTGGAGAGATGGAGGAAACTATTGCATGTTTATCTGTCAGGCTGTGTTTTAGGAACTTTAAAATCCTCATAGCAGCTCTATGGGGTAAGTACTATTATTATTCCCAATTTACAGATGAAGAAACTAAGACTCAGAGAGATTAAGTGACTTGACGGTTCCACAGTGGAGTTGGGATGCAAACCCAGGTCTGTGTGACTGCAAAACCCAACTTTTCCACCACCTGCCATATTTTCTTTTTAGCTCACACCAAATCCATTGTTAGAGACCTTCCAGCTTCCCCATCCATCCTGGAAACAAGACTGACAATGGCTGCTAGAGACTCCAGTACTGCAGTGGAAGCGGTCATTTATGCATTTGCCACAGTTATAACTATTGACAAATCTATACAAACAACCCTGCAAAGCTGGAATGTTTTGGCCCAAAACATGGTTGTCCACTACTACTTTCTAGATCCTCAAACTGCTCTCTGGTTGCCCAGATTTTTTATTCCAGTCACTCTGAAAAATAGCAGGTAATGTAGCCTTTATGAGACTAGTTCTATGGAACCATTTATGGCCCAAAACAAACTCAAAGTATATGAAGATTTATTGTGGAAGTCACAGAGGAGGAAAATGAAAACAGAGCTTAGCCTAAATCTTTTTATAGCCTTTATATCAGAGTAATTGGTTGAGTTAACTTCCAGCCAGGAAGCAGGTATATGAAGCAACTTAGGATCCAAAACTCTGATACAGAATGTTCCAATATGGGGCACACCTGTGCTTGAGAGAAGGGGCAGGAAAGTGGGGTTGGAGGAGAAAGAAATAGCTTTAATCCTGGAGTAAATGGAAACTCTTAATGGGTGGGACTTGAATATGTCTATCTCCAAGATGTATTTCTTTATCAGTTAAGGCTCAGCTACAAGTGACTAAGAGCCCAGCCTAAATTAGTTAGTCTAAAGCAAAATGTTAATTTGTAGGTCCACACAACTTATAAGTCTAGAGGCTGGTTGTTATAGACTTAATGTTTGTGTTCTCCCCAGATTCATATGTTGAAACCCTAGCCCTCACTGTAATGGTATTTGGAGGTAGGGCCTTTGGGGCTAATTAGGTTTAGATGAGATCATGAGGGCGGGGTCCTCATGATGAGAACAGTGCCTTTATAAGAGATCAGAGAGCTCTCTCTCTCCTTTTCTCTCTCTCTCTCTGCCTTGTGAAGATACAGTAAGAGGCAGCCATATGCAAGCCAGGAAGAGAGCTCTCACCAGACCTGACCATGCTGGCACCCTGACCTTGGACTTCTAACCTCCAGAACTGTGAGAAATAAAATTCTGTTGTTTAAGCCACCCAGTCTATGGTATTTTGTTATAGCAGCCTGAGCTGGCAAAGACACAGATCTAACTTCAGGTATGGCTGGCTACAGGTGTTCAGAGCTGTCATTATGACCTTGTTTCTCTCTCCCAGTATCTCAGCTCTCCTTACTCTCTCAAGGCTCCATTCTCAGAAAAGCTCATGCCCCAGTGAAACTAAATTGGCCGCAGGTTCAAGCTGGAAGGGCAGCCTAGAGGGAGGCATCTCCTTCTATTCCAGAAATCCCAGCAAGATCCCATTACATCTCCCTGGCTCTGATAGGGCCACATTCCTATTCCTGAACCAGGCTCTGTGGCCAGAGAATGTGACACGCTGATTTCTTTTGGTTTTGGCCACATGCTTCACACTGATTCTGTGGGCTTAGCCCCACCCGAAGAACACAGAATGAGGTGGGGGTGTGGGTGCTGAAGACACAAAGAGCACATGCCTAACAACAGGTTAATGGAACCTGGGTGGGGGCCAGGTTAGACCTCTAAAACAAACGTCCAGGACCAAGAAAAGAGTGATCTAGCAAGGGAGCAGATAAATGCCAGCATATAAAAGGCTGCAACTTGTCTCAGTAACCTTGTACACTGAGTTTACTGTTAAGCTGTGAAATGTTTTATCCCAAATAATAAGTTAAAAGGTAGAGTTTGTTAGGATGAAAGTTCATACCTTATGTGTTTTAAGCTCTGAAACTCAGTTTGTGGGGCTCTGCAAGAGGGTTAGTTTATCCTATAGAAATGTTTTCTAACAATATTCTTACAGATGTGCCTCACTTTTCACTGTTCATTTATTCCTGATAGTGCGGATTATATCTTCAAATATCGGACACTTAAGGAGCATTGGAAAATGCATCTATGATGTGAAAAATCTCCCTTATTTTCTCTATAAGTTTGGGTCGTGGGCTATTGGCCTACTGGCTTTTTGTAAAGTGAGGCCTCGGTAGTATTCTTAAATGCACACACATACGCGCGCACACACACCTCCAAAATCTGTAGGCCATATAGGAGTATCTGCAGAAGAATCCTAAAAATTTTTCGCAGCAATCTTTTTCCATATGAGTCCCTCCTTGTAGGACTAAATCTCTTTAAATTCACTTCCCCAAACTGTGTTCCACCCTGGACAACAAATTCCATAAACAAATGGCCCTGCAGTGATTTGACAGCAGAAAGACTCTAGGAGCCAATGGTCTTGGAACCAAAAAACAAAATTCTGTTTCTATAGGGTTTCCATTGGATCAAAAGTCAGGCCTCTGTGCATCTCCATGCTACCAATTAGCATAACATTCCAGCTAAGTTAAACAGATCTCACTGGCAACTTCCACCTCACTGGGGGGCGACAAGGACAGATGCCAAAGTAGGCATATATTGTGCATGGAATGTTCTGATTTGCTGATTTGGAAATTTTATTTGAGCTGTTGATAAAAGCTGATATTTAATCAGTACTAGAACTAAAGTTGTGTTTAATAGGAATTTTCTCTTGAATAGGCTGGGAAGTCAGAGGTTTCCTTCATCCAGGGGCACACATGGCAATCTTTTAGAATGCTGTCTTCCAGCTGAAAACTCTAGGATTTATGAATATGATCATGATGTAAACATCTGAACATAGGGCAACAAGGGCAAGGAGGACATATTTTCTGCCTTTATATAATAAGAGACTTTTTCCAGAGTAAAAGGTGGGGGAGGGGCAGATTGCAAAGGACTTACAAGTGCATGTTGGTCCTGTCACCCTCTCAGGAAGGAAGCAGAGAGCATCTTTTCTGGAAGGAGCAGGTAACTCTCTCCCTAGTGTGTTTCAAGGGGCACTTGAGCCTCACCCCCAGAAGCATCTCCCGCAGGTACTCTCTGGATGCCAAAGCTCTTTCCATAGAAGTCACATTGCTCAGTTCTTCAACTTCAAAGGCAACCATTCTGGGAAATGCTAGGTTAAATCTTCAAACATGCACCTTAGTGATGCCAGAGCCTTTCCCGAGAGGAGGTATTGATGATATCAGACTTTCATTATGGGAACTATCACATCGAATCCTCCAGCAACTATATGGACAAGCATACTATTACTAACACCTTTTTACAGGTGAGGAAACCGACATTTAAAAACAAAATAAGGGGACTGAGAGCAAGATGACAGAGTAGAAGGACGTGGGCTCACTCCCTCCTGCGAGAGCATCAGAATCACAACTGCTGAAGAATCATCGATAGGAAGACACTGGAACTCACCAAAAAATACCCCACATCCAAAGACAAAGGAGAAGCCACAATGAGACGGTAGGAGGGGTGCAATCACAATAAAATCAAATCCCATAACTGCTGGGTAGGTGACTCACAAACTGGAGAACACATCCCACAGAAGTCCACCCACTGGAGTGAAGGTTCTAAACCCCACGTCAGGCTGCCCAACCTGGAGATCCAGCAACGGGAGGAGGAATTCCTAGAAAATCACACTTTGAAGGCTAGTGGGATTTGATTGCAGAACTTCAACAGGACTGGAGGAAAGAGAGACTCCACTCCTGGAGGGCACACACAAAGTAGTGTGCACATCAGGACCCAGGGGAAAGAGTAGTGACCCCATAGGAGACTGAACCAGACCTACCTGCTAGTGTTGAAGGGTCTCCTGCAGAGGCGAGGGGTGGCTGTGGCTCAATGTGAGGACAAGGAGACTGGCAGCAGAAGTTCTGGGAAGTACTCCTTGGCATGAGCCCTCCTGGAGTCCTCTATTAACCACACCAAAGAGCCAGGTAGGCTCCAGTGCTGGGTTGCCTCAGGCCAAACAACCAACAGGGAGGGAACCCAGCCCCACCCAATAGCAGACAAGCGGATTAAAATTTTACTAAGCTCTGTCCACCAGAGCAACACCCAACTCTACCCACTAACAGTCCCTTCCATCAGGAAACTTGCACAAGCCTCTTAGATAGCCTCATCCACCAGAGGGCAGACAGCAGAAGCAAGAAGAACTACAATCCTGCAGCCTGGGGAACAAAAACCACATTCACAAAAAGACAGACAAAATGAAAAGGCAGAGGACTATGTACGAGATGAAGGCACAAGATAAAACCCCAGAAAAACAACTAAATGAAGTGGAGATAGGCAACCTTCCAGAAAAAGAATTCAGATTAATGATAGTGAAGATGATCCAGGACCTCAGAAAAAGAATGGAGGCAAAGATGGAGAAGATGCAAGAAATGTTTAACAAAGACCTAGAAGAATTAAATAACAAACAGAGATGAACAATACAATAACTGAAATGAAAACTACACTAGAAGGAATCAATAGCAGAATAACTGAGGCAGAAGAACGGATAAGTGACCTGGAAGACAGAATGGTGGAATTCACTGTCATGGAACAGAATAAAGAAAAAAGAATGAAAAGAAATGAAGACAGCCTAAGAGACCTCTGGGACAACATTAAACACACCAACATTCACATTATAGGGGTTCCACAAGGAGAAGAGAGAAGGAAAGGACCTTTAGAAAATATTTGAAGAGATTATAGTCAAAAACTTCCTTAACATGGGAAAGGAAATAGCCTACCAAGTACAGGAAGCACAGAGAGTGCCATACAGGATAAACCCTAGGAGAAACAAGCTGAGACACATAATAATCAAACGGACAAAAATTAAAGACAAAGAAAAATTATTAAAAACAACAACGGAAAAATGACAAGTAACATACAAGAGAACTCCCTTAAGGTTAACAGCTGATTTCCCAGCAGAAACTCTAAAAGCCAGAAGGGAGTGGCAGGATATATTTAAAGTGATGAAAGGGAAGAATCTACAACCAAGATTACTCTATCCAGCAAGGATCTCATTCAGATTCGATGGAGAAATCAAAAGATTTACAGACAAGCAAAAGATAAGAGAATTCAGCACCACCAAACCAGCTCTACAACAAATGCTAAAGGAACTTCTCTAAGTGGGAAATACAAGAGAAGAAAACAACCTACAAAAACAAACCCAAAACGATTAAGAAAATGGTTATAGGAACACACATATTGATAACTACCTTAAATGTGAATGGATTAAATGTTCCAACCAAAAGACACAGGCTTGCTGCGTGGATACAAAAACAAGACCCATATATATACTGTCTACAAGAGACCCACTTCAGACCTAGGGACACATACAGACTGAAAGTGAGGGGATGGAAAAAGATATTCCAGGCAAATGGAAATCAAAAGAAAGCTGGAGTAGCAATACTCATATCAGATAAAATAGACTTTAAAATAAAGACTGTTACAAGAGACAAGGAAGGTCAGTAAGTAATGATCAAGGGGTCAATCCAAGAAGAAGATAAAACAATTATAAATATATATGCACCCAACATAGGAGCACCTCAATACCTAAGGCAAATGCTAACAGCTATAAAAGAGGAAATCGACAGTAACACAATAAGAGTGGGGGACTTTAACACCTCACTTACACCAATGGACAGATCCTCCAGACAGAGAATTAATAAGGAAAACAAGCTTTAAATGACAAAATAGACCAGATAAATTTAATTGATATTTATAGGACATTCCAACTGAAAACAGCATATGACACTTTCTTCTCAAGTGTGCATGGAACATTCTCCAGGATAGATCACATCTTGGGTCACAAATCAAGCCTCAGTAAATTTAAGAAAATTGAAATCATATCAAGCATGTTTTCTGACCACAGTGCTATGAGGTTAGAAATAAATTACAGGGAAAAAACATAAAAAACACAAACACATGGAGGCTAAACAAGACATTACTAAATAACCAGGAGATCACTGAAGAAATCAAAGAGGAAATCAAAAATTACCTAGAGACAAATGACATCCATAAGCTATGGGATGAAGCAAAAGCAGTTCTAAGAGGGAAGTTTATAGCTATACAAGCCTACCTCAAGAAACAAGAAAAATCTCAAATAAAGAACTTAATTTTAGGGCTTCCCTGGTGGCACAGTGGTTGAGAGTCTGCCTGCCAATGCAGGGGACACGGGTTCGTGCCCCGGTCCGGGATGATCCCACATACCATGGAGCAGTTGGGCCCGAGAGCCATGGTGGCTGAGCCTGCATGTCTGAAACCTGTGCTCCACAACGGGAGAGGCCGCAAACAGTGAGAGGCCCACGTACCACACACACACAAAAAAAAATCTAATTTTACACCTAAAGCAACTAGAGAAAGAAGAGGAAACCAAACCCAAAGTTAGTAGAAGGAAAGAAATCATAAACATCAGAGCAGAAATAAATAAAATAGAAACAAAGAAAACAATAGCAAAGATCAATAAAACTAAAAGCTGGTTCTTTGAGAAGATAAACAAAATTGATAAACTGTTAGCCAGACTCATCAAGAAAAAGTGGGAAAGGACTCAAATCAATAAAATTAGAAATGAAAAAGGAGAAGTTACAACAGATGCCACAGAAATACAAAGCATCCTAAGAGACTACTACAAGCAACTCTATGCCAATAAAATGGACAACCTGGAAGAAATGGACAAATTCTTACAAAGGTATAAAGTTCCAAGACTGAACCAGGATGAAATAGAAAATATGAAGAGACCAATCACAAGTAACAAAATTGAAACTGTGATTAAAAATCTTCCAACAAACAAAAGTCCAGGACCAGATGCCTTCACAGATGAATTCTATCAAACATTTAGAGAAGAGCTAACATCCATCCTCTCAAACTCTTCCAAAAAATTGCAGAGGAAGGAACACTCCCAAACTCATTCTACAAGGCCACCATCACCCTGATACCAAAATCAGACAGAGATACTACGAAAAAAGAAAATTACAGACCAATATCACTGATGAATATAGATGCAAAAATCCTCAAAAAAATACTAGCAAACAAAATCAAACAATACATTAAAAGGATCAAGTGGGATTTATCCCAGGGATGCAAGGATTCTTCAATATATGCAAATCAATCAATGTGAGACACCATATTAACAAATTGAAGAATAAAAGCCATATGATCATCTCAATAGATGCAGAAAAAGCTTCTGACAAAATTCAACATGAATTTGTGATAAAAACTCTCCAGAAAGTGGGCATAGAGGGAACTTACCTCAACATAATAAAGGCCATGTGTGACAAACCCACAGCAAACATCATTCTCAATGGTGAAAAACTGAAAGCATTTCCTCTAAAATCAGGAACAAGACAAGGATGTCCACCTCGCCACTATTATTCAATATAGTTTTGGAAGTCCTAGCCATGGCAATCAGAGAAGAAAAAGCAATAAAAGGAATACAAATTGGAAAAGAAGAAGTAAATCTGTCACTGTTTGCAGATGACAGGATACTATGCATAGAAAATCCTAAAGATGCCACCAGAAAACTACTAGAGCTAATCAATAAATTTGGTAAAGTTGCAGGATACAAAATTAACGCACAGAAATCTCTTGCATTCCTATACATTAACAATGAAAGATCAGAAATAGAAATTAAGGAAACAATCCAATTCACCATTGTAGCCAAAAGAATAAAATACCTAGGAATAAACCTACCTAAGGAGGTAAAAGACCTGTACTCAGAAAACTATAAGATACTGATGAACGAAATCAAAGATGGCACCAACAGATGGAGAGATATACCATGTTCTTGGTTTGGAAGAATCAATATTGTGAAAATGACTATACTACCCAAAGCAATCTACAGATTCAATGCAATCCCTATCAAATTACCAATGGCATTTTTTACAGAACTAGAACAAAGAATCTTAAAATTTGTATGGAGACACAAAAGGCCCCAAATAGCCAAAGCAATCTTGAGGGAAGAAAACAGAGCTGGAGGAATCAGATTCCCTGACTTCAGACTATACTATAAAGCTACAGTAATCAAGACAATATGGTAGTGGCACAAAAACAGAAATATAGATCAATAGAACAGGATAGAAAGCCCAGAGATAAACCCACTCACCTATGGTCAACTAATCAATGACAAAGGAGGCAAGGATATACAATGGAGAAAAGACGGTCTCTTCAATAAGTGGTGCTGGGAAAACTGGACAGCTACATGTAAAAGAATGAAGTTAGAACACTACCTAACACCATACACAAAAATAAACTCAAAATGGATTAAAGACCTAAATGTAAGACCGGACAGTATAAAACTCTTAGAGGAAAACATAAGAAGAACACTCTTTGACATAAATCACAGCAAGATCTTTTTTGACCCACCTTCTAGAGTAATGGAAATAAAAAACAAAAATAAACAAATGGGACCTAATGAAACTTCAAAGCTTTTGCACAGCAAAGGAAACTATAAGCAAGACGAAAACACAACCCTCAGATTGTGAGAAAATATTTGCAAACAAATCAACGGACAAAGGATTAATCTCCAAAATATATAAACAGCTCATGCAGCTCAATTTTAAAAAAACAAACAACCCAATCCAAAAATTGGCAGAAGACCTAAATAGACATTTCTCCAAAGAAGACATGCAGATGGCCAAAAGGCACATGAAAAGCTGCTCAACATCACTAATTATTAGAAAAGTGCAGATCAAAACTACAATCAGGTACCACCTCACACTGGTTACAATGGGCTTCATCAGAAAATCAACAAACAACAAATGCTGAAGAGGGTGTGGAGAAAAGGGAACTCTCTTGCACTGTTGGTGGAATGTAAATTGATACAGCCACTATGGAGAACAGTATGTAGGTTCCTTAAAAAACTAAAGATAGAACTACCATATGACCCCGCAATCCCACTATGGGGCATATACCCTGAGAAAACCATAATTCAAAAAGACACATGTGCCCCAGTGTTCATTGCAGCTCTATTTACAATAGCCAGGTCATGGAAGCAACCTAAATGCCCATCGACAGACAAATGGATAAAGAAGTTGTGGTACATATATACAGTGGCATATTACTCAGCCATAAAAAGGAATGAAACTGGGTCATTTGTAGAGATGTATATGGGCCTAGAGACTGTCATACAGAGTGAATTAAGTCAGAAAGAGAAAAACAAATATCGTATATTAGCGTATATATGTGGAATCTAGAAAAATAGTACAGATGAACCAGTTTGCAGGGCAGAAATTGAGACACAGATGTAGAGAACAAACGTATGGACACCAAGCTGGGAAAGCGGCTGGGGAAGGGGTGGTGGTGTTGTGATGAATTGGGAGACTGGGATTGACATGTATACACTGATGTGTATAAGATAGATAGCTAATAAGAATCTGCTGTATAAAAAATAAATTAAAGAAAATTTTAAAAAGTAAGTAAATTAAAAAAAATAAATCAGGAACTTGCCTGGGTGCCTCAGGCTTTTGAGAAGCAAAGGGTTTGGGAAGCGAATAGAAAAGTATGAGGACAGGTAAGCTTTACCTGCTTCACAATTGTTGCCAGGGCCAAGTCCCCAGACAAGTCACAGCACAGCTTCCTCTGTTTTCCCAGTAAGAGAATGGGGGCCAGAAGAGGCACGGAGTAGGGTAAGGGGCTGGGGGTACCCAGCAAGTAAAGTACAGCCATGTACACATCTGAGCAAACATGTTCACCATCGTTTTCCCGCCATTATTTTCCTGTAGCAGGTTCCAAGGTGGAGAAGAAAGGCACTGTGTGACTCTGCCTCCTTATCTCCTGTCAACCATGGACATGCTCCCATCCCACTGACTTTTTACCCTTAGGGCCTGGAGGTTGAGAGTAGCAGCACACAGGCAAGAGACTCCCCACCTATCACACAGAATCAGATGCTGGCAAACAGAATTGAGTCCAGAATTAAGAATTATGGTACCTGATACTCCCCCTGGGTCTCCCCTCACTTCTACATGCCTCAAAGACCGTCATATGTAATATATTTAAGAACACGAACCACCCTCACATATCCTCACTGCCAGGAATTTTTTCTTTTAGTATCTACACTTTGCTTTGTAATCCTAAGCCAGTCTCATCCCAGAAAGCTCTGGTGCACCCTGCATGGGACAGATCAGGAAACTGCTGATTTTGCCCTGAGTTCCCTCAGGCAGCTGATCCACCTGAGAAGGTCTGATATGCCAGACTGCAAGGCACTACAGCGTCCCAGGAATCCAGATGCTCCTTATTAAGACATTTCGAGTTTGTGCTGCTAAATTAATTTGTCCAATTATAAGGGGAGAATGAGGCTCTGGTAGCTCTGTTTGTAATTTCCCACACTTCGGGAGATTGAAATTCCCTGCCACAAACTGGAGAGGATCTGAACAGTCTGACTTCTACTTAGTGGGTTTCTGAATCTGGTGGGTCATTCATTGAACAACACTATATTGAGAGCACCGACTGCGTACCTGGCCCAGTGATAGCTGCTGGGCCTTCAGAGCTCCCCACCGGGACACACCGGAGACAAAACACAACAGTGGCAAGTGGTCAATTTGTAGTAGGACAGGCATATCTGCACCACGGGAGGAGAGTGCAGGGTTCAAGGTCACAGTCTCGGCTGACTGCCGATGAAGTGTTGATCGTTATAGAGCGGCTCAGTTTTCTTCTGCATTCGGAGATCCATTTTTAGACTCAGATTCAAAGAGCAGCAGGATAATTCCCGATAAAATGAACCCAGCCACCCATCACTCATCATTGCATCAGGGGAGTCCTGAGCAGGGGTGGAGGCAGGTGTTTCGGGGACCCTGAGTCTGTGCAGTGTGGCCTGGTGGTGGAAGCTATCTCCTCTGCAGGCCTCCCCATGCCGAGGCCTGAGGACTTTGGGGCCAGAGTGCTGGCCAGGTTGCCCAATGCTCCACTTGTTCAATCAGTCACTGGCTCACTCACTCACGTAACCAATATTCATGCTGTGCCTCCTGTTAACCCGATGCTGCTCTGGGGCCCGGGCTGAAAAAGGACAAAGATCACTGCCCAATGGAGCTGACAGCCTAGAGCAGCAAATCAGACACCAAATAAGAATAACAAATGCTACTGCTGTGTGCCAGTCCCTGTTCTAAGTGCTTTCATATTTCATCTTCACCACCACCCTGTCTGGTAGGCACTATTGTTAACCACAATTTACAGACAAGGAAAGTGAGGCACAGAGAGGTCAAGTAACCTCCCCAAGGTCACCACCAAGAAGTAGAGGAGTCATAGACTTGAAGCTAAGTAATACAGAGCCCATGCTTCCAATGATCACACTCTGTCATAAAATAAATGTCGGTTATATGTTATATTAGGGGGTGATAAGTTCAGTAGGAAAAAAAAAATCAGGGAAGCAGGATAGGAAGTGCTGGGGTGTATGTGTGGGAGAGGGTGGTCTGTATGTTTAATTACAGTGGTCAGGAGAATCCTCAATATTAAGGGGCCACTTGAGCGAAGACTTGAAGGAAGTGAGGAAGTGTGTTATACAAACATCTGGTGGCGGGGAGAGCATTCCGAGGAGCAGATAGCAAGTGCAAAGGCCCTGGTGGAGGAATAAAGGTTCTGCACCCAATTTCAACATGGGAGGCTGGGGGCTTTCCACACCACCAAGTAATTCTCTGACACCAGCTTGGGGTCCTACAAGTCAACTCAATTCTGACACCATCTATGCAGAGATAGCCACGGAATCCACAGGTTAAGGGTTCAGTTCTACAAAACTACCCTCCCCCCCAACTTCAGACGCCAATCACAAATCCAGGTTGTCCCCTATGCTTCCTCTGACCAACCACCTATAGACAGGAGGTTCCAACGACCCCCTCTTTGGGTTGGATTAATTTTCTAGAGCAGCTCACAAAACTCTGAGAAACATTTTACCTATGGATTACTGGTTTATTATAAAAGCGTATAACTCAGGAACAGCCAGTTAGAAGAGATGCACAGGGCAAGGTATAAAGAAAGGCACCAAGCTTCCATGCCGTCTCCTAGGGCACCACTCTCCCCCATCTCCCCATGTTCACACCTGGAAGCTCTCTGAGCCCATCCTTTTGGGTTTCCAAGGAGGCTTCATTATATAGACATGACATCAAGTCCTTGGCCATTGGAAATTGATTCCTCCAGCTTCTCTCCCCTCTGCAGAGGTCAGGGGGTGGAACTGCAAGTCCCAACTCTCCAGTCATGAGGTTGATTCTCCTGGTAACCAGCTTCCATCCTTAGGTGTGATCCAAAAGTCATCTCATTAACAAAACAGGAGACACCTTTATGGCTTTCATCACAGGCCATTCTAGTGGTTTGAGGGGTTCTGTGCCACAAATGGGTCAAGGATCAAATATACATTTCTTATTATAAGTCACAGTGTCACAGGGAGCCTGCCTGGAGTGTGAAGCAGCTGAAGTGGAAGGAGAGAGAAAGTAGAAGGACCTGAGACAGAGGTAAGGGGTTGGGAAGTCATACCACGCAGGGCCCTGGAGGGCGTGACGAGGACTTGGGGTATTTTCTGAGTGAGATGGGAGCTGTGGCAGCCGTTATGCTTTCTGCCAAATATTTCCTGTCTTTTCCCTCTGACCTCAGGATAGGATTGCTCTTCTTTGTCCCTTTGAAGCTATGTGTAGCCACATGCCTTGCTCAGTCAACAGCATGGGAGCAGAGGTGATGTGGTCACTTTGAATAAGAGGTACGCTTTATTAGATTAAGCCGCTTCGATTTTGGTGTTGTCTGTTACCTCAGCATAATCTGGCCCAAACTGACTAATACAGATTCCAAGAGGGGGTTTTGGGAAGAGGCGTTTTGGCAGGATCATTCTGGCAGCAGCTGGTATTCAGAGACAAGGTTGGAAGCAGAGAAAGCAGTTAAGAGAGTATTGTATCACCTAGGTGAGAGATGCAGTTGATGGTCTATTGATCATCAGTAATATTGGAAATAATGCAAAGTGATTATATTCTAAATACATTAAACTGAACCACTAGGATTTGCTAATGAGTTGGATATTGGGCGGGGGCGGGGGGAAGAAAGCAGTCGACGATGACCCCAAGGTGTATGGTGTTGGCAACTAGACAGACAAGAAAGCTCTCAATCCTCTAAACCACCCCCTTCATGCAACACACACACCCAGCCCCTGCCCCCCCGACACGTTTCAAAAAACGAACTCTATTTTTCATTTGGCAGGCAAAATGCCTGAAACTTCACCATTTCAAAGAGCCATTCTTCTTGGATAAGCATTGCCCTTTCCAGGCAGCTTATTTCAAAATGAAAATACCCACTAGAGAGGTTCTTTTTTTTTTGGCATACAGAGGAGTATATTATTCTTTTTTTTTTTAACATCTTTATTGGAGTATAATTGCTTTACAATGTTGTGTTAGTTTCTGCTTTATAACAAAGTGAATCAGTTATACATATACATATGTTCCCATATCTCTTCCCTCTTGCATCTCCCTCCCTCCCACCCTCCCTATGCCACCCCTCTAGGTGGTCACAAAGCACTGAGCTGATCTCCCTGTGCTATGCGGCTGCTTCCCACTAGCTATCTATTTTACATTTGGTAGTGTATATGTGTCCATGCCACTCTCTCACTTTGTCACAGCTTACCCTTCCCCCTCCCCGTGTCCTCAAGTCCATTCTCTAGTAGGTCTGTGTCTTTATTCCCGTCTTACCCCTGGGTTCTTCATGACATTTCTTTGTTTGTTTGTTTGTTTTCTTAGATTCCATATATATGTGTTAGCATATGGTATTTGTTTTTCTCTTTATGACTTACTTCACTCTGTATGACAGACTCTAGGTCTACCCATCTCACTACAGAAAACCATAATTCAAAAAGAGTCATGTACCAAAATGTTCACTGCAGCTCTATTTACAATAGCCCAGAGATGGAAACAACCTAAGTGTCCATCATCGGATGAATGGATAAAGAAGATGTGGCACATATATACAATGGAATATTACTCAGCCATAAAAAGAAATGAAATTGAGTTATTTGTACAGAGGTTCTTTAATGTGGATTGATTTATTTTAGCAACTCAGAGACATGCTTGAAATCATCTAGTCCAAGCCTCTCATTTCATTTGAAGAAACTGAGGTCCAGAGAGATAAATGATCTTGCCCAAGGTCATGTAGAAAATTAGAATCGAGTTGAGATCCAAAGAGAAGGACTCCTGACTCCTAGGGCATTGTTTTCCCTCCTCCCTCTTGTCCAGCCTGCGTAGGGGGCTCTTGGCCGTGCATGGGCCTTGGAAGGGATGCAGGGAGGAGAGCGGGGAGCCATGTAAAAGAAGCAGTGCCTCCTCCACTATTCTGTGTGGACCAGTCCTAAGCAGGACTCAGGAGCATCTTCCTTCAAGGCTGCAAATCCTTCCACCACACTAACCTTGACTTCACTGGTCCTAAGCCAAAGACCAAACCTGAGAAGAGAAATTATTAAAAGGACCTGAAAAGAATACATCCTGTTCAACTTTGTGTGTGAGCGTCTGACACTTGGCAAGCATGCAGCACGTTCAAGTCCCTTCTTCCCTCTGTCTTGTTTGGTGTTTTCCTGCCCTGCCAGCTTTGTGCCACTCTTCTTGCAAAGCATTCTTTGCGCTGCTCTCCATGGGTCAGGCACAGCTAAAAGCAGACAGCTCCGACACTCCTCTCCTCTTCGTATCCTCGCACATTGCATCCTGGCACACTAACTAGAATCATTTGATTCTGCATTTTTATGTCAGGCTTTAAATTTGCAAAGTGCCTGACTATAATTTTTATTATTTGTTGTACCTTTTAAAACAGCTATTTGAAACCGTTACCACTGAAACTCTTCTCCGACTTTTGCAAATCTTGGACAATGGCCATTTTTAGTGACTTTTGTCTTAGACCTTCTTTGGTGTCTAGGGAAGCCAAACCACCTTTTTAGGTAGTTAGTGATCAGCAATTTCCTACACGTGGCAGAGTGGCGAGAGGCAACAAAGAGGTATGGACTAGAATCTCCTCTTCTGAGAAGAAAGTAAAGAATAACCTGATGAGAAAAACATTGCAGAAGAGATTCACAGCTTTAGATGCCAAATAGCAACTCTCAGAGCCATTGGCAGCCGAGGGACAGTTTGTAATGTTTATCAGACCCAGTATTGAAAAAACTGTGTAGAATGAAGTGAAATCGTGTTAACTTTTCCTTCTGAAGTTTAAATGAATATCTGTATTATATAAAAGTGCTGAAAAGTACATGAAAGCCTATAAAAATAAGGCTAACTAAGACAGTGTTTCCAATGATTGTGCTTTCATTGGAAAAGAAATATCCCCATAAAAAGGCATAATCTGTGCCTCATGCCTCTGTTGAGCGATCTACAAATACTGCACTTGATGTCCTGGGTAAACTTCCCTTTCTTCCAATGCAAACCAATTTTGCCTTTCCCTGCACATGTGCAAGGACTTTGGAAAGATCGCTACAGCCACGCATGGAATGACTTTGTGCGCTGCTTCTGGACACACGGCCTGTTTCATATATTAACTGCATTCTAAATCCCACTAATGACAATGCTGTATGTGCCGTCTTCAGTTACTACCCCATTTATACCTTTATTCCCCCCCAACAGACCCCAGCTGTTATTAAAGAACAGTATTTAAGTCCCATTATAACAAAGATTTTTCAATAGCAAATGACCCCAAACAATGGCCCATTTCTTGGAATAACTTTACTGAATTCAATTTCTGCCAGGTACTGTGAGTACTCAGATCTGCCAGTGACGCAGAGATGAAAAACGCTGCATACCCGATCTCAGAGGGCTCAAAATTTGAAATGACAAGATTCTAACACAGCAAAAGAAGTGTGGTTGCCCCTTGAACTTTAATTCCGATGGGACCTAATATAGAATTCCACGTGAGAAAGATGGTTTTATCCTGTAGAGATTTTAGGTTTTTTTTTTTTCTTTTTTTTCATTTCTGTAGCTTTTTGGTCCAGGCCCTGATGGCTCCTAGGTTCTATCACAGGGATTAGAGTCCTTCAGCAGCTGCCGTTCCTCTGTGACAACGTAGACTCATTTCCAAGGGGGCTAAGGAGGCCTTCTCATCACCTTAATCACACCAATCAGGTCTGACAGTATGATATTGGCATTGACACGGCATGACTTAACGAGGATTTAGCTTCACCAAAGCACACATCAGATGCAGAGTTTAAACCAGCTCTTTGCTTCATTCTAAGACCTGGGTGGCAAAGTAGCTCTTTATTTCATTTCAACCCAGAGGGACGACTTCACACGTCAGAGCCTTTCTTCTCGGCCCTCTTGTGCAAGTATTTTTTCCCCTCATCACAAAATGCTTTCCTTTTTGAAAAAATGAACATGCTGCTCCAACCCGCTTGGTATCTGGCTCTAGGTCCAGAACTTGAGGGTAAATGGTGAGGTTGAAATGTGTTTCTGGATTCTGTGGTTTCAAAGTGGCAACTCTTTCCAAACCGGGGCGGCGGGGGGGGGGGGGGCTCTGAAAAACTGTCAAGTTGGCGAAGTCTGCGTCTCCCCCCTCTCTCATCCCAGCTTCATCTGAGAAGAAGGAAATGTATCTGTGGTTCAAATAATGATCGCTTCACCGAGTACTCTCTCTGTGCCAAAGAACATCCCAAAGTGCCTTCCCTCCGTTGTCTTGTTTAAACCTCCCAGTTCCCATGTGCCCAACTTCTCTTCCTCCTCTGAGGAATCTGATGCTCAGAGAGGTTAAGAAACTCACCCAAGGTCACAGAGGTCGTAAGTGGCTGAGGCAGGCTGGACTCCATCCTAGGATAAAGGAAATTTGAAGGCCACAGGCCCAACCCTTATGCCAATACAGTCTTCTATTAAACGTCAATCACATTCTTTATTTTATATAACACAAAGGCAAACTATCCAAAAAAGACAAAGAAGAAAATTTCTCAGAAAAATATCTAACCAAGATCTTCCCCGTCCGCCCCTGACATCCTATAAGCCCAGGACTGACTCCCTCCCTGGGGCTGGGACCTGAAGTCCTTGCTGGAGACACGGCATTGCAGGCATACACCTGCTCTGTGGGATCACAGAAGCCTGTCTGTCAGGACAATGCCTTCCCCCTCATGTACTTCCTTCTTAATTAAAATAACATTTTGAAAGTAAAATTATCCCGTGTGTAGAATAAACAGTACAACAAGAGCTGCGATTAATCTGTCAGAGATTGTATAATGTGATGCTAATAGGAAGAAATAAACTCCTGCTGAAGATCAAAGTCAGCTCCGCACATGGGGAACTTTTAAAATTAGAATGCCGATAAGTGAATCTCCATCCTGGAAAAATGAAAAAGCTCTGCAGGTTTGCGGAATGAGGGAGGAAAGACAGCTTGAGGACATTCCACCGCCCAGAGGAGCAGGGAGGCTGGAGAAGAAGAGGTCCGGTCTGCATCCTGGCCCCTCACTGTCCTGTAGCATCTGGCAGCCCCTCCTTCTCTAACCCTGTGGTGGTCACTCAAACCTCCCTTGGTCTCTTGCACATACAGCTACGATCCATCCAGCTCAGCCCATGACAGGGCATGTGGGGCGTGCATGCATGGGACACGTCTGCACGGGGCGTGTGTGCACGTGGGTGCGGTGGAGGGGGCGATGCACCCAAGTCTGTGTTGAGCACCTGCTAAACAGAACTCCTCCTATGCCTTATAGGAGGGCCTCATTTTAATTTACATGTGTGGGTCTTGATAAGTGAAAGAACTGGAATTGTGAACCCAGATCTTTTGGGTTCTAAAGCCCAGGCTTTTTTTGCTCCTCTTGGGGAAAGGTATAAGCTAAGAAAGAAACCGTGGTTATGCGTGTTTCACTTACATCCACAGGAAGGCAAATGAAGAATTGAGAAGCATGTGTGTAAACATGCAGTTAAGTAACAATGAAAAATGGGGCGTCTACTGTGGCAGGCACTGTGGCAGGCGCTGGGGATGGCACGGCCCCTGCCACCACCAAGAGAAGCTTGTTGAGGGAGAGAGAAGGGAGACCAACAGGCAGGCAGGCTTTTGTAATCCAGAGCAGACGCTGCAGAGACACAATCAGAGGGGGTGATGGGGCCACAGGGGAGGACCCTATCCCACACTGGGGAGTCAGGCTGCCTCCAAAGTCATATCTGCGCTGAGGCCTCAGAGACAAGGCAGGGTCAGCCTAGTGAAGGGGACACAGAGCACGGAAAATGTCCCAGGAAGAGGAAAGACCATGTGCAAAGGCCCAGATACCAGAGAAAGCATGATCCATGGATGTCAATACACCTGTCCATGAACAAATGAGAAATTATTTCAGTGGCCTGCACACCCCAGATCCTGTGTTCCTTCAAATGTCCCCTTCACCCAATTTACAAGTCAGCTCTGCCATGTCTTGAGCCAGTTCTGTTGCCCACTGAAATGCAGATACCCCTGAGAGAACCAATGGAGTTCAGTCCCTTTCAGCTCAGGGCCAGTGACTATCCCAGGCCATTTCCTGAGAGCAGAATGGAAACCTAAGGGTGATCATTGGTCCCTCAGATGGAGGCAAGTTTTGCCAGGCTCACAGTCTGGCAGAAGTGAAGTCCTACTGGCACCAAGACCCTTGTCAAAAAGGTGCTACCTGGACTTCCCTGGTGGCGCAGTGGTTAAGAATCCACCTGCCAATGCAGGGGACATGGGTTCGAGCCCTGGTCCGGGAAGATCCCACGTGCCGCAGAGCAACTAAGCCCGTGCGCCACAACTACTGAGCCTGTGTTCTAGAGCCCGCGTGCCACAACTACTGAAGCCCACACTCCTAGAGCCTATGCTCCGCAACAAGAGGAGCCACTGCAATGAGAAACCTGTGCACCGCAACGAAGAGTAGCCCCCGCTCACCGCAACCAGAGAAAGCCCATGCACGGTAACGAAGACCCAAAGCAGCCAAACATAAATAAATAAATAAATTAATTAATTAAAAAAAAAGGTGCTACCTGCAGGGGTGATGCGTGTCCCCCATCTGCTGCCTCTCAGCATCTCAGCAGGTACACCATCAGTACCGGAAACGGATCCCAGGAACTCCCTGCTGCTCCCAAAATGCTGTTTACTTAACAGGAGTACAGCCCGGGACTGAGTGGGGCTAAGGGAGCATGGCCAGGGTCATGGTGGGATTAAACTGTTAAGTGAGCCAGCACACCTGAATGGTCTACAGTCTTCTTAGCTTCTACCACGCTGACAAAACATGATTTTAAATACCTAAGTCTTGGTTCTTTAAGAATTTTTCCAAATACTAGTCAGTAAGTTGCAATGCTGAGGGCATGCGTCTTGGAGCCCACAGACTAGGTTAGTTACTTGCTAGTTGTGTGACCTCTGTCTGGTTATTCAAACTCTGACTTTCAACTGATTCATTCAATAATATGCATTTGTTGAGGACCTACTGTACTCCAGGTGTTATGGGTACTAGGAATTGACAGTTCCTAGGATTTTATAGTTTAGTGGGGATGGTAGACTCTTGCCTATTGTATGAATGTAACAAGGATGTGTATATCTACTCTCTTTTGCATTCCCAGTATTCAACCTCCCCCTATTCTTCCAGAGGCATGTGGTTTTCATAGGAGACTTTTGGGATTGTGGCAGCTGGGATGCAAAGAGAAAGAAAGAGTCTATGTTCAGCTTTCCACATCCAGAATAGGATTTTTGAGTTCATAGTAAGACAATGGTTTTGAAAGCCAAGCATTCTCAGAGTCAAAAAAGTGGTGTGGGGGGGGGTTGGTTTCTGAATTCCGTAAGCTCCCATTAAAATATCAAGAGCCAGACTTGGAGCTCTTGATCACAGAGTTTCACTATAGGCCTAAGGAGGGGAGAGCCCAGAGTGTAACCTAAGAGGAGGTCTGGCTGAGGAAAGGAGGAGGAAAAAGCACTTCCCTTCAGCCCAGCAGAGGAGAATGGGCAGGGGTAAGACAGGCCAGGCCAGGTGATCATTGGCCAGGGTCCTCATTTTCCCTCACTCTTGGGCCTGCTCCTAAAGGTGGTGGTGAGTATTACAGAAACGGTTAGGAAAGAAACAGAGAATATTGGAGCAAGTGGCCTATTTCCCTGGGCTCAGGCCCCTGGGAGACGCCCCAGAGTTGGTTTGGTACCAATATGGTAGAGGAATGAGAGTATGGCATTGAGGGAGGGAGTCCTCAGTAGAGACTTTGGGATAATGCCTCTGGCTCCATTCAGCCTGCATGCAATGGGCAGAGACTGCTAGCCCTGACATCTTTCCTGACTTCCAGACTTTCATGCTGCACAGATGCCCCTCAGTGTTCCACAGGTCCCCCCAGATCCTAAACCGAAGATCTCTGCTTCCCAGCCACCCACAGGCTCCATCACTGACACCATCTCCATAGTTGGCACAAACATTTACCTGGTCATGCAAATAAGGAAGCCAGGGGACATCCAGGACACCCCTTCCTCTCCCTCATCCCCTCATCCAACCATTCCCACGTCCTGACACACTTACCCCTGCATTTATTTTGAACGTGTCTCCTCTCTATGTCTAGCTCCCAGTGCCCCGCTCAGGCGTCATCGTTGTTGTTCACTTGGATGTGAACTTCATGTTTCAATCCAAGTAGAGCAGACTGGGAGGAGAGAAATGGAAGACTTTGGAGCATCAGGCTAAGAATGTGTAGCATAAGGTACTGGTGCCATCAGTCCTCAGATCTCACTATCGAGGTGCATATGCTGATGGCCTTTTTCTGCAAGTACCTGGGGGCTTTCTCTGGCTGCAAGAGTGTGTTCAAATGAGTAAAGGAGGCAAACTACTAGTGGTGGGGGACTATTCTCCCCTCCCCCAAAATAGCCTTCAACCAATTTTGAACGGAGGTTGGAGGGTAAATATCCCAGCTCCCTCCCTCCTCATGACAGATGACACTGAGGAACGACCATTTTGCCTGGGAATGACTACAGACCCCGGGGGGCCTCCCTGCACTTGGTCTTACCCTCCATAATCCACAACCTCCTTGACCTCACCTGTGACTCCTCCGGCTTCATCTCCTGCCGCTTCGTGCCCCATTCATTCTGAACCGACTGCAGCTTCCTGCACGCACCATGCTGTTTCACACTTGCACGCCTTAGTTCAAGTTTTCCCTCTGTCTGAAATGATGTGCTTCCCAACATGCTTCCCTGGCTCTGACTCACGCCTCAAAGCTTAGCTCATTTACATATATTTAAGCATTTGCGCTGTGCAATACAGAATGCCTCAGAAGTACCTAGAAAGAGCACCCGGTCTTGACTTGGGGGATCAAGGAAAGCACCTCATTAGAAATGTCCTCGAAGATTCTGAGAGATGAGTCTCAAAGGAAGTGAAATGGGCATGATGGAGCTTGGGGAGTGATAGTTTTTGAAGCACTGAAAAAGGAATGTGGGGTCCAGAGGTGCCAGCACAGCTTATTAAATGAACTGAAGAAAAGTCACTGAGGCTGGAGCTGTAGAAAAGTAAAGGAAGTTGCAAGAGGGGAAGATGAAGAGGCACAAGGGGCCAGATGACACAGGGCTTTAAGGAATATGGAATTTATGCTACTGCAATGGACAACACTGAAGAGTCTCTGAAGCTCCAAGTTGGTCAAACGCTCCATTCCCTGAGCTTCCATATCTTCCCTGGGATGTATCGTATCAGTTTACAGTTCGCTTCCCCACTGGATAGCAAGTTTCTATATGGCAGGAAACACTTCTTCTTTTTTTTTTTTTTTTTGCGGTACGCGGGCCTCTCAGTCTGTGGTCTCTCCCGTTGCGGAGCACAGGCTCCAGACGCGCAGGCTCAGCGGCCATGGCTCACGGGCCCAGCCGCTCCGCGGCACGTGGGATCTTCCCGGACCGGGGCACGAACCCGTGTCCCCTGCATCGGCAGGCGGACTCTCTACCACTGCGCCACCAGGGAAGCCCGAAACACTTCTTCTTGATCTTTGTTTCCTTGTACCTAACACAGATCCTGCCCAGGACTGTAATACATGCATTGAGTTGGACCCCTGAGGTGACCTAGAGCCACCCAGCCCAGACTCCTCTATAGGAGCCTTACAAAGAGGGTGTGAGGCTCCTGCCTGTGCCTCAGTATCACAGATCACTAAGTGTCAACATGGTACCACGGGACGGGAAAGAGCAGCCGTGATGCTCTACAGACAGAATTTGATCTGTAGGGGGCCGTGCCCAGGGGCATCTCTGCAGTGGCCCCAGTAGGAATGCCTGATGCCAGGGCTGGTGGGGGCTGCGGAATGAGGACCTGGGTGCAGACCCTGGAGCAGCAGCAGTATTGTGGGGGCTCCCGAGTAGCACTGAGGACTCGCCCTAGTGCGAGAGAAGGGGAGAGCCTCAGAGCTGTCTGAACACAGCACCCACGAGGACGAGATCTGGGCTGTCCACGTGGTGGCCATAGGGTCATTGGAGGCCCTTGTGCGGACAGAGCTGGACCAGTCTGGGAAGTGGGAGGCTCACAGCTGTTTGCATCAGGAGAGCAGAGGAGACAATCCACTAGGAGGCTCGCTAGACCGTGCACCTGAGGAGGTCAGTGCCTGTTTCATCTGTCTCACCCTTCTTTCCAAGTCAAGCTCAACTAAATCACAATTTTATATTTTTACAGGCCTGGTATATATTGCATATTAAATAACTATTTAATGATGGGTGAAGCAGCTTTCTAGAAATTTAGTTCCATGTGACTAGAGGCTGTTTTGTTCACTTGCTAAATCCCCGGCACCTAAAACAGGACTGGCCCATAGAAGGTGCTCAGAAATTACTTTAATATATTTAATTATATAATTATAAGTAATTATACTTATTATGGCTCAAAGAGGATAGATCTTTCTCCCAAGGTCACATGACCTTCGAGGAGTTAAATCTTCCCAGTTCCAAGCTGGTAGCTTTCCTGGACTGCGGTGCCCCCGCTGGAGAAGAGCCAAACCACTCTGAGCCCAGCTAGGTTCTCGGACTGGTTCCAAGGATGAGATCCTCCAGGCTGCTGCAGGTTGAGTTAAGAACAAAGACTTTGGGTGGAGGTGCAGAGGGTGGAGGGGGAATGGCAACAGGGCCCTTGCTAGTGCTCGTGCCTGTGGTCTAAAACAAGAACCCAGGTAGCACTTGGCACTTAGGGACACTCAAAATGTCAGTGACTGAGGGGCATGTGTGAGAGGTCAGAGTTGAAGTAGGGGTGGAATCATAAAACAAGGAGGGAACACCTGGAAGAAGATGCATGGGAAAGGATGTAAGTCCAGGACTGAGCCATGGGAGGCATGTGCAGTCTGAGGGCAGACGGAGAAATCAGGGAGGTAGATGTAAAGCCAGGACGCAGTCACAGAAGCCTAGAAAGGAAAGTGATGATGCCAGAGGTCATCGGAGAGGAAGCCGAGGACTGGCAAAGTCTGCTGAACTTGGCTGAGGGAGGAAGAGGCATGGGGTCTAACAGCAAGAGCACCACAGGCTTGGGTCAAATCTCTGCTCAACCGTTGACTTATGCTGAGCAAGAGACTTACCTCTTAGGTCCTCAGCTTCCTTAGTTACAAACAGATGATGCCTACTGATTGGGCCAGAGGAGGCCTTGTCCAGGACCTGAAACTAGGGATGCGCTCAATACATGCTGCCATTATTATGTTGGTGGCGGTGTTATTATTGCAACTGGTGACCTTGAAGGAGAAAATATCAGTTCAGTAGCGGGAAGGGAAGGGAAGGGGAAGAAGATGGGAACCAGATTGCAGGAAGTTAAGGCGAACCAAGGAGATGGTGGGTGTCTCGCTGACTTTGCTGAGGAAGTTGGTAGTGAATGAAGTCGAGAAATCCACTGGTTCGGCAGCAGGAGGGCCAGTGGTTTCTTTAGGAGAGAAAAGGCGAGTGAGCGTTCACAAGCAAAAGGAAAGGGACCTGCAGAGATGGGGCAATTGAAGATATCAGAGAGGGAGAAAGGAGATATCAGAGAGAGGCCCCGTGAGTACGCAGGGATGGTCCCCCAGAAGAGAAGCGGGACCCCCCCCGCCCCGACTGCAGTGTTCTCTGCACCCGGCCTTCCTTCACTCCTTTACCAGCCTTCCCACTTAGGCCGGGGATGGGAGGTCTCTCCCTCAGCCGCTTTCAGAAAGTGTGGCATCAAGAAGACTTGCCTAGAAGTCAAGAGGCCTGAATTCTGGTCCTGACCCCGGCCATCTGCACTTGGCTACGCCCTTGTCCTTCCTGAACCGTGTCCTCCTGCATAAATGACTGATCCTCTCTGTGATTTTGTAACCATGTCGTCTCACTAAGCATTATAAAACATTTCCTCTTCTGAAGCTTTCCTCCACTCTGATTGGAAGAAAGGGGGAAAAAAAAATCTTTGAACTGAAGCTATCACTTCCTCCAGCAACTGGGACAATATTTCTGCTTCACACGTGTTGCGAGCAGATCCGGTGATTCCATCAGTACCGGCAGATCGCTGGCTGAGCCTCCTGGTGTTGTAAATAGCGTGTGCACTTTGTCCTGGCCTCCTGGAATGAAGCAAGGGAGAGGCGGGAGCATTGTGCTAGGCTGAGTGTTGCTGTTGACGGCTGCAGGCTTCCGAATCCTCAGAAATAACAACAGTTACTGCGCATGCCCAAATTTGTCCTCCAAGCCAGCAAATGCATCAGCTGCTGGTTATTTTGATACTCTGGAGAAAAAACTTTCGAGAAAATCTAGTACAGAAAACAGTCTTACCCTCTGTTTGTCTGCACCATTCCTTCTGCCCGCTGCCCTCTCAGCTGTTTTCATTCCTATTAATCCAGGCTTTAAAGTCCTTGTCTCAATGACCCAGGAGGAAGACGTTTCTGTTTCGGCCCTTCGTGAATGTGGAAGAAGCAAGAGAAGAGACACCTGGCCATGTGTCTCTGTGCCAAGGCCGGTCTGACCTGGAACCTGCTGGAAGCCAGTCCAGTGTGGATGGGTTGTCTGACAGCCACAAATGGCTCTGACCATTTTTGGATTCAACAAGCATTCACCGAACGCTTACTGTGCACTAGACCTCGGGCTAGGACCACGAGAGATGGTGATAAACGTGGCTGGGATCTAATAATCCAGCCGCCACAAAAACACAAGCTCTCTGATCAGGTACCATGGCCATGTTACAGGGCCTGGCACACAGGAGGCGCCCAATAATCAATCTTTGGAGTGTGTGTTTGTTATTTACGTGTTATAATTTACTCAAGATCCTAAAAGCTCAGGGACAGAAACGGAGCTATTCAGGGATGGAAAGGAGCACTTATTAAACCAAATGTGCCATCAGAATGTGATCAACAGTTTGGGGAGGGGGGTATCCAGGCTTATATCCTGCTTACATCACTTTTAAATTTCCCTCTTACACACTTCATGAAAAAGAACCACAAGTGCCCCAAATCCTTTTATCTTTCCGGGTGATATCACAAGGACACATATAAAAGCTCTGTATTCAACAACCAAAGACTCTGCTATTCTAAAATTTTCAACTTCATCCCTGAATTCTTGGACAGCTATTATGTAAGGCTTAGGGCTGGTGCTTTCAAACAAGTTTATAAGTAACATGATTGATGAATGAATTTGTCCTATGGTCTGGAAATTGTTTTGTTTCACTGACGATGATAAATTTCCTAATGGATCACCCTGACTCTGATGTTACTTCTAGAGAAAGGGCCATTCACGGTGGCTCTGGTCACTTACACTCACCTCCAAAGTGTGTTCCTCTACCAGTTTGTATCTCAGCAACTCAAGCGGATGAGGCTTTGCTGGGAAATAACAAGGTCATATCAAACCTAAAACTCCCTTCCAAGTCTGGGGCTTTCTCCTACCTCATCCTTCTCAGAGCATACATAAGTGGGTGAACTTAGGTATGGGAGCAAAGATGAAAACAGAAAGAAGCGGAAAACTCAGCCCATTCTGTGTCAAGTGTCTAAGCAGGGCCTCACCTTGCTCAAGTGCCCTCCACTGGGGGACAAGGGCCACCCTTGGACTTAGAGCAGGAACTCCTGTGCCTCACTAAATCCCGGCACCTGAGAGTGACTTTCACCTTAATTGTGCTGCCATGGCTTCACCCATAAAGGGAGACTCTGCCTCTCCCTCTCTCTGTCTCTCTCCCTACATGCCTTCTTCCCTTGCTGACTCAGGCACAGTGTAGGGGTTCAGCATGCAGTTTGCTCAAGGGAGAAGTGAAGGAAAACATCTACAAGCTCAACACCAGAGGAGATGGTGGTATGAAGTTTCAAAGACCCACGAATCCCCCAGAACATTATTACAATTAATGATTCATATTTGGTAGAAATCTGACTTAAGGGGTATTTCTGCCTTGCTAGTATGGGCCATGGGTCAGACAAGTTCTCCCATCAAGGTCTGTATCCATGGAACCCAAGAAATATTGGAGGGCAATCTAGGAGATCCCACCTCACTGAAAGTATGGATGGTGGAGGAAAAGCAGAATTTAGGTAGGGCTTGGGGTGAAGCAGCAGGTTCTCTGCCTAGGTCACTTTAGAGTCACAGAACTCTTGCAGAATTGTTGAGAGCTGCGGACCCTCTACCCAGAAAAGTGCACACATCACACACAGCCAGACAAATTTGCCTCCAATTTCAGAAGGATGGGGGACCGCAGGAAGGAAACTTCTGGAGTCAGGGCCTTGTTAATCTCTGATTCTAGGTGCTGATGCCTAAGTCTTCTGCCCCTCGTCCCTACGCAGGACTTGCCCCTACCCCCAGGGTCTTCTAGCTGGTTCTGGTTCTTGGGGCCACAGTCCTCCCTCGTGTCAGAGAAGCCCCGGCACCTGTATCTCCAGGAGCTCCCCTGGGTGCTCTTTTCTCCCAGGGTGACGGGAGGTGTCCCGGGAGAAGGGGTCTCTGGGCTTTTCTCTCTCGGCTGCCAGGAGCAGCTGAAGCCTAGGGCACGGAGGACGACGCCGGCAGACACTCCCGTGCCCTGCTCCAGTCGCTGGCTGCAGGCGACGCGGGAGGGAAAGGCGGGGAGGTGCGGGGTGGGCCGGGCGATTCAGCCCACCCCCAGCTTGTTGGCCCGTTGGCAAGCGAGACCAGCACCCACTCCTGGTGCCCCAGAAAATCCCTGGCCAGCCGGGCTTTGCGCGCAGCCCCTCCAACCCCCGTGCGTTTCCTTTTGACCTCTGGAGGTTTGAACCCCTTCTTGGCTGGGTCGAACCGGCCCTCCCGGGAAAGATCGATCTCTCGTCCCCAGAATCCCCTACTGGCGGGCACCTCCGCCTGGCCAGAGCAGGTGCGGGGCTGGGGCCGGGAAGGGTTGGAGTAGGGGAAAGGATTTGGAGTGGGTGACTCAGGAGTCCGGGAGGAGGGGCTAAGAATTCAAGAAGCCTGTGTTAGAGCAGCTCGGCGCTCCGGCACAGCAGAGAGCGCTGGGAGCCGGAGGGGAGCGCAGCGGTGAGTCAGGCTGCCCCGAGCCCAGCCCGAGAGGGGCGCAGCGCGGGCACGGGCGCGGGCCGGCGTGGCTGGGCTCCTGGGGAGAGTATGCATGGATCCCGGTCTGGCGAGATCTCCGGGCACCCGCCGAGGCTTCCGCGGGCTGAAGTGCGGCCATGAGAGGAGCGTCCCCAGTGGGTGCGGGAGCGCGGGAGCGCGGGAGCCTCGGCGGGCGGGCGAGTCTTGGGGAGCAGCGCTCTCTCGGGTCGTGGAGTTCCCGATCTCCCGATGGCCCGAAGTCCGGGAGGCAACCCTGGAGCCTGCAGTCGCCGCGCGGCGGTACCGGGGACTAGCTAGACGGAGACAGCGCGCAAGTGAGGGAGAGCGAAAGAGCGTGGCGAGAGGGATGCGCGGGCTGCGAGCGCGCTGGGGCCGCAGGAGTGGTGGTCTGCGCCGCGGAGGGCTAGTGCACGGCGCGCGCGGGCTGGGGTGTGCGCCGAGTCCCGCGCGAGCGTTACGCTGTCCCCAGGTAAGGGGACGAGTTGGGCAGGGGGCTCTGGACCTGGTGCAGGGAATGGAGCAAGGGTCTCTGGGCTCCTCCGCGGGTCGCTGGAGGGCTGGGAGTCTCGAGTGAGGGCCCCAGGGGTTGATAGGGGAAGCCTGCTCGCCAAGGGACCTCCATGGAAGGTCCTGCTACGTGGGTCTCACGCCTCACCTCCAGCTGTCTGCCGCCAGGTGTGGGAGAAGCTGGCATGGAGGGGTGGGGCGGGCAGCGCCTTGGGTCCAAGCGACAAAGACCCAGGGGAGGGAGAGGACTTGGGGTCAAGGAGCGGCATCTTTGAGCCATCGGAAACAAGCAGCTTCATTCTGATTACAATTCTCCTTTCTCTTTCCAAAAAGAACCCCCAAAACCAAAAAACCTCTGAGATTCTCATGAAAGGTGTATTCTGCTTGAACTTTCTCTTCTCTTGTGACTTGAGAGATTAAAAAAGAGCCTGCTTGCTAGGCTGGTTTTTCCAAGTTGTTCCAGGTTGGAAGTTGTAACAGTTTGTAGGATAATTTACGGGTGTTTCATGCATTAAAGTGTATTACTGCAAAGCCTTTGGGCGCTATGGGTATTAAGGAAAACTCAGTGCACGTTCCCAGCTGGAAACCAAAATAGGGCTCTCCTGGGTATCTCTGCCCCTCTGTCTTCTGAGGCCAACGGAAGTTCCTGGAGAAAAGGCACTTGATTAATTGTCTTGGTTCCATCCTCTGGGCGCACCCATTGCCAGCCAGCCCCCTCCTCCCCCCACACGCGCACGGCCAGCTGCATTCTTAAATTCAGAAATGGAAGTGGAGGGCCCACCAGTATCTCCTCCCCAGGGTCTTCAAACTCTTGAAGCTGTCAGTCAAGTCTGCTGGAGGGGACTATTTCTCCCTCTCAGAGCATATAGAAAGGCAGCAGCCATTGGGCCCTGCCAGCTCTTCTTGTGCAGTGTTTACAATTTGCTATCGAATGTCTGAAACTTTCCCCTTCTGAAGAGCTACTGAAGAAAGACTACACTAGATGTGGAAGATGTCTCTTCTGTAGAAGAAGTTGTATGTCAGTCTGGGCAACCCAAATGTCAATCCACTATGGGCCATGTTCCCAGAGGTTCAGAGGCAACTGAGGACTGGGGGTGCGGGGTGAGTGAGAGTGCTCTGGGGGCTGAGACTGGCCCTGCTGGCGTTGACTCACAGAGGAAATGAACTCTCCTCATACTTGGGTCGTCGAAGGGGTTTGGGGTTAACATCACATGCTGTCAACTCCTCCCCCATATGCTTTTCCCAGTGTTTTTGTGCAGGTGGGACAAAGGGCAGTCTCGAAGGGAAAAAAGGAGGCACCACGAATGGGAAACTAAGGTCTCTGGGGCCCGGGACACATGTTTTGACACGACTGTAGGAGTACCTCGGAGGATTTTGCAGCCAGCTGCTGGGGCCATGCCACCCCTGGACAGCCATCTTACCCCAGAGCAGCCCAGACCCACTAGAGAACTGGAAAATTGGGTCTGCTCAGGGCAGCCTGGCGACCCTTTCCATACCCTTAACCTTTGTCAAGGAGTGAGGTTCCCACCTTCTCCTATCACCCACCACACGTCTCCCCCACCCAGAGGGCCAGAGAGAGCAAGGGATGAGGCTTCACACTCTCCTCTTCCATGGAGAAATCTGCGCGGTGGCCAGGAAGGGGGCCCCAGCTGCCGACATCAGCAGGGAGGGTAGGGCATGGCAGGGCAAGGCTGGAGCCCGAGGGAAGTTTCTCAACATTACTGAGATTAAACTGATGAGAAAATCGCACAACTTTACTTTTAAATGAGTGCTGAGCACTACTGCTGCACATTCGTGGAGTGCCTTATTTCAGTGGCAACTGCATTGGAGCCGCAGGAAAACTACGCTCTGCTCCCAGCAGGCAGTGGAAAGCTCGCTGAGGACTCATATATAGTCTCTCTATATCTCTGAGCAGATAACTCATGTCCCCAGAAGGCTTCTCTTTCTTTGACTGGCACCTCTGATCTTGCAAACCATCAGCTACACTGACAGCTGCCAGGCTCAGCCGGTCCTGAGAAATCAACTCTGGGATGGACCAGTTTCACAGAACAGCATATGGTGGCCTCTAGTAAGTAAATGGAGATGAAAGACCCTTCCCCAACCCTTTACTAGGGATCTTGCTTCCTGGCAGTGGGGAGACCGTTAACATCCTAACTCCAAATAGCAGTAAAATCGGGGTGGCCCTGAGGCAGAAATGCAGCTGGAGAAGCTGAGGCTTTGAGGTCATTGACCTTTTGGTTGGTTGTGCACAAGGATGGAATTGTCACCATTTAAGCCGAGATGATAGACCTTGAGCCACAAAATTTGGCCAAGACGAGAATAATGAAAACATACAATAAAAAAGCATTGTAGATTTTTTCATTACTCTTCTATGGGTTACTTTCCATGTTTTGGAGGAGTTTCTATAGGTTATTGGCCTCAATAGGAATCACACTGAAATGATCTCTTGATATCTTTCTCCTGTGTTTTGAGGAAACTTCCCGTGGTAGTTTCCTGAATTGTAAGACAGGAGGGAAAGTAGCTTTGTGACCTTGAGCAAGTCACTAAACTTCCCAGCCCTCACTCTCCCAATCCATAGGACAAGGGTAGTGGGTTAACAGTGTTTCTCAATGGGGCTATTGGCATTTGGGGATGATTCTGGGTTGAGAATGACCTATTTATGTAATGCAGGAAGTTTAGTATCCCCACCTCCCCTACTAAAATGCCAGAAATGGTGGCAACCCCAAATCCCCTCCCCCCATATATGGCTAAATGCTTATTACAAGGATAATACTGCTCCCGGTTGAGAAGTCCCTTGGCAATTACCAATAAGGGCTTTTCTTTCAGGCCCTATGTTCGGGTCATCTATTATTTAATCATTGAATTGGGGCTTCAGAGGACCAGCCCTGGGTTTCATCCTCCAGGAGCCAGCATATCAGGCTCCAGGAAGCCACTGGCAGGGCTGTGGTCCCGCTGGGCACCATCCTTTGCTTTTGTCAGTGGAGTGTGACTACAAATGACCCACGTGAAAAGAAAACCAGAAAGAGTGGGGAGGAGGGATGGGTGGTATTAGAGCGTGGCAGCTTCTTTCTCTGCCATATGCTATTAAAAACACAGGCAGACTGCCTGCCCCGGGTGTCCACAGCACTGGGAGGAAATCCTTCTCTCCTTTACTAAACGGATCACACTCTGGCACCAGGAGGTCCCTGCTCTGAATGAGAGAACAAGGAAGCAGAACCCTCCCCAGCACGGACAGCACTTCCTACAACATGGGCACATGTTGATATCAAATTAATACAACAGTGCCCAAGCTGTGAGAATCAATGGGAATCAATAATGTGACATTTGATTGAAAAAGCAGGCTAGCAATGCTACGCTGGAGGGACGGTGCTCGTAGCCCTGGGTTTATTCTCACTTATCCTTTCCTCTGCCCCAAGGTCTCACTGGAGGACAAAAAATAGGACCATTTGGTTATTCATAGTGCAAATGGCTAAAACGAACAATGACTTTGGAGGATATAATTGCTTGCTACTCACCCCCAAGCAGTAGAAGAGAGAAAACTACCAAAGCAGTAGAACTGGCAGAGTTTGAATTTGATTCCTAATGAGGCCCCAAAAAACGGACACTGGAGACTTAAGGAGATTCCCAAATGAGGCTGAGACCGGTCTGATGATGCAATCCGGCAAGTGGGACTAGCAACAAGGCCTTTTGAATTGCCAGGTTTGGCCAGCCTCACACACGGAGCGTCTTTTTATTAGTGGTAGTATGAGTCAGTCAGACAGTCAGGGTTTCCCTGAAAATTCCCCACTGGGGTAAGCAGACGGAGATGTTTTGGCATTGCCCGTGGGGGCCTCTGCAGGTGGAGAGCTCTGCCAGTGGAACGATCTAGCTCCGACGTCAGTGGGAATGAATGGCCCAAGCTTCCCACAGAAGCTATTCCACATCGAGGGCAGTTACAATCCACTACTACTGGAATCGTCTCCCAATAGCCACAAAGTATTTGTTGTTTGGTACAGATGGGCTGATTTTCCCATTTCCTTTGGCTGTTCCTTCGGTAGCCAGGGTTGGTGGAATATATCATCTGTCTGCATGCGGCACGCTGTTCCTGAGTGAGCCCAGGGAGGGCCGTGTGCTGGAAGCCATGAGAGCTCAGCCCGGGTTGGGGGAGGGAGGTCCTGTCTCTGCCCCCCATCACTATGGATCTGATGTGTGGTTAAAGTGACTTGCGTTTCTCACTTGTCCAGTCTGGAGAAGTGCCGTCCCATGTCTGGACCTGACCAGGCCCGGCTTCGAGGTCAATCACCTCATCCTTGTCAGTAACCATACGCTGAACTCCCACATTGTATGAGAGACGCCGAGAGAGGCAGGCTCCCTTTGGGTTGTGGTTTCGAAGGAAGGAGCAGTCGTGCTGGGCTCTAACGGCCTGCAGGCAGCTGGACTAGGTGAGCAGGGAGGAAGGAGTTGAGCACCAGGAGACCAGAGATGCAGGAGGGCGTCTCTTGTACCCAATGTTCCTCTTCTGTGAAACAGAGAGAACAGTAGGACCTGCTCTGTTGGGCTGTTGTGCACATCAAGTGGGATGATACTGATGGGACACCAGCACAGGCCTGGCGCACAGTTGAGCAGGCACTCAACAAACACGAGTTCCCTTCGCTCATGTTCTCCCTCCGTGGTACTGATCTGAGGGAGTCCTCCCTTTATGCTTTTCACTTCAGATCGGACAACATCATCTTTGCATTTTTTATGCCTCTGTATGTGTAAAGCTTTGCTGCACTAGGAGAAGAAATCTTTCTGGAAGCACTGAAGCTTCTCTAGGAACTTACCCACCTACATTTTGACCTTCTGTAATTAACATTCTCATTTTGATGGAATTTGAACCAAACATTTCACCTGGCCTCACAATATCTGAGTAAAAGGAAACTCATGGATTTCCTCCTGCAATTTTCTTTCAGAGGCAAACTTCTCCTCAGACTTGTATCTCAGAGATGTTATGTAATGCTCTCTAAATAAGGCATTTCTTGCGAATGGCCATTTGTACTGGCAGCTTTAGGAGTGTTTCAGTTCCTTACCCCGCAGAGCCAACTCCTCCTCCAACAACTTGTTTCCTCAGGATTTTATGTATCTTATCAAGTTTACAAGAGAAGGAAGAGGAGGAGGTGAATTTCTCTATGGCAGCCAGGCGGGCATTTGCGCTCTCCCACCCCAAGGGTCAGTGGCTGGCCAGCTGTTGCTGAATAGCGTGTAACCTGTGGTTAAAGGGGGAACAGTCCTCACCCCCGGGGAGGCAGGCTCACTGGACATCAGGTCACTGGATTGATTTTCCTTCTCTCAATTAGCATCTTGATTAATATGCTAACCAGGGGCCTGGGCGCTGTGGAGAATCATAATAAATATAAATCACGGTCCTGCCCAAGGAGCTGGCTCTAGAGCGAACATTTAAATGGCTTCAGAGAGGCTCATCAGATAACGTACATGAGGTAAGGCCATGAGCCAATGGGGCCTGCAGTAAACTAGAGAGGTTATGCCCATCAGAAGGGGACAGGCCGTCTGTTGCTTTGCAGGTTTGTAGGTCTAATGTGGCCAGATCTTCCAACTTTTCCAAAAGAGTCAAAACTTTGAGTTTGAATGTATAGTGTCTTCACTTTTCAAAACATCTGTGCAGACCAAACAAAATCTGTCTGCAGCTTCTTTTGTCTTGTCATCTAGATGAACACACTTGGAGCAATTGAGACCAGTATCAAAATGGAAACTAGTTGAAGAAGTGCGAGCTGTGTGGCTCTCAGAGAGGTCTGAATGGCGCGGTGCTTTCTCCAGAGGCTTCCTGAGCGAGGGGATGTCCTGCGGGCGGGTAGGATTGTATAAAAGCAGCCCTGGCACAAAATAGAACTGGCTTCAGAGGCAAGCTCCGCCTCTCGTTGCCTCTATAACCATATTACTTAATCCCTCTAAGCTTCAGTTTCCTCATCTGTAAAAGGGACTCATAATGCTGATCTCGGGGGACGGTTGCAAGGATGACAGGAGGGAGGGCTGGAAAGCCCTTACTTAGCCCAGAGCCTGGAACACTGGCAGTGCCTAGCGAGCCTGAGTCCTGTCTTAATGCTGGGTGGGTGGGGTTTAGCCAGTCCAGAGGGCATTAAAGGGCCAGAGGCACGAAGAAGGGCCCCTCACTGAGCTTTGTGAACAGTTGCTTTTTGAGGACTTGAGCCGCAACTGCTTTTCCTGCCCCAAGAGAAGGACAGAAGGTGTAGGCTATTTTGCTCCCCTCCCCACCTCTTCCTGCTTCTCCCCACTGCCTGAGACCATGTGCCCGCCTGCTCTGTCAGAATGCCACCCTTTAAAAACCTGACCTGGGCCAACAGCAGAAAAACACAACTCGACTCCATAAGAAGGAAAAGTACTCCGGGAGGCTGTATAGACACGCACGGCAAATATTCAAGGAATTCTTAGGAATAAAAAAAAAAAATTCATAAATCTGGATTTTTGCATGAGGCCATCACAGGAACATGTTTTCTCAATTAGCATACACATTGCTTGGAGTGAAGTCACTGAGTCCGCGGCTCCTCAGGCTGACTTGTGCCGAAGCCACCTGATCTGGACCTCACTTTCCATGATCTAAATCTGATCCAGCCAACCCTGTCCCTGCCCTTAGCTGCCGAAACAAAATCACCCCCAAATCCTAAACCAGGGTGGAGACATACACACCACACTGCAAAGCAGTCTAAATTCAGATCCTGGGTGTACTCACCAAGAAATGAGAAAGACAACACTATTCTTGATGGTGGAGTGATAGAGTCTCAGCAACCCCTTGCATTGTTCTTTTCCTTGGGCGTTTATTGTTAGATGGTGACTGCACTGCCCCGTCAGATCAGATGTGTCCTTTAGGCTCTGAAGGCAGAGAAAATTGTTTCTTTTGCAAAAGCATGCATCAACTGCTTAAAATATTACTAGCCGGTGCCTGAGATCAGCGATTACGTTTTCTGGATGGTTTCCTGGACTGATTCTTTTCCAAGTGAATGGCTTTGTCAGATATTTGTCATTTCTGAAATATTTGATTAATGATGTCCCCTCATCAGAGGGATGGTCCAGGGCGCATAATTAGCAGCCTGCCTCCAAAGCAAAGATGCTGCCCAGCGTCCAACAAGATCAAGCAGGAAGTTGACCAACATTTCAAATGTTACCCTGCCCTAGAGTAAAGGAAAGAAAAATGGTTTTCAAACTACAGACCCATTAGGGGGATGCGAAATCAAGTAGTACGACTCTCTCTCTCTTTTCTTTTTTTAAAGAAAAAAGTAGAGTAAATTTTTAAAAAGCAATATGCGTTGCAATATGCGTTGCATGGAGAAAGGGAAGGTATTCATAAAACTTTTATTTTAGTTGTATATACATTTACACAATATGTGTGCATACCGGATCACGATGGAAAATGTATTTTTTCACTGTGAGTCATGGTTAAAAACGTTTAAAAGCTACTGGCACGGACAACAGCGTTGTACAGGAAAGGGCATCGCTCTGAAGCCAGGCAAACTTGGGGTTAAATCCCAGCTCTGGGATTCCTAGTTGTGTGATCTTGGGTAACTTAAGTAAGGATCAGCGGCCTCATCTGTAAGGTCAGACTAATTGCTTCCTCATAGGGCTGTTGTGTAGATTAAGTGACTAAGATAAAGTGCCTGGTACTGTGCCTGCCACCAAGGAGGCCTCAGGAAGCAAGAGCCACTGGCATCACCTGTCTTCTCCTTCCCCCCCACCCCCGCCTCCTCTTCCTTCTTTATCTTCTTCTTTGAGACTAATCAACCTCATCAGAACCGTGACTTCCCTAGATGTTTCTATCCCTGAGGTTGGCTGCTTCTCTGGCCAACCCAGCGAAGAAACAACAGCAATCGTATCTCACCTCTGTCCCTACCTTTCTCTACCGTCTTTCCCTATTTCATGTTTGCATAGCCATCTTTCTGTGATTCTGTTCCCCAGACATGATCATGACAGTAATTGTCCAAGGGGCCCAAGACATCCCCCTCCCTGTCACTAAGAACCATCAGAGGGGTATCCCAGCCTTCCCTGGCCTTGTGACCGGGATGAATGCTTTGGTCCTAATGTGGTGGTATAGTGACTCTGTATGGAGCTTCTGTTCCCACAAATCACATCCTTCCTCCTCAGTATATTTTTGTAAGGGCAACAGGGCTAAGATACCATTAAAATGTTGACATTGTCAAATTCTTAAGAAGTTCCTGCCCAGAGCAGAGAGCCTAACATTTTCTCGTGAGCGAGGCTCCAGGCGGCCCCAGTGTGGAGGGTTTCAGTTTCTCTCCTGGTATAAACAGCCTAGAGGCTCCTGGCGTGGGCCCTGGAGCTGACAGCTTCAGGTAAACCAAACCCTAATCCTGACTCCGGTCCTCAACCTGGCCCTAATGTGTCACTGACCCCAGACCACCCCTTTCCAGCTGGAAGTGTGGAAGACTGACCCACACCAGGGGCCACAAAGATGGTATGCCCCAGTTTTCCTGAGAGCCTGGCTAACGCAGCCCCTGAAGACAGATCAGGGATGACAAACTGCTGCCTCTTTGTTCAGACGGAAGCTTCACCTTTCTCCCTCGTCTGTTTCCCGTGCTCGCCTGGGGCTCATTCCAACTCTTTTCTTGTAAAATGCCCTCCCCCTGGGCCCCATTTTCACCACTCAGATTCAAAGAGGATTATTAGTGACATCTCCTCAAATACTGAATTCCTAACCAGACCAAAGGTTTAAAGCTCCTTTCCAGGCAGTTAAGACATCTCTATTTGAGGTTGCAGGGCAGGGGGCCTAAGGGGAGAAGGCAGACGTGGATCTGGTGTAATTTTCATCTCTGTAAGAGTCTCCGTGCTTTTCCACCACTCATCCCACTATTCCCTGTAAAACTAACGTCACCAGGCCAGTTGCACATTTTAAATAACATTTATAGCAGAAGAGACACATTTGTGACATCATACCCAGCCCCTTTCTCCTTAAGCAGGTGGGTTATATTGAGCCAAGCTCCGGGAGCTTGACTGGACCATAAGCAAAGCAGTTAAGAGGCTGTTTAAATCCATCACTGTTGCACCTGGGTTTTTTGTTTTGTTTTGTTTTGTTTTGAAGAAAAAGTGAATGCTGACTTAACATTTTCTGTGCCCAAAAGGGGGGGAAGAAAAAAGCATATTTCCACCCTTTCTGAAACTTGCAATGACAAATGGAATCAATTGTCCCAGAACATGACATACCACCAAGAATATTTCTTATACATGAAACGAATTACCTTTCTTTTCATCTGGGTTCAAGGGTATTGTGTCTGTCCTCTCACGGGGAAAGTGTGAACACTTAGAAATGTTTTCATTTTCTTTTTCAGGAGGTCAGACACCAAAGCCTGACTCCAGATTTCATGCCCATGTGTCAGCATCTCTGTATCTTGGAAATGAAAGAAAATATTTAGGGAGTGGGGCTTTTAAGTATTATTTTGATTTTTTCTAAAAAAGAGTGGGACAGAAAGTAGAAGGCTTAATAAAGCAACAAATATGTTTCAAAGATTATTTTTAAAGCACCTTTATGATTAAGGGGAAAGAAAGGAATTTTAAGTTGGCACAGTGTACAGAATGTCCTCCTTCTACCCATTTCCACTTCTTAAATGATTATGGACCTATTGCAGAATTCGGACTGGCAATACTTGTGCTTGGGAAAATTTCACAAACCTGTCTGAAGCTTATTTCTTTTATGGATTGGGAAAGTTGTTATGTAAGAAAGAAAAATGGTTAAGTCAGATATAGGTTATTTATTTCAACTCAGTACTACTGAGAGCTAGGAAACTGGGGGTTTATTTCTGGCTCAGCTTCTTCCTAGCTGTGTAACTTGGGCAAATCACAGAACCCCTCTGAGCCTCTGTTTCTTAATCAGTAAAATGAGAATAATAATATTGCCCCTGCATTACCAGATGGGGCTGCTGCCTTGAATATGGTTGCCAGCTGGGAAGATACCGTGACTGTAGGTATAAGAGGTAAGATGTGAGAGCCCTGGACAAGGACCATGAGACTCCTGGCGCCAGTGCTGGCTCTGCCCTTAGTTGGGTGAGGAACCTTGACAGTCACTTACCCTGCATGAGCCATCCCAGCTCCCATCTGCCCGTCTCAGATGCAGTAGCAGATGTGAAGGCACTTCAAGCCTAGGCAGAAACAAGCTGTTCCCACCATGGTGGGAACGGAGGCCTGTGCCAGGCACTGAGTGGGCCCCTGTGAGACTGAGGCCAAGGGTGCCATGGAAAAAGTATGAACGTGGAATCAGCCTCTCCAGGGCTCCAGGCCCAGGAGTGGCGTTGAAAAGCACATGTGATCGAGGGCAAATTACTGCAGCTCTCTGATTTCCAGTTTCCTCAGCTGTGATATGGAACTAGTAGCACTTACTTCTTAGTGCAAAGATTAAACAAGGTGACCCCTGCCAAGTCCTTGGGTTGTCCAAAACCCATTTTTATAGTGGTCCTTGGTGTTGATCACAAATGAGCGCCCAAGGGGCTCCCCACTTAGGCAGTGACCTGGCTGAGGACAGTCCACGGTGGATAAGGTTGCCAGGCCAGGATGCCTCGGGGATGAGAAGCTCTCCTAATGTCCCCTCTCTCTCACTGACCCTCTTCTCTGTCTCCTTTGCTGGCTTTTCCTTCTTCTGACCTCTAAATATTGGAGTGCCTGGGGCTCAGTCCAGGGTCCTTTCCTTCCCCCAGGCATTAAAGGTGAGCTACACCTTCTGGATGTCTGTTTCCAATCTGGACTCTCCCCTGGGCTCCAGGCTCTTCTGTTCTACTGTCATGGCCACTTGGAGATCTAATGGACATCTCAAGTTGAGAATTGTTGACCCCTGAACTACTTTTCTCCGAGTCTTATTTTAGTCTTCCCCATTTTAGACAATGACATCATTATTCCCAGTTGCTCAGACCCCAAATCTAGAAATCATCCTTGACTGGACCTTCCTCATCACCTTTTATATTCAATCCACCAGCAAGTCTCACTGGTTTCCAAATAAGTTCTGAACCCAGTCCCTTCTCAGCATCCCACTACTGCCTCTTAGTCCCAACCACTATCACCTCTCAGCCAGACGACACAGGGACCTCCTCCTGGATTCCCTGCCTCCACTCTTGTTTCCCACAGCCTTTTAACCCAACAGCAGTCACAATGCCCTTTTAAAAATGTAAATCATGTCATGTTATTTCTTAGCTCTCAACCCTCCAATTAATTACACAGAGAATAAAATCCATACCCTTGCCATGGCCTCATCTCAATGGTTCCTAACCCAGTGGACATTTGGCAACATCATACATTTTTGATTGTCACACGTGGAGGGGGCCGGGGGTGGGGTGATACCAGCATCTAGCTGGTGGAGTCAGGGATGCAGCTAAACATCCTGCAGTGCACAGGACAGCCCTCAACAACGAAGAATTATCTGGCTGAAAATGTCAGCAGGGTAAGGCGGAGAATGCCTTTATGTGATCTGGACCCTGACCCTCCTTCCTGTGTCCTGTATCACTCCTCCAATCGCCTGCTACGTGGCAGCCTCTCTGACATTCTTGCTATATCTTCAACATATCACTCTTGCTACTGACTTAGGCCTTTGTACTTGCTATTTCCTCTGTTGGGGACACTTCTACCCACAGGTCTTCTTCACATGGTTAGCTTTTGCTCATCGTTTATGTCTGCTCAGATGTCACCTCTTGAACACCGTAATTTAATGTCTATCCCCACTCGACCAAACCCTGCCATGGTAGGTTCTGTTCCCTTACCCTACTTTCTTTATTTCACAGTACTTAGTCCTATTATTGGTTTTCTTGTTTATTATCCTTCTCCTCCACAGGAATGTAAGAATGGGGACAGGGACTTTGCTGTGTTCACCAAGGGCTGCATCACATATAGGAGCTCAAGAAGTATTTGTTGAATGAATAAATGGTTGGTAAATATGGCACAGACGGGGATTACTACAAAAGGTTAGGAAAGGAGACCATCAGTGGGATCCAGCACGCAGGGGAAGGCTTCCTGGAGGAGGTGTGACATGGGCTGCTTTGCAAGTTTGTGCAGCCCTCACCCCTTCAGCTAAGGTGGCCCCAAATGGAGCAGGGCTGTGGCCTCCTCTGAAGCCTGAATGTACCTGGGGGCACCTCTTGTAGATTAGAGCCAGCTGTGGACTTTAATATTCAATAGGGTGGAGAGCAAAGCTGGAGGGCTCAGGGGTCTAAGATGTGTGATTGAAGAGAGGAGCCAGGAAAGAGAGGCGAGTGGGAGAAAAGCAGGAGCAGGAAGGAGAAACCTAGGCTCCAGTTGGTTCAGATCAGGAGCAGAGCTCAGTATGGAGGGAGGGAGGGGTCTGGGACGGAAGAAAAGCCATCTCCAGGGAACATCTCTGGGTAGCTCATCCTGAAGGGCTGATAGTAGTTCCTGGAGAAGGAACTGGGGGCTCTTCTAAGTTTTCCAGGAGCCAAGTGAGACAACTGTGAGTTCGACTTGGGCCATTAGAAAGGCCAGCAAAGGGTAAAATCAGACCTTTCACGTAGCCAGGCAGAGGCTGTGTCCTGAATAGACATACTGACCCATATCTAGTTGGTATTACATGAGATAATTATGCAAATGTGGTTCCAGGATAGTCTTGATTTCAAGCACTCTGAGCCATTGCCAAACATTGGTCCTGTGCTTCAGTTTAAGAAAGCAATTCCCATAATGCCACACGTGACAATGTGTAGTCCATGTGCAGCACATGCCAGCTGATGAGTGGGTGCCCCCCACCGCCCCAGGTCAGCCCCCCCGTGCCACCTCACGATAGGATGTAAATGTCCAGTTCTTGAGGAGGGCTGGGTTCACATCATGGATTATTTTTCCAAGGTCTCAGGATCCCAGAGTTTGTAGATCATGGAGCCCCCATGGGAGGGGAATGCCTCGTCCCAGGTGCATAGCTCCACTCATCCCAACATCTCCTCCAAGTGACACGTATGGTCAGGGTCTGTGCCCTCACGGCCACCTCAGAACACTTACTCACAACTCTGGTTCATTTTGCTGCCTGGATACTTCTGAGGATATCACTATAGGGGATTAGCTGACCAACACCCTATTTTATTAGTCTGTTAATGTAAGTTTAGAGTAATACACCTCAGATGTAGACAGCTTACTCCAACCTACCAAAAATATCATCATGAACATTTACAAGGTCTAAAGAATGATATAATGGTGGTGAAATTCAGATGCGTTACATTACCCCAATGTCTAATTTAGCCCTGACTCAGTCCATAGAAATATGGATTCCCCCACAGACGTAGTCTCATAGCTGCCTGGGCCCCATGTGCCTCATAGAGCTAAGGTGATGAGTCTGTCTGTCACACATCCTTGAAAGCCATAAAACACCCCTGAACTAACCATCTCTTTGCTGCGTCCTCAGAGAGCCGCTGACACTCACTTTGACGTTTTGATCACAAAACCTGTCTGCCACTTGTCACTGGATCCCCCTTCCATCATTAGGTCTCCTTGGTATATAGAGATTTGATGCTCTCAAACTTCTACTCCATCAAAGGCTGATCTTTGACCCTTCGTTCATACTAAGAAATACATGGCTGACAAAGGCTCAGACAGATGCTTATCCCAGGGGCAAATGCTCTCAGCAGCCGTCAAATTCCCTCGGTCAGAAGGCAGTGAACCACTCAGAGGCAACAGAGCAGGCAAAAGGCTAGCCCTGGTCCTTCCTTCCTACTGACTGTGTGACTTTACATATATTATAAAAACTCCCTTTGATTCTCAGTTTCCTAACTGTAACATTGGAATAATAATAATAATAATACCTCCTTTATAAAGCAGTGGTTAAATGAGAGCATATATGTAACAGCACAGTACTTGGCACATAAAAAGCTGTAACGGCAGCTATTTGCTATTCTTTATTAAAATCTTGGAAAGTAAAATTTCAGACATCAGTCAATGACTCATGGAAATATTTTGGAGCTTAAGGTCTTTGTGAAGTGAGAGGGAAATGGAATGGAGTTTAAAACACTGGGAGGAAATCCCTAGCAGAGGAAGGCAGAAGTTCAACGTCACGGTGTCCCTGTGATTGATTACCGTTCAATTGTGGGGTAAGCCTCAGTTAAGTCATCTGTCAAATGGCAGTAATGATAAGGTTGCTATGATGATTAAATATAATAATGCCTATGGATGGTTAACATAGCATCACGCACGTAAGCCTTGAAAAGTTTAGGGTTCTTGTTGTCATGGTTGTTATCACAACCTGTCTTCCCCATGCCAGGTCCTCTTGCAACTCTTTACTCAGGTCAAGCTTCCATGTAGAAAGTGCAACCTAGCTTCCTAAGCACTATTCCAGGATTTAGGCTGGAGCACCTCTCCCCAACCCACAAGGGCCTGTCCCTGTCGCAGAGCATTTACAGCCAGCTAAGAATTACTCCCACAGGTTTCTGGGATCCACTCCTTGCTGCCTCCATGTGGCTTTGTCATGTGGAAAGGCAATGTCATGCTATGCACAGACAGGGGACAGCTCCTTTCCTTTCTTACAAGGGGTTTGGTGGTAGTCTCACCTCGCTCTCACCTCTCATTCCTGGGATGGTCACAAAAGCGAGGGAACCATGGCCCTTGAAATGAATTTATGCAGCAACAGGTAAAAGGAAAAGGGGCCCAGAACTTAGCTTTTGCCATTGGTCTTGCCAGAAAGTGCTGGACTGGGACAGAAAAGCAATCCCAGAGAGAAGCGTCCTCTAGCTTCCTTGGACTCAAGGAGAAGTAAATTGTAGGTTGCCTGATTTGTGATCAAAGCTACCGAAATTTATAAAATGTTCTGAGGATGTTTCTGCCCATGTGCTCCTAAGTAAACCTATAAAAATGGAGGAATATTTTGGTTCCAACAAAACTGGTGATTAGGACTGACTCCTACTGCCAAGGTGAGGTCTGTCTTAAAGCTAACTATTCAGCAGGTGTCACTGGCTTCTCACTGCACTGTTCTGGGCTTTAGCAGGATATAAGGACGTTTAAGACTTGGACCTGCCCACAAGGGACTTAGGAACTGACCGGCAGTTCTTACTTCATTTTAATTCCAATGAAGCCTTTAGCCTTTTGGGAAAAAGACTCACTGGGATGAATCTAATACCACAGGGCTGGCTGTCAGATGGATTCTTCTATGACCCGGTGGCCTTGGACATGAAAAGGAAATGAAAACATTTCATTATGAGATTTTCTTCCCCCCCTTCCGCATGTTTCCGCCGTCTGCCCCGCCTACCCTCCACACCACACATACACATGCACACACACACACACACGCACACACACGCACAGGCAGTTATAACCAGACGCACATATACACACATACATACACCCACACACCCCACATGAAAGAGTGAAGACATTGCTGAAGCAGCTGCAAACATTCAAAAATTGCGTTACCTTCCTGACTCAAGTATCCATAGAATCTTAGCATTGAAAGAATCATGCGAAATCATTCAGTCTTTATATAGAGATATAGATACAAATTTTGAAAAAGAAGGAAAAAAAGCCAGAAAGGTAGCAGGTGAAGTGCCTTGTCTAAAATCAGGGTCATCGACCAAGCCCAGCTCAGGTCTCAGGTCATTTCTCTTTTTCACTCTTTCATCAGCTATTTCACAAGCACCGATTTTGTGCCAGGAGCCGTGCCCGGCATCCTTGATACAAGGTAGACAAAAACTGTACAGAGTTCCTCCCTCACAAGGCTTACAGACTAGTTGGGAAGACAGTGGCAAGAATCACACAAAGGAATGGGCGGTTTCCACTCTGAGAAGTGCTCCATGTGAGAGATCCACATGCCATTGGAGAGGGGGTCCTAGGGGGGCAGGGATGGTTCCTGGAGGAAGGCATGATTCATTTGAGAGCGGAAAGGTAGGCAGGAGAAGGAGAGATGCCCCCCAGATGAAGGGAAGTCTCCCGTCCTCACCCAGGAAGATATTTCCGACACTGGTGTGCTGAGGCGGGCTCCGACAGGCTCTCACCTGATCCTCCGCGAGCTTCTCTTCCCAACTCCACACTCAGTGAGGTCACACTGGTAGCTTGAAATTAGCCACGGTGGGAGTATTTACACCCCAGAAAGCAGCAGATGCTACAAATCAAGGTCCATCCCACTTTGGAGAACCGCCTTTACCAACACACCATGGGCTCCAACTACGTTCTACCTGCTTCCTGCTGTGGACAGCACAGACCCTGCCCTTTAAGCCAAATGCCTGTCCCCTTCCTGCAGAGACTCTTCCAAGAGCCTATTCCCAGAAAGGCACTGTCAACAAGTGACTGGGGCCTTGGGGCTGTTTATGTCACACCCTGGGCCATCTGGCTTCTAAGAAAGAGCCCGTTCTTGTGGTCTTCGTCAGCCCCTTGCCATCTAATGATATTTATCAACCACCTCTATGAGACACTTGGTCAGGCAGATCTCCGGTCAGGCTTTGACCCCTCAGGAATTCGGGGCCTGGCTGAGGCTGCTAGGCTGACATTGTTCTTCCTTAATATAACTCGGGCTGCTCGGGGCACAAGAACCAGGGGCTGAACGCTCAGCTGAGGGCACGAGATCAGGACGTGGCACCACTGCTGTTTTTCCCAGTCTGTTTCTAGGCACAGGAAACACCAGGTGAACACAGGTCAGAGTTCACAATATAGATGCTTTGGTCAAGTTTTAAAAACAACTGATTCTACTATCCTTGCGCCTTCGCTGTCCTCCCAGTTTTCTAAACGGATCTGCCAAGAGAAAGAGTGAGTGTTGAGTTCTTACAAAGACTGACAGGAAGCAAAGCAGGTGGACATGGCAGAGGTGGTGCTTTACAGTGGAAGTACCTTTGTTTCCAGGGCGTGTGTGCACCTGTGTGTGTGTGTGTGTGTGTGTGTGTGTGCTTCTGTGTGTCTGCGTGATGTCTGCTGTGCACATAGAATATGGGCTCTGGATGATGGTGCAGGTGCAGATGAGGCAGTCAGCAGGGCTGTGAGATGCAGAATCTTGGAGGAAAAGACCAGCCATGGGGTCTGCCTGGGAAAAGAAGCTGGACACTCTAGATGATTCCCTCTTATCAGCTCCCAGCTCCCGGATGCGAGCCCGTGATGCTCACACTTGGCTCACCCTGGGGAAGGCACCCGCTGTGCTATGGAAACTCAACCGTTTACTAGCTTAACCTTTCATCAGATTTAAAGGCTGGGTGACACCAACCAGCAAGTCTCCCAGCCAGGATTTTCAGTTAGAGCCAGGCAAGAGTATGCAGGGAATAATTTAGGGGGTCCTGTGTAGCCACCCAACGTTATCTGCCCATAGCACACTCTGGGCACCACCCCTTAGGTGGACTGTGGGTCTCCAGATGGCTTCCCTTAAAAGCAAAACCCAAATGATCAGGGCAGCATTACTAACACCTACTCCTGAATTAGGTTCTCAGATGATCAAACTGCACACGCAGGCTGGCAGTGGATGCACTGAGGGACAGAGGCTGCCCAAAGGGGATGTGGGGGGAAGACCAGCAGGTGGGCTGCCAGGGTGGTAGGACATGGTGATGCCGCAGCAGTTGCTGTTTGTAGGTGCTCTGTATTTAGAGCACAGAGGAGATGATGAAAGAGAGAGGGTGGCTGGAGGCCACAGATGTGCCAAAGGAGGTTGGCACAGGTGAGCTGCCCACAGTAATGCAGACGAGAGGCGGGTGGATGTGAAGACAGCCCCCGGCTGCTGTGCAGAGAAGCTACATCCCCTTGCTGTTCCTCTGCTGACACTGCCTTGGAGTCCAAGGGTACCTACTGACCCTTCTGGCAATGCGCCATAATTCCAGGGTCCTGACCCAGATCCCGTGAGTCAGTGAGGCAGTCGAGAGGGCAGCCCTGTCCAGCCATCCGTAGAGGGACTGTAGGCGGTCCCCATTCTCCACGGCAGTTGTGCAGGTTGTGTCCTGTATCGGGTATCCGGCCGAGGGGGTGAGTGGGAGCTCTGCTGATGGAAGGGCACCTTCCACTAATTCACACAAAGGCTTCACGGGATCTGGCTGCAGCCTGCCCCTGGGAAGCCCCCCTGGGTCCTGGAACAGAGGCCACGAGAGAGGATGGGAAGCCCAGAGAAGGGGGAAGTTGTGTACCGTGGGGCCAGGGGAGGGGCAGCCTTTGTGGGAGGGAAAGGTGAAGACTGATGCTGCCCGCTTACCATCTCCTAGAGCAGCACAGGGTTATCTGTTTACTCCATCGAAAGCCACACGGTCTGAAGATCAAGGGATGTTTTCTTTATTAACAGTGAAATAACTCACGAGTTTATGTTATCATGTGCATTGTCTAAATATTGTTAAATAAAACATCTTATTGCCAATAATTACCCAAACATTTCAGTGACACGGGACTCCTGCCAGCGGCAGGGATGGGATTCCAGTTCGACAGTGAGAGCCAAGCGTTTACTTTGCCGCACACAGTCACTTGACTGGGGTCTCCTGACTGCGGCTCTACTCAGTGGAAGCTCTTTATCAGTCCCAGGTGAAGAGAGCTCGGATAAAGTGCGAACTATTCTCTGTGGTCAGATCCCAAAGTATGTGGGTGACAAACACAGCGGCAACGTTTCCTTGAGTGAGTCCTGTTTTCCATATGTGGGAGGAATTCCAGACTTGAGAAGTCTGCATCCAGACTTCATAGATTTTTTTGTTTCTAATTGAGACAACACGACTAACCATAAAGAACAATACCAGCCTGGCTTCTAAGCTCCGAAAGGCTCTGGGTCACAACTTGACCTCCACAGGGATTGGACAGGCTCCAACAGCAACTACTCTCTCTGGTTGTCAAGCCGGACCACAGGCTCCACAAGAGCAACTTTCTGTTGGCTTGTGGAGTGTGGAGACAGAGCAGATGTGTCTGCCTGCTAATGCACTGTGGGATGGAGTTGCTCTCTGGGCTTATTGAAATCAGATGCCCAGCCCTCAGAGCTGCCCTGCAAACACATGGTGGCTCCACGCAAGCGTCATCACATTGGAAAATTACAAGAGCCATGACTCCACCTACTCACCCCCGTGCAAGACTCCATTTTTACCAACTGGGCAAGAGAAAGGCCTTCCCTCCTCCATTACACACTCCGAGGGGCCAGGCCCATGCCAAAATAAAGTACTTCTAGATAGCTAAAGTGGTATGAAAATTTGAGTACCAAAGACAATGCTGCAGGATGTGACCAAAATGTTAACATTGGTTATCTCTGAGTAGTGGGATTGGAATAAAAAGCATGATGGCATATCGGGAATTGTGCATACTTGTTTGAGAAAATTACACTCAATCCCCAAATAATATTCCACTTGTTACAAACAAATCCTGAGGTTATGGGGAAATCTCTTCTCTTAATATGCAATGTCATTTGAGAAAAATACATCTTAAAATGCTAGTTAGTTAATAAACTATTTCAGTTGCTCTAAGATTTAAAAGTTTAATCAAAATTGTATTGACTCTCTTTGAGATTTTCTAGGTTAAAATTACGTAATCTGAGTAAAATATTGTTAGAGTGAGTTTGTTTGTTGGTTGTTTGATTTTTGAGATTTACCTAAGCAAATATATATACTCTGGTTTCCTCCTCTGTACAAAAACCAAACAACTCTACTCATAGAGCTATTACGAGCATTAAGTGAGATAATCCATTTAAAGTATTTACCACAGTAGCTGGCACATGTAAGATATCTGATAAATTTTAGCTATCATTAGCCATATATATATATATATATTTGCAAAAAAATATATATATATATTTGCAAAAAAAAAAAAGAAAGAAAGAAATAGGTTGGCAATGAGCAGATATCAACTGTTTTCTTTTTTGAATTTATCTGAGATACATGAGTGTGAAACAAATATCTAGGGCCCAACTCAAGTCTTCCAGCCTCCGTCAGGTCTTAGATCTCATCCCAGTTACTCCTATAAATAATGCATAATTTGGTGAGGCAGAAATTTAGGACTGAAAGGAGTCTTAGAGATAATTGGTCCAGACCATTTTACAGATGTAAAATGAGCCCAGATGTGTGATGACTTACCGGATGTCACTAACAAAGACCAGACCAGACCCTAGGCCCCTGACTGTTTCCTGACTGTTTGTGCATCTCTTTTCACTCTGACAGATGTCTTCTTGGTTTCTCTAGTGGTTGATGTGTAAGGATACTGACTCCCCACTGGTGCCCTATACTACTCATAATATCACCCGGCACGTAGCATAGCCCCGGAGGTATAGCAGGTATTTGATAAATGGTTTGCTCAATGCAACTCAACAGCAAGTTTGCAGCCTCTGATATGCCAGGTGTATGCTGGACAGTATAAAGGATAGGAAGCTAAATAAGACAGAGTGACTGCTTTTGAGAAGCTTCCTGAGACTGACCAGGGAAGGCACAGAAGGGGATGAGGGGGAGGGGGGTCTCAGAGCAGGAAGACTTGTTTAATTTCATCTACAGAAAAATGAAGGTCAGAAATTGAATCACGTAATAAACCTCAGTGAGTTAGTTCTCCAGGCTCCTTATCCCAGACAAACTCCAAATCTCAGTATTTCCAAAATTTACATTTACGGCTCTTGACCTCTCTCCTTTACCTCCAGATTTCCATATTAACCGCTTACTTGCACTCTTGTCCAATAGGGATCTCAAATTTACCATGTCCATACCAAACTCTTGATTTTGCCCTTGAAATCTGCTCCTTCCCTGGTGTTCTCTATCGCAGGAAATCACAGCTCCATCCTGCTGGATGCTAAAGCCTTGGAGTCATTCTTGATTCTCCTCTTCCTCACTCCTCCATACCCCAGTCCATTCGGGAATCTTGTTCACTCTGTTCCTTCAGTAGATCCCACTCACGGTGTCTTCCCACTGCCATGACAGCCCTGACCATTACCACCTCCTGCTGGATTGTTACAGGGGCCGCCTCACTGATCTTCCTGCTTCTACTCTTGGTCCCCACTGTGCAAGCTCAGCCAGAGTGCTCCTTTTAGAATATATCAAATCAGGTCACTTTCCTGCCCAAAGCCTTTTAATGGCTTCTTCTCTCCTTCAGAATAAAGTCCGAAGCCCTCACCAAGGTCCATAATGCCCTAAAAGAGCTGTCCCAGTTGCCTCTCAGATCCCATCTTCTGCCACTCTCCCCAGGGATCACTCTGCCCCAGCCGCAGGGGAATGTTTGCTCTCTTCAGCCGAACACGTTCCTGCCTCAGGACCTTTACACTGGCCATCCTCTCTGCCTAGAAGGTTTCTCCCACATTTCTGCATAGCTCTCTGCCACACTTTATTCAGATCTCTGTAAACATCACCTCATCAGAAAGACCTTCCTGTCACAAACTAGCACGTCCCCAATTTGTAATTCCCAAACCCTTATCATGCTTTGTTTTTTTCTAGCAGTTATCACCAACTGACATTTTCTTGGTTATTTGTCCTTTATTTTCTGTCCATATCCACTAGAATTTAAGGTCCTTTAAAGCAGGGAACTTTTTCACCTTGTCCACTACTGCACCCCCATATCTAAAATAGGGTCTTGGCAGGTAGTAGGTTCTCTACGTATTTGCTAAACAAGTGAATTAACAATATGCTGTCATTCTGTGTTTCAGTTTAGCCGTTTGTGTACTTATCTCATTTCTCCAACTAGACCAGTCCTATTCCCCTCTGTAATTCCTGCAATCCCTAGCATGGGGTACCTGCACGGAACAGGTGCTCATCACATGTGTGTTGAATTAAACTGAACAACTGCTAAGCACGAGCCACAGATTATGTGACTTAAATCCAGTTCATGTCATCTATAAGGGGCGCTATGCCCAGAGGGTTTGTTAATCTTTCTGAGAGATGGTCCCAGTGTTTCTTTATAACTTAGGCAGCAACTCTGGGGAGACAGAGCAGCACAAATGGAGCTTTGTGTGCTGGAGAAAACAGAGGTGCAGTCACAGCAGAGCGAGCGTCCCAAGCCAAGCTCTGGGAAAAGCAACAGAAGCAAATGTGACCAGAGGGCTGACTGGCCCAGAGCCACCAAGGTCAAGGGTCTGTCTTAGAGGGCAAGGGTATACCATACATCCTCCACAGAACCATGCAGACAAACCTTGGTGAGTCAGACACACCAGGATTTTGGCTCCTGTCTGATTCTGCTACACTTCTACAGGACTTGACAACTTTGTTCCTCAACTTGGGAATTGCATCCATTTGTTTGTGGTATGACCCAGGGTCTTTCTGCAGTGTCATCCTCTGGACCCATGCCCCCAAGCCCTGATACAGATGAGGATGTACTATCATGAGGCCCATTCCGAACAACCCGCTCCTTTGGAAGGAATCCAGGTACAAAATTCAAGGCTATACATTGGGCTAGAACATGACACAATGTACTAGGAATCATTTTACAAATTTATCTTAAAAGCAAAGCTACTTGCAGAAACGGATTTAACTCTGCCTTCAACTGTAACCTCAGGCTCAGATGTTTAAACAGAAATAATTCACAAAATGTGTCACTGTCTGCTTGTATTTTCTCCCAATGGCAATAGAATATTACTCAACTCCCCAATTCACCATCAATTATTTTTAAACTGCTTTGTCTTTTAATAAAAACCCTTTGGGATCTGGAAGACTTGTTTCAAAAGTTGATTAGAAAAGGAAAAACAACTGTACATTTGAAAGCTATATTAAAGTTAAAAAAAGAAACTTTTAATAAGGTAAAGAAACAAGATAATAGGCATTTTTGCTTTTACCTTTTTAGCGGATTGGTGCCCATACGTGATCCTTATAATTGGAAACTATGTAAGGAAACCCACCAAAATCAAAGCAAGTGCAAATTTACACAAAACAAACAGCAGCTGTCCCAGATCATCTAGGGCTCTGGGGCCAGCAGTCTGCTGAGAATTTATCAAGCCCAGTTGAGCAGTTCAGGGCAAAAGACATTAAAAAAAATAAAAGTACAAGCCCACTGGGAATATTAAGAAAAGACTCATCCAAAATTTTAAAAAATGTCCATCCAAGGCTTAAGCCATTACATCAGGCCAAGCAGGACACTCTAAACCGGAGAGGCAAAGAGGCCACTTATGAGAACTGCTCAAGGACAGCATAAAATGTATTCCGGTCTTTCCTTCACACAGCTTGGTTTAGAGGGACAGGACTTCTTTTTTCCTCTCTCTTGAAAATCCCCAAATCACAGTTTTATGGGCTCCATTATACTGTGTTCGAAGCACTGATCAATCCAAGAAATGATTTTCTTTGGATAATTTAAATTAACTAGTCTCAAAGTGAATTTCTTGGTGTACTGATTCAAATTTATGTCACCAAATCTTCAGTAAAAAATGTTTCCATGATCAAATAAGTTTGACCTCAGATAAGTGAATCCTTCTAGAGATTCCCAATGCATACTAGCACATGGAAAGCTCTGATTAAAGAAAGCTGTTTCTAACCCAACAATTCCCAAATGCATTTGACCACGGAACCCCTGTTTTATCAAATCTCTTTTGACATCCCAGGGGTGGGAAACACTGATTTTAGACATTCCTGTGATTTCAAGGCCAAGATCAAGGTCCACTTCCTGTTGAGATCATTCATTCACTTATTAAATGGACATTAATTTGTTGGCTTCTACAAACCAGGCTCTGTCTAGACACCAAGAAGAAAGTGTCAAGGTCCCTGCACTCTTGGTAGCTGTCAGTGTAATGGGAGAGGTAAACACGTGAAAAAATATCAACAATTCCATGAGATTGAGGCTTCTCTGAACCCCGTCTTTGCTAACAGTCCGTACAACACAATTTAGAACCCAAGTTATTCACTAAATATTTCCTGTGCTCTTGTCTCATCTCCTCCCCTATACTGTTTATTACTTGAGGGTTAAGCTTGTGCTTTATGCTTGTCTAGTATTCTCTCTGATACTGAGCATGGAATTGGACACATAGTAGGTCATCCAGGGAATACTACTTGATTGATTAAAGACTAAACTAGATGACCCCTGAGTCCTTTTTAGTTTTGCAGAGTTTCTAAGAGTTTTTCTCAAATATCGGTACAATCCTATGCCTGCAAAATTATGGTGAACCACAAAAGCATTGAATAATTCATTAGCTTTAGTTATCCAGGGGCTGTCTTGATGCCATAGAAGTAACAAAATTAATGGCCCTCCTGGAGCTGGCCCTCCAAATAGGCAAGGAACAGCAAACCAAAGCAATTTACTGTGCTTATAGACATAGCTTAAGTGTTAAATCTTAGTGATTGACCTTGTTATCAGAGAACAGCCAAGTTTCTGATTTTACATGTGGGAATCCTGAGGCTCAGAAGAATGTTCAGCTATTCACTGTAGAATTTAATACAGATTAGGGTTAGCCACAATTGGTAACACTAGGGGAGTTGTTAATTTCTTGCTGGCAATTTCACTGTAAACTCCCTTCATAAATTTCAGATTTGAACTTGGCATTGTCATCTAGATGCACATTTATTTGATTTACGTATGCTGAGTGGTTCCTCGTCACACAATCAGTAAGCAGACAGCACCTCAGATACTTTATATATTTGAGAATTGTTCAGAAGCACAGAAACTTAATGTCATAAGTGAATAAGGAAGTGAATGTAGTGGGGATAAGTTACATTGGGTTCTATTATGACAGGGCAAGGTTTCTCAACCTCAACACCATTAACGTTTCAGCCCAGATGATTCTTTATTGTGGCAGGTGGTCCCAAACACTATGGGATGGTAGCAACATCTATGGCCTTTACCTGTGAGATGCCAGTAGCAATTCCCCACTCCACTGTGACACCAGAAATGTCTCCAGATGTTGCCAAATATCTCCTGGGGTGGGGTTTGGGGGTCACAATCACCCTTGCTTGAGAACCACTGACTACAAAAGAACCCCTGGTGATTAAAGTCAGTGCCAGACTTTTTTTTTTTTTTTTTCATTTTGTGGATTATCTGTTAGTATGTGCCCAGAGCATGGAAATCAATGCTTACTGTGCTTTAGAACTAGATAATTCCTTTTTTCTAGCCTGTGTGGCCTGGGACAAATTACCTAACCTCTCAGAGTCTCAGTTCCCTTGTCTGTCTGGGACGTGCAAGTGAGCCACACACTGATAAGCCTCTAGTGTTATTCCTGGAGAGGGGCAGGCATGTGTTCAATGTTCGTGCTACCCTCCTCCCAACCTTCCTACCCCTCTTCCCCCCAGCCCCCTTCCCCCAAGCCTGGGGTGAACACAACCAAATAATATGCCCTACAAATAGCTTGGTGGTTTCTTTACAATTTTTTCCTTCCATAGAACAGGTAATCAGGAGCTGCCATTAAAACCAAACCTTATGTGAGCTTTGGGGGAACAGAACCGCCTAAGTCCACAATAGATGAAGGAGAATCCGAGTTCCCAACTATTTGCATATGTATCCAAGAACTTCCAAGCATAGACAGCGTGTCCACAGACATAGAAACCATCCATCAGTTTCTTATTCTGTGTTCAATGCAGTACAACTGTAGCTTGAGTAAACAAAGAGGCTGCTCACAGACTGAGCATGTCCCCCACCTGCAGCCACCCAAAGTCAAAAAATAAACCTGGTGGCTTAGTCAGCAACACCGACTGCTCCTCTGCAGAATGCAGAAGCCCAGGCTCGGCACCTTGAGGGGAACATGAACACAGAAACAAATCTGGTATCACCTGAAACCTGAAGGGTTTACAGAAAGAACATAAGGAAAGGTTTATGGACCTTATTTTCATTATAAAGGCATCATAATGACATTATGAACCATTTGGAAAATGGGGGAGAAGGGAAGGAGATACCCAAAGTTCTAACACTCAGTACAACTGTTTTCATTTTAGATATTTACTTCCAGGCCTGGTTCCTGTGCGTGTGTGATTTCCCTTGGCTGCAATGATCTCATACATGGTCTTCCCTAACCCGTCCCCCCACTGCCATTCCACACTAGATTATAAGCATTTATCCTTGTTCTTACTGCCTTCACAGTTTTCATATTTAATGACTACACAGAAGTTCTAGAAAAAGATTTTCTGCCGAGTAACTAATGAACTATCCCACTATTGAAGAACCTTGGCTTCTGATTTTGCAATTATAAATAATTGAGGGAAAAAAAGCCATGAGTATAGCTCTTTCCTTCTTAGGATTATTTTTGTGGGATAAAATCTCAAAAGTGGGATTAATAGGTGAAATCTATGGACATTTCTACAGTTTTAAATATACAATTGTCAAACTTTTAAAATATGTTATTCTGATTGTAAAAGCTCTTTGTGGCTCATTGCAAAATATTTAGAAAATACAGAAAAGTATAAAGAATAAAACATGGGACTTCCCTGGTGGTCCAGTGGTTAAAACACCGTGCTTCCATTGCAGGGGGGCACGGGTTCGATCCCTGGTCCGGGAACTAAGATCCCCCATGCCACAAAAAAGAATAAAACACACTCACCCATAATCCTTTAACTTGACTACTGCTAACATTTGCTGTATTTCCCTTCAGTCTTTTTTCCCTGTGTTCATCTTTAATATCTGCATCTATCTAAAATTTGTTTTATTTTAATATTATCCACCTGCTGTTAAAGACTATCTACCTGTCCTCCAGCAGGGCTGTGTTCTAAAGTCAATGTATAAGGGAGCAGTGAAGTGTAGCCAAATTTACCTTCAAAACCCCTTAGGAAGTCTCCATGCTGAAGTATAACAATGGCTCTCAATAAGTTTAACCAGCTGGTTTTTCCTCCAGTATGGGAACAGACTGCTCTTTCTTCAGTGGAGCACCGGATGTAGCTGGCTTGCAAAGAGGCCATATTGTTTAAAACAGACGAATCTTTCAGACCAAATCTGCCCAGGCTCACAGAAGGAGAGGTGGATGGGAACTGACACTGATGGAAGAATTGTATCTCCACCTCCTGTGCTGGTTTGGTGGGATTACAGAAAGACTCACTCTCACTATTCACATTGTTATTCATTTTCTCTCTTTCTCTCCTTTCCTTCCTTCCTTCTTCCCTCCTTTTCTCCCTCCCTCCTTTTATTTGTTCTAATTGCTGATAATTTACACAAGCTTAATACTCTTATAATGAGAGGCTATTACATTTATTCAGCCTGAATTGAACATGGCTCGTGACAGGGAATTCTACCTCAGCTGGCAGCCGTTTCCCTTTGCTGGATATCGTTGGCAACCTAGTGTTGAGGTAGGACCCGCTTCTCTTCCATTTCTGTGCTTTCGTCCCGGTTGTGTCTCCTGGAACGATGGAGGGCATCTCTTCTCCCCTCCCTGTGGAAGCTTTCCTGAATTTGTGACATCGTACTTCAACCATTTTTATTATGGGGTGGTTTCCAGATGCCCCACCCTCCTGGTTTGCCTTTAACGTTTGCCTCACTGAGAAGAGAAGGATCGTGGGTCTTGGGCAGAGCCCGTGGTTTCCCTCAGCTCCTTCACTGACTGGCTGAGCAGCAGTAACAGGGGAATGGCAGTGCCACAAACGGAGTGGCGGAAGCACACCTCCAAGACAGCCTCTCTGCAGCTCCAGCCCCAGAAGCTTGCATCTCAGATTTGTGGATGACACCTGGTGAAGCAGCGATGCGAGCCCAATGTGAAATCCAAGTACATCATCATTTATCTGTGTTTGTATTTGGTTAGGGGTTTTATTAATGACAGAGGATTTTTTTTTTTTTTTTTTTTGGCGGTACGTGGGCCTGTCACTGTTGTGGCCTCTCCCGTTGCGGAGCACAGGCTCCGGACGCGCAGGCTCAGCGGCCATGGCTCACGGGCCCAGCCGCTCCGCGGCACGTGGGATCTTTCCAGACCGGGGCACGAACCCGTGTCCCCTGCATCGGCAGGCGGACTCTCAACCACTGCGCCACCAGGGAAGCCCAATGACAGAGGATTTGATTAAACAAAGTTTACACTATAACCAAGTCCAGCTGGATCTGTGCATCAGTGGGAAGCCCCAATTCCCCTGATGTTGTCCTTTCGCCCTTTTCACGCACAGTTTATCTTCCAAGGCGTTTTCTCTGACCCTGATAGCTGTGAGGTCACTCAATCACGTTTATTTTAAGGGCCGGTCTGGCATACCCAGCATGGCGGCTCTGTGATGAAGGACTTCTGTGTTGAAGTCGCTGTGTACCCTAGGGTACGGCCTTACCCTAACCTATGGAGCAAGATCTCTGTGTCGTTCTGCCAAGACAATGCTACCATTGGGTTTGGGCTCAAATTTGGAATTTTTCCAGCAAAAATCATATTCTGATAGACTGTTAATTGAAACATCATCAGAATTATCTTGTACGGTCACCAGAAGACAGATCGGTGAAATCTGGGTTCTTCCGGGGGAGTTGCTAATTATAAATGGCTCTGATTACCTTTTGCTTGGGCTATTTCTCCAGGGAAATCTAGGAATCACGTCTCACCGGCACAGGCTGAAGCGTGTGTCTGTTTGTGACTTGTGCGGGGATTTCTTCCCTCTCACTGGAGCTGAGGCCAAGGCCATCTTCAAAGTCTTCTCTCAATCTGTGTGTCTTTCTTCCATTTCCTTCTTCCTCTGGTTCCCCTCTCCTTGCTTTGCCCTTTGGGTCCCCCTCTTCACCTTCTTTCACTTTGCCCACTGCCCTCCGTCATTTTCTTGCCCTCTCTCTCCTCTCTTTTACTGCCCTTGTACTTCCCCCCACTCTCCTCCTCTCTCAAGTGCTTCTTACTATATAGTTCCATCTTTCTCATTCCCTGTCTTCAGTTTCCCTCTATGATGACATCAGATTTCCTAAGGGCAGGGCGAACCCCAGCTCACTGAGTTTGTCCCAGTGCCTGCAGGCATTGGGCTGGTCTGATTCCATCTGTTCAGAACTCATTCATTCATGCCACAAACACTCTTCAAGCTCCAAGCTGATGGGAAACGAGAAAGGCGTTTCTCCCCGTCCCTGACCTGGACCCAGCCCCAGGCTGGCCCCTAACTGAAAGCTGCAGATCCTGCACCAGAGCCAGGGCCATCCTCAGTGCCAGCATTACTCAGATCCCCCATGGTGCCCAGTGGGGACGGGGCCAAGCTGCATAATTCATGGCCAATGTCCGCCCTTCTGGTGTGTCTGCCAAAGAGTCGCTGTCAGCCTGTAGGTGACAGCTATTGCTCACTGGTGAAGAGCCTTCTTATGATTTGCATTCTTCCTGCTCACGCTTATTCTTGAGACATTAGAAGACAGCAATCCTGTCTCTTTCAAAGAGAGTTTCTGAAGGCTGTAGGCTGGTGGGCTAAAGAAGCTGCCAGATTTTCACCCCAGAGCTTAAAATAAAAACCATTAATCTGCTGCACACAGAGAAGCATGATTCCTAATATTAAACCATTTACTCAGTTCAATGTAATTCAATGTGGCAAATCAGAAGGAAGTGCTTCTCTTCTGCCTAGCGTCCTATCTGTTTTTATAGCATGAGATTCTCAGCCTTCTTGCAAAAGACCATTTCATTTACTAACAGTGAAAACAACCGTGTCTTCCTTAAAAAAAAAACAAAACAAACCAACATACACACACACACTCGCACACACAAACCACTGGTGGTAGCTCACTCAACCCCTTCTCTGCCTTTGATTCACTCCTATTATATATATATGAAGTACTCACTGCTGAGAGCCTGGAGCCTGGATGGACAGTTGAACACTGATTGGGTAATTCACACAGTTCTGGGAAATAAAGTCAACAATCCACAGACTGAATCCACTTCTGGATGCTCCTCCACCAAGGACCCTTGACATTCAGTCTCTCTTTATTTCTGTTCAGAGTTGACTGTTTTCCCCCATCCCTCAAACCAAAGTTATAGCTTGGTAATTTCTTGTTTTAGAAAGTGACAAACACAGCAGGCAGAGAAAACACTGTATATTTTGGACTAAAAAATGAAATCATTAGGGTAAGTTTCTATTCCTGGTGACTGGAATTTTACCCTGGTTCTGATTAAGCACAACAAAGATATTATATGTGATGTTTTCCTGTAAACGTATGAGATGGTTTTCTATGGCATGTCCATGAATGGAAATATTTAACAGACTCCACTTGGCCCCATCAGTCTCTGGCTTGGTCTTCACACCCAAAAAGCCAACCAACAGAGAATCACAACCCAGCCCAGAGTGAGTAGTCCCTGTCTTGCTGTGTTTTTTTGTTTTTCGGTTTTTTCACAGTCTCACAATTAAGAGTAAATCTTATCCAGAAAATGTATGAGAGTACATGGAAGAGACACATTCCCATGTCTATAAATTGCTCAGTAAGGAACAACTGCACATTCTAAGCATCTATCTTCTGTACCTACATTACTGTCAGAATAGTGGGTCCATCCAGAATCTGTTCCTTGGTGGTTAGAATATTTCAGAGAGGAGGGCATTTCAGTGACTGTGGGCTCCCTCAGGTTGTAAACAAGGAGAGTCTCATGACAGAGAAGTAGAGAAGTCAAGGTATTCTATAGATAGGAGATCACCATTCGATTTTTTTGTTTTTTTGCAGTACACGGGCTTCTCACTGTTGTGGCCACTCCCGTTGCAGAGCACAGGCTCCGGACGCGCAGGCCCAGTGGCCATGGCTCACGGGCCCAGCCGCTCCGCGGCATGTGGGATCTTCCCGGACCGGGGCACGAACCCGTGTCCCCTGCATCGGCAGGCGGACTCCACCATTCGATTTTTAAAAGCAATTAGGTAAATTCAAGAATAGGAAATATGCAGGATCCCACCTATACGTTATCCATATCACAGAAGCAGAAATCGGCCATCAGTACAAAGCCCAGAGGACAAAGCTGTCGCTCCTTTGAACAGTCAGATTTGTGAGCAGTCTGGAGAACAGTGACGAGGAGTGACCACAGAGCAGCCCTGTGCTCTTGTCCTTCACACATCCACTAAGCACTTGTACTTCCCCACTTCACGCCGAGGGCAAGTTTCCTTATCTGCAAACTGGGGATAATACTGATCTCAGAAGATTTTTAATAAGTATTTAAAAAGATAATCTCTAGAAAGCCCTTAGTAGAGTATCTGGCACGTAATACCCAATAATTGTTATTTATTATTAGTGGTCGTAACTGTATTCACTTCTAACCCATGGTTTATGCTAGTGAAGTACTTATCATATTTTAATGCATCGTATTACACCACATTTAATTTTACACCTAAAATACAGGTAATTCCATCCTTATTGATGCCTCTCAGGCAGCCTAAGGGAGAGGCTTAAGGGGGCTCTTCGGGGGACTTCTATCCCACCCCCACCCTTTTGCCCCACAAGCCTAAACTCAAACTTCCAGTGTCTGAACAAGTGGATAAGGAAGAAGCACCCCAGGGAGCTAACCTTCTCCTGGGACACTGGCGGCCCTTCTCTGGCTGGCACAGAGGGGCCAGTAGGGAGCCACACTCGGGCTGGCCTTTAACTCCCAGGGAACTCCCCTCTTTCAAGTGGGAGCCAGTCACTGCATGGAGTCCCACTAGTCTGAGGAGTACCTCCTGGAGGCTGAGGGGAGGGCTCTGGGAGAGCTTTCCCTCCTGCAGGGGCCTAAACACAAAGTCAGATTGTCTTCAGATTATGAACAAATAGAAAAGCTCAAAGGTGGTCGGCAACAGTGGTGCACTGATCCTCAAACATTGCACAGGCAAATGGAAGAACCGGCCTCATTTTGGAGGACGAGGTACCTAGTTCCTTCTTTACCTTTTGAAGTATATGTGTGTTTATATATAACGTCCTTGAATAGTCATAGATACTCTTCTTTTGAGATAATTTTATCAAATCTAAACTAGATAATGTCATCTATATTACTGGAAAAACAAAGTTAACAACAATAACAAAACTCAGGAAAAAGAAAGAAAAAAATACAACTTCCAGAATGGGTGCTGGAAAATAGTATGATGGAATACACAGACGGAAAGCAGGAATATTGATTTCTAGACCCAGCTCTATTCACCACTCAGTTGAGTTATATGGAACATAAACAATTCACTTAACTACTTGGAAGAGACTAAATGACCCCCAGTCTTGACCCTCTTCTGGCTCAGCCTAAGAGGAGGCCTTGAGGAACACTGGTCAGACTTCCCTGCCTGACTCCAAAAAGTTCTTTAATCCTTTAGTAGTGGTGGTGGTGGTGATGCTGGTGATGGTAGTAAGGGTGATGGTGGTACTGATAGTGGGGGTGTGGTAATGGTGATGGTAAAATGGTGGAAGTGGTGATGCTGGTGGTGGTGATGGGTGATGATAGGATAGAGGAGGTTGTGGTGGTCATGGCGATGCAGGCAGCCAAGGTGGTGGAAATGACAGTCATGGTGGTGGAGATAGTGGTGGTGGTGGTGACGGTTGAACATAATGCTGCCATGCTCTATGGCTCTGAATAAGAGACTTGTATAAATGCTGTGATAGATTCGAGAAGTAGGCAGAGGGCGGTGGGGCACTTAGGTACTAGGACTTCATGAGCACACGTGCACAGAGCATCTGGTGCTGGTCTCTGCCTGTAACTACAACATGTGCATTTCGAGGTGCTTCCTCTCTTGGGGACAATGCAAGCAAAACAGAGATGCTGAGGCAGACATATACTGTTCTACTGGCTGTAAATTTGGGGGGGGGCGGTTGTTGAAAGGTTTTTGCTTGTTTTATGCTTTATTTTTAAATTTTTATTTATTTTTGGTTTTTATCCTTAAAAATGTTTCAGTCTGTATTTTGGGAATAGAGAAATCAGGTCTGCTGAAAGAAAGAAAAGTAGAAGTAATTAAAAAAAAAAGCTGGGCTGCAAGTCCTGGACACAGACGGGTGGACACAATGCAGGCAAAGAGGAGAGCCCTGCATACACAAAGTGCACCAAATCCGGTTCAGGCAGGGCTTAAACGTCACCGAGGCCGGGCACATTCACACAGGAGGGGTAGGTGCCCTGGGACAGAAGGTGAGGGCCAGAGCTGGGCCCAGAGGGAGCTGGGGCAGCCATTCAAGCACCCGCCTTCCTGGGGACAAAGGGTGACACTCTAGACCAGATATGGCGGGATGAGCCCCTGGAAGGCCTTGGAAGGGCAGCTGTGTTTCACAGACAGAGGCCTGGAGCCAGGAACTCGGCTGATTCACAAAGAAAGGAGTGAAATGCTAACAGATGGTTTTCATCATCATCGTGCAGCCTCCACCCTCATTCCCTATGTGTGTGCTCTGCTTTTTTCTTTCTTTGCTTCATCTTTTCATGGGTTGTAACTAAACAATGAGGTGATTGCCATCCCAGTGGATTGCACAACGTAACCAGTGGCTGGACTCGAGCATAGCTTTCTCCGAAGAAATTCTGAACTAGAAAAATAAGCAAGCTGGAAATAAGGAGTTTGTTCTGCCCAACACCTGTGTGCTTTTTAGTGCTTGTCATGAAGTCGGAATGAGGGGCTGCTGAGAGCTAAGACACTTGGTTCCTCAGCAGTGCACCTGTCGGCCCAGCAACGGGGCATTCTCCTTCTTAAATAAAACACCACAGCGCCAACATGAAAGGGGGGCTTACCCAGTTATCCAGGAATATAAATTGGGACCACTTGTTATTTACCAATATAGTATGAAATAATGATTTACTTTGAATAAACTGGTGCAGCTGTGGGAAGAGTTTTCAGTTCTGTTCAATAAACATTCATTAAGGGCCTAACCTCTGAGACTGCCCCATGGAGAGAAGAACACCCAAGACCTCCAAAAGTTAACGAGCCAGCAGATACCTAAATCTGTCCCAAATCCCTGGATAACTGAGCATAAATTTGACCATGAAGATACCTCCGTGTTTTATTCTCCTTGTGATCCACTTTCCCTGTTAGGCAGCAATCACCCTAAGCAAAGATGCTATTAACTGTACAGGGCCTGGCAAGTTTTAGTCACAGCTGGAGTAGCTTCCTGCCCCTGACTATGACAAGGCTGAAGAAAATGGATCATTTCAAAAACAAACGTCTGAGTTCGTTACTCAGCATCTTTGTCAGCAAATGACTGCAGATAATCATCCTGCAGCTGCCGACTGACTGTGTTCCACACTTGCTCAGACGGGGCCACTGAGCATGTGCCTGGCCAGCCATTCCAAAATGACTGGAATACAGACAACAACTGTAACACAAACAGGATTTCTTTCTGCCAGAGACAGCCAGACCAGGGCATGGGGTGGACAGGAGGCATTGCCTTCTGTTCTGCACCAAGCCTGCCAGTAACCCACTGCCTGATTATAGCTGAATGTCTTTAACGGTATTGATAAGAATAGCTAACATTTATGTATCACCAGCTAGGTGCCAGCCACTGGGCTAAATGCTTATTCTGTTTAAGCCTCTCAACAACTCAGGATAGAAGGTATAATTATTTTGACCTTTGAGAGGAGACACTGAGGCACAGAGAGGTTAAGTCACTTGCTAAAGGTCACACAGCTGATAAGTGGTGGGGCTAAAATGCAACCAGCCCCAGGCCTCAGGGCCTTGTTTGATGTGACCATCAAGGGAAGTGCAGAGTCACTAGTGACCCTTTCTTTACAGCTCTAACAGCCTATAATTCTGTAAAATAACAACTGAGATTCTAAAATAAATAGTTTTTATTTCTTTGAATCTTAAACATCTAAACTTACCTTTTGAGTGGCTGAGTGTCTGGTTTCTTTCTCTGCGTGTGCGGGGTGGGCGGGGGGTGATGGAGCAGGGAAAACTGTCTGTCTTCATCTTTGGAATTTCTAACTACCCACAATGTTCTGGGTCCCTGGAGACGATGCACTCTGTGGGTTCCTTGTTAGCTCTGGAGTAAATTTCCCCAGTGCAGGGTTTTGCTTTTGTTCATGATGTCACAGTCAAATAAAGCCTAAAAGAAGAAACACTAGAAGTTTGAGAATGTTCTGAAATATAATTGTATGAGAATCAAGTGACTTTAGGAGGACAGCAGGTTTTCATCTCCTCTGACCTTTCCTCCTGGGGTAATGAAGGAGCTAGATGAAACTCTTTAAAGTGAGCTTTAAAATGCCCATCAAATAGCCCCTCATTACAGTTAACCAGCCCGCTGACATTCCGACATTCCCCATCAGGCGTATATGACCTGTGTAGTAGGCGCCCACTTGGGGCTGGGATAGTTAAAGGCATACACAGGAAGTAGCTAAAACAGCCCAAAGACCCCGGACAAACACACACAGGGAAATAAATTCTTCATTTCCAGCTCTTATCTAGGTAATCCTCCGGTTACCTAGAATTCACATGTGCTGCATGCCTGGGCAAAGCTGGGCCAAGTTATCTCTTTCCTACTTTGAGTCATTTTCTGGGTGTGAAGTCAGCAGACAAGCCAGGAAATGTCAGCACGGAAGAGTGAGGGAGTTGTCACTCCAGGGGGGGTGTGGAGTAGGATGGCATCTGACGTGCCCTTGGGACTCGGTGTCCCCAGGATGTGTTTGGTGCTGGCTACCTGTGAGCCATGTTTCCTTTGATGCAGCGTGGTTGGGTTGCAGCAGTTTTTGCAGTAAGATTGAAGTCCAGCTGCTCAAACAGAAATGGCCTCATCTCATGGACACTTTGAGTAAGGGTGACCTTTTGCTGGGATCTTTACATTCAAGCCCCACAGCTTGTCCCTTATCCCTCTTTAATGGAAGGATGAACTGCCTGCATTTTAAAAGCCCTAGAACACTGTGTATCTGTTTAGCCAGGATTTTCCCGGGTCTTTTTCAGGGCTATGGATCTTTAGCTTGTCTTAATTTCTGAAGTTACATCTGAATTGCATTACAGACTTATGTGTTGTAATATTGCCTGACCTGTTGCTCGGGAAACATACCATACACTGAGAGGAAAAGGCGAGCCCAAGAAGAGCTGAGGACATTGAATCCTATAAAGCAAATGGAATAAAGAGCTTGGATCTGAGTTAGCATTCACGGGCAATGTTTTGTTTCCATTCATGTATTCTGTCCCAGGTGGGCATCTCGGTCTACAGTGGGCTGGGGGCCTCAGTAGGCGCTGGTATCGTTGGATGTAAACTTTGATTCCAACCAACCTGAGAGTCCCCCTTTCCCTCAATACCTCTTAGTCCCGAGTATTAGAACAACAGTCAGGAAAGGCCCAATGCAGAACTGAAATGGATCTTTTTCTTGTGGTTTAAGGATCAGCCAGTTGGAAATGAGGAGATGTTTTCTTCGGGTTGCAGAAGAGCTTGAAACTATTGGATTGTTTTTGGCACTCAAGCGTAGATTATAGATATATCATTAGTATTACTAAGCTGATGGGCTACACTACAAGGACTGTTATTTACTAGCATATTCTTGCAAAAATGTACTGCCCACAACTCTACAATGGAAGGCTGCTGTGTGTTTAGATGCCTTATCTTCTACCACATTCGTGTCATTGTAATTACCCACGTTACAAAAACCTCTCCGTGGTATTGGCATTGCACAGCTCATGCATCCACAGCTCATGAATCCAGTCGGGTAAATACCATGCAAATTGTGGCCTGCCACACACCCCAGAAGGCCACGCACGTTTGTAGCAAATGCTCTTTGATTCTGAAGCTCAAGGTCAACACCATGATGACTTCTTCCTTGAGCTGCCTCTCTGGGAAATACTAGGAAGAGTTTGTAATTTATCTGGGCATCTCCAAAAGAGCCACAGGACCATTTCTCTTTTAGAGAAAAGTGGCAAGGCACTTTAGAATTGTCAGCATTGAAACTTTCAAAAAGAATAGTCGTTTTGCTGAACCTTAATGTCTTCCTAAGTCCTTATTGCCAGATACTATTTTCCTATCAGATGTGCCAAAAAAACTAAACAGTTAAAACACATCAAATGATCTCAAAATGACCCAAACTGAATTTTTCCCCCCAAAAAAAGCTCCTAGTCAGCAAACCCCACAGTCATATTCCATACTAGAAAACGTCTGGTTAGGCTAAAAATTAGGAAAACAGACTTTCAATGTAAAAGATTTCAAATTTTCTTTGTGTACAGGCTCAGAGAAAGAACTAACAGAGGGGAGAATTAAGGGGAACAGTTACAGCAGTGAAAACCACAGCAACAGCACCAAAAGTTATTATTATGCCCTCAGCAACATGTTCTTAATGCCCAGCCTTTCTAGTGAGTTTTCCCAGCCCACAGAACTCCAGCAGGTGGAATCTAGGAGGAAAGAGGCTGCAGTTCACTCCAGCTGCTCTAGCGTTTTTGATGTGGTGTAAACTGCTCTTGGGACTAGCCGTTGTGTCCCAGCACCTGCGAGGAATGAGAGGTCCAAGAAGTCTTTTTGGTCAAGCATCCCCCAGTTTTTGGTACTAAAACTGTCAGCAAATAATCATTGGACTTAATAATAAGCTAACCATAGCTCCAACACCAAAGAACATTTTAAGTGGCATGCCAGGAGTAAAAAGAAAACTTTCCAACTCACAAATGTCAATTATATCTGGACAATTGCCGGGGGTGGGGAGGTGGGAAGGGGAGACAGGGGCAATATCCCCCTGAGAGTCTGCAAGCTATATTCTCACACCTTCTTGTTGCCTATGATGTGACCATACCTGCACTTTATATTTTCTGAGATATATTAATTTCTTGGTAATTCTTCTTAATTGCTAGCTCATCAAAGCCAGTGTCAAGTTTCCCATTCCTCCTGTACAGCTGTGATTCTCAGCCCTGGCTTTTGCCTGGGGTCACCTTGGGAGCTTAACAAAACAGTTTGTATTCTGAAATTGACCAAAAGATCATTGAGACCATATGAAAGTGAAGGGGAGGCTGAGACAAGTGTCAACAGAGAGGGCCATTCAAACACGCTTAACCTCAGGGGGTCTTCAGAAGATGCCTTAGCTCTAGCTGACTCAAGTCTGGTTGCTCAGGGGTTCTGGGGCGTGGTCTAGACATAATGTTGATCGTGAAATGGAAAGTTATAGTCAAGCAGGCACCCCACAGCAGTAGGCTGACTCTGGGTTATCACTCTCTCTCTGCCCTGGATCCCTCACCCAAGGGAGAGGTTGCAATTGCGAGGGGACCAGAATGGGACCCTCCAAAACAGTGATTCTTAAATTTGGATGTGCGTAAGAATCACCTGCAGAGATTAAAACTCAGACTGCTGGGTTTCACTCAGCATTGCTAGGCCTATGGTAGAGCCTAAGAATTTGCATTTCTAACAAGTTCCAAGATATTGCCAGTACTATGGTAGACCTCACTTTGAGAAATACTGCTTTAAAGCCTGAGACCCAGGACAGGCCAGCATTGTCCTGGTCTAGAAGGGGTACACCAGATTTCAATAGCATTCTTTCGTACCCTGTAAGAAGGAACAGAACACTGTCCTGAGATTTATTTCCATGCTTTTATAAAAGTGTGAAAACTGTCTAAGTGATTACCACCTGAGTTTAAGAATAGATACGCATTTGGGTTGTTTGTTCCTAATATCTTTGCATTAGAAATTGGTAATATTTAAATCGGATTTAATTTCAGAGCCCCAACCTCCACTAGCATAAGACTAAAATCAATGACAACAATATCTATGAAAATCACTTAGTGTTTCAGGATTCTGGGCCGGCAATTGCTCTCTCCAGTGGTAAACTACCTGTACCTACACTGAACAAGAGAAGGCCAAAGACATAGGATCTCAAGTATAGCAATCAGGCATCTAGATGTGGTTGGCAGGAGACCCTGGCATGCAAAAGTGGCTTGGCCCAGAGGTTGCAGATATATGGCCAGGGAACCCTTTGTGGTCCGTCTAGAGCTGATCCTCCAAGAAGGCAGGTCTGCCTAGGAGTTGTGGAATGTTTGATTTAGATCGACATTCTCTCTCCTTCTAATCAGCTGGATTGGAGGCCATCCTGCCTTACAGTGGAATATATAGAATATTTTCAAAGAGAGTCACTCCTACTTCCCTGATTGTCCCAAAGATTAAAGTGTAGGCCTTTTGTGTCACATAGGAAGGTACAGTCAGCAGATAGGTCACAGCAGTGAGCTCTGCAAGCTCCTAAGTACCTGCTACTGTGTAAGGCCCATCACGTACCTTTCTCACCCTCCCCCAAGACTCCCTCTTAAGCCATGTTGGACTTCTGGGGCTCTGTGATGCCTTTCCCTTTTTCCCTGATGCTCTCCTATTCATCCTTAAGAACCCTGCTCAAATGTTCCTTCCTCTATGAACATATGTCTCTGGCTAATCTGGCCAAATAAAACAAACTCCTCCCTCCACTATGTTTTCCATATCATGTCAGATATCTATCATACTTAACATATTGTGCTTTAAAGGCTGTTCATGTGTTTGCTTTCCTTACCTCTAGCTTACTTGCTCTTGGAAGTTGAGCTGTGTCTCATTCTTCTTTGCTTCCCTAGCACTTAGCACAGTGGCTGGTGCAGCGCCTCCAAGTTTAGTGTTTAATTAATGAAATAAATAAATTCCAGTGTTTGGACAGGCAGGAAAGCATTCCTTAAGCACTCAGTAAGGATGCAGGCTGGAAACACTAATGCCCGTAGAATCACAGGCGATCAGAGCTGGAGGAGACCTTAGCTATCATCCCTGCTGGTTCCTCATTCTACGGAGAAGCCTCAGAGATGTTTAAAGATACTTGGCAACTTACCCACAAATGAGAGCAAAATGGGCCAGGACAGAGCTCTGTAGATTCCAATCTGGTGATCAGTCGGGTTTGTCCAAACACCCAGCTGAAGGGTTTGTGGACCAGATCCTCTTCCCATGAGTGATGCAACAAGACCCTAGAATACTCACCTCTTGCTGTGGGGAACCTGCTATCCTCCCTCTCCTGTGCTCAATGCAACCCTGAGGGAGCCTGAAAATGGTCTTTGCTACGGAATCTAACTTTTTTTAGGGTGTTTGAGTAAGTGTTCATCTCTAGGCCTGAACCACAGTTGAGTACGTGTAGGTTTTTCTGGTACTTCTAGAGGAAAAATGATATTCTGAGTAAAGTGGGTCAGAAAGAGGAATAGTAACATCTCAGTCCTTAATTTCATAACTTCTAACAGCAGGAAAACCACCCAAGGCCCTTTCTACTCCCTTGTCCTCCAGCTCCTCTGTGTGATCAGGGACTTGGGGGCCATGGTGGCTTCACTGACATTTGCTTCCATAGCACAAGATGAGAGGGGGTGTTGCAGGAAGAAGGGGGGTGGGGGTAGCCCCCCACTGGGAAGAGGCATGATGGGAAAAGGGGTTTGGGAGTTGAAAAGACAATCTAGACAGGAAGGATAAAGATGTCATTCTACAACCTTTTTGGTGGGAGAGCTACCCCACCCTATGACAAGTTCTGCAATAGACATAACCATTCATTCATTCATTCACAAAAAATGTCACGTAACCCTCTAGCTTAAAGCCTTCCACTCCCTTCCCACTGCCCATAGGGTAAAACCATAGTTCCTCCCTACATCTTTCTACCTCTCCAACTCATTTCTTTGGTCTCTTCCCTACAGGCTCAGCATCTTTGACTTGTTTCTACCCCAGAGCCTTTGCACTTGCTGTTCCTTCTGCCTGGAATGCTCTCTCCCCCATTCCTTCTCATCCTTCAGATATCAACTTGAAGGCCACTTCCTCGGAGAACTCGCCACTGAGCACCCTGTCTACAATGGCCCCTCACTACACCCTGCTATCACCCTCTATCCTCATACCCTGCTTACCTGCAGGGCACGTAAAGAATCTGAAGATGTTTATTCACACAAGACTATAAACTCCACAAAAGCAGAGACCTTGTTGATCTTATTCACTGCTGGGTCCCTAGCACCTAGGATAGTACTTGGCACATAGTAGAAATACGTGCTCAGGAAATGTTGAATGAATGAATGAAACACCTACATATACGAGGTTTATGGAAGTAAAAGAACAGACACCTACCATTGCTTCTAGGAACTACAACCTAAAATTGAATAGAACTTTTGCATCAGCTCATTGCATCAGCTCCCTAGCTCCTGATTCGTAAAATGTGACTTTCCTAAAATCTGAACTCTGAGATTGGCGTCCTAGTTCTGTAACAGCTCTCTGTTATCTATCAAGTGGTCAGGTTGCCTTCTTTGCCACCATGACTTGTTCTAGATTCTCATCAAAACACCAACGTGTTCTCAAGTGTCAGGACTTTTTCTTCTGAGTAATTTACCTTAGTTATGCTGGTCCAGAGCTGGGTCTACTGTATCTGCGGGTATAATGTACAGAATAATTCCATTTCAATCCTGGATTAGGGGCCTGCTAGAGCAGGACTCTGATGTGGGACTAGAAGCACCGACACTGCGTGTAAGATCAGCCATAGACTGTGTCCAGGCAGAAACCAAGAGCCCTGGCACAAGAGTGAGAGGCAGGTGCTGCCGCAGGTCTGTGCAAGTTCAGGCCCCTGGCAATTTTGGTAGCTGAGCTCTGTCTTCTCCTTTGGTCCTGATGCTGGTAAAGTCCCAACACTCAAGAAAACAGGGTTTGGGACATTCCTGGTGGCGCAGTGGTTAAGAATCCACCCCAATGCAGGGGACATGGATTCGAGCCCTGGCCCGGGAAGATCCCACATGCCACGGAGCAACTAAGCCCATGCGCCACAACTACTAAGCCTGTGCTCTAGAGCCCACGAGCCACAACTACTGAGCCCACGTGCCACAACTACTGAGCTCGCGTGCCTAGAGCCCGTGCTCCGCAACAAGAGAAGCCACCGCAGTAAGAAGCCCATGCACCACAACAAAGAGTAGCCCCCGCTTGCCACAACTAGAGAAAGCCCGCGCGCAGCAACAAAGACCCAATGCCACCAAAATAAGTAAATTAATTAATTAATTTAAAAAATAAAGAAAGAAAGAAAACAGGGTTTGTTGTGTTGGCCCCTCCCTCCCCTCCTGCTTGGGACACAGCTACCCGTCCACTAGAGAACGTAGTGAAGAGCCGATCTAATGCCAGCTCTCTCCTCCCACAGAGTCCTGGCCCGGGGTCGTGCAGTCCAAGGGGCTGGATGGCATGCTGGACCCAAGCTCAGCTCAGCGTCTGGGCCCAATAACAGCTTTTCCGAAGGAGCAGCTTTCTGTCCTGGCCACACTGAGGTAAGCACCCGAGAGGCATCTGGCTCACCGAGGTTCCTAGCTCTAGAGCTGCCAGGACAACTGGAAATGAGCCCCAGGCTGAGGATGGGGCCTCAGTGCCAGCTGTTAATCAGCAGGGACCCGGGTGGCTCCTAGTGACCCAGCGCATGTGGCCCTCCTAGCTCATCTGGAGAGGACGTCGCCCATGCTCTCAGGCTGGTCCCCATGGCTTCCAAGGACATGGCAAGAGTCTGAGCCACACACCTCTGAAGGCACAGAACACAGGGTCTCAAATAGACAGTGCCAGTCAGACCCTCCACACAGCTCCTGGTCTGTCTGAGCAGGTGATCTTATGAGATTGAAGGTCCCTGATCACTCTTCATGCCCTTGGCCGTGGAGTGGAGGGTGGGGAGAGCTCCAGGTCTGAAGACAGGGGTGAGTTCCACTTCCACCAGGCTTCTGCCTGTGGTCAAGTTATTTACTATTACTGTCTCTGTTTCCTCCTCCTTAAAATGGGAAGAATAAGACCCACCTGCTAGGTTTGTTGTGATGGGTAATGAGACAATTAAATTGATCGTGATGTAATTATGATCTCTCCTCATTCATTTTAAGATGTGTCTCTAAGAATTCAGACCAGTAGATTCTGTTTCCATTCCATCCTGGAGTAGAGAATAAATCCACAGGTGCCTGCACCTGCTAGTGCTTTCTGGCTGCATATTTCTATCGTGGGCATTTTAAGTGCTTTTGGATCAAGTCTGCCTGATGTCTAGAAACCCGATAAATAAGATATAAAACAAGTAAACGTCCAACTATTCCCTGGAATCTGGATTTATGGCTTCAGGACGGTAAAACTCACAACCTGTTGAACAGAATTTTCATTTTGATGTTGGAGGTTGAGTAAACGCAGCCCAGGGCCCATCAATTACAGTCCGTGTGTGGCCTCAGGCCTCTTGCCTCTAGAGCAGCTGAGGCTGAGCAATGCCAAACGCCCACGTGCAGAGCCGGCCACTCACTAGCTGCATAACCCCAGGTCGCTGAGCCTCTCCAAGGCCCATTTCTCTCCTCTCTAAGGTTCAAGGATTGGACTCGATGAGTGGTTCTCAAAATGTGGTGTCCAAACCAGCAGCATCAGTATCACCTGGGAACTTGTGGGAAATGCAGATTTTCGGGCCCCACCCCAGACCTACTGAATCAGAAACTCTGGGGGTGGGCTCGGCAGTCTGTGGTTTAACAAGTCCTCCAGGTGACTCTAATGCACTGAACCTCTGGCCTTGATCAACTCTGACGTCCCTTCCAGTTCACGCTTCCCCATAATAAATTCCGCCTGGGAGACAGATGCTTGCAGAGGAGCTGGAGTTTATTCTGTCCGTGCCTTTCTGCGCTGCTGCCTCAGGGATTTCTCCCTGGGAAGCTCACTCCGTGCAGGCCCCAACACCCAACTGAGTCCCAGGCTGAAGACAGCAGCCAGTTTACGTTGCAAGTGGAGGCCAAGTGTAAAACAAGAAACGATTCCTGACCCGGACTCGTAATGTGGCGAGTGAGATGGAGGAGGAGGCTGGATTTCCTCAGCCACGAGGATTTCCTCTTCTACTAACGCTTAGTGACCCTGGTTCGCTGATCTAATCTCTAGCCTGAGAATCACTAACAGCTCACTCTCGACACTCCTCCCGCGAAGGCAGGAATTCTCTCTCTCCCTCTACAATGCACCTCCAAAGGCACGGTCGCCGGGCCCCCCAGCGCCATCAGCTGTCCTGGCCACAGAGGTGGACCAGTTGTTTAGCTCTGCCCAGCAGCTTCATCACCTATTCAGGTGAGGCCAGAACCTGTGTGAAATCATTCACCTGGTGCAGGAAACTCCTCTTATTATTGGAGTGTGTGAACCACTGGAAAGCCACAGAATGTACCTTTGGCCTGGGAGAGGGTGAAGAAAGCTGGGCGGACCTTGAGTAGATGGATAAAAGGCCCCTGACGGGTCCCTCAACTTTTAGTCATTTATCTTCCATTCTGGTGGGAGCAGAACAAACACAGAACATTCACACGTTAAACAGAACATGTTCCATCATGTGAGCTCCTAACTGCATCTTCCCCAGCTAATCATCCCGCTCACAGGTCTCTGCTTAGTGAAGCCCCAGTGAGGACTGTCATCTCTTCAGAAGAAAGGCTTCAAAGGTTGTTTTAAAAAATAAATAAAACTCCTCCCCTGGTTCACGTCAAGGAGAGAATGTTCTTTTGTAGACAGTGCTTTGTGCTTTCAATTACTAGAATAGAAAACACACTAATTTTTCTTTTCTTTCTTATCCACTCATGACTTTTAAACAAAAGACTTTTTTTTTTTTAAAGATTATAGGGGCATTCTGTTATGAGTAAGTTGATTAAAAAAAAAAACCTTTTACTCTAAGACCCAAATGAGAGATATATTTGCAACATTTTAAAATCTCAATGAAACAATAAAACAATCTCTCCACGATGCAAACCTCCAATGTGATCAAATGCCACCAGGTACCACAGGTTATCTGGACAGTGCAATGAGGAGTAGCGCATTAGGCTTTAAGAATTCTGTGTAGTCAGTTGAGTAGAACCAGCAGAATTCTAGGCAGGGCAGAAAATTTTATACTTGCTTAAACCCAAAGAGTGTCAGAGTTGGAAGACACCTTAAACATCACCACTCAGATGGAGAAATTAAGGGACACAGAAGGAGGAGACTTGTTCACACACTCACTGACTCTTAAGAGGTGGAGCTCCCTGCGAGGGCTAGGTCACGTGCACACGACAAAGATGGACAGGATGCGTTTCTGCCTCCAGGGACTTTACCCTCTAGGTGGGAGGATAAGAGGGGAATACATTGCCATAAAAGAGCATTAAGAGGTGGATGGACCTAGAGTCTGTCATACAGAGTGAAGTAAGTCAGAAAGAGAAAGACAAATACCGTATGCTAACACATATATATGGAATCTAAGAAAAAAAAATGTCATGAAGAACCTAGGGGTAAGACGGGAATAAAGACACAGACCTACTAGAGAATGGACTTGAGGATATGGGGAGGGGGAAGGGTAAGCTGTGACAAAGTGAGAGAGAGGCATGGACATATATACACTACTGAACGTAAGGTAGATAGCTAGTGGGAAGCAGCGCATAGCACAGGGAGATCAGCTCGGTGCTTTGTGACCACCTGGAGGGGTGGGATAGGGAGGGTGGGAGGGAGGGAGACGCAAGAGGGAACATATGTATATGTATAACTGATTCACTTTGTTATAAAGCAGAAACTAACACACCATTGTAAAGCAATTATACTCCAATAAAGATGTGAAACAAAAAAGAGATATTTTTTATCACTTCATAGCAAAAAATCCATGCTCATCACTATATCGAAATCAAGGTAATTATTAGTTATGCTTCCCGACCTTATTATTTTATACATTAATAAATAAACATATATATTACTATATCTCAATCTTAAAAAAAAAAAGTGCATTAAGGAAATGCTTTTAGAGATGGAGAAGGGAGAGAACTGGTCTCTTTGGAAATAGGAAAAGCTCCCCAGTGGAGGCGGCTATTATGGTGGGTGTTAAAGCCAACAGGAAGGACTCTAACCAGCGGAGGTGGAGAGCAGAAAAGGCACAGGGAGGGACAGAGGGAAGAATGCCTGGCACAAAAGAGTTTGAACCAAGGGCAACAGGGGGGAAGCACTGCCTCTGAGGAATTCTGTTTGCCTGGAATGCAAAATATGTGAAGGGAGTAGAAGGAGAGCAGGGTCTGTCTGCCAGGCTGAGCAACCTAGTGGCATACTAGACAACCACTCACCACTGGATCCTTTGAGCAGGGTGATATGATCAGAGCACTTCTTTAAGAAGTTAAATGGGGCAGCCAGGGATGGTAGGCATTGGGAGAAGACAGATGAGGGTACAGGACATCAGCTGGGAGACTGTTCCATGACCTGAACCGGGAACATAGAGGTGAGAATAGAAACATAGAGGTGAGAATAGAAAGTATAGTTTCAAGAGATACTACTAAAAAAAGAGAAAAGAGTGGCTATATCTATATGTATAACTGATTCACTTTGCTGTACACCTGAAACTAACACAACATTGTAAACCAACTATACGCCAATAAAATTTTTTTAAAATACAAATAATAAAAAAAAGATGCTACTGAAGCAGACAAAAAGGGCTGGATGGAGGTCAAAGAGGAAAAAGAAGAGTCCAGTCATGGGTTGAGGCTTGGAGCTGGTGAATGAAGGAATGGTGGCTCCAGTAACAGAAAAAGGAAATGCAGAGAAACATGTTTAGGAGGATGGGGAGAGATGCTCACAAGAGAGAGTAGCTGTGGAACTAATTCATAAATCATCAAGTGGCCCCCAATGGGGCAGCTTCTGTTGAGTAACGAGGAGGAAGGGGAGAATGATGATCCTAGTGAGGATTATGAGAACAAAGATTTTTGTTTTGGATGTCTTGCATTTAAAATGTCAGCATCGGGGCTTCCCTGGTGGCGCAGTGGTTGAGAGTCCGCCTGCCGATGCAGGGGACACGGGTTCGTGCCCCGGTCTGGGAAGATCCCACATGCCGCGGAGCGGCTGGGCCCGTGAGCCATGGCCGCTGAGCCTGCCCGTCCAGAGCCTGTGCTCCGCAACGTGAGAGGCCTTTGTATCGCAAAAAAAAAAAAAAAAAAAAAAGAGGATAAAATGTCAGCATCCATGGGGAGTTGCCCATCAGGAAGCTGGGGATTCAGAATGGGCTTTCAAAAGAGGAGTTGGACCAGAGATCCTGGCATGGGCATCAACTGCACAGAAACTTCAGTTGACTCCTTAGAAGAGGATGAGCTCACCAAAGAGGGGACTCCAGAATGAGGTGGGAACCTCTGGTAATTGGAAATAGGGAGCAGTATGTCCCTTATTACCATCAAAATCCTACATTTTAATCTTTTAGTCATTTCCCTATCCAAATTCTAAGTGTTACTAACATGGATATAAAGGGATGAATTTCCATTTCATTTCTTCTCCCTTCATCTACCTGATGAGAGATAATGTGTACTGAGAGGCAGAAAGAAATGAAACAAGAAAAGGCAAAAGCAAAGGGCTTGAATTAGCTGCCAACTGACTAATCAGCTGGACACTTATCTGCAGGACCATTAGCCAGCACAACCAGTGATGGTCGAAAAGTCAGATGTGTCACTGCTTCCTCTGCATGGCTGGCTGGAGAACTGGAGCAAACACAAACATTTTCCCAAGTAACCAGAGAGAGAAGAATTTGGTGGTTTTATTCTTGGTATCTCACCAAAGAGCTGTCTATTTCCTGCTGAATAGAAATACATTACAGAGAAGAATGCATCACTTTAAAACAGATTAGGAACGCAGCACGTGGTCACAGGCACAAAATCCAAAAGAAACCAGGCATCATGGTGGAAAGAAGGCAGATGGTGAGCTGCTCTGGCCATACCCATTCACTCTCTCATTCATTTTCCTTACAGAGTTTGAGGACCTACTACATGCCAGGCACTGCACATGGCCCCCGTAAATTCATATTGCACCGCTTCCAAAGTGCTCTCAGGGAGAGAGACATGTAAACGATTATCCACAGCATGCAGAGAGGCCGCAGGGTTATGCACAAACCACCATGGGAGACAAGGGGTGGAGTGACTAGTGCGCAGGTGGATGAGACAGGCTCTGCCCTCTGGGACCTTGCGGCCAGTGGGGAGACAGGCTCAAATATTAGTCTTGAGAAGAAGCCTGACAGAGGTAAACCTATGTGCTAGGAAAAGATATGTATGGAGTGTGCTTTGAGAGTGAAACAGCAGCAATATAACGGAAGAAAAAAAAGTCCTTGACCGCAGGACATTGGAATGACTCAGAATTAAATAGGTGTGTGAGCACCTATTTAATCCTAACAACAACCCTGTGAAATAGTGTTTATTGCCTGCTTTTTATCAATGAGGAAACAAGGGCTCAGGAGGATTAAGTGACTTTCCTCTGCTAACAAGTATCAGGGCTAGGAATCCAAACAAGTTTTCCTAACCCCAGAGGCAGTGCAGAGTTCTTTCCACTACACTGATTTAGTAGGAGAGAACACACACAGACACACACATACACACACACATACACACACACATATACACACACACATACACACACACACACACACACACACACACACTTCTGAAGTTAAGAACAGGAAGAGACGGCTTTTCGCTGGGGTGATCTGAGCAGACCTCAAGGAGGAAGTGGTACCCATGCCAGGCTGGAAGAGCAGGCAGGGAGCAGAATGACCTGTGGGGAGAGAGAGGGAGAGAGATCAAATTGGAAGTTTAACACCCTCTCTAGGGGATGCCTCTAACCCCACCAGGAAGATCTGGGGAAGCTTTCCAGAGGTGATGGCTGGTACACACGTACAGGTGTGCACAGGAGCTCACCGAAAGTGAGCTCAAGAACAGAGCTAGTCCCACAGCTAGTTGGCCTGGGGGGGCTGCTGGCGGGGAAGCAGTACAGTGCAGTGCAGAGCCCCATCTGGCACATGCTTAAGAGGGGCTGGCAGTGCCTTGTGGGGCAGATGACTTATGCCATTTGGTCTACTCTCACTTAAGATCAAATAATTTTTAAAAAGACGCACTTAAGAATGAAGGAGAAAGTGGGGGAGGAAGGAAGGATGGAAGGGGAGACTGGCTTAGTAAGGGGCCATGTTTGGATTCTATTTCTGGTCCGGTTTTTGTTTGCAGCTGTAGGCCTGTTAGTTAATTTCTGCGGATCACTTTCCTTGCATATGAAAGAGAGATGATAAATCCTAACCTAACTCACAGACTAATAAGAAACTAGAAGCGAATGCATTTGAAAAAGGCATCACTCACGCCAAGAGAAACCATTATCAGTATCACATTTATAGACGCGAATAGATGGCTGGTGGCTGAATAGACGGACTGGCTAAGATGGTCCCAGAGCTATGTTCACTTTTTTTGCCAAACATGGTGCTTCATGGGTTTTCAGTCACCAGATCTCAGAGCTGACCCGGTGCTACTGTCTGAAGAGGGTGTGTTCAGTGCTGAGGCTTCAAGACAAGTCCCCAGCAGCCCTGCCCACTGCCTTCCCAGGGGAGTCAAGCCGTTGGGCAGGAGACAGCACTGGGAGAGGTGTCAGAATCACTCCCCAGCCATCCTGTTTCACACAGGTGCACACACACCGCCTGCCCATGGCTGCCTCGCTGGCAGGCAGAGAACTCAAAGAATTCTGTAACTAGCACTGCCGAGTTCATACCACACCACTGGGCAGAATTTCAGGGGTTCCGTCCCTTCCTGGGAAAGTGCACCCTGTAGATGGGGTGCCCAGACACCCAGGTTGTCGGAGCCAGCCCTGTTTAAGCCTGTCATCCCAGTGTAACTGTTGTAGCACCGCCCTTCACTCTCAGAAGCGTCTCAGTTTGAATGGTCAATTCCAGGGTCTCCTTGCTTTTAGCCACCAGGAGAAACCTCCTCATCATCCTCTTGGGAGGTCAACTCCGAGGGACCCAGAAACTGCCCTTGCCCCACACCCAGTGCTCGGTGGAATAATCCTCACTTCTGTTTCATTCCAGGTGCACAGCGTAATGTCCATGTTGTTCTACACTCTGATCACAGCTCTTTGGATCGGCGTCCAGGCAGAAGCGCACACCCAGAGCAATGTCCCAGCAGGACACGCCATCCCCCAAGCCCACTGGACTAACCTTCAGCACTCCCTTGACACAGCCCTCCGCAGAGCCCACAGCGGCCCGGCAGCCGCGATAGCCGCCAGGGTGGCAGGGCAGACCCGCAAGATCACCGTGGACCCGGAACTGTTTAAAAAGCGGCGCCTGCGTTCACCCCGCGTGCTGTTTAGCACCCAGCCCCCACCTGCGGCCGCGGACGCTCAGGGTCTGGACTTGGAGGCCGGCGGGGCCGCCCCCTTCAACAGGACTCACAGGAGCAAGCGGTCGTCGTCCCACCCTGTCTTCCACCGCGGGGAGTTCTCGGTGTGCGACAGCGTCAGCGTGTGGGTGGGGGACAAGGCCACCGCCACGGACATCAAGGGCAAGGAGGTGATGGTGTTGGGAGAGGTGAACATCAACAACAGTGTATTCAAACAGTACTTTTTTGAGACCAAGTGCCGGGACCCCAATCCCGTCGACAGCGGATGCCGGGGCATCGACTCGAAGCACTGGAACTCATATTGTACCACGACCCACACCTTCGTCAAGGCGCTGACCATGGATGGCAAGCAGGCTGCCTGGCGGTTCATCCGGATCGACACGGCCTGCGTGTGTGTGCTCAGCAGAAAAGCTGGGAGGAGAGCCTGACCGGCCCGACAGCCCTCAACCTCTCCCAGCTCCCCCCTCCACACTCTCCGGCACCCCTCCCTACCTCAACCTGTAAATTATTTTAAATTATAAGGACTGCATGGTAATTTATAGTTTATACAGTTTTAAAGAACCATTATTTATTAAATTTTTGGAAGCAGCCTGTGTGCCGGCCCTCCAGTCATTTTGCCCAGGGTGACCATCTGCAAGCCTTGGGACGGAGGCTGCAGGGAGAAAGGTACACAGCACCCCCTGGCTTTCCCTCAGACCCACCTGTAACCCTCACTCTCCCATCGCCCCCCAACCAGCCTTGCCACGCTTCAGGGAAGGCTAACCGGGTTCAGGTTAAATTAGCCTAAGCCGGGTGTAATTAGGAAGGGAAGTCTGCTGGATTGCAACTTTGTTCTGCATTCCAGAGCCAAAGCTACCTAATCCTTGGATCATCCACCCCACAGCCCGGATTCCCGAGCCTTGATTGCCTCATTCGGGGAAATGTGTGGAGCCTCGTCAGAAGGCAGATCCCCGCCGCCGGGCACGGGGCTGCCTCTGACCTCAGAGGGGCCCAGGCTGGGTCCTTCAGGGACTCACCAGATAGATAGGAGGAGACTGGCACCAAAGACCCGTAAGCCCGGCTCATTTTTTTAGGGGGAGATCTGCTGTTTGCTGAAAAGCTCCCTGGAAGAGTTGTAACGAAATAATCTCAGGAGGCCTGTCACGGTAGATCTGATTTCATGTTAAGATTGCCTTAGTTCTAATGGCTGGCCCTCAATTTATCCCCCAGTGGCTTCCTGCAGAAAGACTCCATGACCCCAAAAAACATGAAGGCCTCCAACACTCTCGTCACCCATTCACGGCCCCACAGCCACTTCCAATGGCCCCAACGTCGGCCTAGAATCAGAGGAACCAGAGGCCGGCCTGAAACTAACTTTTTAATTCCTAATTGGGTGACTTCCACAAGTGACCAAAGGTGGATGGGGTCATGGGAACTGCAGAGAAGATGGTGTGGGGAGAAAAGACAAAGATGAGTGAGAACCAACACAAATAACCGGGAAAGGGGTGGAGGAGAGGTGGGCCAAGCCAGAAGGGAACACGCCTCTCTGCTCCTCCCTGACAGAGGGCACTAAACAAGAGGGAGAGACAGGGGAGCAGGGGAGGGGTGTGAGGGCAGGGAGCACGAGCAGAAAGAGGAGGAAGATGTGTCATCTTCACCAGCATCAGGATCCCCAGGCTTGCAAGAGATCCAACACCCTGGGTAGTTTCCTTTTTTTGTTTAGTTTTGTTTTTTTTGAAGCCGGGGATGTGCTTATTATCACTGACTGTATCAGGAGTGTCTTAGAGATAGCTGGAGATGACAGGGACTCCAGGGTACAGCCTGGAGCAGGGCTCTACCCATTCTCCAGCTGCTACCTTCCCCGGCAACTTTTATTTGTCTGTATTTTGTTTTGTTTTTTGTATATTCCACAAAGGCAAAAAACTTTCCCTCTTTAGGGCACTTAGCTGAAATGGAAATTTTGCTTTCCTACCCTTCCCCTTTCCCCCAGGGTAAAATGCCTATCTAGTTTGTGTAACAACAGGCCCCAATTGTCCCTCTGACAAAAAAAGCAAATGGCGGTATTCATTCATCTGTAACTCTCCCTGTCCCACGGCCTGCCGCCCCAAAATCCAATCCAAATAGGGCAAATTAGAAACATAGACAGCTTTGGCACGAGAGACATTTGATTAAGGTAAAAGCGTGACGAAATGGGCCCTGTTTTTCCTATCAAAGCTACTGCAATTGGAATAAAGATTTACGTACAAAAAACACCAACCAGAACATTCTGTGCTAAGATACTTGTTCAGATAAAGGCTGCAGGGAGGGAGTCGTCCCCACTGACCTGTGTCTGTGGCTTTTTCCTGGACTCCAGTGCCAGTGGCCTTGTCCTTCCCGGCCCCTCCGACAGACAGTTCCTGGGGGCCCTTCCTCCGAGGGCTGGACAGGCCTGCTGGGTTCTAGATGTGGGGAGAGAGGGCTGCTGAGGGAGGCATTCAGGAAGCTTCTGCGGGGAAGGGAGGCTATGTTTGTGAACTTCTACAACGTCGTGAAGAGTCTGGAGAACCACCGCCAGCCCTGCAGGACACTGGGGTGACCTGGACCCCACCACCTGCCTAGAGGGAAGGCAACCTCTAGCCGCTGAGGAAACACCGAGACTGAGGGTGGGGTAAGAGGAGGTCCTCCCCACCCCCTGAGTCCCCCCACTCCCCACCAACACCATAGCCTGCCCCAAAGGCAACATTTGCTCCAGGCCAAGCTCCGGAGTCCCAGCGTGGGAGCCAAGGTTTTCACACAATGCAAGGGAATATCAGTTTGGCTGGAAAGAGTCGGAAGGATCCAAGAAACCATCCGGAGCTGGGGCCTTCTCTAGCTTGTACCCTGCCCCCAACACAGTGGGGAGCTCTGGCTTCCAGACCCACCCAGGCTGCCCCCCAGAGGCCAGCCAGGTCACCACGGCCCCAGACATTCGAACACATTGAAAAAACAGCTCAAAACTGCCCGCTATATTCTGCTGAAGAGCAGCAGCTGCAAATCCCACAAACTTTTCCTTCACTTGCCTCACTGAGGTCTTCTTACCCGGGGTCCCCAAACACCCAGCTCCCTCTCCCCTCCAGCACGCCCGCCCAAGAGAGGAGTGCAGACCCTGGCTCGTACATAGCCTGACACAGCCCAGCCCTCCTAGCAAGGCCCATGCTAGCCTCAGCTTGAGGCAAGACTCCTCGTTCTGGGAGACAAGAGCAATATGGTGTCTGATTCTAGTGTATATTTCAAGTCTGGCTCTGTGACTTCCCCCTCCCTCAACCACAGCACCCGCCTGCCCTAGATCTGCATTCCATCCTAACGGGAAACCTACCACGGGGATACAGCTGTTCAGCAACAACCAAAGGGCTATTTTCATTCCCATGAAACATAGGAATGCTCCTCCTAAGTCTCACCACTTTCCCCTCAGCGTAATCTGCATTAGGGGCAGAGGGTCCGTCCAGCCCTGGAGCGCAGAGGACAGGGAAGGGCCGGGTGTTCTCGTCCCCTTGGAGAGAGGGGACAGTGAGGCTGGGGAGCAGACCTGAGTGGAAGCGCGTCTATCGAGAGCACAGGGGCCCACGCAGCAGTGACCCCGGTCTTCCTTTCACAGGCCTGACTGGAGCAGTGGGAGCCCCCAGGGCCCTGGTGCTGAGGAAGCCTCCCACTGTGATGGTCAGAACACTGGGCTTGGCGTCAGCTAGCTTTTAGGCTCAGCTCCCCCATTCCTATCTGCGCAACTTTGGCAAGCTCCTCTTTGACCTCAGTTCCTGCAGCTGTGAAATGAAAATAATCATTCCTAGATCCCAGAGTTGAGAGCATGAAGCAAAACCAACTATTTGAAAGTAAACAGTCATGTTCTATACAAAGGTAAGGCAAAGTAATTTACTCTGCACTTAATAATTTCTCTGTTAATTGTAAGAGAGTGACAATTATGCTAGTACTCACTAAATATATGTTTGTTGGCAGATATATAGATCGGGTAAAGGAAATCTTCTGACTAGTGGACGTCATGGAATACAGGTGTGGCACAGCCAGACCCCAAAGGGTAAGATCAAGAACAGCAGCTCTTCAGCCCAGATTCTGCTTGAATCTGGGCTCGGGAAGGCCACCTAGACTCTAGAGGTTCTAGTGTAATGGTTAAGAGCATGGGATTTGGAATCAGACAAGCAAAGTACTTCTGCTTAGGCTGTGTGACCTTAGGCAAGTCGCTTTGCTTCTCTGAGTTTCAATTTTTTATCTGTCAAATGGGGATAATAATAGTAATATACATGTGTGTAGATATATATATATTTACACACCTAAGAAGTATATAATAAATTTTAGTGTTGAAAAGTAGAGGTGGCTGAGAAACCCTGAAAGTTTGTTAGAATGGGGTGGACATCTTTCAACAAGGCAAGGAGGTTCGTGAACAGACAGCTTTACAGATGTATCACAGGTTCCTTTTGTGACAAGCAATGCTGATAGCGACCATCAGCATTTACTAAGAGCTTGCTCTCCACAAGCACGGCACTAAGCAGTTCATGTGGATTAGCTCTGAGCAAGCCTCTGGGTTCTAAAACCAAGACCACCTTAAGGAGAGCACCGGAAGGCTGTGCTTTCTGTTTGCGCGCATCACTGCCACAGAGCTGCTCCCTGGCTCTCTGGGATGTGTTTACTTCCCCAGCCCTTGGCAAGTTTATAAACCACTGTCTTTTTTTTTTTTTTTTTAACAGCTTTATTGGAGTATAATTGCTTTACAATGGAGTGTTAGTTTCTGCTTTATAACAAAGTGAATCAGTTATACATATACTTATGTTCCCATATCTCTTCCCTCTTGCGTCTCCCTCCCTCCCACCCTCCCTATCCCACCCCTCTAGGTGGTCACAAAGCACCGAGCTGGTCTCCCTGTGCTATGCGCTGCTTCCCGCTAGCTATCTATTTTACGTTTGGTAGTGCATATATGTCCATGCCACTGTCTTTGAGAGTTTCCACGTGTCAAGCACGTGGGCTCTGTTTTGCTCCAATTCACTTGCGTCTGCAACTGGAAAGCTCTGACCTTCTCAAAGTTCACCTGGATTTGTGGAGATGGCTCAGGGGCCCCAGGGCCAAGATGAAGATGGGTGGGCCCTCTCGCAGCAGCAGCCTGAGGAGAATCCCTCCAACCCAGGCCTGTTCCTTAAAATCAAGGAAGTGCTCCATCTGTGCTCCCTCAGCACCTGGCCCAACCTTGCCTGTGGCGGGCATTCAACCAGGGTAATTAAGATGGAAGTTAGCTCCCATCTGTTTCTCCACCACCACCCCATCCCATCTGTGCCCGCCCTGTGTCAGCAGTAAATGGGTTAATGGTCTGAGTTGAAGGCAAGGTCTTTCCTGAAGCCACTGCCTGGGAGTCATCCAAGCAGCTTTCCAAGGTTGGTGTCACGATGAAGAGCACAGACCGCCACAGTCAAACCCTGGCCTCACCACTAGCTGGGCTGGGTGATATCGGATAAGTTACCTTCACTCCCTGCACTTCAGTTTTCTTACATGGAAAATGCGGATGATGATGATAGCACCCACTTTGTTGAGTTGAAAGGCACTTAGTCCAGTGTGTGGCACATAGTAAATTACTGTGTTTAAAACTTAGGTAAATACACTTACAGCTATATATACATCGATGCCCACATATAGCCACAATATACAGATACACACACAAAGAGAGCCCCTGAGAGCTCTGAAGCAGCCAGGACATGTACATTCCTCACTCACACGCACCCACACACTGACTTAAAAACACAGAGCAACAGACGAATCACTGCAAATAAACCTTCTGGACGATGGCCACAGTGATAAGAAGCAATCAGGTGGAAAGAGTAAACCGGGGAAGACTTTCCAAAGGAAACAGCTTCTGAACTGTTTGGAAAAAGAAGTTGAGCGAAATTATTGTTTGTGCTGGGACTTCTTCCAGATCTACAAACAAGGTGAAACCCGAACACGAGGTTGCCCAGCTCTGGATGGGAGAGAAAGAAGAGCCGCCCCTATTCTCTCACCTCATTCTGAACTACAAACTGGCCATGGAACCAGCTTCTCCTACAAACACAGACCTTGGGAAAACTCAGAGAATAACAGTGTGAAATCCCGTGGGTGGACGTAAGGTCCCCGTATGCTGTCCACACAGTCTTTGTATTCAACCAGATGCCGAAGAGCTGGTCAAACAGCTTGTGAATATGGGGCTTCCTCCAGGCTTATCAGCTGGGTTTCCATGACTCAAAATAAGTAAGAAAAAGAGAGGTCCCCAGAGTGGGCACCATGCACTGCTGGCTCCAGGTACGGACTTGGGTTGGAGGCCAGCTCGATGCCCTGGCTGACATTTGGTGCCATGGCTAAGTGCAGTCTCCATCGGGCCTGGCAGCCTCTTTCCCCTTCATCTCGCCCTCACCATTCCTTTCACTTTGACATAATGAAAGTGCAACCTGCACACTGTCTAGAGGTTGCATATGATAATTAGAAACATGTGTCCGAGCTGGCATCCCTTCAAAGGACTCTGGAAATCGGACTTGGGCCGTCTTCTGATTGCAACAGCAATCCCCCGAGCTGGCTCTCCAGCCTTCACATTCTTTCAGCTGCACCTAGCGTTAACTCTTGCCAGTGGAAGACTGCTGCAAGCAGAGCTCATTCCTGAGGTTCTGCAGAGGCTGGCAGTAATGATTCCCAGGTACACAGCAAGGCTCTGGACTTGGCATCTAGGCAGGAACTTTTCAGCGATAATAGCAAGAATCAGCAGGCTTATTTTCCTTTTTGCAGAATTGGCACGTTGATGGGTCACCACCCAGGTGGGAGCCTGGGCCTTCTGGGGCACTGACTAGACTCTCAAGGAATCCAATGCTGGTTCCTCTCTGATCCAGCAGGGTGATTTTTGCTACAGAAGATACCAAAATATCTTTATCTCACCAGGAAACTCCAGAGGGAAATGCAGAATCAGTGGCACCTCTCCACTATAATCACCCAAGCTGTGTGACTGACAGGAGAGACTGAGGGGACTTATTCAGTTGAGCAGAGACCAACTGCACATCAATGACATACAGGTGTCTTGCTAGGCCCTGAGTAGACAGAGGGTAAGTGGGGCCCCCTGTCCTCCAGGACTCTATGTCTGAGTTGGAGGCTGGATAGAGGATTTTGGTCTTTCTTTCAGCTTTTAGTCTAGATACATCTGTAGCCACACACCCACAGCCCATGATAGCAGGCTCAAACACCCCCTGGTATTGGCAGCAATCACCCTGCCCCCTCACCTTGGCCTCTTCTTGCTTATTCCTGACCTCCTCTCACATCCTTACCGAGTTCTAAACCCTTGGCCCCAGGCCCCTGACCCTGATCCTGCCCTGGGTTCTCCAGGGAAGTGCTTCTCAAATTTTAATGTTCACCTGAGTCACCTGGGGATCTAATTCAATATATAAAGGATAGGAGGCTGAGATCCTGAATTTCTAACTAGCCCCCAGGTGATGCCCATGAGCTGCTCTGGGGACCACACTCTTGAGTATCAGGGTCATAGACCACATATGGCCTCCCCTTGGTCTAGACCTCAGTTCTCCATTGGGAACTTTAACCAGACTCATCTCTTTAGTTCTTAGAGTCCAAACTGGCCTTGGGTACAACAGTCCTGGCTCTGCTCCAGCCACTGGGAATCTAACCTCTGTCTTATACTCCTGAGCTGCTGTCCCACAAGGTCAGTGCTGCTGTCCTTCTTTGGTAGGGAGAAGTCAGAAAGGGGCAGACCCAACTAATATCATGTTGGGAAGAATGCGATGGGGGCTACAACCAAGTCTCAAGGAGGTGGAAACTCATCCCAAAGAGAAGCCCGGGGCGGAGGTAGGGTCGCAAGAGTCAGGCCTCGAAGCTGTATTTGGCGTTGAGACAGAAAGAGAGAAAGGCACCAGCCACACAGCACCAGGCTCATCCTACTTGTGAAAAAGTTAGTGACGAGCAAAGCACCATAATGGAGGCCTGATGCAGAGTCTTTCCCTCGCAAAATAAATCTGAGCAAGCTTCCTCTCCTCTCTGACCCTCAGTTTCTTTGTTTTCATAACAGAGAGATGAAAGTCATTCTCATCAGCGTCAGACATTGTGGACTGTCCTAAAACTTCCCAGAGGGGCTGTTTTTACTGTACCCGGGACAATTTACATAACACTTGATATAACTCTCAGCAATGGCTGTAAAAATGAAAAATGTCACAGTTAAATGTATAAAACAAGTAGCTCTCACCTGTCTCAGAGTTTGTCTCCCTTCAGCTTTAAGCAGATGAATTTCATAGCCAAACCATGTCAGGAGTCACTTCAAGCATTTGAAAACCTCAAACCAGATCCCTTGGTAGCCATATGTGGAGTTTCCACCTCTGGCTCTCACCGTTAAAGGGCAATATACAGTTTATTCACAGTTTATTATATTTGAAGAATATAATAACAACCAGTTCAATTCCTTCTCTCTTTAGTCGGCTCCTTTATGGATCTACAACAGTTGCTGCTGCCATTACAATCTCTTTTATCCATTAAGCAAAAATATCACGATTTTGAGTAAAATATCATGGACACACACAAAAAAGTGAGGCTTTCAATTGCCCTAAGAGAAGCTTTGCTAGGAGCAATTGTGAAGAATTCAAGCTACTTAAAGTTTATCAGAACAGATGGCCACTTAGTTCTCCCTGAATTAATAGTTGCTGGAAGCAACAGAATCAAATGAATGCTGTATGCATATACCAGAAATTGTATATTTAGATAACTCGGTGAAGTTCATTGGTTGGCATCATTCGGTGTCAGAGATTTGCAGTTTTAGGTCGTAAATATAGATTTATCTGGAAAATATTTTGTTTCAGAGATTGAAGTTTGTTTGGTTACTGTTGTTGGTTTTTTGTTTGTTTGTTTTTAAACAACATGATTCTACACAGAACAAGAGCCAGAAGACAAAAATGTGGGCAAAATTCCCTCTAAATCAGTCTTATTCCAGCAGCCTCTGGATTCAGTACAAGCAAGGAGTCCAGCTGGGAAAACTATCCGTTTGGTGTTGATTTTCTGTTTCTGGATTTACCTTTCACTTGGGTCATTTTCCTTATTTTTCTCCACATGTTCCAGGAAGCCTTCCCCCTGTGCCTCCTATTAGACAAGACTTCTTCTCCACTGAGAAATCACACAGGCATAATATTCATGGCTGGGGAAAGTGATGATAGGACAGAGGTCTATAAGCAAGAGGGCCCAACATACATCAAAGGGTTTGGATGACTTCTGGTAACATAACTCAAAATGCTACTCATTGAGAGATTTATTCTACATAGACTTTAATCATGGCTTTATTGGGTTGTGGTTTGTGTGTATTTGGTGAGTTATAGAGGCTTTTAGGAGGAAAAAGCTTTTCAATTTTTGTTATTCATTATAAAAGCCTTTGTCCTATGTAAAGCAATAAAGATGTGATGAAAATGGAATACCCAGATCCCAGTGGAATGAGGGGAGAGTGTCAGAAAAAGAAGGGCAATGTTTAAATCAGAATCCTAACTGTGCCACTAAATAAAGAGGGCTCTCAGTCTGGTGACATGTGCAGACCATCTGGACTACAGGGTGGATCTGAGTACTGTTTTCTTTGAACAAAGACATTGTGCACAGCTCAGGTAGCAAATAGTGATAGATCCTGGAGAACACACTGAACATCACTGTCCTTGACACACCCACAAAAGCTACATGTTATCTCTGCCCTACACTTCTGCCCCTTATTCACTGGAAAAAAAACAAGCACCCTGTTCCATTAGTCCACATTGGTCCAGACTCCTAATCCACCTGGTTTCTTTTGTTTATTTTTTTATGAATTTATATTTTGGTAGGGGAGAGGCAAGCATAGTAGGGTGTGTAGGGTACTAGTCTATGGAAGCAGAATTCCTGAGTTCAAATCCTGGCTTTCCCACCGACTGGCTGTATTAGCCAGTTCAGGCTGCCATAACAAAATACCATAGACTGGCTTTAACAACAGAAATGTATTTTCTCACAGTTCTGGAGGCTGGGAAGTCCAAGATCAATGTGCCAGCCAAGGGCTCCCTTACTGGCTTGTAGATGACTGCCTTCTTACTGTGTCCTCACATGGTGGGAAAGACAGAAAGAGAGTGGGGTGAAGAAGAGCTCTCATAAGGACACTAATCCTGTTGGGTCAGGGCCCCACCCTTATGACCTCATTTAACTTTAATTGCTTCCTTGAAGGCCCCATTTTGGAATACAGTCACATTGAGGGTGAGGGCTTGAACATATAAATTTTAGGGCACACCATTCAGTCCATAGCATCAGGTTTGTGGCTTTGAGCAAGTTGTCTAAGCTGTTTCTCTGTCTGTAAAACAGACAATTATATAAAATTGATAATTTTATCTACCCCATACCTTTGCAGTAAGCATTCAATATCACCTCTATAAAGTGCTTAGCAGAGTGTCAGTTGTCAAGAGCTAGTTTCACTCACATAGAAGCAAATTCTAGGACTTCATTCCATTAGGGTGACCAAGAAGGATCAGAGATTTGAGATTGTTAGGGAAGAATGGGGAACATGCAAACCAGTTCTGACTCTGACAAGGAGAGGCAGAAAAGGACACAAGAAAGCGAAGTGCTAAGAAAAGAGGATGTGCAGTCCACTGCTGGATGGCCTAGATGCTAGAAAGTTTCTCCTCGTATTAAACTAAAAATCTTTCCCCAACATTTCTACCAATTCACCCAAGTATTGTCCCTAGGAAGTGTTCTCTGGAATAACACATGGAACTGGCCCATGCCCGTTTCCATATGACAAATTTTTGAAAATAGCTATTATGTCCCCCACCTAAGTCTTTTATTTCCCAGGCTAAACATTCCCAGGTCCTTCAATCATCCCTGTATGAAAGGGTTTCCAGCCCCCTTACTATCCTGGTCAACCCTCTCTGGACACACTCTAATTTGTCCATGTTCCTCTTCAAATGTGGTGTCCAGAAGGAAATACAATACTCCAGATGTGGACTGGCCAGCACTAATTACAATAGGACTATTAACTCCTTTGATCCACATAGTATATATATCTATCAATGGAGCCTAAAATTACAAAAACTTTTTCAGCTCCCACATCACTCTAGATTTTCCTTTCAAGTTTATGGTAAATTACAACTGCTTAGTTTTTTGTTTTGTCTTGTTGTTTTCTCACTATTATTAGACCAGGACTCCTCCATCTCCCATTTTACCAGTGATTATTTAGCTTAAACACAGGCATGTGGCTTACTGACTAGTGAGACTTAAAGTCTTTGTGGGCAGGAACTATGTCTAACTCATCGTGTTATTTCAGAGCCTAGCACAGTGCCTGGCTCACTGATGTGTTAGCTATACCTTCTACCTGCTGTTCGCCACCATGATGAGAGCCTAAGGAATAAAGACACCAAGAATGCACCAGGCAAAAACTTGATCTTTACTCCTAATTATAGGTTTGGCCTCCAAATCCCTATAATGTCTCCCACCCTGGCAACCTGAACAGGAGCACCTTTGACCCTAGCAGGACTTCTGTGAACTCAAACAAGCCCATCTGATGGCAAACACAGCAGGGAAGAAAAAGAAAAGGAAAGAGAAAAGAACACAAGAGCAAACTGGAAAGGGGTGAATATAAGAGCATTTGCTCAGTCCAGCTCCATTTATAATTGCATTATTCCTTCCACTAAGAGCCCCACCCCTTCTATTTTGAGCACCCTGTGAGAGGAGGGGGAAGCCTTGAGCTCCCCCTAGAGGCGAGAGCATGAGACTAATAAGAGATGCTCAATAACTTGAATGATCACTGATGTTGGGTTCTATATGAATCTTAATCTCATAATCCAACATACTGACAGATCCTCTCACCTATTAGGAAGGATAAGGCCAACCTGGAGCTTTTAAAGAAACATCAACAAATGTGACCTTAGTCCAGGGAACTCATTGCAAACTCTCTTTGTCTGAGCACTAACTCCTTCACTTGGTTTATTTGCTTGCTCCTATCAGCTTTGGACCCCAGGCAGACTTCTACAGACTTGCGAGTCTTGTACTTGCTTAACTTGGACCTGAGCTTTCTTATTCATAAATTTGTTCATCCAAGTCAAGGGCTGTATAAGAACTGGGATAAGCTGGTGAGAAAAATCAGACATGGGAAAAGAAAAATCACCTTATGGTCTAGTGAAGGAGCAAGATATCCCACAAATAAAAGAAACTGCAACGATGATGAGTGTTACAAGTACAAGTACATGGGACCGTGAGCACAACAGAGGGGTTTGACCTAGTTGGGGAGGAGAAAATCATGTGTGAGGTAAGGGATGAGTGGGATCAACCCGGTGAGGATGAAAGTGAAGAAGTTTCCAGGCGGAGACAATAGCCTTATGCAAAAGGTCTGGTGGAGGAAAGCCCAGAAGGTCCTAGAAGTTGAAAAGAGGCCAGCATGGCTAGGACAGAACACAGAAGAGGGAGGTGGCAGGAAGACGAGGCTATGGAAGAGAGCTGCTTGGCTTGTCACCAAGACCTGATTCCAGATTAAGTCCGATCTACAACCAGGTTTATTTAAACTCGATTGTCAAATAACTCTTAATTCACCTTTTCCATCCTGTCTTCAAGGCTTTCATGAGCTACACTGTCAATGCCTTGAGGAAATCAAAATAAATTATGTGCGTATGATGACCCTGATTGGGTCTATCATGGATCTTAGAGATAGAACTTCAAGCATGAGTAGAGGGTTTTTGTTTGATTTTCTTATTTAACATGGAGTTTTTGAACCTACTGGAAAGCATAAGGAAGCAAGAAGAAGGAGAAACTATGGGTGCTAGAGAATATTTGATGTGGGTGAAAATCAAAGTCCTTCATGAGAAAACACTAGGTGCCTCTCTGATATCTTTCTCTGAATAGTTTCACCATTCCCTAAGGATAACATCATTCAGCTATGTTTTTCATTCGTTCAATGTTTTTCCTTGTTGGTAAGAAATCAGCTGGTGACCATGCAATTTTAAGCCCATTTTCCTTTCATTCCAGGACTATTTAACACTGGCTACAAATCTGTAACCCAGCGGTAACATCCTCTACTTTTATTGTTCTTTCATTTAATCATCATTCTTTCAACAAACACATATTAAGTTTTTACTATGTGCTAGACACTGAGGATAAAAATATGAATAAGACAAGAGTATTTGCCCTCTGAGAGCTCACAGTCAAGTGGGAAAACCAGGCATGATCCAATTAGTTAGTAATGGAATAGATATGAATATGATAAATGGTAATGTGAGGTGAGAGAAAGCTCTTAGCTCTGCCTACCAAGGCAAAGGGGGACTTTTACAGGAAAGACATTTGAGCTGAGCCTTGGAGCACACAAGGACAAAAGGAAGTCCCAGGCAGAGAAAATGGCATTTGCAAAGGCAGGGAGGCAAAGGAAAGAGTGGAATAGTGGGTAACCATAGGAAAGTGGTTTGGACAGAGTCCAAGATGTCCATAGGAGTCAGGAGAGAGATGAGGCTGGAAAAGTAGGTAGGAATCACTCATGATGAGTTTTGAACCTTGTTCTCCAGAATTTAGATGTTGTCCCATAGGCAATGGTAAGCCTGTAAAGCTCCGATTTTTACTTTAGAAAGATCACTCGGATAGTCACATGGAGGATAATTTGTAATCATGAAGAGTCAAAGAGAATTTTAACGCATCTGACACCAATGACTGGTTGGTCCATATACATTTGGTGATTTACATATGGTGCTACCTTGATTTGTTTGACAGAAAATCTAAACCTTAATGACAATCACAGGATCTCTGGAAAGACAGCTGGAGTTGCCTCCATTTTTCCCAAAGTGTGTTCCACAGGACACTAGTCCTATGGGGCGTTAGCAGGTGTTAAGTAGTGGGGAAAATGTCTGCCAATTATATCTAGGTTATTACCCATAGGGAGTAGAGTAGCCTTAAAGGTAAACCAAATGAGATAAAGCAAAGAAAGTGCTTCTGTGTTTCTTCAAGAAGACATCAAAGAAGATATATAGGTATAGGTAACTACAGACACAGATATAACCACTTGCTTTTCTTTTTGTGATGCTTTCCTTGGACTTGTGCTAAAATGGGCTGAAAATGGTACTCTCTGAGCACACAGCTACTAAGAGTAGGAAGAAAGCAGTTTCAGCTTCAGCCAGGCAGCAGGGAGAAACTAATTTGTAATTCAAGAATTGGTTGTACAGCTTTCTAACCCCTGGAAAAGGGGCCAGGTGAGGTAGGTGGTACCAGCCAGGCTGATCAAGGTAAGGAGGAGGTTCAAGGAGCCAGGCTAAGTCATAAAAAGAAGTGGTCAGGGGCAGAGAAGAGCAGAGATCCAGGACATGAGTATACAACTATAATGACCACAGGAGAATGCTTGAGTATCAAGATAAAGAACCCGAGTCTGACATCAAGCCTGGGCCTGAAAAGAAGATCAAGTAGGAGATCAGGTCCCAAGTAAATGCAGAGATGGAGTAGGAAGTTGGGATCAAGATGTGAATGAAACAGAAAGCTCTGGGTCTTTCTCCATGTACAGAGATGGGTAGCTCAGAGCATCTTCTTATGAGACCTGGCTGTGCAGTGCCAGAGCATGGGAGTCACCCTGCACTGAAGCATAGCATCTGGGTAGGCAAGGTCATCCATACACAGATAAACTGGGTCCTCCCCCTGGACTAGAAGTTACTGGGTAGGAATCACCTGATCCTTCTTAGTTACTCCAGCATCTCACACACAACTTGGTACAACGGTAGGCGCTCAGTTAAGATTTTCTGAACAAATGGCTGAATAGATTCTCTAAACTAAGCTTCCCTCACATTGCCAACCTTCCTGACCTCTAGGTCCCAAAGGAAGTTCTACCTGGATACGGAATGTCTTTGTAGAGTGATTCTCCTTGTTACAGCCCAATGGAAAGGTGTGAAGACCTTATGCTCGTTGAGATGTCAACTTCCAATCTCAACAGGGAAATGATACCAGGTGGCAAAGCCACCCTAGTGGAACATCAAAACTGACACGTTACCCTCTCCTCTCCCTTTTCCTACTTCATCCCAACACTGGGCTGAACTATCAACACGAGGAAGCTGAGTGAGAAGGAAACACAGGCCCATAGGATGGCTTCCCAACAAGAGAACTTAAATTTTTAATGATAGTATTAACTAAGGCTTATCAATCTGCAATTTTGTTAGACAAATTTAAACTATAGACATGTTATATTGTGTTATTTTGAGTTATTTTTGTTTTCCCAGTTTCTATAACCATGAAAGAGTTTTGGCATGATTATCCTCTCACATGAAGGGAGGGGAGGGGTCTTAACGCCTTGAATGGCATATGGGTCCACACGGTGGGGGATCCATTTCAAGAAGAGGCATTTAATTAACAGGCAAAATGCCAGAGCCTAGGAAATCTAACAGTACCCAACTCCTACCAAGCAGAGGATGGCATTTCAGAGTACTTTCCATGGTGCCATCCTTCCCATGGTTTGCATACACAGGGAGGACCAACGGAGCTGCTACATGCAGTTTTGTATTTGCAGGAATGTGAAAAAGATAGAAACCAGGGTCCTTGGCAGTCAAGTTAAAACCAAGTTGATTCGGTTGCACAACAATGTGAATGTGCTTAATGCCACTTAACTGTACACTTAAAATGGTTAAATCGTAATTTTTATGTTATATTTTACCATAATAGCTTTTTTTAAATGAGCAAATAGAATAAAGGTTGGGGGAGGAAGGATGAAAGCAAGTTGATTCTTTATAACCTGCACAGAGGGGGGGGAGCAGTGGCACAGTTGATCCAGAAACATTTTTACTTGGTTTTGGATTGCAATTTAGGAGCCCGTGTGTGACTGATAACGTTGCTAGGTATGTTCACCTTATCCATCAACACCATCCAACACAAGAGAAGAGAGTGCTGCAGGGCACTGAGTACTCTGAAAAGAGGACCACGGGCCACCACTGGCCACATGCAATCTGCAGAGCTAATGGACAGGAACTGGGCCACCACTGAGTGGAAAGGCTGGGCTATCTCTGCGCTGCCCACGAGGATAACTGATGCTCAGCTGAGCTGACCCATTCATTCTCCTCCCCTGACCCACATGTGTGGGCAGGGTCTGGTCAGAGCTGTTCTGGAACACGGTGACAGGCAGAGCCTTCCATATGCTCACACCCAAGGTTTTATCCACAGAAATTCTATTAGTTCCATATCATGGAGGCTGTCCAAGGAACCCTCAGCTCAGGGACACTCCTTGTCCTGCTCAAAGGCAGTGACAAAAGTGACAGCACTTAATGTCTGAAGAGGAATTCACAAGAATAGACTTGCAAAATAGTCCAGCATCAGATGTTGGTGACACTTACTGCCTGATGTCCTCAGTCTAACACTGGTGATAGGACAATCTCAGGTCTGGCTGGGAAGAGGGCTTTTCAGGCTCTCTCTCTTCCCTAACGGTAGTCTCCCTTCCAACTTAACAAACACTAATCAGACAGCGATTATGTAAGATTCTGGGACCACTGGGAGAAATTATACAAGATCCTGTGGCCATGGCACTGCCAGCACTCAGACCTTAGACCTCAGGCTCTGGCTCTCCTAGGAGGGGTGTAGAGCCCAATGGGTACTGGCTCCAAACCAATCCATCAACACATATTCATGCCACTGTCTTATTCATCTTGGGTTCCTACCAGCACAGGTATCCTCCTCTCATCCCTTTGCATCCTTGGAAACCTCATTCCTTGTACTCTTTCCTTGTGGTCTAAGCTAAAGTCTGACACTTCCTGAGGCACCATCCTCCCTACCACCCTCTCCAGGGCTTCTCATTCTGCCACTCACCGTGTAACCTAGGTTAAGTGGGAGTGGAGAGGGAGTAGCATCGGGCTCCCATCGCTGCTTCCATCTCCTGTAACAGTCTCTCCCCATTTAGGGCTTTGCCACAGTGCTCACTCCTCCTCATGACCACCAACTATGGAAAGAATACAAGCAACCTTAAGATACAGCTCAGAATCGCTGTTCATCCTGCCAGTTTTACCTTCTGATTTCCTCAGATCTGTTCTCTCTCTCCCTGTAACCACTGCCCTGCTGTAGACCCTCAACATCTCTTGCCTGAAATATTGCAGTAGCTTCCTCACTGATGTATCTGTGTCTGGTCTTGTTGCCCTCATACCTGCCCCCCAGGCCTATACTATTTAAAACACAAATGTTACTGTAATACTTCCCAAGTGGTTGTGACCTCATAGATGTAACTAACACTTATTGAGGGCTTTCATGGTGCCAGACCCTGGGCTACGTGCTCTACATGTTACTATTATTGTCCCCATTTAACAGAAGAGGCATCCACAGTTGAGAGAGACTAAATCAAGATCACACAGTCAAGAAGTGTCTTAGATGGAATTCAAAGATCTAACTGTCCAACTCCAGATCCTAAGCACCTAACCCTTGGCCACTGAAGAAGACATCGTTAGCACTCACGAGCATTCCCAGTTCTCTGCTCCCTCCAGGCACAAGGGAGGATTACACTGCTCACCCCCTTAAAAGTTAAGAGTGGTCACCTTACCTGTTTTAGTCAGTGAGAAGTGAAGGGAAGTGACAGGGGTCTTGTTCTGGTGGAAGCATTTAAGCACCAGTATGCAATTATCCGTACTCTTCTCCCGTGCTGCAGTGAAAACTCCAAAGCTTTCTGTCGAGATGGTGAAATCATACGAGGGCAGAGCCCTTGTCAGCCTAGGTCCTGAGTGCCCAGGTTGAGCTGAGTCCCCCATCAACCTACAGGGTTGAAGCATGAACAAGAAATAAACCTTTGTTTTATGAACCTTTCAGCCGCTAAGATTTGGTAATACTATAGAAACACACACATACACTCAACACACACACATACACTCACACTCACACACACACACACACACACACACAATTTAGCTTGTCTTGATAAATACGAATATACTGCCATGCCTCAGTTACAATAACCAGGCTCTTGTCTTCTTGCAAAAGCCTTCTTATATTCCAGTTTTGTTCACTGCATTTACTAGCTATGCAAACTCAAACAAATCGCCTACCTCTCTGAGTCTCAGTTTCTTAATTTATGAGTGTTGAAGTAGAGCTTAAGTTAAATTTTATTCAACAAACCCTTACAGAGAGTAAGCGCCAGGCACCGTGCTGGGTGCTAGTTGATATGGAAAGCCTTTTCTACATCTGGGTCTGGGTCTGTCCTGACCCACTGTCTAGGACCATCGTCCAGAGCTCACTGCTGGGAGCAAACCTGGGGTCAAGCCCTGGCTCTGCCACTTACTAGAGTGCCCGTGATTACACAGAATGAGACTGTGGGTGAGTTATGACTCAATCTCTCTGTCTCCATGTCATCATTTAGTAAAGCAAGAACATTTATTCCTACCTACCAGGTCTGTGGGGAGGGGCAAATAAAGTGTGTGTATATAACTCCAAGGATGGATCCACTGGTGATAGAAACATATCTGGTATTAGTCATGGTGTCACCTCTTACTTGCTGTGTGACCTTGAGCATGTTACTTAGACATTTTATGCCTCAACTCCTCCATCTAGAAAGAGAGAATAGTAATGGTACCTCTGCCTCCATTGGGTTTTAGTGAGAACTATTGAATTCTTGACACATGGTAGCACTCAACAAATGTTCATTACTCCAAAGAAAGACACTTTACACATACCAGGCTGTTTATATGTTTTTATGTGTGTGTGATATATACTCTCAAATTTTACAATTATTGATTCAATGGCTATTTCTCCCACCTTGAAGATAGGGACTGGGTCTTTTTCCTCTTCACATCTCCAGTGCCTGGAGAGCAGACTGGTTGAATAACTGTTTGCGGGATGAACTGAATGAATTTATCACATTTTTCTATTATCTTCTTTCTATCTTCCTGAAGAAAACTCAATCTCTTGGCCTTAGAAAGTCACAGGCTTTTCTGGGGAGTGTCTAGTTGTCAAAGAAGCCGCTTCTCACAAATGTTCAATCTGACCTGACAAATGGAGAGAAGGGCTTGGGGCCGGGTGGGAAGGCGTGTGTAAGCTCACCAAATTGCCTCAGTCTCTGGGTCATGTTTTTCTGCAGTCTGAGAGGTTTTGTTTTTTATTTAAAGAAACAAAACAGTTTCCAAGGAAAACTCATTTTGTTATGGTTCAAAACCATTTCATTTGTGATATTATTTCCTCTGCTGAGCTTTCAACTTTTTAAATCCCTCTGAGGCTGGAACAGCTCCAGGGCTGTGAGTGCTCTTGAGGCGGGGGTGGGGGAACGGAGGACAGGGAACGAATCCCTCCTTTGCAGAGCCCACCACTGGCTGCAGAGCCTGGAGATGCAGCTCAGAGAAATAAATCACTATCCTCCAGGTTTCCACTCAGATCCATTCAGCAGCACCCTTGAAAGTGGACCCTTCCATGGCTTTTTAATCATGGAACTTTCCCTGGAGAAAGCGTCGGGTCTGTGGCCAGACACAGCGCAGCTGAGGTCATCAGGGCTGGTGAGGGGAGTGTCTCTGGATGGTTTTGTGGCCAACAGTTGGGGTTGCTTTATCACATCTGAGGGAAACATCAGTGGAATCCCACATAGTGACTATCTGTCCTCACAATTCATGATCACAGAGCACTCCTGATTTTCCTCCAACCCCTCTAATGTGTTGTGCAACTTGAGAGTGGCCAAAGAAAAGATCTTCCTTCATGTGGTGGCTCTGCCCTAGTAACATGTTTAAAGCTGTTCTGCGAGTGACCTGGAGGCTTTTGAGGCTTTTCTTGAGCAAGGAGGAAAATTCAGCCTGGGTCATGGAATTCATGGACGTAAATTCTCCCAAGTAAGAGCCGTCCCTCTCTCCTCTGCACCAGCACAGGGAGGGGCAGGACTGATGGGCCAATGTTTCCCTTACAGCTTGAGAGGTGGTTCAGACCAAGGACAGGATGCTACACTGAGATCAATTTTGGATCAATATAAGGCTGAACTTTCTAGCATAATTTAAAAAAACAACAAAAGAAAAACTGCCTTGAATGGTGTGAGTCTACTGTCACTGGAATTGTTTAAACAGACTAAACACCAGGCAGAAAAGTCATAGAAGAGATTCAAACAAATGAATGTTAACATTAGGTGACCTTAGTCATCCCTTTCAATCCAAAGGTGCTGTGATTGGATTACAACGTGTTCATTTAACAAACAGTAAGAGCCTGGTATGTGTGCTATGCTCCTTGAGGTCCCAAGAGACATGTAGGAACCAGTGAAGACTCAGTCCTTGTGCTTAGCCTTACTCAGGAAACAAGACACCTGTGTCAGTTAGGATCACCTAGTTACATTAATTCTAGAAACTTAAATCAATCAGTGCTTAAATTCTCATATACGGTACATGTCTTTCATAAGTCATGGAGGTGGGACTCTGCTCCACATCATCTTCAGGGATCCAGGCTGACAGAGGGTTGACTCTGTGGACTGTCACAGGTCACTGCAACAGTAGGAGAAGAAGAGAGTCATGCACTGACTCTTCAGCTTCTGCCTGCTTGTGACACTTGTCAATTCTGCTTTGGATTGGCTAAAGCACGTCACATGGTGTGACTAACAAGAGGTAGGTTAGGTACAATCCTACTGGGCCCACGAGGAGAACCAGAAATACTGACTAGCAGGACTAATGTCTATCATATCACAAAAGCATGCAACAACTGGACAACAATATAAAACAGTATGTAATCAAGACTAAATGAAGATAGTGCTAGATGAAAGATTAATGAATGAATGAATGAGAAATCCATGTCAGTTGGATAATAAGAGAAGATTCTGTGGCAGAAGTAGGACATGAACACAGCATTAAAAGTGAAGAAGTAAGTAAGTATGAGGTAAAGAGAGGAAAACAGCACCTCCAGAAGAGGTGAGAACAGCAGAGAAAATTGGGAAGGGAAGAAAAATTGTCTAAAGCAGCCCTGGAGAATAGTGGAAGATGAAGTTCATGGAGGATTTTGACTGTGGGCTGAGTTTGGAACTAATTTTGATAAGATAATCAACAGGGAATCACTGAATTTCAGTTTAATTATACATGGCATACTTTTGGAGCACCTACTACTGTAATATTGCAGGAGGCATAAATACTAGTAAAATATTTCCTGTCTTCTAGGAGCTGACAAAACCTTAGGAGATAAAAGTTACCCTGTAATACAGGCAGAATCTGTGGTTTCATAGCAGAAACAGAAAGACAAAGTGTAAAGATGGGAAACACACTGTAAATGTAGGTGGAGGTGGCAAGGGAAGAAAGGGAGACAGGTGGCCTGATGTACTCAGGTGATTAGGGGAATGGCCACACCCTGCAGTGCATCTGTGCTTCCCCAGCCACACCAGGCCCAGTGCAAGAATGAACTGGTATTTCCCACCAAATTCTTCTCAGTTATTTCATGACATCACCAAAGGGGAGTTTACCTGTTCTCTCAAACACAGTCTACCTCAGGCAGGGCTACAGCTCCTTTCCTGCATTAGCTGTTTACAGTGAATGAATTCCAGGGGTTGGCTGACCTGGCATAATAATAGTAATAATAACAACAACATCCAACATTTACAGAAGACTAACAAAATGGATCAGTCAGGCACGTTATTGCCTTTACTCCTTATAACACCAGATGAGAAACCTGAGGTTCAAATATTATGCATCTTCTCCAAGATCACCCGGCTGGGTAAATGTCAGAGCCAAGATTCAAATCCAGATCTTTCATACTCTATAGTATTGCCTTGAGACTAAGGACTACCTCTTATACACCTTTATAGACCTCATCAGCACAATGCCTGGCACAGAAAAGAAATCAGTGTTTATTGAAAGGGTTAAAGGAATACAAAATCAGACAGTTGAAGTCAGATTCCTGTAGTGGCAAATACATTTTCTTTTTAAGAACAAGGAATGCATGTTAATGAATCAGGAGAAGGGAGGTAGTGAGAAGGGCTCTAAGAAATGTTGACAGTAGGCAGTGGAGGCCAGAAAGAAGAGGTGGGATTGCTGGGACCAGTAGTAAGCAGCATCTTGTATTTTTACAGCCTTTACCATTTCTAAATTGCATCCATTAAATTCCTTCAATCTACTTTATAAATGAGACAACTAAGACTCAAAGGGTCTCAGATAAGGATTATTCACCCCAAAGTCCTCTTTTCACTTTGATAATCAATTTTCATTGTGCAGACAGATGGCTGGGAGCAAATAAATTAAGGTAGCAGGTATATAGTTCATTAACTTAAAGGAAAAAGTCATGGGGGAAGGAAGCAGATAATTTGGGCTCCCTGTTAAAGACTAGATGAGATGCTTGTGCATACTCAGCAGTCAGGGGGACAGTGTCCTCTAGAATACAGACCAGCAGCCTCTAAGAGAACGACGTGTGTCCAGCCTGAAACCAGGGACTATGGTCCCAACACTTTCTGAAGAAATGAAAGTCATGAGGGGAAAAACCCTGACAGAGGAGGGACAATGGCTGCATAATGTTGCAATCTTTAACAAAATGTAATGGTTATCCATCCAAACCCAACCTCCTTTCTGCAACCCCCGTCCTTTAAGCAAGGGACACAGCAGGGAAGACTTCAGGGATAAGAAGGTGAGCCTTATGTCCAATTTCCCCCCCTTTACATAATTTTCCCTATGTCGAAAGCAATGTCATTAGTGAGGTTCATGAGAATGGGGCAAATAATGGCATAATCCCTTCACATGGGTAATTATTACTGGAAAAAGAAGAGACACATTCTTCATAAACAGTGTTTATCACTTCCTATCATTTTTCCCCCTCTTTTTGGTCCTTGTACCAGAAGTTGAAAAAGTAAAGACACTTTTAAGGTTCCCTTTGGAACACCTGACAAGCAAAGCAGTCCTGGAGAATTCCTTTTGTCCTGTGGCTGGAAAACGGGGTGCCTTGGTTAATTCTTTACATCTAGCATATTGGAATTTGTGTTCACAAATCTGTCTCCTCAACAGTAATAAGAGTGCTCTTGTAATCAGGTAGTACACACTTAGCAGATGTTAGGTCAAAGAAGATAGAGATTCAAAAATGAATCTTGGGGCTTCCCTGGTGGCGCAGTGGTTGAGAGTCCGCCTGCCGATGCAGGGGACACGGGTTCGTGCCCCGGTCCGGGAAGATCCCACATGCCGCGGAGCGGCTGGACCCGTGAGCCATGGCCGCTGAGCCTGCGCATCCGGAGCCTGTGCTCTGCAACAGGAGAGGCCACAACAGTGTATCCACAACAGTGAGAGGCCCGTGTACCGCAAAAAAAAAAAAAAAGAATATTGAATGACAATATAGAACCACCCATCTGACGAGTATAAATTAACCAGGGTTACCAAATGCAGTTGTCTTAACTAGTCTTACTTTCCATTCCTGCTCAACGCCAAGTGGAAGATACACACGTTCTGCTGCCCACAAGTTCATACCAGTTCCTCCATGATACTCCCTTCTAATTTGCCTCCTGAAGAACAGAGGCCAAGTAGAGCAGTTGCGTTAGCTATGGCACTTTGAGATTTATGTAACAGACTTTGGAATCAACCCTCTGTAACTGTGTTTCCTAAGAAGATACCATAATATGAGCCGTTCTACCAAAAAAAAAAAAAATTGCATTACACTGGCGTGTGCGCTAGTGAGCATGTCTTACCTCCATCCTGGCCATGGCCAGAACTGCTCATCTGTTAATTGCTTTACAATTACCACCAAGCATTACAATTTACCACCAAGAGGTGGGTAAAACTATTTCCCAATTTGGATTTTAAGCTTCCTGAAGACCTGGGCCCCGTTTTTCGGTTTAGCTACATTATCACTCAGGACCAGGGACACAGAAGCCTTAGTAAATCCACCCAGAAATGAGAGAAGGCAGGAGAAAATCCTCCATGGTGGATACAAAGGGTTTCTGGGGGCCATTCCTTCTTTGCTGTAGAATTGGTCCTCTGTGGCCCCAAATTTTAATACCACAGAAGTTGTGATCATCTTCAAGAAGAAGTTATGTGCAGGACATGGAGATACAACTGTTCTTTATACAAACATGGACTGTTTTAAAATATTCAATTCAGATGGATTGCTACAGTACTTAAAAAACGGTTCTTCAATTTAAAAAGCAGCTTCAGACAGCCTGTTTAGATTTCCAAAACATGTGTGCCTATAACACTTGGAAACACACTCCAGAGCATGGAAGCCTCTCCAAGAGGTCTGCTGACAAGCTACTCAGAAAACAACCGAAGGAGAAGAATAAAACACTCTCCAAACAAGTACTACCTTTCTACAAAATGCACACTTGCCTCACTTCTATTTTATTTTTCTCAAAAACGGTTTTATCTCCAAGGCATACTCCCTGCTGTGAAAAGAGACGGGCTCCCAGCAAGCGGGCTGGGGATGTGAAGGTGGGCAGTGGCCTCTTTCACGGCCGTCTTTGCAGGAACCCGCCCGCCAGCTCCCACGTGTCCCCATGCATTTCCCTCCGGACAGAAACTCATAAAATGTTTTCCTTCATAGAAAATTCTCCCCAACCCACCAGACCCTATTCTCAGAATGGCCAACCTCAGAGTCGGCAGGGACCTTAGAGGCCACCTAGCGGGACATTCCTCCCTGTGCAGGAATTTCCTCCCTCACTAGGCCCTCTAGGTCAGGGGGTCGGGGTGAGGGAGCCGTCTCCCCTCTGTGGCGGGGGGAGTCTTCCAATGACAGGCGCTTGCCAACTCAAGGGGCAGTCCAGGCCTCTTATTTATTAATTCTCCACCATATCCCACCCCAAACTGCTTCCCTGTAACTCAAACCATCAGACCTGTGAAGCCTTAAAGGATACATCAAATCCCTCTTTTCCATGGCAGACATTCAAATATGTTAAGACGGTTGTCAGGCCTCCTCCTAGTCTTCCTTTCTTTGGGCTAAATAGTCCCGATTTCCTGAAACTGGCCCGTACCCGATGGGATTGGGGAGCTCTTCCCCATTCAAGCAGCCCCACTGGACATGTTCCTGCTTGAAGATGTCTTGCAGTCAGGCAGGGAGCTCTCAGATAGGAATAAAATCCTCTGATGTGGTCTGTGGAGTATGGATGGCACTGGAACCATTACCTCTCTTATCCTTTGTTCTTTAAAAAAAATGAGACAATCGTAGCATTCTATGGTTTAATCTGTGTGTGTGTGTGTGTGTGTGTGTGTGTGTGTGTGTGTGTGTGTTTGCATTAACTGGCTTTTAAGTCACTTTCACCTCATCCTGGACTTCATTGATTTTTTTGAAGTATAGACCTGATCTTGACCTTTACCTCTGAAGTTTTTATCTTCACGGTTTAAAGACTTCATTTAGCCTCTTGAAATCTTCTTGAATCTTGACTTTGTCATCTAACATATCATCTGTTTCTCCCAGCTATAGGAGGAAACTGACTTTTGTATGTTAATCAGAGCCCAGATTTAAAAAAAAAAAAAAGTATGTAGAGCCCAGGACAGAATATACAACAGTTATCCACATTTACTGAGTGTTTACCATGTGCCAGGCTCTGTTCTAAACACTTCTCATGAGTTAACACATATCATCTTCATATCAATCTAATAAGTATGATTAGTATCCCCACTTTACTGATGACAAACTGAGGCACAGAGAGGTTAAGTAACTTGCCCAAGGTCACTCAGCTAATAAATGGCAGAGGCAGGATTTGAGGCCAGGTACTGTGGGTTCAGAGCCTGTCGTCTTATCCACCGCTCTGTATTGCCCCGGCTAGAAGACATTAAGAGACTTCCCTCCACTTTGGCATCATTAGTCCAACAATCAATGTGCTTTGGAAATAACTGGGTTAACAACTCATACTCAGACATTTGTGCTCTCATTTAACCTCTTCCCACCCTTTCTTTTCATACAAATATTGTAAGGAACTTTGTCAAATGCTTTCTGAAATCAAAATGCACTGCGTCTACAGAATTCTCTTGATCTGTAAGTTCTATAAACCCATCAAAAATGATTTAGTTCAGGATGACTTGTTCTTAAAGAATTTATGTCTGCTCTTGTGCTTGCCTGCTCTCCCTCTGGACCTTTAAGCCAGTCTGGCTCCCCTTATACCACTTACCCCCAGCTATTCCTGGTTCTCACAGAAGGCTCTTCTAGCCTAGTCCAGTCCAGTCTTGCTCCAAAACCCCTCCACTGTCTAGTCTAATCCCATCTTTCATCCTTTCTTCTAACTTAGTGTATCTTCAGGTGTGTTTAACGGAATACTCCTTCTGCCAGATGATAGTTTTTTGGTTTTTGTTTTTGAGTGGTTCTTGAGTTTAAAAAAAATTAAACTAATTCATTTACTGTGGAGCTCTTAATACGCTAATGCACATTGTGAAACTCTAGTTAGAGTGATAGTCTATGTAGAATTTCAGATTGGTTGCCCATGGAATCTGTGCTGCACACACAAAGAACAAAAAAGGATATTGGGGCATATTATATAATAGGGTATGTTTGGGCACCAATAACTGTTTCCTTGTCTAAATGCTCACACATCACCTGTTTGTTAATGCATTCTAGAATTCTGCCAAGGACACAGAGAAATCTAACCAGTTGGTCAGTGCCAGAATCTATCTTTTTCTATTTTTTAAAAGATATTTATATGTCTCTGTTTTAGTGTGATTCTATATGCATTCTAGGATGAATGTTCTCTGGGCTTGGAAATTTGAACTGAAAGTAACTACTTCTTCTTACCTAAATTGGGTCTCAATTTCCCATTAACTGTATCTATACTTACCTTTGTAGATTGATCATTTTTTCTTGCTCCTATCCCACCTTCGAGCCTAACTCAAATGCCACATTCTTAAGGAAACAAAGCCTTTGCTGACCACCTTATTTTAAATTCCAACACCCTCCCAATACTCTCTACTCCCCCTTTCCTGCATTACCTTTCTCAGTAGATCTCAATGCCTTCAAATGTAGTATATAATTTACTTACTTGCTTGGTTTTACGGCCAGGTCTCTACAAGGAGATACTGCTGTATCTCCAGCACCCGTAATAATACCTAGCACAGAGAATATTCCCGATACATATTTGTTGAATGAATAGAATAGGCAGAAGTAGCAATCGCTCAAAAAACATATATTAGGTGCTTTCCATGTGGCAGGCACTGTGTTAGTGACATTCAACTTAAGTACTTTACATGAAACCTCAGTGAAGGACTCTCATTACACTCTCACTGCTTTCTTTGCTTTTCCTTTCACAGCACTTACCACATTTTGTAATTATATATGTATTTGTATAATTATTTAATTTTGTCTTCCCTATTAATCCATAAGGACAAATACCTAGTCTACTTTGTCACTTTTCCTGCCAGTGCCTGGCCCAGAGTAGGAACTTAATAATGAATGAATGAATGAATGCTCATTTCTTCTCTGAGGCTTTGGCCTCAAACCCCAGTGTGGAACCCCAGGGCATCAGGTTGGACCATGTGATTCTTTTGCCAGGGCTAAAGGCAACCTGGAGCCTTGGGCCTTTTTTTCTTTCTTTCTTTTTTTGGCTACACCACACGGCATGTGGGATCTTAGTCCCCGGACCAGGAATCAAACCTGCGCCCCGTGCAGTGGTAGGTGTGGTGTCTTAACCACTGGACTGCCAGTGAAGCCCTGAGCCTTGGGCCTTTTTATCTTTATGCAAACTGAATCATAACATTTGTACTATTTCATGACTTTTTAACTCAACATGAAATTTATTTAGTGCATATAGTTGTGGTTCATTCATTTTTACTTTGTTATAGTATTTCATTACATGAATGTACTACAATGTATTCATCCATTCTAGTGTTGATGAACTTTGCATTGTTTCCAGTTTTTGCTGTGGCAAATAAGGTTACAATCATAATCTCATTCATGGTCCCTGGGGCACCTGTGCAAGTTCTCTAGGAAATATTATATATTGGTGTGAAATTCCTACATCACAGGATATTCACATCTTTATACCAAGGAATGCCAAAGAGTTTTCCAAGGAAGTTGCATCAATTTATACTCCTACTAGCAGTGTCTGAGTGTTACCATTGTTCCACATCCTCAACAGTACTTAGTATTGTAAGATTTGTTAATTTTATAAATCTGGGCAATATGAATTGCTGCCTAATTGTGATATTCCTTATGAAGTTGAGCATCTTTGCACATCCGTTAACTAGTGTTGTTTCTTTAATGTGAAATGCTTGTTCGTGTCTTTTGTCCATTTTTTCTAATATTTTGTTTACCTTTTTTATTAATTCATAGGTATTTGTGATATAAACTAGATACTAATTCTTTATTGGTTGATAAGTTGCAACTATTTTCTAACAATTTATGGCTTATTTTTTTACTTTCTTTTGAAAGAAAAAGTTCTTAGTTATAATGCAGTCAAATTGATCAATCTAATTTTTATAAGGTTTGCCCCTTTGAATCTCTTTTAAGAAATCCTTTGCTACTCCCAAAGTCAAAAGACATTTTTCTATATTTTCCCCTAAAAACTGTACAGTTTCTCCCTGAAGTCCTGCATTTGTGTATATAAGATCCAATTATTTTTCCACATAGATAACAGTTGTCTCAGTGATATCTCTTAAATGGTTCATCTTTTCCCAATTGATCTTCAATGCCAGCTTTTCATATAATTTTTTGTTTTTTAATCAGAAGCATATGAGTTTGCCTCTGGGCTCTCTATTCTGTTCCATTCAGGCTATTTTCCTATCCCTTTACCCAAACTGCTCTGTCTTAATAGCTTGTCTTATAGCTTGAAATAAGACTTGGTCTGGTAGAACAAGTCCTCTTACCTTGCCATTTTTCTTCAGGAATGTATTTGCTATTTATGACCTTTAGTTCATCTGCATTAATTTTAGAAATAGCTATTCAAATTCCTCGAAACCCTGTTTATAATTTTATTACAACTACATTGAATCTGTGGACTGATTTTTAGGAAAATTAACAACTTTATATTGTTGAGTCTTCTTGTCTGTGACCATGATATGTCTCATGTCAAATAAATACGGACATTTATTTAGGTCTTTCTCAATGTATTTCAATAAATTTTTATACATCTCTACATAAAGATCTTATATATCTTTTATTAAATCTCTTCCTAGGGGCTGAACATTTTTTGGTGTATGTGGGAAGGGTAATATTATAAATTTTTGTGGGGAAGAAGGAGAAACTCCTTTCCTGCTCTGAGGATTTCCTTCCATGAGGAGGGAACTTCACCTGTGAAATAATCCTAGCCTGTCTCCACCCCTCACTCACGCTGGCCCTGAGAGAGAAGCAACATAATCTGATTAATGGTTTGGAAGGATAAACTTAGCTTTTTTTGCCCAGCCCCTTCTTCTCTTCCTCTTGTGAGCTGCTCTACCTATGAGAACATGTGGTCTTGATTAACCTAAGGCATGCATAAAGCTTAACAGAAATAACTTGTCCCCTAGAGAAGAGGCCTTTGGAGTTCCTATGCTATAAGTGACTCATTGGATAAGGCTGTCTAATTCTGGAATTCAGGATTATGAATCTCTCCATATATACAGATATAAGCCATATTTTCCACAATCAACGTTTTTGACAATAGTGTTTCAGCATTTATGTGCCTACTCTTTTTGCCTGGTTCAGAACTCAGGTTGCAAAGAAAGGTGCTATTAATTGGTCTCCCTTAAACTTCAATATGAATGCATTTTCTAACTGGACATTGCCATTGTATAGACACAACAGACATTTACATATTTGGCAAACTTCATAAATTTTTATTAATTTTCCTGCAGATTATATATTTTAGTTTTCTGTTTGAGAACATTATCACCTGAAAATAGTTTCACATATTCCTTTCCATAAGTTTCTTTATAATTGTTGTCTTATTTACTGGCTAGGCCCTCTGGTAAAATATTGAATAGAAGTGATGACACAGGAAACTTTAGAGGACCTACCTATAAAATTGTCTGAATGTAGTGTTTTCTTTTTAGGAAAATCCATTAAAACTTAATTCCTTAGATCATTTCTATGAACATTCATATTTTCTAGGATCAGTTTTGGTAAATTTTCACAACGTTGAATCCAGGACTTTTTCTTACTCACATAAGTTTTCAAATTTTTTTAGCATAGACTCTACTACAAAGCTATAGTAATCAAGACAATATGGTACTGGCACAAAAACAGAAAGAGAGATCAATGGAACAGGATAGAAAGCCCAGAGGTAAACCCATGCACATATGGTCACCTTATTTTGGATAAAGGAGTCAAGAATATACAATGGAGAAAAGACAGCCTCTTCAATAAGTGGTGCTGGGAAAACTGGACAGCTACACGTAAAAGAATGAAATTAGAACACTCCCTAACACCATACACAAAATAAACTCAAAATTGATTAAAGACCTAAATATAAGGCCAGACACTATAAAACTCTTAGAGGAAAACATAGGCAGAACACTCTATGACATAAATCACAGCAAGATCCTTTTTGACCCACCTCCTAGAGAAGTGGAAATAAAACCAAAAATAAACAAATGGGACCTAATGAAACTTCAAAGCTTTTGCACAGCAAAGGAAACCATAAACAAGACGAAAAGACAACCTTCAGAATGGGAGAAAATATTTGCAAATGAAGCAACTGACAAAGGATGAATCTCCAAAATTTACAAGCAGCTCATGCAGCTCAATATCAAAAACAAACAACCTGGGGCTTCTCTGGTGGCGCAGTGGTTGCAAGTCCGCCTGCCGATGCAGGGGACACGGGTTCATGCCCCGGTCCGGGAAGATCCCACACTCTGCGGAGTGGCTGGGCCCGTGAGCCATGGCCGCTGAGCCTGTGCGTCCAGAGCCTGTGCTCCACAACAGGAGAGGCCACAGCAGTGAGAGGTCCGCGTACCACAAAGAAACAAACAAAAAACCAACCCAATCCAAAAATGGGCAGAAGACCGAGACATTTCTCCAAAGAAGATATACAGATTGCCAACAAACACATGAAAGAGTGCTCAACATCACTAATAATTAGAAAAATGCAAATCAAAACTACAGTGAGGTTTTACCTCACACCAGTCAGAATGGCCATAATCAAAAGATCTACAAACAGTAAATGCTGGAGAGGGTGTGGAGAAAAGGGAACCCTCTTGCACTGTTGGTGGGAATGTAAATTGATACAGCCACTATGGAGAATAGTATGGAGGTTCCTTAACAAACTAAAAATAGAACTACCACACAACCCAGCAATCCCACTACTGGGCATATACCCTGAGAAAACCATAATTCAAAAAGAGTCAAGTACCACAATGTTCATTGCAGCTCTATTTACAATAGCCAGGACATGGAAGCAACCTAAGTGTCCATCAACAGATGAATGGATAAAGAAGATGTGGCACATATATACAATGGAATATTACTCAGCCATCAAAAGAAACGAAATTGAGTTATTTGTAGTGAGGTGGATGGACCTAGAGTCTGTCATACAGAGTGAAGTAAGTCAGAAAGAGAAAAACAAATACCGTATGCTGACGCATATATATGGAATGTAAAAAAAAAAAAGTTCTGAAGAACCTAGAGGCAGGTCAGGAACAAATACGCAGATGTAGAGAATGGACTTAAGGACACAGGGAGGGGGAAGGGTAAGCTGAGACCAAGTGAGAGAGTGACATGGACTTATATATACTATCAAATGTAAAACAGATAGCTAGTGGGAAGCAGCTGCATAGCACAGGAAGAGCAGCTCGGTGCTTTGTGACCACCTAGAGGGGTGGGATAGGGAGGGTGGGAGGGAGACCCAAGAGGGAGGAGATATGGGGATATATGTATATGTATAGCTGATTCACTTTGTTATAAAGCAGAAAGTAACACACCATTGTAAAGCAATTATACTCCAATAAGGATGTTAAAATAAATTTTATTAGCATAAAGTCTTTCATTATATTCTCTTACCTTTTATGTTATTATTTACATACATCATCTCTCCTTTTCTCTTGATCAATCTTGTCAGAGATTTTTTAATTTTATAATTCTTTCCAGTGACTAAGCTTAGGCTTTATTGGTTTACTATCTTAGTTTCCAATTGCATTAATTTCAGTTCTAATCTTCACTATATATGTGTGTGTGTATATATATATATACAAATATAAAATTGTATATATATATATATACACAAATATATATGTGTATATATATACATATATATATATACTATATATATGTATATATATATATACACAAATATATATAAATTGTTTTTCCCCTCAAGGATACAAAGGGTAATAGAATTACAACATCTCATTACTACTCATTTGCTTTATCTCATATTTCATACATACTTGCCTCAGGATACTACTACTACTACTACTACCACCAATTATGATTTTTAAATATATTTGCATATGCTATCATCATTCAAACTGAATTTTTTATGGTCATCCTAAGTATCGACTGTCAAAGGCTATAGCCATTATGTATGATGTACCACCCAGATCCCCCTTCAAGGAAGGACTTGCTGCCCAGCTGCAGGGAGTTGGATTGTAGACAGCCTACAGCTGGATCTACCTCAGCTGCAGAGAGCTGCCTTCCTGAAATTATGCCCTTCCTAATGCAGGCTTGACCACATGATTAAGCGAGGTAGGGTACAAAGGCCTGGTCTCTTTAGCCTAATGGCAGACACTCTGAAGGTCAATACTAGCTCCAGAGTTTCCTACCAAGTTGAGCAAGGTTCTGTTGGGCTTGCATGATAGACTTCTTCCTCTGCCCAATTCTGCTTTCTCCCCCTTCCTTTCACAGGTGTTGATTCCTAACAAACACCTTTTACCCCAATCTCTATCTCAATGTCTACTTATGCTTCTGAAGAACCCAACCTACAACAGTTAGTATCAGAAATGATCAGAGAAAACAGACAATAAGATGGTATCTTGAAGCTGAATCACTCACTGCTTGTCTGGCAATGAAGATCCCATCACTGATGGTAGGTTTTATACCAACAGTCCCTGGCACAGCTGATAATCCATTTGTTAAAATTTTCAGTTGTGATGAATTGGGAAAATGTACTGAGGAAAGGGAATGTGCTAGCAGGCTAATAATGTATCAGTTGTTTGAGATGGATGGAGAAAATAGTAGCTATAAGATTACAGGATTAGATAGCTGTTGCTAAGCAGCATGAATTTATCTATAGAAGATAAGGAACAGGGTAACAAACACTTGAGAGTCAGTTGTAAAAGCCAGAGGGCCTCTTTGGATGCTTACAAAGAAGCTCTCATCTCTTCTTATCACTTAATAGTCAGAGCTGCTGAATTTCAAAGATAGTTAAATGCACAGCCAGGTAGGCCTGTTATGACAAAATTAGGGCCTTGTTTAGGAAAATCTGGGACTTGAAACATGGGATAGGGACATCTGAGTCACTGGGCCTAAAGATTTTGACTATTAAGACTCCTCTGAAGCTTCTGAGCTTGCAGATGTAGCCCACTCCTTCTTATTAAGAGTCAGCATGGTCCCCTTACCTTCCTCCGCCCCCTCTTGTTGGAAGAGGGTACAGAGCTCTTATCTGTGCAAAGTAACATGTGTCTCTCTCAGTAGCCACCCCATCTCCTCTTCTAGCCATTCACTATTCCTAGAACTAGGGTCAAGCTGCAGCAAAACCCAGCAGGGTGTGTGCTAGGCCTAGTAAGGGAAGAAGTGGAGCTTCAAGACCTAGCCAGCGTATTCCAGAAGAAGCTTGCTTGGGACTGGCTTCTAAGTGTGACTGAATATAGTCTAGAATAAGTCTAGAATATAGTCTAGAATAAGTCTAGAATATAAAATTGTATAGGAAAAGATTCATTGACTTGCAAGCATTCTACTGAGACACAGGACTTAATATACTGACAAGGACCTAAGGAAATGGTCCACACTCCTTACTAGAAGGGCTTCCAGAAGCATTGAAAAAGCAATAGCTCACACGAAGCAGAGTTGAAATCTAGACTTGCCATGACAGATGGCAGATGAAGAAATTAAAAATCTCAAGAAATCAGGCATGGTGGCATGGATATACTGTGTACAATGAGAAGACCTGCTAGATGATTATGTTCCATTGGAACATAATTTACACACTATTGACAAAGGCCATAGGGGACACACTGGTGAAATAGGCACCAGCATAGCCATAAAGTTCACTGGAGGTTCTCCTCTGTAGGCCAGGGCTGACAGCAAAAGAAGTTGTTATACAACTTAGCTTGCTGATGGCAATGGAGATGATAGGACCCTGATGTAATAGAGGCCAGGTGGCAGCACTTCTGATAATGTCTCTCTAATCATTTAGATTTTTCTCTAGAAGACTCTTCAGGACGCGTTCATGAGGACAATATTCTCTGAGTTCTTGTATGTGTTTATAACAGTTTTTGATATTTTTACTAGAAAGACAGTTTTCCTGGATATAAAATGCTTCCTTCATATTTTCTTTAATATAAAATTAAATGGTACCTAAAATGTTATTCTTTCAGCATAAAGCTTTGCTGTCAAAAAGTCTGATGATACCTCTAATTTTCTTTATAAATCATAGCCTTTTTTGTCCGGATGCCTAAAATATTTTTCTTTAAAGTCCAATAATTGTATTTGTACATGTCTCAGTGTTGGTTATTCTGGGTCAATTTTCTCAATTACACAGTTTATTCTTCTCATATCTACAATTTTTTTCAAAAAAGTTTTCTTGATTTACAGTTTTTATAATAGTATTTGTTTGTGTCCTTGCTTTGGGTTTCTTCTTAAGGGACTGCTATTATTCATATGTTTTATCTTCTTTGTCTAGTTTCAATATTTGTCACTTCATCTGAAATTTTTTCCTCTTTCTATTTTTGAAGATTTTAATTTTTAGACAATTTCAAACTTATAAAAAGTTGTGTGTACTATGCAAAGATTTTTTTTTTCCTGAGCAATTTGGAAATAAGTTGCCAGCCTGATGCTCCCAGCATGCCTAAATTCATTAATCTGTATTTCCTTTTAAAAATAACATTCTTCTATATAACCACAGTACAACCATCAAAATCAGAAAATTAACATTTATACATTAGCTCATTTTGAAATAGTAGATTGTAGTTTTGGTTTTATTTCACACTCTAGTGTGCATTCAGTGCCTACAGGTTTGTTATTCTGTTCTATATTCTATTTTTTCATACAATAACGTCCTGTGAGTTTTGACCTTGTTACTTTCTTGTTGCTCACTTTTATGGTATGGAATTAAACCTCAATGCATTTCTGTTGTTCAGTTTCAGAAGAAGATGTGGTTCAGGGTAGATTTTTTAGTTTCACAGAGCTTCCTCTTCTACTATTTTCCATGTTGTGTTAAAAAAAAAATATGGTTAATTGCTCTAAGAGATTTCCTGGATCCACTTGTCTCCTCTACCCTTATCTGAGCCTTCTCTTTCCTTTGTCTCCATTGCCTTTCTCCTGCTCAATTTTGATTCTACTCCCAGCAGTTCCTCCTGAGTGTGGGGCCTGCCTTAGAAGGAAGTCTTGGCAGGTCTGTTTTGAAAGTTCTGCTCCAGCTCCTTCAGACCTTAGCAGGGACGTCTTGAGCTCATTTCTTCTTTTCAGACAGCCACTGATACCATGCTTATCTTGTGGCTGGAGTGGTGGTACTTGTAACTGTACTTCAGGATTCGAGGAAATATTGTTTAGTTTGGTTGCAAATGTTATCCCTGGGCTCTTGGTTTTACTGTCCAGTTTCTCTCTCTGCTCCTTTATGTAGGTATTAAGAAAGATACTAAAACTATGCAGCCATTACTTCCCACAAATCCCCTCCATCCACACATTTTAATGTGTATTATTTCAATATTATTCAGTTCTAAGTAACTTTTAATTTCCTCTTTATCTTTGATCCATGGGTCTTTTTTCCCCAAACAAATAATATTCGTTACTGATTTCTGATTTTGTACTCAGATTGTATTCTCTAGGATGCTGATCCTTTTAACATTTTTAAGACTTGCTTTATGTGATCAAACTTTCAAATGTTTCATGTGTGTTTAAAGTAAACACTCAGCAGTTCTTAGGTGTACTGTTAATTGTTATGCAAATATTTCATATCCTTACTAATTTTTGTTGGTTTGACTATCAATTACTGAAAAAATATGTATTAAAATCCCCCATTATGATAGTAATTAGACAGATGATAGATGACAAAGATATATGACAGAGAGACAGTTATATAGTTATGTATAGTTATTATATGTATACTAATCTAGTATTGTTTTACCTCCCTGGTAAACTGAACCATTTATAAATTATGACAATATCTTTACCTTGAGCAATGTTTTATCCTTTAAATCTATATTATTTTACTTATCCCCTCTTTCCTTTTTTGGTATTTACCTGTTGTATCTTTCTTTACTCTCTTGTTTTTAACTTTGCTGTGTCCTTAAATTTTGATGTATCTATTGTAAATAGTATATAACTGGATTTTGCTTTTGTTTTTATTTCCTGAAACCTAACCTTTGACTTTTCACTGGGAAATTTAGTCCATTGATATTTATTGTGAATAATAAAATATTTTTATTCATCTAATTTAAAATCATTACAATTTTTATTCTTTTGTTGGTTACCCTAGAAATTTCAAACATGCACAATATAGCTTTTAAAAAGTCTAAAGTTAAGCAGTATTCCTTCCATCCTCCTGAATACAGAACTTAGAACACTGTAATGCTAATCACAAACCCCTCTCCCCATTTACATGTGGTTTTCCCCATGGTTTTAGTTTTATCTTTTTTTAATCCTCAAGATTAGACATTATTATAATTGTTTTATTTAGTTGATGGTTATTTATATTTTCCCACATTTGTCATTTTCTTTGTTCACCATTTCTTCTTGCATCTCAGAGCTTGTTTTTTCATTTATTTTCTTTCTACCTTAAGTATACTCTTTAGAGTTCTTTTAATAACAATTTAGTAGTAAACTCTCAGTTTTTGTGAAACTGTTTAGTCTCATTTTTGACAGATAATTTTGCTAGGGATGGAATTCTAGATTTATAATTAGAAGATATATTTCCATTGTTTTCTCATTGTCATTGCTCCTGTTTAAAAGTCTACTTAAGAACTGCATTCTTTTGCAGACTATTGATCTATCTTTTGGCTGCTTTTATGATCTTCATTTTGTTATTCAACAGTTGACTACTATGTATCTAGGTGTGGATTTCTTTCTATTCATCCTACATGAACTTCCTGAATATAAGAACTGATATATTTTATCAGTGATGGACAATTCTCAGTCATTATCTCTTTGAATATTGCTCCTTACCCTCACCCATTCTCTAATCTTTCCTTGAGGAACTCTGATTAGGATAATGGCATACCTTCTCATGCTAACCTCCATAATTCCCAATACCTGCCCCCCTCCCTTTTATTTTCTCTCGGCTCTCTGTGCATCATTCTGGGTAAGGTCTTCAGTTTATCCTTCAATTCACTAATTTTCTCTTTAGGTGATTCTAAACTGTTCTTTAACTTCTTTAACCCACACATTGAATTTCTAATCTGAACTTGAAATTCTATTTGGTTCCTTTTCAATTCTTTTCAGTCACTCTTTATAATCTTCTTCCTTTTTGTAACATTTTAAATGCCCTCTTTTTTCTTTAAGCTTATTAAAAATAGTTTACATTCTATTTTTGACAATGCCAGTATATTCAAGCTTTGTCCTCTGTTTTGCGGTCCTTGTGTCTTCTGATTCTACCACATGGTGGTTTCTTTGTGTGTGTGTGTGTATTTATAAGTTCATATTCCTTGGAATTTATCTATAGTAATTTTTGAGTTTGAAATTTGAAAAATATTCCCACAGAGGTGATTTTCATTTGATTCTTTCAGGGACCTGGGTGGACCACTAATCTTGAGACCTCTTTAGAATAAGTATTTGGCTTGGAGGTTGGTTTTCCAATCTTAGAGTTGTTGTGAATTTTGGTCCCAGATACATGGGAAGGTAAGCTTGGGATAGGAATTTTTGCAGAAGATGTTTGCCTTATTTTCCTCCCCTCAGAATCAAAGTTAAGACATTAAAGTATCCCCACTATTTACCTCTGTGGCATTGTTTTTTCCCCCTAATTTATCACTAAGGATGTTGTCCTTCAGTGATGTTGCTTTGCACAGGAGTCTCAGATCTGACTTGCCTCCTACCTTACATAGGCTCTGTATTCTGCCCAGTTAAAATCTAAGCTCTAGAAAACTAGGGATCCACATATGCCTGTGTACAAATGCTGTCCAGAACTTTCCTGTCATTTCTAGGTTTTGAATATTTCTTTTACTCTCCCACAAACTCAGCAAAGCATTTAAATAAATTATTCAGCAACTTTAGATGTTCTAAACTTGGAGAGTTTCTCCAATCTCTGCCATCTCATGAGAAACAGAAGTCCTCTTTCTTGAATTTCCACAATTATGTTAAATTTTCTTTGTTCTATAGTATTTTTTAGAAAGTTTCCATGGACAATTTTTCTCTTCACCCATTCTCATATAAGGCAGGACCTACATATTCTGAATCTTTGCAAACAACAGGGTGTATGAATTGTCTTTGGCTGTACTCTAACTCCTAGGCTAATGGATGGCTCCTCTCCTCAGGTTATAGCTTAAGGAGAGGTTGATATTCACAGTTCAAGTTGCTACATTTTTTTCCTTTCACTCAAATATCCTGTTTTCCACATTTTTGGTAAGTTGGTAAATGTTTCAAAAGGAGGCTAGGACCCTCATAACTGGCCTCCCTAGTTTGCTGAAAGATTTCAAACATATGGGATCAGATTTGAGAGTAGTGACTGCTTCACCCTGGTCTCTTATAATAATGCATACCAGTTGATGGGGGAAAGAATCAATTCAACTGTCCAAGCTAAGTCTGCGGTCTTGGGAAAATAATCATATAGTACAACCTCCTTCTCCCTCTGCCCTCAGTCCCTGGTCTACTTCTCTCAACATGGAGCCCAGTGTTCAAAACTTCCTTTGCCTTAGGTTTCCTCCCAATGACTATACCTCCCCCTTCCCCTATTGTCCAAGTCCTTGAATTTCTTAGAAGTTTTTCACAACTGCAGAAGTCTCTTGTACAATTGCTGGTTTATGGGACAAGGCAACAGAGAAGCTCTTGAAGACTGGGCATTCTGGACATTGGGTGGGTCAGGATTCCTTTTGCTGTCAGAATTAAGTCCAGTCAGCTCTTCCTCAATCTTCTGAGACAATAAGGCAAATCAAAAATTTCTCATGTGCATTTCAAAATGTTTCTACTATTCAGTGACTGAGTGTATTGCCTTCAGGCCAAAGCAATAGTTCCTGCATCAGTCCACCTGGGTAAATAGCATCATAGGCGTCCAGAAACCTCATACTGATTAGTACTGTCTGCCAAGCATATGCATTTTAAGAGCCCCACTCAGATTATTAACAAATGAACTTTCCCTTACTAATTAAATGACTATGGAAGCGGCCAGGCAAGGGAGCTCTCAATATTTTAGGCTAAATGACAGAACTGTTGAACAATTTTAGTTTAGCAAAGTTACTCAGGGATGACTGTATAGGTGCCAGTTTTAGAAAAGTCTTCAGTGTTGGGCTAAAGTGCTCTGTCATTGGACCTGCTTATTCAAACTTTTGGATGATACAAAGCTAGAAAGAACCTCTAATTTGTAGACTGACAAATTAAGATTCAGTGAAGAAACAAGAACAGTGGCCTGAAACAAACATAAGGGGGAGAGAGAGATTTTTAACTAATAATAAAATTATATGCATTTAGATTAAAATATTTAATTGCTTAATATAATAGTCTAATCCAGGAAAGACCCAATTTGGCAGTGATGCTGAGCAGGGCCCTGTGGGGCTCCCGGGCACAGAGGCCTTTTTGTCCCCCCTTTCTTGTAGGCAAGACTTCAGCCTCCATGACCTTCCCTGAGTTCCAAAGGGGAGATTCGAACAGTTGTTAATCAAGGGAAGAGCAGCCACGAAACCACCTGAGGCCAGATTAAAGGGACCAGAGAAGCTCATCAAGATTAGGAGACCCTGGGCTTCCCTGGTGGTGCAGTGGTTAAGAATCTGCCTGCCCTGAATGCAGGGGACACGGGTTCGAGCCCTGGGCTGGGAAGATCCCACATGCCACGGAGCAACGAAGCCCGTGTGCCACGACTACTGAGCCTGCACTCTAGAGCCCACGAGCCACAACTACTGAAGCCCGCATGACACAACTACTTAAGCCCGTGCGCTTAGAGCCTGTGCCCTGAAACAAGAGAAGCCACCGCAATGAGAAGCCCATGAAGCCCGTGCACCACAATGAAGAGTAGCCCCTGCTCACCACAACTAGAGAAAACTCGCATGCAGCAATGAAGACCTGATGCAGCCAAAAATAAATAAATAAATAAATAAATAAATATTTTTTAAAAGGACATCCTGACCACCTGAGACCCTACACACACCCTAATCTTGTCGACAACCCCAGCCTTTTGAAACTTTGCAGAAGAAGAATGCAAGACCTTACTGCCTTGATCCTTATCACATAACTCTGGCAACTGAGTCCTGACTATATAACCTCTCCCTATTCCCCAAGGAAGAGGGCACAGTTCTTGAGGCGCTAGCCTGCTGTGTTCCCCCTTTGCCTGGCAAAGAAATAAAGCCACTCTCTTTCTCCTCCATAACTCTCTCTGTGTATTTCTGTTTGGCATTGGTGTACAGAGAGCCAAGATTCTGGCAACAGTAGCAGTTTCTGCGGAAAAGTCTTGAGGTTTTAATTTATCAGACACTAAATATTAAGCAATTATGCAACCTGATTTTTAAAAAAACTGTAGTGCTATCAGCCTAGATCCAGACCAAAGGAGATTTTAACCTTCTGGCCTCCACACTATTAGAACCCTCCTATGGTAGTATTCAGGTAACACATTTGGGGAACACTGGAAAATGTGCATATCTTTAGAGAAGAGCAACCTGGATTGTAAAGGATTTAGAAACAGTTACAGGAGAAACAGTTAAACCATGTTTAGAGACTGGAAAAGAGAAGATCTCTCTCTTTAAATATTTAAAGTGATGACAAATGAAAGAAGGAGAGGATTTACTCCTGTTTGCTCTATTTCACAAAACTCAGGCCAATGAAACAAAGTTTTGGGGAGTTAGACTTACTTCAACTTGTAAAAGAATGTCTAATCAATTTCAGATGCATCACAACGGAATGGGCTACCTCAATAAAATAGTGAGCTCTTTATCATTAGAATTATTCAATTCATCCAGAGTCTGGATGAATCTTCTTGAATAATTTGGGGGCGTGAGAGTTGGACAAAGTGACTTCCAATCTTAAGAACGTATGTTTTTAAAATTAGTTCCTATTAAGATTTTAATGACTAATATGTACAGTATGATACCATATGACAAAAACAATGACTAATGGCACCACACCAAGCATTATCACAATCATTATCACAAGGTATAATGAGAGATAAAATTTTTGTCTGGGGTAGGGCAAGGAGGGTCTTAGTGCTTTTTCACCTAGGCAGTATCATCATTATATAAGACTGACTTCAGTTACATGCTTGACTGCATCAGTATCTTTGTAAGATATTGGAGAGAGGAAGCAAAGGAAGGGAGGAAATTTTATCCTATGAAGCGTAATCATCAACCTTCACATATATTATTTCAATTAGTCCCTCTGACAACCAAGGGCAGTAGAAAGTATTACACCCATTTTACAAGGAAAGATACTGACACTTAGAGAAGGTAAGAGACCAGGGCTCCACAGCTAGTAAATCAGGATTACAACATAGTGACAAAGATAGAAAAGAAGATAAATTGGGCTTTCTTTTTATGGAATCCCAGATCTCTGAGAAGGAAAAAGCTTTAGAGGTTCTTGATTCCAACCACCCAGCAGCTACATGAAATCCTTCTTAGCCTTGAGAAATTAGGTATGTGCACTTGGTCTGAAGGTCAACCTATTAAGAGAAGAATGAAGTTGACTTAAACCCAGTGATTCTAACAGCTCTGCCCTCATCAACCCCCTCCACCTAGTTTAGATCAGCCTCCTCCTTCTGTGGACACCCAGTACAGATTAATGGGTGCCTAGCTCTGGGGGCAGAGACTCCAACAGACTGTGCCCTTGGTAATCTGATGTTCACCAATGGCTTCTGGAACCTGATGGGGCCCCAGGCCAAATCCTAGTCCTTTCCAGTCCAGACACCCAGGAAGCTCTCTCAGTTCCAAACCGCTCCACAGGCCTGCACCCCAGGGAGAAGGGGTCAATAGGAAAGAATGTATTCCTAACATCCCTGTCATCGATTCCATTCCTTTCTCTGAATTTCCTGATTGGGCTGTGGATGCTTCAAAACTGCCTTAGAAAGAAGGCCCTAAGATGCAATGCTTTCTGCCCCATAACTTCCTCTCATTCCTGCAGCAGCCCTGGGAGCAGTCCAGCCATGGAGCCAGTGCAAGCAAGAAACTCGTGGCCTCCTGGTGTGATTCACTGGCCTCTCATTTCCCAGCTAGTGACACATCCTGGCTCAAAAATCAATTTTTAATCTTCATCGAATCTTTGGAGAAGAGCCCAGAAGAACTGAGTGGCATGAGAAAGACAAAAAAAATAAAAGGGGAAGGAGAATGAGAGCTATCTGCTCTCCAGTATCCTTCAGGGCAGAGGTCAAGAGCAGGTTGTACTAGTTCTCTAAATTCTAAAACAAGAAGTTCTGAGAGGTCTCCCATGACTGTGCTAGTGCAGCTTTCCTGGCTCCTATCATGCTGTGCATTCTCTATGAAGAATACAAAGTTGTGTAAGGTAGTCTCCCTGCCCATAAGGCTCAAACCTCATGGTAGAGCCTTCTTGAATCCTCCAGACCACGATGGCATCTTTCACCATCATCCCATAGCACCCAACCTCTTCCCATCGAGTTTCACACTGTAAATGGGTCTCTACTTGTGTCCCTCACTACACTAGAAGTTCATGAACTCCAAGAACCAGATTTTAATCATCTTTATAGCCACAGGGCAGCTAGTACAGTGCCTGCCACACAATAAATGCTAAGTGTGAATTGAATGCAGTTTTATTGGAGAGATAAAAGATACGTAGGGATAAATGAAAAGTGCATGCCAGGAAGTATAAATGTGGCATAAAGGGGCAGAACCCCAGGTGATGAATCAGCTCACTTGGCTCTGATCCCAGCTCAGCCATTAACAGCTGTATAAACTTGGACAGGCTGCTTCCTCTGTTTGGAACCTGCCAATACAGGCATCCAAGGTTCCATGTTTGCCAAATTAAGGAGCTGGTAAAAGATTTCTGGAAGTTCTTCCAGAAAGAGGTTCAGAGGTGATGAATCCCTAAGGGATGGGCAGCAAAGGTCTATGTGAACTCATTGTGTTCTGGGAGCCCAAACCTGAACTTCTCCCTCTGGAGGTAAGGCTATCCCCTCAGCCTCAGACTATGTCTTCTAGTTCCTTTGCCATGAGGAACTGACGGGCCTCTGGTGGAGAAAACCTGAACAAAGATTTGCCTCAATGTACTTCTCTCTATACCACACCCTGACATCTTGTTTAAGCAAGAAAGCAGTTTTCTGTTCTCTAAATTCCTGAATATACTTTTCCTGCCATTTTTGAAAATTAGGGCTGGCAATTCTATACCTTAAGCCAATTGTAAGCGGAGAATTGTAGAAGAATTCTCCACAGTTAATGTAAACCCCTGCAACTAGTCAAAGGAAGTAACCAGTGTATACATATTGTCCTGAATCAATCTGACACCCAAAAGAGAAGAGACAGAGGCCCCAAACTGGAATCCACCAGAAAAATACTTTTTAATGACTCCTGGCTCAGGATTTCACTAGTATTCTACAGAGCACAGGGGTTTTGTTTGTTTGTTTGTTTTTGTAGTAAATGCCAGAACCAGAAACATATTGCTCTTTTTTTTTTAACTTAACATGTATGTATTTTGTGGTACACAACATGTACACTCACCATGTTCTTAAATTAACTGCTTAATAAATTCGACATTGTTCATTCTATAGTATAAGTTCAGCTCCTATCAACTCATCTTCTTGTAGCTTTTATTAAAGTCAACATAAAAGAGTTTGGGGAGATGTTGTTAAGAAACATCTGAAATTGAACCCACTGACATTTGCAGTGAAAACTGGAATGTCAAGAGAAGGAAGCTCAGCAAAACTGCCACTCTTAAATAATTCTTACCTAGGTGAGCCACATATGACATTAGATAGGATATTGAAACTTTTTAAAATGCATTTTGCACCAGGATGGCATTTACAATATAATTGGAAAAGAATGAATTATTGTTACATAAAATGCTAAATGATAATAAAAGCTAAAAATAATATTTAAGGTATCATGAAACAATATTTGATTTATTGCTAAGTGAACATTATTGCCGTAGGATATCAGAAAAGGAATAAAGAAATCAAAAAAGAATTAAATAAATGGAGGGATGTCCAATGTTCATGGATAGAAAGACAATATCGTCAATATGTTAGTTCTTCCCAATTTGCTCTATAGATTCAATGCAATCCCAATCGAAATCCCAGCAAGTTATTTTATGGATACCAACAAATTTATTCTAAAGCTTATATGGAGAGGCAAAAGACCCAGATTAGCCAATACAATATTGAGAAGAACAACTACCCCAACTTCAGAATTTACAGTAAAGTTACAGTATTCAAGACTGTATGGTATTGGTGAAAGGATAAACAAATAGATACAGAGAACCCAGAAACAGACCCACATAAATATAGTCAACTGATCTTTGACAAAGGAGCAAAGATAATACAATGAAGTGAAAATAGTCTCTTCAACAAATGGTGCTGGAACAACTGGACATCCACTTGCAAAAATTGAACATAAATACAGATCTTACACCTTTCACAAAAATTAATTCAAATGGATCATAGACCTTAATGTAAAACACAAAACTATGAAACTCCTAGAAGATAACATAGGAGAAAACCTAGATGACCTTGGCTATGGTGACAACTTAGATACAACACCAAAGACACAATAAAATTAAAAAGTTATGCTTTGCAAAAGACAATATCAACAGAATGATAAGACTAGCCATGGACTGGGAGAAAATATTTACAAAAGACACATCTGATAAAGAACTGTTATCTAAAATATACCAAAAAACTCTTAACATTCGACAATAAGAAAACAACTTGATTAAAAAGTGGGCCAAACACCTTAACAGATACCTCACCAAAGAAGATATACAGATGAAAAAGAAGCATATGAAAAAATGTTCCACATTCATATGTCATCAAAGAAATGCAATTAAAACAACAATGAGATACCAGTATGCACCGGTATTAGAATGGCCAAAATCCAGAACACTAACAATACCAAATGCTGGTGAGGATGTGGAGCAACAGGAATTGCTGGTGAGAATGCAACATGGTATATAGCTACTTTGTAAGACTGTTTGGTGGTTTCTTACAAAAGTAAACATACTCTTACCATACAATCCAGCAATCCATGATTCTTGGTATTTGCAAAGGAGTTAAAAACTTATATTCACAAAAAAACCTTCACATGGATGTTTACAGCAGCTTTATTCCTAATGGCCAAAACCTGGAAACAACCAAGATTCCTTCAGTAGGTGAATGGATAAACAAACTGTGGTAAATCCAGTCAATGGAATATTATTCACTACAAAAAAGATATAAGCTATCAAACCATGAATAGACATGGAGGAAACTTAAAGGCATATAACTAAATCAAAGAAGCTGGGACTTCCCTGGTGGCACAGTGGTTAAGAATCCACCTGCCAATGCAGGGACACAGGTTCGATCCCTGGCCTGGGAAGATCCCACATGCCGCAGAGCAACTAAGCCTGTGCACCACAACTACTGAAGCCCATGTGCCCTAGAGCCTGTGCACCGCAGCTACTGAGCCCACGCGCTGCAACTACTGAGCCCACATGCCACAACTACTGAAGCCCACACACCTAGAGCCCGTGCTCTGCAACAAGAGAAGCCACTGCAATGAGAAGCCCATGCACCACAAAGAAAAGTAGCCCCCGCTCACCACAACTAGAGAAAGCCCGCACACAGCAATGCAGACCCAATGCAGCCAAAAAATTTTAAAAAAAATTTTTAATAAAATAAAATAAATCAAAGAAGCTAATCTGAAAAGACTACATACTATATGATTTTAACTATATGACATTCTGGAAAAGGTAAAACTATGGAGACAATAAAATGATCCGTGGTTGACAGGGGTGCAGGAGGACAGGGAGAGAAAACAAGGCAGAGCACAAAGGACTTTTAGGGCAGTGAAAATACTGTTTGATATTATAATGATGGATATGTGTCATTATACATTTGTCTAAAACCATAGAATATATAATACCAATAGTGAACTCTAAGGTAAGCTATGGACTTTGAGGGCTTATGACGTGTCAATATAGCTTCATCCTTGGTTTAAAAAAAAAAAAAAGTACCATTCTGATGAGTGATGTTGGTATCAGGAGAGGCATGCATGTGTTGGGGTGAAAGGTACATGGACCTTCCTCTCAATTTTTTTGTAAATTTAAAACTGCCCTAAAAAATAAAAGTCTTTAGAGAAAAAAAAAAAAAAGACCTACTCACTGAACAATGAATAAAAGTTAATTGAATACAATGAAGAATAAGGATAGATAAATTTTAGGGTTGGACAGTGAAAAATATGTATTGCATGAATATGAAGCCAAATACATGCATTATGAGTTGTAGGAAGTTCCTTTTATTTTACATAGTTTTAGGAGACCCAACACCTACTTGCATGCATTCCATGTGATAGTCACAATATCCATGTACAACAGTCAAGGTCAATGTTATCCCCCTTTTACAGATGAAAAAACTAAGGCTCAAAATCTAATCCTTCTGACTCCTACTGCAGTGCTGCTCCTTCAAGGGTAAAAGGGCCAAAATAACTGAACAATTTTCTTGATTAACTCTCCAGCCACTATTGAAAACTTTAATACTTAAAGTCAAGAAGACTCACAAACTGTGGCTCAGGAAACCTGGGCAATAATCAGGAGATATGGGTACAAGATATAAAGCACAAATGCTCTGAAATTATAAAACTCTACAAAATGTTAGTGGTGGTGATGATTCTCTTTTAGGCACCATTTCCCAACTTTCTGAACCCACACATGGAAATGCCATTTCAGTCCCAACTAGAGCACAGCCAATGAGGCACACCAGGCCTGCTGACTGAGGAGTCAAGACCTGCTAGAATGTCCCCTTCCTCCATCAATTCCTTATATCACCAGAGGCGCTGTGGAAGGGATGAAATTGCAGCTCTCCCATTTTATGACCTTCATGCTGTAGCTGAAGGATTTTAAATAGCCAGCCCAATCACTCAGGGAGGCTAGGCATTTTGGGAAGCCTTCTCTTCATGTTTTGTTTGCTTCTGTCACAGTCTCTGTGGAAGTGATGAAGACATGTCCTTCCTGGCAGCTGACTCTGTCAGGCCTGCTCACTTGCCTCAGATCTGAGGCCAGGGGTTGGGAAGGGGGGGCTTAGGGTGGGGAAAAGTGGGCCCAACCTAGGGTGATTCTTTCCTCAGACCCCTATATATTAAGTATATTGTACAAACCACCGTGACCAAGAGGGGATCCCTCCAGTGTCAGCGAAATCTAAATTCAAATCCAAGCTCTGCCACTTGCTCGTTGTGCAATAGTGAGCAAATTACTTAATTTCTCTAAGCCAAGTTTCCTCTTCTGTAAGAGGAGGAGAATAATAATCCCTACCTCACACCAGCATAGAGCCTTGCACAAAACACTAATTGCTAGCTATTGCTATTACTGTTGCAACAACTAATACCAATTATTATTAAGGGCTTAATATGACAATAAACTGACCAGAGATGAATGAAGTGAAAGATCTAAGAGAGTCTGGATCTAGGATCTATGGGTCAACAGATCAGAGCACTGATTGCCTTCCTTTTTGGAGTGGTTGGGAGAGATTTTTGGTGGGGAGTGGGTAAAGTGCATTCATCTTCTTCTATACATTTATTCACATTAAAAAATACTAGATCTGATTCACAGAAAGATAGACAAGATGAAAAGGCAGAGGGATATGTACCAGATAAAGGAACAAGATAAAACCCCAGAAAAACAAATAAATGAAGTAGAGATAGGCAACCTTCCAGAAAAAAAATTCAGAATAATGATAGTGAAGATGATCCAGGACCTCAGAAAAAGAATGGAGGCAAAGATCGAGAAGATGCAAGAAATGTTTAACAAAGATCTAGAAGAATTAAAGAACAAACAAACAGAGATGAACAACACAATAACTGAAATAAAAAATACACTAGAAGGAATCAATAGCAGAATAACTGAGGCAGAAGAACGGGTAAGTGACCTGGAAGACAGAATGGTGGAATTCACTGCTGTGAAACAGAATAAAGAAAAAAGAATGAAAAGAAATGAAGACAGCCTAAGAGACCTCGGGGACAATATTAAACAAAACAACATTTGCATTATAGGGGTCCCAGAAGGAGAAGAGAGAGAGAAAGGACCAGAGAAAATATCTGAAGAGATTACAGTTGAAACCATCCCTAACATGGGAAAGGAAATAGCCATCCAACTCCAGGAAGCACAGAGAGTCCCATACAGGATAAACCCAAGGAGAAACATGCTGAGACATACAGTAATCAAAGTGGAAAAAATTAAAGACAAAGAAAAATTATTGAAAGCAACAAGGGAAAAATGACAAATAACATACAAGGGAACTCCCATAAGGTTAGCAGCTGATTTCTTAGCAGAAACTCTACAAGCCAGAAGGGAGTGGCATGACATATTTAAAGTAATGAAGAGGAAGAACCTACAACCAAGATCACTCTACCTGTCAAGAATCTCATTCAGATTCGACGGAGAAATCAAAAGCTTTACAGACAAGCAAAAGCTAAGAGAATTCAGCACCACCAAACCAGCTCTACAACAAATGCTAAAGGAACTTCTCTAAGTGGGAAACACAAGAGAAGAAAAGGGCCTACAAAAACAAACCCAAAACAATTAAGAAAATGGTCATAGGAACATATATATCAATAATTACCTTAAACATGAATGGATTAAATCCTCCAACCAAAAGACACAGGCTCGCTGAATGGATACAAAAACAAGATCCACATATATGCTGTCTACAAGAGACCCACTTCAGACCTAGGGACACATTCAGACTGAAAGTGAGGGGGTGGAAAAAGATATTCCATGCAAATGGAAATCAAAACAAAGCTGGAGTAGCAATACTCATATCAGATAAAAATAGACTAAAAGAAAGAATGTTACAAGAGACAAGGAAGGACACTACATAATGATCAAGGGATCAATCCAAGAAGAAAATATAGCAATTATAAATATCTATGCACCCAACATAGGAGCACCTCAATACATAAGGCACCTGCTAACAGCTATAAAAGAGGAAATCGACAGTAACACAATAATAGTGGGGGACTATAACACCTCACTTACACGAATGGACAGATCATCCAAAGTGCAAATAAATAAGGAAACAGAAGCTTTAAATGACACAATAGACCAGATAGATTTCATTGATATTTATAGGACATTCCATCCAAAATAGCAGATTACCCTTTCTTCTGAAGTGCACATGGAACATTCTCCAGGATAGATCACATCTTGGGTCACAAATCAAGCCTCAATAAATTTAAGAAAATTGAAATCATATCAAGCATCTTTTCTGACCACAATGCTATGAGATTAGAAATCAATTGCAGGGGGAAAAATCCTAAAAATCGCAAACACATGGAGGCTAAACAATACGTTACTAAAAAAACAAGAGATCACTGAAGAAATCAAAGAGGAAATCAAAAAATACCTAGAGACAAATGACAATGAATACACGATGATCCAAAACCTATGGGATGCAGCAAAAGCAGTTCTAAGAGGGAAGTTTATAGCTATACAAGCCTACCTCAAGAAACAAGAAAAATCTCAAATATACAATCTAACCTTACATCTAAAGGAACTAGAGAAAGAAGAATAAACAAAACGCAAAGTTAGCAGAAGGAAAAAAATCATAAAGATCACAGCAGAAATAAATGAAATAGAAACAAAGAAAACAAGAGCAAAGATCAATAAAACTAAAAGCTGGTTCTTTGAGAAAATAAAATTGTTAAACCATTAACCAGACTCATCAAGAAACAGAGGGAGAGGACTCAAATCAAGCAAATTAGAAATGAAAAAGGAGAAGTTACAACAGACACTGCAGAAATACAAAGCATCCTAAGAGACTACTACAAGCAACTCTATGCCAATAAAATGGACAACCTGGAAGAAATGGACAAATTCTTAGAAAGGTATAACCTTCCAAGACTGAACCAGGAAGAAACAGAAAATATAAACAGGCAAATCACAAACACTGAAATTGAAACGGTGATTAAAAATCTTCCAACAAACAAAAGTCCAGGGCCAGATGGTTTCATGGGTGAATTCTATCAAACATTTAGGGAAGAGCTAACACCCAGCCTTCTCAAACTGTTCCAAAAAATTGAGGAGGAAGGAAGACTGCCAAACTCATTCTATGAGGCCAACATCACCCTGATACCAAAACCAGACAAAGGTACTACAAACAAAAAAAATTACAGACCAATATCACTGATGAATATAGATGCAGAAATCCTCAACAAAATACTAGCAAACAGAATCAAACAACACATTAAAAGGATCATACACCATGATCAAGTGGGATTTATCTCAGGGATGCAAGGATTCTTCAATATACACAAATCAATCAATGTGATACACCATATTAACAAATTGAAGAATAAAAACCATAAGATCATCTCAAAAGATGCAGAAAAAGCTTTTGCCAAAATTCAACACCCATTTATGATAAAAACTCTCCAGAAAGTGGGCATAGAGGGAACCTGCCTCAACATAATAAAGGCCATAAATGAAAAACCCACAGCAAACATCATTCTCAATGGTGAAAAACTGAAAACATTTCCTCTAAGATCAGGAACAAGACAAGGATGTCCACTCTCGCCACTATTATTCAACATAGTTTTGGAAGTCCTAGACACAGCAATCAGAGAAGAAAAAGAAATAAAAGGAATACAAATTGGAAAAGAAGAAGTAAATCTGTCACTGCTTGCAGATGACGTGATACTATACATAGAGAATCCTAAAGATGCCACCAGAAAACTACTAGAGCTAATCAATGAATTTGGTAAAGTTGCAGGATACAAAATTAATGCACAGAAATCTCTTGCATTCCTATACACTAATGATGAAAAATATGAAAGAAAAATTAAGGAAACTCTCCCATTTACCACTGCAAAAAAAAGAACAAAATACCTAGGAGTAAACTTACCTAGGGAGACAAAAGAGCTCTATGCAGAAAACTATAAGACACTGTTGAAAGAAATCAAAGATGGCACCAACAGATGGAGAGATATACCATGTTCTTGGATTGGAAGATCAATATTGTGAAAATGACTATACTACCCAAAGCAATCTACAGATTCAATGCAATCCTTATCAAATTACCATTGGCATTTTTTACAGAACTGGAACAAAATATCTTAAAATTTGTATGGAGACACAAAAGACCTCGAATAGCCAAAGCAGTCTTGAGGGAAAAAAACGGACCTGGAGGAATCAGACTCCCTGACTTCAGACTATACTACAAAGCTACAGTAATCAAGACAATATGGTAGTGGCACAAAAACAGAAATATAGATCAATAGAACAGGATAGAAAGCCCAGAGATAAACCCACGCACTTATGGTCAACTAATCTATGACAAAGGAGGCAACGATATACAATGGAGAAAAGACAGTCTCTTCAATAAGTGGTTCTGGGTAAACTGGACAGCTAACTGTAAGAGAATGAAATTAGAACACTCCCTAACACCAAAGACAAAAATAAACTCAAAATGGATTAGGGACCTAAATGTAAGACCAGACACTATAAAACTCTTAGAGGACAATATAGGAAGAACACTCTTTGATATAAATCACAGCACGATTTTTTTGACCCACCTCCTAGAGTAATGGAAATAAAAACAAAAATAAACAAATGGAACCTAATGAAACTTAAAACCTTTTGCAAAGCAAATGAAATTACAAACAAGACGAACAGACAACCCTCAGAATGGGAAAAAATATTTGCCAGCGAATCAACAAAGGATTAATCTCCAAAATATATAAACAGCTTATGCAGTCAATATATAAAAAAACAAACAACCCAATCCAAAAATGGGTAGAAGACCTAAATAGACATTTCTCCAAGGAGGACATACAGATGGCCAAGAAGCACATGAAAAGCTGCTCAACATCACTAATTATTAGAGAAATGCAAATCAAAACTACAATGCGGTATCACCTCATACCAGTTAGAATGGACATCATCAGAAAATCCACAAACAACAAATGCTGGAGAGGGTGTGGAGAAAAGGAAACCCTCTTGCACTGTTGGGGGGAATGAAATTGATACAGCCACTATGGAGAACTGTATGGAGGTTCCTTAAAGAACTAAAAATAGGAATTACCATATGACTCAGCAATCCCACTACTGGGCATATACCCAGAGAAAAACATAATTCAAAAAGACACATGCATGCCAATGTTCATTGCAGCACTATTTACAATAGCCAGGTCATGGAAGCAACCTAAATGCCTGTCGACAGATGAATGGATAAAGAAGATGTGGTACATATATACAATGGAATATTACTCAGCCATAAAAAGAATGAAACTGGGTCATTTGTAGAAATGTATATGGACCTAGAGACTGTCATACAGAGTGAAGTAAGTCAGAAAGAGAAAAACAAATATTGTATATTAATGCATATATGTGGAACCTAGAAAAATGGTACAGATGAACCAGTTTGCAGGGCAGAAATAGAGACACAGATGTAGAGAACAAACGTATGGACACCAAGGGGGGAAAGCAGCGGGGGGTGTAGGTGGTGGTGTGATGAATTGGGAGATTGGGATTGACATGTATACACTGATGTGTATAAAATGGATGACTAATAAGAACCTGCTGTATAAAAATATAAGTAAAATTAAATTAAAAAAAAATACTAGATCCCACATGCCTCAACTAAGAGCCCGCATGCTGCAACTAAAGATCCTGCATGCTGCAACTAAGACCCGGCACAGCCAAATAAACAAATATTTAAAGAGAAGCAGTATATCTTAAAATATATATATATATATATATATATATATATACGTGTGTGTGTATGTGTGTGTTTGTGTATATATTATATATATATATATATATTTTTTTTTTTTTTTAAGAAAAAGGAGAAAAGCCTCCTCCCTTCCAGCACCCAGTGTCCACTGGACTTAGCAGGGGTAGAGCCAGGGCCAGCCCCCCGGGAGAAGGTGCAGGAGCAGAAGGCAATGGCACTGGCATTTATGCTCTATGGGGAGGAGGTACCAGTATGCCTGGCACCTAGGTTGGCCCTTCCCCAGGTTGGCTGAGGAATGCAGCCTCATTAGGGTGAAGCTAGAGAAGGAGTTCTGAGCCTGGATCTCTCTGCCCTGGGTCAGTGCCAAGAGGAAAGCTTCCTTCAGCAGCTCCCAGCCCTTCCTCACAGAGCCCACACACAGTGGGGAGGCCCATCTGTATGGGGAGGAGGAAGGTTCACTAAGCACCTCCGGTAGGTAGGAAATTTACCTGTGATATTTATGCCATCCTCACCACCACTGCAGTATTACTAGCTTCATTTTACAGATGATAAAAGTGGGATGCAAAGACCAAGGTTACAGTGCCGGTAAGTGACTGATCCATCACAGATGTGTGACTTTAAGACCCAGTTCTGTCTAAGGTTCTATAGGGCCCAGGTCCAAGAAAGAGCTCATGAATCTTAAAGTCTGGAAAGTTGGATTCTAGCTGCCATTCTGCTGCTAACTAGCTGGGTGACCTTGGGAAGGACTTCCAGGGGCCAGAGATTCCTCATGGATAAAATGAGACAGTGGCCTCCATGGTAGGTTAGGACCTACCACATCCACCTGCATTCTGGGAGTGTGATCCAGTGTGTGCACAGGGCCTAGTGCATGGGGAGAGAACAGTCCTTGCCCAAAATGTGCTGGCCACAGAGGGCAGATCCAAGAGGCACCACTGGCCCCATCACATCAGCACTTCCTAGCTCTGTCTGCACAACTTGGTTCCCAGGAGCTTCTCTTCATCTTCCCCTTCCTCTCCCACCCTACACATGTGGTCCCACCTGCTGGGACGAATGCCCACTCCCTCTGCTCTATGCCATACATTCAACTGCAATCAAGTGGGCAGTGCTGAATTTAATAATGTCCCCAAGGTTACACTAAGTCACAGTAATTGCTATTTACTTCCTCTCAGATTCAGTTATTAACAAGCAATTCATGTCCTGAAAGCACGAGAAATCCCCAAATCCTTAAATGTTCTGGGGCTGATAAAGGCATAATCTGGTATTTGGCCTAGAATTGCCTTTCCCTCACCCCCTCCCTAGCCCCAACCCCACCTGCTCATCCACAGAGGGAGCCAAAGGCTTCCTGGAGAGCAAGTCCTGCAGAGCCCTGCTCACCCTGAGAACCTCGCAGAGGGCAACTGCAGCCTAGTTTTCTCTGCGATGCTCTGAACTAATTCAAAATCTTCACTGGGAGGAGCAAAGGGTTAGGAGTCTGGGGAGAGTGACACACAACTAACTGCTGGCAGTAATCACCTGAGAATGTTCCGCCAGTGACTCATACCTGGTGTGGGAAATGGAGCTAGGAGGTATTCACTGTTCCAACACTGCGAGTAACCCTAGGGGAAAGGCAAGAGAGGATTCTCTCCAACTGAGGGATTCACCCCAAGTATGTGTTCCTAGGAAGACAGATGTGAACGTTCTAGGTTTACAGGGGCTGTCCCGCAGTGCGGAAGCTAACATAGCCCTGAATCAATGGCATATTTCTGATTTGCATCCTGGCTCCTTCACTAACTAGCTCCTTCACCTCTAGAAAGCTATTCGATCTCTTCCTATGTCTTTGATCTTTTCTGATGCGTAAAATGGAGCTAATCACTTGTCACATAGGGTTTTTGCAAGAATTAAATGAAATAGTGCAAAGGTCTTTTCAAGTAGTAAGTACTATTAGATTATAACTACGATTGTTTGGGGAACTTGTGGTGAGTCCTGCTTCAAAGCCTGTACTCTTTTGTTTGATAAATTTGGCTTAGTTTATATAAAGTTTTCTTAAGTAAATCTTGAGACCAAACAATTTCCTGCTAGAAGAAAACTTGCTTTGTTTAAAAGAGGTGCGACAGCCATATTGGAGAGGCACCGATATTGTTTAAAAGAAATGGATGACACAGAATCCCTCAGAGTCCCCAAAGACTTCAACAATGCTCCTCTGTCTGGGAAGCAGGACTGGGGGCAGGGACCCCCGAGGGGAGAAGGGCTAAGGTTCAGGAGAGTGTGGGTGTACAGAGACCAGGGCTCCTGAACAGAGAGCATCACTCTGAGGCATCTTTCTGGCTAAAGAACAATCGCTGTGACCATGATTGAGAGGTCTGCCACCCTCACACAGTGTCCCTTGGTCACCTGGTCCCTTGCTGCTGCTACTGAATGAAGCAGTGGCCTGGACAGAGCCAGCCAGTCACTTCTCAGGAGGGATGAGGAACACAGGGAGCGACACAAGCTCCTCATTATCCCTTAGCTGCCCTCTCCCATCTTGATGGTCCTCCAAGACCTTGAAGCATATTTAGGTGTAGAGAGGTGATAAGCACGTGACAGCATGGTGGCAGTGGATGGTCATCACTGTTCTACAGCTCACCGTACATGCTTCCTCTTGGACGGCCCTCATCCAGAAAATGGAAACAGGTGGGAAAACAGACAAAAAATATGATGTGAGACTCTGGGGAAGGAATGACCAGGAGGAAGTAAGAGCTGTTCTTTCCCACAAGGACCAACAAGAAATTAGCAAAATAGAACATTCTTGAATGAAAGAAGCAATCAATCTAAGAATCAATTAATTGCAATTATTCCAGCTGGTTTGCTTCAATAGATTGATGCCAGAGGCATCAATGGAGAAGAGCAAAAGGGAGCCAGTGTGGAGGTTCTAGGGATCTATCTGGGCTTGTCTTAGACCCGCTTCAGCCCCAGAACAGGAGTCATAGTGTTTGAACATTTGAAAAGTCCCACAGTGGAAACCCCCCCAAGAAAAGACCCTGTTGAGCCTTTTGGCTCCAGGGAAACATAGGCCAGAATTACTTCCTGCACCACCCCATGTCCAACAAATACACAAATGTGTTTTGTTCTGTGAAACTGGCTCATATAAATGACATGAGCTAACCTTACCACATCCAGAAACGTTTGAAACAACATAAAAATCACAGTTGGCCCTGGACCAACTCTAATCGCTCAGAATGTTTAATCCCAGGCTTTTCACCCGCTTGTGGGTAACGAGGGTATTTGCCAGCAGAAGCCCTCTCCTTGTGACTGAATTCGTCACCCTCCTACGCCCCTGCTCGTGACACCACCTCCCACGGTCCCCCTTCGGGCCTCATAGACTGAAAGCTTCACAAACACTCTTTTACTCTTTCTTTCCATTATTCCTGATCCCAACGACATTATATCCTGCTATTTCTTCCTTTGAAGAACATTTACATTTGCTGTTGGTTTTCATCTATGTGGCTACAACCCCAGCCCAGGCCCTCATCCCCCTGCATCTGTTTTATGGCCCTCCTGCTACCCACGTCTTCCCTCCTACACTGGCTGCAGGACGGGGTCTTTTCTCATGCTATGCTGCCATGTCATGTCAGTGACTCCCATCCCTACCAAGTCTTGTCTTCCCTTAATCACATTGAATTCATGGTAAGGGGGATCTGTTCCATCACCAAAGGGTTGAACTTGAAGCCCTCCATCCCTGCCTGGCGGAGACTTCCCAATGTTTATGGCTAGCTCAAGGTCTACTTCTATTGTGAAGCTTTCCCCACTTCCCCTAGTAATAAAAGTTTTGTGTTACTTTGCTCATTCCTTTAATACTTATCACATCTCATCCTCTAAGCAGTAATTATAAAGCTAAATTATTAGCTATTTATCCATCTTACTCAACCCTCTTCCTTGCAGCTCCCTGCATAGAGCCTTACAGCAGTAAACTCTGGATAACGGTACTCATGCTTACCCCTACTCCTTCTGATCCTCTCTGCCTATTTACATCCTACCTACCCTTCAAGTCTTGCCTCTATTTCTAAACTTCTGCATGGGATTCTGAAGCACAAAGTCCTGCCATATCAATTTCATCTTCTAGGACAAGATTATTCTAGACTAACATATTAGGGAATCTGACCTGGTAATGAACATGACTGCAGCAAAGCAGATGAGCATTTCAAGATAGCTTCATGAACAAGCATAGAGAAACGAGGGGTAGGTACTAGAATTACTAGCTAAATAGTAAAATTAGGGGACTTCCCCTGGTGGCTCAGTGGTTAAGAATCCGCCTGCCAATGCAGGGGGCACGGGTTCGAGCCCTGGTCCAGGTAGGTCCCACATGCCACGGAGCAACTAAGCCCGTGTGCCACAACTACTGAACCTGTGCTCTAGAGCCCACATGCCACAACTACTGAGGCTGCGCTCTAGAGCATGTGCTCTGCAACAAGAGAAGCCACTGCAGTGAGAAGCCCGCGCACCACAACGAAGTGTAGTCCCTGTTCACCGCAACTAGAGACAGTCTGCAGGCAGCAACAAAGACCCAACACAGCCAAAAATAAATTTAAAAAAAAAAATAGTAAAATTAGGACAATTATAACTAATTGAACTACCATATCCAAAGGACGTAGGTCTCCACCCTATGCTTAAATTTTCCGACAAATATTTACTGAGCTCCATATTTTCATTAATGGCTTAAATTAAGGTGTACAAGGCATGCTTGATACGTAAGTGAGGAATAGCAAATAACAACTGTCCAAATACAGGAATGGGGGTGGGGGAGTCAGCCATGATTTATCAGCAATAGGTTTGAAAAATATCTAAGAGTTTTGACTGATACTAAACTCCATATGTCATAATAGAAGGACAGAAGGAAGAAAGGAAGGGGGTAGGAAAGAAAGAAGAGGGAAAGAGAAAGAAGAGGAAAAAAATAAATGATTTTGGGTGACATAAATAGAAGTTGAGCAGTGCCTTCCAAATCTTCATGGCACATGAGGGAGGCTAATGTGTGATACTTTAGCAAATAGCTCTGTGGTCAAATAAAATTGGGAAACACTGGGTTAGGTAAAGGTAAACAGGACTACTCAAATCCTTTAGTACTCTAATGTGCACTTTGAAATCTCCAAGAGGGAGGATAAATCTGCAGGATTGCCCAAAGATATTTGACTGAAACTAACTGACTTCCCACTCCTGACCTCAGAGAATCATGTCCCAGGAGCTAGGATGAATGGAACTCACTTTGGGAAGTATGACTTATAGCAAAGGAATCCAGCTCCCTGGGATGATCAGAGCCTAATCTAAAGTGTGGCATGCAGCTCTGGGCACCTCAAAGGAAGAGGAAGAGAGTCAGTTGGACAGGATTAGTACAGCAGTCAGGTTGGCACAAATATTCAAAACCATAATATCTGAGGAATGTTGGAAAATTTGACATGTTTAGCCTGGGGAAGAGCTGAGATGAGGGGTATGAGATGATAACAGAAGGTTGAGATGATAACAAAAGGTTGAGGGCTTGATAATTGTAATTAAATATGTGAAGAGTTATCCAATAAGGAAGGAATTAGACTTGTTCGTGTGTGACCTCAAAAGAGAAAACTAGGACCAATGGTTGGAGCCCTCTGGGATCACACAGTTTCCTTTATCCATACTCCTTTTGGCTAAAATTCTGATGCAATATTTATTGACCAGCTAGGAGTACTATATTCAAGAGTTTCTGATTCCCTTGCTTTTCATTCTTTTTTGCCCAACAACAGGAATTGAGTCATGAGGGATCAAACGGGGCACTCAAATCCTACCTGAGGTAGTTTGAAAAGAGTTGAATCCATGAGTGGGTCCCAGCCAAGACCTTGAGGGGAAGCTAAGAGTCAAGCAAAGAAGAACAAAGAGCAACCCCAAGTCCAAGGACAGGAGACAGTAAACAGCAGCCAAGGCCAAGAGTCAGGCCCAGGCAGAAAGAACACTGTAATGGGAACAGGTCAAGGACCTGGTCTGGGATCACTGCTGTAAACAGCAGCTCATCTGTAGGGAATCAGCATATGAGATATCAGGCTGGCATAAAGATGCTGGATGGCAAGGGGTCTCAAAGAGCCAAGCTGGATAGCAGTAAGGAGTCTTTCGTAGGCTGTCCCAAGTAGATCATCTACCACAGATAATAAGCAGTTAAGTGACACATATAAAACACCAATATTTGAATAAATTCCAAGAGCCTCTTTCATTTATTCTTCTTAGACTAATATTTTAAGAATCTTTCCATTACTTTGAGTTTCTTCAGCACTTGTACTAACTGGTCCAAGCTCCTTGTTTTACAGACGAGAAGACAGAAGCCCAGAGAGGGGCAATGATTTGCAATAGTGACATAACCTGATAGATTATGGAAGGGCAGGGCGTGAACTAAGGTCCTCTGGATTGCCATCCCATTCTTCTCCCTTTGCATCTACCACGGTGCCCAATACAATGATCACCTCCCAGTCTCTGCCCCATAAATGCTGGTTGAAGTAAATTAAGTAGGCATCAGTGCGTCAAGGGCTAATGTTTACTTCTGTGTTTAAGTACTTCTCTACTTAAGTAATATTAAGTAGGAAGACTAAGGAACAAATGCGGCTCCTGCTCTGAATGCAGGCTGATGTCCCTATTTGGTATGGGGGACTGAAGAGCCCCTAACTTTGGCAAACTCCTCGTAAGAATGCTGGCCTGAGCTCTAAGTGCTGACCCAAGGAAGACCCTGTGAGCCCAGATACACCACATCAGATTCTGAGGTGATGCTGAAGAAGGGCTCTGGGGAGTCTTTGTCCCAGGCTACCTATAAATAAAGTGTAATTTTAAGTTGAAATATGGGCTATGGGTTTTTCCTTGCCTGGCATTTGAGAACTCCCCCCTGGGCCCCCAGAGTTGTACTGCCAGAAAAGGCCATTAATTCCCACAGTTTGGGGGTAGTGCTGCTTGTCAACCAAGGCTCATAAAATTTCAAACAGAAATCCTTCCAAACCCAGGAAGATCAACCTCGTTGACAAGAAACACATGGGCAGAGCCAACACATGGAATGCATTTTGCTCTGAACAGCTTCTTTTGATGCTGTTTCTAAAGGCTGAGACCACAGCTCTCTGCACCTTCATGGCAAGTGTTTCTTGTTTCTCTAGGCCTTGGCATCTTGTTAGAGCTCCTACTCTCTGGGACTGTTGATTCTCAATACCTTCGTTGTGCTACAGAAGTGGCCTCTGGCCCTTTGGGCATGAACACATTACACACTGTCACTGTTTCAACCAGACTGTTTCCTCCACAACAGACACAGACTCAGAGCTACAAGCATGGGCCCTCAGCTGTAGGGCAGACAGCCTGATATGGAATGCTCATCCTTGCTTGTACTGAGGACCATTTTTCTGCTTGTTGCACTTCCCTAAATAAGCCTGCGATGTATGATTTCTTCATTGGAGTCTCAACAGCACCCTGGCAGTTCCCATCATCCTTATCTATTCTACTAGCTCTCCCCCAGCTGTCATTACTGCTCATTACTGAGTAGCATATCCGTGGATAGCCCATTCCAGGCCCTGGACCACGTCCACCAGTCCCTTCCTCCCCACCCTCAAGCATTCTGTACATCTTTCTCCCAACCTGGAATGCTCTGCCTCCTCCACATCCCCTTTCTTCTATCTCAATCAATTAATCCTCTAGGAAACCTTCCCAACTTGACCCCTCCTAGCCCAGATCATTGCCTTTCTCCTCTCATTTTTAGCCCTCTAATCTACTAGCCACATTGTAGTGACTTATGTGCAAGTAGATGAAGTTTGGGGGCATGTTATCCACGTTTATCTTCTAAAACTTTCTTCTGTTTCACTGTAGTTAATCAGTGTGTGTGGATGGATAATAGATGAAAGGATGGATAGATGGATGGATGGATGGATAAATGGGTTAAAGAAATAAACAGTGACTTCCACCAAACCCTGGACCTTGTCTAACCCTAAATTCCTATATTTGGTACAAGAATCTTAAGCACAGTACTCATAAAAGTACTAAAGAAAGGTACTTTTCTCTGGTCATGAGGCCAGTCACTTTTTCTATGTTAGGGAACTGCCAACCTCAAGGTCCAAATCATAAAGTCTATTCTGTTCTGAGCAAAGCAACCAGAGGGCCTGGACCTGGGTTACCACCTTGAGTAAAAACAAGGAGACCCCCCTCCTTGACTAACCCCTCTTCTCCCTGAAGTCACCAGCTGCTCTCAGGTACCCACCAATAGCCATCAAAAGCCTCCTGTCTCAGTTAGTTCAAAATATCATAAACTAGGTGGTGTATAAACAACAGAAATTTATTTTTCACAGTTCTGGAGGCTGGGAACTCCAAGATCAAGGCAGCAGCAGATTCAATGTCTGGAGCGAGCCCTCTTCCTAATTCATAGATGGTTGTGTTCTCACTATGTCCTCACACGGTGGAAGGGACTAGGGATTTCTGTGGAATTTCTTTTATAAGGGCACTAATCCCATTCATGAGGGCTCTACTCTCATGACCTAATCATCTCCCAAAGGCCCCACCTCCTAATGAAACCCTAATGGGCCCTATGGGGCTCTGAGGCACAGAGGCTTTTTGTCCCCCATTTCCTGTAGGCAAGACTCCAGCCTCCATGACCTCCCTTGAGTTCCAAAGGGCAGATTCAAACCGTTGCAAATCAAGGGAGGAGCAGCCAGGAAACCACCTGAGGCAAGATTAAAGGGACCAGAGAAGCTCATCAAGATTAGGAGACAACCTGAGACCCTGCACACACCCTAATCTTGTCAGCAATCCCACTCTTCTGAAACTCCGCAGAAGAATGTAAGACTGTTACTGCGTTGATCCTTATCACATACCCCTGACCGCAAGACCCGCCTATAAGACCTCCCTATTACCCAAAGAGGGGGGCACAGTTCTTGCGCACTAGCCTGCTGTGTTCTCCCCTTTGCCCGGCAAAGAATAAAGCCACCCTTTCTTTCTCCTCCAAAACTCTGTCTCCGTATCTCATTTCGGCATTGGTGCACAGGGAGCCAAGATTTGGGCAGCAAATTCTGGGGGCTCCTCCAGGATCAACTCGTGGGCATGTGGCCGCACAGGGCCCCTCAGCTTGATCAGATGCTTGGGGATTTCTCTCCATGCCAGTGTCCCCAGGGAGAGCAGAGGGTTGGAGGATTTCTCTGAAGCCAGGTCACCAGGGTTTCCCTGCCGTGGGCCGTGCCCTGATCACACCCAGCCTGCCGTCTCGACTGCGGAACTCCGAGGTTGCAGTGGAGAATGGGGGACAGGTTGCCCTAGCAGCTGCCAAGGCTTTCCTTGCCTGAGGACACCTTCTTTTTCCCTTCCCTGCATCGGCCCGGACTTTCACTTCGAGGACACATTAACTCTTGGAGGATCAGAAAGAGGTCATTTAGTTCACACCCGCTAGCAATTTGGTAAGTCCTCCGGAGTGCACACCAGGATCTTTTCGACTTTGTCCATTTGGGGAACTTCAGTTCCAATTTGGGGAACTCTCCCTGTGCAGGGAAATTCCATTTGTAAGGTGCTACTTTAGACAAAGGTCACAGGTCCAGTGGGACTGGGAAGTCACATTTGGGGCATTTTTGCCATTTGGCTTTTGATTTCTGGGCATCTCTTTGCCTTTTGTTTTAATTTGAGTGTTACTTCCAGCTGGTGAGGTTTTGGTTTGGTTTCGTTACTTTGGTTTGAGCACACAGACATCTGGTACTAACTGCTAGAGCTAAAATGGGAAGTGCTTCCTCTAAGGTTCCATCCCCACCTGGGAGCCCCTTGGGAAAAATTTTGAATGACTGGTCGACCTATAGCTATGATCCAATGACAAAAAGGCCTAAAAGTGGGTCTCTTACAATTAGATCTTTATTGCTACAGGTTGGGAAAATGGATGGACAGAGGTTTCCTTATGTCCAGGACTTTCTCCTATAATCAAAAGCCAGGGGAATCAGAAAAACTCTCCTGTCTCAGGGGTGAACCAAGCTTCCCCCACTTCTGCAAGTTTCCTTACTCCTTCAGATTCTTCTGAACATACTAAGACCCCCACCTCCCCAAAGGGACAATCCCTGCTGGAACAACATTTTATCAGCCAGTCTGCCCTTGTTATCAGGGCCAATTTGAGCACTATCGGGTCTAAATTTTAGCTATGAACTATGACCACAGAAAAGGAAAGGTGATTTTTGACAGTGTGGCCACAATATTCTTTGGACTCTGGAGAAAACTGGTTAGATAAAACTTTATTGAAATTGCAAATTCAATTATTTTTGCATGTGTAATTAGAGAAAGCTAGCTTGTTAAAATACTTTTTTTTTTTTTTCAGAATTCTGACCCTGAGGGAACAAGTCCTACTAGGAGGACATGGTTTCTCTCCTGTACCTTGAGACCATGGCTGTCAGGAATACTTATCTAATCTAGACCACCCCTAATTCCTGAGACTTAGGGAAAAAAAAAAAAAGAGGAAGAAGGCTTTTAAAATTTTTTCTTATTCCAACTGTTTATAAACTAGTGAGTTTTATATTGTGATATCTGATTCATGACTAAGTTTGGAAAATGAAGCTATGAGATCTCTTGTTGTGTCTGTCTGGATATATGTACGTCTCAGTATATGTCTTTGGATGTTATTGCTGAGGTTAATTTATAAATGAGCTCTATTAAATTGGCTTAAAGAAAAGTGCTTAAAGTAAGCACTTACAAATCAAAAGATTCTAAATACATGAGAAATTAAGCTAAATGAATTTTAGGCTCATGTGAACTGGGAAACATTCAGTATTAAATTAACACCTGGTATTAATGTTTAAGTTTGTTGATCTAATTAATATACATGTCTTCAGAGTCATCAACATTAATACTTTCACTGCACCTAGGTTTCATATGAGTTAAATAAGACCTTATTATATCTGTTGCAAATTTGTCAGCAAGGAAAGTAACTCGATGTGAAGAAACTTTTAAGGAAAGAAAATGCAAATGAGATGAGCTTTTAGATAAACTCTATTAATAATAATTATACTTTAGGAATGTCTATCTAAAATAGATTCTGGTAACTTGAAATTCTAGAGTTGTGCTAAACTAAGTTAAGTGGTGGAAGTTTATTGAACAGCTAGGTCATTCCCAAATAAAATAAGATACTGAAACATTAATTACTGAACATTGGCTTCCTTTTACAGAGAAACAAAAGGTATTTAGAACTTTTTTTTTTTTTTTTCCCCGGTACGCGGGCTTCTCACCGCTGTGGCCTCTCCCGTCGCGGAGCACGGGCTCCGGACGCGCAGGCTCAGCGGCCACGGCCCACGGGCCCAGCCGCTCCGCGGCATGTGGGATCCTCCCAGACCGGGGCACGAACCCGCATCCCCTGCATCGGCAGGCAGACTCTCAACCACTGCGCCACCAGGGAAGCCCTTAGAACTATTAATGAATATGTTTGGTGCCACGTTCTCTAAAGAAAGCAAATGTTTTTAGAAAATATCACTGGTATTTATGTTCACCAATCTACAGAATGCTGATGTAAAGGACCGTTCATAATTGCTTACTTCTTAGTTTTCACAAGAAATTAAGGTTTTAAGAGCTGAGGATTCCAATTTAAACATGTAATTAAAGCTAACAGAAACAATAAAGGAAACATTTCAGTATACAGTAGGAAAGTAGAATGTATGTTTTCAATAAAGAAGGGATGAGGGATGGAATTGCATTTTACTAAGGGAAAGGGAAGTAGGTCTGACTTACAGCTGGCTGATTCTCAATGGGGATATAAAGTGATGGATAGAAAAAGTGATAGAAAAGTTTGTCAAAGTGGACCCCGAGAAAAGAGTTTTGTGCATGGTTGGGACTGACTAAGGTTAAAATAAATTTAATTGAGTAAATGAATTTTAAAAGTAAGCAGGTGCAAAACTTGGATTTGTTTTTTCTCTCTCTTAAGAGGACAAGATTTCTTAAAATGTTGAACTGCCTACGATAACAGATTTCAAGTTTCTTTACCTTTTAAGTGATCTGTTCTGTAATTGCCTTTGAAATCTTTTATTGTTACTTTGGCTGAGTGAATAACACTGTTTCACAGTGACCTGTGATTCTATATGAGTGAGTGTTCTAAACCCTTTTGATATTTCCTTTTTTTTGACAAAACTTCCCAAATAAAATTATAATGAAGTTTCTTCAACCTCTAGTTAACTTTGGGATGCTTCAAAGGGCCCATGAAACATCCCAGAAAGAGATTTAACTATGGTTCATTTGGTATGTTAAATTACATGGAAAGTATTGTCAAGTAATAAATCTTCTTAGGTTATATGGTATGGTAAATTTTTACTAATATAGATATTCTAGAAATTGTATAGAATTCCTAAAGATCTGACATGTCCTGGTAAAATGTTATCAGTCATAATTCTAGTTATTGTCTTAAAGTGTTGTATGTCACAGCAGTAACCAAGTTACTTTGTCAATTGCATCGTAAGCAGATTTTAAACATGCCTTCTTAAGTCTTTTGTCATTATAGACACTTATGGTTTTACTCTAATGCCTTTGCAAAAATGCTTCCTCTTCAAGAAGACTTAGAGAAAGGACTTTTGGATTAATACAAGTTTCTGACTTTCAGACCATAATGTTAAACTGGAGATTAGAAACTCTTAGGTTCCCAGCAGCTTTATCAGATGAATTAAGAAGGCTAACTCACTAACAGATCAGATGTCCCAAGACCTGCAACCAGGGGATTATGCATGCTGGAAAAGACATAATTTAAAGGACTATCTCCAACGTGGACAGAAGGACCCTTATTAGAGAAGACTGCTGACCTCAAACTCACCTTAAAACAATGCTCAAACAAAGGAGAAACTACACTCATACCAGGATGAGAAGAAGACAACATCAGAAGCAGACAGCTTACCCTAGATGCTGGACCTGATTTGTATGATCATTTATAATGTTTTCTTGACTTCTTGGACTTTTGCATATAAATCGAATATTTTTCTATCATGGACATGATCCTATGCTAGTTTTAAAAACTCAGTCCAATTGTTGGGTTTGTGGCCAATTACCTGTGTCTAGTACTTATGGATTACCTTGGTGGATTTCTCCATTCCAAGGCTCTAACTGGATAGCCCTTAGGAAATTTATTTTAGAAGAAAGAAGGTTCAGTCCTGTTCAGGCTACTCTTGATATTACTAGATGGGATCCCTTCACCTAGCCAATTAATAATACTTGTTCCGACTCTGGCCATAAATATTAATTTTCCTCTATTACTCAGGCTCAATCAGGGCAACAAACAAAATTTCAGCCAAAGAATAAAACCTCCCACAACTATGGGATGGATTTATGTAGTTAACACCAAACTATGCTAATTTAAGTTTAAAGGCTCCTCTATGTTGAGAACAATTAAATTGTACTAAGGATAATCAGTCTAGTAACATTAGGATATTAGGCTGTGTGCCTTATGGACAGTACCATTATATCATTTCCCTTAAAGATAAGGGTTGATACAGAACAGACTAAGTCAGATGACCTCAGATATACCAGGCTGCACCTAATGGAAGTTCTTGACATATATTCTTATTTATGATTTTACTAATCTGCTAGCTATATATTTGTTTTTTTTCCATTGTCTGTTTTACAAAATTGTTGTTTCTTGCATTACCAAATGTGTGACTAAGCCTCTGATAAAATGATGATGTACAATTCCATATGAGATCAATGATGGTAAGAGTGTAACTCTAGATATGGGAAGAAGCAACAACAGGGAATATTTTCCTGGGCCATAAGAGATTAGTGAGACAGGTGGTCCGGAGACTTCTGGCACTATTAATGAGGCCTAGTCCAATAATAATAGCACATTGAGTGGCTTATCAGTGAAATCTTCGCCAGACCACGGAATAAGCATTCCTAGCACCGTGGGATGAAATGGTCATGAAATGTGCCCCCAAACTATGGTCAAATTTATGACCCTGAAGGGGCCCTGCCAACTGAAAATTGGCACTTGCCATCTGCCCCTGCAAGGATTAAGTCAATGGCCACTGTGGCCATTGACCTTCAACACCCGCAGAAAGGAGTTCAGGGTGGAGATCAGGAATGAGGCACTCTGTGCTCTGGGGAAAAACTGGCAGAACAGGCCTTCAGATAGTTAGATACTTTCAGGAGAAGATTTTATGAGCCTAAATTCTTGCATTTTCCCATATCTAGAAAAGCAGTGAAATCATTAATAGTGCCATCTGCTTTAACATTGAGGAGGGGAATGCATTTGAAAGTCAAAATGGAATAACTATGGTAAAACTAGGTGACCACTGTGGATGTGATCTCAGACGCATTCATTCCTGTATTGTTGCAAACTTGAATTTTCTAAGCTATATCAGACTCCACAAGGTTTTAAAAATTCCCCCACCCTCTTCAATGAGATTTTGGCTGAAGATCTGAGAGGATTATGCCTGGATCAAGGTTGAATAAAAGCTTTTACAGCCAGAAAAAGCATTGCAAGTGACAAAAACCCTTCTTAATGACATTCTTAAGAAAACTTTCACCAAGCTATGCTGGAAAAGTCATCTAAAATGGGACAAGGTCTTTACAATTGCTATGTTCAATTGTTAACCGCTATGCATGAGTTTGTGTTCCACAGGTGTCCCCCTTGCCTGAAAGCTCCCTTGCACCCCCTCAAAGCAGGAGACTGGGTGCTACTGAAAGTATGAAAAAGAGCAATGACCTGAGCAGCAGCTTGAAGAAAAATGGAAGGGATCCTACAACATTCTTCTCTAAAATTGGATGGAGTAAAACCGTGGGTACATCACACCAGAGCAAGAAAATTACCAGAGACTGACCAGCCAAGCCTGCCTACAGCCAGCGAGCAGACTTCTGAGAAGCAGGCATTTCACCCTTTGAGAAACTTTAAGTATTTGTTACAACAAGCTGAATGAAAGTTCTGTTTTCTTATCCTTTCTCATACCTTATGCATACACTGATTCTTTCGATAATTCTAACTGCTAGATATGTGGTCAGCTTCCTATTTCTGGGTCTTCAGGATTGCCTTGATGGTTTTTCCCCATACGGGGAACGGTTTGGAAACAACTGTCTCTGAAGTGCCGGTTCCAGACTGAACTTCAGACCTATTCTCCTGAATTCCTAAGGAAATGAGATTTATTCTGTCTACTACAGTTCTAGTTCTCACTCTTCTTATCTCTAACTGGGTCTATTGCCCCAAAATGGCAGAACAAGGGATTGAGATCTTAATCATATAAGACTTGGATCCAGGACTTGAAACTCAAATATTTCTAATTTGGTATCTATTCCCCCAAATTTAGGCAGGACTATGCCCCATCTCAGCAAGAAGTAGTTAGAGCGGTCGTCATCCCATTCCCTGAAAGATTTGGAGAAAGATAAAACCGAAATGGGGATTAAAACCAATTCCCCCTAAAACCGAGTCCCTCTGCCGAGTTTATGATTAACATCTCCATCCAAAATGATTGTTCCCTTTTTCGTCCAACATCTGTTCTCCTCAAGATTGAGGAGTATCAAAGAAAAGGGAGGAATGAAACCGAGCGGGGCCCTATGGGACTCCCAGGCATGGAGGCCTTTTTGTCCCCCATTTCTTGTAGGCAAGACTCCAGCCTCCATGACCTTCCCTGAGTTCCAAAGGGCAGATTCAAATCGTTGCAAATCAAGGGAGGAGCAGCCAGGAAACCACCTGAGGCAAGATTAAAGGGACCAGAGAAGCTCATCAAGATTAGGAGACAACCTGAGACCCTGCACACACCCTAATCTTGTCAGCAACCCCACTCTTTTGAAACTCTGCAGAAGAAAGAAGCATGCAAGACTGTTACTGCATTGATCCTTATCACATACCCCTGACCACTGAGCCCTGCCTATAAGACCTCCCTATTCCCCAGGGAGGGAGGCACAGTTCTTGAGGCGCTAGCCTGCTGTGTTCCCCGCTTTGCCTGGCAAAGAATAAAGCCACCCTTTCTTTCTCCTCCAAAACTCTGTCTCCGTATCTCATTTCGGCATCCGTGTACAGGGAGCCAAGATTTTGGTAGCACTAATACTGCCTGAAGGTGGGGGACAGTGTCAGAAATTCTACATATGAATTTCCAAGGGACACAAACACTCAAACCATGGCATCTCCCATGCTTCATTTTGCCTTTTTTTTTTTTCTGTACATCTAACAGCAACCAAATGTGTTCATTTTAAAGATTTTTCTGTCAGCATTTTTTAAGAATGAAGAAGAGTGGAGGTATGGAGAAGTTAAACATCAGACATAAGCCATCTAACCACAGAAGAGAGCAGAGAATTTTTTAAAAGGAAAAAAAAGCCCCTGCCCAGAGGGCTTGTGGTGTCGATTAGACACGTGGAGGGAGCGCGACAAGACAGGGCAGGCACTCAGGGAGACAGGTGGCAGCCAAGGATAACTGTCTTTGTTCCTGGCCAGGCCAGCCTGTCACCTGCCACCTTGGAGGCAGCTCAGGGGAAGGCTCCAGAGAGAGATTAGAGAGAGGACAGAGTGGGATGAATTACTTCCAATAATAAGTGGAAATGAAGAATGGCTGAGAGGGGCCCAGACACTTGGCTTCTGACTCCTGTCCTCTCATATTCCTGCGCATGAGAGGGAGACATGAAGAATACCAATGAAGCTGCTCCCCAACCTTCACAAGACTAAGAGGAAAAGGCAGACCTGAGAGCCAAACAGAGGGTGTCTAGGATGTGACACTGGCATTGCTAAATATCATATGTGTGTATATAGGAGTGTGTGTATGTGTATGTGTGTGTGTGTATGTGTATTTACTGTTCCAAGGTTAGCTTATTCTTCTAACATATGTTATTGTGCTGAACCCTTGTGTGCAGGTGACATCTTCCAGCCTCACCCATGCCATAACCCTGCAGCATTCTCTATTCATGGATTCCAGGGCTAGAGCCCAAAGACATCTCAGTCCAACACATCTTGTCACATTGAAATAAAAGCAAAATTAAAACCTAGACATTGTGGAATGCCTCATAAACCTCCCCCGACACACAACCCAGGCTCAGGTTTCCCAGCGTAAAACTGCTGCTCCTAAGACAACCTCTTAATAGGCATGTGGAGTATGTAGGTCAAGAAGGACAGATTTTCCTCCTTTTATTACAAGAAATTACATCAGTTCAAGGCATGCTATTGAAGGAGAGTGTCCTGAGCAAAGCTGATGAAAGGTGGCAAAGTCTGTCCAATGTGGGATTCAACCCTGGTTCACCAAGGACGCAGCTGGGACTTGCATCCTGTGTATGCTCCCCTCTGTCCCTGGATCGGCAATCTCATAAACTAAGGAAAAAAGGGGGGGGGGGTCTGTGAGCACTCAGGTCCTGATCCTTGAGTTTACCTGACTACTTCATTCCTTTTTAAGATAGTCACCTCCGTTTACTAAATGGCAACTCGCCCAGTGACACGGCAGTAAATTAAAGTGTTAGTTGGGATTGAGTTTTTGCATTGTTCCCTTTCTTCAGTGATTTCAAAACTTGTGGGGACGAGTATTTTAGACTGTGCCAGCCAGAGGAAGGGAAAAGAGATTCACAGGGTTTGACAGTTCTGATGAATGAATAGTTGAAACATCACAGGCTGACTCTTCAGGAGGCACGGAGATAGCCAGGACCCAGAGAGAGGCAAAAGCCTTTCTTGGAGAGGAAGGACTCTACCTGGTTGGTAAGAGGGTGACAGCTTTCAGCCCCTTCCAAGCTCCACCTATGGCATAGAGGGTAGGAAGTGCTAAGACAGGGGGAAAGAAAATGGCCTCCCTGTGGTGCCTGGGTCTTGAGTGCTGACTTCCAGAGCTGAGGCTGGACTTGACACTAGTTGCTGAACTACTGGGGGGAAAACAAGATAGAGGCACCTTGAGCCTGCAGTTCATTTCTTTTCATCCCCCGCTGTGAATGGAGAAAGTTTGGGACAAGCCCTGATGTGTGCAATAAAAGCTGTCTTTCTGGATTTGCAAGTAGATTAATGAGGTTGAGTTTTATAGAAAACATATTTCAAACACATTAGCCACAGGCGAAACATCTCCTTGGAAGAATTTTATTTTTAGAAGAGACTTAAGAGTACTTTCTTTACAGTACCTGATACTAAAATCAATCCCTGTGATTACTTGAAACTATTTACTGTAAACCTTCCAGGACAAGAAAGGCTTTGACAAATTCTCTCCAGAGTGGGGTTGCATGCTCCACTAATCTCACTCATGAAAACTGGGAGTGGAGAGGGTGGGAAGCAGCCCTGCAGTTACACTCAGCGGTCTCCTGCTTTTCAAGTTGTCTGACAGAAACTGCCAGATCGGAGAACCAAGTTCCTATTTGGATTTGACACAGTCTTGGGCGTGTCACAACTTTTCTAAGTCTCAATTTTCCTATTTGTATAAGAAAGAATTGCAAGGATTTCCCTGGTGGCGCAGTGGTTAAGAATCCGCCTGCCAATGCAGGGCACACGGTTTCGAGCCCTGGTCTGGGAAGATCCCACATTCCACGGAGCAACTAAGCCCGTGTGCCACAACTACTGAGCCTGTGCTCTAGAGCCCGCGAGCCACAAGTACTGAGCCCGCGTGCCACAACTACTGAAGACCGTGCACCTACAGCCCGTGCTCTGCAACAAGAGAAGCCACTGCAATGAGAAGCCCACGCACCGCAACGAAGAGTAGCCCCTGCTCCCTTCAACTAGAGAAAGCCCGCGCGCAGCAATGAGAACCAACACAGACAAAATAAAAATAATAAATTTTTTAAAATAGAGAAATAAACTGGTACTAACTTGTAGAATCTCTGTGGGGAGAGAAACTTCCTTAAAAAAAAAAAAAAAGAAAGAATTGCAAAAACCATTTCCTTCCTAGCCCAGGAATTGCTTTCAGAACTATGAAAGCACACCTGAGATTCCCTCAGCTTTGCTAAGGAACATACCTACTGGCACAAATTTGAGTCAAATCATGTCTGGAAGTTTTACATTTAAAGTGGAAACAAAAAATCTAGAAACAATAAATGCTGGAGAGGGTGTGGAGAAAAGGGAACCCTCTTACACTGTTGGTGGGAATGTAAATTGATACAGCCACTGTGGAGAACAGTATGGAGGTTCCTTAAAAAGCTACAAATAGAACTACCATATGACCCAGCAATCCCACTACTGGGCATATACCCTGAGAAAACCATAATTCAAAAAGAGACATGTACCAAAATGTTCATTGCAGCTCTATTTACAATAGCCCGGAGATGGAAACAACCTAAATGCCCGTCATCGGATGAATGGATAAAGAAGATGTGGCACATATATACAATGGAATATTACTCAGCCATAAAAAGAAACGAAATTGAGCTATTTGTAATGAGGTGGATAGACCTAGAGTCTGTCATACAGAGTGAAGTAAGTCAGAAAGAGAGAGACAAATACCGTATGCTAACACATATATATGGAATATAAGAAAAAAAATGTCATGAAAAACCTAGGGGTAAAGCAGGAATAAATACGCAGACCTCTTAGAGAACGGACTTGAGGTTATGGGGAGGGGGAAGGGTGAGCTGTGACAGGGCGAGAGAGAGTCATGGGCATATACACACTAACAAACGCAGTAAGGTGGATAGCTGGTGGGAAGCAGCTGCATGGCACAGGGATATTGGCTCGGTGCTTTGTGACAGCCTGGAGGGGTGGGATGGGGAGGGTGGGAGGGAGGGAGACGCAACAGGGAAGACATATGGGAACATATGTTTATGTATGACTGATTCACTTTGTTATAAGACAGAAACTAACACACCATTGTAAAGCAATTATACCCCAATAAAGATGTAAAAAAATAAAAATAAAAAAAAAAAAAAAATAAATAAATAAATAAAGTGGAAACATTTTCAGGATTGCTGTTTCAATCCCTCCAACAAACCTATGAGGCAGGTAACATAGATGAGAGTTTGAGACTTAGAGAGCTTATGTATTTTTCTCAGTCCCAGAGCTATTAGGTGATAAACTGGTACCGTTCATTTATTTCTACTGCAGCAATTCCCCATCACCTTTTCTAGCTGATTTCCGTGACCAGTTGCAGAGAATTTACCTGTCTCAAAAGTCTAGGACTGAATCATAGTTGTAATAGTTGCTACCAACTGAGGCTCTACTATGAGCCATGTATTTGGACAGTTACATTCACTAACTCAAACCCTCACAGCAACCCTGCAAGTAGGTGGTATTGTACTCATTTTATAGATCAGTAAGGCTAGAATCATTTAAATATAAATGATGGGGTAACGATTCAGATCTTTGCTGTGCCACCTTCCACTCCACGATTAGGAGAGAAAGAATTCCATCAGGGGACTCTGGAAAGTCTAATGACCTTCCCAATATCACTAGACTCCTGGGGACTTCAACTCAAGGTGCTCTTACCAGGGCCAAGTCTTTAAAACTCACCCAAATCTATATGCTGTTGGCTGTGGAACATCCAGAAGGTATGGTAACTATATCAGTCTACTATGTAAAATTCCTGCCTGAGAGGGAAAACTCACTCATGTTCTGGGGAAATCCAGAATTTATTAACCTTCCACCTTGGACTACAGCACATCATGGCCATTTATGAAAAAGCAATTATTTGTATGTCTACAAAATATATCATCGTCTCCATGAGATTATAATCTCTGGGGGAGCAGAGCCCACAGGTTGTACTTTGTGTCTGCCTTGCCCACAGAGAATGTACAGCAGATACTGCATAAATACAACCAGCCCAGTGGGTAGGCGGGTGGCTAGGTTGAATGGGCTGCAAGAAGGTTTAGGGGAGACTTCAGCTTACCCTGAGACTTCAGATAAAAAATAAAAAAGATAAAAATAAGAAAGTGGGGGGCATGGAACTACATTAAAGAGAGCCCAAGTAAGCAAGGTACAGACCATTTTAAAAGGCCAGAGAATTCAATCCCACACTCAACTCAGAAGGGATAAAGTTAGCACAGTGCAAAACAGTGTAAAAAGTAAACAGTGTAAAAGCAAGAGGATTTTTCCCCTTCAGGAGTCCGGCAAAATTGCAGCACCACAAAATATGTCTTATTCTAAGTAGCAAGCAAGCAGTCCCAGGGGGTGTGACAACCCTGTTATTAAGTCAGGGCTCATAAAATACATACTCCTGTGGGGACTTTTGCCAAAGGTCTCAGAAGTCCATCTGAGCTTTTGCTTCTGGAAGGTTCCCCTCCCAGGAATATATCCATAAATTAATCATTCTAATCATCAGCCACCTCCAGGACAGGGCTTATCATGCGGGGTGGGGGGTGGGGTGTTAAGAACGTACTTTACATATAGAAGAAAGACCCTTCCCTCCCTAGAGCACCCAGAGAACTAAGAGGGATGGAAGCTTAACCACGAGTTTACATTGTGTTCGATTTTTAAAGAATCCTCAAGTGCAGTAAACACTTCATTCATTACTCATAGGTAACTTCGTTCTTTTACAAATTTTCCACCTCATTTGCCATCGCTGGGTGACATCCCCCCATGTCCAAAAATGGCGCAGGGTATCCTAGCACCTAACATTAGTCAGTGAGGATCCAGGGAATGCTTCTGCATTTTAATATCAGCTAAAGCAAGCATAATACAGTTAAACCTGTTATTCTCCTTCCCTCCCCCATCCCCGCTCCACACACACACACACACACACACACACACACACACGCACGCACCCACGCACGCGCGCTGCGCGCGCGCGCGCGCGCACACACACACCCACACACACACACACATTCCAAAGCTAATTACATGTGATTTGGGGGTTTTTCCAGAGCTAGAGATTATCCACCTCACTGTTTCCCTAGGGTCAACTGCATTGTGACACATTTTACCATCCTGCTTAAAGAAGCAGGTCTGACATCTCATCCTGTGGCTCTTTTAGAAAAGGGAAAACAGCGGGAATTTCACACAACCGGACCTGACCCTCAGCAGCACAAATCTGGGATGTGTTAGGGATGAGAAAACAGCTCCACATCTGCATGGCGACTTCCGTTCTCCGAGCTCCGGATGGACCAGAGACTTCACTGGGGCCTCACTAGTAAACCAGGGTTCCATCCAGCCTGTCAGCCCAGGCCTCCAGGCGACTCCTCCTGACCACAGGAGGCCTCCCTGGCCTTTTGTTCTGCAGGCAGTTTGGACCACATCCCTTCAGCATTTCAGACTCCGCTGTTCCCAGCCCAAATCCGAGCTAATAATCCAATCTCCATCTGTTTCCCTGCTCTGAAAAATTTTAAATGGGAGACGCGTTGCTCTTTATTTCCTGTCTCACTCTCCCCACTGATTTTTAAACAGTTTGGCCTTCCACCCTCAGCAATGGATGCCCTTCACTGACCCACGGAGCCATAATAAGTGACCGCACAAACTCCAATCGGGGTGCTGAGCTGAACAGCGCGGTCTCCACTCAGAGTGCGGTCTAACCAGTCAAGATGCAATCTACTGCATCCGGAGGTGGATGCATTCTGACCCCTAGGGGGAGAGGGCTCCTCGTGCAACTGGCTCTATTCCCCCCTCTACCTTGTACTTTCTCCTTCCCTTGAGAATTGAGTCTCTGATGTTCTGTGCTAAGGAAAGGACAAGCACAATCCCCTGTTCCCAAAGCTGCTAATCACAAACAGCAGGGAAGATGGAGACGTCGCCCTCCACATTTGTGGGAGACACATGTGCACACACATAGCTCCGCTCTTGTTCCTGGAAGGCAGCGTTCTTTTTTGGCTTGAATTCCCAAAGGAAGTGGCTATTTTGAACCAGCCTGGGGGATATGAAGATAGCTGACCATTCTTGTTGTCCAAAAAGAGAGAATATCCAGAAGGTGAGGGACCGTCTGTGGCTGGTTTAACTACATTCTTTAAGTTTTAGGTCGAAGTTGATTCTCTTCCCATACGATTTCCACAATGTTCCTTTTCTTTATTTTTCCATGAAAAACCATCCTCCTACACTTTCCTATTTGTGACTGTCAAGGTTTTTTTTTGTTTGTTTTGTTTTTTTATCTTTTTTTTAACATCTTTATTGGAGTATAATTGCGTTACAATGGTGTGTTAGTTTCCGCTTTATAACAAAGTGAATCAGTTATACATATACGTATGTTCCCATATCTCTTCCCTCTTGCGTCTCCCTCCCTCCCACCCTCCCTATGCCACCCCTCTAGGTGGTCACAAAGCACCGAGCTGATCTCCCTGTGCTATGTTTGTGGCTGCTTCCCACTAGCTATCTATTTTACATTTGGTAGTGTATATACGTCCATGCCACTCTCTCACTTAGTCCCAGCTTACCCTTCCCCCTCCCCGTGTCCTCAAGTCCATTCTCTAGTAGGTCTGTGTCTTTATTGAGGATAAAAAACACAGAAGCCCCTCCAGGCATGTTATTAGTGCCCAATAAGCTGAAACTTGAAACAAAACTGTAAAATTAAGTTTTTCTCCAACACTCAACACTTCTCCCACCCCCAACAGGCACACACACTTTGCTTGCTTCTCTCACCACCTTGATACCCTTCTGAGGCTTCCTGGAAGCCTTGGGCATGGGACAGTGGCCTGCCCACCCACCCCCGTCCTGCAGTTGCCTGAGCTCCAAGTTCACCCCTTCCCCCATCACTTAATCTCTCAAACTCATTCAAACAGATGTGTTAATGGACGATAATGGAAAATAACAATAACAACACTTTACAAATGTATGGAATAAAATACTGTTCAAAGCACTGAACAGTTTTCAAGGCTTTTACATTAAATCATTTCACTTGATAATGTTTCTTACATTGGCCCGTTGGTTAGATAGGACAGAAATTTTCGTCTCCGTTTTATGGAAGAGGAAATTGAGATCCTTAGCGTTTAAATGTCTGGACCAAAGTCACAGCACTGGAAGGATGAGGGTTGGGACTAGATCTTAATGTTCAGGAAACTTGTTCCCATGCTATGGCTGGACGGTTGCTCTTTCAGCCTGTGTGTCTCCTTTTGAAAAAGAACAGCTAAAGTAGGCAATGTCTTAATTGTTTCACAAGGCAGAGACACGCTAGAACCACTGGGGGTACTTGTTCATAGTGCAGATTCCTGGGCACCACCCCAGACCTACTGAATCTGAATCTGAGAGTGGGGACTAGAAATCTATAATTTAGTTCATTTCTAGAATGATTCTTATACACACTAATGTCTGAGAACCTTTTTTTTTTAAGTCAAAGAGCTAGATTTCTAATGGTGAAATTTCAGCCTTTAGAGAAAGGTTAAAGAACTATATGAGAAACTCTTGATGTTGAATGCCATTAATGCTTTCTGAGCACACATCTACTACGCTGTGGTCTGCACATCCCAGAATACCAAGACTCTGCCGAAGTACTGTTCCCCACCTTCCCCTCCACCCCAAGGCTATTCTGCCCCAACCTGGAGCACCCACCGCAATTTGGAGAGGGGGCCATGTCCTGTGCTTTTTTCTGTTTTCTGTCCTCAGTCTCCATGTTCTGTTGTGCTTGATGCTGTTAAGTATAAACTCAGAAAGGAGAAGAAAGAATAAAAGAGTATTAGGAAAACACTCCCGTCTTCCTTCCAAGAACATTTTTCTCCACCATTATGGAAGAATAATACGTTATTATCAAGGATCAAATCCCCATTGTGACTACATTTATGTAAAATTCCAAAACATCTGGATAATTGATTGACTTTTTCTCTTTTCATTTGACTGTGCAGCATTGTGTACAACCAGCCCGTGTGTTCCCCCATGGGAACTGCTGTGGATATAAATCCATCCCTCAGCTCTTTAATTAAAGTTGCAAAAACATCAAGAGGGTCTCACCCTTGTAAACACAAGGAGGCTTTCCAGGAAATAGCTCTGCCTCTTGTGTTAACAGATGTCATGGGGCAGTTGGGTGGGAGAGTGTTGTTTTAAAATTCTCAATCTGCCTTGCAAGAGTTTTTCCCTTAGATGGTTCCTGGATAGCATCACACTTTCTCTTTTCAACTTTCACATCACCTCATGCAGCTTTTCTGCCCCTCCTCACAGCTGTGGTCTGAACGTCTGTGTCCCCACCCAAGATTCATACATTGAAATCCTATCCCGCAAGATGAATGGGAGGTGATTAGGTCAGGAGACCCCAGAGACAACACTTGCCCCTTCCACCATGTGAAGGCAAAGCAAAAAGTCCACAGTCTGCAATCTGGAAGAGGGCCTTCACCGGAACTCGACCATGCTGGCACCCTGACCTTGGACTTCCATCCTCCAGAACTGTGAAAATGAATTTCTATTGTGCATAAGCTTCCCAGTCCCAGTGCTATTTTGTTATTGCAACCAGAACAGACTAAGACACTCACCCTGAACACTTGCCATGTGGACCAGAAATAACCCAAACACCAATTCCTTAGACCTCTGATGGCCGTCATCTGCCATGGCTGATTTCCCTGGATTGGGCCACATTCTCATTATTTCCCTCCTGAGAGAGTGAGCAGCTCTGTAGTACCATGATACTGGATGCATCTTCCTGACTTTAAATATCTGGGTGAAAAGTAGAAAATCTTTTCAGAAAATCATCATGGCAACAAGGTTCCAGACACCAAAACGAATTTTTTTTTTAATCCAGATTCTTTTGGGGTTATTGGTTTCAATGTCTCTTTGCATGCTGCTATGCCAACAACAAGCAGCCTTCCAGGTAAGTGTTCTTCTGTTCCAAGAAAGGATGGCAAAAAGCTACTATAAGGAAGAACTGAGTGCCTTCGTCCCAGCAGGGGAGCAAGTCAGAACTAGAGGAGAGCTAGGAGAATACTGCACAGAAGCAGCAGGGTGAGGAGACAATGTACAGGAGGTTGGGGGTCAGAGATTTTGAAATCTTGAAGATAAGCAATTCTGAGTTCAGCCACCATGCAGCAATCAGTCCCAAGATATGGTTGATAAGCAACTAAAGAGAACAGAGATAAAGTTCATTGGAACTGACTCTATCAAGGAATGGAGCTGGGAGGGCAGAGATGCCTCCACCCGGATGCCAAAGTCCCTGGGATAATCAGCACCTACCAACCTGTGCTCAAATCATGGAGAACAGCTAAGATTGTCCACCAGATGTCAAATGATGAAAACAGCAAAGCAGTAAATGAGGCAGTAGGAGAGGGTTGGCCTTCCAAAGAAGTGCTATACTCAGAAGATGGTGGAACAGTGGTCTAGAAGCAGAGGAGATGCAAGGGTTATGGCAGCCAACCTCATGGTTTGGACACCCACTGGGAGAAAAGTGGTGCCTCTGGGATTTCCTCACCCTCCTCCCCATTATTTCCAACCCATCCCACTCCTGTATCCTACCACCCAAGAGATCCTGCTCTCAATCCTTGTCCCTATGCTTCAGGATCCGCCTCTGTGTGCCAGCTACACAAAGACCAGAGCAGCAATCAGTCCAGAGCCCATAGCTCTGTTCAATCAGCATCCAGCAGAAGGTGGGTGGGAACATGAGTGTGACTCCATCCAAGGACAGCACCACAGGGAGGAGACAGGCCCCCCAGTGAATGCACTCTGAACCTCTCACATCTTAGAGCAAAAGTTCAGTAGCAGAGAGTCTGAGAGGTAGAGGAGGGGTGAGTTCAGAGACAGAAATGGTGCTCATGCAAAGAGAAACCCTTGCACTCACGCTGCTCTTAGGCGTGAATGAGCCTCCAAAAGCCCAGGCTGAATGTAGCATGACTGATACCCAATGAGTTGGTATCATGGGAAGCAGAAGAAAGAGCACTGGACTGAGAGTCTGAAAACTGAATTCTAGACCTGACCACCACTAATTTCTGGTGTGACCCTAGGCAGGTCATTTAACATCTTTGGGCCTTAGTTTCCTCATATGTAACAGAAAGGGGCTAGGTTGGATGATCTCTAAGGCTTCCTCTAGCTCTGATGTCCAATCACATTTGGCTCAGGGAGGAGGGAGCTGAGGGAAGCACAGAGGCCCTAGATGATAGGGTATTACTGCCAAAATCACCCTTTCCTCTCCCTCCTGTTCTCTCACTGACATGCCCTTTATTATCTTCTTGTTGTTGATGTAGTGTTTTTCCCACAGAGCTTTGTGGGATTGGACAGCAGAGCACACACAGAGTTCATAGGAAAGGAGAGGAGAGTGGCAGTAGGAAAGGCGGGTAAGGGCTTCTCTAGGAATTCCCAAGCCACTGCCCTCCAGGGCTGCAGGCTGAGGAGGTGGCCTTCCAGACTGGGACTCTGAGAAGGTGAAGGTCTCTCAACATCCTCACCCCCTCCACACCCTGCAACCTTCTCACCTATGTTCCTGGTTCCAGCACCAGGTCACTCATCGTTGTTCTCCATCATATCCTGCTTTCTTTCCAAACTTCTCTGGGAGTCTGGCTCATTCCTGTAAAGGTCAAGGAGCTGAGTTGGTAGGATTTGTAAATCACAGTATGCTTCTGGCAACAAATGGGCTTTGCTACACAGCAAAACACGGCAAAATTTAGTAATTTAAGGCAACAATCATTTTATTTGCTCCAATTCTGTGGGTCAGCTAGATGGTTCTTCTGATCTGGGATGGCGTGTCTGTGGCTAGATGGTCTAGGATATTATATTTCTGCCCAACAGAAATATAATATAAATCATGTCTATAATTTGAAATTTTCTAGGAGCCACATTTTAAAGACTTACACAGGTGAAGTTCATTTTAATTATATATTTTAAGTTAACCCAATATAACCAAAGTATTATTATTTCAATATGTAATCAATATAAAAATTATTAATGAAATGGTTTACATTCTTTTATACAAGTCTTCAAAATCCAGTGTGCATTTTAAACTTACAGCACATCTCAATTCATACTAGCCCCATTTCAAGTGCTCAAGGGCCACCGTATAGGACAGTGAAGGTCTAGAATGACCTCACTCGTGCACTGGGGTTCTACTGCTGAAAGAAACTCTTCCTCTGTCATGCAGACAAACCTGGGCTGGTCTCCTGGAGGATGAGAGGCTATGTGAAGAGAAGCTCCAGCAATTCCAGCCATTCCAGCCATCCCAACTGACACCTCAGACATGTGAGTGAGGTCTAAACTCCCACTGGCCAAAGCAAGTCACATGACCTAACCCACAGTCAGTGTGGGAGGAACATATCTGAGGGCCTGGTTACCAGGAGATAATTAGGAGGCCACTTCTTCCAAACCCCCAGGCTCCAGGGAGACATCCCACCATCACCACCAGCCTCCTCCTCTTTCCCTAGAAAATTTAAACACAGAGGAAAACACAAAAAACCAAAATTAAAATAATTTGTAATCCTTCCTGCCACAAATAACCACAGATAAACTTGTCTCCCACAGATGCTGTTACCTTTCCACCATTTTTTCAATGCATATATACATAGTCATGTTACACTTACAATCAAATTATAATAATACTATTTTCATTTAACAAAACATCCTTAACATATTCCCATGTTATTAAATATTCTTCTAAGATGTGAATTTTAGTGGTTTAATACCACAATTTATTTAAACACTCCCTTATTGTTAAAGGACTGTTTCCCATTTCTTCATGCTTATAAATAATGAGGAAATGAACCCTCTTAGTTCATACATTTTCCATTCATTCAAGCCAATATGTGAAAAACAGATTCCTAGAAATATAGATTCTGGGTCAAAAAGTATGGCACATGTCAAAGTGTCTGATTAATTGATTCATTCATTCCATCAACAAATAGTTACCAAGCACCTCTAAGGTCCAGACACTCTTAAAGGTGCAAGGGATACAGCAGTGAGCCACACAGATAAAGATTCTCTATTCTCATGGAGCAGCTTACATTCTACTAGTGGGAGGCTTCAATAAGGAAAGAAGTATAGTCTCTACTATGTTAGAGAATAATAAATGCTATGGAGTAAAGTAGATTGGGCATAGAGGATGGGGAGGGCCAGGCTGGGGAGCCAGGCTACAAATGTGATTAAGATAGTCGGCAAAGGCCTCCCTTATGTGACATGTGCTCAAAATATATTGTTCAGTTTATTTTTTCAGGGTGTATAAGATGGGGAGGGGGCAGGACACTGGGGCAAAGTACTAAACAGGTGACTAAAAAGGTCAGAGTCCAGTTCAGCTCAATTGTAGGTCTTCCCTGGGCTATTCCATTTGCCTTAATCTGTAAAAAACTGCAGAGTTACAACTAGACCCCAGGTTGTCAAGCTGGGGATCCGTGGGGCTGGAGGCCCATGCTGTGAGTCCCACAGGGATATATACACAGTGGTACCCACATAACTGTGGGGGATAATTACAGTGAAGAAGATATTGTGGGGAGAGGGCAGACAGCAGAAGCAAGAAGAACCACAATACTGCAGCCTGTGGAACAAAAACCACATTCACAGAAAGATACACAAGATGAAAGGGCAGAGGGCTATGTACCAGATGAAGGAACAAGATAAAACCCAGAAAAACAAATAAATGAAGTGGAGATACACAACCTTCCAGAAAAAGAATTCAGAATAATGATAGTGAAGATGATCCAGGACCTTGGAAAAAGAATGGAGGCAAAGATCGAGAAGATGCAAGAAATGTTTAACAAAGACCTAGAAGAAATAAAGAAAAAACAAACAGAGATGAACAATAAAATTAATTGAAATGAAAACTACACTAGAAGGAATCAACAGCAGAATAACTGAAGAAGAAGAACAGATAAGTGACCTGGAAGACAGAATGGTGGAATTCACTGCTGATGAACAGAATAAAGAAAAAAGAATGAAAAGAAATGAAGACAGCCTAAGAGACCTCTGGGACAACATTAAACACAACAACATTCGCATTATACGGGTGCCAGAAGGAGAAGAGATAGAGAAAGGACCAGAGAAAATATCTGAAGAGATTATAGTTGAAAAATTCCCTAACATGGGAAAGGAAATAGCCACCCAACTCCAGGAAGTGCAGTGAGTCCCATACAGGATAAACCAAAGAGAAACACGTCAAGACACATAGTAGGCAAATTGGCAAAATTTAAGACAAATAAAAATTATTGAAAGCAGCAAGGGAAAAAAGACAAATAACATACAATGAACTCTCATAAGTTTAACAGCTGATTTTTCAGCAGAAACTCTACAAGCCAGAAGGGAGTGGCATGATATACTTAAAGTGATGAAAGGGAAGAACTTACTACCAAGATTACTCTGCCCTGCAAGGATCTCATTCAGATTCGATGGAGAAATCAAAAGCTTTACAGACAAGCAAAAGCTAAGATAATTCAGCATCACCAAACCAGCTCTACAACAAACGCTTAAGGAACTTCTCTAAGTGGGAAACACAACAGAAGAAAAGGACCTAAAAAAAAAAACCAAAACAATTAAGAAAATGGTCATAGGAATATACATAGCAATAATTACTTTAAACGTGAATGGATTAAATGCTCCAAACAAAAGACACAGGCTTGCTGAATGGATACAAAAACAAGACCCATATATATGCTGTCTACAAGAGACCCATTTCAGACCTAGGGACACATACAGACTGAAAGTGAGGGGATGGAAAAAGATATTCCATGCAAATGGAAATCAGAAGAAAGCTGGAGTAGCAATACTCATATCAGATAAAAATAGACTTTAAAAGAAAGAATGTTACAAGAGACAAGGAAGGACACTACATAATGATCAAGGGGTCAGTCCAAGAAGAAGATATAACAATTATAAATATATCTGCACCCAACATAGGAGCACCTCAATACATAAGGCAACTGCTAACAGCTATAAAAGAGGAAATCGACAGTAACATAATAAGAGTTGGGGACTTTAACACCTCACTGACACCAATGGACAGATCATCCAAAATGAAAATAAATAAGGAAACAGAAGCTTTAAATGATACAATAGACCAGATAGATTTGATATTTATAGGACATTCCATCCAAAAACAGCAGATTACACCTTCTTCTCAAGTGCGCATGGAACATTCTACAGGATAGATCACATCTTGGGTCACAAATCAAGCCTCAATAAATTTAAGAAAATTGAAATCATATCAAGCATCTTTTCTGATTACAATGCTATGAGATTAGAAATGAATCACAGGGATAAAAACGTAAAAAACATAAACACATGGAGGCTAAGCAATACGTTACTAAATAACCAAGAGATCACTGAAGAAATCAAGGAGGAATTCAAAAAATACCTAGAGACAAATGACAATGAAAACACGATGATCCAAAACCTATGGGATGCAGCAAAAGCAGTTCTAAGAGGGAAGTTTATAGCTATACAAGCCTACCTCAAGAAACAAGAAAAATCTCAAATAAACAATCTAACCTTACACCTAAATGAACTAGAGAAAGAAGAAGAAACAAAATGCAAAGTTAGCAGAAGGAAAGAAATCATAAAGATCAAGCAGAAATAAATGAAATAGAAACAAAGAAAACAATAGCAAAGATCAATAAAACTAAAAGCTGTTTTTTGTTTTGTTTTGTTTGCGGTACATGGGCCTCTCACTGTTGTGGCTTCTCCCATTGCGGAGCACAGGCTCCGGATGCAACGCTCAGCGGACATGGCTCACAGGCCTAGCCGCTCCGCAGCATGTGGGATCTTCCTGGACCTGGGCACGAACCCATGTCTCCTGAATCGACAGGCGGACTCTCAACCACTGCGCCACCAGGGAAGCCCAAAACTGGTTTTTTGAGAAGATAAACAAAACTGATAAACCATTAGCCACACTCATCAAGAAAGAGAGGGAGAGGACTCAAATCAATAAAATTAGAAATGAAAAAGGAGAAGTTACAACAGACACCGCAGAAATACAAAGCATCCTAAGAGACTACTACTACTATGCCAATAAAATGGACAACCTGGAAGAAATGGACAAATTCTTACAAAGGTATAACCTTCCACAACTGAACCAGGAAGAAATAGAAAATATGAACAGACCAATCACAAGTAATGATATTGAAACTGTGATTTAAAATCTTCCAACAAACAAAAGTCTAGGACCAGATGGCTTCACAGGTGAATTCTATCAAACATTTAGAGAAGACCTAACACCCATCCTTGTCAAACTCTTCCAAAAAACTGAGGGGGAAGGAACATTCCCAAGTCATTCTATGAGGCCACCATCACCCTGATACCAAAACCAGACAAAGATACTACAAAAAAAGAAAATTATAGACCAATATCACTGATAAATATAGATGCAAAAATCCTCAACAAAATACTAGCAAACAGAATCCAACAACACATTAGAAGGATCATACACCATGATCAAGTGGGATTTAATCCAAGGGATGCAAGGATTCTTCAATATATGCAAATCAATCAATTTGATACACCATATTAACAAATTGAAGAATAAAAACCATAAGATCATCTCAATAGATGAAGAAAAAGCTTTTGACAAAATTCAACACCCATTTATGATAAAAACTCTCCAGAAAGTGGGCATAGAGGGAACCTACCTCAACATAATAAAGGCCATAAATGAAAAACCCACAGCAAACATCATTCTCAATGGTGAAAAACTGAAAACATTTCCTCTAAGATCAGGAACAAGACAAGGATGCCCACTGTCACCACTATTATTCAATATAGTTTTGGATGTCCTAGCCATGGCAATCAGAGAAGAAAAAGAAATAAAAGGAATACAAATTGGAAAAGAAGAGGTAAAACTGTCACTGTCTGCAGATGACATGATACTATATAGAGAGAATCCTAAAGATGCCACCAGAAAACTACTAGAGTTAATCAATGAATTTGGTAAAGTTGCAGGATACAAAATTAATGCACAGAAATCTCTTGCATTCCTATACACTAATGCTGAAAAAACTGAAAGAGAAATTAAGGAAACACTCCCACTTACCATTGCAAAAAAAAGAATAAAATACCTAGGAGTAAACCTACCTAGGAAGACAAAAGAGCTGTATGCAGAAAACTATAAGACAGTGCTGAAAAAAATTAAAGATGATACCAACAGATGAAGAGATATACCATGCTCTTGGCTTGGAAAAATCAATATTGTGAAAATGACTATACTACCCAAAGCAATCTACAGGTTCAGTGCAATCCCTATCAAATTACCAATGGCATTTTTTACAGAACTAGAACAAAAAATCTTAAAATTTGTATGGAGACACAAAAGATCCCGAATAGCCAAAGCAGCCTTGAGGAAAAAAAAATGGAGCTGGAGGAATCAGACTTCCTGACTTCAGACTATACTACAAAGCTACAGTAATCAAGACAATATGGTACTGGCACAAAAACAGAAACATAGATCAATGGAACAAGATAGAAAGCCCAGAGATAAACCCACACACCTATGGTCAACTAATCTATGACAAAGGAGGCAAGGATATACAATGGAGAAAAGACAGTCTCTTCAATAATTGGTGCTGAGTAAACTGGACAGCTACCTGTAAAAGAATGAAATTGGAACACTCCCTAACACCAAAGACAAAATAAACTCAAAATGGATTAGAGATCTAAATGTAAGACCAGACACTATAAAACTATTAGAGGAAAACATAGGAAGAACACTCTTTGACATAAATCACAGCAAGATCTTTTCTGACCCACCTCATAGAGTAATGGAAATAAAAACAAAAATATACAAATGGGACCTAATGAAACTTCAAAGCTTTTGCACAGCAAAGGAAACCATAAACAAGATGAAAAGGCAACCCTCAGAATAGGAGAAAATATTTGCAAACGAATCAACAGACAAAGGATTAATCTCCAAAATATATAAACAGCTCATGCAGCTCAATATTAAAGAAACAAAGAACCCAATCCAAAAATGGGCAGAAGACCTAAATAGACATTTCTCCAAAGAAGACATACAGATGGCCAAGAAGCACATGAAAAGCTACTCAACATCACTAATTATTAGAGAAACAGAAATCAAAACTGCAGTGAGGTTATCACGTCACACCAGTTAGAATGAGCTTCATCAGAAAATCTACAAACAACAAATGCTGGAGAGGGTGTGGAGAAAAGGGAACCCTCTTGCACTGTTGGTGGGAATGTAAATTGATACAGCCACTACAGAGAACAGTATGGAGGTTCCTTAAAAAACTAAAAATAGAATTACCATATGACCCAGCAATCCCACTACTGGGCATATACCCAGAGAAAAACATAATTCAAAAAGACACATGCACGCCAATGTTCATTGCAGCACTATTTACAATAGCCAGGTCATGGAAGCTACTTAAATGCCCATCGACAGATGAATGGATAAAGAAGTTGTGGTACATATATACAATGGAATATTACTCAGCCGTAAAAAGGAAAGAAATTGGGTCATTTGTTGAGACGTGGATGGATCTAGAGACTGTCATACAGAGTGAAGTAAGTCAGAAAGAGAAAAACAAATATCATATATTAATGCATGTATGTGGAACCTAGAAAAATGGTAAAGATGAACTGGTTTGCAGGGCAGAAGTTGAGACACAGATGTAGAGAACCAATATATGGACACCAAGGGGGGAAAGCCGTGGGGGGTTGGGGATGGTGGTATGATGAATTGGGCGATTGGGATTGACATGTATACACTGATGTGTATAAAATTGATGACTAATAAGAACCTACTGTATAAAAAAGTAAATAAGATAAAATTAAAAAAGAGAAAACATTCAAAACATTTCATTTCATATTCAATGGCCTGTGAGGTACAGTATTCCAAAATGAATGTATATTTTTAGGATATTGATTAAGGATTTTGTTTGTAACAAAAAAAAAAAAAAAGAAAAAAAGAAAAAGATATTGTGGGGCAGTGGGGTCTTTGAGCATTTTCCCCATAGGTCAACTCTCAGTCTCATTGGGGCTGACTCACCTCTTTGGTCAAGTATTTCTTCTGATTGGCCAGAAACCTCCCAGAAGCTACAATCAGTGACTTTTTTTCTCAGAAAGCTCAGGCCATAAATAAAGACTCTCTTCCACCATCATAGCAAAGTGCTTGCAAATATTTAACACTGAGTATATATTTTTGATGAATGAGTGGTAAATTAAATAAACTGAGTTAAGAATAAATAAAGAAATACCTATATTTGATGAAGGTGAAGAGGACTTTACTATTCACAAAGCAAGCCCATGGAATTGTAGAGGCAGAGTGAGATTAGAAGGATGATAGTAGTCTCATGAAAAGAGAACTTTAGTCTAGTTGTAATTCTACCACTGACTAGATTCATGTTCTTGGATGCTGCACTGATCTCTGGAATTGTCATATTTTTATCTGGACATGGATAACACAAAACAGTATACACCTCTACCTTTGAGGACTGGGTCATAGAGAACACAAAGAAAGATCTTCCTGCGGAAACCATCCTTTGCTGCTACTCACAAAAGCATTCATTCATTCAAGCAACAAATGTATATGATGTGCCTATTATGTGCCAGACATTATTCTAGATGTTGAAAACAACTATTCTGGGTGTCAGAGATAAACAAGAAAGACCAGTCCAGATCTACATTCTATGGTGGCAGGTAAATATATAAATATATGAAAATAACAAGATAGCAACACATACTATAAAAAGAAATGAAGAAAGCGTGATGTAATAGAAAATGACTGAGTGGTCTCTTCAAGTTGGGTGGTCAGGTAAGACCTCTCTGAGGAAGTGACATTTAATTTGAGATCTGAATGACAAGCAGGAGACAGATAGGTAAAAATCAGGGGCAAAAGGGAGATATAGACACCCTTAGGCGTGTTTAAGAAACAGAGAGGACACCAGAGTAGCTGGAGCTTCATGGGTGATGGGAGACTGATGTAAATTGAGGGTCAGGTAAGGAAGCCTTGTAGGGGGTTGAATTTTAATCGAAAAGCCATTGAAGAGCTTTGAGTAGTGATTTGTATCTCTATATCTGACTTGTGTATGGAAAATGGAAAAGGAGTTTGAGGGCAAGAGTAATAAGAAGAGTAGCAAAGAGATTACTGCGGTAATCTTGGTGAGAGATAGAAGGATTAGAGTGGCAGCAGAGATGAAAGAAGTGGACTATTGATTTTGTGGTATTTTTCAATAGGATTTCCAATGGATGAGATCTTGGCTTTGGCTAGTGGCTAGATGCTGGGACAATTTACAGAAATGGGAAAGATTATGGAAGTAGCAGATTTTGTGGTAAAACTCAAAAGATCTATTTTGATCTCATCAAGTTGGAGAAGACTATCAGATATCCAATGGAGGTGTTGAGTAGACAGCTGGAAATGAGTCCAGAATTTTGATCGTGTTCAGGTTTGCAGGGCACAAGTCTAAATTGGCAGGACATGGATGTGAGTCAGTGTAATCTGTTATTAACTCCTTTCATTAAGTTGTCAAATGATAAAATGAATGAGTAGTTGTAAGGAGAGTAAAGAACACTAACTCAGCCTCATAAGACCAGAATCATCTGCCGCTAACTGAGCGAGTCGATTCCCCACCTCCAATCTTCATTGTGCTTGTCTGTCAAATAGAGTTAGTGGTGACACCTACCAAGAGGAGTTGTTCTGAGGATCAAAGGAGCCAACATTTGCAAAAGTGCCTAGTAGGGTATCTAGCACAACAGAGGCCTCTTTCAGTAAAATGGCTGTCTACTCTATTCAATCTGTAAGGCCTTCTAGAAAAAGGCAAAGAAAAATATGGGGATCACTCTCAAAAGGAATCTTCTCCACACCTCACAGATCTTTTTGTTGACAGTGTTGGTAAAGGCAAAATCTACACTCTACAGAGCCCTCACTTGAACCTAAACTTGGCTGCTTCTGGAAAAAAATGGTGATGAATTTCTTGACAGCCACGCCATTTGTCAGTCGATAACATATTTTTTCACACATAATTAGACTTAAACCAAGTAAGTGACAGTAAAAAAAAAATGCATTCTACAAATATTATTACTACTTCTGAACATTAGTTTTCTCTCTCTCCCTCCCTTTCTCGCTCTCCCTCCCTTTCTCTCTCTCTCTCTCCTTTTTTTTTTTTCCTTAAGGAAGTGCCTACAAGGAACCTATTTTGGGGGCTGACTTGGTTGTTTTCCTGGCTGTCCTCCAGGGAGGTTTGTAGCAAGGGTTGCTAAAGCTGCAGATAGTGGTTTTGTGGGCTATTTGTTGCTGCTTTTAAGAGCCCAGAAAACCTCTCATTCCCACGTGTTCCTAGTTCACAAAGGAGGTGCAGGACTCCTGACCACTAACAACGAGCACAGAGCCTCTGAAATCAAAGGGTTGGAGAGGGAAGGGGGAAGGGCTATTACTTAATTCCATGGTCATCTGTTCCCTTCTCAGGACAGTGGCAACTCTGCACTGGACCTGCTCCAGGATACTGGTGGGAAAATCTGTAGATGACTACCACAGCAAACAGCATCCTTGGGGAATGTTCTTGTCATGTTTCTGTCATAAAGGGGCCATCTGCACTCAAGAGGTTTCCACAGAGGACACCAGCCTAGCACGGTGTGTCACAAAGAGGCCACGGGGCACGGGCCTGCTGTGAACCACCCAGGCCTCTGCACAGGAGGTGGGGGCAGGGCTACTGCATGAAGGCCAGCGGCACAGCAGGACTGGACAAGCAGAGACAGTTAACTGGCCAGCTCAAGTGGGTCTTAATTCTGGGTGAATAAATTAAGCCTTGACATGTCACAGATAGGGCTGTGCCTGGAAGCACCGGTACCAGCTTCTACTCTGAATTTGTTGGAGAGGATAACCTCCTTGGAGCTTCCGCCTGAATGGAGAGAAGTATCCCTGCACTCTTTAGGAAAAAGTCAAGTTAGGCCAGACAGTGGGCGTCTCCTGGTGGCAGCAAGTGGGCAGGAATCGGCAGGAAGTAAACCATGGTCAAGAGTCATGTGAGCTGCCTCCTGGTAAAGCAGGTCCCTCTCACAGTCCCCTTGCTTTACCAACTTCCTGTCAACAAGCCAGCCGTACTGCCTGTCCTGTCTGGGTAGTCCTGTGAATGACAGAGGTCCTGACCCAGTCACATGCAGGAAGGAAAGGAATTCCTCCCTCCAGAATTCCTCCCTTACCACCTTTCTGCATACTGTGCTTGACCCTGGACAAGCCTCCCTGGCCTCAGGGAATGTCTGTCAGGCACCAGGGCACAGTGGAAAGGGGGATCTGCATCCCGGGACTGGACCTGACACTGTGCTTCTCTGAACAAACTTCATTCAGTTATTCAACACATATAGACTGAGCTTCGTGAAAGTACCAGAGAGTTCCTAGACGCAGCAATCCAAAGGCAGTCTGCCCTCAGGCTTGTGGGGTAATGAAGCACACAGGTAAGTACACCTCTCTGAGCCTCAGATTCCAATCTATGAAGTGTAGGTAACGGCAACAATATGGAAACATCATAAATGACCATCAGCATATGAGCACATCACTAGATTGTGGTATAAATGTGAGAATTCTATAGGGCAGTGAATGGACATGATCTAGAACTGCATTTATCAATATAGATAAGTAAGTGAAAAAAGCAAATTGAAGGATAGATTAGCAGGATTATTCATATAAAGCTTGTAAAATATGCAAAGCAATAATAAATTATGGATACATATCTTTGTAATAAAGTCAAGAAATTATGCATGGGAATGATATGCTAAATTTGGAAAAACAGTTCTCTTTGGGAAGAAAGGGAGAGGGACTGGAAGGCACACTCAGGAGTTTGCCAGAAGAGATGCTCAAGAGTTTTCATTTAACCTGAAATGCTTTACCTTTTCAGGGAGCTAGAGGGTACACAGGTGTCTCTTATATTATTTTTATTTTTGGTATGCCTGAAATATATCGAAATAAAAGTTTAATGCTACATTGAACTTGGAAAGATAATTAGTTTTTTAATCCTTATGATCAGTCAATTGTACAGTAGTGTGAATAACCCAAACAACAGATAACCCTAAGCATATCTATTTAGGCCTGGAACATTCCATTTTATTTCTGAGGAAGGGTAGATAAAAGGTTGACTTCCCAATTATTATTGATAATTACTACTATCAACATTTACTGAGTGCTTACTATGTGCCAGGCATATAATACATAGTCACTAAGGATTTTACATGCATTATTACCATTTTAAGTGAAGTTGCTGAAGCTCAGAGAAGTTGCCAACCTCACATGACCATAAGCAGGGAGTTCATTATTCAAACCCAGGTCGCTTTGCCTGAGTATTCAGCAGGGAGAAGCTGTAACGAGGAAGTAAACTCCTGGGCAACCCAGCACTCTTCCTGATTCAGTGCCTGATGCCAGGCAGGTCCCTCACCTACACCCTGTATCTCAGCTTTCTCTCACTGGCTAGAATTTGAGGATAGTAACAAGAGCTTCCACCTTGAATGGACTTTGTAACTGAAAATGGTGGACAAGTAAATGGTGGCTGGATGGTGCATGAATGGGGAATAGATGGTAAATAAATGGATGGTTGCTAGGTGGATGGATAATGGGTTGTGTACTGTGGAAGTGTAGATAGAAGGTGGATGGTGGGTAGAATGAATGGATGGATTCTGGATGGATAGATGACGATTAGGTGATAAATGGGTGGATGATGGGTAAATGACAGATAGCTACATCTTCGAAAATGGATTCGTAGCAGGTGAATGGTGGATGGGTAGACGGTGGAGAGATAGTGGATGGGTGGTAGGTGATGAGTGATGGTAAATGGATGGTTTAATGTATCATGGAGCAAGATGGATAGATGGCAAGTGGATGGTGAATGGATAATGAATGAAGATGGATATTGAATGGATAGTAAATGGATAATGAATGAAGATGGATATTGAATGGATAGTGAATAGGGGATGGAGGGGTAGAAAATGTGCAGATCTCTCTGGGGCCTTGGACTGGATGTCACACAGTTACATTAAGTGAGATTAAATGAAAGTCTCCTGCATTGTCCCCACCTTGGTGCCACTCTTGTAACTCTCATGGTTGCCCCTTTTCTCAGCTTGACTCTCCCTGTCGATATTTCTACCATCAGCTGTGCGAAAGTGAGGTTAAGTTCAAAAATGACTTCTTAATTAGGCCATTACATTCCAGATCTAAAATACTTTTTTGCTTTTTATTATTTATTTACACTTAATTTCATAGATAACACATAAATACATTTTTATGAAAATAAGGCCAAATTCTCCACTAAACACTATACATAAGCCTCAAATGTCAGGCTCATCTCCCCAGAGATAAGAGTTTCCAGTTTGGTGACTCTCCCAGTCTTTCTCAAGTCATACACACAAACCTGTATGTTCCTATACAGTGTGGGGGCATTTATAAAAATTGTATCATGCTATATCCATCAGTCTAGAGCTTGGTTTTTCTTTTATTATCTTTTTACTTTTAGCAAAGTTATACAAGCACATAATTTAGAGTCAACTAGATCAATCAAGTTTATTAAGTCAAAACAGTGGTCCTCCGCCTCCCTGTCCCATTTCTTTCTTCCCACAGGCAACCACTTGCAATTCCTCTGGATGATTCTTTTGGTATTGACTTCCTACCTCTTAATAACATGCTTGCTACTGTTGTTTGTTTGTTTGTTTTAGGAATTATCGATTACTTTCACACAATAGAAGGTGAAATTTGGCTCTCTTTCCTCCTTCCCACCTCATTCTCCTCCATGTATTCTTCCCACCATTTCATTCTCCCAATATACTTACAGCACAATTTTAACTAGATCAGTATTTGGGAAACATGATGGTGACTATTCTGGAATTTACAGCTGAGTTTTGTAGTAAGCTATAGTTAAATCCCTTCCCCACACACCTTTTTGTTTTCTCTGTATTTAATAATTATCTTTTTTCCATTTTCTTTATTTCCTAAGTAACTATGATTAATTCAACAAATTCATGGTCAACTGTTTAAATTTTTTCTCAATATATTCAGATAGTTCAGGTAGTCTGTTGATTACATCTTCTTGAAGAAGCCTCCCCTGGAATCTTCTCACCTGCTTCTGTTCTCCTTGTGTGCCAGGTGCCCAGCTCACATCATGGGATCTTCCTCCATAGTAGTCCTAAGAACTCTCTTCATCTCTTTCCTGCATTGGATCTCCTGTGTCTTGTATCTTTTTTCTTCCTCTTGCTTCTCTCTCAATTTAATGGAGCACATTATCTATCCGGCAGCTTCCAGAGAAGGGGTACATGGAAAGTAAATCATTTGATACATTGTTGTCTGAAATGGCTTTATTCTACACTGACCCTTGATTGACAGCTTGGCTAGGTATAGAATTCTAAGTTATAAATCACTAACTTTGAAATTCTTGAAAGCATTACTCCACTGTATTCTAGTTTCCAGTATTACCACTAAGAAGTGCAAGGCCATTTTGCTTCCTGATCCTTTGTATATGACCAGTGGTGAGGGATCTTCTTTTTGTTTCCAGTTATTGGTGTACAAAACACCAAGTATTGCATGCACTCCTCTAGGTTTTCCAGCCTTTCTAGCCTTGACTACAGTTAGATCAGGGCCATATGACTAGTTCTGGCCAATGGTCTGAGAGCAGAAGTGACACATGTCACCTCCAGGCTACAAGCCAGTATGCCTCCTCCAACCCTAATTTCCCTTCCCACAACTACCTCAGGAGACCCTCAATCCAGGTGACATAATTATAAGGTGGAATTGGACCTCCTGAAGTACATCAGGCTTTGCATAAGTGACAAACTTTGGTTTTGTTAAACCACTAAGATTTTTGAGGCCTGTCTGCTGGGGGGGGGGGGTTCCAGCATTAATTTCCCTGACAAATATATCAATATTCTGAAATTTCACAGGGATATGCCTTGATGTGATTCTATTTTTAACCATTATACAAGTTAGTAACTGGGTCCTGAAGATGCATAGCCTTCAGTTCTAGGAAATTCTATTTCACTGTTAACTTCCTCACCTTAGTTTTCTCTGGCTTTTTCTTGAATTCCAATTATTCAGTTATTGAACCTCCTGGATGGGTCCTCCAATTTCATATCTTTTCACTTCTATTTTTCATCTCTGGATTTTTGCTATGCTTTCTGAAAGTTTTCTTCAACTTTATTCCAAGATTTCTATTGAATTTTTAATTTCTGCCATTATATTCTAAACTTTCAAGAGCTCTCTGAACATAAAAGTCCAGACTCTTTTACAAATTTGGCATATCATTCCCATGCATAATTTCTTGCCTTTATTACAAAGATATATATCCATAATTTATTATTGCTTTGCATATTTTACAACTTTATATGAATAGTCCTACTAATGTATCCTTCTTCAATTTGCTTTTTTCACTTCACTTATTTATCTATATTGATAAGTGTAGTTCTAATTCATCCACTTTCACTGCTTTATAGAATTCTCACACTTACACCACAATCTAGTGATGTGCTCATATGCTGATGGTCATTTATGATGTTTCCATGTTGTTGCTATTACCCACACTTCATAAATAGGAATCTGAGGCTCAGAGAGGTGTACTTACCTGTGTGCTTCATTACCCCATAAACCTGAGGGCAGACTGCCTTTGGATTGCTGCGTCTAGGAACTCTTTGGTACTTGCATGAAGCTCAATCTATATCTTTTGAATAACTGAATGAAGTTTGCTCAGAGAAACACGGTGTCAGGTACAGTCTGGGATGCAGATCCCCCTTTCCATTGTGCCCTGGTGCCTGACAGACATTCCCTGAGGCCAGGGAGGCTCATCCAGGGTTATGCACAGTGTAGAAATGTGGTAAGGTGAGGAATTCTGAAAGAGGACTTTAAAAAACTCCATCAGTGATGTGTATTTGTGTCTTCCTTTAGTTCTGTCAGTTTTTGCTTTATAAATATAAAAGCTCTGCTATTAAGTGAATACTCATTTGTGATTGTTATGTTTTCCTGATGAATTCATTATGAAATCCCCCACATTATATCATTATGAAATGGCTCTCTTTTCTCTATTCATACAACTTGCCTCAGAGTATATTTGCATACCTTTCTTTGTTAAAATATATATTAGAATGTTTGTCTTTTGATTGTAGAATTATAAGAATGCCTTATATATTCCAGGTAGAAGACCTTTGTCAGATACATGTAAGACAAACATTATCTCCCAGTCTAGGACCTGACATTTTCATTTTCTTAATGGTAACAAAGAGCAAAAGGTTTTAATGTTTATGAAAAACAATTTTTAAAAATTTTCATCAGGTTTTTTCCTTTGTCCTATCCACAAATTTTTTTGCTTAACCCAACTTTGCAAAGATATTCTCCTATGTTCTCTTCTAGAAGTTTTATAGTTTTAACCTTTACTTTTAGATCTGATTCATTTCAAGATAATATTTGTATAAGGAATAAGTCAAGTGCTGAGGTTCATTTTTTCAAAATGGGCAACCAATTGTTTCAACATCATTGTTGAGAAGACTGTACTCTTCCCACTGAATCACCTTGGCACATTTGGTGAAAATTAATTGTCCATGTTTCTGTGGGTCTGAACTCTCTATTTTATCCCACTGCTCTACGTGTCTATCCTTACATCAATATTACACTGTTTATTACAGCTTTTTGGTAAGTCTTCAAATCAAATAGTTCAATCCTCTAAATTTCCTCCTCTTTTAAAAAGTATTTTGGCCTAAGTCCTTTTCAATTACATAAAATATTAAAATTAGCTTGTAAAATTTTTAATGAAAAAACACCCTAGAATTTTTGTTAGGATTTCATTATACCTATGGATCAATTTAGGGAGAACTGCAATTTTAGCAATATTGAGTCTTCTGATCCTGGAATATGGTTTATCTCTCAATTTATTTAAGTCTTTTTTAATCTCACTCAAGTATGCTTTGTAGCTTTCATTGTACAAGTCTGGTACACAATTGTTAAATTTATCCCTAAGTATTTTACGTTTCTGGACATGATTGTAAGTGGTATTGTTTTTTAATTTTATTTTCCAATTTCATTGCTAATTTATAGAACGGCATATATTTTTGTATCTTGACTTTTTAACCCTGTGATCTTGCCAAGCTCACTTATTACTCTTAGCAATTTTTTGGTAAATTCCGTAGGGCTTTTCATGTGCAAGATTATCATTTGTGGTCTCCACTAAAATGTTGAAGAGAAGTACTGAGGCGTTCTGGTTCAATATGGCAACATAGGAGGCTCCTAAACTAACCTCTTCCCATAGACACACAAATCTACAGCCACATATGGAAAGAAATCCAGAAACTAGCTGAGCAAATCCTACACATCAGGCAAATGAGGGGGAAAAAAAAAAAAAAGAAACACTGAAATAGGTGGAAGAGACAGAAACAGTCTGTTCATAAACTTCCCCCTTGGTGCAGCAACACACAGGCAGAAGGGAACTCACAACTCTCAGTTTCTCCCTGAGTGAAGGGTTTGGACCCAACATTTAATGTCCCAACTTTTTTTTTCCAATCAGACTGCATCTAGGTGCTGACTGAGACCCTCCCCTGTGGGACACTGACAGGTCTTAGCACACCCTCAACTGCTGGGAGCCACTAAGAAAAAAGACAGCAGCTTGGACAACCACAAAAATCTGAGAGTCAACTAGGAGCTATGGCCAGGTTTATTGATGAGGTTTATCTCCTACATGAGACCAGTCTGTCAAGACTGGAAAAGGCAGCTCTTTTATCTAACACACAGAAACCAACACAGAGAGTCAAGGAAAATGAAGAAATAAGAAATATGTTCCAAACGAAAGAGTAAATCTCTAGAAACCAATCTTAATGAAATGGAGATAAGTGATTTACCTAATAGAGTTCAAAAGAGAATTCATAAAGATGCTCACCAAAGTCAGGAGAGCAATGAATGAACAAAGTGAGAATTTCAAGAAAGAGACAGAAAATATTTTTTTAAAGTACCAAGAAGAAATTATAGAGCTGAAGAATAAGTTAACTGAACTGAAAACTCAATAGAGGGGTTCAACAGCAGACTAGATCAAGCAGGAAATAAAAGATCATCAAACTCAAAGACAGGGCAGTGGAATTCATCCCACCAGAGAAGCAAAAAGAAAAAAGAATGAAAAAGAGTAAAGATACTTAAGAGACTTAAGGGACACCATCAACAGGACCAATATATGCATTATAGGAGTCCTGGGGAAAAAAAGAGACACACAGAAATGGACAGAAGCTTATAAAAAGAAATAATAGCTGAAAATTTTCCTAACCTGAAGAAAGAAACAGACATTCAGATCTAGGAAACCCAAATACCAAATAAGAAGAACTAAAGAGACACATAAAGACAAAGAAAGAATCTTAAAAGCAGCAAGAGAAAAGCAACACGTTACATACAAGGGAACCCCCATAAAATTAAGAGCAGATTTCTCAACAGAAACCTTGCAGGGCAGAAGGGAGTGGGTGATGTATCAAAGTGGTGAAAGAAAAAACAATGCCAACCAAGAATACTCTACCTTGCAAAGTAATACTTTGGAATTGAAGGAGAGATAAAGAGTTGCCCAGACAAAAGCTGAAGGAGTTCATCACCACTAGACCAGCCTTATAAGAAATGTTCAAGGGAGTTCTTCAACCTGAAACAAAAGGATGCTAATTAGTAACATGAAACATATGAAACTGTAAAACTCACTGGAAAAGGTAAATATAGAGTTAAATTCAGAATACGATGATATCATGATGGTTGAGGGTAAATCATTTTCAACTGTAGCATAACAGTGAAAACACAAAAGTATTAAAATAACTATAACTACAATAATTTGTTATAGATATATAATATAAATAGATGAAAATTATAACATCAAAACTGTCAATTTTGGGGATATAAAAATGCAGAGCTTTTGTATGCATTTGAAGTTAAGTTAGCACCTTAAAATGGATAGTTATAAGATGCTTTATGTAAGCTTCATGGTAACCACAAAGCAAAAACCTCCAGTAGATAAACAAAAGGGAAAGAGAAAGGAATTCAAGAATACTACTGTAGAAAATCATCAAAACATAAAGGAAGATAGCATGAGAGGAAGAAAGGAAAAAAGAAACAGGAACTAGGAAACAGCCAGAAAACAATGGACAAAATGGCAAAACTAAGTCCATTTGTATGAATAATTACTTTAAATGTTAATGGACTGAGTTCTCCAGTCAAAAGATACAGAGTGGCTCAGTGGATAAAAAACGACACCCAACTCTATGTTGCCTACAAGAGACTCATTTCAACTTTAAGGACACACATAGACTGAAAGGGAAAAACATATTCCATGCAAATTGAAACCAAAAGAAAGTAGAGGTAGCTATACTCATATCAAACAAAATAGACTTTAAGCCAAAAACTGTAATAAGATACATAAAATGATAAAGAGGTCAATTCATCAAGAGGATATAACAATTGTAAATATTTATATGCACCAAACATCAGAGCAAATAAATACATAAAGCAAACATTAATGAGGCAAAGGGAGAGACAGACAGCAATACAATAATTGTAGGGGATTTCAATAATGCACTTTCAACAATAGATAGATGATCCAGATAGAAAATCAATAAGAAAACACTGGAATTAAACTACATGTTAGACCAGATTGACCTAACAGACTTACACACAAAACAGGCCATCCAACAGCAGCACAATACATATTCTTTTCAAGCAAAAATGAAACAGTCTCCAGGATAGATCATATGTTAGGCCACAAAAAAGTCTTAATAAATTTAAGATTGAAATTATATGAAACATCTTTTCTGACCACAATGTTATGAAATCAATCACAACAAGAAAAACAGAAAATTCACAGATATGTGGAAATTAAACAACATGCTCCTGAACAACCAATGGGTCATGGAAGAAATCAAAAAATATTTTGAAAAAAATGAAAATGGAAAACACAAAATACCAAAACGTATGAGTTGTAGCAAAACCAGTTCTAAGAGGACAAGTTATAGCAATAAATGCCTACTTTAAGAAAAAGAAAGATCTCCACAACACTGTAAATCAACTATACTTCAATAAAAACAAAATAAAACAAGAAAAAAATCTCATATAAACAACTACCCTTACATTTCAAGACTAGAAAAAGAAAAGCAAATTAGGCTCAAAATTAGTAGAAGGAAGAAAATAACAAGAATCAGAGTGGAAATAAATGGCACAGAGACTAAAAAGACAATATAAAAGATCAATGAAACTAAAATCTGGTTTCTTAAAAAGATAAAGAAAATTGACAAACCCTTAGCTGGACTAAGAAAAAAAGAGTGAAGACTCAAATAAAATCAGAATTGAAGTAGGATATATTACAACTGATAACACAGAAATACTAATGATCATAAGAAACAATTATGATAAATTATACACCAACAAATTAGATGACCTAGAATAAATGGATAAATTCCTAGAAACATACAACCTACCAAGACTGAATCAAGAAGAAACAGAAAATCTGAACAGACCAATAACGATTAAGAAGATTGAATCAATAATCAAAAATCTCCCAAAAAACAAAAGTCCAGGATCAGATGGCTTCACTGGTGAATTCTACCAAGAATTTAAAGAAAAATTAATACCAATTCTTCTCAAAACTCTTCCAAAAAATAGAAGAGGAGGAAATACTTCCAAACTCCTTTTATAAGGCCAGCATTACCTTGATACTAAAACAAGACAAGAACACTAAAGATAAGAAAATTAAAGGCAATATCCCTGATGGACATAGATGCAAAAATCTGCAATAAAATATCAGCAAACTAAATTCAAGAGCACATTAAAAGGATCATACATTATAATCAAGTGGGATTTCTTCCAGTGATACAAGGATGGTTCAACACATGCAAATCAATATATGTGATATACCACATTAACAGAATGAAGGATAAAAATCATAGGATCATCTCAATAGATGCAGAAAAAGCATTTGACAAAAGTTAATACCCTTTCATTATAAAACCTCACAACAAACTGGGTAAAAAAGCAATGTACCTCAACATAATAAAGGTGACATACAACAAGCCCACAGCTATCATCACACTCAGTAGTGAAAAACTGAAAGCTTTTCCTCTAAGATCAAGATGGCCACTCTTGGGGCTTCCCTGGTGGTGCAGTGGTTGAGAGTCCGCCTGCCGATGCAGGGGACACAGGTTCGTGCCCTGGTCCGTGAAGATCCCACATGCCGCGGAGTGGCTGGGCCCGTGAGCCATGGCCGCTGAGCCTGCACGTCTGGAGCCTGTGCTCCGCAATGGGAGAGGCCACAACAGTGAGAGGCCCGCATTCCACAAAAAATAATAATAATTTTAAAAAATTTAAAAAAATAAAATAAAAATAAGATGGCCACTCTTGCCACTTTTTTTTTTATTCAGTATAGTACTGGAAGTCCTAGACAGTGGAATTAGGCAAGAAAAGGAAATAAAATTCATCAAATCAGAAAGGAAGAAGTAAAACTGTAACTCTTTGCAGAGGACACAATATTACATATAGAAAATCCTGAAGATTCCACCAAAAAAAAAAAAAGTGTTAGAACTAATAAATAAATTCAGCAAAGTTGTAGGATACAAAATAAATATACCAAAATCAGTTGTTCCCACAGAATGGGAGAAAATATTCTCAAACAATGTGACCAACAAGGGATTAGTCTCCAAAATTTACAAACAGCTCATGTGGCTCAATATCCAAAAAACAAACAACCCAGTCAAAAATGGGCAGAAGATCTAAGTAGACATTTCTCCAAAGAAGATATACAGATGGCCAAGAGGCACATAAAAAGATGCTCAACATCTCTAATTATTAGAGAAATGCAAATCAAAACTACAATGAGATATCACCTCAAACCAGTCAGAATGGCTATCATCAAAAACAATCTACAAACAATAAATGGTGGAGAGGGTGTGGAGAAAAGGGAACCCTCTTGTACTGTTGGTGGGAATGTAAATTGATACAGCCACTATGGAGCACAGTATGGAGGTTCCTTAAAAAACTAAAAATAGAACTACCATATGAACCAGCAATCCCACTACTGGGCATAAACCCGGAGAAAAACATGGTTTGAAAGGATACATGCACCCCAATGTTCATTGCAGCACTGTTTACAATAGCCAAGACATGGAAACGATCTAAATGTCCATCAAAAGATGAATGGATAAAGAAGATGTGGTACATATATATAATGGAATATTACTCAGCCATTAAATAGAATAAAATAATGCCATTTGCAGCAATATGGATGGACCTGGAGACTATCATACTAAGTGAAGTAAGACAGACAGGGAAAGACAAATATATGATATTGCTTATAGGCACAATCTAAAAAAAATGATACAAATGAACTTATTTACAAAACAGAAATGGACTCACAGATTTAGAGAACAAACTTATGGTTACCGGGGGGAAGGGTGGGGGGGAGGGATAGATCGGGAGTTTGGGATTGACATGTACACACTGCTATATTTAAAATGGATAACCAAAGTAGCTTCAGTCAATCACCAGAGGCAAGCAAAGAAGGGAGTTAATGTGCTTGCTAGGGTGATTCATCCTGATCACCAAGGGGAAACTGGAGTACTGCTCCACAATGGAAGTCAATGGAAAACTACAGCAATCCAATCCAAGCAAGACTACTAATGGTCCAGACCCTTTGGGAATGAAAGTTGGAGTCACTTCACCAGTTAAAGAACCAAGACCAACTGAGGTGCTTGCTGAAGGCAAAAGAAACACAGAAGGTATAAGTGGAAGAAGGCAGTTATAAATACCAGCTATAACTATGTGAACAGTTACAAAAACAAAGACTCTAACTGTCATGAGTATTACCTATTTTGTTTTAAATATATGTATCCAAAAAATAAATAAATAAATAAAATGGATAACCAACAAGGACCTACTGTAAAAATAAATAAATAATTAATTTAAAATGTTATATTTAAAGCATTAAAAAAAAATCCAGTTACTACATACCAAGTACCTTTCAAAAAAAAATCAGGTGTTTCTGTACACTAACAACAAATTATTGGAAAAAGAAATGAAGAAAACAATCCAATTTATGACAGCATCAAAAAGAATAAAACACTTAGGAACAAATTTAACCAAGGACGTGAAAGATCTATACACTGAAAACTGTAAAACATTGATGATAGAAATTGAAGACAATACAAATAAATAAGAAAATGTACTGTGTTCATGGATTGGAAGAATTAATATTGTTAAAATGTCCATACTACCCAAAGCCATCTACAGGTTCAATGAAATTCCTATAAAAATTCTGATGGCATGTTTCACAGATATAGAAAAAATGCTAAAATTCATACAAAACCACAAAAGATGCCAAAGCACAAAGAAATCTTGAGAAAGAAGAACAAAGCTGGAGGCATCACACCATCTGATTTTAAACTATATTACAAAGCTGCAGTAATCAAAACAGTATTATACTGGCATAAAAACAGATATATAGACCCATGGAACAGAATAGAGACCCCAGAAATAAACCCATGCATATATGGTTAATTAATTTTTGACAGGAGGACAAAAATATACAGTGGAAAAGGACAGTCTCTTCAAAAAATGATATTGAGAAAACTGGACAGCTGCATGGAAAAGAATGAAATTGGATCCCTATCTTACACCACACACTCAAAAATCAACTCAAAATGGATTAGACTTGAAAGTAAGACCTGAACCTGTAAAGCTCCTAAAAGAAAACATAGGGGATAATCTCCTTGACATAGGTCTTGGGAATGACTTTTTTCGGATTTGACACCAAAAGCAAAAGCAACAAAAACAAAAATAAATAAATGGAACAACATGAAACTAAAAGGCTTCTGCACAGCAAAGGAAACCATAAACAAAATGAAAAGGCACCTATGGAATGGGAGAGAAAATATTTGTAAACCACAAATTCAATAAGCGGTTAATATTTCAAAATATACAAGGAACTCATACAACTCAATAGCATAAATAAATAAATAGCCCAATTGAATAATTGAATAGATATGTTTCTAAAGAAGACATAAAAATGGGCAGCAGGTACATGAAAAGATGCTCAACATTACTAATCATCAGGGAAATGCAAATCGAAACCACAATGAGATATTACCTTTTAGCTGTTAGGATGGCTATTATGAAAAAGATAAGAGACAACAATTATCAGTGAGAGTGTGGAGAAAAGGGAACCCTTGTACACTGAGGTGGAAATGTAAACTGGTACAACCACTATGGAAACAGTATGAAGGTTCCTCAAGAAATTAAAAATAGAACTACCATAAGATCCAGCAAGTCCATTTCTAGGTATATACACAAAGGAAACAAAATCACTTTCTTGAAGAGATATCTGTGCTCCATGCTTACTGCAGCATTATTCACAATAGCCAAGGTATGGAAACAATCTAAGTGTTCCTCAACAGATGAATGGATAAAGAAACTGTGACATTTGTATGGTTGACCCTTGAACAACTAAGGCGTTAGGGGTGCTGACCCTCTGTGCAGTCAATAATCAGCATATAACTTATCGTTGCCCCTCCATATACCCAGTTCCTCCTATTCTGAGATTCTGCATCTGCAGATTCAACCAACCTCAGATCTTGTAGAACCGTAGTATGTACTATTGAAAAAAATCTGCATATAAGTGTGGCCATGCAGTTCAAACCCATGTTGTTCAAGTCAAGGGTCAACTGTGTATGTGTGTGTGTGTAATGTAATATTATTCAGCCTTAAAAAAAAAAAGAGGAAAGCCTGCTATTCATGACAACATGGAAAAACCGAGAGGGCATTATGTTAAGTGAAATAAGCCAGACAAAGAAAGACAATAATAATATTGCACAACAATATGTCTGCATGTCTACAGAGAATAGAATGGTGGTTGCCAGGGGCTGGAGAATGGGGAAAAGTGGGAGAGGCTGGCAAATTGGTATAAACTTTCAGTTAATAAGATGAGTAAGGTCTGAGAATCTGATGTGTAACACAGTGACTATAATTGATAATATGGTATTGCATAATTGAAATTTGCTAAGAGAGTAAAACTTGTGTTTTCACACACACAAAAAAAGGGCCAATATGTGAGGTGATGAATGTGTTATTAACTTGTTGGTGAAAATTCTTTCACAGTGTATACATATATCAAATCACCATGTTGTACAATTTAAATAATTACAATTTTATTGGTGAATTATACCTCAATGAAGCTGAAAAATATTTGTTGGACATTGTGAATTTTATGTTGCTGAGTATCTCAATTTGTTGCCCTTCATAAAAATAGGATTGTGCTTTACCTTTGTAGGAAGTTAAATTGCAGATGAGCTTAATCCTTTCAGAGCTTGTTTTCCAACTTTCTCTTAGTATGGCTCTAGAGTAATATGCTTATAGAGATATTCTCACCTTACTAATAAAGTGTGACCCTGCAGGAGTCTCTTCTTTGTGCCCTGGGTGATTAATAAGGACGCTATTCTGGCTGATTGGGACACGACTGCCTCCCAGCCCCATGTGAGGTCTAGTAGTTGTTTGGCTTACAGCTTCACAGTCTTTCTTTGCCCACCCTTATGCAACTTCACTCTACACACGTGCAGCTCAGTATTCAGCGAAGACTCAATCAGACACCTATACAGATTTTTGTATCTCCCTTTCTGTTTAGCTCCCTCCATTACAAAACTCTGGACCACAGGTTCCAGTCACCTCAGCCTCCTTAAACTTAGAACTCTATATCATCATCTAGCAAGACTACTATATTTTGCTTGAGATTCTCCTCCCTATACCTTGATTTAGAGTGTGTCTCCAAGTAGAATGTCACGGCTACCACAGACTTCATCTCATACATATCTCTTCTCTTAGGGATCAAAGGCTCACCCTGCCTGTAGTCTATTGTTGAAAACACTGCTTCAGATACTTGTTCTGTTTTCTGGTCATTTATCATGGGAAGTCAAGTCTGGTCCTTGTTAATTCATCATAACTGGAGCTTAGATATCTTTTAAAGAAATTGAAAGAACAAAAATACAGCATGTTTTATACTCCTTACATATTTACTATTTTGAGGTCTCTTCATTCTTTCCTGGAGATCTAAGTTTCCATCTGGGACCTTTTCCCTTTTGTATGAAGAATTTCTTTCAGAATTTCTTGTAGTCATGTCTACTGACATTGGTTTCTCTCAGCTTTTGTTTATCTGAAAAAGTCTTCACTTTGCCTTCATTTTTGAAGTGTATTTTTGCTGAGTATAGAATTCTGGCTTGACAGGAGTTTTTAAATTATTATTTTAGTACTTTAAAGATGTTATTCCATTATCTTTTATTTCCACTATTCCTGATGTGTTTTATCTTGCTTAGTGATCATTATGCTTCTTAGATCTATATGTGTGTGTATATATATATATATATATATATATTTTTTTTTTTTAAATCAAATTTGGGACTACTTGTTTAACATTTTTCTGTCTCATTCTTTCTTACTTCTCTTTCTGGTCTCCAATTACACATGTTAGATCACTTGATATTTTTCCACAGGTTACTGAGGCTCTACTTATTTTTCTTTAATCTTTTCTCTTTCTGTCCTCCAGATTGGATAGTTTATGTTAATCTAAGTTCAATGTAATGACCCTTTCTTCTGCCATTCTCAATCTGCTGTTAAGCTCATCCATTGAATTTTTCATTCCACGTATGGTATTTTTCAGTTCCAGGACTTCCATTTGGTTCTTTTATATAATTTACATTTCTTTGCTGAGATTTCCCATCTTCTCATTCTTTATAATCACATTTCCCTTTAAGTCATTGTGTATATTTATAAGTTCTGCTTTAAAGTTCTTATTTGATAATTTTAACATCTGAGTCATCTCATAGCTGGTTCCTATTGGCTGATTTTTTATCTTGACTATGAGTCACATTTTCCCATTTCTTGGCATATCTAGTGATTTTTTTTATTGTATAATTATTGTATATGATACCTTTCAGAGTCTCTGGAGACTGTTATTTTCCTCAGAAAGGGGTTAATTTTTCTTCTAGGATACAGATTAGGGCAGCAGCTGAAATATCCACTTAGTTCCTTCAGTCTTCCAGCAGTTCCTTTCTACCTGGTTCCCTGGAGTTTCCCCTCCAGTTGCATAAATTAGTAATTAGCCAAAAACTGGGTAAAGCTTACACACAGAAATTGGGCTCCCCCTTCTGCACCTCTCTCCTTTCCAGGATTCTCTCCCTATCTTTGCAACAATTTTGGCAACCCCAAACTCTGTCCTCTGACACTTTATGGCAGTAATACTGGAGCTTTCTGCATGAGGTCCAGCCATCCTGCACCATGCAGACTAGGTAGAATGCTTAGGTATGAAAACCTTGCTCAGTTGCCCTCTTTCATGGCATGACATCCCTCCAGTTTGCACCATATTTTGGTCACTCTCCAGTGCCTTTAAATGGTTAATTTTAACATTTTAATTCAGAGTGTATCATTGTTACCCATAGGAGGGTTAATACAATAGAAGCTACTTTACCATTACTAGACGCACACTCCTTTATAACTTCTTTTAAACGACATTAATCAGATTAAACAATATTTTTGTATTGCACACCTGAACAACTTTCCATAAAAAATAATATGTTTGGGCTTTCCTGGTGGCTCAGTGGTTGAGGGTCCGCCTGCCGATGCAGGGGACACGGGTTCGTGCCCCGGTCCGGGAGGATTCCACATGCCGCGGGGCGGCTGGGCCCGTGGGCCATGGCCGATGAGCCTGCGCGTCCAGAGCCTGTGCTCCACAACGGGAAAGGCCACAACAGTGAGAGGCCCGCGTACCGCAAAAAAAAATAAAAAATAAATTAAAAAAATAATAATATGTTTCATGATTTTTACATTTGGTTTTATTTTCTAACACACTAGAAAATATTTTTACTGTACAATTTAAGCCCATTTTACCACTTAAGCAGAAGTACCTTTATAACTTTGCTTTGTATCTGTTTATTCTTTGATCTTTAAATTAAATTTAGCTAGGTATAGGGTCGTTTTGAATTTTCATTTTATTTTTTCCAGGTGTTATGTGTAGCCAACATGTTTCCAGGTTTTTTTTGAGTCAACTAACCTTGAAAACAACTTAATCTTTGTTAAGACTGAGAATTACAATGCTGATATTGTGTAAATGATGAGAAAATATGGCTCTCAGGACTTTGTGGTGAAAAGGGGATTATAATAAGAATAGATGAACAGGAATTACTTTGCAAGCCTCTACACTGTTTCTTTTGTGTGTGTGTGTAAGGGCATGCTCCTTACACCTGGGGAAGAACGGAAAACTGTTCCCACAATCTTGTTCTCTTTCCTCAAGGATAAAACCAACCCACCCTAGCAGCTTCTGCCCCCAGGCAATGACTGCACCAACTAAAATTAGTTCTTGCAAACTCTGTCCCTTAGACCTGAACATTTAACATTCTATGTCCTTCATTTTAATCATACCAAAGTGTCCTTATTAAGGTCCTGACTGAGCACAGTGCTGTACCCAGCAAGTTAAGCACATGGAGTCTCTGTTGTCAAAGCAGAGAACATCATGAAGAAGGAATACAGACAATTCAGCATAAACACTGAATGGTGATTCCTTTCTCTCTGGTCTACTATGCCTACAGGATGCCAAACATCTGGATAGAAGATGCAACATTCAGTCAGGAAGCTCACTGTTCTTCCATATAATTGAATAGACTTTTATGCGAATTGTATAAACCTATCAATTAAAATAGTTATGCCAACTTATATTTCCATAATGATTTACAACTGCAGGGTACATATATGTGTAAGTGTATGTGTGTATACAACTTCATTTAATTACCATACCCTTATGTAATAGGCTTAATTATCCAATTTTACAGAGGAGAAAGTTGAGAACCTTTATCAAACATGTATTGATCTTATAATCTGTGCCAGACACAGGCCTACAAAGGAGAAATAAAACAGTTCCTGCCCTACTGGGAAACCAAGGGAGGAGCTTGGAATTGAACAAACTTGACTTGCCCAAATCATACAACTACTTACTGTCAGATCTGGGACTATGTCCAACTTTTCTGACACCAAGTTCATCACTGCCTTCACAGCTGCCTCCAATAAAGGCCAGATGCATTTACAGAGCAGTGAGTAGAAAGGGGACAGGACAGAGGTGCCACTGGAGTTGGAAGAGTCCTGTTATTAACACTGAGATCAGAAGTGAAGTGTAAGTCATTAAAATTACAATTATGAAGACTAAAACCAGACACTGAAAAATGTTTCTGATGTAACACTGAGTTAAAAAAAATTTTAAAAAGCAGAGCATTAATGGTATGTCTACCCATGTTCACTTGATACACATATGGACAGGTACAGGACAAGACCATGGGCAAATTTAATTTAAACACCTGGATTTTCTTCATGCGGCAGGGTTGTGGCTGAAATTTCCCTGTTTTCTTTCCTTCCTTCTTTTCCCTTTTACTCTATAGTTTTGTTGATGTTGCTAAAATATAAATTACAGGTAGGAAAAAGATAATTTTATGGAAATATTAAAGCTTTTGTAGCCAGATAGACCTGGATTCAAATCCCAGTTTTGCCAAAGACTAGCTGTATGATCTAGGGAGAGTTATTTAACTCCTCTGTGCCTCAGTTTCTTTGCCAAAGGATAATGTTAACCTCGCAGTGTTTTGCTGAGGATTAGTGGTTACGTGTTAGAACACATAATACACACAGAGCAACCACTCAACTTGTAATTATTATTATTATTATTATTCAATGTAAACCAAGATGTGTGTTGAAGAACAGGCAGGCACTGCAGACCTGCTGTGAGGCACAGGTTTGGTCAAGAGTCTGCCGTGGCATCTTTTTTTTAAAATTTTTTTTAATTTTTTTTTTTTTTTCGGTATGCGGGCCTCTCACTGCTGTGGCCTCTCCCCCTGCGGAGCACAGGCTCTGGACGCGCAGGCCCAGCGGCCATGGCCCACGGGCCCAGCTGCTCCGCGGCATGTGGGATCCTCCCGGACCGGGGCACGAACCCGCGTCCCCTGCATCGGCAGACGGACTCTCAACCACTGCGCCACCAGGGAAGCCCCTGCCGTGGCATCTTTAACCCAAAGAACAGCAATGTGGAATCATCCTTATCAGCAGCAAAAACACATATTGAGTCAGGTCTTCAAGATACAAACGTGTTAAACATCACCTGTCCTAAAGGTGATGTCCTAAACTATCAATCTCTTTACCTACTCAATAAACATTTATCATACACTTCCTGTAAGTCAGAGACTAAAAGAAGAACTAGTGGTATAAAAGTTAAATGGGACTTAGTTCTTACCATAGTTCACTAGGGGAGGAACAATCATGGAAACAGATAAATACTATATAATGTGGAAAGCATTATCACAAAGCTAGGCATTTTACAGCATAAACAGATAAACACCTAATCCCACTTGGTAAGGGAAGATGAGGGAAGTCTAAGGATTTCTGGAAGCACTGACCTGGAGCCGAACCTTTGAGTATAAGCAGGAGTTAATTAGGAAAAGGGCCTGGGTGAGGCAATAGTAAAACATCCCAGGCAGACAGGAAGATATACGGAACCGTGTATTAGAGAACAACAAGCAGTTCAATTTTGCCAGAGCACAGAATTGGAAGCAGGGGATGAGACTGAAGGGGAAGGTAGGAACCAGATCATAGTGGGGTTTGTTCACCTTATCCAGAGAGCAGTGAAGGATTTGAAGCCAGGGAGTTCAGAGTCAAGGTAGTCAGCTTAACATTTCAGACAAAAGCTCTAGAGGAAGAGCTGCACCTGCAGAGGAAGGATGTGAATGGGACAGCCTGTTTGCAGTTAGGAGTCTGAACTCTTGGGGTTCAGGAGAAAGATGAGTCTGCACAGAGACAGTGATCATGGGCACAGAGACCAGGGCGAGGGAAATCAGATGGCAAGACAAGTCCTAAAAATCCCAAGAGCCCAGTGAGAAGCAGAAAGGAAGTACTTACTTAAGCTTTGATGAAAATTTTGTTATACACCCAGTCTGGGAAACTTCGTGGAGGAGGTAGGATATGAGCAGTTTTTTAAAGAAAAAGAAGACAGGTAGTGAAGATGGGCAAATCCCAGGGGGGAGGGAGTGTAATTAACAAGGCCAAAGAAGCAGTAATATGTAGGTAGTGTTCACAGAAATAGACGAGTTGAGAATAAGAACATATGATCTCTATTATGCCCTCTACATTATAAATTCTCATCCCCATCATAGGGACAACATTTGTGAAGGATAGATTGTTTTCTCTCCAAAACCCCTGCTTTTCTGAGATGAAGCATAAAGAGAGGCTACGAGGAGCTCAAGGTGGGAAAAAATTCAGAAATTCTTCTAGACTATAACCCAGAAAAGAAAAGACAAGACAGAGACCCTCCTGATGGCAAAGAAAGGTCTGGTGGTCTTGAGGTGACTCCAGGTTGTGACCAAACAAGCTTTCTCATTCCCCACCCCCAGCTCCACTCCTTGCCATCCAGTGGCAGGCAGAAGTGACTGACCGACCAGCTGTGTCAAGGAGAAGAGAAGATAGGGGAGCATGGGGAAAGAAATGTTAAAGTGGCCTAGGGGACAAGGGGGAAGGGGAGAAAGACAGGGTCTGAGGTGAAAGGTTCCCTAGCCAACCTGAATGTCACAGAGGTGCTCAGGGTTAGAATGGGAGCCGGCAAACTTGCTCTGTAAAGGGTCAGAGAGGAAACAGGCTTTCTGGGACATCCGCTCTCTGCCTCAAGTACTCATCTCTGCCATTTAGCACGAGAGTACTCACAGACAGAGCTAGGTATCAGTAAAACTTCGTTTATGGACACTGAGATTTGAATTTCATAAAATGTTCACGTGTCACAAATATTCTTGATTTTTCTCATCCAGTTTAAAGTGTAAAAATCATTCTTAGCTCACATACAAAAACAGGCAGCAGGCTGGGTTTGGTTTGTGGAGTCTGGCTTGCCTTCCCTGGTTTAGAATAAGGGTCTCATCCCAGATAAAGAGCTCGGATGGGTCAACTAGCACAGAGAAGCCTCCCTCAAACCTATACTCCTGTACGTTCTGGATGTGATGAGATATAGGGCTGAAACTGAAGGAAAGAACTGTTTTCTATGCTTTTCTAGATTTCATGGGTGCTTCCCTGGCTAGCAATAAGTTGTTTAGTAATGGACTATACCACCCCTTTCCCCATAAGTAAGGATGTAGCAATGGGGTTTTGCATTGCTTTTATATAAATTAAATTTTGAAATACTGCTTCCCACATATCTATAAACCATATCACGGTATTCAAAAAATCCAATAGTAAAACAAAAGCCACACATATTTCGGCTATAATACACTCCTCTGGCTACTAAAAAAGCCAAGTAACACGTGGGGCCATGCTCATGAGCAGCTGGACCTCCCTGTGGCCTCAGCTGCCCATCTGGGAAATGGGCAGAACCTCCTAAGCAGCTTTGAAACTTACTCTTGCCCAGCTGGCTGCTCCAGCTTGGAAGGTTCTCAGATCACCTATAGATGCACAGTGTTTTATTTACCCTCCCAATTCTCAGTCTCTTCCCTTGTTAGGTACTAAATGATCTTTTCTAGTTTCCAAAGATTTATGTGGTCTTGCTTGGAAAATACTGAGAACCCTCCAGCTTTGTCTTTTCTCCTAGAAGCATAGCTGAGGGATAGCTGTGCATCAAAATTAGATGATTAGGAAGACTGACTTACAAGATTGTTGACAAAGAGCCCAACCATTTTCCTTGGCCTGGGCACAAGGCTTCAGATTTCTTAAAAATAAATCAATATCATATCAAATTCAGACTCTAAAACCACTAAATCCCTCCTCTCTCTCCCAACCCCCAACCCACTGCTCCTAGAATAAAATGATTCATGTTGTTACATTTCCCTTCTTTTCTGTTCCTTGGAAGCATTTATACCTCCTTCTTAGAGAGAATGTTTGGGATGCTTTCATTGACCTCTTCCAAGATCTCTAACTTCCCAGCTACCACCCCAGACTCTTTCTCCTTCTCTGACGCTCAGTCTTTTAGAAGTAGGTATAAAAGGATGGGATCAAAGAAAAGAAGACAAGCCTCAAGAAAATAAGGACGTATGTGGGGAGCTCTTTTTCCTGACACTCCTCCTGCCCTTAGCTGCCCTGATGACCAGGAAAGGAGCCAGCCACCAGATCCACCCAGGACCTAAAAAGTGAGTGAACCACAGAACTCAAACCTGAAAGGACCCTGCCAAAGGGATTTCACAGCACCAACAATGGCAAACTTTGTTGTGTACATTTCCAAGTCAAAGCTCACAGAACCTGCCTGGCTCTCAGTGGAGAGCTGGCCCCTTGCACCGTGTTTGGAGGAAGATGGATGCACCTTTCCCAACGCCAGGGCTCCAGTGAAAACCACTTTCTGCCATGAGGCACCGGGTTGGTTCAGCCGACTTTCCACAAATCTGGTTCTGCAGGAAGCATGGAGCTCTGCTGAAAACACATTCATCCTCTTCTCCCATTTGATTTTTCTTCCACATGCCTTTTGCATTAATGCTGGCATTTTGTTTCCATCTGTTTTCAAGTCTTGGTTAGAAACGTGCAAGTCCAGCTCTAGCTCTCTCCAGGGCTGGGGGTCCTCCGCAGGGTGCAGCTCCAGAGAACAGTCTGTGGGCGATCAGCTGCGTGTCTTATTTCAAACCTAAAAACACTGAGTGAGTGCCTCTTAGGTGCCAAGCATTGTGCTGTCCATCAGGTACTTGCCAGATGCCACATCATACTGCTGCTCAAAATTCAGCACAGACTCCCATTTCACTTGGAGTAAAAGCTCAAGTCATTACAACAGCCTACAAGACCTAAAACGACCCCCTTCCCACCCCTACCTCTCCGACCTCTTCTTCTATAATTCTCCCTCTTACTCACTCCCCAAAGCTACCTGGGCCTCACTGCTCTCCTGTGACCATGCTGCTTCCTCTGCCTGAGTGCCCTCGCACTGGCTGTTCCCTCCTCTCCACCCGGAATGCCCTTTCCCCACAGTGGCTAACTTCCTCACCTTCTGCAAGTCTTTGCTCAAATATTACTTTTCAACAAGGCTTAAACTGACACTTCTGTTGAAAACGGCACGCCTTCGACAGCATGTCTGATCCCCCTTCCTGCCCTACCCTAAATTTTCTTTTTCTGCAGCACTTATCACCTACTGCTTTGGCCCAGTTCCCTAGAAAACATAGCTTGAAGGAACGCAATTCCAGGGAAGCAGAAATGAGGCAAAAGGAGAGTGACGCATAGAAGCAGAGAGAGCAAACCTAAGGGAGTATGTTTCCAAAGAACCTCAGTGTTGTAACAAGAGACAGCTCAGTTCCACAGGACATCTTCAGAGGCACTGAACGAAGCTAATGCAACCCCAAACAATCTGCCCAGAGGAGGAGAAAAGAACGTGTCCTTCAGCATCTGTCTCCTGTTGGTAAAAGTCTGCCGCATGGGGGTTAAGTCCCTCATATTTCCAGCTGATGAAAATGTAGGTTAGCACACAGGAGGTCCCTCACCCTAGCAGCAGCAGGGAAGCCCCAGCGTGGAAGGTGGGAGCTAAGAGATGCAGCACAAGCGCCAAGGGAGGAGCTATGGGGCCCACATGTGAGCAGCATGAGGGCAGCGCTCACAGTGGCCTCTCTGCCTGTAGGAGTGGCAGTGGCTGACAGAGCACCAGCGGCTCCAGGACTGAAGGCACAGACTGAGCTGCTGCCAGGGCTGCTCTAGCCAGGCAGGGTCCGTGTGTGGATCTGGATGTATATAACCTGAGTTCTGTATGATCTTCCAACACAGTATCCATCGCCCCAGCTAGAATATAAGCTCCCTAAAGGCAAGATCTTTCTTTGTATTCCGTGATGCACCCCAAGAGTCTAGAAAAGGGCCTGGTACATAATAGTTATTCAGCACACTGTTGAAAGAATGAAAGGGCTATGATAATGAATGAGAATACAGATGCTGCCCTCAATGAGCCTTCAGTGCCCAGGAGGACACACTCAAGCAAACAGGCAGGACAGAACACGAGGGCTGCGCTGGCGGCAGGCCAGGCGGCTGCAGGAGCACTTCTCAGAGCTGTGGGCAACCGATCTCTGTCTGAGTCCTGGCGCCTCCGATAGAACAAGGACACTAGTGTAGGAAGTCCAGATCTGGGCTCTAAACCCAACCTCAGCCACTCATGGGCCATAGGATCTTTCAAGAGTTATCTAAATTACAGTAATCACTATTCATCAAGCACTCACTTTCTGCCACATCACAGGCTGAGTAATTTACTGTCTTAGTCTGTTCGAGCTGCTGTAACAGAGCCCCATAGACTGGCTGGTTTATAAACAACAGATACTTATTTCTCACAATTCTGGAGGCTGGGAAGCCCAAGATCAAAGTGTCAGCAGAGTCAGTGTCTGGTTAATAGATGGCTATCTTTTTTTTTTTTTTGCGGTACGTGGGCCTCTCACTGTTGTGGCCTCTCCTGTTGTGGAGCACAGGCTCCGGACGCGCAGGCTCAGCGGCCATGGCTCACGGGCCCAGCCGCTCCACGGCACGTGGGATCTTCCCAGACCGGGGCACGAACCCGTGTCCCCTGCATCGGCAGGCGGACTCTCAACCACTGCGCCACCAAGGAAGCCCTAGACGGCTATCTTTTCACTGTGTCCTCACAAGGCAAAAGGGATGAGGGAGCTCCCCGGGGTCTCTTGCATAAAAGCATTAATCCCATTCATGAGGGGGGAATCCAAATCGTCTCCCAAAGGCCCATGTCATTGGGGGTCAGGATTTAACATATGAATTTGGATGGACACACATATTTAGTCCACGGTATTTACATACATTTTATTTCATTCTGACAACAATTCAGTGAGAGAAATATAATGATTCTCATTTAATAGACAGAAATCTGAACTGAACCCAGCAACATTCAATGAACCTACCCAGTTCTCCTAGCTAAGAAGTGGCAGAGCTAGGATTTGAACTTGTAACTTCCTCTGCCAAAGTCTAAGCTCACAATCACCCCCCTCTAGCACTGTACAGCTGGACCTTAGTGCCCTCTTTGTAAAATGAAAAGATTAGACTATATAATCTTTAAAGTCCTCTCCCATTAAGCTATATACTAAACATGTCAAGGTCAAAGAGAAATGATCCAGCACAGACTTGTGGGAAGTGATTGGATATTGTCCAGGACAAATATACCTACAGTGTACCGTGGGCCACCAAGCAGGTCTGAGTCATCAGGAGTCCCCTTCCAGTCCCCAGACTGGTGAGCACATCTCCCTATTCTGTCCATGAGGACACACACAGGAGATAACCTGGCTAGGGTAGAGGTACCACCTGAGGGATCTTAATGTGAGACCATGAAGATTCACAGAGTGAATTACATACATAAGTTTACATTTTCTAGTAGCCACACTTAAAAAGTAAAAAGAAAGTGGTACAATTAATATTGATAATATATTTCGTTTAACCCAGTGCCTCCAAAATATTATCACTTCAACATGAATCAATATAAAAATTTATTGAGATATTTAACATTCTAGTTTTCATACTAAGTCCTTGATATCTGGTGTGTAGTTTACTTAGAGAACACCTCAAAGCAGAAACCACATTTCAAGTTCTCAGTAGGAATCAGCATAAATCAAGTGCTCACATGTGAATCATGGCTGCTGAATTGGACTGTGCTGACCCATATAAATGCACACACTCATCCCAGAGCAGCACAAATATCAAGGAACTTTATCAAATCCCTGCAGCATCAGGGCCGGCAAAAAACACAAGTTACAGCCCTGCACCCAGGCATCTAGGTGCAGCACCCTGGACAGGCAGAGGCCCAGGCGGGATGGACGCCAACCTGAATTCATGCACACAGAGTGCAGACAAATGACAGGAAGTCAGCCACTCGTGAGGGGAAGAGGACCTCTGGCTTGCTGCCCTTTGAAGTTCAGTTCACCTTCTCATATCAAGAGCAGCAGGCCAAGAAAAAATACTGGGGGCCTTAAAGCAACTGAGGCAAGAGGTCAGGGGTCCTTGGTCAATTCCTTGGGAAATGAGTTTCATATGAGATTTGGAAGACGGGGAGAAATTGCGGAAAATTTCTGAAGTTAACAATTTGTGTATTTAAGTGGTGTTAAACCACAGGAGTCTGGAGTCCTAACACACTAATGAAAGCCTCAGGCTCAGCCTCATTTACACTGAAATGAACTGCTGCTCAAACCCAATCCGCAGAAGTAAAGGATAGCAGGGAAGATACGTGTTTTTCAAAGCCGAAGGACTTGGAGACTGTTGGGGGATTGTGGTTTTTCCAGGAATGGGATGGACTGAAATGGGTTTTTTTTAAAAAAGAAAGAAAGGAAAATATTTTCATGCTCCCCCACACCAACCAAACACGCAAAGCAGGAAAGGAAGGGCGACTCTTCTGCCACCGGGAGAAGGTGGTTCCCTCCCTGAAGTGGTGCCTCCCAGTGCAGACATTCCCTGGGCCCCGCCTCCCCAGCCCCTCCCCCATCAGCAGAGAACCATCTGGGTGACACTTCAGACCTACTCTTGGAGAGTGTTTACTTGCTGCATGTGTGAGTTTGAGACTGCAGCCACATGGAAGGCACATGCAGGAAATGCACTGCAATAGTCTTCTGTTTATGATTCTGAGAGAAGGATGGCAGAGTCGAGGACGGGATTGATCAGGTTCCAAATCTATTTCCTGGAGTCAGATTTAAAAGAGAGATGTTAAGGGCAAAATCTCTAACGATGTGGGTACGTTGCAACAAGTCACAAGTTTATTTCTATTGGTATTTGTACAGATTTTTTAAATCCATTGCTTTCTTCTCACATGTACTAGCCCATCCCTGCCAAAGCTTACAGAACTCTGAAAACTGCCTCCTGTAATACATGCTTATCAAATTCAGAAAATCTGATTTTCTAAGAGTTCAGTGACAGAACAGCAGTCCTGTTTTGCTGTAATGCCTTTATCATTTTTTTTATTGCTATTGTTCAGACTTTGTGTTACCATCTGAAAATCTTGTCCATTCTCAGTGATGTTAAACATCCATCCAGTCATAGTTTGGTTACAAATTTCTCCTGGACAACCAAAGCTTACAGTGGGTCTGTTCCCATTCCCTGGCACACCCATGCAAGAAGACGTTTTTAAGACTTGAAGAGTCTCTTTCAAAGCCTCCTGTCTGAGCTGGCCACTCCCCTGGAGCTGCCTCTGAGTCACTGTTCCCCATTGTCTCTCTCAATTAGAATGGGATATTTTATAGCTCTTGCTGGGAAGTAGATTTTCTGGACTCCTTAGCATGGCATTTAAATGATAGTTACATGCCTCAGGTAGGAAAGCTGTGAGGTAATGAAGAAAAAGAGGTGAGCTGAAAAATGAAGTGTAAGGATGACTCATAGTAATTGTTACTGTCAGCAGAGCACTTCACTGTTTACAAAATGATTCCACATGTGATATCTCATTTAACTTCACCATCACCCCATGAGACAGGAATTTAACCTTCTTTTTACAATGAGGAAACTGAGGCTGGGTTTGCTGACACATCTCACCTAAGGTCACCCATGTAGCCCACGGTGGAGCCAGGAATTGGAGTCACTCTTCAGATAAGAAACCCAGCCCTGCTCTGTCCATCTGTCATGTCCTGTAGACAGCAGCAAACTACCCCAGACAGCAGAGATGTTTTCGTGTAGCCTCACTCAATCAGACTTCGAGTGTATGAGATGTGTTTAACTGCAAATGAACACACCTCTTTTACTTAGCATATTTCTAGGTCTCTTCCCTCATTGCCTTTTCTTATATTTCTTTTTTTTTTTTTTAATTTATTTTTGGCTGCATTGGGTCTTCGTTGCTGCGTGCGGGCTTTCTCTAGTTGCGGCGAGCAGGGGCTACTCTTCCTTGCAGTGCACGGGCTTCTCATTGTGGTGGCTTCTCTTGTTGCGGAGCACAGGCTCTACGTGCGTGGGCTTCAGTAGTTGTGGCATGCCGGCTCAGTAGCTGTGGCTCACAGGCTTCAGTAGTTGTGGCTCACGGGCTCTAGAGCACAGGCTCAGTAGCTGTGGTGCACGGGCTTAGTTGCTCCACGGCATGTGGGATCTTCCCAGGCCAGGGCTCGAACCCCTGTCCCCTGCATTGGCAGGTGGATTCTTAACCACTGCGCCACCAGGGAGCCCCCTCATTGCCTTTTGATGGTGCTTAGGTAAAACAATTCCAGTGTTCTTCCAAAATGAATATAATGAGAGGAGAACAGTAAAATTTTAACCAAATATTTGAGGGTCTCCTGTGTAAGAAAAAACTTGATGCTTACTCAAGAAATATATCATGTTTGAGTAGCAAAGCTATAGGCTACTGAGGATTAGATATCAACATAGGGTACCAAAACAAGAGCTGTCATCATTGTCAAAGCGGGAGATGCATCTTAGGCTGGGACAGAGCCGTGGAGATTTCGTGGGGAAGGAACACGAGCCAGCCCTGGGTGTGGAGTCCTCAACTTCCCTAAAGACGAGTCACCAGGAGTGCTTGTTACAAGTACGGATTCCTGGACTTAATCCTGAATGGGAATTCCAGGGAAAAGTCCTGGTAAACTAAGTATTTAACCTGTGCTCTAGGTGGTCCTTATCGTGGGGAAGGCTGGGAGCATGGGAAGCCTGAGTCAGCTCCAGAGGCTGAGACAGTTCAGCTGCGGAGAATTTCTGTGAGCTGTGAGAGGGGAGGGAAAGGGCAGAGAATGTGCTGCAATAGACTGAGGGAAGTGAGACTTATAAATTAAGACAAATACCAAAAGAAGACTTAACTCCAAAATACGGGCAGGGACAGCAAGAAGTCGGCAGGCTGCAGGACAGATGGAGGGCAGGAAGGCTCCAGGAGAGACGGAATCCTGGCTCACGCTGGCTCCTGAGACGGGAGGAGGTGCACACAGTGCATCTGGGGGGAGCCTAACTTCAGGGACATCACTTGCTGAGGCAGCGCTCACTTCTGCCTGCAAGCCCATCCTGGGAGCCACAGACCATCCTTGTCCTCCTGTTTTCAGCTGAGGGTCAGGCGGGGCAGCAAAGTGACCTAAGTTGCTAAATAAACACGTCTTTGCTCAATACCTGAATTCCTTTTTCTTTTTCACCCAGCTACATCTATGACCAAGCCCTAGGAGACCTCAGGGGAATTCTGTCCCAAAGAAAGCCTTTAGCAGCCATGGTGAAGGTAGAAAGGTTCTCGGTCTAGGGGAAATCTGGGTTCAAAGCCTAGTTTCACAAGGACCTCACAGTGCAAAACCACATCTGTGGTCCTTGATTTCTTCTTCAACTAAATGATAACAACACCTAACATGTATATAGTACTCACTACATGCCCAGCATTGTTCTGTATATTTTTATATGTTTTAATCCATTTAATTCTCACCAGGTAAGGAAGGTCCTGTTATTGTCCCAGCTTTACAGATGAGTAAACTGAAGCACAGAGGTTAAATCACTTGCCCAAACAAGTAAATGAAAGAGGCAAGATTTGAACTCAGGCAGTTTGGCTGCAGAAGCTGGGCCCTTAACCACTATCCCTTACCTCCTCTCTAAGAAGGATGATGTCTGGTTAAAACAAAAAGAACAGATGTGTGTATATGTGAATGTGCCCTGTGTTTGGGGGGAGGTAATCGACTTCAGTGAGATGAGAGATTTGTTGGTGAATGGTACCAAAGTAGATGCTAAGACAGAAGATGATTTCTGAGCTAGAGTGGGGTAGGAAGTCATGAAGCAAGACTGATTCCACCCCCCTGATGGAGAAAGCCCAGAGGAGTAAAGAAGATCCATATGGGTGGAGACTGGGAGAAAGGGAATTTGGGGTGAAAACGCTTAGCACCCAATGGGCTCATTCATCCAATTCCACAGATGTTCAATGAGTGCCTGGTGTATGTCAGGCCCCATTACAGACAAAGGAGGCACAGTAGTGGGTGAGCAGACATCCTCCCTGCCTTCGTGGAGCTTAGAGTCTAGCAGGTGAGATGGACAAAAAAGAAAGCCAACAAATGAATTAAACAATTAGAAAAGTGATGAGCCATAAGAAGGGAAAATCTGGAGGATAGCAAATGGGTGGCTGTTTTAGCCAGGGTGATAGGAATGTCGGTCTGAGGAGGGATCATCTCAGCTAAGTCCTGAAAGAGCTGGGTGGGTGCAAGAAAGTGGCAGGCCAGCATCATTAGAAAAGAGGTAATGAGGAAGAGGTGACAGAGGTGAGGGCGGCAGATGGGCAGCGCCCTCGAGGCCACCAGAAGGAGATGGGAGTACAGTGCAGTGGGGGGGACATTGCCAGACTCTAAGCAGGAAACAGACAGGATCTAATTTCTGTTTTAGGACAAAACGTCTGACTGACTGTGAGGAGAATGGCTTGCAGGAACCCAGTTAAGAGGGCGTTGCTGTCGTCCAGGCAGGAGTGGGTGGTAGCCCGACAGGTGGTGTCCGTGGAGATGAAAAGAAGGAGCGTGATTTGAAATGTATGTTAGAGGCAGAATTGACAGGTGCTCATAACTTTGTTCCCACCACCATCGAAGCAGTAGGATTTAGACCTCCATCGGATAAAGCATAAATCCAGAGGAAGAGGGCAAGAAGGACCACGTACTTCCACAGCGCGTACCGGTGGGAAGGACAGACGGACACAAAGAGATGCTCTGTCTTGGAATCAGTAGTCCCGGAGCTGCTCTCCAGGTACACACGACTCTGAAAGGTGAATGCGAGAGCCGGAATCTCTCAAGCGCTTTCGAACGAACCCAAACTTAGGGCAGTGATCCAAACAGGAACAGTAGGTGTTCTGTGGAGGGCCCAGCACAATCCCCACACTTGGCACTCACAGTCAGACAGGCAGCGTGGTGACTCATGGTGTTCTGAGACAGGACACTGTGCCGAGCAGCGAACAGACTCACAGAGCTGGGGAGAGGAGATGGCCAAAGGGACAGCACAGCTGTCTGAGAGCAGAAACACAGGGCACAAGCACACGGGGGCCCGGAGGGGGAAGGAAACTCGAGTCAGGGAAGTCCAGGTGGCATCTCAGTGTCTGTGGCCATGGCCTAATAGCCAGGGACAGGGGCTGCTGGAAATGGAGTAAAACTGCTGGTGGACTTCGAATTTTTGGTACTCTGTTTCATTTTTAATAGACTTTTCCTTTTAAGCAAAACCAGTAGTGTCCTAGTAAATTATTCTGCTAGCTTCCTAATCTTACTCCTTTGTTTATTTATTTAGTACAAGGTTATTGACACAATACTCTAGACCAGGGCTTCTCAAACTCTAATGTGCTCATGAATCACCTGGGCATCTGGTTAAAATGCAGATTCTGGTTCAGTAGGCCTGGGGTGTGGCCTGAGATTCTGCATTTTTCATTAGTTCTCTGGTGATGCTGCTGCTGCTGGTCCTTGAATGACACGTTGAATAGGGAGGCTCTAACCCAATAACTCTTTGGTCCATCTCTCACCCCACTCTGACTTTAAAGTAAAATGAGATCATTCACTATTTATTACAGTTCCTACTATAGACAAGACAATTGGTTAAGGGTTGAGAGAGATAGAAAAATAAATGTGATACAATGTTACCTTTAAGGAAATTACAGTCTGGTTGGGTGGAGAGATGGGTACTAACACATGGGAATTATAATGCATTGCCCCACTTCATCCTCACTACACCCTGAAAGAGGAGTTGTCTCTATCTTACAGAGAAGGAAAACCAAGCTAGGAAAAGTTAAGTCGATTTTTCAAGCTCACAGAGCCACTGAAAAGTTGGATTTTGATCTAAATTTGGATCTGTCTGGTCCCAAAGTTCAAATTCTTTCCATCAAGCCATACTGAGAATGTAGATCAATGTATAAATACCCAAAACACTGGGCACTAAGTGATGCATGCAAGACGAGAAGTCCAAACAGCTTGCCAGAGGAGTTCAGCAGGTGGGTGGTAAGTGACAGAGATGTGAAACTATAGTATATTGACTAAATTTGACTGGTTTCCCAGAAAACAGCAGTAATGAGGACCTCATGTTGAAAATGTATTTTTTAATGTTCCAGAAAAGAGACCAGTATCCTTGTTTGTTCATAAATTCTCCTTTTATGGCCTGCAGTTCTAAAGTCCAGGAAGTCACTTGCCCAACCAAAAGCAGTTGGCATCTCACGGCTCCAGATGCCATTCATTAGACATTTGTCTGCAACCACCCAGAATGAGGCCTGCCCATTCCAGGAGCAGTCTTCTATTACAGGTCTTCCTCAGTCTGAACAGAGAGCAGAGCTCAGCCTGGAAACCCAGGATGTGAGCATGCTTATTACCCGGTGCTATTTGGCTACATCTGCAGCCCGTCACAGAGAGGTTTTCTTCCATTGCCAACATCACTTGTCAGGGCCTCTGGCGCTAAGTGTTGCCCCTCCCACTTTACCCACACAGATGGCTCCCTCTCAGCTCCTGCCAGCTCCTGCCTGGATTGACCACTAATGAGGAGTCCCTGTGGCAGCATGTCTGGGACTCAGAAATGACTCCGCTTTCTCTGCCGCTGAGTCATTGTTATTGGGACGGACGGGAAGACCAAAACCTATGAAAGCGCGTGTCTCGGTGGTGAGGGCCACTCCCTACACTGCCACACTCAGGGCTCCACCTGAGCCCAGTGTTCCTGGATGGTGGCAAAAAAATGTTCCTTTTCTTATTTGGGACAGAAAGGACAAAGAGAATCAAGACGGTCTGTCATTAAATACCAAAACACTAAAATACCTGGACGTCCGCCCCCCCCTACCCAGACCTACGAGAAGGCTTTAGTCACATTCTCTATTTACTCAGCACTAATGTAGGCTTTCTGTTTCCTTCATAGAATGCAGTAAACTGAAGCACATTAACTAAGGAGAGGATCCCTGTAAACACTCCCAGACAGGCATCACTTCCCAAACACACAGAGCAGCTTCCTCTCGGGACCTGTCACTGTTGCTGATCTCATTCACTTCTGGGGACAGAAACCACAACAGTTCACAGATGCCAAGGGCAGCTTGTGTAGGGTGTTCCCACAAACTGGGTCACCCTTGGCCCCAAGTATGGGCCTCACAGAGCTGTTCCGTTACAGTCATACACAGCCCCGGGCACCAACAGCGTGTTTTGTCATGAGAGGGACCTGAACACACCAGCATTTCTTTTGCCAAACATCATGGAGACAGTTTTTGGAATCACTGAAATCCCATTTTAGTCTACCAGCTGCTGACTACAGGGGCAGCATTCAGTGTCCAAGGATGACACTTTAATACAAATTGAGCCCCTTCCATAATGAAACGAGCTGGGTTTTAGGGGTGATTTGTTTAAAAGCCACATCATAAATCAGCTGTCCGTTCTTCTTTCTTCCAGGCCTGGAAGGCTCACCTTCGCACTGAATTAGTCGCATCTGAAACCTGACCTCCCAGTCCCAGAGCCTGCTGGAAACATGTGCTCAATGACTTCCAGTCAAGGCGGCAAGAACTTAAATTGTTCCACATTTGTAATAAATGGGCCAGGAATCCACGGGATGACTCCCATTGACCTGGGTGCTCAGCATACTGATCAAATAAAGAGGACAGAGACAGGTTTGCAACGACCGGATGTGGGGGAACATTTACCAACACTGGCAGGCCAAGCCTGGACACCACCAACTCATGTTCTTAAGTACAACCAGAGAGTCTCAGCCTAAAGAAAAGCCCAGAAACATTACATTAATTGCCAATAACAGCTTGGCTGGCTAGGGGGTGGGGATGGAGGTAAGTGGAAGTGAAGAGTGGTGGGAGGGAAGGTGTGCAGGACCACCTGCCATGGAGAGAGGAGGGAGCTGGGCCTCTGGGGCTCCTTCCAGTTTCTTGGTTTCTGATGCTAAAAAGAGAAATTTGATTGCTGGGGAAAAGTAGCTTTGGAGCTCACTGGGACAGGGCCTAGGAGCTGACGCTCTAAGTCGGCCTTGATGAGAAGCTCTGGTGGGCCAGGCATGGGGCTAACCACTGCAGACATGAAGATGAGGAAGACAAGCTCCCTGCTCAAGGAGCTAGGCTTCTGCAGTGGGAGACAAATGTGGAAATAGATTTGATGGTTTAATATGATGAACAGTTACCACAGGCCTGTGCTAGGGATATAATCAGGGACAAGATATACAGCCCAACCGTCCAGATGCCACAGTCTAGCGGGGGAGACAGATGTGAAAGCAGTGTGATAGGGAATATGAGGAGGTGCCAAGGGGGCCCACGGGAGGGCCACTCGGACGTGTGCGCTCAGGAACATCTTCCCAGAGGAGAGGGTGTTCAGTCAAAACCCGGAAAGAGCAGGAGTTCACTACACAGGGCTGGGGGGCAAGGAAGGGGCACAGAGGAGGGACATGCACTGCTGTTGCAGTGGGACTGGATATGCAAAATCTCATGTGAGAGGAGGCACAGCAGACTTATGAAACTAAGGGGAACACAGTCAGACTGAGTATAAAATGCAGGGGAAAGGGGAGAGAGAAAGCTGGGCAGCAGGCAGGCCTCCACATACAGCACACAACAGGAGCTTAATAGAGGCACGCGGAAGGGCTGTGGTACACAGAGCAGGGAGCTGTGGAATTTGCTGAGAATGGCTGGAGAAGGCTTTGCCAAAAAAAAAAAAAAAAAAAGTCTCTTAAACAGTGACTAGGCACTTACCAGAAGAAATGAGAAGATTGCTCCAGGCAGAGGAAGCCATGCTGCCCTCTGAAAATTAACCCTATCCTCTCCCCCAATCCTAGGTGGGGCCCAAGATGAACAACACACCACGTACCAAATTCTGTCCTGTAGGCTCACATCAAGGGCAAGGTTATGAAGCCCCAAGCTCCAGAAAAAGTGGGGGAAACTGACAATAAGTAATAGTAACTTACATAGGCCAGGGTCCTTGAGCACAGGGACCCTCCTGATGAGGAGACACTACATTTCCAAAATCAGAAACATAGCTCAGCCAGCTGGAGAAACTTCAGGGGGAACCAGGGAAATGATCACCTCTTTGGGGAGGTTCCTATAAGAAGTTATCGCCCTATTAATTATATAAAAATACACTCAAAACAAGGATCCTCAGAAATGATGCCAATTTAAAAGGCGACACTTACTATGTGCCAGGCACTGTGCTGACGTTCCACAGGCACCATCGCATTTAATCCTCTAATCAGCCCAATGCAATGTAAGTGTTCCCATTACTTTACAGATGAGAAATCTACAGTTAAATATCCGGCCTGTTGGTAAATGGCAGCTGGTGACAGGACTAGAACCCTCCGTGCCACATTCCCCACCACTCTGGCCCACTGCTCCCCACAGAGAGGTCACAGCATCAGTAAACTATGTGCCCCCAACGCCACCAGAGGAAATAACACGGAGGCCAGCAGAAGAAAGATTATTTCACAAATGTGTGTGTACCAAACACACTGCTGTGGGGTTTAGCTGAAGTTAAAGTCTTGTTACCTTCCCAGGCAATGACCGGAAGCCAACTCTTCTCAACTTAGTGAAGCTGAGGCCGCCTCGTCCACAAGGCATCAGGACTGTCTCACATACGAGACCCCTTCACGCACCTTTTCTTGTGTGATGCCCATTTCACAGGTGGGAAATCAAGATGCAGAGCTGCTGAGTACCTTTTCCAGGGTCTCATTGCTATTAAAGTGTTTGAGCCAGGACTCAAACCAGGTTCTACGTGATCTCAGGAACAAAGTCTTTCCATAACACCCACCACAGCAGAGCAGAGCAGAAGGGAACAGTGATGCTCCCTGGAGGAGACACTTCGTCGTAGCCTTCGTCGTAGCCAGGGAAAGAAAGCTAAGGACAGACTATCCAAGACCTCTCACAAAGAGAAAAGTGTACTTTACAAGGACACTGACATATCTGTTCTGCCAAACACAGGTTCTTCTGCAAAAGAAACAAAGAAAAATACAAAGACAGTTATCAGCGCCAAAAGAGAGAGAAAAGGAACATCTACAGATGGATACAATCCTTGCTCTTCCAGCCAAACTCATGGTTACACTTTCTGCTCTCAGACGCCATGGTCAGAAAGGAACTCTTACGCAGAGGATTCTTCATAATATAAGACAACATGCATAAAGTGTAGGGGGGATGAGCCCCAAGGGGCCTGGGGTAGACACGCAAGATAACTAGCTTGGGGAGGGGAGGTCTGCAGAAGAAAGAGCCCATCTGTGTAGACTTGTACTGATGAAAGTTTCATTGTATCTCATGGCCAAACGTATAGACCCTCAAACTGCCTGTGATCTTGTTTAGCGTGCTGAAAGGCGACGTCAGAGAAACAGCACTGGACAGAAAGGAGACCTGGGTTCAAGTCCTGGTCCTGCTGCCATTTCAGGAAAGTCACAGAAGCTCCTCTGCTCATATTTTGTCTGTAACATGAAGAAATTGGACTAGGTGACCACAGAGATGCAGCCCACCTGAAAGAGTAGCCCACCGAACCAGGACCATGAGAAGGTACTACTAAAGGGGTTGGAGCCTGAAGATCAATTCTGTCCACACCACAGTCTTGCTTAAGACCACCCTGCAGTCCAATCACAAGCCCTGACACCAGGCTCACACAACGCTGAAATTGCCACTCTTGTTATTTCTGCACCCACAAGCTTTCGCCTACACTTTGTCCCTTCCTCCTACTGCCAGCCTCCTAGGCCAACAGGGGTCAGGCACTTGGAGAAGCCAAAAGATGAAGAGCCCCCAACCTCAAAACGAAGATGCCCCCAGAAGGCAGAGAACTCGCCCTAGGTCTGAGACAATCTGTGTAGCCATGGAGAGCAGTGGGATCCAGGTGAACCAGGCCTGTCTCTTACAAGCTGTGTGATCTAAGGGATTTCACTGCTCTGAGCCTGTTTCCTGACATGTCAAATAATGATGATGATAATGTGACCTGATGACAAACAGCCTATCTCAGAGCGTCACTGTGATTATCAAATTACATACAAAACTCTAAGGCTCCATCAATAAGCAGTTGCCATTCCTGGGGCGCACCCATGGGCAATGACCAGGAGTCTAGGAGCAAGGCTGGGGCTACCATATGTGTGAAGCTCAGTACACACTCAGGCAACCCTTTGCCTACAAAATCGTCCCAAATTGCTACATGCTTGGTGAGAGGAAGAGGAATCACTCCCTTCAGGTGGCAAGAAATATGAAGTAGGAACATGGGAGAGGGTCCAGCCACTTGGGCCAGACTTGGGAACCCACCAGTCACCACCCAGAAGTATGAGCCCCCTGAGGCAATAGAGAGGGGGGTTTGAAGAGGTGTCTCTTTCCTGACTGAACCAACTTCCACAGAAAGTAAGAACGGTCCCCAAGAGAAGGCTATAGCTGCCTGGGGCAGGGCTCATTTCTTGTGCCACTGCTGGACCCTCAGCACCCAGCACGGAGCTGGCGCATTGCGGGCACTGACTAAATATTTGTCAACTGATGAATGATTACAAATGGAGAGGCTGATGGCACAGAAATCCCAGTGAGCAAACTAAGTAGGGGGCTGAGGACCTAATAGGGCTGGATTGGCCTCCAGACTAGGGATGCCCCAGAGGGTGGGGTGACCTGGAGAACTAAGAAAAGCACTTGGAAAAGCCAGACCAGAGAGAGGGGCAGTCTGTGAGTCACCTGTGCTTCAAACCCAGGACCCGTCTGAGGAGGGAGCTGAGGAATGTAAGACCGTGAGTCAGTGGGTTACCCATGCTGCTACCTTCTGAGACACGACCTGACCCCCTGTGGGCCTGCCTCATGTGTGAGGGGACGTGGGCGTGTGTGTGTGAGGCTGTGTGTTTATATTTATACCCACACGCTCAGCAGACACCACCAGCCAAGATGAGTCAAGATTTCTCTCACGTTTTATTTAAGCTATGTCACTGGGCTATAGTGTCAGTGACTCACTGCTTACTTGTCCTCTCCCAGGAGAAATGCCTTCCAAGAGAGGGGAAGCTCGGCATGCCTCATGGTGTGGCAGGGGCCATGCGATCTGCTTACGAGCCAGGTTCTGTCTTCAGGAGCCATGTGTCTCCAGGCTCCCTGTGAGCACCCCGATGAAATCGGGCCCTGGCCCAAGGCTGAGCACTAGTGCTTACCCCAAGCCCCACCAGGGACTTTCCCCGTCCTCCAAAAGCCCTCCTTCATCTGCCCCTCTTCTCCTCCTGCTGTCACCTGCTTCTGCATCAGCTCCTACAGGATAACTACAAAAAAGGCAGCTCCCTCCCTGTCTATTGTAATTTATGATTAGAAAACTCTTGAAGACCCCCAAAGCCTTCCCAATTCCCCTCCCCGACCCTGCTAAAAGAATTTCTAGTAAATCATTCTTCTTGCCACTAAAATCATGCCTGATGTTATTACCAGATTAATCTTCCTCAGATGTAGCGCATTGCTCAAAAACTCCCATCTCATACCAAATTCAGTAAAAATGTCTTCTTCCTAACACTGTAGAGTTTGTTGCCGGCCACATGTAGGGTAAGAGGGAGTAGCTCCTGGCAGCCATGTCTGTACCATGTGGCCCTGGTCACAGCTGAGTGTCCAGGGGTGAGCCCCTGACCTAACCTGGGCCAGTCTGAACCTCCTCCTGGGAAATTCTGAATAGATGTGGTCCAAAGCTTCATTCAGTCTCTGTCTAGGCTAAAGGCTTAAACAAGTAAGTTGTAAAGACTCAGGAGTGGTGGGGAGCCATTTTTCCCATAACATGACCAGGAAAGCTTAGAAAGCAGGTCCACAGTGAGGGCAGGATGAGGCTGAAATGCACACAGAAGCAGAGGTGGGAGGAAAATGCATTGCCCAGGTCCCTTATACTTCCCAGTTCCCAGGGCCCAGTACCACCCAAGAAGTACTTTCTCCAGTTTTAATATATAAACATGAAAACTGATGATGAAATAGCTAAATGTCCATTTACAATTGAAAATTTAACTAGAAAAATATTTAGAACACAGCATATACAAAATAATATATTTTAGAAATTTTTTCCACACTCACAAAAAGGAAGGAAGGAAGGATAACAGGAAGGAAGAAAGAAAAGAAAAGCAATTTATAGCAACAGAAATGTTATGTTTTTCATTCTTCTTATAGGTGATTATTATCATAACTAAAAATGATCTTCAAAGGGCTTATTTACAATTACATGCATCACTTGCAAGAGGGAAGCCCTATTTCCAGCAAGAATCACTTAATCTTTATTAAATTTATCTGCCTTTTTTCCCCCATAGTTTCTATCTAAAGAACTCCAAAACATCTCAAAAGGGCATTAATTAAGATTGTTTCAGGCTGGCCCTTAACCAAACATTACCCTATTATTCAAAACAAAGTAATTGAGAGAGTTCCCTGTAATATGAAAGCTTTGGTATGGCCTCAAATACAAGGTTGCTCCCATTTGGATAAATCCTCACTTATATTCACACATGTATATATTACTTTACCTTGTTGCAACTTTACAGGCACCATTTGATCTTTATTCTATAGATAGGGTGACTAAGTTACTCAGGGGATAAATACGACCACACAGTACAAAGCAGAGATAGTTTTCAGAAGTCAGGGTATTCTGACTTCTTCTACTCCAGCTGAAGGGAATGGGCTGTGTATCTAAGTGCGGGGAGGGGCCTTCTCTCACCCCTCTAAATCACGCCACTTGGGCAATCGCGTACTAATCTGATGGCTGGTCCTGAGCACATCCACCTCACATGAAGAGGAAAGAAGCTTGCTGGTAAAGCTGGTAAGTTGCCTCGAAAGCAACACAAACTACTCAACAAACTCAATCTAATTTTAGTGAGCACTGACTATGAGTCAAGGGTTCTACTTCATTTTATCATCAGAATTTCCTGTATCAGGTAGGCATGAACCACACATGAATAACAGGCTTGAAATATCAGAAAGTCTGGAAATCTGGGCCTTGGGAAGGAGCCAGGGTAACACAGAGTGGAGAGTGATGACAGTACACATCTTCCCACCATGACTCCTCATAGGAAAGGCAGGAATTGGTAGGTATATTAAGGGACTAACTAGATTTAGCCCTACCTGGAAACCTTAATGTGGCTCATAATTTTTTCTTTAATTGAAATTTACATATTTTTTAAAATTATTAATTGCCTCAGACCATGTAGGTCTGAGTTTGGGGTCAGAAATCCCAGTGAGCAAACTAAGTAGGGGGCCCAAAACTCTTTTACTATATAGACAAATAAGCTCCCAGCCAAGGCGAGAGGATCTATGGAAGAATCCATGGTCTGCCTGTTCCTCTCTCTCTCTCTGTTTTTGGTTCCCAGATGTGCAACCCTAGAAGGAAAAGGAAGTGGGGGTAGGCAGAGAAGGGAAGGAAGGAGGAAGCGCTTTTATAAGAGCAGTAAGAATAGCTAGCATTATTAAGCACTCACTATAGGCCAGTCAGAGCTAGTGCTTTACAAAAGTTACCTCATATAATCCTCACAAACAGCCTAAAAGGTGGGCATTATCTTCAAACTTCCACAAAGGAGGAAGCTGAGGTCCAGGGTTACTCAGCTAGTAAGTGGCAGAGTCACTAAGTTCAGAGCTTGGGCCCTTTAATCCCCAATTATACTGACTCCGAAGGACCCATCCAGGTATTGGCTCTCAGCTGAGTTATGGCCAAATCACATGGCCCGCATCAATTAGCCAATCTAAAATTCTGACCAGGTACTGGGGAAGTAATACGAGTCACTGTGACTTGGGACAGAGAAAGCCCATCACCACCCCAGACTAAAGGCCCAGGGACTCAGACCCAAGCAACTTTCCTGCCAGCCTTTTGTCAACCACACTCTGGTCAGGCACCAAGCTTGGCAGTCTCTCCTCCAGCCAGGATCCTGGAATCTTGAGCTCTCAGGAAGGTCCCAAAAGGAAAAGGAGCTGTCAACCAGGTGACTGTTCCAAAAGCCCTGGCCTCAAAGTGAATGTGTTCAATCACTCTTGAAAGGTCAGAAACCAAAGAGACAGGGTCCCTCATCCTCCTATTCCTAGAGGCCCCCAAACGTCCCCAGCAAACAGGAACCACTGCACTGAAGCATCTTGTTTTGATCACGCTGAAAATATCCACTGTCAAGGCCCAGACCCTGTGGAGACTACATGGAGCATTCTCAACTCTGCAGGCAGAACACAGAGTACCATGTGGAGAGCCCGCCCACTGCACTCGAGGGTACGACGGCCAAGAATGCTTTCACAGTGGTGCTTTGCACCTGATTCCATCTGGAATGCATGGACTTTGTCCCCTTGATCTTTAATATGGCTGCTTGGAGGGGCCAGGATCCCAGTATTTGCAGCTAGTTCTGTCTTCATCCTCCACTGATTCTGCCTCCACCCCAAGTTCTTGAACACAATTTTGCAACTCTGCATTCAGAAGTCCCTCTTCTCTCCCTCTCTTCTCATCCCACTCCTGAGAGTATAGCATGCCTCAACTCCAGACCCTGAACACCCTGCCTCCCCGCCCCCAGGCTGGCCTCACCACCTATGACCTTCCTCCATCATGTCAGGGTGAAGGTAAACTGATTCCTCCTCTTCTCAGAACTGCCTCCACGATGCTTCCTGCCCCCCCAATATGAGGACCAAACATCTTGGAAAAGGACCAAAGGACCAAACATCTTGGAAACAAGCATCTGGTTAACTGGCTGGGGGGGGGGGTTGGTTTTTTACTTTTCATCCAGATGTTGGTATCGTGTAGACACTGCCTAGAAGTCCTGCAGCCACAGCTAGAAGCTGTGTTTTCTATTATGATTTGGAATTAGTCACAACAACTAGAAGAAGTGAGACATTGTTTGTCTTTTCCAGCACCACGCCCAAGAGCAAGACCTGGGGGCTTAATCTGCTCAAAGAAATTTAGTTGTAGACACACCAGTCTCTATAAGGGAGAAGAAGGGGGAAAAAAGATAGATAAAAGCAAGATTCTAGAGTCTGCTTACAGTGGGATGAATGGTGGCCCCAGAGATACCAGGTCCTAATCTCCGGAACCTATGATGTTACCTTATTTGGAAAAAGTATCTTTGCAGATGTGAATAAGTTAAGGATCTTGAGATGGAGGTGTCATCTGGATTATCCAGGTGTGCCCCAAGTGCCATCACATGTAACCTTATAAAGGGGAGGTGGAGGGAGGTTTAACACATACAAAAGAGGAAAAGGCCATGTGAAGACAGAAACAGATTGGAAGGATGCAGACACAAGCCAAGGAATGCCAGTAGCCACCAGAAGCTGAAGAGGCAAGAAGCGAGCCTTTGGAGGGAGTGTGGCTGACTTGGTTTTAGACTTCTGGCTTCCAGAACTGTAACAGGATAAATTTCTGTTTCTTTAATCCACCAACTTTGTGGTGATTTGTTATAGCAATCACAGGAGACTAATACACAGCTATTTACAAGAGCCACTGAATACAAGCCTGGAGATGAGGGTGAAAGAAGGGACAAGTGGAACTAATAGGCTGTAAGATTTCTACACATGGGAGGGAGGTTCATTGCTGACTGATGTTTGCATCCATCCAGGGTCCATTCAGATTAAAGAATTACTGCACAGCAGCAGGAGAATGTCTCCTGTGTCTCCAGCAGTAGCATTAGCGAGGGATCTAGGTGAGGCAGGGGCTCTCACCTGGCGTCCTGCCAGTGGGTCGGGGAGTACTTAAGACCTGCTTTGGCTCAGCCAGCCCTCCTCCCTGTGAGCTCCTAAGAGATGGGAGCACAACAAAAAATACCAAGTACAAGACCAATATACCTCTCTAAACATCTAACTGGCTTTGGGTCTAAAAGTCCACTGCAGAGCTTCCTGGTAAGCTGGGATGACACATGTGTCCCAGTCGAATGGCTGAAGGGTCTTACCACTTTCTGGTCAATTGTAGAAGACCAAAGAGATGAGTTCCCACAAACCTGTGTGGGTTGGTAAACTTTCAGCCCATTGTCCTTTAAAGCCCACCCACCAGTAAATATGGCTCTATGTCTTGGATTGTGACTAATCTAACTAATAACTCATCCTCCCTGTTGAACACAAAATGGGAAGTAGGAATAGAGCTAAGCTCATCCCTGTCTTACAAATAGGAACAGTTTGGGAACCACAACCTTCCCAAGACTGTTGACTGAAATCTCTATTTTGGGAAGTGGATGATGAGAGTGAATCACATCTTCTGCCCATTTCAGCTTCCTTCTCTCATCTCCACCAAGAGAAAGAGATATTGAGCCAGCTTTCCCTGGGTATCTACCTCATGTCATGCACTGTTTTAATCACTGGGGATAGAGCATTAACAGGACAGACCAGTGCCTGCCTCCATGAAGGACCATAAATTCCCTCCTAGGCCCTGCTAAGATGTCAAACTCTGAAACACAGTCTAAGGAAGTCCACCCCAAGCTTAGTCCCCTCAGTCACACTTTCCACCCAGTGCCATGCTGGTCTGAGAACCCAAGAACTACAATTCTTGAAAGAACTATGTCTTAAGATTTTTTTTTTAAAGTGTGAGAATCAAATAAAATTAACTTATTTGAAGAGCATGAAACGCTGTAAAATTACAAGTCATTTTCAATTGTAATCAATAGCCCATTAGGTCAGAGGATCAGAAAATAGTGCTGCTGAGGTCAAAACTCTGTGATCTCATTAACTGCATTTATTTTCATGTCACATCCTGGACTTAAACCCAAAAAAACTGATTAAAACCAACAGAAATCAGCTGACTCCCATCTATCCTTTTTTAGGATTAGCCAATAGCACTAGTTTCCTTTACAGAGAATAGCATGTTATTTTTGAAACGTGAAGAAAGAACAGAAAGAAGACACTTCGCGAGGCCCAGGAAAGTTCAAGTCCATGAATTAGCAAGCCATATATCTAGAAGCGGAGGATGAGGAAAAGGAGAAAGAGGAGGAAGAGGAGGAGGAGGAGGAGGAAGGGGGGGAGGAAGAGGAGGGGGAAAGAAAGAGGAAGAAGAGGAAGGGGAAGAACAAGGAGGAGGAGGAGGAGGCAAATATGCAAATGTTTGCTATGACGTAGAAACAGGAGCCCTGTGAGTGACATTAAAGGAGACTTTTCTCTTTATTTGATAACCATATCCATGAGCAAACACTAAAACTGAAGCTAATGGAAACCAAAACAACTGTTTCAAAATGAAGAAATTTGGGGATTAAGTCTGATTGTTTAATGCTGGTAAAAACAAGTTCATTTTGACTAATTCCACGGGAAGTGGCACCAAGCTCTCTTGTCCAGGATCTGTGGTTACCTGTGTGGCACACATCCAGAACCAAAGGTCTTTGTTCTCCTATTGCTTCAGTCCCAGCTCATCACTGACACTCCAGAAGCTTCCCACTAGACCACAACACATTAGGAAGAACAACCATTGTTTGGGTCAAAATGAGTGGAAAGCACACCACAGTAGAAGAAAAACAATAATAGAGAGAAAAAGATAAAAGAAAGAAGAGGAAGTGACAGAGATAAAAACAGAGCAGGAACATGTAATTTGAAGAAGAAAGTGGAAACATACCACTTTAGTTTAGAGGTTTGGTTGAACTGAACGAACTGAAGACAAAGCCCAGTAAAATGTTCCCATCACCCTTGGCTTCAACTGGGTTAATTATGTCCTTACAGAACAGCCTGTCCCAGAGATCACTTTGGCATTTCACAATCATTCATTCATTTACTCACTCATTAGTTCAATAGTTACTTATGAAACACGTGGGGCCCTGAACTTAGTCCTAAGGAGGTAGAAAGGTGAGCATACACCTGAAGCTAGAATCTGGTAGAGGCATGACACATAAATGTAAATGTACAAATACTAGTGTGACCTCTACGTGGAAGAGTAGACCTTGATAGCATGCATTTTTAAAATTAAACTTTTCATTTTATAATATTTTTCGATTTACAGAAAAACTGTGAATAGAGCACAGAGTCCCAACACCACACACCCAAGTTTCCCATTTTTAACATCTTACACTTGTATGGCACATTTGTGACAATTAATGAACCAATATTGGTTAATTATTATTAACAAAAGTCTGTACTTTACTGAGATTTCCTTAGTTTTTAACCTAATGTCTTCTCTGTTCCAGGATCCCATCTAGGATACCACAGTGCGTTTAGTCATCATGTCTCCTTAGGTTCCTTGTGACTGTGACAGGTGATAGCATTCATTTTTAAGGCAACTTTCTTTTTTTTCTTAGACTGTCTCTCCCAACAGGCTTAGTGGACTGGTCATTTCTCTGCCCCTAGATGAAATCTTGAGCTGGTCCCAAAACTTCTTCAGTCTCTCTCAGATAATAAGTCCTATTCAAATACAAAATTATTATGTCCAGTATAGTGTAATAATTGGCCAAAGTTGGGGGGTGCTGGAGTCAGTAGAGGAATAAACAGAGAAGTGAACAGAAGAGCTTGAGGACCCAGGAAAGTAGAGTATCATGGAAGCCAAGAAGGAGAGAATCCTAAGAAAGAAGGGCAATCAGATGCTGCAGAGAGGCCCTGGGAGAGGAGGAGAAGAGGACTTGGCAATCAGTTCACTTGCAACCCTCAAGAAGACAGTTGTATAGAATGGCAAGCGTGGAAGCCACAGGGGCACAGGTTAAAGAGTGATACCAATTTAGACTCCTCTCTTGAGAAGCTGAGTGGTAAATATAAGGAGGAAAAAAAGGTTGACACCTTAAATAGGTAGCAGCAAGTTTGAGAAAAAGCTTTGGGGTTGGGATATACGGTAGTCAGCTTCTAAAATGTTGTCAATGTCCACCCTCCTGACATCCACACCCTTGTTTAATCCCCTCGCCTTGTGTATGAGCTGGACTGGTGATTTACTTCTGACAGACAGAAGACTGGAAAAGTGATGGGATGTCATATCTGAGATCAGGTTATGAGAGACTGTGATTTTGTCTTACTTGCACTCTTTTTTTCTCTGGCTTTTCTCAGTTTGCTCACTCTGATGAAGCAAGCTTCTATGTTATGAGCGGCCCTACAGAGAGGCCCACATGGCAAAGAACTGAGGGCAGCCTCCAGCCAACAGTCAGCAAGGAACTAAGGCCCTAAAACCAACAGCCCCTGAGGAACTGAGTGCTCTGAACAATCACATGAATGCACCTGGAAGCAGGTCCTCCTCTGACTGAGCCTTGATGTGGGCAGGAGCTCCAGCCAACACTTTGCAACCTTTGTGAGACCCTGAAGCAGAGGACTCAGCTAAGCCATGTCCCGGTGCCTGACCTACAGAACACAGTGAAATAAGAAATGTTGTTTTAAGCCACCAAATTTGGGGATAATTTGTTACACGACAATAGGTAGCTAACACAGGATGCTTATTTTTTAATAAGGGAGGCCTACACATGATTCTAGTTTCCAATTTTAATGATTCTAGTTTCCAATTTTATTACCTGAAGACAAAATGAAGATTCTAGGCACCAGACCCAAAGATATTTATTTAGGTACTGGGGATACAGCACTAACTGGACAGCACTCTTTGGAAAAGATGGGGAAGGAAAGGTTGCATTCAGTGAAAAGGAAATACCGAGAGATGCGATTCAGAGATATGGGTCTTGATGTCCCAGAGCAGGCGGATGGGCCAGAATCCATGAACAGGGGGAAGTGGGCCTTGAAGTTCTGACTCCTTTCTCCAAAACAGTCAGGAGGAACAAAAACATGGGGAAAGATACATAGAAATTTTGAGATAAAAAGAAGGAAAACCCTAAATCATCTCCGAAGGAAGGATATGGAGCCATCTATGAAGGCTGAGGAAGTGGAACTATTGTTCAAGGTTTAAAGAGAAGAAGGGATCTGGAAGAAACTGACTCCTTGAGGAAGCTCTGGTGAGTCAGTAAGAATTTTTAAAATAAGAGTAAAAAGACTGAGAGGGCCAGAGAACGACTAGCGAATGCAATTTGGAGGAAAATGAAGGCATACACACTCCTCAGCCTCCCCGCGCTGTGAGCCATCGGGAATGGGAAAACAGAAGCCCCTGTGAGAGCAAGTTGCAGGGGCAGTATCCAGGGGAAAGGCAAGCTTCTGTTGTGATAGGGAAGCAGGAAGAAGGCTTTAGGGGAAGGTGGAGGAGGAGTTTATTCCGATAGAACAAGGGTTCTACTGGGCTCAGTGGAAGACTCCCATAGAGGGGGAGCAGAGGGGTCGTGGGTGGGAGGGGCTGACCTGGGTAGGAAGAGAGGAGGGCAGGCCTGCCACTAGGGGAAGGAGGCAGCGCCCGAGGAGGCCAAAGGTTGAGGATGGGCCAGAAATTCCTGAAAGTAATGGGAGGACAAGCAGATACCAGTTAAGTGGATTGGCCAGCCCCCCAAATCTAGGTTAAATATTGATCCATCATCAACATCAACATCTACCGCTCCTCTAAGATCAGGTCCAAGATGAGGACCAACAGCACGAGCCCCCTAGAGTGATGCCTCTGAAAGCTGGCCTACAGTGAGGTTCAGGCCTCAGGAAAACAGGGGGACGTGGCCATATTAAAAATGATTACAGTCCTATATTTAAACTTAAAAACTGCTCCATCCATTTCATACAGGAATTTGTCTGTGTCTAACTTGGTATAGAGGGAAGATCCCTGGGCTGAGAGCTAGGAGACTTAAGTCCTTGTCCCAGATCCACCCCAACAAGCTATGTGACCTTAAAAAACCATTAACCTCCCTGACACCATTTATAAAGTGAGGGGGCTGAGCCAGATGTTCCCTCAAGTCCCTTCCAGCTCCAACATTCTAAGAGCCTGAAAGCATGCAACCCTAAACCAGGTCTAGGGATCATATGCTTTAGCTCTTGGAAATTTAGCTTCAAAAAAAGAAAGAAAGAATTCCAGCCCTTATCTGTAACCTCCTGCAGACTTCTTATCCATTGATAGAATTCCCTGTGGGAAATGTTTTGAAATAGTAGACATTCCATGAAATGAAATTCTGGGGATTAATCTGTAATAAAGGCTGAAAATTTTCAGAGTGATTTTTTTCCCCAAATGTATGAGAAATCTTTATTCAATTGGATGTGGGGCAGATTCTTTTCTGAAGCATCCTGATTGCATTCTCAAGGCAGGGTTTGGTAGAAAAAAGCACTTAGGCCCAGATATCTTGCCACTTACTCATAAAGTTAAGGAAGATACACTGACAGCAATGGGTGAATCATGTATAGGTCATCTCATGTCTAAGATTTTCAACTATCTCCAAGTATTGCCACATGCACAGCCACATATACCTCACTACCAGAACCATGAGACAGATTGTGAAAGAACTTCAGTCACATCAGTGAAGTGAAAGTAGGACTTTCTCCTGACCCCCAGCGTCCCTGAGGAATAGTCTCTCTCACCACCACTTCTCTCATGGGAACTCCTAAGGTCATTTAGTCCCATCTTACGTTTTGGAAACTCAGGATAACCTAATGGAAATGTCCCCACTCATATCCCCAAACTTCACATGAAAGAGAGGGGATGAAAAATATGCCTGGGAACTTCTTTTGATTTCCAAATGCAGGAATTTTGATTACCGTGTCCAGGCACTTAGAGACTCTGTTTACTCTTTCACAATATATTACCAGTAAAAACAAAAACACCTTTTACAATGTTCACTGTATATTTTAAATACTTTATACTTTTTTTTCCCCAATCACTCAAAAAATATATATTGAGCATTGTGCTAAGTGCTAGGAGGAAACTCAACATCTAAGTTGTGAATTAACTACAATGAAACAAAGTAAATTCTGTAATAATAGTGGTACTTTAAAAGGAGGATATAATTGATTCTGCCTCAGGGTAGGGAAGTTGAGGAAGGTAAATGATGAGTAAGAGCTAGCCAAGTGACGCATGAGATTTGAAAGATATTTGAGACAAAAGGAACAGGGGGAAGAAAAGAAATGTGAGACTACATGTGGAGTATCTGGAGACCTACTAGTAGCCTAATTGGCTAAGTAAAGGATTCAAAGCTAGAGAACAAAAGGATGGAGAGGTGATGAAGTAGTTTTGGACCAGCTTTTGAAAACTTGTAAAGGAACAGCATTCTGAGGACTTTGGCCTTCATTCTTTAGGCAACAAGGAGACAAAGATGATCATAATCATGACCATGATCAAATCTGTACTTTAGAAAGATAATGCTGATAGCAGTGAAGAGAATGGATCAGGAGGGAGAGAGAAGTCAAGATCTTTCGTAATAGCTAGGAGAGGAATGATGAAAGTAAAACATATCACATGTTACTGTCATTCTTTGTTTATGTCCCCTTCCCACCCCAGACACACAGAGACGTTCCTTGTGGACAAGCACTACGTCTTGTTCACTTTTGTATCCCAGCACACAGAAGACTGGCTGACACAGTGCAAGCATGCAAAAAACTGCCCTTCATAGGTGAATGAATGAATGCGGACTTAAAGTAGGGCAGCATCAGTGGGGATGTAGAGAAAAGGGCATATTCAAAAAATTGATCTGGGCTAGAGTCTAAAGAATTTTGTCTGAAGAAAATGGAAAAATCCAAAGTTTCCATATTGAGTGACTAATAAGGTCTCTAAGGTCTTTAAAAATATAAGAGGCCGGGCAGGTTGGGCAAGATAAATGGCATTTATCTCAGTTGAGTCAGGAATATGTTGAGTTGGAGGTAACCCAAAGTCCAGTAGACAACTGGACATATGCATCAGGACCTCGGAAGAGTTAATTGGCTGATTTTTACTCATAGTCTTTCATAGAGGCAGGTGAACCAAACTATTCAAAATCTACTTTTTTGAGCATGTACTGTAAACTTTATTTCCAAAGAAAAAGTAACCAAGAAAATGAAAACTGTCTTCAAAGATCCCTGACTCACCACTCCTGAAACAAAAGCAAAGATAAGACAATTTTATTGGTCAATTATGTCTCAATAATGCTGGGGAAAAAAACATTAAGTAATTTTTTTTTTTTTTTTTTTTTTTTTTTTGCGGTACGCAGGCCTCTAACTGTTGTGGCCTCTCCCGTTGCGGAGCACAGGCTCTGGACATGCAGGCTCAGCGGCCATGGCTCACGGGTCCAGCCGCTCTGCAGCACGCGGGATCTTCCCGGACCGGGGCACGAACCCGTGTCCCCTGCATCGGCAGGCGGGCTCTCAACCACTGCACCACCAGGGAAGCCCTAAGTAATTAATTTTTTTAAAAATCAAAGACAAGGGGAGCCAGGAATAATCCTTCACTCTTGGATCTCTGAAGATGTCACTGTCAAGTTCTCATATCTTCAGAATCACAATGGAAAGGTTCCCATGAGCAGCATTAGCTGTCCAAGAGTTAATTTGATGACTTATTACAAAGCGTTAAAACAATTAATATGTTGACAGAAAATCCTAACATTCTTCCCCTTGCTTTCTTACATGCTGCCACTGAGAATTCTCAGGTAGTAACTGCTTTCTTAGAGCCATGGAACATGATGGGAATCTGAGGCCATATGGTACCTGGAAAGTTCACTGGATAAAGGGTTAGAAGAGCTGGTTTTAGTCCCTTCTGTGCCACCAATTGGCCATGTGACCTTGGGCAAGTCCCTTAACCCTTCTGAATCACAGCTTCCTCATCTGTAAAATGAGGTCAGTTTAGGTTTTCTCCATGTGTGTTTATTTTCTTAAACACTTAGCACTGACCTAGACCTAGATCCCTTAATATGTTAATCATTAGCTCCTTTCTCAATGGACTTTAAGGAGAGCAATAATTAAAGCCTAAATCACCTAGAACAGACTGTTAGAATCAGGCTTTGAGGAGGTTGCTGGTGAGGTACTAAAGGAAAATCTTGTTGGAAACTTGAAGAAAGGCAATCCTTGCATTGTTTTGGTAGAAAGTTTAGCAACACTCTCTCCCGCAGTATTGTAAAAGGTAGAAAAGGTACCTAATGTACTGGGTAACTTAGCTAAGAAGTTTTCCAGCCAGAGTGTTGAAGGTACTACCTGGTTTCCTGTTGCTGTTTATATTAAAATGTTAGAGGAGCGAGATAAGCTAAAGGAAGTACTGTTAAATCAAAAGAAGACAACACTTGCTCGTTTTGAAGATTCTGAGGCTCCCTAGATGGCAAACAATACTAAAAATAAGAAATTGCTCCCAAGCAAAGACCATATCCAAGACACTCTCAGGAAACAATGTTCTAAAGGTAAAGCCAATGGGGTAACTGTAAAATCCTTTGTTAATACCTCAGAAAGTTAAACAGTAGTTCCTAATTAATGCTCAGAGTACATTCAGTCAGGCAAAAGGCCCTCCAAAGAGTTCATTTTTATTTTTGAAAGTGACTTTTCTTTTTTTTTTTTTTAAGGTTTGCCTCACAGAACATATAAATAAAATAATCGAGGTCCTAAGAAGCTTAAGGGCATTGTCCCTCAGCCATTTCAGCAGAAGCCCAAGTAGAGAAGATTTATCTCAGACTTTTAGGTGTGGGTTTGTCTAATGGAGCAAACCCCAGTGAGATTCACAGGAGGACCACAGAAGTTTTGAGAGACCAGAAATACTGCCAGCTTGACCTGAGAGTGACAGGGACAGTATAAAATGAAAAGAGGCCTCTGATCCTCCAAACTTCTACAAGCAGGAAATTGTCTGAGAAAACAATTCAGCTTCAAACACGATACCTTTCATGAATGAGGAAGGATGACTTGAAAGGTGGACTAAGAACCTAGAGAACAGAGCCAAGAACTATGGAAAGTCGCTTCCGGCAGGAGTAGGACTGAGCCCTAATCAAGGAACTTACAACATTTATCTGGCTGGATTTCAGAATTGCTATGAACCAGTGACTCCTTTGTGCTTCAGTTTCCCCCTGAAGCACAAAGGGGGAAATGTCTATATTGGTTATCCTCTGGTGTGCCACCATTGCATGTTGGATGGGTAGGGGACAGACAACCTGTTTCCTTAGTTCACAGGTCTACAGATTGAGAGGAACTATATTCATGGAGCTATATTTAAGGGACTACACTTAAGAACCTGGATCTGCTTTAGAAGATGAGATTCTGAAATTGGGTCTGATGCTGTAATGGCATGAAACTCTCGTGGACCTAGGAAGGGGAGGAATGTATTTTGTATGTGTAGGGGCTATGAATTATTGAGGGTTAGAAGTAAGACTGTGGTAGCCAGACTCCAAGATGGTCCTGAATGATTCACACTTCCTGGTGTTCACATCCTGTGGCTTCCATGCTGTACAAAAGTTTGTGCAATCAACAGCATATGGCAGAAGGGATAGTAAATGACTTCTGAGATTAGGTTATACTGCAACTTCTGTATTGGGTATTCTCTCTCTCGCTCTCTCTCAGATTATTCACTCTGGGGAAATCCAGCTACCGTGTCATGAAAAACCTTATGGAGAGGACTTTGTGGTGAGGAGCAAAAGCCTCCTGCGAACAGTCACATGAGTGACCTTGGAAGAAGATCATCCAGCCTCACTTGAACCTCTGGATGACTGCAGCCTTGACCAGTGGTTGACCACAACTCAAAAGAGACTCTGAGCCAGCATTACCCAGCTAAGTCATTCCTGGATTCTTGACCCTCAGAAACACTAAGATTATAAAATGCTTGTTCTTTTAAGCTGCTAACTTTTGGGGTAGTTTGTTACACAATAATAGATAACTTAATAAATAAGATCAATATATAAAAATATGTTGTATAGGGCTTCCCTGGTGGCACAGTGGTTAAGAATCCGCCTGCCAATGCAGGGGACACGGGTTCAATCCCTGGTCCTGGAAGATCCCACATGCCACAGAGCAACTAAGCCCACGCGCCACAACTACTGAGCTAAATTTATTTTTTTTAATGTTGTATATATAATATATTATAGGAAAAACGGAAAATTAAATTTTAAAATATGATTTACAATGGCATTAAAAACCATAATATACTCCAGGATAAATCTGAAGACATATGTGGAAGAGTTCCACATGAAATATGATTATACACTGCTGAAAGAAAGTAACAAAGATCTAAATAAGTGCAGAGATATACCATGTTCATGGTTGGGAAGACTCAATATTTTTAAGTTGTCAATTTTTCTCAAGTTGATCTATATATCCAACACAATCTCAATCAAAACCCTTGAAGACTTTTTTGTAGAAACTGATAAGCTGATTCTAAAATTTATATGGAAACATAAATACTGTAGCCAAAACATTCTTTAAAAAGAACAAACTTGAAGAACTTACTCTAATTCATTTCAAGATTTATTATAAAGCTACTGTAATCAAAACAATGTGGTAGTGACATAAAGACAGACAAACAGATCAATGAATAGAGTCCAAAAATAGGCCCATACAATATGATCAATTAATATTTTACCAAGGTGCCAAAGCAAATGAATGGGAAAAGGAAAAAAAATTTTTTAAGTGATGCTGGAAAAACTGTCTATCCATGTCTCAACCCATACATAAAAATTATTTATAGAGGGATCATATCCCTAAGTGTAAAGCTAAAAGTATGAAGCTTTTGGAGGACAACATAGGAGAAGAATCTTTATAATCTTTGGGTAGATAACAGCTTCTTAGTGCCCCGAAAGCAGTAACCATAAAAGACAAAAATTGGTAAATGAATTTCAGCAAAATTTAAAACTTTTGCTTATCAAAAGACCTTATTAAGAAAATGAAAAGTAAGACACAGACTGCAAGAAAATTTCATACTTACATTTGACAAAGGACTTATACCAAGAATATATAAGAATGTATTTTAAACACACTTGCAATTCAAAAATAAAAATGAAATCCACTTTTCTTTAAATGGGCAAGAAATTTGAACAGATACTTGACAAATGGTGTTATATATAAATGGACAACAGATACATGAAAGGATGCTCAACATCACTAATCAAGAGAGAAATAAAATTCAAACCATAATAAGATACCAATACACCCACTGGAATGACTAAAATTTAAAAGAATGTCAATACCAAATATTGGTTAGGATATATAGCAAGTAGAACTTCAGACATTACTGATGGGACATTCATTTTGGACCTAAGTCTGGTAGTTTCTCATAAAGGTAAACAGGCACCTCCCCTATGACTCAGCCATTCCACTTCTAGGTACTTCCCCAAGAGAAATGAAAACATACATTCACACAAAGCCTTATACAAGAATGTTTAGAGTGGGATTTCCCTGGTGGTCCAGTTGGTAAGACTCCACACTCCCAATGCAGGGGGCCCAGGTTTGATCCCTGCAGGGAACCAGATCCCACATGCATGCCGCAACTAAGAGTGCGCATGCCACAACTAAGGAGTCCACATGCTGCAACTAAAAAAAGATCCTGCGTGCCGCAACTAAGACCCGGCGCAGCCTAAATAATTAATTAATTTTAAAAAATGTTCAGAGCAGCTTTATTCATATTAACCAAAAACTAGAACTAGCCCAAATTTTCATCAACAGGAAAATGGAAAATCAAATTGTGGTATGTTCATTCAACTGAATATCGTTTAGCAATATAAAAGAGAGCTATTGGTACACACAATATACGTGAATCTCAAAAGATATGCTGAGTTAGAGAATCCAGACACGACAGAGTACATATTGTGTTATTTCATTTATATGACATTTTGAACAGGGAAAAGTAAACCATGGTGAAAGAAATCAGCACAATAGAGCAGTGGTTACCTCCAGTCAGGGAGGGGGTAGGGGTTGGCTCAGAGAAAAGGGATCCTTCATGGGTAATAGAAATATTCTATACCTTGGTTGTATGGGTGTATACAATTGTCAGAATCCATCTAACTGTACACTTTAAATCTATGAATTTTAGGGTTTATAAATTAAACCTCAGTCAAAAATCTACAAACAATAAATGCTGGAGAGGGTGTGGAGAAAAGGGAACCCTCTTGCACTGTTGGCGGGAATGTAAATTGATACAGCCACTATGGAGAACAGTATGGAGGTTCCTTAAAAAACTAAAAATAGAATTACCGTATGATCCAGCAATCCCACTACTGGGCATATACCCAGAGAAAACCATAATTCAAAAGTACACATGCACCGCCGTGTTCATTGCAGCACTATTTACAATAGCCAGGACATGGAAACAACCTAAATGTCCAGTGACACATGAATGGATAAAGAAGATGTGGTACATATAAACAATGGAATATTACTCAGCCATAAAAAGGAATGCAATTGGGTTGTCTGTAGAGATGGGGATGGACCTAGAGTCTGTCATACAGAGTGAAGTAAGCCAGAAAGAGAAAAACAAATATCGTATATTAACGCATATATGTGGAATCTAGAAAAATGGTACAGATGAACCTATCCGTAGGGCAGGAATAGAGACGCAGACGTAGAGAACGGACATGTGGACACAGTGGGGAAGGGGAGGGTGGGACAAATAGGGAGATTAGGTCTGACATAAATACACTACCATGTGTAAGATAGCTAGCTAGTGGGAAGGGAGCTCAGCTCGGTGCTCTGTGATGACCTAGATGGGTGTGTGTGTGGGGGGAGAAGGGGGGAGGGAGATCCAAGGGGGGGGGATATAGGTATACATATAGCTGATTCACTTCATTGTACAGCAGAAAGTAACACAACATTGTAAAGCAATTTTACTCCAATAAAAAAATTAAAAGAAAAAAAAGGGGCTTCCCTGGTGGCGCAGTGGTTGAGAGTCCGCCTGCCGATGCAGGGGACGCGGGTTCGCGCCCCAGTCCGGGAAGATCCCATATGCCGTGGAGCGGCTGGGCCCGTGAGCCATGGCCGCTGAGCCTGCGCGTTCGGAGCCTGTGCTCCGCAACGGGAGAGGCCACAGCAGTGAGAGGCCCGCGTACAGCAAAAAAAAGAAAAAGAAGAAAATTAATTAATTAATTAAACCTCAATTTAAAAGGGGGATATCATTTATAAAACCATTAAAAATATCAGATACCTAGAAATTATTCTAATAAAAAATGTGTAAATCTTTCACAGAGGAAAAAAATACGAATTATCAAGATAAATTGAAGAAAACTTGGCTTGGTTCATGGCTTGGAAGACCCAATATTGTAAAGTTATCAATTCTCTGTAACTTAATCTGTAAATTCAACACAGTTCCAATAAAAATTCCAGTAGAGTTGTTTTGGGGTTTTTTTTGGTGGAACTTCACAAGCTAATTCTAAAATATGTAGGAAAACACGAAGGCCAAGGATAGCCAAGACACTCTTGACAAAGACAAAGAGGGAGAAGCTTTTCCAGATATCAAACTTATTCTAAAACCACAAAAATTAAGAGAGTGGTTTTTGTGCGAGGGTAGACATACCATTGAACAAAAGAGCAATTTCAGAAATCCATATATGTCACTTGATATGTGATATTTGTGACAAAAGTGGCACTACAGAGAAGTGGAAAAAGTATGATATTTTTAATAAAAGGTATTAAGTTCATTGGATAGCCATATGGAAAAAAAGTCTTATCTGAACTCTTTATCTTACACCATACACAAAAATCAGTTGCAAGAAGAATGCAGCTTTAAATGTTAAAAGGCAAAATAAAGATTCTAGACATTTTATGAATATTTTCATGACTGTGAAGAGGGTATATTTCTTAATTAGGAGGTAAATATGCATCAAAACATAAAGAAAAAGATTGATAAAATGGAATACATTAAAATTAAGAACTTCTGTTCACCAAAAGACACAATTAAGAGAACAATGTATACATAGGTAAGTCACAAAATAGAGTAAGGTATTGGCAATTTATGCAACTGACAAAGGGTTTGCATTTAGAAAATATAAAGAACTCCCATAAATCAAAAAGAAAAAAAATACAACCCAATAGATGTATGTGAAACGGATTCGAACAGGCCCTTCACAAAGGATAATACCCAAATGGCCAGGAAGTAGAAGTTGTTTAATCTCATTAGTCATTAAAAAGAAAAAAGAAAGAAAGAAAGCAAGCAAACTAAAACCATAGTGAGATGAGTAGCTCTACATTTCTACAGCCTGGCCAAAATTTTTAAAACTGAAAATAATTACCACTGGTAAGGATTTAGAGCAATGGAATTTCTCATCCACTAGTGGTGATTGCATCAATTGGCACAGTCGCTCTGAAAAATAGCTTGATGTTAAGTATTAAAGAGAGTCATATCCTGGGAATTCCCTGGCTGTCCAGTGGTTAGAACTCCGTGCTTTCACTGCCAAGGGCCTGGGTTCAATACCTGATCCAGGAACTAAGATCCCGCAAGCTGCGGAGTGCAGCCATAAACAGCAACAACAATAACAAAAAAGATACGCATATCCTGTAACCCAGGCATACACATACCCAACAGAAATGCATGCATATGGGCACCAAGAGACATGGTCGTGAATGTCCATGGTAACTTTCTTTTTAAGAATCAAAACTGAAGACAACTCAAAATGTCCATCGACTGTAAAAACGTATAACTAAATTATGGTGTATGTATACAATGTAATACTATACAGCAATGAAATTTATAAACTCCAGGTACACTTAACAATATGAATGAGCCACAGAAACCAGACACAAAAGAAAAATTACTGTGTAGTTCTAGTTAGATAACCTCTAAAAACAACCAAAACTAAACTATAGCATTAGAAGTCAAATGATGATTAGCTTTGAGGGAGTGTCTAGTGTGGAGACACAGGAATGGGCATGAAGGAGGTGCTGACAGTGTTCTCTTTCTTGATCTGGGTGGGGGTTACACAGTTATGTGCTTTGTTATAATTTATTAAGCACATTTATTTTATATATATATATTTCTGTATGTGGGTTTTATTTCTTAACCAAAAACAGATAACAATAAACAAAATAATTAAAGTGCCCGTCATGTAAGTAAGCACTTAGAAAATAGTCTTCACTATTAAATAGTATTCACTAAGCACCCTTCTCACCCCTGAGCACATAAAACAGACTTTCTTCTCCCAAAGGGCTCTCCAAGGAAAATTACAAGCTGTCACAGGCAACTATTGACCTTCCACTCCCTCTCCCTTTGGGACCAAGGTTATAGATAATAGGAAGGGACCCAGAAGCAGAGTCCTTCATTGCTCCACCAGACCGAGACTAAGAGAGGACTCACAATTATCCTCACATGGCCCTACTTTCTGCTCCACAACTTTGTAAACTGGTGCAACCAATTTGGAGGATAACTTAGCACTGCTAGTAGAGTGGGAGGTGCACACTCCCTGTGACCCACCAATTCCACTTGTAAATATATATCTCAGAGGCACTCCTGCACAGTACACAGGTACAAAGATGTTTAATGTAGCACTATTTGTGATAGCACAAAGAGAAAGAAGGGAAAAACCTGGAACAACCTCAGAATCCATCAACATAGGCATGGTAAACACATTATGAAGCAGTCACATGACGAGCAGTTATTACAATGAATGAACTAGATCCAACTTATTAATATGGATAAATCTCAAAAATATGCAGCTGAGTAAAAAAAAGCAGTTGTAGAAGATATGTACAGTAGGATGCCATTTACGTACATACAAGACCAGGCATGTTGTTTCCAGATGTGTGACAAAATTATGGAGAAGTGACACACTTCAGGAAAGTGGTTACTTATGAGAAGGGAAGGTGATGGGACTTGGGGGAGATGGCTATAGCCAAATCTCTAATATTTTATTTTTTTAAATAAGCATCTGAAACAAATATGATAAAATAGTAACAATTACTTCAATCTGGTAGTGGGTGTATCGAGTGTCTATTACATGATTGTGCTTTCTTGTATTTGAAATATTATCCCACTGAAAAAAAAAAAGAATGTGAATTACTTCTCTTAAAACATTCTCCAGAGCCTCCCTGGTGGCGCAGTGGTTAAGAATCCGCCTGCCAATGCAGGGGACACGGGTTTGAGCCCTGGTCCAGAAAGATCCCACATGCTGTGAAGTGACTAAACCCATGAGCCACAACTGCTGAAGCCCACGCGCCTAGAGCCCGTGCTCTGCAACAAGAGAAGCCCGCGCACCACAGCCAAGAGTAGCCCCTGCTTGCCGCAACCAGGGAAAGGCCGCGCGCAGCAACGAAGACCCAATGCAGGCAAAAATAAATTAATTAATTAATTTTAAAATAATAATAAAAATTTAAAAAAATTCTCCAGGCTCCTGCCTCCCTCACAAAGGATAATTTGTCTGATTCTGCCAGCTCTTCCTCCTTCTTCAAGACGCAAATGGAAATTTATGCTAAACAAAGGTTGGCAGTAGGGTCACCCATTCTTCTCCAGGCCGTTCCTGACCTTTGTAGACATCCCCCCTCCACCCTGCCCCATGCCCCGAGAAGCTTACCTGTAAGGACAACAGGTCCTTACTGCTTCCAGATTCTGGCTTCTGATTGGGTTTGGCAAATGGGAGGCAGAAGCAGAGATGGCTCAACAGGAAGAAAGAAAGGACCAGGTATTTAAATAAATGGCTTCCTCCCTGTTGGCCTGCAGGTTGGAAGTGGATGCATTTCTCTGCTGAAGGCCACATCTCCAAGTGTGGGCCTCTACCAGCTTCCCCTGTGGCTCCTTCTGGGCGCTGCAGCAATCCCTCCTTCCCCTGCTTCTTAAGGCCTGGGGTGGGTCATGGCTCCTTGCTGTCACCAGCCCCAGGTGCTTCAATGTCCAGTCTGGTTTTCCTTCATTCTGCCCGTAACTTTATAAATGGTACCCTCATTAGGCTCTCCTTGATTTCCCCACCTGAACATGCCATCTGTTTCTCACTGGTACCCTGACCTCATGGAGCAGAGGGAAAGTACTGGGAGAGCCTAAGTGATCCGTGAAAGCTGCAGAGATAAAGCTCATACCTGACAAAGCCTTGAAAGAGGAGCAAAGTCTTGTCAGTTAGTAACAGGGTTATGATCAGGTGAGGGGGAGACGAGAGTGCCAAGACTGAGGGAACAGCTTCTACAAATGCTTTTGCATTGGGCTGACCATATGAAATTGCCAATATTAGACCATTTCTTTGACATACAAAAAAATAAAAGGCAATTTCCTGTGGTTCAACCTAATAATAGGATTCAGACTATGATGACCTTAAATGGGAAGGAGGACTACAGGAGCAGGAAGAATCAAAAATAAGCCTGTCCCTACAGTGTGGATGTCAGGAAGGGAGGAGATAACATTAATCTGGAGAGGAGGAAAATCAGCTTTGCAGAGAGGGATAAAATGTGTTTTTCATGTTTTATTTCTATTCAAACAGAACCACAGATCTCTCTCTGTTCTCCTTATACCTGGATCTGCAATCTAGTTCTTACAAAAAAGGTAAATGCAGACAGGTTATCTTGAGCCATAGCTCTTAGAGCTAGACAGATGCTTAATATTTTATTGGCTCATTTCAAAGATTAAAAAAATGAGGCACAGGGGTTAGAGTCTTGCCCGCTACCACACAACTCTGTGATCCTCCAGTTGGATGTCTTGATAATGGAAGACTTCTAGAAGGAATGAGTTTCGGAGGACTCCAGTGATACAATTCTACAGAGAGAAGGTGAAGGTCATTACAGGTAAGAGTCACAGGCTGACAGAGGTGAAGGAATAAAAATCTGCACGGACAGAGAGGATGCTGAGAGCAAATGAGCTTGGCTGGCAAAGCAAAGAATGCATTTGGTGAATGACTTCCTTTTATTAATCTTATCCTCGGACCCAAATTCATCTTTTCCTAGACTTGTTAAACTGACCAAAGTTATGACAATAAGCCTTGATGACAATAAGCCTTCCCAGATTTGGGAAGAATTAAAATATATATGACATATTTTTGCTGAGATCATTCCCAGGCCCACAGTGCTGCTCGTCAAAACTAATATTTTGGCATTTATTTTTATTTTTTTTTAATTGGAGTAAAATTGCTTTACAATGCTGTGTTACTTTCTGCTGTACAATGAAGTGAATCAGCTGTATGTATGCCTATATCCCCTCCCTCTTGGACCTCCCTCCCCCACTTCTCCTCCCCCACCCCATCTAGGTCATCACAGAGCACTGAGCTGAGCTCCCTGTACTTCACAGCAGGTTCCCACTAGCTATCCATTTTACACATGGTCGTGTATTTATGTCAAACCTAATCTCCCTATTTGTCCCACCCTCCCCTTCCCCCGCTGTGTCCGCATGTCCATTCTCTACATCCACATCTCTATTCCTGCCCTACAGATAGGTTCATCTGTACCATTTTTCTAGATTCCACATATATGTGTTAATATACAATATTTGTTTTTCTCTTTCTGGCTGACTTCACTCTGTATGACAGACTCTAGGTCCATCCACATCTCTACAAATGACCCAATTTCATTCCTTTTTATGGCTGAGTAATATTCCATTGATTAGGCCATGTGCTCCACATTAGCCAATTGAAAAAAAAAAAACAAAACTAAGTAATATTTAAAGTTGGAGTTGTTTTGATCTCATAATTTCTCTCCTGACATTTTAACATTTGAGTTAATATATACTCTGGAACCAGATTTTCAGAAGCCTGTGTTCAGAGTGACATCAACCTCCCTGCATCCCATACAGTTTAGTGACCTTAAGTATCTGAGATGCCAGGATTTACCTGTGGTCCAGCATGTGGTAGTGCCTGGGTCTTTTGAAACACAGCTCAGATCATTATAAACAAGGACTATAGTGGGACTTTGGGCTAAGAGAATAAAGAGTAAGGTGAACTCTCACAGGAGCAGGGGGTGGTGACTAAGTCCTGCAGCAGGTGGGGAACTTGCAGACACACCCACCCTGGTGGACAGCCACAGTCATCTGCATCATTCCCCACCACGAAGAAGGGTGATGCAGATGAAAGTCCTCCAGGAGCACATCACTCATGTGCCTCTGTCTGTTGGCTCAACGTAAGTTGGCAGGCCTGTTGTGGTGTTTACAGGACCCATGCTAACAAATAGGTTACTGAGTTACTTATTTCAGAACTAAATCATCAGTCATCACCCCAAACCTAAGCCCTTGGACAGAACTGGAAAATGACCAAAAGTCAACAAAAAAATCAAATAATTGTCCCCTAAAAGGGAACTTGATGATGACAGTTTTTAATTATCACCCTGAAAATGAGAAAACACAGGTCCAGAGATAGTCAATTCCCCTGGCCTTGCAACTAGTAAGTACAGGGTTGCACTTGATTGCAAGTCTATCACGGACCAGCAATGGCTCCTGGATCTTCCTTCAGTACATAGTCCACTATCTCATGCTGCCTAGAAAGTCCTTCTCCATCCCCTTCTTCTATACAAATCTCTCCTCTCCTTTGTTCAATTGTTTCTGTTTAATGACTTTGTATTTTTCTTCTTTAAAGAGATTACATGCATCTTAAAAGTATTTCAGATTGGTGTAATTCAGGACATATTTATCGAGGTATGTAAGTGACAGGCCTTGTGCACATATTAAGCACTCGGTCAATATTTATTAAGCTGGACTATATATGGGAGGCACCTCTAGCATCAGCACATTAGGAAAGAGAGAATATGGGGGCATGGTGATGGGAAATATGGCCATGCTGTTACACTAGTCATGATGTAATTTGGTCTGAAAAGAGCAGTGTGGTGGTGATAGGAATGAAAATCATAGGAAAAAATGTGGAATGCATTTCAGAGTAAAATTGGATGTCAGGAAGAGAAAAAAGAGAGGAATAATAAGAAAATTATATTTTATACTCTTCAAATGTGAGGTACCAATTGGACACATTTGGAGAAGTCCAACAAGCAGGGTGAAATGTGAAGCTGGGACTCAGGCAGGAGCCAAGGTTAGAGTCTATAGAGAGGGGATGGTTTAAGCTGTGGAGCCAGAGCTTGCCTTGCTGAAAGTTAGCACAGCTCTCTGCTAAAATTCTACCCCTGCTTTGGAATATTTAACCTAGACCAAGGACTGGCAAAGATATTAAAAATAGAAAAAGTGACTAGGACAAGACCAGCAGTCCACACTGGCTACCCCCAGGGGCACAGCCAGCCCTTGCCCTATTTGCTCAGCCAGCATTCTTCCCGTGCAACATTGCAAATGCCCAACCTCCTTCAGGAAGTCTTCCTGTTTTGATAAGATGAGAAACACTAGCTTACCTGCCTCGGTTCCTAGATTTGGGCATATCGGTCATCCCCAGGTTTCTATTAGTGGCATACGTCGGCACTTAATAATTATTTTCTGATGATACTGATGGTTGCTCCATCACCCATCTGAACATCTCCCCTCCATTAGTTGCCCATTTTCCCACTGTCACCTCCTTCCTCAGACCCAACTCCCAACACCCTTCCTTCCTCCCCAGCTCCTTGAAGCTCTCTCATGTACCCATACCCCTGATAAATTCCAGCAAAAACTGAGTTTTATAAAACAAAACTTAAAAAACTGATTTATGCTTCAAAGGAGAAATTTTCTTAAAATAGACTTTGGCTTTTTAAATATTCCCCATATGTTAGAACTACTCCCTAAGTGTGGTGAAGATCTCTATTTGATACACCTCTAACTCAGTCTCATTTTAAATATTTGTAAAATTTCCACTAGAACATGCAACAGTGACCAGGGGCAACGATGATCAAAATAGCAGCAAGGAAACTGGATAAAAACAGCAGACCACTAAGGCCACCCAAGTGGGGAAGCCAAACCACAGAGGATCAGGAAACTCCGGGGACAGAGCCCTCTGGGAAAACCTTTGGTTTCCTCTTTTCCAGAATGAAAATATAGTCATATGGTTGTTTATCTTATCATGAAAGGGGTGCCCAGCCCCAATAGTAGAAGGGCAGGGGCTTTGTATGCCCTACCCCAGGGGCGCTGCAGTGCACCACAAACAGCTACTGGTATGTTGGCACTCATCATCCATGGTCTTCTAGGTTATCCAAACCTGCAATAACTTCACCAATAACATCCCATTACTGGTACCAGAATAGTGAGGTCCTTAAGAGGATGAACTTGAAATCTGAAATTCTCACGGCCTATGACTTCAGCAGGTCTCCTTGTGTGTGCTTAGCATTTCCTGTTTGATCCATCATACCTTCTGTATAACAGACTAAAATGAGTAATTCAAGCCAGATCAACCATTCCTTGGCTTGGAACTTACAGGAAGAAGATAAGGAGAATTCCCTGCAGAACATATCCCACTACCACAGCTAACAACAGCATCTGGTCTCCTAAGGCAGCCCCTCCAGTAAGAGCCCAGGCCTGACCCCACCACGCCCCATAATGGGAACTTTGCTGACAAATGTTTCTCACCTGAACCCAATCAGTTTACAGGGCATTACACAGAGCTACGAATGTATTCCTTATGTGCTCCATCTCTGAAATTCTGAGGCCCCAGCCCCAAATCAAAATCTTATTACTACTATTGTTGTTGTTATTTAACATTTGTTCTTTTTTACAGTGCAAAGTACACTGTAATCATTTCATTAGTGTCTTATCATCTGGAGCCCAGTCCCTGTTCACTGCAGAGACTAGAAATAGAGGTGAGTTGGAGAAATATATTGGCATTCTTGTAGCTTGATATTATGCCCCCACCCAACCCATCCACCCATCCTTGCCATCCAAATGGAGGGATTGGTCAAAGATCCATGTGAGATTTTGTTAAAAGAGCTGACCTCGTGCATGACAATAATAGTTACTTAGTGCAGCAAAAGCAGAGAGAGCTCTGATCCTTCCAAAGAGTGTGGGAATCTGTGATACTCACACCTTCAGGCCCCCGTGAGGAATGATTATGAGAAGACGCACAGAAAGCTCTCGTTCTCTCTCGTGGAGAATGTTTGCAAGTTGGGGAAAATGATGGTCCGTGAGTCTGTGCCTCCTGGAAGGACAAGGATAATCACCTAGCTGATTTCTGAAGGGCAGTGGCCCATTTGCAGCATTATCCCTGTTTCTAAAATTCTAAGCAAATACACCTTCCCCACTCCCACCTCTGCTCTAGCACACTCAGGTCAAGTTCACAGGCCCACCAGTGACTTGAGCGTTTCCAATCATTTTGATGGTGACCTAAGCAAAAAGGACGTGGAAGGTGAGTTGTCTGCCTGTAAAATGGTAGGCAACGTCTTTCAGGGCTCAAAGGAGCAGACCCATACTTGGCTGTGAGCCCTCCCCTGCACACACCCATGTCCACCACACATCTTCAGTATGGCTCAGAATCAACACTTCTGTGAAGGCTGGTGCTCTGGAAGCATGCCTGGGGGGTGCACTGCTTAAATCAAATATTAGCAGCTTTCCTAAAGCACTAAAAAAATGTGAACATATAGCCTTTTCTCAATTTGTAGGCATTTCTTCCATAAATTTCTGTTCCGCCCTTAGTGCCTGTTACCACTTGCCTTTTAGCCAGAGAGAGCATAAGACACAATAAATGAATGAGTAGAAACTATTAATGAGAAAACTCAGAAGCAAACACTCACACATCCTTCAACAGTTTGCTTTCTCCTGGCCTGGGCTGCTTATGTTTGTGGTTTAATATGATCATTTGTTTGCTGGGGAAATTGTTCCTTTCTCATTTGAGGGAATTCAACAGATCATATTTTATGGCATTCCGAGAAAAGCCTCATCACTCTTAGGCCCCAGCCCCCAACCCCGGTAGGCTCCATGACAAGGCACTGCGGAAGGGGATTTTGAGTCAGCTCTGGTTCCCACCCCTGGGCAATTTCTTTAACTCACCTGACTTCTCCAAGCTTCAGTTTCCACATGAGTAAAAGAGAAATAACAGTAAGCACTTCATGGGGGAACACGCTGAGGACTAAACGTGATCGTGTATGTATCCTGCCTGGCGTGAGGGAGGCACTCGGTACACTTAGTGATTGTTATTCCCAGGACTAATCGAGCAAACATTTTAAATACACCTAGCTCAATTCCTCACACTTGCAAGATGATCCCCAAATGCCCTTCCTTTCACTTTCCTTCCAATCACTCTCCAAATATCCCAGAGGGCTGTTACTCCGTAACAGACCTCTGAGCTGCAGGAAGACACATCTGCCCCTGCTTCACACCACTTGGCCTCAAGGCTGTGTGTAAGCTCCTGCCCAGAGCCACCAGCTGACAAGAGCCACCAACAGCCCCCAGAAAGTCCCAGGGATCTGAGGCTCAGGCGAAAATAAAGCCAGAGAGAGAGAGAAGGTATCTGTACACCTACAACCAAAGGGGGTCTCTCCTGCCCAGGCCAAGCCCTGCGGTTCCCCCAAAGTAAAGAGGCCAGAGCTCTCCAAATACAGTCCACCCTGGCCCCAAGGTCACCCTCTCACAGCTTTGCCTGCACCAGGCCCAGGAGTTTTAATCAAATGCAAAAAAAATGTAAATAGTTCTCCTTAAACAAAGAACAAGTCTTCTCCATACGGAAAGAGCTAATCCCTCGTAGAGGCACAGCCTGGTGCTTCATCACAAGGTGTTAATCCGTTGGCAGAAGAATGCTGATGGGAAAGGCTCTTCTTGAAAAGAGAAGAAAAGCTGGCCAAGCCCCAGCCCCCTCCCCAAAGTGGCTCCATTTTTGGCTCCCTTAAGGTGAATCTAATTGTTTAAACAAGATTAAACAAGCATGGAATTTGAGAGGGAGAAGGAAGAAAAAAATTTTTTTAGAAGGGCAAGAGAATTTTTCTTCCCAAAAGATACAAAACAAGTCTAAACCGTAAGAACAGCTTTAGCTCTTAGCAGCTAAAAGATAAACAAATAAATCTTCCAGGCTGCAAGTGTCCAGGGGAAATTAATTTCCTGGGGTCAATGTAATGCAGAGGAATTACAAAGGAACAATGAACCCAGAGTCACCACCTTCACTTTGCTTTAGGAAAAAGAAGCACATAGAAAACTTTCCAGCCCTAATGCATTTCTGCTTAGAACACCAGCACCAGCCACTATAACATAAGAAAACCACATGCTCTGTTAGACCCCTGAGAGTCTCACGATAGATCCACATAGAAGGATTCAGGGTCAGACTCCTGATTCATATATTCATCAATTCAGTCATCCAACAAATATTCTGTGGACATCTACTCATTGCCAGGTACCATGCTAGGCACTGAAGCTACAACCAGGAGCCAGACAGAAATGGTGCCTTCCTTCAAGAAGCTTGAAGACGCGCGTGGGGCAGCAGGCTTGTAAACCTGCCATATTAGGTGCTGTGCAAACAGAGAGGAAACATGATTGGTTCTGCCCAAAGGCGTTGAGGTAGCAGACTCCGTCAGATGAAAGGTGACATTTGCCGGGACCTAAAGAAGGAGTAGGAGTTCTTTAGGAAGAAGAGAATCAGGAGCTTTTTTTTTTTAAAAAACATCTTTATTGGAGTATAATTGCTTCACAATGGTGTGTTAGTTTCTGCTTTATAACAAAGTGAATCAGCTATACATATACATACGTTCCCATATCTCCTCCCTCTTGCGTCTCCCTCCCACCCTCCCTATCCCCCCCCCAGGTGGTCACAAAGCTTGAGGACACGGGGAGGGGGAAGGGTAAGCTGGGACAAAGTGAGAGAGTGGCATGGACATATACACACTACCAAATGTAAAATAGATAGCTACTGGGAAGCAGAAGCTTTTTTTTAAAATTTAATTTATTTATTTGGCCGCTTTGGGTCTTCATTGCTGCGCGCAGGCTTTCTCTAGCTGTGGCGAGTGGGGGCTACCCTTCATTGCAGTGCACGGGCTTCTCACTGCGGTGGCTTCTCTTGTTGCAGAGCATGGGCTCTAGGCGTGCGGGCTTCAGTAGTTGTGGCTCACGGGCTCAGTAGTTGTGGCTCACGGGCTCTAGAGCAGAGGCTCAGTAGTTGTGGCGCATGGGCTTAGTTGCTCCTGCGGCATGTGGGATCCTCCCAGACCGGGGATCGAACCCCTGTCCCCTGCATTGGCAGGCGATTCTTAACCACTGCACCACCAGGGAAGTCCCCGAAGCAGGAGCTTTTCAAGTGAGGCAGAGAGGTGTCCCTGGGCACTCTATGTGCTGGGGACCTAGCTGGGAAGGAAAGACAGCTGTGTCTTGACTGCCAAAGCTTTATTTACCATTCTCCAGAGCTCCAGGTCTGCCCTGTGGGTATTGGAGCTTCTCAGAAGGCAGAACGACATCATGAAGAGAACACTGGATTAAGAGTCAAGAAACCAAGGAATCTGCCATTTCCTAGCTCTGTGATCTTGGGCAAGGGACTGCCCTGCTCAGGGTCTCCCTTTCTTCCTCTGTCAAATGAGAGAACCGAGCTGAATGACTTTTCTATTCCATGAGAGGCAAGTGAAACAATCTGAGGATAGAAGTGTGGTTTCAAAGCAGACTATGAGGCTGTCTGCTGGGGGAGGCCCCACGTCCTTGGGCTTTTTGATTAACTGCATCTGGCCATGTACATCGTATACACGTATTCACATGCGTGCACACTCTATCACACCCCTCCGAGCCATCCTCCACTCGCTACCAAAAGGTGATAGGACTGAAATGCTTCTGGGATCCACAGTCCCTGTAGGATAAAGCTAAAAGTCCTCAGCATGGAAGAGAAAGACCTTCATAACTCTGCAGTCTCATATCACAAACGTTATAACTAGGTGTTCAGGCCCTGGCCATGCCGCTGTCTCCCTGGCCCCAGCTCCCCTACTACATCGTGTAACCTCACATATCTGTTCCTTGGCCCGTGGGGCTTTGTCTGCCTGGAATGCCCTTTCCCTCCCCTTGCTCACTTGGCAAACCCCTATTCACCCTTTAAAACTTGCTCTAGAATGACCTTCCTTAGCAAAGCCTGTCCTCATCTCCCATCACCCCTTCTCGTGCATACTTCTCTCCATGCCTGGGACACCGGATGTAGCCACTGACTTACGTGACTCTCCCCCACAGAAGGTAAATTTCTCGAGAACAAGGACTGTGTCTCAGTGACTCTTGTACCCCAGATCCTAGGACCGTACATGGACACAGACTACCTGCAGCAGATGTTTGTGAAGCTGGCCACTTGCATTTTATTAAGTCTTCTGATTGTGACCCCTCAATAGTGTTTTGGGAACCAGGGTCTCGTAGAGCTAAATTAGCTGCCAGAAAAGAACTGTCCAGCATAGACTGGAGGACTGTCATCTCCTTGTAAATTCCCAACTTTCCATGAACTCCACACCAGACTGTGGGAAGACAGGTACAAAGATGGGCTTCTCAAACTTGCCCAGCAATGTCATGTTCATTAAGTTGTAGACTCAGAATTGAAAGGAATCCTAGAAGCCACTGCAAACTTCAACCAGGGCAAAGCATCTCAACACGGCAACCCTGACCATTGCTCATCCAAATTCAGTGGGACTCACCACAGCATGAGGGAGCCTATCCTATTCTTGACTGGTTGTTAGAAAATGCTTCCTCATTTTACCCATATAATCCCAGCGTTCCCTGTGCTCTTGTCTCAATAATGTCTCATTCTAATTAAACAGTCTAACAACCAAGAATAGGTGAAGATGCAATTCAAAAATGTCCTGGAATTTCTCAAATATTATTAAAAGTCAATCAAACAATAAACTACAGACAACTTCTCACAATCCTCTTTCCCCATATTTCTCTTTTGACCTTCTACTCAGTTGCAGAGATCCCCAAAACTTTCCCTCTTTTAACCATTTCCAACCAAGCCTGCAAGCAGACAGCAGTCTCTTTCCACAGGGCTCCACCACCACTTGCTCTCTGATTGTACAACTACTGTGGATAATCTTAGCCTTTCTAGCTTTTTTAATTTTCTGTTATTTTCTCCCTTACCTCACTCCCCAGATTCTGCACTACAAAAGAAGGCCCAGGAGCTTCCTTGGTATTGAAAAACGATTTTTTATTCTTTTATTATACCTTGGTGGAAACAGAAGCACCCACATGACACGAAGCCATCACACTTTCCCTACATCTTTTCTTCTCCAGTCTACACAGTCCCCATTTCTTCATCTGACCCTCAAATGGCACAGTTCCCAGAGCTTCACCATTTCTATATTATTCTTGGATAATTCCCATTCTCTTTAAAAAGATGTGTGCATAACTGAACACAATAATTCAAGTGTGGTTTCACAACACAAAGCACTGTAAAACTTTCTATGAGGAAGAAACTTTACTAATGAAACTGAAGAATGCATTACTTTACAGCATTTTCTACAAAATGAAAGTACAGCCCAGTTCAAAACCGGACACACTTCCAGAGGTGGCCACTACACTCCGTAGGTGAGGTGTGACGTAAGTGGCATGCGGATGGATGTGTGCCTTCGCACGTCAAGCCGGGGCTGAGCACTCACGGGCAAGCCCCTGAACGGTGTGATGTGAGGGGCTCTGAGGGCATCCCCACCTCTCCCACCAAATATGTCCCACCACCAGCACACATGTTACTCAAAGGCATTAAAAGCAGTTGTTAAGACGCAGCTGCGTCACCAGGAAGATGATACCCTCAGAACTTGTTATTTATCAGTGTCTTAGCTCGAGTTGAGATTTTATTGGCTACCGCTAAAGGAAGTACGGAAAGGCGTGGATTTGCCGCAGTGTAAGGTGGTGTACGTCCAGGGGGAGCACGAGGTGAGGCAGGCGTAATGAGAAGAAATAAAGGACACATCTAAAGGGAATGACAGGAGCCTCGTAAGGGGACAGCACAGCCCACAGGGAGCACTCAGTGGCCAGGCTTGTTGTAGCTCGCGATGAGAAGCCGCCCGAGGAGGAGCCCTACTTGGCTCGGCCTCCAGCGAAGCACACGGCGAGGGTGCCCTCTAGCGGCAGGAACAAGCGCTCACCGCCCCTCACGTCTGCGTAGAGCAGGACGGATTTCAGTGTTCCGTTAGGCTCCACACTAGTTCATTCAACAAATATTGGTTGGATTCCCAGTATGTGCTGAACACCACGACAGACACTAGGGAGACGAGTGGCTAAGACATGATCGCTCTCTCAAGAGGGTTTCAGCCTGGTTGAGGAAGTCCCACCAGTCGTGGTAGATGTGTGTGTCAAGGACGGTGGGCGTGCAGAGGCAGAAGTGGTGGGTCAGGAAGGTCTTCCCAAGAGAGGTGACCCTCCAGCCGAGATGTTTGCCGGACAGATAAGTGGGAGACAGGCCTTCCAGACAGAATAGCACAGACTTGAAGTGTTCTCGCCCCATCTGGGAGAGAGGGGGAAGATGGGGTCATGGCCAGAGAGCTAGCTGTGGGGGAGTAAATTGGGTCAGATCATGGAGGGTTTGGCCTCCATCCTGAAGGTGAAAGAAGCCACAGAGGCACAAATCTGCTTTACAGATTTAAAAGGATTTCTCTGGCAAAGGGAACAGAAGCTGAACTGCATACAAAAAACCTGAGGGTCTAAATTGAGGATCCAGATGGCAAGGAGGAAGAGATGTGAAGGCAACAGGGTCTCCAGGCCCGGGTTACAGATTGGGTGTGGAGGCTAAAGGAAATAGGGGAATCTAGACTAATTCCTAGCCTCAGGCTTGGGAGGCTAACTCGATAGTGATGTCATTCATCAAACCAGAAATTAAGAGAAGGAGCTGATGAGGAAGAAAGATAGTGAGCTCAATTCTGAGCACGTAGGATTGGATGTGCCTGAGGGACAACCAAGAGGAAATTTCTGGGAGGTGACTGTTAGCTGACTATTTAGTCTGGAGCTCTGGGAGCTAATGTGGGGTTATGAGCAATGTCTGGCATTGGAAGAGAAAATGTCTTTTAAGGTGAGTACTCAGTATGAAGAGAGAAAAAAGCTGAGGGCAGGCCCTTAGGGAAAGCTAATTTTTAAGGGGCAGGCAGAAGAACAGCTGCCCCCCACAGAGGCTAAGAGGAAAGACTGAGGTGGAAGGAGAACCAGAAACGAACTGAAGCCATGGAAGAGAGCTTCAAGAAGGGTGTGGTCAACCTCCTCCAATGAGTACCAAGACTACAAGCCTTGCAGTAAGTTGAAGAGTATGTGGAGCTGAGAAAAGGAGTGTGGGTTTTACAAACACTCGGCTTCGTGGCCTCTTCGATGTGGATTCTGAAAATACCAGTCTTTCCTTTCTTTCTACCAGTCAGCATCCAGGACTACCCAGGTAAAAAATTTCTTGGGGAATGCAAACCCTTGGTTTGATAACATCCATCACGGGACTGTGATATGAATTCAATAAAAGCATTTATGGAGAGCACCTAGAAATTGCCCAGCACACAGTAGACACTCAAAGCTAGCTCCCTCCTGTACTGTGATAACATAACTAGGAAAGTAAATCCAACAGGATACAGACCTACGTTAGGTCAGCTGGTGTCTAGGCTGACTGGATCACGGCTCCCACCACTGAACGGGGTAACCGAGAGTGGGCTCAGGTCAAGTGGACATAATCTCCACCAAGTGGGCATTGTAGTGCCTCATGTGTTCAGCAAGGGGGTCAGAAATTGGATCCTGAGATCTAGATCCATTCTGACCTCAATGACCCACCACAACAGTGGTATGAGGTAGCTATTACCATGATTCCCTGTTGACAGATGAGGACATTGGGCTTATAAAGAGTATGTAATTCTCCCAGTGCCACACATGCTTTCTTAGGAAACAGTGTCTGTTTTTAAACGAAGTCATCTCCTATGTCCCATCTGAAGACTTAGGCGGACCAGAGAGGAACAGGTACACCCACACCCATTAACTGCCCTGGACACCCTGAGCCAAAGCCCAATTTTTTCTCAGCTCTGCAGCTAGTTCGTTATCTCGTGTTTACGAAGCTCCTCTCACTGCTCAAGGCCTCAGTTTCTGCATTTGGAAATGGGATGAAATAGTCCTGCCCCTCCCCCCTCCCTCTCAGGAGTGGCCGTGCTGAGATCATGTCTGACTGTTGGCTTGGGCAGAGGGAAGCCCAGTCCTTCTCCTCACTTCAAGGGGACGTGCACGTTCAAAAGTCCAGACCAACGGCGTAGCGCCTGCCTGATCACATCACTCATGCCTGAGGCCTAGGACAAATGGGAACTTGGGGGTTTCGACAACGGTTCTCCAAAATGAGCAGCAAGTAAATAAAAGCTCAATTCCAATGATAAACCTTCCAAAGGAAAGGTGCCAGATCAACTGGCCAAGGCTCAACGAAACTCCAGTGAGGCCTGCGCGCCACCGTGTGAATCTCAGGACCTGAGTTCTTTACTCTGCCGTCATCCCTAACCTTACCCTTTCCTCCGATTTTAATCTGGTCCCAAGTCCAAGTTCTGAACCCAAACAAAGAAGGTGGGGCATCTTTACTGGATATAGTGTAAAGAAATCTCTTTATGGGGTTCCTCTAACATCTCACACCGACGGCTTATCAATTTCATATATTCTTCAACTCTCCCACCAAGTCCTCCTCTCCTTTCACCCACTCTCACTGTCCCTTGCCCTCCTCCTACCCTAGCATCTACACACACACACACACAAACACACATATGCACACACACATATATGTGCACATACATGCATACACACCTCTAGACATTCCAAGCTGTGGAAAGGAGTGAGCCATCCCTAGGCCATCTCAGCACCTCAGCCTGCAGAAGTGACACTCATGTGCCTGGAATGCTCCCTGGCCACCTCTTCACTGAGCCCATCCCTTCCTCCAGTCTACCTGCTCCTGAGAACCCACTTCCTCTCGAAGGTTTTCTTACATTAATCACGTAAGAGCGGTTCCCCTGCTCCACCCTGCCTCAATCTGTATCTTAAAGGTGCTCCCACAAGCTACTTTCCTACCTCAATTATTCACTCACTGCTTTTTCTAACCTCCAAAGTACTCTTAACCTTTATGTGTAACTGACGTTTATTCTCTACTGGCAAGTTATGTAACTTCCTGATGCCTTCCCATGGTCATGTGTGTGTCCATGCTTATCTGTCAACATCGCAGGGAGGGTGAGTTCTCTGTGCAGCACCAGATAGGCATAATAAGGAATTTGTGAAGATGAAAACAGCGATGATCACATTCGACAATTATTCATTGAGCTCCTCCTATTTGCTCATCAGTGTGCTAATTTTGTTGGGATTGGGGTTGGGGTATGAGAAAACCATGAAAAACTATAAAGCACAGGCCTTACAAGAAGAAAATAATATCAGTTCCTCACTTAGCACCATAATTCAGAGTTTAAAAGCTTTCTCAAACATTGGCATTTGATCCCTGTCCCTTTAACATAGCCTGCTGTGATATCATTGTTCCCACTTTACAGTTCAGAGATGTTCATGCCTTGCCAAAGGTCACACAGCACAGAGTACCAGAACAGGGAATCCTGACCCCGGATCCAGGGTTCAGGGAAGCAGAGGAAACAATAAACCCCCAAACACAAACCTCTAAGGGCAATAGACAAAATTGTAGGTGATGAGTACCAAAAGGACATGTACAGATGACACACATTGAAGGTATCTGAAGAATTAACATGAGGGAAAGTTGGCCACAGTGGAGGGTCTGGGGGCGGACAAGATAAACACTGCCTAGAAGCGGCCTCTAGGGACAGCACTGAGTTGCTTCCCATCAGGCCACATGTCCTCCGCTCTGGGACAGAATCACGCTGCCCACGTCGGACACAGAGAACAGCATTAGCATTCTCCAATAAATCATTTTCTGGGCACAAGTATTAGGAAATAGTCTGACTTTAAATGACATCTACATCCTGAAGGAAACTAAAATTGGCAGCTTCTATTGCCATGACCCATTAGTTCTTCCAACTGGACTCCCCAGGACGGGACGCTTGGCTTCCCTTGCTGATCCAGCCCACGTCCCACCGCTTGGCACTCCCCACAGCCCGGCCGCTCCACACTCACAGAACTTCCATATCGGAACTGAGCCTGCAAGTCCATTTACATTAAGATACACGTGTGTGCACACATGACTATGTGTGTATGTGCACCCACGGCCATTCCACCGATCCTCATTCTCCAGGGGTCTAAGATGTTATTTAGGCTAATGTATCTTTCGTTTGCATGAGCCTAAGACTGACCAATGTTTCCTCTGGTCGTGGGGATCTCTGGACAGAGCCATGGACACAGGGACCCAGGGAAGCCAAGCAGCCTGGCATCGGGGGTAGGCACAGTACCTGGAGGTTGGTTCTGGACCTGCAGCAGCCCTGGGGCGCTCAACAGCAGAGTCTGTACATCTCCCATCTAACTTTCCACCATTAACATGGCTTCACTTCCTTCTGTGCCTTCCTCTCACCTCTCGCTGAGCAGCTCTCTGATTCCCGAAGCTGAGCTTTTCCCCACCTCACGGCTCCTGCTGTCAGAGCACCTGCTTCTCTCGCATGCAGGCTCGCATTCGGCCAGCCTGGCCGCCCTCCCCTCGCATGTTGTGAATCTGCAGCTTCAGCTCCCGTGGCTATTTCATTCTCTCAGTGTTTTCTGGTTCAGAACAGTTAGAGGGGCATCTCACTTGGTCTGGCTCACCATTTCAAACAACCAAGTCACTGGCAGGCCCATGGGTTAGTCACACTTAGGGGAGATGCCCTGTCCGATCAGGAGCCAGGCTGGCGCACAACTGAAAGCTTTGAGTCGCTCACACTCGCCTCGCCTTTCCCCCAAACAGGTGACCGGAAGCCAGGCCCTTTGTACCTCACACCCGGGACTCCCAGCCTCTCAGTCAAATCCCTGCTTCCCACACTGAGCCAGGATTTAAACCCTGGTTTTGCCAACAATGTTTTTCTTTATAAATCTTTATTCTCTGGTGCTTCTGTTTGTCTATTTCCATTGTTTAGTTGACTCATCAACCGACTGCAAAATCCTCAAGGCCAGGGAGGACCTCACCTTTCCTGTGAATGACGAAACACTGAGTATAACATGCCACTCGTGCCAGAGGCATGAATGAACCATCACATTAATTAATTTACGGAGAAAAAAAGACTGACCTGCTGAGCATCACTGTCTAAAGCAGTTAGCCTGCAGATCCCTGGACAAAGGGCCATGTTCCTCTGCGCAGTTCTGGCTTCAGGGCCCACAGCTCTGCTTCCCCAGGGCCTTCAGGCTGCAGGCGACTAACCCTCAGCTACCCCAGACACCCAGGCCCGGAGGGTCTGAGGAAAAGTCTTCCCTGTCTTTTAGATTATGCTGCTTAGAGCCCACATGGAAAATGAGCCATTTATCTGATTACTGGAACTCAAGCCAAGCCCAGAAAAAAGGGGGTCAGGAGCACATTAAACAAAAGAATGTCTCGGAAGGGGCTGGAGGGTGGCAAAGAGAAGGCAATCCTAAGAAGTTCTTCAGTTCAATCCACAGCGGGGCCTGTGTTCTAGGCCTGGGCCTGTTGCTACCCTAGCTGTGTGTCCCTAGGCAGTCTAAGCAACTGTGACCTTCACCTCGTTAGTCCTTCCTTCCCCCCAGGGTTACTGTGAAAGTCAAATGTAATCATAAATATAAGACGGTGTCATTAGCATCATCACCACCACGAGGCACATAACTGTGCCCAGTGTGGCTCGGAGTCCCTCGGGGTTCTGCCATCCAGGACAGACACACTCACCCAGACATACATGCCGGAAACACGGACAGTGGGGAGAAATCAAAACAAGATGCAAACACTCCTGTGTGTATATAATCGCGTATCAAATGAAGCTAAGTGGTTGTTTATTCTTAAATGCGGGATTGTTTACAGTGTGGAGCCCACACCCTAAGCACATGATTGACTTGAAATGAAGAGAAGAGAATAATAGTGAACTGCCATCCCAGTTCCACGTTGTTTCATTTCTTCCTCACAGCAGCCTTGATATTACTACCTCCTTTTCTGCAGAGAAGGAAACCAAGTATGTATGTGAGCTGGGACTTGAACTCCAAAGCTGATACTCGTTCACTCCAAACGGCTTCCCCCTTGAACCTCGGGTTAGGAAGCTTAGAGATGACCCAGGCCAATCACCCTTCAGAGCAGTCATGAAAACCACAGCTGGTTTCTCTGATGGTGGCAGCTCGCTGGGTCCCGGACCTGGGACCATCAGAAAGGTGGCTGACCACTCGTGCTGTGGAGGGCCAATATTCGCTCCTAGAGAATCTTCCTTGACAGCTTCACAGAAAGGGACACACATCAGTGCCCAGAGAAACCTTAACAACCTAACTGATTTTCACAATTGTCATTCAAATGCCAGGCAGCATGTTCTGTTTTATGAATGTAAAGAACAGAACATCAGTGACATCAAGGCTTAAACAAAAAGTACATGGGAAAGGACTAGTGAGCCAGCACTGCAGGACCCAATAGTCTCATGAAAAGCCAAAGGAAGGCTGTTGACTTGTGGATCAGTTTCCATGTCAGGGCCTTGGCAGGAGGGAGCCACCCACACTCATGGACTAGACTTCTGGACCTTCAAAGATCCTAGAGCCCAAGCCCCTGCTCTTCTCCCCATGAGATCAGGGGTCCTGGGGTCAGAATGGGCACTTCGTGGTGAGGAAGGCATAAAGTGCGGGTCCAAGAGGATGGTGGAAAGGCCAGACAGAGAAGTTGGTAAGGCGCAGCGGGTAGCACTTCATGCCAGGCCGAAGGACTCTCGATCCAGATGTGGCCCTGTGTCTGTACGTTCCTGCTGTTTCTAATCAGCAAATCCATTCTTATGGAGCTGGCTTATGTTTGCTCGGTGGACCAGCACCTCATGCTTTTCAAACATGTGTAAAATAGGGAGGAGATATGGGGATATATGTATATGGGGATATATGTATATATATAGCTGTACACATCACTTTGTTATAAAGCAGAAACTAACACACCGTTGTAAAGCAATTTTACTCCAATAAAGATGTTAAAAAAAAAAAAACATGTGGAAAATAATGAAAATGGCTTTACTAACTGCAGTGACTTTGCATCACAGCTTCCCCTGAGAAGACAGGAAACAAGTGGGGGCCCATTCAGGACCAAGCTGCAGGACAGTCATCCCCTCCAAGAACCTGGCAGGCCCGCTCAGGCCCCCAGCCTGCTCCTCTCCAGTGACCCAGGGAGAGGAACTTTCCATCAAAGCAAGGCCTGACTCAACCTCTCCCAAGCAAACCAGACACCAGCCACCGAACTGCCAGCATATTGAGAGGCTTCCAGGAAAGGCCCATAAAACCTTTACTGTAAATTCAATAAACTGGATTTCCAACATGGTGGGCTGAGGAAGCCTGGAGCCACACTGCCGCCTTCCACCCCCTCTGCCATCTGCACACACACAGAAGTAAGCGTTCCAGCCCAGACAGAAATGCAGCCCCACCCTCAGCCCCGTGCCGGTCCTCCCATTCCCAGGGAGCTTCTACATGCTCTCCCCACACCACCAGCACCACTGGACCAGCTCAGGCCAGGATGCAGAGGAGCCTTGTCCACAGAACCTCCAGACGAACGATGCTTAGCCAACCACAGGGTGTGAAAAACAAGCCCTCCAAGGCCCTTGAGCACCTTCGGGAACTCAGCTCCTTGACACTTGTCGGAGCCCATCACCTGCCTTTCTGTGCCCCATACCATTAGTCCCATCAAGGACACCCAGCTACTAAGACCACAAAAAGGAAATATACACACACCACAACATTCAGTCTAGATCCAGAAGACATTTGACTCAGGGTGATGGAGTCACAGCATTTCTCCCTTTCTTGGTCAAAAACCTCAGCCCCTCACCCCGATCCTTGGCTGAAGGCCTCACACTCCGCCCCCAGCACTGACACACATGAATTTCTCCCACACCTTTCACTTTCTTACCCAAGCCCCAGCCTCACTCTGGAGTCCCAGGGCTGAGTCATTCAGGGCATCAAACATGCATCTGTGTGCAAACTGGCCTGTGCTCTGTGTCAAGATACAGAGGCAAAAGCAGGCCTTGAGCTTTCAGTCTGCACTTGGCCCGCTGCTCCAGGGCAAGGTGGGTATCAGGGAAGGTCACGGCAGAGTCTGTGCTGGGAAACGTGGCTGAGTGGACCAGGACGAAGACCTTTGGCAGGGCCTAGGAAGTCTGTGTTTCATCAGAAAATACAGCAAGCACCTCAAAACTCTGGAATGGGAAAGGACTTAGAGGTTACCCAGCTCCACACTTGGCATTGTGCAGGTGAGGAAACTGAGGCACAGGGAGGTGAAGTGCCTTGCCCAAGTTCACACATTCATTCGCTCACACAATCAGTAAGCCAACTACGGGTCAGGTGCAATGCCACAGAAGGCTGGCCTCCTGACTACAGAGCACTCACTCCCCAGCACTTCCTGCTTCTGAAATAACAACGGCAGGGGCCCACAGAGCGTCTAGGGCACAAGGTTGTAAGGCATGTCATGGTCTAGCATGAGGACACTGGATTCACAGAAGACTGAGGTCTATGTGGCCCTAGGAAGATGGCCTCCCTTAACTTTATCTCTTCTTTGATGCAATACATCCAGTAATATCCATATCTATTCCCCACTTCCTCATTTGCTGCAGTGTCAAACGAGATCATATGTAAAACTGTGAATCCCCATAAAAGGGAGGAAGTGAGGAAGAGATAACAAGAGAGTTAGGTTAGCACTGGGAGGCTTGGGCAACCCCAGCGTCCATGAGGAAACTGATGCGAGTTCCAGGTCCCCACTGAGCACCTGGGTGATTCTCCACAGACAGGTATCCTGCCTGGCCCACCCGCTGAACCACTGCTGTCTGAGGCAGTTTCTCAGGAAGCCGAGACTTGCCAGCATGATCCACACCCGACTCCTTCCTAGAGCAGGCCGAAAGTGAAAGGCATACTGTGCATTTCTCCTCCGGGTGATACGGTTTCACATTCCTTCCTGCCTCTTCGCATGAGGACCTCGGAATCTTCTCTGCAAGGCTGTCTAGAACACTTCCCGCCCCGGCTCAGACACACGGGCTGTGGATATTTTCCACATTTTTTTTAAACTGTTTTTTTGGGAAACTATTTTCCTCCAGCCCTGGACCAAGGACAAACCAATCAGAGCTTGCAGTTGTGAGTCCAGAGTGCAGCCAGACATTTGCGGGGCACCAGCACTGCCTGTACTTTTCCATGAATGGAGGGAGGGGGCCGCAGCAGGGTGGGCTTCCCTGGGAACGCTGCCTGGTGGCCTGGCATCCTGGAGATTTTCCCAGTTGGCTTTGGGGAAGTTACTCCAACCTGATCCAGTCCAGCTGTGGCGGACGCCCTGATGGGTGTGAGCATTCATACTTTCGTCCCTGATTTTTTGTTTATTTATTTATTTCTGGCTGCACTGGGTCTTTGTTGCTGCGTGCGGGCTTTCTCTAGTTGCGGCGAGCGGGGACTACTCCTCGTTACGGTGCACGGGCTTCTTATTGCAGTGCCTTCTCTTTGTTGCGGAGCACGGGCTCTAGGCACGCAGGCTTCAGTAGTTGTGGCATGCGGGTTCAGTAGTTGTGGCTCACGCGCTCAGTAGTTGTGGCTCGCACAGCCCTGATTTTTAAACAGGAGGTGGTCCTGGTTCCCCCAAACCAGCTTCCTCTCCCTGCTGGATCTTCATGGTAGTTCTTCAGCCTGGATGATTATCTGCACATCTTAAATACCCCAGGCTTTAGGGCTGGCTGGCCCCACCAGTAACCTGTGCTCATACCTCAGGCCAGCCCCAACCTAGCATGAGGTGGAGAGTGAACTTCTGCCGCCAACAAGACAGACTGATGATAGAGGGTTTGGAGGGGACATAGGCTGTATGAAGAAGTGGTTAAACACATGGAATTCGGGGTCTGACATACTCAAGTTCAACTGGCTCTGCCACTTTCTAGATGTTGTTACTTCTTTGGGTTTCAGTTTCCTCACCAGTGAAAGAGCTAATACGACTTGCCTCAGAGAACAGGAGGAGATAGGATAAATAAATTTAAGCAATATATATAAAAAGTACTTATCGCTGGGCCTGATACAGAATTGGTGGTGTACTGCAATTGTGAACAAGAGGGGCAGGCTGAAGCATACGACACACCCACCCTCTCACTCCAGAATTATGATCTAGTGAAAGCAGAGGGGAAGATGAGGATGAGGGAGGCACACAGAACAGCACAGAAGGACAATCTCTCCACTTTAGGAGCTGCACAGGAGAGCTGGGGTTTTATGGCCAAGGCCTGTGGGGAAGAAGAGGTGTAGTCTCTAGTCTGGCTCTTAGAGAACTCAAAGAAACTGGAGTTTTCAGTGAGCTCACATGTGGTTCAAAAGCAGCCTTCCAATTTGACAACCTAAACCCATGCCCCAGACACGATCCATCTTGCTGCTGGGCTAATCCCCCTGGAACACAATGGGCTTCTTTCTTTCCATCCCCTTACCCCACTCCTCAGGTTCTCCTACCACTCCCGCCAATGCCCATTTCTTCCTGCAAAACCTTGGAACAAAACTATCACTTCACACACTATTTTTCTTAAGTGCTGGCTGGCAGAACAACATGTGTAGGGTAATCATTCCAGTTATGCTAAAATATAAATATTTATCAATGATTAGAAAACTATATGCCAAGGTTACTATATTCCAAGGTTAAGAGTGATTACCTATTGTCTACAAGGGGTGGAATTAGAGGTGATTTTTATTTTCGACTTCATGCTTTTCTGTATTTTCCAAATGAATAATTTTAGGTTTTATAATCATAAAATATGGGACTTCCCCGGTGGCGCAGTGGTTAAGAATCTGTCTGCCAATGCAGGGGACACGGGTTGGAGCCCTGGACCAGGAAGATCCCACATGCTGTGTAGCAACTAGGCCCATGCACCACAACTACTGAGCCTGCACTCTACAGCCCGCGAGCCACAACTACTGAGCCTGCGTGCTGCAACTACTGAAGTCCATGTGCCTAGAGCCTGTGCTCCACAACAAGAGAAGCCACTACAATGAGAAGCCCACGCACTGGAACAGAGTAGCCCCCACTCACTGCAACTAGAGAAAGCCCACGCAGCAACAAAGACCCAACGCAGCCAAAACTAAAAATAATACATTTATTTTTTAAAACTCATAAAATATAATTTTTTAAGAAAACAAAGTTCATCACTTGCTTTTTTACATGTACATTAAATCATGCACTCTCCTGCTTAAATTTTTTTGATAGTTTCTCATGCACACAGAATAAAATTCAAACTCCTTTCCCATAGCCTACAAGGCTAGACATGACCCAGACCCTCCACATGCCTCCAGCCCCATCTCCTACCTGTTCTTATCCTCACCCACCAGCTCCAGCCTTGATGGCCTCCTCCTCGGTGAGAATCGCAGCTTCACCACTTACTAGCTGTGTAATCTTAGGCAGCTTACTTAACCTCTCTAATGCCCTAGTTTCCAATTCTGAAAGAAAAAAAAAAAGACAATAATAGTATCGGTATCTAATAGTATCTGTACTTTATTTTGTGTTATTGTCAAATAATGTTCCATTGTATGCATATATCTCATTTTATTTATCCATTCATCAGTTCATGGACATTTGGGTTGTTCCCATTTGGGGATCATTTATATTTAATGTAGCTACTAATAAGGTAGAATTTACACTTACCATTTTGCTATTTGTTTTCTATATGTCTTATGGGTTTTGTTCCTCTATTACTGCATCACTGCCTTCTTTTATGTCAAATAGATATCTTCTAGTGTACCATTTTAATTCCCTTGTTGCTTCCTTTCATTTTTTTAGTTATTTTCTTAGTGGTTGCCTTAGTGGTGGAATATTATAATTAACATCTTAACTAAAACATTCTCATTTAGATTAATACCAACTTAATTTCAATAGTATAAAACTTTGCTCTAATATGGTTTTATTCACTCCCTGCCTCCTTTGTGCTATTACTGTCATATAAATTGTATCTTTATACATTGTAAACCCATCAACACAATTTTATAATTATTGATTTATGCATTTTCTTTTAAATCAGATAAGAACAGAGTTACAAACAAAAATATATTTATACTGCCTTTTATATTTACTTATGTAGTTACCTTTACGATGTTATTTCTTTATGTGGATTCAAGTTACTGTTGAGTGTCCTTTCATTTCAGCCTGAAGGACTCCCTTTAGTATTTTTTGTAGGGAAGTTCTAGTAATTTTTTTATTAATTTTTTGTTTCTCTTGGAATGCCATAATTTCTCCCTTTTTGAAGGAGGGTCTTGCTCAATATAAAATTCTTGGTTAACACTATGACTCTTCCAGTACTTTGATATGTCTGTCGTTTCACTGCCTTCTGGCCTCCACAGTTTCTGACATGATGCCAGCTGTTAATCTTATTGAGGAATACTTGTATATGATAAGTTGTTTCCCTCTTATTTTAATATTATCTCTTTGTCTTTGACTTTCCACAGTTTGACTATGACGTGTGTAGATACCTTTGAATTTATCCTACTTGGAGCTTGTTGAGTTTCTTGGATGGAGCCCTCTATGTACATCTCTTTCCTCAGATATTTCTTTCAAGTTTTGGGTCAGTCTCTTGCCCTAAGTGGTATCACTGCCTCAAGTAGCATGATGTTAAACAACTGCAGCTGATTGTTTTTAACAAATACTCAAGGGACAGAGCTTTCCTCACTAAGTCTACTCTGAGTCAGGCAAATCAAGATAAGTGCTATGAGTGGGACTTTTCCAAGAAGCTGCCAGACTGGTCAAGGGATGACAATTCTCTATTCATTCTTGGAGATGGGGCTTCTGGGGGCACTACAAACCCATTCTGCCTCCTTCAGTGATTGCTAGGCTACTGGTTTTCACAGGTTCCATAGTTCCAAGGTTGTTGGTTTTCAAGTCTACCACAGAGCTGAGGAGAGTGGATGGGAAAAGAGCAAGTTAAAATATCACAAAGCTTGCTGTTTTTGCTAAGATGGCCTCTTAAAATAAACAATCATCTAATTGTTACAAGTCTTCTGTTAATTTCCAGAATTCTGAAAAACCGATTCTGGCATTTCTTTTCCAGTGTTCTAGCTGCTTTTATAGAGAAACTGATTTTCAGAGGTCCTTATTCCACCATTCCAAAATGCCTCCTCCCTTATAATGATTTGAAGGGCATGTCTTGCAGATTCTCTCTGTTAAGAAACAGAGCTTCGTGATATCTCAAAGGCATTGTTTCAAAGCAGCCTCCTTGGGAGCCCAATATAGAGAAGACCTTATCTCAAACATCACTGTGGACATGGCTTTTGATTAATGGAGTGGATTACAAACTGATACATAAAAGGTCACAAAGTTTTCAAAGGATTATACCAGTTTCAATTGAGAGAGACAGACAATACAAAATGAAGAGGGCTTTGAACCCCCAAACTTCTCTAAGCAGAAGGTAGGCTCAGAAAATCACTCGGCTGTAAACATGAGCTGTTTTACATGTAAAAAGAAGAATGACCCAGAAGGTAAGATCAAAATCCCAAGATCTCAGAGGGGAGAGCCAAGAGTTACGTACAATAATTCCCAGAGAGCAAAATTGAGCCCTAATTATGAAACGAACTTGCAATATGCACTCAAATAGATTTCAGAATTACTAGGGACCAGTGACTGCTATATGCCTCCTATTTTCCTCTTTATGAACCAAAGGGTCTAGAACATACGCCTAACCTACCATTCTATGTTGCCTATGTAGGGAGCGGAAAACATCTCTTTAGTCCACAGTTCTTCAGATTGAGAAGAATATACTCAAGTTGATCCTTAAGGACCTCATCAGAGTAGCCTCATTCACATTTGAACCTGATTTAAATGATGAGATCATGGACTTATCCTATCCATGATGGGATAAGCCTTGGAAGTCTCGGGGAGGGGATCAGTGTATTTTGTGTATGAGAGTGATTTGAATTGTTGTGGCCAGAGGGTAGACTGTGGCAAGTTGTATTTTTCAAAGATAGTCACAACAGTGTCTCCCATCCCACATGCTTTTCTTACAATGCTGTCCTGATATTCTTCCCAGTGAGTGGTGGTGTCACGTCCCTTCCCCTTGAACCTAGGTGGACCTTTGTGTCTGCCTCTATCAATACCGTGAGACAGAAGTAACACTGTCATTTTAAAGGTTAAATCATAAAAAGTTCATGCACTGCTGCCTTGCTCTTCAGGGGCACACACTCTAGGAACCCAGCCACCAGGCTATGAGAAAGTCCAAACTATCCCACACGGAAAGGCCATGTGTAGGTTTTCTGTCCAACAGCCCAGTTCAGACCCTAGCCAACAGCCAGTATCAACCACAAACTACGTGACTCCTGACATCTCCAGATAATTCTAGATCCCAGCTGTTGAATCACCGCAATCTTCAAGTCTTTCCATCTGAGTCCCCAGATGTTGTGGGGGAGAGACAAGCCATTCCTTCTATGACCTATCCAAATTTCTGACCAACAGAAACCATGAGAGATAACAAAATGATTCTCATTGTTTTAAGCCACTAAACAATGATTTGTTTTACAGCAGTATATAACTGGAACTTATACCTTGACAGTGTGGTTTAAAACCCCATGTGTGGACATTTGAGTTATTTCATTTTTTTTGGAATTGTAAGCATTGCTGCTATGAACATTTTTTGTACATTCCCCCAGCACACATCTAAAAGAGTGTCTTTTGGGTATATACTTAGGAGTAGAATTGCTGTTTAAATTTACAAGATAACGCCAAACCATTTTTTCAAAGAGGTTGTACTAAGTTACATTCCACTGACAAGGTATAAGAAATCCTGTTATCTCTCACCTCAGGGCTCTTACACTGGCTAACCCCTCTGCCAGAAATGCTCTTCCCCCAGGCACTGCACAATTCACTCCCTCACTCCCTTCAAATCTTTCTCAAATGTCACTTTCTCAATGAGGTATACCCTGACTTACTCCATTTAAATTTAAATTAACCTCACCAGCCCCACCATCATGCTCAATTATCCTCACCTGTTTCTACATCTCCCTTTCTAGCACACTATATAACTAGCTAATTATTATATTTATTGCTTATTGCCCATCTCCTCCCAGAAGAATGTAAGCCACCACAAGAACTGGCATTTTTGTCTTTTTGTTCACTGCTATGTCCTGAGCACCTAAAAGAGTAACTAGGGCAAAGTAGGGTTGGATTAATTTTTATTGAATAAATGAATGAATGTCTACATCTTTTCCAATGCCCTGTATTAACAGACTTTGTAATTTTTGCCAGTCAGTCAGATAAATGTTAACTCATTGTTGTCTTAATTTATTTTTCCTTGATAACTAATGAGACTCAATACCTCTCCACATGTTTCTTAGCCATATAAATTTCCTTTTCTGTAAAACCCCTGTTCATGTCATCTACCCCTTTCCTATTGAGTTGTTCATTCTCCTTTTATTGAATTGCAAGAATTCTGCATGTATAATCTTGATACTGATCCTTTGCAAGTTACATGTATTGCAAATATCTTCTCCCAGTGTACAACTTGTCTTTAAGATGTTTCATAAACATAAATTCTTTATTTTAATATAATCAACGTTACGGTAAATTCTTTTTATGTCTTGTTTAAGAATAAACTATTCTCATGCCAGAACATCAATGCTGGGGGGAGGGGGAGCAGTCCTTTCTAAAACTTGCTTTTTAAATAAAAAATTACGTTATTGACCACAAAGAGTCCTTGCATGAAATTTAAGGTATTAAAAAGGACCTCCAAGGACTTCCCTGGTGGCGCAGTGGTTAAGAATCTACCTGCCAATGCAGGGGACACGGGTTCGAGCCCTGGTCTGGGAAGATCCCACAGCCGCGGAGCAACTGGGCCTGTGCGCCACAACTGCTGAGCCTGTGCCACAGCTGCTGAAGCCTGTGTGCCTAGAGCCCGTGCTCCACAACAAGACAAGCCACCGCAATGAGAAGCTCGTGCACCGCAACGAAGAGTGGCCCCCACTCGCCGCAATTAGAGAAAAGCCCGCACGCAGCAATGAAGACCCAATGCAGCCAAAAATTAATTAATTAATTTTTTTTAAAAAAAGGACCTCCAGGCCCCTTCAGGGAAACAAGCCCACCTACCCCTAGACCCAGGCCCCTCTCTTTCACTCAGCCTCTTCACCTTCTCCCCTCTGGCAACATAATGGGAGACAACACCATCAGTCACCCCTAAGAGCTGCCAGGTGGGCAAGAGGTTGTGGGGAAGTGGAAAAGAGCCCAAGGGAAGGGATTGCAGTTTAGAAATACCAACTGGCAGGAGTAGCCCTCCACCACCAGAGGACTGGGCAAGTCCCAACAGAGGACTCTAAGGGGCACTTAGAGATGTGAAATGTAGCAAAAGACAATGATAATGATGGGAGGTGGGGGTAATGAACTAAGGAGAGCTCCAGCTAAAGCAGAAACAGCTGCACTTTTTAAAAAAAGAGACACCCTTTCAGATGGGCCCCACTGAGGCAGGGGACAGTAGGGGTAACCTCTGTGCCTCTAAGAGAACCTGCGTTGGTTGATCTGCACATCAGCACAGGTTACTGGAAATGAGTGGACATCAAAGGGCAGAGAGGAAGAAGGGAAGGGGGCTGCTTGAGCCCAAGGCTCTCTGTCCCTAATGTTCACACCTTGACTTTGTCATTCACTGATGATAGGCTTCCAGAGGCCTCCTCAGCTTCACAACACAAAGATAAAACTCATTTTTCCTGAATGGAGGAGAAAAGGGGAAACTTCAAAATATAAACACCAGAAGGTGCCCCTGTCCACCTTCCTAAGATTAGCTCAGCTATCAGTGTATGTAACCCGCAGGGATTCTCAGAGTCCCAAGCCCACGACCGGATGAGTCACTAGATCTTATTTCAGGTGTTCAGACTTTGCCTCCAGTGAATATGTGGCTTTGACACTTTCTATCATCTCTGCTGAGAAGAGAAGCAACAACCAGTCGCTGCTGCCAGAGTCTGGGGCATGGGTAAATCTCCTGCCCCGAGCCATCCTCCTCTGCACCCTCCTTCGCCAGCTCCCCAGAGAGACAGCCAGTGCTAAGCACTGGACTGAGAGCCAAAAGCGCCAAATTCCGCTCAAATGGTTTCTTCTCACGCACATAACAAAGGAGTTGTTCCCCTCGTTCTGAGATGAAGCACAAGCCAGGAAACTGAAAGGCCATTGGGTAGAGGAGGGAGTCCAGGTCTGCCCTTTATCCTAAACCACATACCACAGAAAAGTATCAAATGAACCTCTGTGCCTTGCAAAATGGCACAAGGCACCCGGAGGAAGCCCACTGGGCGGAAGCTCAGCTCACATCCCCCAGCCCGGCAGACATCACCAGACCTGTGACCGTGGGAATTCCCCCTCCAGGTTTCCCTGCTGCTCACAAGCCAGTCCTTCTTTCAGGAAATGTAGTCCCCGTGCAGGTAGGCAGCACCAGGACACGGGTGGTTTTAGCCCTGACCGGTAACTCTTCAGGAAAGGGAGCCCCTCGCCCAAATTGTTCACACTGGGCCCAGCCTTCGGGCCGTAGCTCGAGACCCTGCACGCAGACAGGTTTACCCAGAGCATCTGAAGCGGTAGTGGGAGGAGGAGAGCGCCAGTCCTGCCTCCAAGGAGCTCCCAGCCTAAGGAAGAAATCATCGTGATGATGCTCCTAATCTGGAGTGGTGCAGTCCCTGCTGTCAGATAAAGAGCCTCCTCCAGAAAGTTCCTTAGCGCAGGGAGGCCCCTGACAAGGAAGACCAGAATAGAGTTACTGCATCTACTTAATAAAAACATAAGCTATCTAGTGAAACTTCAATTTCTGATAAACAAGTAAACTTTTTTTTTTTTTTTTTTGCGGTATGCGGGCCTCTCACTGTTGCGGCCTCTCCCGTTGCGGAGCACAGGCTCCGGACCCGCAGGCTCAGCGGCCATGGCTCACGGGCCCAGCTGCTCCGCGGCATGTGGGATCTTCCCGGACCAGGGCACGAACCCGTGTCCCCTGCATCGGCAGGCGGACTCTCAACCACTGCGCCACCAGGGAAGCCCGAGTAAACTTTTGTTAGTGTATTTCCTGTGCAATATGTGGGACATACTTAAACTTTAAAAAAAAGGATTCCTTCTCTGTCTGAAATTTAAATTTAACTAGATATCTTGTATCTGGCAACTCTAGAACTCAACAAAATCACAAGGCCCAAACCTAAGTCCATATATGCGGCAATGTGTGAGCAGGCAGAAATTTAAAAGTCATAGCGTCAAAATGCTGAGAAGGCAGAAAATAAAGAGTGGCTCAGAGTCAGCAGGGGGCTGCCCGGCAGTGCCCAGGTTATCTGGAATACCTCAGATTCTGACCGCCCCTGCCGGCTGTGTCCCTGTCCCTGGGTCGTGGGCCCGGTGAGATCCAGAAAAGCAAGTCCCGCGACTTCGCAGCCAGCTGCATCCACTCGTCCGCTCGACCAGAGCTGACGCAAAGCACCCTGGGAGCGGGCGGGTCAGGGGCGGGGCCTCGGGGGAGGTGGTGCCAAGATCTAGGGAACGGAGATGGGTGCCGAAGGGACGGTGTGCGCTTTCAAAATGAAGAGTGATGCGAAGTCTTCTTTGTTGCCAGGAGAGACACCTCCGTGAGACCCACGCTGTGAGGGGTACTGGTACACGGGAACTTGAGAGCGGAGAAACTGAAAAACAGGAAACGGCGTGAACCAGAGCTGAAGCCACAGACTCTGAAGGCCTGATCTCCTTCGCAACTTCTCTAGTTGCGAAGTCAACTCAGACGTCAGGGAAGTTGGAGGTTTCATCTTCTAAGAGGGGACCAAGGTGCAACCTTCAGAAAGGCAGTTTTTTTTTTTTTTAACATCTTTATTGGAGTATAATTGCTTTACAATGGTGTGTTAGTTTCTGCTTTACAACAAAATGAATCAGTTATATATATACATATGTTCCCATATCTCTTCCCTCTTGCGTCTCCCTCGAGAAAGGCAGTTTTTCAGAGACAGTTTTAGCAACCTCAGCTCCCACAGGCCTGAGGCTTGAGAATTGCCAAGGCTACCCAGCTAACAGACTGGAGGCTGAAGTCAGGGGAACTGCCTGGCACTCACCTTGCCGCAGCTCAGGCCTTCCTGTTCCTGGTTTTGGGCACCAGCCTCCAGGTCCTTGGTGTCCTACTGCGAGGAGGGCTGAGAACATGTGAACGTCCCGGAACATCCAGAGTCAGAGCAGCTCTCACCACCACTGAGAGTGACAGCTGGGGCTGCGTGCTTTGAGGAGCTTTGAGAAGAACCTAAGGCAGCCTTAGCAAACACCACTGCTATTATTACTGTTTACCAGGCACTAATTGTATACCAGACAACGTTAAGAACTTTATCCAGTGCCTTCCTTAATACACAACCAACCTGGGAAGTGGTCACCGTTGACTCTGTTTTACAGACGAGGAAGTGACAGCCACAGGCATCTACCAGTCTAGACAGTCAGCACTCAAGGGAGACCAGTGAGACAAAATCTCAGACTTTGGAAATGATCATCGAGGTTAAACCCCTGATTCTTGGGAGAATGGTTATCAGGACAGAAGATGCTAAGGGCAGGCTCCAAGTCCTTGCAGAGCTGCTCTCTGACAGCAGGGGGCGCCAATGTCTCCGGAAAACTACCTGTCGCAGAAAATCTAGACAGGATTGGTGCAGAGGAATACAGATGCCAAAGGGAAGAAGTGCAAAGGATCCTTTGGGCCCCACGGGCCCCAGAAAAGAAACTCAAAACAAAACTGGCCTGTGATGCAGGCAAATCAGTCCCAGATTTAGCTCCCGGCTTATTGAGCCCTCTTATCAGCTTCTCCAGAGCTCAGCCAACGTCCCATGGGGAAAACCAGCCTGGCCTTTGTGGTTTCTCATCTGTCATAGCAGCCCCTCAAGATGGCCACAACCTCTGTGGTTTTTCTTTCCCTCTGTGGAGTCTGCTCTGCTCAGGTCAAGTCCACACCCATGCTCAGAATAGGCAAATGCCCCCAGGGAAGAAAATGAGTGTGGATCAGCTGGCCTAGGAAAGGCTCCTTCTCTAGTTTAGTTCGCCTCCTGCTCATTGCTTCCACTGGTCTCCATTGTTTCAGTACATGACTCTGACAACTTAGCCAGTTTTCTTCTTGTTACTGTGTTATTGCAGTGGTAGTGGTGGTGGTCTGTTGCAACTCTCTCTGTCCTACCCAGGAGCGGAAGTCCAGGTTCGCTCTCTAAGCTTCTGCTTCCTCACCTGTGAAATGATGATGATAGTGTAAACATAAAGGGAAAGGAAGGATGTCTATCAGCCAGCACAGTGCCCAGAGCATGGGGGCACTTAGCAAAGTGGGGCCTGTTTTTGGCCACCTGAGGGATCTGCAGGGGAGGCCCTGTGGGTCCTGGTGAAGAGCACTGGCCGTGGAGTCAGTAGGCTCAGATTTGAACCCCAGATCCCCCAACTTGTAAGTTGTGTGACCTTGAATAAATTGCTTAACCTGTCTCAGCCTGAGTTTTCTCCCCAGTCAAATGATGAAAACTAATGTCTGCCTCATAGCCTTGTGAGGATGAAATGGGGTCCTATATATGAAGCCTTTTACTCCATGCCTGGCTATTGGTAGGTACTCAGTGGTAACTAGTAGCACATCTTATTTCACTTACTAGATGAAATAAGGGCAGAGAGATTAAGGCATTGTAGTATTTGGAGTGTGCCAAATGGAGGTGATAATGTTTCTTACACTTTATATCCATTGAGCAGTTTTCCCAAGTACTTTGACATTCATCATCTCTTCCTCACCACCACCAGGTAGTCAGCCCTTCCTATCTGTGGGTTCAACCAAACACAAATCAGAAACATTCAGGGGAAAAAATTCTAGAAAGTTCCAAAAGGCAAAATTTGAATTTGCCCCATGGGCAACTATTTACATTGTATTAGTATCATAAGTAGAGATGATATAAAATATAAGGGAGGATGTAGGAGGTTGTATCCAAATACTATGCCATTCTACATAAGGGACTTGAGTATCTTGTATTTTGGTAGATGTGGGAAGTGGGGAGGGGATGGAACCATTCTCCCGTGGACACCAAGAGATGACTGACTGTATGATATAGTAGAACAGGTATTATCCCCATTTTAAAGATGAGGAAACTAAGGTTCAGTGTGATTAAATGAACTAGCTAATGTCCACCCAACTACTTGGGCAGAACCAGAAAAAGAATTAGTCTTTATACCCCTAGTTCCTGCCTTCATGGGTATAATAATCCTCCCATGAAATGAGCCTCCAAAGGAGAATACAATCCGGTGGTATAAGGTGGACATTAGGCAGGGGTATGAGAGAATATTGGAGAAAGGTGAGCTGTGGGAAAGCTTGTTAGCAGAAACTATGTTTATGTGTTTGATTGAACCACTGCATCCACCATTGCCCAGTGCAGATCGGAGCCCTAAAGAGGACAGATGAAACTCAGAAACCCCGATGAGAGGAAGGCTGGGAGCACAGTTCACATCTCAGGTTGTCTGACAAGGTCAGGTTGTACGTTTTCTCATGTATTCATTCCACAAAAATGTTTTGGACTCTTACCATATAGCAGGTGCTGTGTTAGACATCAGCATACAGTCAGGAACAAAAACATAGTTCCTATCCTCATGGAGCTTGTCACCTGGTGAAGGAGACAAATAATGATCACATAAAACACAAGTAGATATATGTGTATACGTGTACAAATTGAGATAAGTGTTATGATGGGGAAGTACCAGGTGTGTTGAGAGAGCACCTAAGCAGTAAACCTGGCCATGAGTTGGGAAGGGCATGGGAAGGCCAACTCCAGGAGCCGGGCAGGCACAGAATAGCGTGTGTGAATTCCCCACATGTTAGTGCATGGAACACTCAAGATAAGGGAAGACAGTGAACCAGGCAGCAGAGAGAGTGATGGAGAAGGTGGGCGGAGAGGCCACCAAGAGTGGGACAGGCTGGGTCTGCAGGCTGTGGGATCTGGGTCTTGGTCTAACAAAAGTGTGCAGCCACGACAGCGCTTTAAGCAGAGAGGGAGCTAGAAGAGCACTGAGAAAAGGGAGCAGGGAATGGCCTTTTCAGGGTTCTTTGATCTTAAACAACAGTAACAGTCTGATTTACTTCAGAAAAAAACTAATTTATTGGAAGCAGATATTGTAACATCAAAGGAAAGGCTGAACAACCGAGCCTTGAAAAGGACAGGAACCAAGGAAGTGCCACAGATGCAGGCAGTGGGGACTAAGGGATGGTCACCACCATCAGAACGAATCTGCCCAACTCTCATGGGCTCGGCTTGGCCACAGGACAATACACCTAGACTGGCAGTCTCTCGGTAAAACAGCTTCCAAGGAGGGACGAGTGTTCCCCAAAGGAAAATCACCAAAAACTGTGGTGACATTCCCAAAGAAGTGGGAAAGGATTCTGGAAAAGAAAATCAGAGACCTACTACAGATTCTGAAAGAAAGGCAGGAGGATCATTAAGGACAAACTGGATTCCTATGGTTTTGCCCAGGAAACAAACTCAGACAGCATCGTGTCAAGGGTGTGGACCGTATAGGAGGCTTGGGAGATGGGAAATAGAGAAAGGAGCTACCAGATGGCAACTCATATCAGGTCACACGTCACATAGCCCTCCCCCAGGCCTCATTCTCTGAGTTATCTGCAGCATTCAGAGAGATAAGGTAACCACTAAACAAATAAGCCACCAAGCATAGTGAGGGGTGGCAGAGGAAACTGAGAAGAAATATATTCATTCTACCAACACTTATGTATAAGCATGTTCTTCTGCCTCTGACAGGCTCCTCTGCTTTGGAGAGTGAAGGAAGACACAAGCATTACCTATTGATGAGACCCCTGGTGTGCAGGACAAAAGGAAAATATGTCATGACACCTGCTGACAGACCTGCAGGCAGGAAGTACCCAATATGGGCAGAGCCACTTCCCCTGCTACTACAGATTTGTCTGTTAGGATGACATTGTGGTTTCCTTCCCGGACAAGCAAGCTTTGCTCAAAATGTGTAAATTCAACGCATGATTTCTCACAGGAAGAACATTTCAAATGTGGGTTGCAGTATCTTAGGAAGACATTGCAAAAGGCCTAAAGATAAAAATTGCACAAGAGTTGGACACCGGGGCAGGACTGGAAGCCTTGGCTTGCCTTCGTGCTCTTTCGCTTCCTTGGAATAGAGCTCAAGGTTCTTGTGCAGTTTTGAGGCATCGGCCTGACAGTTTCTGAAAGACTTGTTTTTTCCCCTCTTTCACAGACTTCTTCCATCTCATTAGATGAACTTCTTGGTGCAAAAAGAGTGGCAATGATTCCAAGGAAAGGAGCTCAGAGATGAAACTGTGATGTGTAATCTGTCAAATGTTCAAAACACCACTGCCAAAACCAAGAGATGCCTCTCTTGCAGAAAGGCGGTAGGAGAGACCGTGGCCGCTTCTGACAGCACGTGCGGCTTCCGTGTGCCGCCATCCGATGAATTTACAATAAGAACTTGAGCAGCACAGGCTCCTGAAAGAGGAAACTCTTATTACTGATGCACTCTGGTCGTTTCCTTACTGATCTCTCCAGCTCAGATCTCTTTTTCCAATTTAATCCACTTCACACCAGCTCTCAGATTGATCTTTCTATTGAATCACCACTCTGGTGCACCTACCCTCCTAAATCATCCCAAACTCCTTAGCCCAATTTTCCCAACTCTTTATTTCCTTGATGATTCTGTCATATCAATGTACCATCTATATTATTACTTCCTGAATATTGATTAAATTGCCTCATTTCCTTTGCATCACTGTAAGCAATATTATAATTACTGTTTACATATTTTCAATGTACATGAATATAAACACCTAACTTTAAAATGTCCATCATGTACCACCAGAAATCATCTTGTGAATCCCCTCGTGGTACCACACTTTGGGAAACATGATTCAAGGCCTGCCCATGGCTCCCACCAGGCGCCCTTCATGTACCTTGCACTCCGGCCAAAATGGACGGTTCACCTTTCCCTGCACACACTGCCCGTGCCCATGTTTGTCCCACCACCCGTCTCTGCCTTTCAAATCACGTTAATCACTTAAAGCCCAGCCCTCCGATGCCCCCCACTGCTGAGGCCTTCCCCGACTCTCCCGGCCTGAAGGCGTCTCGCCTCTCTGAACCCTCACTGCACTTAGAGCACTGGGTACTTCTCACTTAGGACTCAGTGTTGGTCTTGAAATAGGAGGTTTGGGTAGACGCCTCTCCTCTTTCAGAACATCTGCAGGCTTTCTGAGACCGTAGCTGGTCATTTTACAGAGGGTCTGGCTCAGTTAACACTTATTGAATGAATGTATCCCCCCTCACTATTCAGTCTTCTCTTTGGTAAAACGCAAATCTGACGTCATTCTCCTGCTTCTCACAAAATAAAGTTCCAATAACTTAGCAGACATAAAGAGAAAATGCCCTTCACAATTTGGCCCCAAATGTCATTTTATCCACTCTGCTATCTCCCCGCTCTCCTCCCAGCCACACAGTCAGTCTCTAGCCACACCCAACTCCTTGCTGTCTCTTTGTCTAGTCTCCCTACCAGCAGCCCATGAAACATACTTCCTCTCTGCCAAACTCCAACTCAGTCCTCAAGTGTTAGCTAAAATGGCCTCTCTTCCTTGAAGCCTTCCCTAGCTCTCCTCTGTGTTCCCAAATCATTCTATACATTTTTTTAAACATCTTTATTGGAGTATAATTGCTTTACAATGGTGTGTTAGTTTCTGCTTTATAACAAAGTGAATCAGCTATACATATACATATATCCCCATATCTCTTCCCTCTTGCGTCTCCCTCCCACCCTCCCTATCCCATCCCTCTAGGTGGTCACAAAGCACCGAGCTGATCTCCCTGTGCTATGTGGCTGCTTCCCACTAGCTATCTATTTTACATTTGGTAGTGTATGTATGTCCATGCCACGCTTTCAATTCATCCCAGCTTACCCTTTCCCATCCCCTTTTACTGAAGCACTTGTCAATGATATTAGAATTTCTCCTTTAAAAGACTGTTGTTTCCTTTGGCCCATTAGCTCCCATAAGCAGGTATCTTATTCAATATCCCCAGTGCCTAGCGCAGTGCCTGGCACATAGTAGGTACTCAACATTGGTGAATGACCAATGCAAGGGTAAGAATGTAAGCTCTCTAGCCAGACCTCTGGGATTTGAAACCAAACATTGTCACTGTTTATCTTGGGAATGTTACTTAACTCCTCTGTACCTCAGTTTCCTCATTTTTAAAATGGTAATAACTCATACAGTTGTCTTAAGAATTAACTGAGTTAATAACTGTAATGAGCTTAGAATAGAGCTCTACACATTACATGCTCAATAAAGTCTGTTATTTACATTATTCCCATCAAAAACTCTGTGACTGGATGGGTCTCATGTAGTTCTTGCGTAGCTAGCTTGAACATGGACTGCCCCATGAATTTTTCATGTTTGTAAATGACAGTAAAGTTTTGCTTCTAAATTCCTAAAAAGTCTTTAGAAGTTGGGTGAAGAAGAAGAAACATGGCCAAATGGGATTCATTATGGATAAAGTGATAATGTGAGTGCACGAAGATGGAAGTATTTCAAGATACACACCTAAGACAATGGGCATTTATGAGTTGAAAGCACCTTGGTGAGCAATCTGGGCACCTGGGATCTGGCCTTACCTTAACCACCAACAAACCACATGACCTCCCTGGACCTCAGTTTCCCCAGCTGTACAATGAGGAGATTAGAATGATTGATCTTTAGGGTCCCTTCCAACTCTTATGTTCTCCTTAAAAGAATCTTAAAAGCCTTTCTAGTTAGTTTCCTCATGTCTTCACCATTTAACATCACTAAACTACCAGATACCATAAAAGTAAACCAAGCGTCATTTGCCTCAAGAGTTCCCCTGTCAACCCTCCTTTAATATTATTTTTAAACTGATTAAGCTTGCATTCCGTGTTTAGTGGGAAAACTGTGGTTGCCTATTTATTCAGATATACAGTAAGCCCCTACATACGAACGACCTCCATTCCGAGAGCACGTTTGTAAGTCCAATTTGTTCATAAGTAAAACGAAGTGAGCCTAGGTACCCAACTAACACAATCGGCTATATGGTACTGTACTATAATAGGTTTATAATACTTTTCACACAAATAATACACACAAATAATAATTAAAAAAACACAAAAGATAAATAAAACATTTTTAATCTTATGGTACAGTACCTTGAAAAGTATAGTAGTACAGTACAACAGCTGGCATACAGGGGCACATTTGCATCTTTGAAAGTTCGCAACTTGAATGTTCATATGTAAGAGACTTACTGTACCCGTATATTTTCTGTTTTCTTTGCTCTTCATTTCTCCTAGCATCTCTGACTGTCCAGCTGGGACCATTTTCCTTCTCCCTGAAATACATTTTTTTTTATTTATTTATTTATTGGCTGCATTGGGTCTTCGTTGCCATGCGACAGCTTTCTCTAGTTGTGGTGAGTGGGGGCTACTCTTTGTTACGATGCATGGGCTTCTTATTGCAGTGGCTTCTCTTGTTGTGGAGCACAGGCTCTAGGTGCGCAGGCTTCAGTAGTTGTGGCACGTGGGCTCAGTAGTTGTGGCTCACGGACTCAGTAGTTGTGGCTTGCGGGCTCTAGAGCACAGGCTCAGTAGTTATGGCGCATGGGCTTAGTTGCTCCGCAGCATGTGGGATCTTCCTGGTCCAGGGCTCGAACCCATGTCCCCTGCCTTCAGGGCTGGCGGACTCTTAACCACTGCACCATCAGGGACGCCCCTGAAATACATTTTGTAGTATTTACTTTAATGCAGGTCTTTCGGTGGCAAAGACTATTTCTATTGGCCTGAAAATATTTTTGTTTCTTGTAGTCTTGAAGGTTATTTTTGCTGCCTACAAATTCCTAGAATGGCAGTTATTTTTTTCAGGACACTGGAGGTATCATTCCACACTCAGAAGGGTGCAAACAAGCAACTTTGTCCTTTCTCACCACGTACCCAGGAAATCTGTTCTGCAGCACTCACCTTTGCCACCCCTGCATGAACTCTCAGGCAGTTCCCAAAGCTTTCCTGGTCCCTTCCAGTTAATAAGAGTCCCAGTCCAGAATAATTCAAATCTCCAGCTCCTCATTCCATCTAAGACTTCCCCCAGCCCTAGCCTGGGCCTATCTGAGACTAAGAAGCCTGAAGGGAAGAGACTGTGGTAACTCCCATTCCTTTACCCCATCCTCCCCCCTCTCCCACTCTCCAGGGTCAAGTACCCAAAGCAAGCAAAAGAAAGAAGGTCTTACTTGACCCCTAGAGGTAGCACATGTCCACATTAGTTGCTTTCTCTCAAGGGCTACTTTGCAAGGTCTCTGAAGCCCCCTCCCCATCTTTAGCTCTCTTGATTTGGGTAAGGCCCCTTCCAGCCATGCAATCATGAATATCCCTTAAGCCCCTGGCTTCTAACTGTCCCCACCTCTGCTGGGAACTCCTCTTGCACAAGGTCTCTTTTAGGACATCCCAAGTCCAGGTCTCTCCAAAGGGCCCATGTCTGGTCCACTGGAAACACTTGTGTCATTAGGTCCTGTCATTCTCATTGTAGTCCTATCATGAGTCAAGGACCAGTTCTTCTGTTCCCCAAACTCCAGGGGACATACATCAAGCCCTCCAGGGGTTTTCTTGAAGCTTCTTACAGCTGACTTGAAGTTGGGGAAGGAAAGCATCCCCTCCCTCACTGCTCTCCTTGGTGGAGTGCGACTGACCCTCTCTTTTCAATCTGTCAATGTACTCTTAGCCTTCTCTTAGCCAAGATGATAAGGGATGCCCTTGGGTGGCAGAACCAGGTTTCATTCCATCTTTTTGCAAGTCCTACATAGTGTGGTGATTATTATTTTGGATGTGTCTGTGAGGAGGTGTCTATGTTCAGATTAACATTTGATTGCTAGACTGAGTAGAGCAGGTTGCCTCCCTAATGTGGGCAGGCCTCGTATAATCAGTTGAAGACCAAAATAGAACAAAAAGTTTGAGTAAGAGGGAACTCCTCCTGCCTGACTTCCTTGAGCTGTGTGGTCTTTTCCTGCCTTCAGACGCCAACTGAAACAATCAGATCTTCTTGGATCTTGGGCCTACCAGATTTTGGACTGGACCTACACCATTGGCTCTCTGGGGTCTCCAGCCTGAGCACTGCAGATCTTGGGACTTCTCAGCCTCCAAATGACATGCACCAACTCCTTATAATATATATACACATACATCCTGTTGGTTCTCTTTCTCTAGAGAACCCTGCCTATGCAGATAATCTTTCATTTTGCTTTAGAATGTAAGGGTCCATAAGTACCTATGACTTTGCCCTCAGTATTTTGGGACTTCTGCTGAAACTTAGAAACAAAAAGAAAAGTCACATTAAAATAATACCAGATGATTATTTGGTAAATTTTAATTAATTAATTTCCTAATTCAGATGATTCAAATGAGGATCATCTAGAAGATACAATAAACATTCAGACTTAGAACTTATACCTGAATTGGTTATGTTCCTCTCCTTCCTCCATCCCCCTATAAAAGTGAAAATTAAAACGAGTATGTTATTCCCTACTTCTAAGGTTGTCCTATGGAAACAATCAATTATCCTTTGAGTTTGCCCCCTTCTGTTTCATAGTCCTCTCTTGCTTCACACATGCCTGCACAAGCACGTATGCACGCCTTCCTCTCACCAGCAAACACCAGAAGCTGAAAAATAATGAGAGGAAGCCATAGCTGCCTGAATGCTGCTGGGAGAACATTGTGAGAGGAGAGCTCAGTAACCTGTAACCATGGAGATAGTTTGTAATTAGCAAACCAAGGCCCTCACCTTCCTTCCTTCTCTAGGTATCCAGACATGGTTGGTTTAGAAACCCTGAGCCCACAGACTATTTTCCAGTAACAACTGCATAGCAACAGGATTAATATGCTGCAAACCCAGCAGTCAAAACAGTGCTCATGTCCTGCTTATCAAAACCAAAATCAACAGTGGGCACATTGGGCTTCTTTTTCCAGCACTAGGGCAGAGTTGATATCCTGAACTACCTTCTCCATTGAAACTAAGCACTGGAGAAAATATTTAAGCATCTTTTAAAAAACACATTGCTTAGCTAGCACAAAAGGAAGGGAATCTACAACGGCCAAAATGAAGTGAAAGCAAGAACCCGAGGAAGTAAGCAGCTACCAAGACCAGCTTTGGCCCCGAGTTTCTGTTTCAACAGTTACAAAGGCTTGGGGTTCATGAAGTAAAGCCTGAGATCCCACTAAGGTAAGGAGTCTATTAGGAGACCCCACCCAAACCTCATGCCCCCTCCCAAGGGCTACACCTTCAAGGTACGAGTAGGTAGGAAAAAACCCCATCATGCAAAAGGCTATGTATTTATTTTGATCATGGTGAGTAGGGGGAAATCTCCCCAGGGAACTTGTAAAGCCAGCATGTAAATACATTTGTTATCTGAATTAATACTCTGTGGTAGTGCCTTAAGATGATTTGCAGAAGTCAAAGTATACCCTCTCTGGGGGAACAAAACCTCAACTGAGGACTCAAAGAATCTCGACAATTTTCCAAGGAAAATGAGCAGCTTACAGTAAGAAAAGAAAGAAGAAAGAAATCACACAATACACAAGGAGGCGAGACACAAAATTCCAAGCAGCATATTCCACAGCCAGCAAAATCAGATGACAGTTCAAATATTGGGATTAGGAGATACAGAAGACAAAATCTTTCTACAACTCCACGCTTACCTATTTTCTCCTGTCTCCAGATGTAAATACCCACCAGCGCTCTGGCTCTCAGCCACCTTCTATTTCTTCCGAGACTCTGCCCTTGCTTTACTTCTTGTTCAACCTTTCTTTCTCCGTAGACACCTTCCTCAAGGACTAAGAACATGTCCAGATCTTTCCCATCAAGGAAGGAAGGAAAGAAAAAAGGAAAACTTGCTTCCCCTTCATCTTGCTCCATCCCTTTAGCTAAGCTTCCTGAAAGAGCAATCATAGTGAGCTCCCCACTCTGCTTTCACTCCTAAACTGCAGTCTGGCTCCAGCACAGCCGCCTCCGCTATTCTGAAATAGCTCTTACACCAGTTGTCAAGGCCCTAAATTACCATAATACCAATTCCAGTGAACTATAATCCACCTATTATTGCTGAGGTATTTGTACGGTGGCCATTGCCTCCTCAGAAGCTCTTTTCTCCCTCGGCCTCTGTGACATCACTTTCCTCTGAGTTTTCTCTTACCTCTCTGGTCATTTCTTCCCAGTCTACTTTGAGTCTACATCTCTGCCCACTTCCTAAATTGCTGTTGTTCTTAAGTTTCTGTTCTCAACACTTTTCACATTCTCCCTGGCCGTATCATCCATCCTCGTGGCCTAAAACAGCCTTCTATCTCTGGGGCATGCATATAATGGCAATGTAAGAAATCTTTCCAGAGGGTACTCCCACGTGAATAGTTCTAAAAGAATCAATTTTCCAGATCCTCAATTTCCACGTGTATTCCTTCCTAGAATCAATCTGCCTGAGAATATGCCTGTGATCAAGGTGTCTTCCCTCACAAGCTACCTCTCACTCATCTGAAATCCTATTACAGTACATTTCTCCTGAGCTTATATAAAAATCTTTTGGCCAGCAACTTGAAAAATTCCTTAGGTACTGAGACCACTAACAATGACATTAATATAGTGAATGACTATAACATGGGTAGCAAATGCTCTTGTAAGTTAGAAGGGTTCCAACTATGCTTTAAATAAAATTGAAGAAACACTAAAGTTGTCAGCTGATTGATCATTAGAAATAGTTTTTGATTTAAATTTATTTATTTATTTATTTTTTGGCTGTGTTGGGTCTTTGTTTCTGTGCGAGGGCTTTCTCTAATTGTGGCAAGCGAGGGTCACTCTTCATCGCGGTGCACGGGCCTCTCGCTATCGCGGCCTCTCTTGTTGTGGAGCACAGGCTCCAGATGCGCAGGCTCAGTAATTGTGGCTCACGGGCCCAGTTGCTCTGCAGAATATGGGATCTTCCCAGACCAGGGCTCGAACCCGTGTCCCCTGCATTGGCAGGCAGATTCTCAACCACTGCGCCACCAGGGAAGCCCCTAGAAATAGTTTCTGATGATAGATCAATATGTGAATTGGGGCATACAATTCAGAAGGGGTTTAAAGAATTGATTGGCATTGCTATAACAACTCCTTCCATCCTCATCTACTTATTTGTCTAAACAAAGTTTCTTAGCATTAATATCAAAGCAATAAAAAATATTAAGGGAATTTATGCTGAGCCCTGTGTTGTTCTAGCAATAAGGAATATTCATTCATGGATACATGAACTAGTAGAAAAAAATCCCAACCCCACCAATCTCACGAACAGATGCATTTCCAGTAATATTTTATGTTTAATGATTGATTATTTATATTGTATTTGTTATTTTAATTAATTGTATACTAAGAATAATTTTAATGATAACTCAGCCTAGAAGAAATTAATTAACACTCAGAGCCTTATGGTCTCAGAAGGAAACATTAATTTCTTTTATTAAACATATAATAATATTTGTTTGAACAAGTATAAAAGAACATTCAAGAAAAATCTTTCACACATAAAAATGCATTGCTTTGGGATTACACTTCACAGAAAAAGTGAAATAAAATACAAGTTTAAGGAGAAGAAAGAAAGACATAAAGCTTTCACCATATTAAAGAGGAGCTTTTTCATGTACTTTTTAAAATAGGTGATGCGTATATACAAATGTTAAATCATTATGTTGTACACCCCAAATTAATATAATGTTGCATGTCAATTATACCTCAATTTAAAAAATTATTTTGGGGCTTCCCTGGTGGCGCAGTGGTTGAGAGTCCACCTGACGATGCAGGGGACACGGGTTCGTGCCCTGGTCCGGGAGGATCCCACATGCCGTGGAGCGGCTGGGCCCGCGAGCCATGGCTGCTGAGCATGCATGTCCGGAGCCTGTGCTCCGCAACGGGAGAGGCCACAGCAGTGAGAGGCCCGCATACCGCAAAAAAAAAAAAAAAAAAAAAATTATTTTGAATTAAGTTTCTCATCAATGAGGAATGTTTAAAAATTGAAGATACCATCATCTACAAGTCTTGATCAAAAATTTCATGTTGTCATTTCAAATATCAAATCTGATTAAAAAAATGGATGATGGTTGGTAGACGATCACACTGGTATTTAGTTTCTACTGAATGCATTAAAATGAGGGATGTGACCATTTTCTTTTAAAATGTCAAAATTTGAAATACATCAGAAATGACATCTTTTGCATATACTCAAACTTATAATAAATAATTTTATATGTCAACCATGTGTGAGGGTAAATACTGTACAATTCCATTTATATGATATTTTGTAACAGGAAAAACTAATCTATAGTAAAAAAAAAAATCAAAACAGTAGTTTTCTTTAGGAGAGGTGGGGTCATGGATTGACTGGGAAAAGGTACAAGGGAACTTTTCAGTGGTGATAGTAATGTCCTATGCCTTAATAGGGTTTGGAGTTAGAAAGGCAAAAGTATTTGTCAAAAATCATCAAAGGTATGCTTAAAATGTGAACATTTCATTCAGATAAATTTTATCTAAAAAAAGAAAGACTATAAGCACATATTTGAACTCTAGTTACTGTTATTCATTCTGAAGAGTTTAGGGGTAAAATGTATTGTCTAAAATTCATCTGGAAATGCATAAAAAATAAGATAGGCTGACAAATGGACAGATGAAGAGGTAAGTAATGTAACTAAAGTAAAAAACAATTTTTTTAAGTTCAAACGTTTTTATTCAAACTATTTGTTGTAGTTCCAAAAAACTATGATTTTCACCATAAGGGCTACTTGAAGAAGGCTTTCTATATTCTTTGACGTAAACAGACATTTGCTAAACGGAGATGACAGTTGGTGTGAATTTTAAAATTTTAAATGCAGCTTATTTCTTAAATTAGAATAATATCTGCAATAATACAAACTGAAGATTGAATCTGATAAAGTATAATATTAAATCTGATTTGTTATGAGTAAAAATGCTGGTATATTACATTTTTGGGTGTACTATGCTACTAAAATGCCTTAAGGGTAATTTGAGGATGCAGATGGAATTATATGACTTTTAATAAACTGGAAATAAGTTACGTATGGGTGTGCTTGACTGACATATGCCTTACCGACAGTATGTCACAAAAATAGAAATATACAAAAATGTTATACATCACTAGATATTGATTCTTGTGAATCATGATAAAATTTCTGATTGGAATATTTTTTATAACATCTTTATTGGAGTATGATTGCTTTACAATGGTGTGTTAGTTTCTGCTTTATAACAAAGTGAATCAGCTATAGTAGAATCTAGGTGGCGAGTATACGGTGTTCACTGCTCAATTCTTTCAACTTTTTTGTATGCCTGAAAATATTCATAATAAAATATTGGGGGAAATGTGCAAGGGAGAACATATTTTTTCATAATTCTTTTAGGGAACATGTGAGCAAAAGTTTGGAGACCACTGGTTTCTATTATCAACATTTGCTGATGAATCTTTAACTTAAACTTACAGTCCAAACCTCTCCCCAGAATCTCAGTCATATTTCCATTTGTCTCCTGGACACATTATCTGGATTTCCCATCACATTTAAAACTCAACAGATCTAAACGTGAATTTATTGTCTTCACATGTCAGTTAAAATATCATCAGCTAAAAGTAACAGAATATAAGTGTCAAACAAAATGAGGGTTATTTTTCCTACATAACAAGAAACCTGGAGATAGGTGCCTGCTGGTGTTGGTTCAGCAGTTCAATGATATCCTGGCTGGCAGGTCTGCAATTCTCTTGGCCTTTCCTCATAGTCACAAAATGTTCTACAGCTCTAGGCATCATGCCTGAGTTCAAGACAGGAAAAAAGGGAAGGAAGCAATGCCAGTGACAATTGAATCTTTTTTTTTTTAAATAAATAAATTTATTTATTTATTTATTATTTTTGGCTGCGTTGGGTCTTCATTGCTGCACACAGGCTTTCTCTAGTCGCGGCGAGCAGGGTCCACCCTTCATTGCAGTGCATGGGCTTCTCATTGCGGTGGTTCTTCTTGTTGTGGAGCACGGGCTCTAGGCTCACGGACTTTAGTGGCTGTGGCGCGTGGGCTCAGTAGTTGTAGCTCGCGGGTTCTAGAGCGCAGGCTCGGTAGTTGTGGCACACAGGCTTAGTTGCTCTGCAGCATGTGGGATCTTCCTGGACGAGCGCTCAAACCTGTGTCCCCTGCATTGGCAGGCAGATTCTTAACCACTGCACCACCAGGGAAGTCCCACAACTGAACCATTTACCAAGACAATTTCAGGTTTTCCAGAAACCTCCCAACAGACTTCCACATAAATCCCATTAATCAGAACTGTGTCCTACTACCACCCCTACCTGCAAAGGATACCAGGAAGCAAGTACTTAACCTTCCTAGCCTCTAAATTGGACATAGGATTGGTGACAGGTGAGCCTACCTACAGTATCTGTAACATTCTCCCCAAAACCTGCTCCATCGTCTATAAGCTCTATCTGTGTTAATGGTTCCATGATCTGCCTGGTTACTCACCCAAGTAAGAAACCCAGGAGTCATCATTTCCTCTCTTTCCCCTCCTATCCCTATATCCAATCTGTCTTGATCTTTCATCAAGTTTTTGAATACCTCTGAAATCTGAGCCTCCTTCCTAAACCCATTGCCACTGTCTTGGTTCAGGTTCTCATTTCTTACCTGAACTGCAATAATAGTCTCTTAATTAGTCTCAAGCCTTAACTTCAAAGCATCCTCCATGCAGCCCCAATTTGACTAAAAATAGAAATCTAACCATCTTATGCCCTGCTTTAGCTCCTGTCTCTGGCTTTGCATAATATCTAGTTTAAAGGCTAACTTCCTTATTTAATTTAATGTAGTCTTCTACTTTCATATAATGATGTACTCTTGAACACGTGTTATCAGTTAGGATGTCCTAGTCCTGTCAAGGGTCAGCTCCCCTAAGACACAGCTTTGTTGAAGGGTGGGTGGCTGGGGAAGTCTACACTCAAAATCTATATCTGTTACGTTAGGCAGGCAACCCTCTGTCTCTAATGCATGTGTGCTAAAATTGTAGTGTGAAAGAATAATAGATTTATAATAGGGGTTCTGTTCCCAGAGGGTCGAGAATGTATTTTGAGACATAAAATTCAACAATATATTTAAAGTATCATAGCATTGTTGTTCATTTAGTTCAGAGATTTACTGAACGCCTACCATGTACTAGACACTATTCTTTAGTTCTTTTCTTTCTGGATAGATCAGAGAGGACAATAAGTGTTTGACTGAAACTAAAGATGTGCCTCTTTCTGCATTCCTAATGACTTCCATCTCTGCCTCTATTTCACTATTTGGGGCTTATACTTATTACCAGAATCCACACATTCATTTTTCTGTCTTCTCTTCATTTTCGTAAGTTAAAATTCATGAGATATTCAAACAAGTGTCCAAAGACACAGATGGTAAAGACGGCAACATGGTGGAAACTGACTGGTAGAGTACAACACAGTGATAGCTAACCCTTATATTGTACTTACTTACTCTGTGCCAGACACTGTTCTAGGTACTTTACAAATATTAACTCATTAACCTGCACAACTCCACGAGGTATGTACTAGTATCTCCATGTTGCAGATGAGGAAACTGAGGCCCCAGGACAGCTTGGCACTTTTGTGAGCTGACTGAAAGCTGTGCCCTAGCACCTTCTCCACTCACCTCCCTCTGCTCCACTTGGGCTGCTCCCCTTCTCACAGGCCCCCCAGGAGCCCCTGGCTTCTCCAGCCCTGTGCTTTGGCACCTGCGGCCCCGTCTGCTCTTCCCTTCTGCTCAGACTCGTTCAGGACTTGCTCAGGCCCACTGTCCTCAGCAAAGCCTTCCCTGCCCAGTGCCAAGAGGGCAGGCGGTGCTTACCAGAACCTTGCCCCACATCCTCACCTTGCTATAATTTGCTCATAGATCTGTCTCTACCACCAGAGCCAGTTGCAGCAGGCCTGGCTGTCTCCTTGTTGTCGAGTCCCTGGGGCTTGCTACTATCCCTGGCCTATAACGGGCACTTAAAGTTTTACTGAATTAATGCATAGGCTCCCTGGATTTTACACTTTCTTGTCGCCCCCGTACTGCCTGGCACCACATGTTGCAGACACTTAGTCATTCGGAGTGGGAGCCTGGTTTCCCCACCAGACCCCTAACTTAATAAAATAAAGCGAAACAAAACCTTCCCCCCTTTGCTCCCATTTCCACATCACAATAATCCCCGAGGATTTGGATTCCTTTCCAAGCTCTCCCATCAGTCGAATACAGCGGGACCCGGAGTGTCTGACTCCCCTCCAATGGCCAGGCCGAGCAGGATGGGTCGCAGTCTTCTGGGCGCAGGGAAGCCGCATCCCACGCCTTCTTCTCCCAGTTCTTGCCTATTAAGGTAAGAGTTGGAGTCGCGCGGAAGGGGCCGAGGGAGGGTCCCCTAGAAGCTGCTTCCGCGGCCTGTGCGCTCGCAAGGCGCTGGGGAATCACAACCTGGGACCGGGTGCCCTGGGCCGGGTGTCCCGCGACGGGTACTGCCAGCTTCCGGGCAGCTTTGGGTCCTACTTATCTCTTCTACCCGAGGCCATCTTCCTAGTTTCCATAGCCACCAGGGCCGTGCCCTTATTCTCAACCATCACCGCAGGCCTCAAATGAGTCTCTGCACAGAGCTCTGATTAAATGGGTCTCGGGTCCCCAGTGGACGCTCCTTCCTCGCAGATGCTCCGATAACCACCGCGAGAGGGGTGCCTGCGGGGCGCGTCGCCCGGCCTGGGGAGGGAAGGAGGCGGCCTCTCGTTCCGGAGGTGAGCGGGGTACCTGCTCCTTCTGGCCGCTCGACCCCCCACCCAGCAGCGCTCCCACCCAACGCCAGCCTCTTGGCTCGGGGTCCTCCCCGGCCCTCTCTCACCCTGTGCCGGCTCCAGCCCCGCCCCCCCGCCCCCCCCCGCAGGCCCCGCCCAAGGCCCCTCGCGCTCCGCCCCCTCCCCGCCGGCTCCCGGCGCTGCCGGAGCTCCGAGCCCGGGCCTGGGGACTCGGGATCCCGCCGCCGGGGCCGCAGCATGGGGCGCTTCGGCGGGGCCCTGCGGTGCATCAAGTACCTGCTGCTCGGCTTCAACCTGCTCTTCTGGGTGAGACCCGGAGCGGAAAGGGCCGGGCAGGGGAGGGGGCTGGGCGGGGACGCAGGGCAGGGGTCTCCGGGGAGCTGACCGCTGCGGCTTCCGAGCCGGGCTCCCGAAGGCAGGGTGTTCAAAAAGACGGAGGGAAGAAAAAGGCAGACAAAGCGGGCGGGGTGGGGAGGGGGGGAGGGAGGGAAAGATGGAGGGGGAGAGAACCGACAGAGAGAGAGATTGAGCAATGAGAAATGGTGAAAAGGGGGGAGACCCCGTGCGGCTCTTCCCTTTGAGGAACCTCTCTGCCTCGGTTTTCATCTGGAGTCTGGTAACACCAGGTGCGGGGCCACCAGCTTCTCTGCGCACACACCCCCTTCTCGCTCTGTCTTTCCGCTGGAGCAGGGGCCCGCCAGGGCGCCGGGACTGCCAGAGGTGGTGCCCCATCCGGAGTGTGCGGAGACATCACCTGGCTGTGGCGGGCTTGTGTAGGAAATTGGGGGTAGCAGTGGAAGTGGTATTGGTGGGGGTTCAGCCTTTTTCTGGGCATTAGGGGAGGGTACCGCTGGATGGAAGGAGGCGGTGGTGCTCTTCTGTGAGGGAATGGGCGGAAGGGAGGGGCTTCCAAGGGGCAGCAGCACCTCCCCACAAACCCCAGCTCAAAGCCTTTGCTAAATCCTACTGCTCCCAGAGATGATCTCATTCAACTTTGCGTTGAATGAACAACATTCCCAGGATTAGTGGTTCACCGGCTGATAGGGCCATGACCCTTGTCTCCTGTATTACTGGGACAAGATTAGGGCTAGACCATCCCTAGATTCCTGGATATTCTGCCTCAGGCCCTGAAGGACTGGGAGACAAGGTCTGAAAATTGTCTTGTCTGCACATTTCCTCTTGGGCTTCCTCAAGGGAATGTCAGTCACTATAACTGCTCAGACAGACCCTGAAGGAAAATACAGATCTTGCATTGGGTGAAGAAGTTCTTAGAGCTGGGAGGGAGCAGCAAGGGGGCTGGGTGCTTGAAAATAACTAGGATAGAGGAGGTTGCTGTTTGTCTTATCTGCTCTGGGGAGTTTGTTTTCCCGTGACTCCAACTAATTAATTATTGAAGGATGGTCTCTGCTTGTGTCTGCCAACCCATTAGTCCAGATGCCTGGGTGACTCCAGCAATTCCAAGCTCTCAGAGGTCAAGTTGCCATCCTCAGCATCCTGCAGCAGGGTAAGGTGTGAAGGAGGTACCCCATAGACAGCCCTGAATTTTAAAAATACACATGGCTTTTGTACGCTTGGGCATTTACATCCAGCATACTATCGGGAAGGGCATTTCTAAAGGCCCTTTATGTTGTGCTTTTGAATAGTCTGGCTTAATTTCAAAAGCTGTTAATTATAAATGTCATGCTTTAGTGACACTCTTCACTCTCACTGCTTACAAATTCAAAAGAGGTTTTATCGAAGTCTGAGAAGGAATTCTTAGGCTGGGTACAGTGCTTATTTAGTGCCTGATGCTGTGCCAGCCTTTCCAAGATAATAGGCAACATTTATTGAGCATTTTCAGTGTGTCAGGGACAGTGCTATGCACACTGCATTCATCATTAACTTAATCCTCACAACAATCCTGAGGTGCATACTGTTATTATCCCCATTCTTACAAATAAGGAAAAACTGAGGCTCAAATAGGTCCACTTGCCCAAGGTCACACAGCTAATGAGTGGCAGAGGTGGGACTCAGACTCAGCCTTCATGCTCCTAAGCACTGTGGTACATGTAGTTAACCAGTGGTTCTCAAAGTGTGAGTCCTGGGCCAGTAGCATCAGCACCTCCTGGGAACTTGCCAGAGACGCACATTCTCAGCCCCATCACAGGCCTGCTGAATCAGAAATTCTGGAGGAGGGACCCAGCAATCTATTTAAACAAGTCCAGGAAATGCTTATGCTTGCTCAAGTTTGAGAACCACTCTGTTAAAGAATCAATGCACAAGAACTGTAAAAATAACTTATATATGTAAATATAAATAAATATACATAATTTATATTGACAAAAGTATATATATATATAATTTATAAATTAAAAATACTGTTCCCTAAGCTGCTAATCTAGTTGAGGAAATGACCAATGAATATAGAACAACAACAAACAAACAACAACAGCATATAATCAAGTGACAAATTTCACACCTCTGACTCTAAACACAGGAAGGAAGGGAAGTAGGAACAAAGCAATGTTAGAGTGCCTATCATGTATTAGCCGCTGGGGTTAGGCATGACCTTTTATATATCCGACCTAATTAAGGAGTTCCCAGCAATAGTGAGGAGTTGGGACAGTTGTCCCGAAGAAGGGGACGTTTAAGCTGAAGATTGAAGGACTGGTAGGATGGAGGTGGACAAGGGTGAGGGGGGTGACACACCACCCACGGGCAGAGGAACAGAGCAAGGGTGAGTGTGACCACCAGCTGACAAAAGGATCAGGCTCAAGTGCAGAGACTGCAAGCAGAGTGTGCTTGAGCAAATTATCTTTACTTCTAGCCCTGTTTTCTCAGCTGAACAATTGAGGTAAAAGAGTTGCTGAGAGGATTCAAAGGAAATATGTAAAGTATCTGACTTCACCTTCCTGTGAGCCCAGTATGTAGTAAGTGCTCAAATTTTTTAAATTATTACTTTTATTATTAAGTGCCTGGCACATAGAAAGCATTTAATAAAAGTTAGTGCTCTTTCCCCAGAGTCCCTTAGTATCGGGGAATAGTGTATATCTTTGCCAAGTAACTTACAGCTTGTCTTTGCTTTAGGATAACTACACACTGGCTTCTCAGTTTGTACTTATGGATTTTCCCCACTAGGACTTAGAATACTCTGAGAGCAGGAATCTTTTTCTGTCTTGTTCATGGATGTATCTCCAGCGCCTAATAGTACCCAGCTTATAGAAGGCATTCCATAAACATCTGTAGAAAGAATTGATGAATCTACAGGTTAGGGAACTGGATACAAATGGCCTTCCTGATTTGCAAAGGTAATCAATTGTCAACTTTATCTGGAGGACTGAGCCTGTCTCTTCCTGCTCATTCCCTGTCGGTTTGTTCTTTGTACAGATTGGGCCCAGGAGGAGAATATGGGGCCTTCCTCACTCTCAGTTCCATGGGAAATGGGGACCAGGGACCAGCAGCAGTCACAGACAGCTCTCCCATGTCTATAACTGTACAACCAAAGGGAAAGGGGCAACCTGAAACAGGCTCCTAATTATTTAGAGGAAAGCGATTGTTTGGGATAAATTGTCTAGATGTGTACCTTCACTGTAACTGAGGGAACCTGATTCCAGGAAAGCCCCACCCTAGTTTTTGAAGTTGTTTTTTTTCCTGGTTAGAGGGTTTGTGGGAAGTTTGGGGAAGGGGGAGAGGGCAGGGGACAGTTTTCCTGGAAGGACAGGCGTTCGCCATGACTTCAGGCGTTCTATTTACACACTCTTAGATGCTTGCGTGCCTGTCCTTCTGAGGTCTGGGGTCCCCCTGGGTGACAGCACTTCCTTTCCTGTCAGGAACTCACCAGAAGGCAGACGCAGAGGCTGGGTGGGGTATGTTTTGTGATCTGCAAATCGATTCGCAACCTCCTTCTGGCAGCTGGGTGAAGTTTCCCTAGGCTGTGCTCCTGGTTTTATAAACATTCAGCTAGAGCCTGCCAGAGCCAGCAGAGCACTCCCCGGCCCAGGGCTGCTGACTGTGCTCACCATTGAATTTTAACAAAACAAAAGTAAAGCCTGGCCCCAAGCCCCACTAAATTAATTTCTCTTTTCATGGCTGATGTCTAACATGAAACCCCTCCCAATATCTGTCATGTCTAAATTCGGACATTACAATCAGACAGCATGGCATGGTCCCATGCCTTTCACTGCGATCACCTTTTTTTTTTTTCCCCTCCGTTGCATAGTGATATAAATAAAACACCACAATCTACCAAGCCACGTGTGTTGGTTTAAAGAAAAAAAAAAAAAACCTGGGCTCTGTTTATTCCTCGGTTTGTTGTTGTGTACTCGGCGTTTTCCCACCGCTGTGCTGTGTGAGCTGCTCAGGGTCGCCGACCAACAGGAAGCAGGACCGTTCATTGTTGAAAGTCAGACGCCATATATGGCTTGTTTGAAGCTGCTGTCCTTTCCTTCTCACTGTTATTAATGCAGCTCTGGAGTTTCACTTGGTGATGCCTAACAGGTGCTTTTAGGAAAGACCGTGTCTCGTGGGCTTACGAGATGTCTGACTTGTCTACTCCTCTTTCCCAAATTCATTTCAAACTGTAGCTCCAGAGCTACCACCTGTCAGAAAGACTTGTTTAAAAAAATACCTGAAGAAAGTATTCTATGGGTCCACCCAAAAGCTAGACCACCCCAGAAGGCAGATAGGAATTTCCTTGGCCCTGTCGTTGGATAGTCTCCATTTCTGATTTCTGTCAAGGTGGGGAGAGAGCGGCAGCCTCCCCTATTTTGGACAAGAGGGGCCCAGTGGTGCTGGGAGGGGCAGGACTCTATGATAGGAGCCAGCCTGCAGAAGCCAGAGCTATGGTTCCAGGAGTCTGGTAGACCTTGGCCAGGTCTAGGCAGCATGGCAATTCATATCCACGAATTCAAAGCCTGGAAGGTGGATACTGACATCTCACTTCCTGGGTTTATTCCTGGCCATAGTATTTACTAAACAGGGGTGCTTCGTTAGTAAGCTGTTTAACCTCTTTGAGCCTCCATTTTCTCGTCTATATAATGGACATAATCAAGTATCAACATCAGTGTATGACTTTGGTGCAGATAAAAGAGTAAATATATGTAAAGTATTAAGTATGGTACATGAGAGAGTAAATATTCAGTAACATAGATATGTATTACTGGTAGTCATATTTAAACACTAGAAAACAAGTGGGAAAGTGGAATCTAGAATCCAAGAGATTCATAAAGGTAAGGAGAAGTAGGAAACAGGTGTCCTAAGTCCAGCCAACCAAGCAAAGTGGCAAGAGTCTTGTGGCTTATCGAAGGCCTGAAGTCAAAAGGAGAGGTTCTTTCCTCTGCAATTAGTCACTCAGCAAGTACGTGCTCACCACCAGCTATGTGCCCAGCACCCTACCAAATGCTGGGCATTCAGAAATGGTTGAGACGCAGTCCTTGATCTTGAGGCACTCAAAAGACCTTTATTTGGTGCTCCTTTGTGCCTTTGAGTATAGTTTACTGACTCTTTAATGTCTTTGCTCCTCGGGGCGGGGAGTGTGCTGTGCTGGTATCCTTCTTCTTCCATCTCTCAGCACCTAGAATAGCTTCGGCGGTCACTGGCACAGCTCTGGCTAACAGACCCTAGCGCTGGAGCTGTTTGTTTGTTCCCCGCCCTGCTTCTGTGCTACCAAGGGAAGGCCAGGGGGTAGAAATAGGAAAACCTTTGGTGATCAGTGCCTCTCAAACTTGAACATGAATACAAATCACCTGGGAATCTTGTTCAAATATATATTCTGATTTGGTAGGTCTGCATTTCTAAGAAGCCCCCAGATGCTGTTCATGCTGCTGGTCCAGGGAACACACTTTGAGAAGCACCGGTTTAGATGTGGCCTTAAGAGGTCAAAGATCCACTGGTGGCTCTCATTTCTGAATGGGGCAGGGAGCGCCCTTCCTTTAGGCCTGCTCACCTGGCTTCCTTGTGGCAGTTCTCTTAATTCCATTTACCACTTTACCGTTATTCTTCTAAGAATTTTCTTTTACGCTGAGACTTGTTGGTTTCTACAATTACCAGGAGGCCACCTGTCCATTGCCCATTATGTTTCACTGTGTTATTCCAGAATATGTAGTATCTTTGGGTCTCCAATCATGTGTGACAAAAGAGAACATAACTTCCATTCCCCACCTTAACACTGACAGTTAATATCACAACAGGGCTGTTCTCCTAAAGCAAGTGACACTCTACTAACCATCATGTCATGCTTGGAAAGGAATTAAGGAGAAGGAATTGAGAAAGAAGCCCATAAGATGGGGCGACCAGATGGGCTGAGAGCACATGATACAGACGAATAGGGGTGACCTTGGCTTGCTTTTTTCATCCTCTTTGGGTTTAATTAGGGACAAAAATAGCATTCATATGATGCTTTGGTTTAAAATGCTCTTACATACATTATCCCATTTGATCATGAATCACAACAATCCCATGAAGTAATGTAACCCCCGTTTTACAGATGTGAAAGCCGAAAGGCAAGCACAGTATGTCTGGGGTCCAAGAGTTAGGGAGGAGCAAAGCCAAGATTCACACCCTGGTCTTCTGATTTTAAACCCTGTGTTCTTTTCACTCTACACATTTATGAGGGCACATGGAATATAAGGTATAATAAATGCTACTGGCTTAGAAAACGTGAAGTTTATGGCCGGGGAGATTATATCCAGTGTTGGATTGTCTTGATGCATTCCAGAAATGCAGGTGCAAAGAGGTGCATAACGCTCTGGCATGTGGGAGAAAGAAGAGAAAGGCTGAGAACACCCCTGATTGGTTTAAGGCAGAGGAAAAGCAAGATGGGAATTGAGAAAGGGTATGTATCAAGAGACAGTGTTTAAAATTAATTTCAGTAGCAAAAACTTGAAGAAGAATATTAAGCATTATCTAAATGGAAGGTACGTGCTGGCTGCTTCCCCATGCACATTTTGTATATTAGCTTCCTTAATCCTCACAATGACCTTCTGAAATAGCAGCTCTTGTCACCCCTAGTTTATATATAAGGAAACAGAGGTACAGAGAGTTTAAGAGCCTTGTCCGAGGCCTCAGCTGGCCAGTGGCAGAGCTGGGTTCCTGTGCGTGGCCCCAGAAACTGTCCTCTTAACTACTCCAAGTCTACAGACTGACAAGAAGAGAAGATTGAAGCTGTGATGAGCATGTGAATTCCAGACCTGCACTCTCCAATATGGCGGCTGCGCTACTAACCACATGTGGCTTTTCACACTTAATCTATATTAAAAGGAATTTAATATTCACCTTCTAAGTTGCACTAGCCACGTCTCAAGTGCTCAGTGACCATGGGTGGCTAGTGGCTGCAGTATTGGACAGCACAGACAGAGAACATTTATATTTACATCACTGGAGAAAGTTCTTTTGGATAGCTCTAGCCTAAATATAGTTATTCTTTCTCTCATAAGTCATCTTTTCCTGTTTTTCTCTTATTGGGTCTTATAAAAACTAAAACTAAAGAGAGAGGGGGAACATACTTTCTGGAAAGCAGGACCGACATACCTAGTATAGAGGTTTAGAAACTCAAGGGAATCCCAGCTGTCATGGAAAGAGTGTAGTGCTAAAATAAAAATTAGTAGAGGAAGGCAGCCGAGGACTAAATCATTAGAATCGTGGCCATGGTGTTTCCTATCTTGAGTAGGATTAAGTTTTCAGTTTGAATATAACATTAGTGAGTCTACCACCATAATAACAATAAGTGCTGGGCAATCACAGTTCCGAGTGGTTCTAAGTGTGTAAGGTGAACTCATTTAAACTCTTAAGGAGGCACTATTATTACCCCCATGTTGCAGCTGAGGAAGCTGAAGGTTAGTGAGGTTAAGGGACTTGCCTGAGATCACAGGACTACTAAGTGGCAGAGCCTGATTCAAACCCGGGCTGCCTAGAACCCCGTTTTTATCTGCTGCAACTCCTCGACAACACAGCGTATACATGTGGATTGTTTTTGTTACTATCCTGTCCAAGAGCATCATTATTCAGTCTGAATACTCAGAAGAGGTAAAATGTTCTACAAGAGCAGTTGGGGAATGTTCCAAGGTGTGTGCCAAGCCCTGTCCTCCCCATTGTAATGGTGACTGGGAAAGAGTCAGCTTATAAACTGGGGCAAAGGAATTAGGCAGGGACAACAGAGCCCCCCAGTGGGGCAGGGATGGGGCCTGGAAGCTGCTGTCACTCATCCAGGAAGCCCACGTGGTCTCCCTGTGCTCCCTGTACCCGTCTAGTCCCCTGTAAGTGGCCCAGTGCTGCCTGCCTCTCTGACCCCAAATGATTTCTGGTCAAATTGCTGTTAAGAAAAATTCACTCTAGAATACAAGACTTTCAGGATTCCATTCAAGCTAACTTTTGAATAAACAAAGTGTTTTGGCTTGTTCCAATCTAACCTGAGTTTTACCTGAAGCGTTTTTTTCTCGCATTGTGTCTGTAACAACTAAAACCGGGTGAAGATCATTATTATTGATTGATATTCAAAAATCCTGTTTATCTGCTCAAGAGTAGTTCTCTCAAACTACCTTGAAAAATATTAGGCTGTAAAATAAATATTGTTTAATGTTCCATCTTTGCTTATGTAAAAGTGCAATATAGTTGAGATGTCATAGACGTCAGGGTAGCCCTCAAAGTCCTGTTTACTCAGAGGGCAAGCCTGGGATAAGAGCCAGCTGGATGCTGCCAGGAGAAAGTTCAGAGATCACAGAAAAGACCATTATTGTCCTCCTGGAGCTCGTCCCCCCGGTCAGGTAGACAGACACTGGCTTTAAATCACTTTGATAACTTGGTGGATTGGATTTTACTTTAGTTGTATTTGATCTTCATTTGATAAAGCCGTCTGCTCAGTGGAATCATTAGCCAGGAGCCTGTGGCATTTGTTTTTACTGTATGAAGAAAACTATACAGCCATCATCTTTCTCCTAATTCTTACTGATCTCTCCTCTCCTTTTCCCTGTATCTCTTTAGAAAAAGGCATTGTGTACAACCACTGAATAAATACATACACTTTCCACATCTATATTTATCTGCTTTATCATTCAGAGCAAGCTTTTCATCCTGGCTCAGTTCCCTTCCCCTGAGCTTAGTATCCCCCCAGCACATTTGTACTATCCCCCACCCCCACCACCCAGCAATGTCAATTGATCCACACGAGTTAACTCTAACAACCTAAACAAACAGCAGAAGGTATAATTAGGACAAATATGTAGCCCAATTATCTTTCTGGAGATGCATAGAACACTCCTGCTCTATTGTGGTTTGAATTGCAGAACCCATCCATTAGTGCAGAGAATTAAGCATTGATTTTTAAAATATATCCTTACCTGAAGGAAGTCTTTCAGGAATTTCTTAGCATAAGCTTGTTCTTATGAAATTGTTGTGAGGAAAATAATAGGGGAAATCAGAAACACTGGCAACTAACCAGTGCGTTTCCAGACTGACAGCCGCGCATTTCCAACCTAGCAGCCGTCTCATCATATGCTGCCGTAGTCCTGCCTCCCAATTCCACCTCACCGGGTCCTGATGTTGAGGCAAGGACAGCAAGCTTCCTCAGAGGTGGTTTCACCTGGATGTCATATGGCATTTGGCTCTTGGATTTCTTCTGACAAAATCCTTGATTTTGAGGAAGTGCCATCTCAATCCTTACCATGCTTTCACTGCCTAATTGGATGAAAATCTTGGGAGCTGGCTTACCTCTTTGAGAAAATTAGTATCATCATCTAGAGCAAATGTGCTTCCGACTTTTTCCTGCTAAAAGGATGAAACTCCCACTACCCTTATGGTATCATAATGTGATTTGCAATCAGATCAAGAATTGTGAATGTTCATTACCTGATTCCATCTGGGGTGAGAATTGCCACCAAGAGCAAGTATTAGCTTAAAAGCTTTTAATGACATTTCTAGGATTGAAGTGTCATTTCCCTCTGAGTGACGTCATCCCAAAGAATAGAATTGCAAAAGAGTTGGGTATGTATGTACATGGTATTCACCCTGGAGGGGCAGGAATACAGAATTCATTTTGTTTATTTTTTCATTCAAGTGCATTGTGTGTGTGTGTGTGTGTGTGTGTGTGTGTGTGTGTGTGTTGCCATGATTACATTAAGTATTCATATGTCTTGCCTATAAAAGGCATGTATAGATTTATTCCTTGTGTCCATGCCTGATGCATGGCACACATCCCTGCAGGCTTGGAAAACACAGAACTGATACTACCTTCTCTAGTTTTGTTTTGTTTTTCTGTGGGAAAATGTTTTGCTGAGTATATTCAACAGTGTATTCACACAGTGCCATCTGAGGTGTCTGCGCAGTGTTTCCCAGGTGCAGATGAATTTGAAATCAGTACTTTGGGAAGTATTCCCTTGGAGGGCTGTGAAGGAGTTTGTTCACAATTGCTTCTATCAGCCTGTCTTAGGTCAAGTCGCCATAAAAAAAAAAAAAAAACAACTATGGATTGGGTGGCTTAAACAATAGGAATTTATTTCTCACAGTCCTGGAGCCTGGAAAGTCAAGATCAAGGTATCAGCTAATTCAGTTCCTGGTGAAAGCTTTCTTCCTGGCTTGCAGACAGCTGCCTTCTCCCCGTGTCCTACGTGGCAGAAAGCACTCTCTGGTGTCTCTTATGAGGGAATCCCATCTTGGGAGCCCCACCCTCATGACCTCATCTAATCCTAATCACCTCCCAAAGGCCCCACCTTGAAGTGCCATCACATTGAGGGTTAGGGCTTCAACGCATGAATTGTGGCAGGGAGCACAATTCAGTCAACAGCACAGCCTAAACTGTACCTTTGTGAAGGCCCTCCATGCATTCATTTAACAGATGTCTGTTGGGAGGTGGCTGTGCAAGGCAGAGGGGTAGGTGCTTGGGACACAGCAATATAAACCCTGTCCCTTCCCTCACATAGCTCAGGACTTAATTTTTCTTTTTTAATTACAGAAATATTTAAACAGAAGTGGTTATATGAGACATGGAGGAAGACACACACCTGGGCTAGGCTAGGCTTCGCAGAGGAAGTGACGTGAGAGCTGACAGCTGTGAGTGGGTGTGAGCCAGGTGGAGGGGAGCAGAGGAGAACTTTGTAAGCTAAGGAAATATCAAGAGCAGGGTCCCCAAGTGGGAAAAGGAGCTGAAACTGTGTGGCTAGAGCTTCTGAGGATAATTAACTGGGTCTCCTATCTAGGGAAAAGCACATGAGCTGCCTGAGAACATCCCTAAGTGATGCTTTTTACCCAGAAAGGGAGCTTTCTGGTGGGTTTAGTCATCAGACAGCAGAGTAGCATGTATTCGCTCTTTGTGATCAGGGTGGGCTACCTTCTGCTGGAGGCAAGGGGTGGAGGTAGGGGGAGCTGAGAAGAATGAAGGACCCAGGCCTGGGGAGTGATCTTCGCATTTTTGTATCTCAGCACTGCCCTCCCTCCAATTTGGTGCCTTCCTAAGAACCATGTTTGTGATTCATGAAAAAAAAATTTTTTTAAGTAAAAGAATATGTCCTCAAGATAGAACATTTCATCAGCAATCCCAGGAGAGTGGAAATAAATACAGCACAATATAATTGAAATCCAATAACAAGCTTTGCTTCATGTTAAATGACTTGTTTTCTGGCAGATAAACATTAATTAAAGGAAACTTTTTGTTCATCTACTTTGCTTTAAAAGTTTTCCAGTTGGGTCTGTAGTCCTCTTTTCTGCTGCTTTAGTTTTAGAACACATACAGTCTTCTCCATGGACATATGCTTACAATTTGCAACTTTGTCCTGCAGACTCTCTGGAATATGGTTAGCTACTGAAATGACTTGTCCATGAAAATGCATAATGTAATTGTACCAGGTAATCCCCGATCTAATGTCATCGTCTATTCCTTTCATTTCTATCTTCTTTTTCTATTTTACTTCTCTCTTCTTTTTAAATAGTGTACACACTTTTGCCCTCAAAATCCTGTTGCATCACATTCTCTGAGTGCTTAATGCACAATTGGTGCACAGGAGAGAAACGGTGATGCAAAGAATGATGACATCTGGAGCCTTCTCAGGGGCTGGTTCTCTGACCTGCATTGTTAGAGTCCCTCTTGGGCCACAGAGGTGGGATCAGTTTCTCCACTAGCCCCTGAGATCCTTTGGAGAAGGAACTGGATCTTCCTTATCTATGAATCCTTGCCTCCTGGCTTACGACAGATGCTCAGCAAATGTTTATTAAATGATTAGGATCAAAGCCCTACTCATGCTGTTGTATGAAAAAGTCCATCCCTGGAAAAACAGTATTTCTAATGGTAATTGTTCCAAAGGCATGGGGATTGGTACTAGTCGCGGATGCGGAGTAGCCCTCGACAAAGTTCTTCGGTTGGTAGAGTGGATCCATCATGGTCCTCGCCGATCACCGCGTCCAGCCCCTAACATCCCCCCTCTGGCCTTCAACCACTCAGGTCGTTACCTTTGGCTTCTCATCGTGTCTGGCATCAGGCAGCACTCGTGCTGCTCATTGCCCCCATCAGAATGAGGGCTCCCGCCTCCCCTCTCCTCAAGGCCCTGCCATGGACTTTCCACAATGGTAGCAAGCTTAGTACGAGCTGTGAGCCGTGTGCCCTAACTCCTGTTTCAAGCCCCATACTCTGACCTTCCCCAGATTCCTCTCTCTCCCCAGCACGGTGTTCCATGAAAGGCAGCGCAGCCCTTACCCACACTGTTCCCTCTGCCTGGCATTCACTCCTCCCTCCAGTCCCTCCCTGCTCCGACACTTCTAACTCATTCTTCAAGCTGTAAGACAAAATGGAACACCTTCTGCTGCACGCTGGTCATCACGCTTTGCTCTAATCCCCGGGCAGTGAAGCAGGTCCGTGGAGCACACTTCCTGCGTCCTGTGGCATTTATTAGTTTACGGGATTATCTTCCATGTCAGACTTTTCATGTCTTTTTCATCGTTGCTTCCCTAATGCTTAACACAGTACCCAGTCAGGACCATAGTTACCTCCTCCATGAAAGACAGGGAGGAAGGAGAGCAGATGAGGACGGGCAGGGGCACGAGAAGGAAAGCAACTTGAAGGGGCAGCCTCTCCATCCTTATTTGTTCTCATGTTGGCTGCAGTGTTGAGGTGCAACCAGAGGTACAGTGTTGTATCTGAATGCAAAGGAGGGGCTGAGAATGGGGGCATGGGGTGGGGTTGGGGGGTTGGTCTAGTAGGGTTAAAATTTAGCACCAGAGGCTGCTCAGTGAGACTTCTCTTCCCGGGTATGGGACGCACAGAGCAATGGGCCTTACTGACACCAGACTTGCTCACTTTGCCCCTGACTGGACTGGACTTGGTGTGAATTTTTTTTTTTTTTTTTTTTGCGGTACGCGGGCCTCTCACTGTTGTGGCCTCTCCTGCCCCGGAGCACAGGCTCCGGACGCGCAGGCTCAGCGGCCATGGCTCACGGGCCCAGCCGCTCCGCGGCACGTGGGATCTTCCCGGACCGGGGTACGAACCCGTGTCCCCTGCATCGGCGGGCGGACTCTCAACCACTGCACCACCAGGGAAGCCCGGTGTGAATTTTTTTCAAGCAATTTCAGGTGTGCGATAGAGCAACCAAGGTGCAGTGAACACAGAGTATTTCGAGTCTTGAAAGAACAGTGAGTTACAAAGGACCAAAGGGCTTCATTGTCTCTGTTGATGCCACTTTCCAAATCGGGGATGGCTGTCATCAGGCGCAGCCTCGGGCTTGACCTGGCCCCGCCCACAGTTTTCTTGATCCTGCGGCATGCTGGGAGGATTCCCTCCGCAGTGACGACATTCAGCCACACCACAGTTTCCTTGACCCAGGAGGAAAGCCTGCGTTTGGGGTTGGGGGGGGGGGGGTGTGGACGAGCAGGCGCCGAGTTTTTCTCATTTTGCCCCTTGGCTTTAAATTGCAGCCTCTCTTTTAATTTTCCATTATGCATCAAACACATCGGTGCCAAAAATGGACAAATGTATTCCGTCTGGGAGGATGATCCCAGACAGCTATAAATTAGAGCTTGTGGTCAGAGGTGCCAAAAATGTGGCCTCGTGATAGGGTGTCCCTGGGACCAGTCACCTCCTCCACAGTCTGCTCGGTGATTACAGGCCTTGGCCTGACGCCTCCATCAACAGATTTTCGCTTCGTACTTGGAAACTCTTTCCACCGAGTTGCTGCAGAGGCGGCGTAGGCAGGGCTGCCTGTGAGGGTTTGCTGGGCACATCTGTCCCAGGGAGCCCCTAGCACTCCGAGGATGGGGCTTTCCCAAGGGCATCAGAAAACAGCAGTGACCTCACAATGACCTCTTCCCTGCACCAGAAACAGCAATGACCTCAAAGCCGATTTCCTCCCAAACTAAAGCACAGCCCAAGAAAACTCTCCCCATTTTTTTCTGGACTGATCAGTTAAACTACCATATCACACTTTTAAACTTACAAGAGTAATACCTGCTTCACGCACAAACCTTAGAAAGTATCGTGAAAAGAGAAAAGTCACCTGTAATTTTACCTGTCAAAGAAAAGTATCGTTAATGTTTTAACATGACTTCTCGGAATATTTTTCCACGCCTTGCTACCCTTTTAAAAAATGCAAAAACCTTTGAAAGCTGGTTGCACCCAGTTCCTTTAGCTGTTCTTCACATTATCTAATTAGTGCTTTCCTCTAAGTACTGGAAACTTTTAGTTGTTCCACATTAGAGAGTCCAGCTGGTAGACCTCTGCCCCTCCAATTCCTCCTGCAGCAGTCATGCTGCTCTGCTTAAGAAGCTGGCCATGGAGGGAATGGGCCTTGGGAAGATGGAGGGTGAAGAAAGATAAAGTCCTCATATATATTCAGACAGATAGCCCCGGCCCTTTACAAATAGCCCACAGACAGAAGGATCTTGTATAAACAGGGCTCTGGTCTGCCCTGACTTTGACATCATTTTTCCTTATTAAACCTCTACTTCTCTGACTTGTGTGCTTGTCTCCCTTTTGCCAGCATCTGTGTCTACTCTTCCCTGCTGGGGCGGGGGCAGCCTCTAAACTGTTGGTCTGGGGATGGGTTAGGGGAGCCCAACACTAACTGGATGGGTTGGCAGAACCACGGGGCTCTTTCTACATCTCTGCTCACTTGTGGTGCCTTGAGTCCAGAAGGTGCCAGTGGCCATCTGTTGATTGACACAATGAAATTCGAGATGGGTGTTTGTGGAGAGAGAGGAGCCTGCTGGCGGGCCTTTGTGACAGTCCTGGGAAGGAAAGGCTTCCAGCTCAGGTGCGGAGCCTCACAAAAGCCCTCCAAGTGGCGGAGAGGAAGCGGGCCATGACTCTACCAGCCGCCAGCCTGCCCAGCCGCTGCCTGCGCCGGCCACTCAGCCTCTCCCTGAGCCACACAGCACACAGACCAGGCTTTTTCAGAAAATTACTTTTTCCTTTCTTGCTTTCCATGGAAACCCAAAATAGCAACCAAAAAAAAAAAAAAGAAACAAAACAACCCCAGCCAGTTTCCCTCACTGCCTGCAAAACCATCCCCAGGCAGTGCGGCACAGTGACAGTGGCAGCCTGGGGGTTAGGACGGCTTCTAGGCGCCTCTAAAACGGCTTTCTAACTGGGCACTGCACACTCAGGAGGTGTGGGCAGGTTCTGAGGTTGGCGTGTTTTCTTCCCATTTAAAAAAGTGGGTTTCCCCCAGTCTTGGAGTTCATCTTGCTCTCCGTGACCTCTCACTGTGGTGTTGGTGAGGAAATCCCATGTGCCCAGCAGGGGACAATAGGGCAGGAACCAAATACCTTCCCGGGGGACTGTTGTGGGAATACCCTTTCTGAGACGCCTCCTGGGCTGTGCTGTGTATGCCCCATAACCGCGGGGCAGCCTGGCAGAATGGGAGAAACTCCGGGCTTGCAATCAGGAAACCCCAGTTTTAATATCATATCAGGGACCTGGGGTGGGCTGGGGGCTTTGAGCACATCATTCCACTCCTATTATAAGAAAGAGGAGACGGGCTGGTTTCTTAGGGGCCCCCCTCCAACCCTCAGATTCTGGGCCTCAGGCCTCCCAGGTCCTGCACACACTTTCCCCTCCCTTGTAAATGCAGGCTGTTTACCTTTCAGCTGGCAGGGTCGGCAGTCATTGCTTTTGGACTGTGGTTTCGGTTTGGAGGCACCATGAAGGATTTCTCGTCGGAGGACAGTTCCCCAGAGTACTTCTACATGGGTGAGTGACTTCAGCTCTCCTCCGCCTTAGCTGGGGCTGCCCCGGCTTCGAGTGGAGCCTGCACCTGGACTTCTGGGACGGGGGATGGAGGGAGAGAAAGGAGGCACACCTGAGCCCCAGATGCCCACCTGGCCCTGGGGTAGGGATGTGTGGTCCAAGCGGAGAGGAGAGGGCCCTACCACCCCTACCCTGCCCACCCCACACGTGGTTCATCCCTCTGCTTCTAAAACCAAAGAAGACCAGGTGGGACTGAACTGTTGTGTTTCTTTCAGCCACTTCAAGAAAAGAAGCCCAGCGTGTAACCACAATTCATTTCCAAAGAATTGGAAAAGCCCCTTTGGCCCCCTGAGTGAAGTGGGCACACCACAAAGTCAGTTATTCACTCATCCATCTGGGGTGACGGGGGACCCCTGCCCAGTCAGGGTCTGGTTCTGTGTATTTGTGATCTTGTATTTTAAATTGTCTAGGAGAGACACATAATTCAAAATGAAGAGAGACATCTCAAGATGTGGAGGGGTCAATCTCAGTCCCTCCATGACTAGGGACTGCAGAGGGGAGAGAGAAGGGGGAGAGGAGGGGGGTGGAGAGAGGAGGGAGGGGTGGAGGGAGGGCTGCCACGGAGAGAGGCCTCAGTGTGGGAGGGGTAGTAGCCGTCTCCCTCCAACTGTGGGAAAGGGGTGAGGAGTTGGAGGCTGACGTAGCCTCCAATTCTGAGACCATGTGATAAGTAGGGGATGAGAAACTAGTGTGTAACCAAGTGCTGACTTGGTGGTATTTGCAGTTGGTGCATCAGGGGTCATTCTAAACTGGTGAGGCAAGAAGGATTTGAGTTAGGTTTGAAAGACCAACCATAATCGATAGAGAAAAGGAAGAATAGGGACTGCAGAGGTTTGGGGCACACAGTGTGTCTATAGGATAGTGATTAGCAAGGTGAGGCTGGGCAGAGGACTCTTACCAGAATGTAAAGGATATGGGCATGGTAGGAATTAAGATTAGAAAAGTTGGGGAGGGACAGAGGACAAGTATAGAGGGCCTTGAATGTCAGGGCTAGTTAATTTAATAAACAATAGAAGGATAATTTAGGGTTTGGGGGAGGGTACGACCTACACTGCCTTTTAAAGAGATTATTGTGGAATGAGAGGGGAGGACAGAAAAAGACAGTGCTAGATTATTGATATAGTCAGGCCTGAAGAAGTAAGGGCATAACCCATGGTGGTTGCAGTAGGAATTGTGAAGAAAGGGACAGAAAGACAAGAAACTTTATTAAGCATTATTAAATATTATTATTAAACATCGTTAAACTCAGGGACAGAAGGAATCAAAACAAAAAAGATATCAGTGATAGACAGAGTCAAGCCTAGAAGTCACAACTCATGGTTTTCAGATGGAAACCTGAGGTAAGGGACCCTGCTCGGTTAGAGAGAGGGGCGGGTATGTGGAAGGAAAGATGGAAGCCAGTCTGGGGGGCAGCCTCTGTCTGTGTTGCTCCAGAGACAAAGCACTGATAGCAATTTCACAGGTGTAGATTTGGGGCCAACATAAGAAAAGCTTTCTAATGACTTGATAGATCAAAGAAGCTGAGCAGACTTCTACAGGTCTAAGTGATCCCTCTGATACCTTGGTATTTACCCCAAAATCAGAATGGAGCCTTTATCAATACAGGAGATTCCTGCATTAAATAGGAGAACAAACTAGTTCTATACAGACGTTCCTGATCCTATGTCCTAATGTAAACTAAAGCAACATGAACGGCCCAAGATGCAAGAAATGTCATATATTTATGGACATATCGGTCAGGACGCTTTTAATTGCAAATCACAGAAACGACTCAACCTGTCTAGAGCAAAGCAGAAATTTCTTGACTCACGTAACTGAAAAGTCAGGATTAGTTCTCATCACAGGGACACAAGTGATGTGATTGGAATGCAGTCTGTAAGCCACCTCTTAGCTCCGCTTTCCTGTGGCCCCAGTTTGGGGCAGGTTCCCCCTAGACGTGATAAAACGTCCACCCACAGCTCCAGGCGCCATCTCCCAGGTAACCTCAGCAACAGTACACGTTCTTTCATTCCAACTGATCCAACCGAAGTCCTGGGTCGCACTGTCGCTGGCAATGTTGGGTCCAGCGCCCGTTCCCACACCAGTCATCGCGGCCAGCTGCTCGGGACGGGCTCGTTGGCTGAAGCCTGGGCTTCACACCTGCCTTGGCGCTGAGGCGAGTCAGCCCTCTCAGACCACAAGGACTGAGAGTGGAGGAGGTTCTTTGTCTAATAGAAAAGAAAAGGAAGTGAACTCTGGGTGGGGAAAACAACAGCCCTCACAGCGGGGCCTGAATCCTTCCTGCTTGTTCTTGGCACCTGGGGCGCGGCGTGGGTCTGCCCACCCTTGGCTCTCCCTCCCCTCTCTAAGTCACCCTTGAGTAGCTGGTGGTGAGAATGCTCACGGTCAGTGCTTGAAGTCCAGAGAAGTGGATTCTCATAGAGTCTTAGCGCTAGACGGAATAAGGAAACTGAGGACCAGGGGTTGAAGCAGAGGAGGAGGGGTGCTGACAGTCAGCCGTGGTTTTCCAGCCCTTCAGGGTGGGGCTCAGCCCGCACCCCAGGTCTGCCAACGCCCAGGCCTGTGCTGTCTCTCTGGAGCGTGCCAACAAGAAAAAGTCCTTGTGAGGTCAGGGACCTTTTCTCCACTTTAAATACTTCTTATCATATAAATAGAAAGAGCAATATACATGTTTACAGAAATGGATGTTTCTTTCCTCAATAAATAATTTTCCAAATAGGAAAGACACCAGTTCCCTAGCAATAAAACGAGAAGAAAAGTACACCAGGATTGCATTTTATGGACTTGCATAGCAAACAGTGTGAGGTAACAGGACTTTAAAGAAGAAGCAGGCCCAGTTTTTGGAAACTCTCACTTCATGTCACAGGGTACTGTGCACTGCTCTGTGTATTTTCCTTCTCAGAATAGGTTTCAGAGCAATCAGCCCATTACACTCTTATCACCCCATTGTTAAAGAGCCCTGGAGATAGGCTTGGCCCATTGAAGCACTCTTAAAGAAATACCACCTCTCCCTGAGAGGGACCTCAGAAAGGCACGTGGTCTAGCTCCCTGCTTCTGGGCACATGACTGCCGCCTCTAGGGGGATGCTTTCCTCTCTGGGACCCTTGGGTCTTTCTCCTTGGTGATGGAGAGAAGGTCCCTTCTTATAATAAAGATCTGGAGGTGACTTCACAGCCAGAGGCCAGTGTGGAGAGGATCCAGCTGTGAGGGGAGCTGGAAATGAGGCCAGGGAGCCGGGGTAGTCAGACTGACTGCACCTGCTGCCTCTTCTCAAGGACCTCTGAGCTCAGGTCGAGACCTGGAGGCTGACCTGGGCTGTCGTGTCCACTGGTTGCTATCGTGGAGAAAGGAGAGCCTGGCAAAAGTGGAGCTGGCAGCAAGAAAGGCTGGGTGACTTGGTGTTTCCCAGACGCTTTCCACATTAGTCTCCTTCAGTGAACTCTTGGGAGAAGGCCCCAGTGTCTTCCAAGTTCCACCAATGTGCCCCTCTGCTTTCCTGTTACAACTTGTCCCTGGGGCTGCCCCTTAGGGGTACAGGCAGCACAGGGGTCTTCTTTCCAGGAGGCAGAGTAAGGAGCGATCCCCTCGGCCCTCAGAAAGCTGGAGCACATGAAGTCATGTCTGTGAGCAGAGGGCCGAGGGCGTCATCGGGTTTCTCCATGAAGGGGAAGGGGCTGCCCACACAGACAGCAGCCACTCGCTCTCCGGGATCGCAGGCTCTCTGTGGCTGTCCCTCCCTGTGAATCCAGAGCCGCAGAGCCTGGCTTTGATGGCGGCTGGATGTTCTGTGTAAGGAAAGCATTCCAGCGCTGAGTGCTGAGGGGCTGGCTTGACTCTTTAACAACTCTGACTCACTCTGCTAATATTTTTTTACTTCTCAATTTTTAGTTGTACCTGAGATTCCTAGTAATTGCAGAACAGACACGTGCCATAGCTTACATTGTTGAGACAATTTCTCCAAAGCATTTTTACAAGAACTTAATAGATAATTATTGCCATATTACACATAACAAAACTGAGGCGCAGCTGGCAGACCTGGATTTCTAGCTCCCACCAATGTGCTTTGAAGGGAAAACCCAGAAATCATCAATGATAGATCCCTCGGGCACTTTTCTCAAGGAAGAAGGAAAAGAACCCTCCTGCCATTTGTAAATTGCAAAATTCACAGATTTCTAGCTAAGAAAATCACGCTTCTTCTGAGCTCCCTCTGAAAGTGCAGCATAGGAGTGAGGGTGTGCACTTTGGAATAGAACCCCGGGTTCAGTTCCAGTTTCCCCCCTCACTAGTCATGCAATCTTCCATAAATTAGTTCTCCGTGTCTCAGATTCCTAATCTGTGAAATATGAATACCATTTCTACATACCTCATAGGGTTGATGTATGAGATAATTTAACCTATGAACGTGGCTTGAGCGCAGTACCTGTTGTGTCATGAGCCCTCAATAAACGTCAGCTGTCATTACAGCAGTGCGGGCAGGCTGAGGAAGGAGTCAGCCTGCGGGAGGCACAATGATGTGGGAGAGTAAGAGAGGGGAAGATAAAAGAGTAGTTTAGATGCCATGTAGTCAGGGCGAGACACCAACTGGTAGCACTGAGGCTTCCAGGTGGCAGGTTCCTGAGATAATGCCTGCCTAGGGCAAAGGACAGTTGCTGCATAGAGCAGCTGAGGCACTGGGAATGGTGGTGGTTACTCAGTGTTGAATGACTCCATGACTAATGTATGTTCAGCTCCTAGAACAGCACTCAATAACTAACAGCTGCACAGTACCTAGTCCTTACCTTCCCCATAAACTAAGTCCCATCCAGTATTCTAAATACATATATAATTATGTGTGTCCAGGGCAAGCTGGGAGAGAGGGAAAGTTGCACAGAGGCAGAGAAAAATATTTTCAGATGAAAAATGGTCATTAGGCGGGTATGTGAAATCATCTGCAGCTAAAAGCCACCGAAATTGATGAGCGTGTCACTCCCCAGTCCTTAAAAGGGGGGCCATTTAAAAATGAGTTGATGCAGACAAGCCTTTTAGGATGCCACCATCTCCTTTCTGCGTTAACTGAAATGATGCTTCTAGCTTCAAAAGAAGGATCGGAAACCAGAGACAAGTGATGGAATTGTCAGGAAATTGGTGGTAGCATGTCACCTGGAGATCACTGGCGTTGCAAGGCCCAGCTACTAATGCTAAAAATGCAATATCAAAGTGTTTTCCCTTTTTCAACTCAAGGGAAATAGGACTCAGAAGGCATAGGGGATTGAGAAATAGGTCATACACTTGTCACAAAGCTGCCGCGGGAGCGAGAGGGCTCTACAGAAACCATCTTGGAAGTAAAATGTGACTGCCAATTAATGTATTCATTCAACAACTATGTTTTGAGGGCCAGATCAAAAAAAAAAAAAACGATAAGGTATGCTTGGAAGCTACAAGTGGCCTTGTGGTGTGCAGAGTATTACAACCAGATTTGGAACTGAAATCAGCAGGCCCAAGAAATTCGCCACGTGTAGAATTTCTTCTGATTTTCCCACCAGCTCCAAGCAGCAGTGTCCATTTGGCATTGAACTGAGTCCTGTGGCCACACATGCACACGGAGCTTTGCTGGGGAGAGGCCTCAGGAATCGGAGCCCCTGGGGCAGTTTCAGGGTGTTTGATGTGAGCTCTGGAATTCTGATAGCCTAAGAATGAAATATTGTACAAATAAGTGAATTTTCTTGGGGAGCTCTTATTTCAGAAGGAAAAGGGGCTGAGTTAGCTTGTTTGCAGTGGGGAGCAGGTCTGTCCTCCTCAGAGCCCGGTGCCGCTGTCCACTGTACCCCAGCCTCCGCAGGAGCACCCCTCTCTCCTAGAGTCCACACTCTCAGAAGGCTTTCCCCGCGGTGTACAGCCGTGCCCTCATCTACCTGACTTGGGAGAGCCCAGCCCTCTGGTGGCTTCCTGGATGCTTGTTGGAATGTATCCCCAGCATGTATCTCTAAGCAAAGATGGGCAACAGTAGACAGCCAGTCCAGAACTTCAGATTTAGTGTGCTCTCTCTCTATCCTCTCATCCAACAAACACTAACCGAGAATTCTGTCTTGTTCCTAGCATATTCTATGTAGGGTGAATAAGGTTTGTTTCAGGACCTAACATCTATAGAGAGAGACATAGATGAGAACCCACAGGGGTACAACATGGCAAAGAGTAGGCTGGGTCACATCATAGTGAATTCCTGTGTGGCTGGAGTGTAGGATGGATAATGTTCCCAGTGGGTCCAGTCTCTAGTGACTCGAAGCAGAATCTGTAGACTGTATCATGTAGCAGCGAAGAGGCAATGAACATTGTAAGTAGGAAATCAGTACAGTAAGGTGGCCCACCCAGGAAACATTCTGTGAGGGAACTGCTCCAGTGGGGTGGGAATCGGGGCTCGAGGCTTTGCGTGTCCAGCCTGGAGCCCTCTTGCCACTCTTACCCCCATTAGTAAAATGGAAATGTGTATAATACTTGCCTTACTTAGTGGCGCTGTTTTGAGGAGCCAAAGAGATGATGGAAATAAAAGAGCTTTGAAAAATAAAGAAAAAATTTAAAACAATAAGGTATTTCGGCAGTGGGACCAACAATAGTATTATTTTTAATACAGTATCATTTCTCTCATTACCACATCCATTCCCCATGAAATTATTTTTTTAGAGAAAAGGAAAAGGGAGGAAGTGGCTGAGCCTGCCTATTGGGAAATAAATAAATACCCATCTCAGGACCTCGGAAGAGCAGGGCTTCCTGGACCCCGAAAAGGGCCCTGAGAACAGCCTGGGTGGTGCAGGGAGCAGAGCAGCCCAGCCTGCCGCCTAGTCTGTCGGGGAACAGAGAGGGCTGCCCACAAACAACTGTCAGCACCCAGAGGGGCCCCTGGAGACACCCTGCAGGCCAACCTCAGGGTTTCCCCACAGAGGTGGGACGCCAGCTCCCCGCCCTCTCGTGGATGGGAGTGGTTCCCAGCTGACTCATATGAATGAAATGCAGAAAATAAAGTTGAGGTGATTGGCATTATTCTAAGCAAGTCGAGTGCCAGGCCCCATATTTTGTTCTAACTTATCTCAGGATCAGAAAAGGAAGTAAAAAACTGGCTTGCTTTTATTTCTCTCAGAACAAGACATTTCTGCCCTTCTCTTTCTCTGTGGAACAGCTGTTCCTGTGGCTTGACTTCAGAACTAAGTGAAACGACCACCCAAGTTAAGGCCGCTGTTATTGTTGGAGAGGCAGGATGGGATAAAGCTAGCTTTAGGGGCAGATGGGTGTTTTTATCCCAGCTCTGTGATCTTGGGCAAGTCACTTAACCTTTGGGGGCCCAGTTCCTCTGTCTAAAAAAATGGAGATAATAATGGTACCTGCTTCATGAAGATTAAATTAATAAATCTGTGCTAGGCGCTTAGAATAGTGCCTGGAGAAAATAAGCCCTTAAAATAAATGTAGCTAATATTATATTAATAATAACATTATTTGGTGCATATTACCTTATCACGTCCCCTCACTGGCTATTTTCTTGTAACACTTACCACCTTGCGTGCCTCCAGTGTATATGGTACTGCCTTCTAGAGTTTATCATTCACACAAAACCATATTGTCTCATCGCTGTGCCCTCCGCCCCCCTCCCTGACTAAAAGCTCCCCTCTTCCGTTCCACCCACTCCCTGCTTCTCCATCTGAGCCTGGGCAGATCAACGGCCCCCCTCCCGTCCCAGACACTTTGTCCTCAGGGCCTCTCATGGGATGGGGACAGCCACGAATTCCAGAGTGCCACGAGGGCCACGGGCTCCTAGGACGGTAGGGGTTCACGTCCCAGCTCTGGCACTGGCTCCTCACCGCCCCTGGACCCACTGTCGCCAATCTCTGTGCATGGTATTAACGCCCACTTTACAGGGGTGGCGGAGATCTGACAGGTGAAGTGCGTGGCACGTAGGAGGCGCTCGCAGATGACTAAGCGTAAGCTGTGGGACAAAGGCGATTTCCGATCCTCGCTGGTTGTGTGAGCCTGGGCGGCTCCCTTCACCTCTGTAAGCATGGGCTTTCTTTGTTCCCTGGGGATTACAGCAGCCCCTACCCCTCATGAAGCTCTCAGCAAGAAGCCTTCCACAAGGGTTCCCTTTATCCTATGAACAACTGAAGGCCCTGCGGGGCCAGATGCCTGGGGCAGTGGTGGCAGAGGCTGGGCTGGCAGCACTGGTGCCGGGGAGAGGGCCGATCTGGAGTCGTCAGCCTCTTCTCTGGCCTCTTCCCCCAGGGCTGTATGTGCTGGCTGGAGCGGGGGCCCTGATGATGGCCGTGGGCTTCCTCGGCTGCTGTGGAGCCACGCGGGAGTCCCAGTGCGTTCTCGGATCTGTAAGTGGGGCGAGGCGGGGAGGGGCTTGGCCTGAAGGGAGCTGGACGTTCTCTTTGTCCCTACCTCTGTGGAAAATGTGAAAAAAAACAAGAAATAGGTCATTAGTGTGAAGATGTTTTGGGAGAAAAAGTGCCTCATAATATTTCACAGTGAGTGAGGCAGCTACAAGATTCCCATAGTCAGGGAAGCACTGTCATCGATAAGAAAAGTACTGCTGTTTGAGATCGGTAATTTAAACAAACATACCTCTTGTGGTTTATTTTAAGGCTATTTAGTTTAGTAGCCTCTGGTTTTTAAAAAAAAAATAGAAATAATTTCCGTTAACTGCTATACATCCAGTGCCAGTGTGACCTAAGAAAGAAGAGGAGCAGGAAGAAAGTTTTTGTGTTTCTCCATGAGGAGAAATGGCAGTTTTATTAGGCGGCCTCTCCTTACTCATTGCAACCTTTGGTGTTTGAACTCTGGCTGCTTCTCCTGATCTCTTTTTTTTAAATAAATTTATTGATTGATTGATTGACTTGGGGGTGTGTTGGGTCTTTGTTTCTGCACACGGGCTTTCTCTAGTTGCGGCGAGCGGGGACCACGCTTCATCACGGTGCGCGGACCTCTCACTATCGCGGCCTCTCTTGTTGCGGAGCACAGGCTCCAGATGCGCAGGCTCAGTAGTTGTGGTGCACAGGCGCAGTTGCTCAGCAGCATGTGGGATCTTCCCAGACCAGGGCTCGAACCCGTGTCCCCTGCATTGGCAGGCAGATTCTCAACCACTGCGCCACCAGGGAAGCCCTTCTCCTGATCTCTTGCCATGTAAGATTTCTAACTCATTCCCTCAGTTCTCTATTCTTTCTCTTTCCCCTGTTGCTGAGCATCTCAGGTCTTATCACTGAACTTAGTTTAATCAGAGCAGACCCCGAGATTGGAACAGAAATCTGTCCAGAAGGACACCCTTCACCTCCACTTCCACCTCCTCAGGGAAGCCATCCAGACCACGCAGTCTCAAGTCACCCCCTCCCCAAACCCAGTCCCACCAGCCACTCTCTATCTTCTGGTCTTATTTTATATCTTTATAGAATCTCTTTTGTTCATCAAGTAGTCACTGAACATATGGGTGCCGGGTGCTGTTCTAGGTTGTGGGATTTCTATATCACTCTCTGAAATGAACTTACTCTTTTATTGCTTACTCATTTATCATATCCTCCTCTCTCTACTATAAGGTCCCTGAGAGCAGAGGCACTGAGATCTTATCTTATTCACCACTGTATACCCAGTATCAAGGACAGTACCTGGCACAGAGCAAATGCTCAATAACCAATTGCTGAATGAATTAATGAGTGAATGAATGTGTGAACAAACTACGGATGAACTAAGGGGCCAGATGCTTCCTGCTAGATCTCTTCAAACTAATAACCTTGCCTAGTGCTTTTCAAAAGGAACTAGAGTCAAAGAGGTTAAGTAAACTGAAAAGGTATTGAATTAATGAAGTTAGTATTTTCTCTCCTCTACAGTTTTTTACCTGCCTATTGGTGATATTTGCTGCTGAAATAACCACTGGAGTATTTGCTTTTATAGGCAAGGATGTAGTAAGTAAATATTCCTTATAATTTTTTTTAACGATGGTTAAAGTGTTCTCTTTACGGCAAAGGTCATGAGAATATTGGTACCCACAGTGATATTCCAAAGCCAAATAACCCCCACAATAATCGTTTATGCAGAACTTTTTAACCTAGGAGTGTGGTGTGGACTTTAGCATATGTGTGTATGTGTGTGCGTGCATATAGGTGCACACGTATTTCTGGGGAGATAGTTCCTAGCTTTCATTAGATATATAGAGGGGCCTATGTTTTTTTGGTAACAAAAGGATCTCTAATTTAAGATGATCCTGTTTGGAATGTGGGAGGAGTTAGATTGCAGATATGAGAAAGAAGGATGGGGAAGAACACGCATTCTCATCCCTTGTTAGCCTGCCCTTTGTCCTTAGGGTTTGGCCTGGGCAGAGGCCAGGTCATCCTTAAAGACTATAGGCAGCCTCCTGCGTGCCAGTGAAGCCAGTTTAAAATTTTTGCTCAAACTATAGGTGAGCAGAATAGGTTGTCAGGAGAATCCACAGAGGAAGGGGTCTTTTTAAGTGTAAACATGCAGTGGGGAAGAGAGGAGTGAAATGGAAAAGGAGGAAGGATGGAATCTTAAGTTTACTGGATTTTACATAAATTCATGTGCTATCAATATTGTGTTTATGAACTTATTTTAGATTTTAAAAACAGTAAACATGTAGAATAAGTAATGTCACCTCCTCTGGAATTTGTCTAAAGTAGCTGGTTATATTTGTAGGTTAGAGGAATCGGATCTTACGACTTCTTGAGAACCTATGGATTTGGGGATCACATGCAATTATACTAGAAAAAGCATTATCTACGTTTTCTATGATATTTGAATGCTGGAACAGTTTTCCTTGGTCGTGAACACCTTTTAAACCATGTCGTGAAAAGACTTGAGTACTTGTAACCAATGGAGTCCCAAGAATGCATAGGTTTCTACCCTGGCTGTGCACCAGAATCACCTGGCTGGGACCCAGGAATCTGGGGTTCAGCTGTTGCTGATGTCCATTCAAGGTTGAGAACCTCCACTCTAAGAAATCTTTCTAGTCTATGAAAATTATTCTTGGTTAATCTATCCTTCCATCTTCAGAAGCATATTAGAAACTCCAGAATCTATAATCTGTTCCATATAGGCAGAATTACCCTTAAATCCAGATAAACATATGGAAACGCCATATTTTTGAAGGGTAGGGAAGAGGGGTTTTATTCTTGATGAAAGGGGAACGTTTGAAACTTCTCACTCACGTCCTCTTGTTTTCCTGGTAATTTTTCAGGCTATACGACATGTTCAGACCATGTATGAAGAAGCTTATAACGATTACCTTAGAGACAGGGAAAAGGGAAATGGGACTCTCATCACCTTCCACTCAACAGTAAGTGACTTTACTTCTTCCTTAAAATGGAATCTTCTAAAGATTATACATGAGCCAGGTTCTCTCTAATCACCCAGATTAAAAATAAATTGAGTGAAGCCAGGCAACTGCACTATATGTCTGCCTTCGTGGGAGCCACGGTTTGCATTATGTGTAGAACCTAGAAGAGAAAGAGGCCTAACACAGAGTCGACAGAAGGAAGTCAGGACATGCACCCAAAGGGACAGAAGCGCACACACAAATAAGAACATCGAGAAAGCCGCCCAAGTAAATATCAGGTTCTCTCAAGAGTGGCCTTGTGGGGCTTCCCTGGTGGCGCAGTGGTTGAGAGTCCCCCTGCCGATGCAGGGGACACGGGTTCGTGCCCTGGTCCGGGAAGATCCCACATGCCGCAGAGCGGCTGGGCCCGTGAGCCATGGCCGCTGAGCCTGCGCGTCCGGAGCCTGTGCTCCGCAACGGGAGAGGCCACAACAGTGAGAGGCCCGCGTACTGCAAGAAACAACAACAAAAAAAAACAAAAACAAGAGTGGCCTTGTGATGTAACAGAAACAGCTGTGACCTTCAAGACAGAAAAGCTTATCTCTAGCTGCAGCTGTGCCAATGAACAGCTTTGTGACCTGAAGCAAGTTCCTTGCCTTCCTGATCCTCACTCAGCGCCCTCAGTTGTAAAATGAAGGGGCACATGAGACAGGCACGCTGCTTTTCTCCCGGGACATCCTGTGAGAACGTGCTGTCAGTGCAGTGTTCTCAGCTACAGGCAGTTCATCAAGGAAGGCTCCCCGGGGGAGATGGGCCAGGCCAGTGTCGTCCTGATTTCTCAACCCCTGTCATATGGAGAAGTAGCTATGAACTCCTGGCCAGGTGTTTTAAGGTAGCCCAGTTCTTGTCTGTCACAGGTCTGTCCTGGAAGGTGCCAACCATTTATCCTGTTCAGCTGCAGCTGCCCCAGGGACATCAGACAGCACACAGGTTCCTTTGTCTTTGAAGGGCAGCCATAAGGCAGGACACCTGTTGGCTGGCCAGTATTCAAGCCCCAGTCTTTTAGCCCCTGGGGTTTACTGTGGCCACTTCTCCTGTCCGTCCCAGGCTCTCCTCAGTTAATGAACCTTTCCTGAAGCTCATAAAACTTTAGCTATTCAGCAAGGCTGAAAGGAAGAATCTAAAGACCTAACTCCTGTCTAAAAACAACAGTTTACACAGGCACTGTCAGCTAGCTTCTTGCCTTGTTTGCATTGCTTTCAATCACCTCCTGTCATAAAACTTGGACAGATTTGGTGAAGTCCTTTCTTGCTTTGCTAGCACGACTCTGTGACTCTTCATACTGTCTCCAGAACGGCCACTAGGTTGTAGTGTCAGGCCTCAGAGCTGTTTTGCGGCCTCAGCACGCCCAGTCCTTAGCAGTGATACCCGGACTTGTAGCTTCAGCTTCTCCCTCCTTGTGCTAAAAGCTCTTTTCGGACTCTCTAGTTTCAGTGCTGTGGAAAAGAAAGCTCTGAACAGGTCCAACCGACCTGCCCAAAGGAGCTCCTAGGACACAAGGTAAGCTCCTCTACCAGGTTCCTATCCTGCCTGTGGTGTTAAGATGGTTCTTGCCCTTGGGGTGGAGGGGTGATTCTGGGAGGCCCTCTGCCAGTGGCTTCTAGCCTCAGCTTTATTCTAGGCAGAATAAGTGAAGCAATGATGAGTCCCAGGCTCCTGGTACCCTGGGGAATAATGGTGTGCTGACTTGCCAGTAATGATGCAAATGCAGTGGCATTAATTAAGCTCACCAGGGCCAGAGGTATGCACCCTAAGGACGTTGCCCCATACCCTTCCAGGGGTGTCATCACACTGATAAATGCTTCCTTTATTAAGTGCTGCGTGGCAGGCATGATGCCAGGTTCTGGAAACTCTAAGGTGAAAAACACATGGTCCCTGCCTCAGTGGCCTCACAGACTAGTCAAGGGAGCTGATGCTTGACAGAGCACAGTATCTGTACAGAATACAGTGGAGTCAGGAAAGCTTGCAGAGGATGGATCCTTGAGCCAAGTTTTGACAAAGGAAGGTCATTCCAGGCCCAGAAAGCAGCAAGAACAGAAGCATGAAATTCCAGGACTGGAGGAGAATAGGGAGTCCAGAGGGAATGGTGAGGGACATTTTTGAAAAGGTAAGCAATGGCATGGTTTTATACCTGGAAGTTTGGAGAAGCCGTTGCTTTTAGCAGAGGATTAACATAATCCGTTTTGCATTGTTGAAAGAGCACTCAGGCTGCTGGGTATAACTGGTAGAACAGAAGGCTGGAGACCAATGGAGGGAGGCCGCTTAGGTGGCACTTATGTTTTTCCTGGTGAGAGAGGATGAGGAACTAGAGCAAGTCACGTACCGTGGGGAGGGAGAGGAGGCGACAGATACAGAGACGTCCAGGGGTAGAGTCAACAGGCACAGGTGACTGACTGGGTGTGAGTGGGGAGTGAAAGGGAGGAAGCTAAGACTTCAGATGCCTGCTTGGCTACAGAGAAGGAGAGGCTGAGTGTGTAGGAAGGAAAGGAGATAAGTGACAGCACAGGCTTCCTGAGGAGATGAGAGAATAAGATCCAGAGCCAGTAAAGGGGTTGACTTTCAGCAGAGCAGGGCACTTCTTTGGCTTTAATGAGAAGGAAGTAAGAAGCAGTGTGCCTTTCTCATCTGCATGCTCACTGCCTACAGCAGCACCTGCCACCGGATGAATGGAGTGTGTAAGTTTATAGGTGCAGGTGAGGAAGGTTGGAAGAATTTCTACAGCTTGACTCCAATAAGTAAGGGAGCCACTATCTAGAGCAGTGGTTCTCAACTTTTACCAGAATGTATTGTAATTATTTTTGTGAGTCTGTGTCCTTCTCTAAACTGTGAGCTCCCTGAGGGCAAAAGTAACCATGTCTTATTTTCTCCATATCCACCATGCCATTCTGGTGACTAATGCAAGGCAGATGTTCAAGAAATATTTGTTGAATGAATGAACGATGAATGAATGAAGTATGACAGGAGATGTGAGGATAGCAGTAAGAGTTTCATATAGCTTAGGTGGGTATCAGAGAGAGCTGACCATTGACAAGTAAAAGGACCTGGGCAGCCTAAGGACAAAATTGGGTTGAGAGAATACCTCTGTATTTAAGAGGACCAAATAGAATTTGGAGAAACTAATTGCAATTACAAGTGATCTGTTCTGCCCCCTGTCCAATATTCCTCCATCTGTGAAGGTTCTTTGGACCTACACTGCACAGGTCTCTATGGGACACAGATGAAAGAATAGGGCCACCCAGCCCGGCCGCCATAGAAGAGAACAGTCCTCCAACCCCCAACACTTGGCTTTCCTTTGTTAAATTTGAATCTATACAGACTTTATAGCTTCTTACTAGGTGATGCCTACCTTGTATAGTAAATTGGACTAAGTATGTAGAAAGTCTTTTAAACTATAAATGACAATCCAAAAGCAAGGGGCTATTATTTTGGGGATATTTTACTTTTTTTTATTTGCTGAAAGTAAGAAGAGGCCCCAAAGTTTTATTGCCTCAGGTCCCAGAATAGCTTCATCCAGCCAGGTTTCAGGGCTTTGAAGCAGCCATTGGCCTAAATAGGAAAATTCCACCAAAAGGAGAGTATTGTCATTTTTCCCCAAAAAACACTTTTGCTTTAAATTTATCAGAGTGATATCTGGGAGGAATGGTTTAAATAGGAACAGAAGCTGACATGGGTTAACTCTCACAGGATGCTCTGTAGAGAAGGAAAGGATTGGATCAGGGTGATGATTCACACATACCACCAGCTGTTATTCCTGACTTCTTCTTTTCCAAAACAGAATTGCATTGATGAAATTGAGCGCATCATCAGTGTTAAGCTCCAGCTCATCGGAATTGTTGGTATTGGAATCGCAGCCCTCACGGTAAGAAAGTTCCAGAACATACCTTCTTTGACACCTAAGAAGCCTTGAACCTTTGTATCTTGTTTCTCTTCAAGTGTGACATGGCAGTATCTTAGGAGAGATTTTTCATAAAAGACAAAGATGTTTTTGACAGAATATCTAAGAACAAAGCTAATTAGATACATCAATACTTAGTTCTCTCAAATATGATACAAATTTCAATGTTAAGCTAATTATGACTTTGAGTTTATCATTGCAATAACTTCCCATTTTAAGGTCACCAAGCTTAAACTAGATGAGTGATTTTTAATTCTGGATCTCTTCCTTTGTTAGATATTTAAGACAACATAGATTAAACTCTCTCACCTATGATTTGCAGAGGTAGCACAGTGTAGTGATTAACAGCGCAAACTCTGGCATCACACTGTCTGGATACAACTGCTAGCTCCACTACTTACAAACCCTGGGGTCACTGGAAAGTTTCTTAATTTCTCTATGTCTCAATTCCCTCATCTGCAAAATGGGGATTTTAATATATCAACCTCAGAAAATTGTTGTGACAATTAAGTGGAATAATACATATAAAGTATTATTAGGAATTAATTCATATAAAGGGTCTGGAACATAGCACTTAATAAATGCTAGCTCTACATAGAATCTGAGTGTTCCCAAACCCTGAATCCAGGCGAACTATATATGGAAGTGTGAAGCATAGTGCATCCTTGCACCTGTAGGTAGCTCAGCACTTCTAAAGTACAAAAGAAGAGTGTGCAAGAGTTCATAGGGGCAGAAGCCTATGGTAAGTATAGCAAGAGATGACACTGGAGAGGGTTATGAGGGTCCACGTAATTGTGTTCTTTGTGTGACTTTTTGATAGGTTGGGCTTTAGCCTTAAGGTAGAGGGGAGCCACCCAGGTTTGGAAGGACCTGTAGTGCAGTGTAGAGGTAAAGTTGGAGGGAAGTAAGATTGGAGTCAGGTAAGCCCATAAAGAGGTGATTCCCATTGTCCAAGGGCTGAGTGATAATAGCTAATGCTAAGATAATACTTACCCTCTAGCCCTCCTATGTAGATTAATTCATGGCCTAAGCTGAGGCAGGGGCAATGGAATTGTGAGGAAATCAATGAATTGGCAGTTCTCGGGGACACACAATCATCTTCCCTCCTTTCTGTATTTAGAGCACAGAGGGCTGGGTCAGTGGGTGAAAATACTATGCTGAGGACCTCCCAATCCAGGGTCTTCTCTCAGGGCCTCCCCACCCGCCCTGGGGCTAGCCTGATGGCCAGTCTGCGGCTTCCCAAGGACAATTCTGAGGCAGATGATTTGAAAATGTTCTGCATTAACGGAGGTATCAAATAGACGCTCCCAACAATTCTACAGTCTCAAGGAATGAGCATTCTAGAAGTGGTCACCCCTGACTCATGACAGTGGCAGGATGAGTTTCTTTCTGAGGGGATCCTTTTAGGTACAACGAGGTCTAAGCAGGGGTTGCATCCAACCTTACAACCACGGAAAAGGGGAAGGCCCTGTGTTGGCCATCTGGCCTCAGAAGAAACGCCCAGAGTTTCTTCTTTAATTCTTTTCTTAATAAGGTAAGAGTTTCACAATGTAATCAGTTAACAAAATGTCCATTAGGTGTCTCCCCTGCCACACACTGGTACTGAGTTCTGTCAGCCAGAAGCTTGGAGCCCTGATCCCAGCTATTCCCTTAAGTCTGCCCCTTCCCCTCCAATAACTGATAACACATGCCTTTTTAAATTCAGCATTTACAGATCCTAGTCTGATGTAGGATGGGATTGAGGAGAGAATCAGAGAGATATGGTACTGATTTCTTTGAACAAACATTGAGAGTAGTCTATGAACAACGCACCTACAGATAGCATATCATAGGCTCTGCAAAATTAATAGGAGAAGTGATTGAGGACAAGAAGGATTTTTTGGCGTCCTTCAATTCAAACCATTTAAGTAGCTATTAATTTTGCTAAATATTTGTCTTTTCAAAGAAGCATCCAAGTGGTAGAAGATGTCAGTAGTACCATAGTACAAACACCACAATTTATGCTTTGGTAAAACTATTGAGTTAAATAATAAAGCATCATGTACACTTAAAAATGAACTGGGAATGAAGAGATGCTCCACTTTTTAATATGTGGTCACTGTTGCAAAAATTCAAAGCTTTGCCAGCAATAGAAAACTATTTAGACTGCAAGTGTATTTAAACAACAAGTGGTTACAAACACATTTTCCAAAATAAAAATATAAATGAGAGAGATTGGTTCAAGATGGTGGAGTAGAAGGACGTGCACTCACTCCCTCTTGCAAGAAAACTGGAATCACAACTAACTGCTGAACAGTCATCAACAGGAAGACACTGGAACTCACCAAAAAAGATACCCCACATCCAAAGACAAAGGAGAAGCCACAGTGAGATGGTAGGAGGGGCGCAATCACAGTAAAATCAAATCCCATAACTGCTGGGTGGGTGACTCACAAACTGGAGAATACTTATACCACAGAAGTCCACCCACTGGAGTGAAGGTTCTGAGCCCCACGTCAGGCTTCCCAACCTGGTGGTCTGGCAACAAGAGAAGGAATTCCTAGAGAATCAGACTTTGAATCCTAGCAGGATTTCATTGCAGGACTTTGATAGGACTGGGGTAAACAGAGACTCCACTCTTGGAGGGCACACACAAAGTAGTGTGCACATCAGGACCCAGGGGAAGGAGCAGTGACCCCATAGGAGACTGAACCAGACCTACCTGCTAGTGTTGGAGGGTCTCCTGCAGAGGCAGGGGGTGGCTGTGGCTCACTGTGAGGACAAGGACACTGGCAGCAGAAGTTCTGGGAAGTACTCCTTGGCATGAGGCCTCCCAGAGTCTGCCATTAGCCCCACCAAAGAGCCAGGTAGGCTCCAGTATTGGATCGCCTCAGGCCAAACAACCAACAGGGAGGGAACCCAGCCCCACCCATCAGCAGACAAGCAGATTAAAGTTTTACTGAGCTCTGCCCACCAGAGCAACACCAAGCTCTACCTACCACCAGTCCCTCCAATCAGGAAACTTGCACAAGCCTCTTAGATAGCCTCATCCACCAGAGGGCAGACAGCAGAAGCAAGAAGAACTACAATCCTGCAGCCTGTGGAACAAAAACCACATTCACAAAAGATACACAAGATGAAAAGGCAGAGGGCTATGTACCAGATGAAGGAACAAGATAAAACCCCAGAGAAACAACTAAATGAAGTGGAGATAGGCAACATTCCAGAAAAAGAATTCAGAATAATGATAGTGAAGATGATGCAGGACCTCAGAAAAGGAATGGAGGCAAAGATTGAGAAGATGCAAGAAATGTTTAACAAAGACCTAGAAGAATTAAAGAACAAACACCTAGAAGGATTAAAGAACAAACAAACAGATGAACAATACAATAACTGAAATGAAAACTGCACTTGAAGGAATCAATAGTAGAATAACTGAGGCAGAAGAACAGATAAATGACCTGGAAGACAGAATGGTGGAACTCACTGCTGCAGAACAGAATAAAGAAAAAAGAATGAAAAGAAATGAAGACAGCCTAAGAGACCTCTGGGACAACATTAAACGCAACAACATTCGCATTATAGGGGTCCCAGGAGGAGAAGAGAGAGAGAAAGGACCCGAGAAAATATTTGAAGAGATTATAGTCGAAAAATTCCCTAACATGGGAAAGGAAATAGCCACCCAAGTCCAGGAAGTGCAGAGAGTCCCAGGCAGGATAAACCCGAGGAGAAACATGCCAAGACACATAGTAATCAAATTGACAAAAATTAAAGACAAAGAAAAAGTATTGAAAGCAACAAGGGAAAAATGACAAATAACATACAAGGGAACTCCCATAAGGTTAACAGCTGATTTCCCAGCAGAAACTCTACAAGCCAGAAGGGAGTGGCATGACATATTTAAAGTAATGAAGAGGAAGAACCTACAACCAAGATTACTCTACCTGGCAAGAATCTCATTCAGATTCCATGGAGATATCAAAAGCTTTACAGACAAGCAAAAGCTAAGAGAATTCAGCACCACCAAACCAGCTCTACAACAAATGCTAAAGGAACTTCTCTAAGTGGGAAACACAAGAGAAGAAAAGGACCTAAAAAAACAAACCCATAACAATTAAGAAAATGGTAATAGGAACATACATATAGATAATTACCTTAAATGTGAATGGATTAAATGCTCCAACAAAAAGACACAGGCTCACTGAATGGATACAAAAACAAGACCCATATATATGCTGTCTACAAGAGACCCACTTCAGACCTAGGGATACATACAGACTGAAAGTGAGGAGATGGAAAAAGATATTCCATGCAAATGGAAACCAAAAGAACGCTGGAATAACAATACTCATATCAGATGAAATAGACTTTAAAATAAAGAATGTTACAAGAGACAAGGAAGGACACTACATAATGATCAAGAGATCAATCTGAGAAGAAGATATAGCAGTTATAAATATATATGCACCCAACATAGGAGCACCTCAATACATAAGGCAACTGCTGACAGCTATAAAGGAGGAAATCAACAGTAACATGATAATAGTGGGGGACTTTAACACCTCACTTACACCAGTGGACAGATCATCCAAACAGAAAATTAATAAGGAAACAGAAGCTTTAAATGACACAATAGACCAGATAGATTTCATTGATATTTATAGGACATTCCATCCAAAAACAGCAGCACGTGGAACATTCTCCAGGACTGATCACATCTTGGGTCACAAATCAAGCCTTGGTAAATTTAAGAAAATTGAAATCATGTCAAGCATATTTTCTGACCACAGCACTATGAGATTAGAAATCAATTACAGGGAAAAAAATGTAAAAAACACAAACACATGGAGGCTGAACATTACATTACTAAATAACCAAGAGATGACTGAAGAAATCAACGAGGAAATAAAAAAATATGTAGAGACAAATGACAAGGAAAACACGACCATTCAAAACCTATGGGATGCAGCAAAAGCAGTTCTAAGAGGGAAGTTTATAGCATTACAAGCCTACCTCAAGACACAAGAAAAATCTCAAATAAACAATCTAACCTTACACCTAAAGGAACTAGAGAAAGAAGAACAAACAAAACCCAAAGTTAGTAGAAGGAAAGAAATCATAAAGATCAGAGCAGAAATAAATGAAAAAGAAATGAAGAAAAAAATAGCAAAGATCAGTAAAACTAAAAGCTGGTTCTTTGAGAAGATAAACAAAATTGATAAACCATTAGCCAGACTCATCAAGAAAAAGAGGGAGAGGCTCAAATCAATAAAATTAGAAATGAAAAAGGAGAAGTTACAACAGACACCGCCAAAGTACAAAGCATCCTAAGAGACTACTACAAGCAACTCTATGCCAATAAAATGGACAACCTGGAAGAAATGGACAAATTCTTAGAAATGTGTAACCTTCCAAGACTGAACCAGGAAGAAATAGAAAATATGAACAGACCAATCACAAGTAATGAAATTGAAACTGTGATTAAAAATCTTCCAACAAAAGTCCAGGACAAGATGGCTTCACAGGTGAATTCTATCAAATATTTTGAGAAGAGCTAATACCCATGCTTCTCAAATCCTTCCAAAAAATTGCAGAGGAAGGAACACTCCCAAACTCATTCTATGAGGCCACCATCACCTTGATACCAAAACCAGACAAAGATACTACAAAAAAAGAAAATTCCAGACCCATACCACTGATGAATATAGATGCAAAAATCCTCAATAAAATACTAGCAAACAGAATCCAACAACACATTAAAAGGATCATATACCATGATCAAGTGGGATTTATCCCAGGGATGCAAGGATTCCTCAATATATGCAAATCAATCAATGTGATACACCATCTATTAACAAACTGAAGAATAAAAACAATATGATCATCTCAATAGATGCAGAAAAAGCTTTTGACAAAATTCAACACCGATTTATGATAAAAACTCTCCAGAAAGTGGGCATAGAGGGACGTACCTCAACATAATAAAGGCCATATACAACAAACCTATAGAAAACATCATTCTCAATGGTTAAAAACTGAAAGCATGTCCTCTAAGATCAGGAAAAAAACAAGGATATCCACTCTCACCACTATTATTCAACATAGTTTTGGAAGTCCTAGCCATGGCAATCAGAGAAGAAAAAGAAATAAAAGGAATTCAAATTGGAAAAGAAGAAGTAAAACTGTCACTGTTTGCAGATGACACGATACTATACACAGAGAATCTTGAAGGTGCCACCAGAAAATTACTAGAGCTCATCAATGAATTTGGTAAAGTTACAGGATACAAAATTAATGCACAGATATCTCTTGCATTTCTATACACTAATGATGAAAAATCAGAAAGAAATTAAGGAAACACTCCCATTTACCATTGCAACAAAAAGAATAAAATACCTAGGAATAAACCTACCTAGGGAGACAAAAGTCCTGTATGCAGAAGACTATAAGACACTGATGAAAGAAATTAAAGATGATACCAACAGATGGAGAGATATACCATGTTCTTTGATTGGAAAAATCAATATTGTGAAAATGACTATACTCCCCAAAGCAATCTACAGATTCAGTTCAATCTCTATCAAACAGAAATATAGATCAATGGAACAGGATAGAAAGCCCAGAGATAAACCCACGCACCTATGGACAACTAATCTATGACAAAGGAGGCAAGGATATACAATGGAGAAAAGACAGTCTCTTCAATAAGTGGTGCTGGGGAAACTGGACAGCTACATGTAAAAGAATGAAATTAGAACACTCCCTAACACCATACACAAAAATAAACTCAAAATGGATTAGAGTCCTAAATGTAAGACTGGACACTATCAAACTCTTAGAGGACAACATAGGAAGAACACTGACATAAATCACAGCAAGATCTTTTTTGATCCACCTCTGAGAGTAATGGAAATAAAAACAAAAATAAACAAATGGGACCTAATGAAACTTCAAAGCTTTTGCACAGCAAAGGAAACTACAAACAAGATTAAAAGACAACCCTCAGAATGGGAGAAAATATTTGCAAACGAATCAATGGACAAAGGATTAATCTCCAAAATATATAAACAGCTCATGCAGCTCAATATTGAAAAAACAAACAATCCAATCCAAAAATGGGCAGAAGACCTAAATAGACATTTCTCCAAAGAAAACATACAGATGGCCAAGAAGCACATGAAAAGCTACTCAACATCACTAATTATTAGAGAAATGCAAATCAAAACTACAGTGAGGTATCACCTCACACCAGTTAGAATGGGCATCATCAGAAAATCTACAAACAACAAATGCTGGAGAGGGTGCAGAGAGAAGGGAACCCTCTTGCACTGTTGGTGGGAATGTAAATTGATGCAGCCACTATGGAGAACAGTATGGAGTTTCCTTAAAAATCTAAAAATAAAATTAGCATATGACCCAGTGATCCCACTACTGGGCATATACCCAGAGAAAACTTAATTCAAAAAGACATGTGCACCCCAATGTTCATTGCAGCACTATTTACAATAGCCAGAACATGGAAGCAACCTAAATGCCCATCAACAGACGAATGGATAAAGATGTGGTACATATATACAATAGAATATTACTCAGCCATAAAAAGGAATGAAATTGGGTCATTTGTAGAGACATGGATAGATCTAGAGACTGTCATACAGAGTGAAGTGAGTCAGAAAGAGAAAAACAAATACCGTATACTAACGCATATATGTGGAACCTAGAAAAATGGTACAGATGAACCGGTTTGCAGGGCAGAAATTGAGACACAGATGTAGAGAACAAATGTATGCACACCAAGGGGGGAAAGTGGCGGGGTGGTGGTGTGATGAATTGGGAGATTGGGTTTGACATGTATACACTGATGTGTATAAAGTGGATGACTAATAAGAACCTGCTGTATAAAAAAAAATAAAATTCAGAATTTCAAAAATATATATATATAAATTAGATCTGGGATTAACCTGAAATATAAAATTCTAAAACCAGTAGTGTATTAGTCTTTTATAATTATTAAGAACTGCCCTATAAGCTAGAAATAGAGTCATTTTCTTAAACCAGAGTCTTGCTATTTTTTAACAATAATAAAATAGGAATGTATTTTAAGCAGTTAACGGAAGTCTTTAACCAGTAGCCATAATTAAGTAGCACATATAAAAGTGCCACTTATATTCAGTAATTATTGCTTATAATTATTTGTCAACATGAGTTAAACATGCAAGCAGTTTGCTGGCCTTTTTTTAAAATCAATTTTCATCATTTGAAAGTCATTAATAAGTGGCTCCTTCTGTTTCAGATCTTCGGCATGATATTCAGCATGGTCCTTTGCTGTGCGATACGAAATTCACGAGATGTCATATGAAGCTACTTCTACATGAAAGTTGTAATCTAGAGTATACAAATGTCACAGGAGCTGTCTCCTGGCTCATTTTTAATATTCAAAGGACATTAGGATCTAAAATAATTTGCTGTTAATTGTACATTTGCACATGTATGTATGTTTGGCTCATTACTGGTTTACCCCTTGAGTGAATGCCTATGTATGTTGACTGAAGCATATTCATGTGTGATCTGCATGTTTCTGGTATATGCATAATGAAATCTGTTTGCTGGGAATTCCTGATTCTTGTTATGTGAGAGAAACACATATTTAACTCTCAGAAAAAGATCAAAAAGCGTTGATAAACTTTAAAAACTTGGTTATTAGGAAAAAAAATATGATAGTGGGTCAGTTTCTCAGACTCTAGCCATAGGAAGTTAGATACAGAGAATTCAGGGATTTCTAGTTCGTGGAAGCAATAAGCTACAGGAATTGAGAGATCATGGTGCAGTGTTAAAAGTAACTGTGTTTGGGTTAGGTGTAAGGGTTTCCTGGGATTTTTCTTATATACATACTCTCCCCAGAATTCAGGACTAAACACATCTGTAAAACTAAATATAGCTTGGAAAATCTAATTTGACTAAGTCATACTTTCCTAGTATTTAAAAAACAAAACAAAACAAAGAAAACGTTGCTCTGGAAAGAGGTGTCACACAGACAATCACATGCCCTATAAAACTGAGTGTTTTTAGGACTAGAAAGAAAATCTTTTAACAACTTTTTAAGGAAATATTTTTGTTCTTATATAAAGACATTTAAATATTGCTTTATGACTTTCCTTTTCTGACTCTTCCCTGAACTACTGTAACCCCCCACATACACAAAAGGGCTTTTATCTCCAACTTTTCTGTATTTCTTCAGATGTAAGCATAGAAAGACTAAAGCAAGAGATCTGGCAGTTGCAAATTGTGGGAAAGAGAATTTTTACTGGCACTGTATCTTTGAAATACCTCATAACTTGAGTTTACATATTTTCCTAATTTTTTGGTATTTTTCTTATTTATTCACCTAGAGAATTCTTCTTTATAGATTAAAAACTACAGTTTTTGCCACTTAAAATATACTATATCATGAGCATCCTTAGCCAAACCAAAATAAAGAAAAACATCCTCTCCTAGTTTTGTGCACACAAGAGAGACAAGCTAAGGAAACAAAAATACACGCACAACAGAAATATGTTCCTTCTGTGCAGGTCTCCTATAAAAATAAAATGTGTTCTTTATGGTCTTGACGCTTCATTGTAATCCCAAATTTACAATCTAAATTGACATATACGTCCATTTTTAAATAGCAACTTGGTACACTTAGTAAATCATGGATTTTTTAAAATTACATTTTAAAAGGCCACACAAAAATGAAAGTATGGGGGACTTTTGGAAACCCCCAAGTAAGTTTGTACTCATGTGAGAACACAAGTCTTTGGGTCTACACTAAAGGAGAGTGTGCACTCCGAGAAAGTTCTACAAAACATTTTGCTGAGAACACGTAACCATTTGAAATAATCTCACTCCCATAGGGAACCACATTTCTCCTGCCATACTTGCTATTGCTACTAACTGTGGAGGAAGATTTCTAGAAAAAAAGTCAGACTGGAAGCAAGCCAAAAATTTAATTGTGCATGGCTACTTTGCTGTGTCTGTAGCTAACAGAAAGATTATTTTAAGAAACTCAATAGATGTTTCTACCCTGGTAGTTGAGAAGTAGAGCTTTTTAAGTAAAGAACAAAAAGCCACCATCTCTCCTGGTGGCTTATTTCACCTGTCTGCCTGAAGACAGGAAACAGGCTTAAGGGCATACTTAGGTTTCTTCCAGCTCAGAATCTTCTGGGATTCAACAAAAGTGAGTTTCATTCTATATCTGAATTAACCTTAAAGAAGTGTAGCTAAAAGTGGAAGAGTAGAGATTTGTTCCATATGTGATTAAAGTGTGACTTTTGGGAGTAATTTTTCTAAAATATGTGCCATGAGTAAAATTAGAGAATTTCATCTCTGAGTGAGGGAAGAATTATATACATATATATCTTGAATCTACATATGCATCTTGAATATATATACATGTATAACTTGAACATATGTATACGTGTGTGTGTGTATATATGTATATATGCACACATACATGTATACATATATGTGTACAAATATATACACACACGTATAAAGTTTTGATTATATCTGTTTACCTGAACTAATTTGAGATCAGGCCCAAAGATTTTCTTAAATGTATGGTGCCAAGGCACAGAATTAAAACTTCTTGATGAAATATTTTAAGTTATTTCAAATTAAATTTTCTATGTACCAGAATTTCTTGTTTGATTTATCTTAAAATCCTGTTATATCTTTATACACACTCATTCAACTTATCTAAATGCCTGTCAATCAACCCAAATAATATGGTGAAAAAGGAAAGAGTAGTAACCTTTCTATAGTGTTACTAATAGGAGCTGGGCTTAAAAACAACACGCTAACAAAGTTATTGCATATAGTTATGTTTCAATTAATATTGTTTCACCCGAATTACACCTCTTTTCCCCAGAGTAGCTCCTTTGTCATCCATAGTACAACCTGTAAAATTACACACTGATACAGAGGCCAGTGTAACCGCCCGTGCAGTCACCAATGACAGGTGGTCTCCTTTCCCCTGTGAGCAGTGCCAGTAGGTTTGGTGTGGTGAGAATGAGGCTCCTGGAAAGATGGCAATGAAGGAGATAGCATGTTTTCCCTTCTGCAGTAAGTTTATCAGAGATTAAAAAGAAGAGACCCCCTCTGTGTCATGGGTAAAATGTGGTTTCCATGGCCCCAAGGGCAGCCCTTGAGTATTTAGGAGGTGCACTCCAGCTTTCCCGGTTCACCGCTCCCATGTAACTACCAGCCCCTATGATTTCAGCAGCCCCATTTTCCCCACCCCTAGGAGGGAGCACTAATGAACCCTTGAAGCTAGTCACTTAACTACATCATCTTAGTTTGGCCTCATCAAAATCAAATTTGTGTTAAGGTATACTTTAAGACAGACAAATGGTTTCTATTTTCTTTCAACATGACTTTTTTTTTTTTCTATAAAACGTAAGATACTGTATGTAGGTGTCTTTTGAAAGGTAAAAAGACTACAATGCAAAATGTTGTTATTAATCATTTTGTTGGTTTTCTCATTTTAAAAACAACCACTAAATACATTTCAGGAATCCACTATTCAGATGGCTATCTCCTGGAGATATGGAATACATGAAGAATAGAAGTAATATGTCCTGAATGTTGCAAAGCAAAATCTATGATGATTTCACAAAGTTTTTAGCTAATATACCAGAAACGCTCCAAAATTTTGGTGTTGTTTTTGTTTTTGTCCTGTATAATTTATGATGGTTTTACTTATATTAAATAAAAGAAATTTAAATTAAATTAAAAGAAATAACCAACAAAGTGCCTAGCATGCCTGGCACTGATGAATATTATTACCTATTGTTACAATTATTATGTTTATGAGTTTTTGTTAATTATAAATCAAATGTGTAATTGTGTATAACTAAAGATACTTCTGCATGATACCAAATACCTATTTGAACACATTCATTTGCTGAATTAATGAATAGTTTTTTTATATATTTCCCAATTCTATTTTAATTTAAAGACTACATATCAAGAGCCATAGCTACAGTTCCTATAGTTTTCCCTGGGCCTGCTCTGCCTTGTAAGATGCAACCCATTCTAATATTAGAATTGTTTTCTTACTTTGTTTTGGAAATACTATTTTGTACACTTGAAAAAAACTCTTTATAAGAATGCTGATATGCTAAGATGAACAAGACAAGTCTCTGTCCCCAAGGAGGTTAGAGTGGAAAAAAGGCAAGTATAATTACCATGAGGTAAGTGCTATGATAATCATTAACCTGGAGTGGATCCATTCAGCCTTGGGAAGGATGGTCAGAGGAAAGAGGTTTCCTGAATTTTGAGGTCACCAAACTGAGTCCTGAAGAACCCATACAAATGAGTCAAGTAAAAAGAAATAGAGGTAGAAAAGAAAAAGGGATTACTGAGGAACAGTATGAAGAAGGCCCTGAAACAGAGAAAGCATGGAAAGATTCAAAGAGGGAAGGTCAAGAACTGAGTTGATAAAGGGCCCTGTTAAACTGTGCTAAGAAGTCTTAGGTTTGTACAGAGGTCGTTGGGAAATTTTTAAACAAAATCAAATTAATTTGATTAATTGATTTTAATCAAATTAATTTTTACAAAATCAAATTTCATTCTTTTAAAGATTACTTAGCTTTAGTATAAACAGTGATTGGAGGGCAAAGGCCAGAGTCATGAGGATTTCTAACTAATGAAATGCAAATTCTACCAAGAAGTAGTAGACAGATGCAAGAGAAATTGAGGGAATGAGGAGCCTAGAGCCATGCCTAGGTTTCTTGGCAGCTGGAAGATAGTGGTGTACAGGAGGAAAAGCAGATTGTACTGATGATGCTAGTTGGAGATGACTACAGGACCTCCAAGAGGATATATAAACAGGCACTGGATACATGACTCTGAAGCTCGGGAAAGAAGTCTAGACTAGAACTGTAGTTGAGGAATCTGCAACATAAAAGTAGTAATGCCCAGATTTGAACAATATGAGCCACCTCTCATATTTAAGATCTCAGTGATAAAGTTTAAAAAATTATAATCTCCTACTCTAGGAAGATAAAAGCCCCAAACAATTCTTTACTCCCCATGCATTTCTTAATCTCAGACTGGAGTGTCTCTTAGCTACCTGCATTCCTTCAATAGCTGCCATCTAAACTGTCTTTTAATGCAATGAGTGTAATTCCTTAGGACAACCAAGGTTGAATGAATACAAATTGAAGTTTCTCATATGCTCTACATTGAACAGTGTCCACAAGGTCAACAGGACACATAAGATTATCACAACACTAGCCCTTCCTTCACAAAGTTTATAACCTTCACCCCTACAGCACCAAGCAAAATTACATTCCCAGAAGGAAGTATAGTCCAGAACTATATTACTGTTGCCTGCTAAACACCATAGCATAGATTTTGAGTCATCTTAGAGAAAAAGGGTATAAAGGCATGACAGGAGAAAATGTTGACTTCACCAAGCAAAATTACATTCCCAGAAGGAAGTATAGTCCAGAACTATATTACTGTTGCCTGCTAAACACCATAGCATAGATTTTGAGTCATCTTAGAGAAAAAGGGTATAAAGGCATGACAGGAGAAAATGTTGACTTCAGCCTCATTAGGACTGGTTATAAATGCCATGAATGTATTACGTTGAGACTCCAGATATGTGACCTCCACTGGGCCCTCTAGGGAAGCAGAAAGGTCAGGGAAGACCAGGACTAAAAAATTGTCCTGAATATTGGACTATTAACAAGTCTTTGTTGACCTTATTGAAAACAGTTTCAAGGGAAGATAGGAGTGGAAGTCAAATTGTAATGGGTTAGGAAGAGAATGAGAAGTGAGGCAGTAAATATTTAGTGTAAGGGTCTTGCTCTGGTCTGATTGTTTCTCCCTAAAATTCATATGTTGAAATCCTAATGCCCATTGTGATAGTATTAGGAGGTGGGGCCTTTGGGAAGTGCCTAGGTCATGAGGGTGGAGCCCTCATGAATGGGATTAGTGTTCTTATAAAAAGAAACCCTACAGAGATCCCTTGCCCCTTCCACCAAGTGAGGACACAGTAAGAAGGAGCCAGCTCTGAAGCAGGAAGAGCTCTCACCAGAACATGACCATGCTGGCACCATGACCTTGAACTTCCCAGCCGGAAGAGCTGTGAGAAATAGATTTTTGTCATTTATAAGTTACCCAATCTGTGGTATTTTTCTATAGCAGCCCAAACAGACTAAGACAGGGCTATTTCACAAAGAACCTGGAATAAGAATTCAAGGAGAGGGGTAAATAAATATAAGGTTGCACAGGGTCGAGAGAGAGCTGTTTGCTTTTTTTTTTTGGACGAGAAACCATTCAAGGATGCTTTATACTGAAGCGAAGGAGTCCATAAAGCAGAAGTAAGAGAAGATAGAAGAGGAAACAGCAAGGTCCTGGAGGAAATGGAGGATGGGATGAGAAGCATCTTTTGAAACTAGTGGAAAAGATGCTGAATCAATCAGTAATTTTCAGTTGAAACAGTATCAGACACCCAACTCTAGCTTAAGCAGAACAGGAAAGTTATGACTTCTTTAAGGGTTGAAGCTGGCTTCAGATTAGACCTACTGATATCAGAAGGTCTCCCTTTCCTCACTCTCTTGTTCTTCTCTGGGTTGGCTTTATTCTCAGGCTGGCTGTTTCTAGGAGATGCCAAGGATGGCTAGCAGTGGCTCTAGGTTCACATTCTAGCAGCTTAGAAACCCCAACAGGCCAAGCACTCCTCTTTGTCCAACAGTTACAGTTAAAGCCCTGAGACTGACTCCTACTGGAAGAGATTAGGTCATATGTCCACCCCTTAATCCGTCAGGCTTGGTTGAGCTTAAGTAGCATGCCTACCTCCATCAGCTCCACTCAAACCATTTGACTTGGAAAAGGATGGGGGGAGAGCCCCCAAAGGAAAATCAAGGTGCAGCTACCAAAAGAAGGGACATGGATGTTAGCCAGGCAAAAATGGTAGGTGAAAGGAGGGTAATAGAAGTAGAGAAAGTGAGACAGAGTTGTGTTAAAAGATAAGTAAGAATTGGTCAAAAGAAATGAGAGGGTAAGGAAGAACCCAACACTGAACATTAGAACTAGAGTGGAAGATACCGTGATATAAGAATTTTTATGGCACTTAAACTCAGACTTGCTGCTCAATAAAGGGGGGAGAGGTAATTTCTTTTATAAAAAACTTTTAAAAAATTGAGGTATAATTGACATACATTATATTACTTTCAGGTGTACAAAATAATGATTCAATACTTGTAAATATTTCAAAATAATCACCACAATAAGTCCAGGTAACATCTGTCATCACACATAGTTACAGAATTTTTTTCTTCTGATGAGAACTTTTAAGATTTACTCTCTTAGCAACTTTCAACTATGCAACACGGTATTACTAACTACAGTCGCCATGCTGTACCTCGCCATGACTTATTTATTTTATATCTGGAAGTTTTTTCCTTTTGACTCCCTTCATCCATTTCACCTACCTCCCCACCCTTCACCTCCGGCAAGCACCTACCTGTTATCTTTTTCTATGGGCTTTTTGGGGGTTTTCTTTCCACATATAAGTGAAATCAAACGGCAATGATTGGCAGTCTTTCTCCATCTGATTTTTCCACTTATAATACACTCGGCGTCCATCCATGTTGCCAAAAATGGCAAGATTTCCTTTTTGTCTGCTGAGCAGTAGTCCATTATATATATCTACCACATCATTAACCATTCATCCATCAATGGACACCTAGGTTGTTTCCAAATCTTGGCTATTGTAAATAGTGCTGCAATGAACGTAAGGGTGCACATATCTTTTCCAGTTAATATTTTCATTTTCTTCAGATAAATATCCAGATGTGGAATTGCTGGGTCATATGGTAGCTCTATTTTCCACTTTTTTTAAGGAAACTCCATACAGTTTTCCATAATGTCTCCATCAATTTGTAACCCCACCAACAGTGTACAAGGTTCCTTTTTCTCCTTGTTATTTGTTGTCTTTTTGATAATAGCTATTCTAACAGGTGTGAGATGATATCTCATTGTGGTTTTTATTTGCATTTCCCTGATGATTAGTGATATTGTACATCTTTTTGTGTACCTGTTGGCTGTCTGCATGTATTCTTTGGAAAAAATGTCTATTCAGGTCCTCTGCCCATTTTTTAAATCAGGCTGTTCATTTTTTTTTTTCGATGTCAAGTTACATGAGTCTTTGTATATTTGGGATAGTAACCCCTTATGGGATATATTGTTTTCAAATACCTTCTACCATTTAGTAGGTTGCCTTTTTATTTTGTTGATAGTTTCCTTTGCTGTGCAGAAGCTTTTTAGTTTGACATTTATTTATTTTTGCTTTTGTTTCCATTGTCTGAGGAAACAGATTGAAAAAAAATATTGCTAATACCAGTGTCAAAGAGCATACTGCCTACATTTTCTTCTAGGAGACTTATGGTTTCAGGTCTTATGTTTAAGTCTTTAATGCATTTTGAGGTGATTTTTGTATATGGTGTGAGAAAGCAGTCCAGTTTCATTCTTTTGCATGTAGACGTCCAGTTTTCTCAACACCATTTATTGAAGAGACTGTCCTTTCCCCATTGTATAGTCTTGGCTCTTTTGTTTTATAGTAATTGACCATATATGCATGGTTTTATTCTGAGCTCTCTATCCTGTTCAATTGATTTAGTGCCTTCTTTTAATGCCAATACCATACTATTTTGATTACTATAGCTTTGTAATATAGTTTGAAATCAGGACGGAGGATGCTCCAGACTTGTTCTTCTTTCTCAGGATTGCTTTGGCTATCTGAGGTCTTTTGTGGTTCTGTACAAATTTTAGAATTGTTTGTTCTAGTTCTGTAAAAAATGGCATTGGAATTTTGATAAAGATTGCTTTGAATCTGTAGATCACTTTGGGTAGTATGGACATTTATTTTAACAATATTAATTCTTCCAATCCATGAGCACAGACTATCTTCCCACTTATTTGTGTCTTCTTCATGTTCTTTCATTAGTGTCTTATAGTTTTCAGTGTACAGGTCTTTTACCTCCTATCTATTTTTGATGTAATTGTAAATAGGATAGTTTTGTTAATGTCTCTGTTAGTTTTTTACTAGTATATATAAATGCAACTGATTACTGTACATGATTTTGTATCCTGCAATTAGTTCTCACAGTTTTTTGATGGAGTCTTTAGGGTTTTCTATATATAGTATCATGCAGTAGTGACCATTTTATATTTTCATTTCCAATTTGGATGTCTTTTATCTTTTTCTTGTCTACTTGCTCTGGCTAAGACTTCCAATATATTGGTAAGAGTGGATATTCTTGTCTTGTTCCTCTTCTTAGAGAAAATGTTTTCATCGGTATGATGTTAGCTGTGGGCTTGCATATATGGCCTTTATTATGTTGAGGTACATTCCCTCTAAAAGAGAATTTCTATTACTAGCAGCATCCATTTAGTTATGAAAGAACTCTTTATATTTCAAAGTCAAATGAGAAACAAGAGGGACTCTTTTTAAAGAACTGAATCTCAAATTCCTCTGCCAAAAACTGACTTATTAAACTTCAGGTTGAATTAAAGACCAGTTCAGAAGATGTTCCAAAATTTCCATCTTTCTCTTCTCACACAAGCAATAATTCTTCACTTCCCCATCTCTAAGTTCTCTATTCATTCTCCCACTTCTAAACCCAGAGAATACTAATACATTCCAAAATAGCATTTCCATATACCCAAGTTTCTGGATCTAGCTGAGGTAAATTTTTGGTCATGCCAATTCCTAAGCTCTTTTCTAAGGATTCTTTGCCTTGGACAACTCCATTTTCAAAAGTAGTTTAAGATAATTTATATATGCATCTAATCCAAATGGACTGCCTTCAGTGGAAAGCAACAAGTAGTCTCTAATGCACTCACTCTAGGGCTCCATGCTGATACAGGCCACCACACCCATGTCCAGGCCTAGCCTCCTCCCTGAATGTTGAGGAAGCCCATTTAATGAATGTCTTCTGAGCTGGACTGTTTATAAGGGGCCTCACTGAACCCCATAGGCTTTCCACAGCTCAAGTCCTTGGAAAACATTTTTCAGATTCTGTGCAAGTCATGTGTGATTAGTGCCAGTTAGGTTTGATTAATCAAAAATCTATATTTGATATACAGTTTTCAGAGGGAATGTTTTAATTCTACAGCTTTAAGTGTCCATATTGTCAAGTGATATGAGAACCCAAAACCCCAGATTAATATTTGGAGATCATGATAACATTGACTTCACATGTTAAGGTAAGAATAATGTGGATTCATGACTTTGCATATAAATGTACAACTATTCTGTCCCCATTGGCAGAGCATGGGTTTGGTACTAATCCATCTACACCACCTTAGCATCCCCCCTTTGGACACTGTCAGCCTGCAGGCATTTACAACATGCCCAGATGAATGCAACCAATGACTAGGATATAACAAAGACAACTGGCCCTGCTGACAATTGATTTTCACCCAATGGCAGCAATTTGGATAGAGAGAAATGGAAAAATATAGGATAAGTCATCTTTTATGAGGTCAAGTCTGCAGGACACTAGGTCTGTCTCACTTCACGCAGCTATTGAAACCAAACTCAAATGAAAGAGTACCTAAGGAAGGAAGAGAAAAATAAACCACTCTCTAAGCACATTTACTGGAAAACAGTGTTTAACTATTGAAGGTTTAGGTTAGAATTTAGGATGATTCCTCTCTGTTAGATCCCTTAGCACTCTACCACTATTCCTAAAATCTTTCATAATCATACTAGTTTTTCATGACATCGAAAGCCAAAACAGCATAAGTTGCTGGAAAGTGTCTCAAATTACCTTAAAGACTACAAAGGATTTAGACTTCTACATGTAAAATGATCGTGGCCTCTTTTCTAGGCTTTTGGAGTATAACTTTCATAAGTCAGTAGGCCCACCAGAGTAATTAAATTAAATAGATTAAAATATACTGTTTACTGAGTTTTGGTGAAGTTTTATCTTGTGTATTTGAATGACAGGATAAAGTAGTATATTGCAAATTTCATATATTCCTTACTCTCTCTCTCTGCTCCAGCCCCGTTTCAGCCTTTGGAAGTAGGTGTCTCCAGTACGCTGACACCGTTTGTTCCTTCAGCTGTTGATCACATTACTCTGTAGCTTTCCCATATTCATTTTCTATGTCAAGACAAACCTCGTGGCCCTCTGTTAAGACAGCCTGATTAACGCTGTCTTTCATTAGTATTTCATGTTACCATTTTACCTGCACTCTGCCCTTTCATGTGGAAACCATCCTTCATATGAGCTGGAAATGCTCTTTCACTCACCTTCTCTTCTAAAGCCCTTAAGCTCGCTAATGCATGAATGGGTATGGGTATGGATGAAATAGTACTCAAATGTACACATGGTGTTGTGAAATATATCGATATTTTATTAGTTTTATTCCAGGTAAACACATTTAACCAAATTGCAAATTACATCACAATTGAAGTTAGATAGAAAATCCCACCACATAGGACTTCTGAGGTTTGGTACAGTAGTTTGTTTTGATGGCTTCATGTATACAATCACTATAGTCAGTATTACACTTGCCACACTTACAGCTTATAGCTACAGGGTAGGAGAAATAAGGAGTAACATGGCGTGGGCATCCTGGTATTTCTACAGTCTTGTACATGAAGTCTCTATATGTACAAACATCCTGGGACAGAGCATATTTGGGAAGAAACAGCTTGCCATTGAAGTCCTGAGGAAAGAATTAAAAAAGGAGCATACTGTGATAGGACTTTAGAAAGTATATAGATAATGGAAACAGATAAAAATCAATTCACTTATATTCCTTTGTCACAAACAGGACTGGAGGAGGATTCCTTAGTTCCATTCCCCGGTACTAACTCAACATATCCACACTAAATCCCATAGAGACAAAAGTGACACCCCCTCTTTTACCTTATATCATGAGAACAAGATAAGTTTTAAATAAATTTTGGAAGTAAAACTGTTATAAAATTATCTGTATCCACTGTGCTGAGTAGATACTGTAACCTGTGTACTCTACCTCTACAGAGCCAATAACTGTTAGATTTTGGAAATGAGGTTGTGTTTTATCTCATTTTCTCTCTGGATAGAAATGGACTGAGTCTAAGTTTATCTAATTTTCAGCTAAAAGAAGTGAAATGAACTACATACCCGTGTCATACAATATCCAGCACAGATGGTAGTGTTGATGGTTAGGCAGTAAGCACACTCTTTCCTTTCAACATGCATCATATACTCAGTTGGAATACAAAGAGCCATTGCTTGCCCACATGCAAGGCCAAAAAGCATGGACATCAGGAAGATAGCAGTCATGCTAAATCAAAGATAAAATTAAAGAATCTATTACATGTATCCTTTAGGACATTCAGAAGGGACATTCAGAAAGAGCTATAATGTGTGTGTATGTGTGTGTGTGTGTGTGTAAATATATGTATTTATTGAATGCCTTCTTTGTCCTAGGCCCTATATTAGGTGTTTTTACATAGTTAATACTCTCAGTAACCTTTCTTTATGTATTTAGATGTGGCTATGATCCACATACCCCATAGTGACAGAGCTCACATAGTGAAAGTCCTGTTTGCAGGTGCCACTTAGCTCCACTGGGCAGTGAAATGGCAAGCCTGAAACACTATAACAGAAAAGTGGCAGGGACACGTATGTCAACTAAGTACAAAATAATTCATTCAATGGAAACAATCAAAATACCTGCCTTTATCATTATAAGAAGTGAGTTAACAGGCTTCAGTAAGGGCTTTCCCAGAAATGTGCTTTTCTAAAAACTTTGATTCAATAGCTTAAAAGGCCAACAAACTGGTCATAATAAGAAAAGGCAAAGAAATCAAGGAAGTGCATAATCAAACTTCAGTACCAGCTCAATGCAAACAGTCTTGCATATGATTCTACCCAATGCCTGTCAAGAAAGACAAGGCTAAAGGTCAGCTAAATCTACCACTGGTGTTAAGGGGCTAACCCAGAAATCTAAAAACCCCTCTTCTCAACCCTTAGGATATCCTTTAAGGTTGAAAGAATTAAAGTTAGAAAAATAAAATTATTTTACACAGAAATTGTATGGAATTCATTATCTTAAAAAGATTGTGGAGGCAAAAAATACAGATTGACACAATGAGAGTAATACAATCAAGGATGACAGGTCCACTGTAAGTTAGCCAGGAAAGTAAAATAAGTTTTGGGTGAACGGAAGACAACAGAGGATCGATCCACTGTGCCTCAGGCAGAATACGTATCTCTATAGAGCCTGTCTGATGAAGAGTGTGTTCACTATCAACTGGACTTTGTAATGAGTTGGATAATGTTATGACTTACAATTATTTAAGTTTTGCTACTGAGAGAGGGTAATCAAGTTTCAGACTTTTGGATGTAAGTTGATCACTTCAAAGATTGTACAGTTAGCTAGGCATATTTGGATTTTTTTCCTTCTCAAGTATCACTGTCAGAAAAGAAAATACATATCTTAATGGAGTAGTATTACCTTTGAACACAAACTTGTTTTATTATTATATTAAATAAATTATAATTCATTAAATGTTGTTATTCAATCATGAAAAATGTATCAAGATTTTTCTCAATTTTTTCCTCAAATCTATCAATTATATCCCAAGAGCATCTTTAAGCTACATACACTGAAACTTCCATTAACTGAAATCTCATAGACTCTGCCTCAGTTAACAAGAATTTTTGTCTTTAATCAGCTTGTAAGAAAAAAATGAAACCACATTCAACAAGCTACCAGGTATTTATTTTAAATGTCAACTTCCAGAGATTAGTGGGCATTCCTACCAGTCTCCCGTTTGGAGAATGAGAATTGCCGATAAATTAGACAAACATATATTGAGCATTTAAAGTAGGCACTGACAGACACAAAATGGATAAGCTATGGTCTTTGACCTCAAGGGCTGACAGTCTAGTGTAGGAGATAACTATGAACACTAATAATAAAAATACATATTGTTTAACTGATAACACCAAGTGTTGGTGATGATTTTGAGCAACTAGAACTTTCATATGTTGCTGGTGGGATGGTAAAATGGTACATACAAATAGTTTGAAAATCAGTTTGTTTCTTATAAAATTAAACATACACTTAACTGATCACCCAGCAATACTACTCCTAGATAGTCACTCAAGATAAATAAGAACAAATGTTAACAAAAAGTAGGTAGTATTTTAAGTGCTCTGAATGACTTGAAATTATCACTCTGACACCCACAATAATCAAAGATTTTTTTTTCCTATATAGACAAGGAAGTGAACTAACCCATTAAGAAGTGTTTTCTGGTGAATACTTTCAAATAAAATTTGCATATTTAAGCATTCCTTGGAGGTTTTTTGGTATTTCAATCACGGAGCAAAGTTATAAGAATTCCTTGCTCATGGAGTCTGGTTTTCTCAGTGCTTCACAAACGTGAGCTCCCTCTATGGTATAGAGCTGGTTCCATTATTTTAGAGCCACAGACTTAGAGGATCCTCTGCAGGATCTTAAAAATATCGACTGAGGGACTTCCCTGGTAGTCCAGGGGTTAAGACTTCACCTTCCAATGCAGTGAGTGCGGGTTCGATCCCTGGTCGGGGAGCTAAGATCCCACATGCCTTGCGGCCAACAGATATAAAACAGAAGAAATATTGTAACAAATTCAATAAAGACTTTAAAAATTGTCCACATCAAAAAAAAAAAATAGACTGAGTAAATGATATAAAATATTCACCTGTCATGATCATATGGTTCTTGCCCATCTAGCCAGCCAGCTACTGAATTTTTGCCATAGGAAATAAGTAACTTCACATATTTTAACTTTTAGCTCTATGTTCTATATAAAATAGATATGCGCTGACCTAGTGGTGAGAATATTGGTCCTGGAGTTAAGGAACAGAATTCTATTTCAAGATCTCCCATGGATCTATGAGAAATCGACTAAAATATTGAATCTATCTGGGCCTAATTTCCCCATCTGCAAAACAGAAAAAGACAAGTACACCTGATCCTTTTTAAAACTGTAGAAGAAAAAACAGTTTTGGAACTTTTACCCATTGTTGTCATATTCATTATGGACACTTTACATTGTCTGAAGTTCCTCTTATAAATGTAAAACTCCAAATTAACAAAAAGAAAAATTAAAAGTGCTGAATCATCAGCAGCAGTAGCTATATAACTTAGTAAAGAAAGTAAGAATTATTCTTTCTCCTTTATTGCAAATAGTAAAACTTCACCCAAAGAATCTTTCTGGGGCTCAATTTCTTCAGCTGTAAAAGAAAAGGCTTAGAACCACAAGATGATCAGGAAGGACTTTTCAGCACAAATAGACTATGATCCTATGTGATAAATTAGTGTCCGGTCCCTGGTCTAAGAGATAGTGACCTAGAATTATGCTTCCAGGTTTTATTGCAATTGTGTGTAACTGAGAAATTAAGAAATTTGTACCTTCATTTTTCCATATACTCCTTCCTAAAATCATAATAAGTATAAAACAATACATGTGAAGCACTTGGAATGCTACAGAAAACTATGTAACTATATAATACTGAGTATATAAATCAGTGTTAGTTAATACCTCCCTAGATGATCTGCCACAGTTTCTCCTTTATTGTCACCTGGATTCTCATCCTCTGTAACTTAATTGCCTCTTTTAAAATCATTCATAAATGATTTATTGAGCACCTAAACAGAGGTGTGATTTTAGGCCCTAAATAATGAGAGATGCCCTTTTCAGTGCCATGACCACTATGTCTACACTTTCAACATTTGTACTTATTCCAAGATATCCTCTTTCCTTTGCCCCTTACACAGCCTTTTCTCTCATCCTTTTGTTCTCACTACCTTCATTCTTAAGCACATTTCTCTCTAATCTGCTAATTGCCTTCACCAATCTTTTCTCCCCAAATCCCTTACTGTGCTATGAAAAGAATCAATTGTCCACCCTGTGAACTCCAGGAAGTTCACTAAAGCAATACAGTTTTCTAGAGAGCAAAATGTACTATAAGTCAGGTGTGTGCTTTGGAAACTATCCAAGGGGGGTTAGCTATAACTAAAACAATAAAGAGTAAATTACCTCTGCAGGTACCCAAAACTGAAGTTATTCCCAACTTTTCTCAGAAGTACATTATCATCAAAGATAACCATTAGTAATTGACAGGATTTAATACACAGATTATTTAACTGATTAAAACATTTAAATCAAATGTAAATAGTAAGGGAAGGCCATGAATATCAATCAGCCTTCATTAGGAAATTGACCAATTTTTCCTCTTCTTTGAAGTCAGTAGAATATTTTCTTATCCTTACATATGTAGTTCATTCATCTTCACCTATCACTGAACAATTTTGGAGCAATAACTAGAATTTCTAGAGCCTATCAAAGCAAATTGTCACTCAGCATTTGCCATTTTGAAATAAATGCTAAAATGATGAAAATGAAAATAATTTAGAATAACAACATTTCATTTCACAATGCCTTCTCAGTGTAGACACCTACCTTACTTTGCATTGGGGAGCTGATGCTGTAATGACCCAGACTAGAAGCTCTTGGTTCATTTTATACGCTTCAGGATAATTCCTCTCTGATCTTCTTGTTTATATAATCATGTTTGAATTACCGCTTCCTTATCTAAAAACCATCTATTGAAAATTCAGACTGAACCCCAAATAAAATGTGTTTAGACAAACAATTTCACAACATCTTCCTCTGGAAACTCTGACACTATTGCAGCACGAATTTCCTTTTCTCCTATTTCAAAATAAAATTACCCTTGTAAATATATCCTTTATTAATACTTATTAATAAAGGAGAAAAACACAGAAGGATAAAAAACAAACTCAAAACAAAAAACCCTTAAACAGGGCTTCCCTGGTGGCGCAGTGGTTGAGAGTCCGCCTGCCGATGCAGGGGACACGGGTTCGTGCCCCGGTCCAGGAAGATACCACATGCCGCGGAGCGGCTGGGCCTGTGAGCCATGGCCGCTGAGCCTGCGCGTCCGGAGCCTGTGCTCTGCAACGGGAGAGGCCACAACAGTGAGAGGCCCGCGTAGCATAAAAAAAAAAAAAAAAAAAACCTTTAAACCTCATCTAAGTAAGTCTTGGGAATGAAAATTTTTGGGGGGCTTGAGTGCCCCAAATTTTACCTAAATGTTCATTTAGAGATATATATAATTATTGCTCATCTATAAAGCAAAGGTAACTTCTTTACGGTAATCCAGGACAATTGGCATACATCTTGCTGATTAAACCCTCCCCAAAATTAGTTCAAAATATCGTATTTGTTTTTTCTTTGGATTTAAAAAATAATAAGTAAAATTTACATGTGGGAAACAATATCATTTAAGTAAATGGCCAAATATTTTGAGATGTCAAAATGATTGAGTGCAAATCCTGGCTCTGCCATTTACTAGTTATATGACTTTAGCATGCTTGAGCTCTCTTTACTTCCATTTCTTTACCTATTTAAAGATAATATCAGTTTCTTAAGAACTGCTTTTGCTGCATCCCATAGGTTTTGGGTTGTTGTGCTTTCATTGTCTTTTGTTTCTAGGTATTTTTTGATTTCTTCTTTGATTTCTTCAATGACCTCTTGGTTATTTAGTAGCATATTGTTTAGCCTCCATGTGTTTGTGTTTTTTACGTTTTTTTCCCTGTGATTGATTTCTAATCTCATAGCGTTGTGGTCAGAAAACATGCTTGATACGATTTCAATTTTCTTAAATTTTCCGAGGCTTGATTTGTGACCCAAGATGTGATCTATCCTGAAGAACATTCCATGTGCACTTGAGAAGAAAATGCATTCTGCTGCTTTCAGATGGAATATCCTATAAATATCAGTTAAGTCTATCTGGTCTAATGTGTCATTTAAGGCTTGTGTTTCCTTATTAATTTTCTGTCTGGATGATCTATCCATTGGTATAAGTAGAGGGTTAAAGTCTCCCACTATTACTGTGTTACTGTCAATTTCCCCTTTTATGGCTGTTAGCATTTGCCTTAGGTATTGAGGTGCTCCTATGTTGGGTGTATAAATATTTACTACTGCCATCATCAAAAAATCTGCAAACTATAAATCCAGGAAAGGGTGTGGAGAAAAGTGAACCCTCTTGCACTGTTGGTGGGAATGTTAATTGATACAACCATTATGGAGAACAGTATGGAGGTTCCTTAAAAAACTAAAAATAGAACTACCATATGACCCAGCAATCTCACTACTATGCATATGCCCAGAGAAAACCATAATTCAGAAAGACACATGCACCCCAATGTTCATTGCAGCACTATTTACAATAGCCAGGACATGGAAGCAACCTAAATATCCATCAACAGAGGAATGGATAAAGAAGATGTGGTACACATATACAATGGAATATTACTCAGCAAGAAAAAGGAACAAAATTGGGTCATTTGTAGAGACATGGATGGACCTAGAGAGTGTCATACAGAGTGAAATAAGCCAAAAAGAGAAAAACAAATATCATATATTAATGCATATATGTGGAATCTAAAACAATGGTATTGATGATCTTATTTGCAAAGCAGAAATAGAGACACAGATGTAGAGAACAAACATATGGATACCAAGGGGGAAGGGGGTGTGGGATGAATTGGGAGATGGGGATTGACATATATACATTATTGATACTATGTATAAAATAGATAACTAATAAGAACCTACTGTATAGCACAGGGAACTCTACTTGATGCTCTGCGGTGACCTAAATGGGAAGGAAATCCAAAAAAAGTGGATATATGTATACGTATAGCTGATTTACTTTGCTGTACAGTAGAAACTAACACAACATTGTAAAGCAACTATACTCCAATAAAAAAAACTAGCTCACAAATTTTTTTAATTTTTTAGAATTTAAAAAGTGATGATATTAGTGTTTATGTAAAGCACTTAACAAAGTGCCGGCATATAATAAGTGCTCAATAAATGGGAGGAAATCTATAATAACTCAACTTTTTTATTTAAAAAATATTTAGTTACAGAACCTAGTACATAGTAGGCAATTATTACATTTGTTGAGTGCATAAATGGCTGAGGGAGTGCATGAATAAATAATTACTGAATTTTTGGTACCAACATACACTTTTCTCCATTCCATAGTTGTAACTCAATTTTACCCCTTTTAACCCATTTGCGTCACTGTAACAAAGGCAATATGCCAAAAGTTCAATGAGAATATCCCATTGCCCTCAGCAAAAAGTCTAAACTCCTTAGTATTATTTACCAAGTCCCTCACAATGTATTTTATCTCTCTAGTTTTATCTTTCACCATCTCCCACCTTCCCCCTACCTTCCCTACCTTTTCTCCACTTCCTATGTTTTTCAGCCACACTGCATGAGTTCCTCAGATTAGTCACATCCTTTCTTGCCTCCAAGTCTTTTCATATGTCATTCCTTCTATCTGAAACATTTGCCTGATCCTTCATTCCATGCCTCATCTTATCCAACTCCTGCTCATTCTTTTTTTTTTTAAATGGGTTGTTCCTTTTTTATTTAAGATTTATTACTTATTTATTTATTTTATTTATTTTTGGCTGCATTGGGTCTTGGTTGCGGCACGCAGGATCTTCTTTGAGGCATGCAGGATTTTTCGCTACAGCGCGTGGGCTTTTTGTTGCAGCGTGCAGGCTTCTCTCTAGTTGTAGTGTGCAGGCTCCAGGGCACGTGAGCTCTGTAGTTGTGGCGCGTGGGTTCCAGAGAGCATGGGCTCTGTAGTTTGTGGCACAGCAGGCTCTCTAGTTGAGATGCGCAAGCTCAGTAGTTGTGGCGCATGGGCTTAGTTGCCCCGTGGCATGTGGGATCTTAGTTCCCTGACCAGGGATCAAAGCTGCATCCCCTGCATTGTAAGGCAGATTCTTTACCACTGGACCACCAGGGAAGTCCCTCCTGCTCATTCTTTGCAAAGCCTTCTCTGTTTCCCCAAGGTCTTTCTCATGGTTAGTGGTTTTAAGAGAATTAGAGGAAATATATAGAACATCTGGCACATGGTAGATGCTCAATAAATCATAGATATTATAGATTATTGACAATCCCATTAGTATTCACTTATCCTAGTCTATATTATTAATAAAAGTTATTGAAAAAAAAAGAGGCCTGGTATAGCTGAGTCTCCTTGGAGGGGAGATGGGAAGGTCAAGAAAGAATCTAGGATATATACCAGAAAAAGTCATTTTGGAGCCCTCAAATCTTGGGAATTTGAGCTACTGTGTAGTAAGGGAAGAACTATGAAAACAGGGAAAGGAACTTCCCTGGTGGCCCAGTGGTTAAAACTCCATGCTCCCAATGCAGGGGACCCGGGAATGATCCCTGGTCAGGGAACTAGATACCACATGCCACAACTAAAGATCCGCATGCCAGAACAAAGATTCCGCAGGCAGCAACGAAGATCTTGTGTGCTGCAACTAAGACCTAGCGTAGCCAAATAAATAATTTTTTTTTTTAAAGAAAAGAAAACAGGGAAAGTGGAAACGAGGGTGTCAAACTTAACCTGCTTCATGTGATGCTATGTTAAGATAAGAGTATGGTAACTCTGGGAACATTAAATGTTTGTTTCTAATGGAAGTAGTATCTCTGTTGTATGAAGTAGATTCAGGAATTCAGTCTCTAGCAGATTTATACACACGTCTCTGGGAAATATACATACACATAATAGGTAACTGATAAACACTTGGCCTATTACTAGAAGAACTATGATAAATATCATACATTTGAGTAACAGTTTTCTTTTCAAAAAAACTCTCACATATGTGATCTCATGCTGTTAAAAGAATCCAGGCAGATTGAACTTGCACTTCTGGCCTAGATTTACTCTCCCACATAAAATAACTATAAATAGGACAAAATATATGAAACAAGGTACTACACACACATTGAATATTAGACAGCAAAGGAAAGTGACCCCAGAGAAATGGGATGCAAAACAAGCAAACTATAGCTTACTTCCTGGAGAAAGTTTCTGGCCTACTGGTGTAGGGACGGGTACCAAGGAAGAGGCCAGACGTGTCCCTAAAATGAGGAGATGGACCTGGGAGTTCCTGGAGCTCAAGGCACCTAGAGTACAAAAGAAGAGTACTGGAGAGGAGAGAACTGTGCAGAGAGAAAATTCTAGAGATGTGTAGAGGATCTCTTTGAGTATTCAGCTAAAAACTGATAAACTCATGCCTGATGAGGCTGAGAAAATAAATTTCTGAAATGTTTAAAAGGACAGTCCTGGGACTCACACAGATATAGGAATAGCACATGTTCCAACCAGCAACAGTGAAAACTCTCCCGATTCATGGGAAATTGAGTCATATACTTACAAAGATTTTGTCTCATTTGTGGGGAAAAATTAGCCCCAGACTAAATGCTATTCTGACCCTGCCTAGCAAAACTTAAAAGCAAGATCCCAAAGGATCAACTGTTTACCAATAACAGAACTGAGTCAAATAAGAAAGCTGAATAATATTTATAGAAATACAAAAATATCTGTGGAGAACAAAGTAGTAGTTACCAGTTGGGAGAGGGAAGGGGGGGAGGGGCAAGATAGGAGAAGGAGATTAAGAGGTACAAACTACTACAATAAAATAAATAAGTTACCAGGATATATTGTACAGCACAGGGAATATAGTCAATATTTAAGAACTTTAAATGGAGTATAATCTATTAAAATATTGAATCACTATGTTGTATACCTGAAACTAATATAATATTGTAAATCAACTATACTTCAGTTCAAAAAAAGAATACAACAATATCTGGTACCCAAAAAGGTATAATCTACAATATGTGGCATTCAATGAACAAATTACTAGACATGCGAAGAAGCAAGAAAATACAACTCATGATGAAGAAAAAATTAATCAATTGAAACTGACCCAGAAATGATATATATAATAGAATTAGTAGACAAAAGAGATCAGAACATGACATTACCAAATGAACACAATAATTTTCCAGTAACTGATGCCAAAGAAACGGAAATTTGTGAGTTACCTGAGAAAGAATTCAAAATGATTATTTTAAAGAAGCTCAGCAAAATTCAAGGGAACGTAGACAGACAACTCAATGAACTCAGGAACACAATATATGAAAAAATAAGAACTTTAACAATGAGATAGAAATCATAAAAAATAAAGAACCAAACAGAAATCCTGGGGCTGAAGACTATGTAATCATATTGAACTCTCAGTTATGAGTTAAAAGACAGGTCTGTTGAAAATAACCATAGCTACAATATTTTGTTAATGAATACATGATATAAAAAGATGTAAATTGGGGCACCAACAACATAAAGTTGGGGGGCAAATAAATGTGTAGAACATTTATGCAAATTAAGTTGTTATCAGCTTAAAAATAGATATAAATATGAGATGTTTATATAAGCCTCAGAGTAATCACAAAGGAAAACCTATAATTGATACACAAATGAGAAATAGAAAAGAATCAAAGCATACAACTACAAAAAGTCAGCAATTCACAAAGATGGCAAGAGAGGAAGAAAGAAAAAAAGAACTACAAAACAGTCAGAAAACAATTAACAAATGATAATAGTAAATTCTTAAATATCAATAATTACTCTAAATGTAAATGGTTTAAATTCTCCAAAAGACACATAGAGTGGCTGAATGGATTAAAAGAAAAGTCTCAATAATATGCCTATAAGAGACTCACTTAAGCTTTAAGGATACTCATAGGCCAAAACTGAAGGATGGAATAAGATATCCCGTGCAAATGGAAACCAAAAGAGAGCAGGGACAGCTATACTTATACCATACAAAATAGACTTTAAATCAAAAGCTGTAACAAGAGACAAAGAAGGCCATTAAATAATGATAAAGGGGTCAATTCATCAAGAGGCTATAACAATTATAAATATATATGTATTCAATATTGGAGCACTTAAATATATTAAACAATGACTAACAGATGTGAAGGCAGAAATAAACAGCAATGCAATAACAATAGGGGACTTAAATACCCCACTTTCAATAATGGATAGATTACCCACACAGAAAATCAACACAAAAATAGTAGACTTGAAATATGCTTTAGGCCACACAGACCTAACAGACATATATGCAACATTAATTCCAATGGCAGCAGAATGTACATTCTTCTTAGGCACACATGGAACATTCTCTAGGATAGATCATATGTTAGGTCACAAAACAAGTCTTAACAAATTTAAGAAGACTGAAATTATATCTAGCAACTTTTCTGACAACAATAGTATGAAAATACAAATCAATAATAGGAAAACTGGAAAATTTACAAATATGTGGAAATTAAAACAATATACTCCTGAACTACCAATGAGTCAAAGAAGAAATGAGAAAACGTCTTGAAACAAATGAAAATAGAAACAAAATCTACTAAAACTTATGGGGTGTAGTAAAACCAGTTCTAAGAGGAAAGTTTAGAGTTACAAATGACTACATTAAGAAAAAAGAAAGGTATCATAGACAACCTACAATTATAGAAAGGTATACCTACAAAACCTACAAAAAGAAAGGTATCATAGACAACCTACAAAAGCCTCAAGGAATTATAAGAAGAAGAATAAACTAAGCCCAAAGTTAGCAGAAGGAAGAAAATAATAAAGATTAGAGCAGAAATAAATGAAATTGAGACTAGACAGACTATAGAAACCAATGAAACTGGGTTGGGTATTTTCGAAAACATAAACAAAATGACAAACTTTTAATTAGACTCACAAAGAAAAAAAGGGAGATAACTCAAATAAAACTATAAAGGAAAAAAGGGACATTACAACTGACAACAGAAATACAAAGTACCATAAGAGACTATAAATAATTACATACCAACAAATTAGATAACCTAGAAGAAATGGATAAATTCCTAGAAACTTACAAGCTACCAAGATTGAATCATGTAGTAATAGAAAATCTGAACAGATCAATAATGAGTAATGAGATTGAATCATTAATCAAAAATCTCCCAAAAGTAAAAGCCTAGGACCAGATGGCTTTGCTGGTGAATTCCATTTTAAAAAGAATGAATACCAATCCTTTTCAAACTCTTCTCAAATAATTGAAGAGGAAAGAAAACTTCAAAATTCATTTTATGAGGCCAGCATTACACTGCTATTAAGCCATAAAAGGACACTAAAGACAAGAAAACTAGCTATTGTAAATAATGCTACATGGAAGCAACCTAAATGTCCATCAATGGAGGAATGGATAAGGAAGATGTGGTACATATATACAGTGGAATATTAGCCATAAAAAGGAACAAAATTGGGTCATTTGTAGAGCCGTGGATGGACGTAGAGAGTGTCATACAGAGTGAAATAAGTCAAAAAGAGAAAAACAAATATCATATATTAATGCATATATGTGGAATCTGGAAAAATGGTATAGAAGATCTTATTTGCAAAGCAGAAATAGAGACACAGACGTAGAGAACAAACGTATGGATACCAAGGGGGGAAGGGGGAGATGGGAGGAATTGGGAGATTGGGATTGACACATATACACTATTGATACTATGTATAAAATAGACAACTAATGAGAACATACTGTATAGCACAGGGAACTCTACTTAATGCACTGTGGTGACCTAAATGGGAAGGAAATCCAAAAAAGAGGGATTTTTATATATACATATATAAAAAATATGTATATATATATGTATGTATATACATATACATATACGTATATGTATAGCTGATTCATTTTGCTGTACAGTAGAAACTAACAGAACATTGTAAAGCAACTATACTCCAATAAAAATTAATTACAGGGCTTCGCTGGTGGCGCAGTGGTTGAGAGTCTGCCTGCCAATGCAGGGGACACGGGTTCGTGCCCTGGTCCGGGAAGATCCCACATGCCGTGGAGCAGCTGGGCCCGTGAGCCATGGCCGCTGAGCCTGCGCATCCGGAGCCTGTGCTCTGCAGTGGGAGAGGCCACAACAGTGAGAGGCCCGCGTACCACAAAAAACAAAACAAAACAAAACAAAAACAAAAACAAAAACAAATATTAATTACAAAGAATTTACTCTGTTACAATGCCAAGAAGCAATCAGGAGAATACCATCACCAATAGGATAAAGCTAATCCAAGTTCTAATGGTCTAATATTCCCCATTAGTAGCTAAATAGTGCAACTTATGCTGAAATTCACATGGAGTTAAGATGGACCTATTAATTTGGAGGAATAATTAAATATGAACAGTCAGGAAAATGTAAATATGGTAGTACTATTTCTTTTTTACCCATCTCAAGTCTCTTTTTAATTTAGAAATACTAAAATGCATTATGCATATTGTGGTTTGTTCTCAAATGACCACATTTAGTATGTTAAGTTTTAGAGCATAGTAGTTTATTTAACACTAATTACAAATTCACTTATTGAATTAAATTAAATGTTATAGCTTTTGTTATAGAGTTCCAAAGCTGAGAAAATATAAACAATTCAACATCTTTAAAAGAAAAACAAAAAGAACGAAATAATGCCATTTGCAGCAACATGGATGGACCTAGAGATTGTCATACTGAGTGCAGTTGTCAGACAGAGAAAGACAAATATCATATGCTATCGCTTATATGTGGAATCTAAAAAAATCGTACAAATGAACCTATTTACAAAACAGAAATAGAGTCACAGATGTAGAAAACAAACTTATGGTTACCAAGGGGGGAAAGGGGGGAGACGGATAAATTGGGAGATTGGGATTGACATGTACCCACTACTGTATATAAAATAGATAACTAATAAGAACCTACTGTATAGCACAGGGAACTCTACTCAATACTCTGTAATGACATATATGGGAATAGAATCTAAAAAAGAGTGGATATATGTATATGTACAACTGAATTGCTTTTTTCTTTTTTTTTTTTTTTGCGGTACACAGGCCTCTCACTGTTGTGGCCTCTCCCGCTGCAGAGCACAGGCTCTGGATGCGCAGGCTTAGCGGCCATGGCTCACGGGCGCAGCCGCTCCGCATCATGTGGGATTTTCCAGGACCGGGGCACGAACCCGTGTCCCCTTCATTGGCAGGCGGACTCTCAACCACTGCGCCACCAGTGAGGCCCCAACTGAATCACTTTGCTGTACAACTGAAACTAACACAACATTGTAAATCAACTATATTTCAATAAAAAATTTAAAAAACAAACAACAAAAACAATGGGATACTACTATGCCTCCATTAGAATGGCTTAATTAAAAAGACTGAACATACCAAGTGCTACTGAAGATGTGGAAGACTAGAACTCTTATACATTGTTGATGGGAATATAAAATGGTGACCACTTTTGAAAATATTTTGAAGTCTCTTAAAAAGTTAAACATAAACATACCATGTGACCTACCCATTCCATTGCTAGCTCTTTTTCCAAGCAAAATAAAAGTGCATGCCAACACAAAAACTTGTATACAGATGTTTTAGCAGCTTTACTTGTAGTATCCAAACCCTGGAAACAACCCAAATGTCCAACAACAAGTGAATGAGTAAACAGTGGTATAACCATATAATAGAATACTACTCAGCAATAACAATGAATGAACTATTGATGTTAGACATAGATGAAACTCAAAATAATTATTCTGGGTAAAGAAGCCAAGCAAAAAAGAGTGCATGCTTTATGACTCCATTTGTATAAAATGTTATGAAATTCAAACTAACCTATGGTACATGAAGTACATCAGTGGTTTCCTGGGGACAAGGGGAGAGACAGAGGATGAGATTATGAAGAATATGAGCAAAATTTTGGTGGATATGGATATGTTCATTATTTTGATATCATGATGGTTTTAAAACTTATTAAATTGAATACTTTAAATATGTGCCATTAATTGTTAATTATATCTCAATAAAGATTTTTATAAAACTAAAAAAAAGACAAGAAAACCATAGGCTAAACTCTTAAATGAACATAGATTCAAAAATTTTAAACAAATGTTAGCAAACCAAATTCAACAACAGATTAAAAGGATCATGTACCACGATCAAGCATAATTTATCCCTGGGATGCAAGGATAGTTCAACATGAGCAAATAAATCAATGCAATACACCACATTAACAAAATGAATAATAAAAAGCATATGATCATCTCAATAGAAATAGAAAATATATTCAACAAAATTCGATGTCATTTCATGATAAAAAATCTCAACAAGTAAGGTATAGAAGGAAGGTACCTCAACATAATAAAGGCCATATATGATAAGTCCACAGCAAACACCATACTCAGTGGTGAAAAGTTAAAAATCTTCTCCTCCAAGATGAAAGCAAGACATGCAGGCTCACTACTGCCTTAATTCAACATAGTAAGGGAAGTCCTACTCACAGCAATTAGGGAAAAAAAGAAATAAAGGCATCCAAATTGCAAAAGAAGAAGTAAAGTGATCTCTGCAGATTACATAATCTTATACACAAAACCCTTAAAGACACCACCAAAAAAAAAAAAATGTTAGACCTAATAAATGAATTCAGTAAAGTTGCAGGATACAAAATCAACATGCAAAAGTGAGTCACATTTCTATACATTAACAATGAACTAACAGAAAGAGAAATTAACAAACCAAACCCATTTAAAATAGCATCAAAAACAATAAAATACTTAGGAAAAATTTAACTAATGAGGTGAAAGACCTGTACACTGCAAACTATAAAAACACTGATGAAGTAAATTGAGGAAGTCACAAATAAATGGAAAGATATGCTGTGTTGATGGACTGGAAGAATTAATATTGTTAAAATGTCTATAATACCCAAAGCAATCTACAGATTCAATGCAAATTCTATCAAAATTCCAATGGCATTTTCCACAAAAATAGAAATAATCCTAAAACTGTATGGAACCACAAAGGACCCTGAATAGCTAAAACAATCTTGAGAAAGAAGAACAAAGCCAAAGGCATCATGTTCCCTGATTTCAAACTACACTGCAAAGCTGTAGTCATAAAAACAGTATGGTATTGGCACAAAAACAGATACACAGATCAATGGAACAGAACAGAGAACCCCAAAATAAACCCGTGCACTTACGGTCAATTAATCTACAACAAAAGAGGCAAAAATATACAATGGAGAAAAGGCAGCCTCTTCAGTAAATGGTGTTGGGAAAAGTGGACAGTTACATGTGAAGAAATGAAACTGGACCCCTATCTTTTTTTTTTTTTTTTTTTTTGTGATACGCGGGCCTCTCACTGTTGTGGAGCACAGCCTCCGGACACGCAGGCTCAGCAGCATTGGCTCACGGGCCCAGCTGCTCCGTGGCATGTGGGATCTTCCTGGACCGGGGCATGAACCCGTGTCCCCTGCATTGGCAGGCGGACTCTCAATCACTGTGCCACCAGCGAAGCCCTGGACCCCTATCTTATACCACTCACAATAATTAACTCAGAATGGATTAAAGCTTAAACATAAGACCTGAAACCATAAAGTTCCTAGAAGAAAATATACAGGAAAATCTCCTTGATCTGTGTCTTGGCAATGGTCTTTTGGATATAACTCCAAAAGCACAGTCAACAGAAGCTAAAAGAAATTAGTGGGACTACATCAAACTAAAAACGCCCCCTGATTTGAAACTATACTGCAAAGTTACAGTCATAAAAAGCAGTATGGTACTGGCACAGAAACAGACATATAGATCAGTGGAACAGAATAGAAAGCCCAGAAACAAATCTACACACATGGTCAATTAATCTACAACAAAGGAGACAAGAATATACAATGGAGAAAAGACATTCTCTTCAATAAGTGATGCTGGGATAACTGGAGAGGTACAGGTAAAAGAATGAGATGAAAACATTTCCTCACATCATACAAAAAAAATAAAGTCAAAATGGATTAAAGAGCTAAATGTAAGACCTGACATCATACAACTCCTGGAAGAAAACATAGGTAGAACACTCTTTGACATCATGGCAATATTTTTTTTTTGATCTGCCTCCAAAAGCAAAAGAAATAAAAGCAAAAATAAACAAATGGAACTTAATTAAACTTAAAAGATTTTGTGCAGCATAGGAAACCATCAGCAAAACAAAAAGATAACTTACTGAATGGGAGAAAATATTTGCAAATGATATGACCCATAAGGGATGATACCCGAAATTTAGTTAAAAATTCATACAACTCAATATCAAAAAAACCAAACAACCCAATTTAAAAATGGGTAGAACATCTGAATAGATATTTTTCCAAAGAAGACATTCAGATAGCTAACAGGACATGGAAAAATGCTTAACATAGTTACTCATCAGAGAAATGCAAATCAAACCCACAATGAGATATCACAATATACCTATCAAAATGGCTATCGGGCTTCCCTGGTGGCGCAGTGGGTGAGAGTCCGCCTGTCGATGCAGGGGACGTGGGTTCGTGCCCCGGTCCGGGAAGATCCCACATGCCGCAGAGCGGCTGGGCCCGTGAGCCATGGCCACTGAGCCTGCGCGTCCGGAGCCTGGGCTCCGCAATGGGAGAGGCCATGGCAGTGAGAGGCCCGCGTACCGCAAAAAAAAAAAAAAAAAAAAAAAAATGGCTATCATCAAAGTCTACAAATAAAAAGTGTTGGCAGGGTTGTAGAGAAAAGGGAACCCTAGTACACTGTTGGTGGGGTTGTAAATTAGTACAGCCATTATGAAAATGGTATGGAGCTTCCTTATAAAACTACCATATGATCCAGCAATTCCACTGATGGGTATATATCCAAAGAAAATGAAAACACTATTTCAAAAAAATACATGCACCTCAATGTTCATAGCAGCATTATTTACAATAGCCAAGATATGGAAACAGCCTAAGTGCCCATCAAGAGATGAATGTAAAAAGAAGATGTAGTATATATACAATGGACTATTACTCAGCCATAAAAAAGAATGAAATTCTGCCATTTGCAATAATGTGGATGAACCTAGAGAGTATTATCCTTAGTGAAATAAGTGAGACAGAGAAAGACAAAACTCTGTTAGCATTTATATGTAGAATCTAAAAAATAATATAAACAAATGTATACAACAAAAACAGAAATAAACTCACAGATATAGAGAACAAGCTAGTGGTTACCAGTACAGATAGGGAAGAGCAGAGGGGTGATATAATGGTATGGGATTAAGAGACACAAACAACTATGTATAAAATAAATAAGAAACAAGGATATGTTGTACAGCACAGGGAAATATAGTCATTTTTTTGTAATAACTTTAAATGGAGTATAATCTATAAAAATATTGAATCACCATGTTGTACACCTGAATGTAATACAATATTGTAAATCATGTATACTTCAATTAAAAAAAAATAATAAAATTTTAAAGTCAAACTCATAGAAGCAGAGAGTAGAGTGGTAGTTTCCAGGGACTAAGAGTTGGGGAAAATTGGGAGATGTTGGTCAAAGAGTACAAGATTTTTGTTATAAGGTGAATAAGTCCTGGAGAATCTAATGTACAGTATAGTTAATAATAATTAATCCAGTCAATTATACTGTATTATAGACTTGAAATTTGCTACAAGAGTAAATTTTAGTGTTCTTACCACACACACACACAAATGATAACTATGTAAGGTGGTGGATGTGTTAATTAACTTGACTGTGGTAATCATTTCACAATTTATACATATATTAAATCATCACATTGTACTGCTTCAAAAATCATGTTGTACAGCTTAAATATATATAATTTTTTATCATTTGTACTTCAAGCTGGGGGAAAATGGTAAAAAATAAAATAAAAGAACTCTTATAGTTCAATAGCAAAAAACCAAATAATCCAATTTAAAAATGGACATATGATCTGAATAGACATTTTTCCATAGATGACTTACAGATGGCCAGTAAGTACACAAAAAGGTGCTAAACATCAGGAATCACTAGGAAAATGCAAATCAAAACCACAATAACATATCACCTCATACTTGTAAGAAAAGTTATTATCCAAAAGTCAAGAGATGAAAAATGTTGGCAAGGATGAAGAGAATGGAACCCTTATACACTGTTGTGGGAATGTAAATTGGTACAAGCATTATGGAAAACAGTTTGGCAGTTCCTCAAAAAAATAAAATTAGAACTACCATATAAGCCAGTAATCCTACTCCTGGTTATATATCCAAAGGAAATGAAATCAGAATCTCAAAGAGGCATCTGTACTCCCATGTTCATGGCAACATTATTCATATAACCAAGACATGGATACAAACTAAGTGCTTATCAACAGATGAATGGATAAAGAAGATGTCTTACATGCACACACACACACACACACACACACACACACTCATACACACACTGGAATATTATTATTCAGGCATAAAATAGAAGAAAATTCTTCCTTCTGCAGCAATATGGATGAACCTAAAGGATGTACTAAGTGAAATAAGCCAAAGACAAATACTGTACGGTATCACTTATATATGGAAGCCAAATAGAAAAAAAAAAGCTGATTTCATAGAAACAGAGAATAAAATGTTTATTTCCAGGAGCTGGGTTTAGGGGAAAATAAGGATATGTAGGCCAAAGGATATAAACTTTCAATTACAAGAAGAATAAATTCCAAGGTTCTAATGTGTGTCATGGTGACTATAGTTAATAATAGGGTATTGTAAACTTGAAAGTTTCTGTGAGTAGATACTAAGTATTCTCATGACAGACAAAAAAAGAGCTAACTGTATTAGATGATGGATATATTAATTATCTTGATCTTGGTAATTATTCCACAATGTGTATGTATATCAAATCATCATGTTGTATACTTTTAACATATACAATTATATTTGTCAATTACTCCTTAATAAATAAAGTTGGAAAAAGGTATTATAACTAACTTTTATATATTCAAGTAGTTAGAGGAAAAACTAAACATGTATAGACATGGAGATATAAAATGTCCAAATTGAACTTCTAAAGATAAAAACAACATTGTTTCTGATGAGAATACACTGAAGTAGGTTGATAGCAGATAAAGCATTACAGTGAAAAAGATTAGTAAAGTTAAATACATAGCAATACAAACTATTCTAAATAAATTACAGAGGTAAAAGGACTGAAAAAAAATGAACACTAAATGATTGAGTTGTGGAACAAATTTGAGATTCCAAATTTATGTGTAACTGTACCCCTGAAGGCAAGGGGCCCAGAAAAAAATACACTATACTAGAAGACTAAACAATAAAAACTATATAATCACCTCAATAAAGGCACACACACAAAAAACGTTTGGCAAAATCCAAACTCTATTCCTGACAAAATTATCAGCAAACTGGGGATAGAAGGAAACTTACTTAACTTAATAAAAGGCATCAACAAAAAAACTATGACTAACATCATACTTAATATCAAAAGATAGAATGCTTCACCCTGAAGACAGTGAAAAAGGCAAGAATGTCTGTTCCCATATCTTCTATTTAACAGTGCACTGGGGATAAGGTAAGAAACACAAAAAGGCATTGAGACTGGAAAGGAAGGAGTAACATTTTTAGTCACAAAAAGCATGATTATATATAAAACCTTATTGAATCTAAAAAAACTAATAGAACTTAATAAACTAATAGAGTTCAGCAAGATTAATATACAAAAATCGGTTGTATTTCTATACATAAACATCAAAATTTTAAAACAATTGTTATTATATTTGCATACCATAAAAACTGCTGCTTGAGGGTCTGGCTTCCAACTAGCCTGAATCTAGGTGCTGTGTGAGATGTTCCTGTTTGGAACATGACAGGCCTTTGCACCCCCCAGCCCCCAACTACTAGGAGCAACTAAGAATAAATTAAGCTGTTTGGACACTCAAAAAGGTTTGATAGACAACCAAAAGCTAGGGCAGGGTTGAACAATAAATCCATCTCCTACATGAAACCACTCATTACAGACTACGAAAGGTGGCTATTTTATCCAATGCAACCACACATGGAACATTATCCAGGATAAATCATATGTTAGGTCACAAAATAAGTCTTAATAAATTTAAGAAGACTGAAATCATATAAAGCACCTTTTCCAACCAAAATGGTATGAAGCTAGAAATCAATTACAAGAAGAAAACTGTAAAACTCACAAATATGTGTAGATTAAAAACATGCTACTGAATAACCAATTGGTCAAAGAAGAAATCAAGAGAGAAATTAAAAAATTACCTTGAGACAAATGGAACTGGAAATACAACATACCAAATTATATGATGCAGCAAAAGCAGTGCCAAGAGGGAGGTTCATAGCAATAGATGCCTACTTTAAGAAACAAGAAAGATATCAAATAAGCAACATAACTTTATACCACAAGGAACTAGAAAAAGAAAAACAAACTAACCTCAAAGTTAGTAGAAGGAAGTACATAACAAAGGTCAGAGCAGAAATAAAAGAAATAGAGACTAAAAATGCAATAGAAAAGTCCGATGAAAATAAGAGCTCAATTTTTGAAAAGATAAAATTGTCAAACCCTTAGCTAGACTAACCAAGAAAAAAGAAAACTTAAATAAATAAAATCAGAAAAGAGGAGATATTACAATTGATATCACAGAAATACAAAAGAACATAAGAGATTACCATGAACAATTATAGGCCAAAGTACTAAACATCCTAGACAAAATGGGAAATTCCCATAGAAACATACAACCTAACAACACTGAATTATAAAGAAATAGAAAATCTGAAGAGACCAATCACTAATAAGGAGATGGAATCAGTAATCAAAAACGCCCCAACAAACAAAAGTGCAGGACATACAATGAAGAAAGGACAGCCTCTTCAATAAATGGTGTTCGGAAAACTAGACAGTCACATGCAAAAGAATGAAACTAGACCATTATCTTACACCGTACACAAAAATTAATTCAAAATGGATTAAAGACTTGGATGTAAGACCTGAAACCATAAAAGTCCTAGAAGAAAACACAGGCAGCATATTCTTTGACATTGGTCTTAGCTATATCTTTCTGGATATGTCTCCTCAGGCAAGAAAAACAAAAGCAAAAATAAACAAACAGGACTATGTCAAACTAAAAAGCTTCTTCACAGAAAAGGAAACCATCAACAAAACTAAAAGACAACCTACCAAATGGGAGAAGATATCTGTAAATCATATATCCGATAATGGGTTAATATCCAAAAAGTATAAAGAACTCATACAACTCAACATCAAAAAAACCCCACCTCAATTAAAATATAAGCAGAGAACCTGAATAGACATTTTCCCATACAGATAGCCAACAGGCACATGAAAAGATGCTCAGCATCACTAATTAATAGGTAAATGCAAATCAAAACCACTATGAGATATCACCTCACACCCATCAGAATGGTTATTATGAAAAAGAGAAAAAAATAACAAGTGTTGGAGAGTATGTGGAGAAAACAGAACTGTCATACACTTAGTAGAAAGGTAAATTGGTGCAGTCACTATGAAAAACAATATGGCGATTCCTCAAAAAATTAAGAATAAAACTATATGATCCATCTATTTTATTCCTAGATATTTGTCTGAAGAGTACGAAAATACTAATTCAAAAAGATATAAGCACCCCTATGTTCATGGCAGCATTATTCAGAAAAGGTAGGATATGGAAATAACCTAAGTGCCCATCAATGGATGAATAAATAAAGAAGATGTGGTATATATATAAAATGGAATACTACTCAGTCTTAAAAAGATGAAATCTTGCCATTTGCAATAACATGGATGTACCTTGAGGGTATTATGCTAAGTGAAATAAGTCAGGTGGAGAAAGACAAATAACATATGATTTCAATCATATGTGGAATACTTTTAAAAATCAAAATAAACAAAACAAAACAAACACATAGATTCAGAGCACAGATTGGTGGCTACCAGAAGAGAAAGAGGATTGGAGGCAGGGCAAAATGGGTAAAGGGGGTCAGCTGCATGGTGACAGATAGAAACTAGACTCTTGGTGGTGAGCACGCTGTTGTGTATTCAGAAGCCGAATCATAATGTTGTACACATGAAACACACAATGTTATAAACCAATGTTACCTCAATAAAAATAATTATTCTATGTGAAAAAGCCAGACCAAAAAAAGCACATGCCATATGATTCTGTTTATATAAAATTCTAGAAAATACAAGTTAATCATTAGAGCAAAAGCCAATTAGTGACTAACTGGGGATGGGGAAATGCGAGGAAGAGCAGAAGAGAAGGATTACAAAGGGGCAGAGGAAATTTTTTAGGGGTGATGAATATGTTCATTATCTTGATTGTGATGATTTCATAGGATATACATATGTCAAAACCTATCAAATTATACTCTTTAAACATATGCACCATTATGGTTTGAATTGAGTACCCCCAAAATTCATACATTGAAGTCCCAACCCCAAGTAACTCAGAATGCAATCTTATTTGGGAGATAGGGCATTGCAGGTGAAATTAGTTAAGATGGAGTAGGTTAGGCCCCTAAAACAATATGATTGGTATCCTTATAAAAAGGGGAAATTTGGATACAGACACATGAGCAGGGAGAATGCCATGTGACGACTGGAGTTCCTTGCCACAAGGAACTAGCAGAAACTAGGAGACAGGCCTACAACAGATCCTTTCCCAGCACTCTCAGAGTAGCATGACCCTACCCTACCAATATCTTATCTTGGACTTCTCGCCTCTATAACTCTGAGATAATACATTTCTGATGTTTAAGCCATTCAGTTGTGGTACTATTTTATAACAGCCCTAGGAAACTAATACATGCAGTTAATTGTATGTCAATCATACCCCCAACAAAGCTGTTTTTAAAAATTCAGTAGATAGAAACGACCTGTGCCTTATCTGGATTCAGGTTGTACCACTCTTTCACTAATCTGTGCCTTATCTGGATTCATGTTGTACCACTCTTTCACTCTTCCTTTTACTATGTTCTTTTGAACATTCTAAACTTTTCTTGCAGCAGGGCTTTGCATTTGCTGTTTGTTCATTATGAAGAGCTCTTTCACCATATCTCTAAATGGCTTCCTCATTATCTCAGCTTAAAAATTATTTCCTCAGAAAAGTCTTCCTTGACAACTAAATCTAGTGTCTCACACTGCCCCCATCACTTTTTACCCCATTATCTCGTACTTTTTTCATAGCATTTATAACTTTCTGATATTGTATTATTTGTTTACACACTTTTCTCTGTTTCTCCCTTTCCAAAGAGAATGTAAACACCATAAATGGAGGGGCTCATCTGTCATCTCTATATCCTCAGACTTCAAACCAGCCTACTGTATATACTATATGGTAAATAAATATTTATTGAACACATAAATAAGTGAACATATAGAGCTAATCTCAGAGTGTATAATTCAATACATAGAGAGGTTATTAACTGCTTCAATGTTCTATAAATAGTTACAGTAAAAGCCAGGCTAAAATCCAAGTTTCCTAATATCCTTTTCATGACATTAAAATTTTAACTCACTTTCAAAGGTAAAAAGAGCCATCCACAATCTCCAATTAACTAAGCAGAGGAATGACATTGGAATATGGATCAGATTTACTAATACTTTCCCCTCCTCAAAGAGTGTACTTTTCTAGCTTGCAACATGCTCTAGTTCCATAAAATTCTAAAATCCTATGCAACAGATATTTTTTTAAACATCAGTTTATTCATCTGAACTCTGAGTTATCTATAAGAATCAAATTGCAATAGTCTGCAATTTGAAACAAAATCTATTTGTTTATTAAACTCCTTTTAACCCTCTTTTCTTAAACAATACAGATAACTGAGAGCAAGAAGAGCTGGACCTAATGGGTGTATTGATAATTTTATTATCTTGAAGCTCCGAAGAGACAATTTTGATTTAATATGTATAAAAAATATGTCAATTTGCTGCTTTCTTTTGGTAACCAGTTAAAGCCCCTAATATGACAGATTTATATGAATTTATGCAAGCTTGTCCCATCCATTTCAAAACATTTTTAAAATTAAGGTCATATATAAATGTTAATAGGAATTGCTAACATTTTCTGTAATAAAATTTATAGTGTTATAAAGTAGGATCAATACCAAGGTTTTTTTCCTATATATCAAAACTTATTTTTCTAACCCTTAGTATAATATCTTTCACTCTATTTTTGTTACTTTATATAACCTCTTGGTAATTAGATATTATTTCTCTGGCTAAATAATATGAGCAGTATTAACTGTACTCACAATAACACAGTATTGTTATATGCGAAAATCAATAAAAGATCATTAGCAAATTAATCTGTGGTAGCTAAGGAATAATAAACTAATAATATAGTTAATTTCCTTCACTACACATGTGTAATAAACAACTGAAGTGAAAGAAGCTAGACACAAAAAATCACGTATTGTATGATTCCACTTATTTGAAATACACAGGTGAATTCATAGAGACAGAAAGCAGACTGGTGGTTACCAGGAGCTGGGGGAGTAGAAAATGGGGAATAACAACTTAGAGGGTAAAGGGTATCCTTTTGGGGTGATGAAATTATTTTGAACCAGATAAAGGTAGTGCTTGCACAACACTGTGAATGTATTAAATGCCACAGAACTGTTCATTTTGAAAGGTTTATTTTTATTATGTGAATTTCACATATTAACTTTAAAAAAGACAACTGACAGCTTAATGCAAAAATATTAACGATACATTGTGGTGTTTGTAATACATGTAGAAGTATATTGTATGTCAAGAACAGAATAAAGGACAGGAATGGGGAATGGAAATGTATTTCTGTAAGGTTTTTTTTTTTTTTTTTTTTTGTGGTACACGGGCCTTCCACTGTTGTGGCCTCTCCCGTTGCAGAGCACAGGCTCCAGACGCGCAGGCTCAGCAGCCATGGTTCATGGGCCTAGCCGCTCCGCGGCATGTGGGATCTTCCCGGACTGGGGCACGAACCCGCGTCCCCTGCATTGGCAGGCGAACTCTCAACCACTGTGCCACCAGGGAAGCCCTCTGTAAGGTTTTTATACCATATGTAAAGTGCTATAATATTATTAGAAGGTAAACTATGATAAGTTAAAGATGTATATTGAAAATCCTAGAGCAACCACCAAAAAATAAAATATAGCTAAAAAGGCAATAGTTCAAAAGAATGAGAAGACACAGACTGGGAGAAAATATTTACAAAAGATATATCAGATAAACCATTGTTATCTGAAATAGTCAAAGAATATTAAAACTCAATGATAAGAAAACTAACAACCTGATTTAAAAATGGACTTGAGCAGACATCCCACCAGAGAAGACATATAGATGGCAAATCAGCATATGAAAAGATGTTCCACATTATATGTCACCAGGGAATCGCAAATTAAAAAAAAAGATACCACTACACACCTATTAGAATGGCCAAAATCCAGAACACTGACAATACCAAATGCTGACAAGAATGTGGAGCAACAGGAGCTCTCATTAATTGCTGGTGTGAATACAAATGATACAGCCACTTTAGAAGATAGATTGGCAGTTTATTACAAAACTACATGACTCTTATTATAAGATCCAGCAATCATGCTCATTGGTATTAACCCAAAGGAGTTAAAAGCTTGTGTCCATACAGAAATTTCCACATGGATGTTTATAGAAGCTTAATCCATGATTGCCAAAACTTGGAAGCAACCAAGATGGCCTTCAAGCGGTGAAAGGATAAACAAATCGTGGTACATTCAGACAATGGAAAATTATTCAGCACTTAAAGAGAAATGATCTACCAAGCCATGAAAAGTTATGGAGGAGCCTTAAATGCATATTACTAAGTGAAAGAAGGCAATCTGAAAAGGCTACGTACTGTATGATTCCAACTAAATGACATTCTGGAAAAGGCAAAACTATGGAGACATTAAAAAGAACAGTGGTTACCAGGGGTTGGGGGAGGGAGGGATGAATGGGCAAAGCACAGAGGATTTGTAGGGTAGTGATAATATTTTGTACGATATGATAATGTTGGGTACATGTCATTATACATTTGTCAAAACCCATAGAATGTAGAACACCAAGAGTAAACCCTAATGTAAACTATGAACTTTGGATGGCAATAATGAATTGATAAAGCTTCATCAGTTGTAACAAATGTACCACTCTGATACAGGATGTTAACTGAGGGGGAGATTAAGCATGCGTGGGACCATGTGCATATGGGAAATCTCTGTATTTTCCATTCAGTTTTTTTTTTTTTTTTTTTTTGCGGTACGCAGGCCTCTCACTGTTGTGGCCTCTCCCGTTGCGGAGCACAGGCTCCAGACACGCAGGCTCAGCGGCCATGGCTCACAGGCCTAGCCGCTCTGTGACATGTGGGATCTTTGCAGACCAGGGCACGAACCCGTGTCCCCTGCATCGGCAGGCAGACTCTCAACCACTGCGCCACCAGGGAAGCCCTCCATTCAGTTTTACTGTGAACCTAAAACTACTCTAAAAAATAAAGTCTGTTACTTTTTAAAAAGTCAATGATGAAAATAAAATGGAATCATGACAACACTAAAATAATCCAAAAGAAAATACAGGCTTACCTCATTTTACTGTGCTTCACTTAATTGCACTTCACAGTGTATTTTTCACAAATTGAAGGTTTGTGGCAACCCTGTGTCAAGCAAATCTATCAGTACCATTTTTCCAACAGCATTATTTTTAAATTAAAGTGTATACATTATTTTTTAGACATAATGCTATTGCAAACTTAATAGGCTATAGCAGAATGTAAACATAACTTTTATATGCATAGGGAAACCAAAAAATTTGTGTGACTCACTTTGTTTTGATACCTTATTTACTGCAGTGCTCTGCAACTGAACCTTGAATATCTCCAAAGTATGCCTGTAGAAACAGAGAAAACAAGGAACAAAGAACAGATGGAATAGAAAATAAATGGCAAGATGGTAAAATTAAACCCAAGTGCATCAATAATTATATTAAATGTAAATGGTTTAACTAATTCAAAAGATACATGCACCCCAATGTTCATAGCAGCACTATTTACAATAGTCAAGACATGGAAGCAATCCAAGTGCCCATCAACAGACGATTGTGTGTGTGGGTATATATATATACAGTGAATATTATTCAGCTATAATAAAGAAATATTGCCATTTGTAGCAACATGGATGGACCTAGAGAATATTATATTAGTGAAGTCAGAGAAACACAAAAATGATATCACTTGTGGAATCTAAAAAATAATACAAATGAATCTATATACAAAACAGAAACAGTCTCACAGACAAAGAAAACAAACTTATGGTTATCAAACAGGAGAGAGGAGGGAGGGAGGGACAAATTACGTGTATGGGATTAACAGATACAAACTACTATATGTAAAATAGATAAGCAATAAGGATTTACTGTATAGCACAGGGGATTATATCCAATAGCTTGCAATTACTTATAATGGAATATAACCTACAAAAAAACTGAATCACTATGCTGTACACCTGTAACAGCATATTATTGTAAGTCAATAATATTCAATTAAAATACTGTAAATCAACCATACTTCAATTAAAGATATATATGTAAATGGTTAATCATTCAAATTATAAAGCAAAGATGATCAGATTTGATTAAAAAATCAAGACTGACTGTATTCTGTCTACATGTAACCCAGTTTACATATAGAAATACAGACAGATAAAGACAAAAGAGTGGAAAAAGATAAAATATGAAAACATTAATTAGTGGCTATATGAATATCAAAGTAAACTTCAGAGCAATGAATATTCTATGAATAAAAAGGAACACTTTACAATGATGAAGGGGTGAAGTCATCAAGAACAAAAAAGCAATCCTAAAAGTGTATGCACATAAAAACAAACTTAAAAGTATACGAAACAAACACGGACAGACTTAAAAGGAGAAATCAATAAGCTATAATTATAGTTGAAAATTTCAACACCTTTCTCTCAGTAATTGAAATACTACATATTTCAAGAAACTCAGGAAGAAATAGTAACTTTAAATAGCCATATATTTATCAAATAAATTTATTTCATAATTAAATATATTACTTCAAAGAAAACTTCATTCCCAGATTATTTCACTGGTAAATTCTCTCAAACATTTAAGAAAGATATAATACCAATTTAACACAGTCTTTCCAAAAGTTGAGAGAACACTCCTCAGTTAATGTTATACGGTCAGCATAACCTTGATGGCAAACCAGGCAAAAACACTACAGACTAAGAAAACTAGAGACCAACATCTCTCAAAAAATGTCGAGATGCAAAAATTCTTGACAAGAATTTTAGCAGATCAAGTCCAATAATATATAAAAAGGATAATATGTCATGACCAAATGGGGTTTATCCCATGAATGCAAAGTTGGTTTAACACTGGAAAATCAATTAATGTAATTCACCATGTCAACAGACTAAAAATGAAATACCATATGTTCATCTCAAAATATGCAGAAAAACCTTGAGAAAAATCAGCATTCATTCATGATAAAAATTTCCAGCAAATTAGTAATACAATGAACTTCTTCAACCTGATAAAAGATATCTAACATCATACTTAAGGTGAAATAATTGGGAAAAAGGCAAGGATGTCCACTCTCACCATTTGTATACAATGTTATATTAGAAATACTAGCCTGTGTAACAAGGCGATAAAAAGGGGAAAAAAGCATAGAGATTGAAGAAGTAAAAATGTATTTATCTACAGATGACATGATCATCTATACAGAAAATTGTAAGGAATCTACAAAAATATTACTGGAACTAGTAAATGCTACTGGAACTAGTAAGCAGGTTTATCAAGGTTGTAGGAATCAAGTTCATTAGACAAAAATTTCCACCTCCCTAGGCATCATTATCTTCCTTCTGCCACAAGGTTCCTGGAGTGTCAGACTATGTTACACTCATGCCCTCTTTCTGGGTCCTGGGCACCACAGATGGTTACTGCTAGGTGGCCATCCTTGGGTTCATCTACTTGTTTGGTCTGCCAGCTAGCCTGCCTTGAATTCCATGTACCAAATACCATTCCCTGAGTCCTACAAAGCAAATGCAGACCTTAGCGAGGCAAAGAACACTCAATCAGTAGAGCTGGCACCAAAATACCAATGCTGCATGCCAACATGGTCTTTCATAGACTGTGACCACCTATTACTGACCAGAGCTGCCTTGGGTGGCCCTCACGTGTCCATTTGTAGGAACTGCAGCCTCCAAGTTAACTTCTGTTTTCAAAGGACCTGGGATAGGCAGGTGCATAATAATAATGGCTATTGCAGGCATCAGCCTGGCAATATGGGTTCTCTTGACATTTCAGCTACTCCCAGGACAGGAAGGAGGCTTCTGAGGATGGAGAGAGTCCATGGGGCCAGTTTAGAGCTAGGGAACATCTAGAGTACAAGTCCTCCTTTTTCCTTGTCCCTGTTGAATTCACCTTCATGTAGTGAGTCAAATTCATTAAAACCCACTGAACGCCCACCTATCAAGGGCATTCATAACATTGATTTTATTAATAAAAATGAGAGATAATTATTAGCACTTGCTTTGTGCTAGATACACTTCAAAATGTCTGTTAACTCATTTTTTTCTATTTATAATTATCACCATTTTACACACCAGAAAACTGAGCCACAGAGAGGTTATTCAGAACCTGAATGGCAGAGCAAGGACTCCAAACTTAGTCAGCCAAACAAACGCCATACGTTTAATATACACATCATATCACCTGTGGTAGGTAGGCCTGAAGAATTAGTTTTGACTTAATTAAACATGATAATCCAATAAACTATATTTGCGATTTAGCTAATAAACAGATTGTACAAAAATCTCAGATACTATTAAAAGAGCTAGAAAACTTTTTTTTCATATCTTTATTGGAGTATAATTGCTTTAAAATGTCATGTTAGTTTCTGCTGTACAACAAACTGAATCAACTATATGTATACATATATCCCCATATTCCCTCCCTCGTGAGCCTCCTTCCTACACTTCCTATCCCACCCCTCTAGGTCATCACAAAACATCAAGTTGATCTCCCTGTGCTATGCAGCTGCTTCCCACTAGCCATCCATTTTACATTTGGTAGTGTATATATGTCAATGTTACTCTCTCACTTCATCCCAGCTTCCCCTTCCCCCATTGTGTCCCCAAGTCCGTTTTCTACGTCTGCATCTTTATTCCTGCCCTGCCACTAGGTTCATCAGTACCTTTCTTTAGATTCCATATATATGCATTAGCATACGGTATTTGTTTTTCTCTTTCTGACTTACTTCACTCTGTATGACAGACTCTAGGTCCATCCACCTCACTAAAAATAACTCAATTTCATTCCATTTTATGGCTGAGTAATATTCCATTGTATATATGTGCATATCTTCTTTATCCATTCATGTGTTGATGGACATTTAGGTTGCTTCCATGTCCTGGCTATTGTAAATAGTGCTGCAGTGCACATTGGGATGCATGTATCTTTTGGAATTATGGTTTTCTCCAGGTATATGCCCAGGAGTGGGATTGCTGGGTCATATGGTAGTTCTATTTTTAGTTTTTTAAGGAACCTCCATACTGCTTTCCATAGTGGCTGTATCAATTTACATTCCCACCAGCAGTACAGGAGGGTTCCCCTTTCTCCACACCCTCTCCAGCATTTATTGTTTCTAGATTTTTTGATAACGGCCATTCTGACTGGTGTGAGGTGATACCTCATGGTAGATTTGATTTGCATTTCTCTAGTGATTAGTGATGTTGAGCATCTTTTCATGTGTTTGTTGGCAATCTGTATGTCTTCTTTGGAGAAATGTCTATTTAGGTCTGCCCATTTTTGGATTGAGTTGTTTGTTTTTTTGATATTGAGCTGCAAGAGCTGCTTGTATATTTGGAGATTAATCCTTTCTCAGTTGCTTCATTTGCAACTATTTTCTCCCATTCTGAGGGTTGTCTTTTGGTCTTGTTTATGGTTTCCTTTGCTGTGCAAAAGCTTTGAAGTTTCATTAGGTGTCATTTGTTTATTCTTGTTTTTATTTCCATTACTCTAGGAGGTGGGTAAAAAAGGATCTTGCTGTGATTTATGTCAAAGAGTGTTCTGCCTATGTTTTCCTCTAAGAGTTTTATAGTGTCCGGCCTTACATTTAGGTCTTTAATCCATTTTGAGTTTATTTTTGTGTATGATGTTAGGAGGTGTTATTTCATTCTTTTACATGTAGCTGTCCAGTTTCCCCAGCACCACTTAATTGAGGAGGCTGTCTTTTCTCCATTGTATATTCTTGCCTCTTTTGTCAAAGAAAAAGTGACCATATGTGCATGGGTTTATCTCCGGGCTTTCTATCCTGTTCCATTGATCTATATTTCTGTTTTTGTACCAGTACCATACTGTCTTGATTACTATATCTTTGTAGTATAGTCTGAAGTCAGGGAGCCTGATTCCTCCATCTCCATTTCTCTTTCTCAAGATTGCTTTGGCTATTCAAGGTCTTTTGTGTTTCCATACAAATTATAAAATTTCTTGTTCTAGTTCTGTGAAAAATGCCATTGGTAATTTGATAAGGATTTCATTGAATCTGTAAATTGCTTCGGGTAATATAGTCATTTTCACAATGTTGATTCTTCCAATCCAAGAACAGAGTATATCTCTCCATCTGTTTGTATGGTCTTTGATTTCTTTCATCAGTGTCCTACAGTTTTCTGCATACAGGTCTTTTGCCTCCTTAGGTAGGTTTATGCCTAGGTATTTTATTCTTTTTGTTGCAATGGTAAATGGGAGTGTTTCCTTAATTTCTCTTTCTGATTTTTCATTGTTAGTGTATAGGAATGCAAGAGATTTCTGTTCATTAATTTTGTATCCTGCTGCTTTGCTGAATTCATTGCTTAGCTCTATTAGTTTTCTGGTGGCATCTTTAGGATTTTCTATGTATAGTATCATGTCACCTGCAAACAGTGACAGTTTTACTTCTTCTTTTCCAATTTGGATTCCTTTTATTTCTTTTTCTTCTCTGATTGCAGTGGCTAAAACTTCCAAAAGTATGTTGAATAAGAGTGATGAGAGTCTTCTTCCTGATCTTACAGGAAATGCTTTCAGTTAGTCACCATTGAGAATGATGTTGGCTGCAGGTTTGTCATATATGGCTTTTATTATGTTGAGGTAGGTTCCCTCTATACCCACTTTCTGGAGAGTTTTTATCATAAATGGGTGTTAAAATTTGTCAAAAGCTTTTTCTGCCTCTATTGAGATTATCATATGGTTTTTATCCTTCAATTTGTTAATATGTGAGCTAGAAAACTTTTAATGTAATAGTTGTTAACTTAGTGTACGTTGAGAGAGGATTTGGCACTATGAACAATATTGTTGACAAAAAGGAATTTTCTACCTATTGAGACTAGGTCATCCAATGACTGTCAATTTACTGGGAAAATCATTTTAAAAAATGGATGCATTTTCCTTTGACAAATCATAGTTCAGACATGGGCTTCTTTTAACTATGGACATCCTCATCAAGCAAATAACACAGCAATTATTTTTAAATTAAAAATAATTTGGAAATTATTAGAATAATTAGAGGATCTGCACTACAGGCTTATCACTTTGGGTTTTTTAAGGTTTTGTTTGTTTGTTTGTTTGCTTCTTGGCCGCACTGTGCAGCATGTGGGATCTTATTAGTTCCCCGACCATGGATTGAACCTGTGCCCCCTGCAGTGGAAGCATGGAGTCTTAAACCACTGGATCACCAGGGAAGTCTGGGAATGTCTATTAAAATTTTAAATATACATCTCCATAGGCCCATGAATTCCAAGTTAATAATTTATTCTATAGAAATAAAAGCACTAACATTAGCATTGTTCATAGTGCATAAAACTGGAAACAAAGAGAAATCCCATTACATCAGTTAAGATAGAGCAGATTATGCCAACAATAACAAACAACCCCAAACTCACAGGGGCTTAACACCACAAAGTCTTATTACTTATTCACACTACATGACCATGATGTGCTTAATCAGAGAACTTTATTCCATGTAATTTTCACTCACAGCCCTAGGATGACAGAGGTTTCATCATTTGTAACATCACAAATTGCTGCAGCAGGAGGAAGAGTGTAACAGAGGGTCTCATGTTATTAACCAAATACTCTGGCATGGAAGTAATTAACGTACATCACTTCTACCTAAAATTGATTGGCCAGAACTTATCATATAGCCTTACCGAAGTGAGAGGGGAAGTATAATTTTCTCATGTGTCTGGAAGGAGAGAAGAACTGGATACAGCTGATCATAAAAGTCTCTACCATACTCTAGTAGATAAATAGCTGAATTATGGTACGTTCATAAAATGTCACACAGCAATTTAAAAGAATGAATTGGAAGTATACCATGTTTTAGAGAGATCTCCATGAGATAATGAACGAGTAAAGCAAGAATCCAGAAAGTATATATTATCTCATTTTTGTAAACTAACCATGATTGGAGAACCCTGTATGTATCACGCATATGTAAAAATATAAGTAAATACATTATATCTATATCTATCTGTCATGGAGAAAAATAGGGTTCTTGCCAAGGGTTACCACCTAAGAGAGGAGGATTTGGTGGAGGGGGACCCTGATATATGTAGACAGGGGAAGAGAGAGGGTGAAAAAGAAAGCAAAAGGAAAAAATTAGGGCACTAAGAATTTGTATGATTATATTTATGCATTGATGTAAGTTATGTATATGAATATAGAAACTAAGTCATTTTTAATCTTTTCCTTATAATTTTGATTGCTTTCATAGGCCTCAAAACACTGATCTGTTGAAATTAAATGAACTTTTCACTTGCCCCCAGCTCTAAACTCTACGATTTCATAATTTAAATAAGTCTTATCTGTCTCTATTTGTCATTTCCTATTTCTAACCCACAGTTGACCTGCTACTGATTAAAGTTCTTGATGTACTACTACAGCCTGTGGACTATTAATTATACTGAGTTATACTGAATTCAGGTTGCCTGAAATTATGAATAATTTATTTCTAACCTTTATATCAACCGAAGCAACTTGCTCTTTGACGTCATTAATTTACATTTACATGAAGCAGGAGACATTTTATTACTGCTAAAGTGATAAAGTTATGGATATTTTTCTTAGGACAGGTATTAGGTCTAATCTAAAAGTCTATAACTTAAACTATCAGTCTAAGAAATTTTCCCGTCTCTCATCTGGACTATTTTAATATCTTCAATAACCTCACCTGTTCTGATTTACATCTAATGATCTTTCTAAAACAAAAGTCTTTTTCAAGTGAAAGGATGGATGATAAAGTTGGGAAACCATATACTTTATATCCTTTTATAAAGGTTTAATTTTAAAATACCATATTTTAAGTAATAAAGTCTTATTTTCCTTGCTTAAACTCTATTCCATTTTCCATACCAAAAAAGTACAAGCTTTGCAACATAATATACAACATTCTATATGAAGAGACCATGGTCTGGTTCTACTAATTATTCTTCATTTCAACCTTTGCTATTTCTTCTGCTTTGATTTCCTCTTATCCTTCTTATACACCTGTAGAATTCCTATTTATGTTCAAAATCCATCTCTTCCTGAAGGCCTTCTCTGAAGTCGACATGAAATTATCATTTATGTCTCTGTATATTTCATACTTGTATACTGTTGAATTACTTATAAGTGACTCATTTGTTTACACATTTATATTTGCTACTAGACTGCAAGTCATTGAGAGTATCATTTATCATATTGATACCCCCAAATCCAACTATTTATTCTATACTTTCAGGTATTGCCACTCAGAATGATACGATACAGAATATTCCTTTCTTGAATCACTTTGTTCTCTAGGCTTCCATGATCCTTTACACTTCACTTGTCTCCCTTATTAGTGTTTACAGCAACCCCTCTATTGCTTGACAATGTTTCAGTATCCCAAGCCTCAGTACTAACTCCTTTCCCTTCTGTAACTACACACTCACTACCTGTAAAGAGAGTGCATTCAATCCTGTGCTTTAAACGGCATGTTTATGCCAATGATTAGTAAATACTGACCCTTCTGGAAAGCTCCAGATTCATTTGTCCAATGACCTTCTCAACATCTCCACTTAGATATCTAAGCTATCTCAAATATTACATAGCCCAAAACAGAACTTGAAAACCCAACCTTACACATTTTCTTTCTTTCACCTCATCCTTACCTCCAGCCAATCTGTCAGTAGTCAGCACATCTGTTTGGTTCCACTATCAAAATATATCCAAAATATAACCCCTGAGCCCCACACCCTTGCTCAGTCTAGTGTGGCTAACATATGCTCTTTTTACAGCCCAAATTTGGCTGAGGCTCCCTCAGCCCATGCTTCTGCTGAAGCGTATGTCCTGTAGACACACTGAAGTACTAATTTTTGCTTCAGACAAAGCTTACAAATCATTCAGTTAAGATCCAGAACCTGCAACCTATTTCTAAAAAACAGTAATTCATGTAAAAGCAAAGCTACCACAGGCTATAATGACTCACCAAGTGAAAATTCCTATGGGGCTATGATCCAGAACAGGACCACCAAAGCCACATCAGAGTTTCAATATTAGTATGTTATTTAGCTCCCCCAAATTCCACTCTATTTTTTAAACCTTTTTTAAAAAATTAGTTTATTTTATTTATTTTTGGCTCTGTTGGGTCTTTGTTGCTGTGCGCAGACTTTCTCTATTTGCGGCGAGCGGGGGCTACTCTTTGCAGTGCACAGGCTTCTCGTTGCGGTGGCTTCTCTTGTTGCAGAGCACGGGCTCTAGGCACGCAGGCTTTAGTAGTTATGGCTCGCGGGCTCTAGAGCACAGGCTCAGGAGTTGTGGCACACGGGCTTTGTTGCTCCGCGGCATGTGGGATCTTCCCGGACCAGGGCTCGAACCCGTGTCCCCTGCATTGGCAGGTGGATTCTTAACCACTGCGCCGCCAGAGAAGCCCCAAATTCTAATCTATTTTTTTCTCAAAGTATCCAGCCTATTTAATCAAATTACTGGGATTTGATAACGCTCTACTGAATTTATCCCCTCATTAGAGGAGCTTTCATCTGCAGGGCAAAGCCTGCTCTATAAAACATACAGCATGGAGCAGATCACATGCCTCCTGCAAGAAGCTTCAAGATGAAAAGAGTAGAGAAGGCTGGGTCCCCTATGCCCAATTTTCCTAAACTCATGGATCATACTGTCACTCCTTCAAAGAGTGACTAAAGGGCAGGAAATATTTCCTAACAACCTAAAACTGGGTTATGACAAAAAGCTTCTTCTTATAATAATATCTAAACTGCACTCAGTTTAAATTAATATGCTTAAAAAAGGTATTAATCATTATGTAATTAGCCTATACAATTTTCATAATAATTAAATTATAAATTTTCCAATTGTTCATTAATGCTAGTTAAAATTATTTTTATGATATTTTTTGTGAGGTTTTTTTTTTTTTTTTTTTTTGATGAGGTTACCACAAATGAGTGCACTGATCCCTAAACTTAGAATGATAAATTATTTTTCTTACTCTGGTGTTTTTCAGGAGTTGCCTCAAAGTAAAAACAATAGCATTAGTCTTAAGTTTTATTCTGGATTTGGTTGTCAAAACTGACTCTCCAAATCTCAAAACAGAAGACACAAATATAGGTTACTATAACAATATAGGAAATTTTAGGAAATTTTATGGAAATTTTATGTTTTTCTAATTTCCAATATTTGATCTTATTTTTATTTTTTAAATTAATTTTTATTGGAGTATAGTTGCTTTACAATGTTGTATTAATTTCTGATCTTATTTTTAAATCATGTATTAAACATTTTGATTCTGAAGTCTTACTATAAGAATCATCAGTATGGTATATGTAACTTTTTCTTAAATATATATTAAATTTTTATTTAATCAATTCAACAAATACTGAGTACCTACAATGGGTCAGGCATTGTTCTAAGTACTCAGGATGCATCAATAAACAAAGCAGACAAAAATCCCTGTCTTTGTGAAGTTTACATTCTAGTGAGTGAAGACAATGAATAATAAACATACTAAGTGAGGTATATAGTGTGTTAGAAGATTATATGTGCCATGGGGAGAAAAAGAGTAGTGTAAGGGGAATCAGAAGTACTGGAGAGAGGGGAAAGTTTCCGAGAAAGAAGCATGCCCAGCATGCTCAAAAACAGCAAGAAGCAATCTTTCAAAACTTAAGAGCCTAACTCATCTTTTTAAATTAAAAGCAAGGAAGAACAATATTTGAAAATTTAAAGAGTGCAAACTAATTGTGACAGACTGGCTAGTTGTTGACCTGACCCCCTTCCCTGATCTCCTGAGACATAACTAGAAATGGATCACAGTCTGTCTTGAAATTAGGTGTGGCCATGTGATTTGGTTCCAGAAAGTAGAATGTGGGTGGAAGTGATGTACATCTATTTCAGACCTGGGTCATTAAAAACTTCCCACATGGATCCTCCATGGTATTTCCCCTTTTGCAACAACCTTGGAAGCAAGTTGTTGAAGATGGCAGAGCTAGAAGCTGGAAGGAGCCAGCGTTCCTAAATCACCACCTGGAGAAATGCTGCTTACTAAATAGTAGCATTTAAGTGAGAAGTTGATGATTAGCCAGAGAAGCTAGTGTTAACTAATATACAAGTCTTGTTTTATTTTAAAATGTTTGAAAATATATAGTAGCTTCAAATGTGAAATATCATGTCATCAAGACTAATAATCCTCCAAAGAAAATACTTGCTCAGGAGACTAATTATAAAGTTCCAATTAAAGTTTCTAGATCAAAAGCTAGAAATCCTAAGACTATATCCAGTTTTCAGAGTACAGTTACAGGCACACAAATTGAAGGAGGAACATAATTTCCATAATGTTATATAGCATTTCCATTTTTTCCTGGGTAGTCTTTCCTACAAACACATTTCCCCACCACAAGGAAATTAAAATTCTACTATACCAAAATTGTTATAGACAACTATAAGACTATTTTTATCCATTTGCCAATTGTTTTTATAAAGTTCATTCACTCCCTTACTTTATTAGATGAGTCTTTCATACCTACTCTTCTCTTCACAACTTGCAACACTTTCCCCTCCACCTTCATTCTCAGTGGATGATCTTAATTCTCACTTCACTTAAGAAAATTGAAGCTATGAAACCAGAAGTTCTACAAACTCCCATCCACCATCGTGTTGTGATATATATGTTTCCTTTTCCCTTGTTACTTTGGTAGAATTGTCTATTCTCCTAGTTAAGGCCCAGCACTTTAATCTTCCACCAGATTCCATTCCTCTTGCCTATTATAGGACATTCTACTTAAAAAAAAAAAATCTTCTTTCTCTTCGGCATCATCATTTCCCATCATCCTGAATCTTTCCTTAATTATTTAAACTTGCTATTAATTCTTACATCTTTTAAAAAAGAATCTTCTCTTGACCCACTTCCATTTCAAGTAGCTATTTCATTTATCTTCTTCCCTTTTAAGGTATAACTTCTTAGTTTTCTTACTCTTAATGAAGATAGCTGTCTCCACTTTTTTCCTTCCATTCTTTCCTTAACCACCCCCTCCAATCGAACTCCACTTCACTGAAACTGCCATTGTTAAGATCACCAAAGTCCTCCCCATTAATAACACATTAATCAATTTTATCTCTGAGCAGTATTTAACACAATTTATCACTCCCTTCTTCTTTGAAATACCTTCTTGCTAGACTTCAGTATTACCCTTGCTAAATCTTTTATGGTTCCTTCTCATCTCTGATCTCTTCTCTTTTCTAGGTACAGTCACTCTCATAATTGTACATGTTCTCAACCACTCTGATAGCTTTAAATATGCTGTTGACTCCCAAATTTATATCACTCTCCTGGATCTGTCTCTAAGCCTACTTACCATCTCTGGATGTCTAATATACATTTTAGACCAAATATGTCCAAAATTACATTGCTCAGGCCAAAAATATTGACATTATCCTTGGCCTTTTCTTTTTTTTTTTTATCACATCCCACATCTAATCTTAAAAATAGATCCAGAAGTTGACCTCTTTACTCCTCTACTGCTCTCAGCTTTGTTCACACCACTACCATCTCTCATATGTATTATTAAAATAACCTGTTTTCCTGTTTTAACCTTTTGTCCTCTTTTCAAAATCTGTTCTCAATATAGCAGTCAGAAAGATCCTTATTTTAAAACATGAGTCAGATCACAGTTTTCTTTGCTCAGAAATATCTGCTAATTTCACATCTTATTCAGAGTAAAAGCCAAAGTTCTTACAGTAGCCTATAAGCATTACATAATCTGCCCACCCAAACTCCCTATCCTGTTAAATACCAGGCCTTTTCTCCTTATACTCTTCTTTTGTTCATTATCCTCTACCCACACTGGCCTCCTTGCTGTTTCCCAGATACACTAAGCACACCTCCACCTCTGGGCCTTTATACTTTTTGTTCCTTTTATCAGGAATGTTCTCCTCAAGATAGCCACAGGCTTACTAGTTATTCATCAGATCTTCAAATGTCATTGCACTGAGGGCCACTCTACATAAAATTTCAACCGTCTTCAATACTCCCTAATACTCTTACCTGTTTTATTTCTCCTTAGCAATTATCATTAACTAATATACTATGTGTTTTGCTTATATAGTTTATTTATTGTCAATTTTCCCCATTAAAATGTAAGCTCTAGAAGAAAAGAGGGCTTATTTTTGTTTCATTCATTCTTATATTCCCAGTATCTAGAACTGTGCTTAATTCTTAGCAGATATTCAATAAATATTTGCCGAATGAATGTTGAATAAATGAAGTATTTTAGGTAGTCATACTGGTGGAGGCTTTTTTCCCACAACTTAAAGCCATTTGTCAATTTTATAAATAGATAAATCAAAGCTGCTTCAGAACCGTGAAACTTAACTGCCCTCAAGATTTTAAAAATAAATAATATTAGCAAAATTATAATAATTAGCTGTTCAGATGACCTCACAGAATCAATGAGAAGTATTTGCATCTAAAATACTTTAATAGTAAAGAATAAATAGTAAATCTCAGTGTTCCTAGTGTTCAACGGACAACTTTACAGGTGTGAAAACTTAGCCAAAACAGCTTTCACGAATACAAGAAAAGGTAAAACCAAAATATAATCATCTAATTATCTGAATAGAATTACAAGTTTTTAAGTAACATGTGGTTATCTCCCATTTAGGCCAAAATATTAAAATATAAAGAAACAAATTATTTATGAAAATATCAAAAAAGTCTCAATTTCAGAAAATGTTTGGCTCTGTAGAAAATAAGAATAAAAAAATTAACTATAAATTTGCTGTTATTTAGGCTCCTTAATCACACTGATTTTCTGAAATTAAACAAATAGCTTTCCTGCTTCCTTTAGTTTTTGTTTCCTATCCATTTTAGCAATTATAGCCCAAGGGTCCTCCTGCATTTTCCTCATAGCTCCAAGATTCCGCGTACATCCAGTGGTTGTTAGAGATGAAGGAGTCTGAATAGGAAATAAATAAAATCATAATATGTTTAACTAAAAAAAAAAAAAAAAAGAATTAAATCCAGCTTTTGAAATTTGCTTTCTGAAATAAAATTTTAAAACTACCTTTTTTGGTGTTCTGACACAAAATTGAGAAATTGGTGGATTTTTCTTCTTGTATAGTTTTTTCAATGTCTCTTCCTCTGAAACCATGCTCTTAAAGAGAAATATAGAAATATAATTTGGAGGCTGTCACCATTAATATTATATTATTAAATTTTTGTCTACATCCCACATATGAGAAGGAGATGGAGGAGTACAAGGAGGGAGAATAAAAGAGGAGAGAGGGGAAAGGAAAAAAATAAAAAAGACTGAAGAAAGAAGACAATGACAAAATAAATCTTCAATCTGTCAAACAAGGACCTAGATTTTGATTCTATTAGCTATATACCTAAAAGGTTATGTGGAATACAAGATGTGTATGAATAGTGTTTTTCTACTGATTTCTATTTCTGTTTCAGAGTCTTCATACTATGACTTTCCCCACCCCTTCTCCCAACCTACTTATTTAAATACACTTAGGCCTTATAATAAGCATTCATAATCCTATAAAAATTATAAATGTTGTCAATTATCAATTTATGAATATTTTCCCAAATAATAATAGCTAACACTTATTCAGTATTTCTTTATGTCAGGCACTACTTTAAGCACTTTGCATATTTTAATTAGTTTTAATCCTCACAACATTTGTATGACACACAAATACTATTATTATCCCCATTTTAAAGGTGAAGAACTGAGACACACAAATATTAAGTAACTTGCCCAAGACTATACAGCTAGTAAGAGGTGGAGCCAGGATTCAAATCCAGGTAGGCTGGCTCCAGAATCCATTTCCTTAATGAATATGCTACATAAATTTAGTCAGGTAAGCAATCAGTTCACATTATCTTTTCCTGCTCATTAAAGTCACACTTAACACAAATTTCAGAAGCTTCATGGATGAAAATATTCAGCCATTTTCATGAATTCTAAGATTTCAGCAGAATTCACTTAGTCACAAAGAGCTGACCTTTCAGATACACTCAAATCAGTATGCACCAACTGACCAACTTAGAAAAGATAAATTATCTTAAAAATCATATCGTAAACTATCATTAAAATTTTGCTTACTGTATGGTAACTGTATGTTCACTAATGGCTGCCTATATAAAAAGAATAAATTAACCTAATTTAAAACAACAAAAACTTGTCTGTCCTTATAACTCTGTTGCATTCATCTTTTATGTGCTTATTGGGCACTTGTATATCTCCTTTGGAGAAATGTCTGGTCAAGTCCTTTGCCCATTTTTCAACTGGCTTGTTTTTTGTCATTGAGTTACGGGAGTTCCTTATGTATTCTGGATATTAATCTCTTGTCAGATATATGATTTGCAAATATTTTCTCCCAATCTTTAACCTTTTCACTTTCTTAATAGAGTCCTTTGATGCATTTAAGTCCTTAATTTTGATGAAGTCCAATTTACCTATTTTTTTCTCTTTTTTGCCTGTGCTTTGGTGTCATGATATCCATGAAGTCCTTGCCATTCAATGTCATGAAGATTTTCCCAATGTTCTTCTAAGAGTTTCATAGTTTTAGTCCTTACGATTAGGTCTTTGATTCATTCTGAGTCAGTTTTTGTATATGGTGTAAGGTAAGAGTCCAACTTCATTTTCTTGCATGTGGACATCCAGTTTTCCTAGTACCATTTGTTGAAAAAACTGTCCTTTCCCCACTGAATGATCTTGGCACTCTTGTCAAAACTCAACTGATTATATATGTGAAGATTTATTTCTGGGCTCTGTTTTTTATTACATCGGTGTATATATTTGTCTTTATGCCGGTACTATACTATTTCAATTACTAGCTTTGTAATAAGTTTCAAAGTCAAGAACTGTGAGTCCTCCAATGTTGTCTTTCTTTTTCAAGATTGCTTTAGCTATCTGGGGCCCCTTGCAAATCTGTATAAATGTATCGAATTTTCCATTTCTGCCAAAAAAGCTGTTGGAAATTTAATAGGGAACATGTTAAATATGTACACTGCTTTTGGTAGTATTGACATCTTAACAATGTTAAGTCTTCCTATCCATGAACACAGAATTATTTTTCTTTATTTTTAAGTCTTTCAGCAATGTTTTGTAATTTTCAGTGTATGAGTATTTTACTTTCTTGGCTAGATTTGTTCTTAAGTATTTAATTCTTTTTAATGGTATAGTAAATAAAATTGTTTTCTTAATTTCCTTTTTGGATTATTCATTGTTGGTGTATAGAAACATAACTGATTTTCATATGTTGATCTTATACCTTTCAACATTGCTGAATTTATCTATTAGGTCTAGAAGCTTTCTTGTTTAGGCTTTGTGATTTTCCATGTATAGATAAGATCATGTCACCTGCAAATTAGAGGCAGTTTTACCTCTTTTTTACATTTGCATGCCTTTTGTTTTTTGTATTTGTCTAATAGTTAAAAGCCATGGCTAGAACTTCCAGTACAATGCTGACTAACATTGGTGAAAGTGGGCATCCTTGTCTTATTCTTAATCTTAGGGGGAAAGCTTTCAGTCTTTCACCATTAAGTATGATGTTAGCTTTGGTTTTCATTCATACCCTTTATCATGTTGAGGAATTTTCCCTCTGTCCTAGCTTTATGAATTTTTATAATGTCAATTGAGACGATCATTTGCAATATTTTTTCCTTTGTTCTATTAATGTGGTGTATTATATTGATTTTCTTATATTGAACCACTCTGGCATTTCTTGGATAAGTCTCATTAGTCATGGTAAATGATCCATTTACTATGCTGCTGGATTTGATTTGCTAATATTTTGTTGAGGATTTTTGCATCTACGTTCAGAAAGAATAATGGTCTACAATTTTCCTTCCTTGTGATGTCTTCATCTGGCTTTGGTATCAAGGTAATGCTGGCCTTATTGAATGAGTTACAAAGTGTTCTCCCTTCAATTTTCTGGAAGACTTTGAGAAGGATTGGTGTTAAGTCTTTAAATATTTGGTAGAATCCATCGATAAAGCTATCTGGTCGAGGACTTTTCTTTGTTGGGAGTTTTGGATTACTAACTCAGCTCTGATAAGGTTTTCTGTTTCTTCTTGAGCAGATTTAAGTAATTTGTGTATTTCAAGAAGTTTTTCTATTTGTATATTTCTTCTAGGTTAGCTAATTTGTTGGCATATAATTATTCACAGTATTATCTATCTCTAAAATGTTGGTAATAACATCTCCAATTATATTTCTGACTTTAGGTATTTGCTTTTGTCAGTCTAGCTAAAGGTTTGTCAATTTAATTGATCTTTTCAAAGAAACAAATTTTGGCTTCATTGATTTTCTGCTGTTTCCTTTTCTCTAATTTGTTTATCTCCACTCTAACCTTATTATTTCCTTCCTCTGTCAGCTTTGGGTTTAGTTGGATCTTCTTTTTCTAGTTCCTTAAGGTATAAAGTTAGTTTATTGATTTCTTTCTTTTTCAATGTAGAAATTTACAGCTATTACATTTCCCTTAGAGCACTGTTTTTTCTGTCTTACGTAAGTTTTGGTGTATTGTGTTTTTCATTTTCATACATCTCTAAGTCAAATTTCCCTTGTGATTTCTTCTCTGATCCATTGGTTGGTTAGAAGTGTGTTAATTTCCACAAGTTTGTGAATTTTCTAATTTTCCTTCTCTTATTGATTCCTAACTTCATCTCTTTGCATTAGCTTTACTTCATATATTTTAAGGGTTTGTTATTAGATGTGTAAATGATTAAAACTCTCATAACTTCCCACTGTATTGAATCTTTTATTAATATATAATGTCCTTATTTGTTTCTTGTACTTTTTGATTTAAAGTCTATTTTGTCAGATATTAGTATAGCCATCCCACCTCCTTTTTGGTTACTATTTGCACATCTTTTTCCATCCTTTCACATTTAACCAATTTAAAGCTAACATGAGTCTCTTTTTGTTTACGAGAGTGTATAATCTGTTTACATTTAAGTAACTACTGATAAGGAGAGACTAACTTTTGCCTTTTTTGATATTCATTTTCTATATGCTTTATAGGTGTTTTGTTTGTTTGTTTTTGGTCACTCATTTCCTCCATTACTCTCTTCTTTTGTGTTTAGGTGACTTTTTTGGTAGTAAAATGTTTTGATTCCCTTCCCATTTTCTTTTGTGTGTATTCTATAGATCATTTTTGTGTTTACCATGGGGATTACATTTAATGACCAAACATTATAGTAACCTAATTTGAATTTATACCAACTTCACTTCAATAGCCTACACAAACTGCTCTTATACAGCTCCATTCTCCTTCTGTTACTGATGTCAAAAATTACATCTTTATATATTGTGTGACCAACAACATAGGTTAATTAAGCATTTGTCTTTTAAATTATGTAGAGGATAAAAAGTGAAGTTAGAAACCAAAATTACAATCATTTCAGCTTTTATAATTTCCAATGTATTTAACTTTATCAGAGATCTTTTCTTTGTCTAGCATACTTTCATTTCAACCTGAACAACTCCCTTCAGCATTTCTTGAAGAGAAGGTCTAGTGACAACTCCCTCAGCTTTTGTTTATCTGGGAATGTCTTAATTTCACTACATTTTTGAAGGACAGTTTTGCTAGATAGCAAATGCTTAGCTGACAATGTTTGTCTTTCAGCACTTTGAATATGTAAACCTACTGACTTCTGGTTCCAAGGTTTCTAATGAGAAATCAGCTGATAATCTTATTGAGGGTAACATATATGATGAGTTGATTCTCTCTTGCTGCTTTCAAGATTCTCTCTGTCTTTTGAATTAACTTATGTTTATCAGGTGGGGAAGGATGGAGGGAAGGGATAGTTAGGGAGTTTCCTATTGACATGTACATACTGCTATACTTAAAAAGGATAACCAACAAGAACCTACTGTATAGCACAGGGGAACAAATATATTATGTATTAAAAAAAAGATTCTCTCTGTCTTTCAACAGTTTGATTATAATGTGTTTTGATGTGAGTCTATTTGAATCTATCCACTTAGAATTCATTGAGGTTCTTGGATTTGTAGATTCATTTACTTCATCAAAATCTGAAAAGTTTTCAGCCATTTCTTCAAACATTCTTTCTTCCTCTTTCTCTCTTCTCTTTCTGGGACTCCCACAATTCATATATTGATTTTTTGATGGTGTCCCACAAGTTTCTGAGGCTCTGTTCACTTTTCTTCATTCCTTTTTTTCTGTGCTTATACTCAATAGTTTATTGTCCTATCTTCAAGTTTACCAATTCTTTCTTTTGCTTACTTATATCTGCTTTTGAATCCCTCTAATACACTTTTCATTTCAATTACTGTACTGTCAATTCCAAGATTTCTTCTTGGTTCCTTTTATAATTTCTATCTCTTTATTGCTATTCTCATTTTATTCATACATTTTTCTGTTTTTGTCTATGTCTTCCTTTAGCTCTTTGAACATCTTTAAGATGGTTGTTTTTAAAGTCTTTGTCTAGTAAGTCCAATATCTGAGCTTCCTCTGGACATTTTCTGTTGATTTGTTTTGTTCCTTTGATAGGCTATACTTCCCTTTTCTTCATATGCCTTGTGATTTTGTTGTTGTTGTTGTTGAAAACTAGCCACTTTAATCTTATAATTTGATACATCTGCAAATCAGATTCTTCCCCTTCCCCAGGGTTTACTGTTTATTTATTTAGATTTGTTTTGCTTTTTGTTTTACTATTAAAAGTGTCTCTGTGCATTGGATAAGCCTGTGGTGAAAATTTGAGATCTTCCTGGTTTTTTTTCTGAGCCTGTGTCTTTCCCTGGGCATGGCTTTCTAAATGCCCTGTAAATGTGATTGATTTTGAATGTTCTAATGCTTGAACATCTGGCTCTCCAAAGAGGGAAAAAAAGAGAGAGATAAAAGTGCAGTTTGTTCTTCTGGAAGACAAATCTTCTGGAAGACACTTCAGCCAGTGAGGTTCGAAACAATGGCAGCCAGACTCTGTACCTGTACCTCAGTGATCAGAATCAGCAGTCAGAACACTGAACCTTGATCTTTGGAGGACAAGGTCCTTATTGTTCACCCTGGTTCCAGCAAGACATAAGCATGGCCCTACCACATGGTTATAGGTTGAGTGATAGGTAGCCATTACCACTTTTAAGGCTGAAATTGACCAAAATTAACCATAACTTACCAGCCAAGTTTCCCTCTGGAAGTTGTAAGCATTCAAATAGTCTTTAGAGTTCCAAAATAAATTACTTCAGACAGTTTCTACCAGTACCATTGTTGTCTAGGTGGAGAAATGGGTTCCTGGCACTTCCTACTCCACTATCTTCTCTAAGGTCATTCTAGACAATACATTTTTAAATCCTACTTTTTATAATAATTTGAATGTTCACCAAAATTTAAATGCAACAGCTAAGAAAATTACAAAAATAACTAACTTCAAGTGATAATTATAACAAATAAAGCCCACTATGAAATATCTTTAGACTAGTTTAAACTGTAAAAAATAAAATAAAAATAAATAAAATACTGTAGTATGTTACTGTGTTACAAAGTTGTGATGCTCCTTTTAAAAATGAAATGAAATCATGAATCATTCTGAATCTCAGATAAACTAAGAAACTAGCCTAAATTCACACTACTAGAAAAACAGTATGAATTCTAGTCCTGGAATATCTAATTCCATAGCTCATGCTCTTTCTAATAATTCTCATTACATTCTTTTAATATCTGGACTTCAGTTTGAATTGGCAGTTATTATGTACAATGACATACATAGGCTATGGAGCTAGACTGTTGGTGTTCAAATTTTGGCTCCATGCCTTACTAGTTATGTGACCTTAGGCAATGTAACAGTGTGACTCAGTTTCCTCATCTGTAAAATGAGAATAACAACCCTGTCTCTCCTTCTAAAGCATGAGATTGTTTCAAGAAATAACTGAAGTAATCTGTGTAAAGTCTTTACAATAGTGCCTGGTTCACATTTTAATCATTAAAATGCTAATCATTATCTACAAAACAAAGAGATACTAGAGTAGGGATTTTCTATAAGTTAACTTCAATAATTACAATTTTAAGACTTCAGCTACTCATTATTCCAGAATAAATGAAAGTAGAGGATCCTAAAACAGTATAAAAGCTTGAAGGATCTCATAGCTATGAGTTGGAATAATGAAACAAATGACTTTAGCTGGAATTTTGTAATTAAGAATCTTTGGTAAATTGCTCCATTTCGTGTAATAAGGTTTATCTGATTTTAAATCAAATGAGTATAAGTTTAATTATTCTCAATAAATCATTATTATGCCTTAAGAAAATACTGATATGTGTTAATATACTCATAGTAGGGAGTAACTGATGATACAAACTGCTAGGGGAACTATCCTCCTTAAACATGTCATCTTTAACACATTAACCCATTAAGAATCATAGAAATGTAATAGTTTTCAACCAATACCTTGATATAAATTTCAACAAATAAGTGGTATAAAATAAAAGAACATGTATAATATGCAAAATCAAGAGGGGTCTTGAATAACAAATTTGGCTGCAGCAAGATTAAAGATATTCACCTAGCCTTTCTTTAAAAAAAAAAAAAGGAAAAGAAATAACACTCTTCTGGAAAACAAGAGGGTTAGTCCTCTCATATGACAACTATGTTATATCAAGTATTTCAAAATGTCATTGTTTTCTGAAGTTTATGGCGATTTTTTTAACCCTAATTTCTTTAAAATGCTGCAAAAGTAGAGGGTTCTGTGTTATAGTAGAGTTCTACTTTTTTTCAGTATTGCAATATAGATACTATGCATATATATTATACATATACATCAAGAAATAATATAGAAATATAATAATGTAAACAAATAATAAATGCTGATTATTTGTAATAAGTTTACCAAAAGATCAGTAGTTTCTGAACTATCTGAATTAATATCAAAATCGAAGACCATTTTTCTCTTTTTACTACTTTCTTCAGTGGGTACATTCTTGTTTTCTCTTTGCTGAATTTTTAGTTTCGTTGGTGTCTTCACAGTATATGCCTATTCAAAAAGAAAAACAATACGTTATCCCATCAAATAAAACATATATTACTAATAAACGCAAGTTGAGGTTTTAGCAATCAATAATAACTCTCCATTATTATTGACATGTATATGAAGTAGAAATTTTGGATAAGAATTTAATTCAGAAGTTTTTGAAAAAAATCATGGGGGAGAGAGAAGGAGAAAGAGAGGGAGGGGCAGAGAAAGAGAGAGAAAAGAGGCACTCCAGCTTCAGCAGTCAACAATCTTAAGAGAGACTTTAATTTTTCTAACAATGATTAAGGCCCAAGACCTGAAATCTTTTCTCACTCCATAGAAATACTTACTGATTTATTTGACAAAAAGTTTGCTTATGTTTTGTTGACACAGTAATTCCATTAGTCAATGTTTAGTATTCCATATTACCCTGTAATATGTAATATGTAAGTTTTATAATTTTTAAAAAGTATCTTTAAAAAGTAAGGGCACTGATATCAGCAAAAATGGCAGAATAAGGAGCTCCAAAAATATGCTCTTCCACAAAGCAACAAAAATGCTGATAAAGGTGGTCAGAATCAGCTTGTTTAGAACTATGGAAATTAACAAAAAGCTTGCAACAACCTGGAGAGTTTTTTGTTGTTGTTAATGGCTGAACTTCTGTAAGAAGAGCAAAATTAGCAGTATCTTAACTTTTCCTCATCTCATCCCCTGCTCTCTAGCTCTGTGGTACCCTTAAAAAGTAAGAGCCCACATTCCTGGTCCAGCCTGGCAGCCACTGGACACAGCAAAACAGAACTGGGAGCTCTTTCAAAGTTTTATTCCCAAAAAGTTGTCATTATTTGACCTGCCTAGTGGTTCTCTGGATGATTTCATTTACAGGACTGTTGGTATTTGATCCAACTCAGAGCTCACTCAGTTAAAAAAAAAAACAAACTTTCTCCTTGATGTGTGTAGGGTAGGGAATAATATTTGTCAAAAACAATTAAAGACAAGTGTTTTAACTTTGCAGCTCCCTGAGGCAATGATTAACAGTTGGGTGAATGACAGACTAACCAAAAACCTTAAAAGGACAGCTAGGAAATAAGATGTCCATAAGGGGCTTTGAAAAACTCTGAAATATTCCTGGAAGTACAGAAAGCCATGCTCACAGACAGGGCTGTAAGCACAGGAAAGACATGAGAAGGCCCTAAGCTCTTACCTGTGGCTCATCTTGAAGGTCTGCAAAAGCAGAAACTGAAGGCTAAGGCAGAGTTTTCTACTGTCTGGCTGAGTGTTGAAAGCATGCCTTAACATTAACTTAATAGTCCTTTGGCAAAGATTGTGAAATTTATTGATCCAGGTATTTAAGGAAATCTCTATTAAAACATTAGCTGAACATTAAGCTAACCAGTAGAGACTTTAGTGGCACTCAAAGAATACAAACTTTACAGAATTAATTTAGAAAAATCACTAAACAAACAATAAAAACTATGACAAGCAGAAACAACAAACCTTGAGGAGAAGGGAGAATCTGATTTCCAGATTTGTCACTTACATTATTTTTAATGTTCAGATTTCAAGAGAAAATTATAAGCTGTGCAAGTAAGAAATAATGGCCCATACATGTGTGAGGAAGCAATCAACAGAAACTATCCCTAAGGAAACCTAGTTATTGGACTTCCTAGACAAAGACTTTAAACCAACTATTTTAAACATGTTCAAAGTGAACATATTATAGTAATCTTATAGTCTTATTATAGTAAGAGATAAGAAAAACCATGTCCAAAGAACTAAAGGAAAGTATAAAGACAACGTCAAACCAAATGGAACATCAATAGATGGATAGAAATTATTTTTAAAAGCACCAAATAGAAATTCTGGAGTTGAAAAGTACAATAACTGAAATGAAAAATCACTAAAGAGGCTCAACCTCAGATTTGAGCAGGTGGAGGAAAGAATCCATGAACCTGAAGATAGTTCAACTGATATTATCCAATCTGAGTAACAGAAAGAAGAAAAAAGAAAAATGAAAAGAGCCTCAGAGACTTGTGGGGCACCATCAACCATACCAACATACACATAATGGGAATGAGAGTGGAGGGAATTCCCTGGTGGTCCAATGGTTAGGACTCTGTGCTTCCAGTGCAAGTGGCCTGGGTTCAATCCCTGGTTGGGGAACTAACATCCTGCAAGCCACATGGCACAGCCCCCCAAAAAATAAATATAAAAATAAACAAAGAATGAGAGCAGAGAGAGAAAGGGCAGAAATAATATTTGAAAAAATGACTGAAAACCTCCAATTTGATGTAAACATTAATCTATACATCCAAGAGGCTCAACAAGCTCCAAGGAAGATAAAATCAAAGAGATCCACACCTAGACACATCATAACCAAAATGTCAAAAAACAAAGAGAAACTTGAAAGTAGCAAGAGACAAGGGACTCACCATATACAAGGTATCTTCAATAATATTAATGGCTGGTTTCTCATGAGAAACCAGGGAGTCCATAAAAGATTGACATATCCAAATGCTAAAAGGAACCATTAGCAAATAATTCTATATCCAGCAAAACTGTCCTTCAAAAATGAAGGAGAAATTAAGATATTCCTAGATAAACAAAAATTGAGAGAATTTGTCACAAGCAGACCTTCCCCACAAGAAATACTAAAGGCAGTCCTTCAGGCTGAAATGAAAGAACACAAGACTCAAATTCATATGAAGAAATAAAGAGCACCAGAAAAGGACACTGCATAGGTAATCATAAAAGATAGTATAAATATATTTTTGTTTGTAACTCTGTTTTTCCTATCTGATTTTAGACACAGATATATAAAGCAATAATACTGTATCGATGGGCTTAAAATGTATAAATATGTGACTTATGTGACAATGATAGCACAAAAGAGAAAGAGAGAACAAAGATATATTAGGGCAAAGTTTTTATATACCATTGAAATTACACTGACATTAATTCAAACTAAATTTAAGTTAAGGTGTTAACTGTACTTTTCAGCTAATCACTAAGAAAATTTATTCCAAAAGTATAGTAAAAACCAAAAGGATTAAAGTGGTATACTAGGTAATACCTATTTATCACAAAATAAGACAGTAATGGAAAGGTACAGGAATAAAAAGACATAAGACATATAGAAAACAAAGAACAAAATGGTGGACCTAAGTTCTACATTATTAGTAATTACATTAAATGTAAGTCGATTAAACATTCCAATCAAAATGCAGAGATTGTCCGAATGAATGATGGAAAAAATCATGATCCAACTATATGATGTCCACAAAAGACACAATTTAGATTCCATAACATGAATAGGTTGGCAGTAAAAGGGTGATAAAAGATATACCATGCAAATAGTAAACAAAAAGAGCTAATATAATATAAAATATACTTAAAAAAAAGATTAGTAGTGACAAAAGGAACTTTTTATAAAGGTAAAAGAATCAATCCATCAAGAAAAGATAATTGGTATGAAGTATACATGCAGCTAACAATATAGCCCCCAACACATGAACCAAAAACTGGGAAAATTAGATTATTCAACAGTAATAGTAGGAGACTTCCATACCCCCACTTTCAATAATGAAAAGAACAACCAGACATAAGATCAGCAAGGAAATATAATACTTGAACAACACTATAAACCAGCTAGATGGATACTTAGCAGAATCACAAATTTGGAAATACAATGCATTCCTAAATAACCAATGGATCAAAAAATAAATCACAAGGGAAATTAGAAAGTACTTTGAGATAATGAAAAGGAAAATACAACAGACTTATGGGATACAGTGAAATCAGTGCTTAGAGAGAATTTTATAGCTATAAATGTCTACATTAAAAATTATGATGAAGACATGACAATTAAATACAGTATGGTACCCTGAGTTGGATCCTGGAAGAGAAAGAGGACATTAACGGAAAAACTGTGAAATCCAAATCAAGTCTGAAGTCTAGTTAATAGTAATGTACCAATGAATGATTCTTAGTTTTGACAAATGTACATGGTAATGTAAGATGTTAACAATGGTGAAAACTGTGTGAGGAATATAAAGGGATTCTCTGTATTATGTTTGTAACTTTTCCATAGATCTAAAATTAATTGCAAAATAAAACTTCATATGAAATAAAAAGGTCACCACACCACCAGAATAGCCAAAATAAAAAGATGAAAAATACCATGTGGTGACAAGGATGCGCAGCAATCAGAACTCTCATTCACTGGTAGCCAGAATGTACAATAATTTGGTACAATAAATTGGTACAATAGTTTTTTTAAAAACATGATTGGCAGTGTGATACAATAAGAAATATATATATATATTTGGTCTTTGTCCTTGGTTCCTGACACAACTTCTAAAACCCTTGTAATTTCCTGAGTGACAGGGTTGACAGGAGGCATCTTTTGGTATAATATTTGGTCTTTGTCCCCAGTGATGTTGATAGGAGAGTTTTTTGTTATTCATAATGAGCTCCTTTCAACTTACCTGAGTTTATGCTAATGAAATAACTGGTGGTAGGGGGTGCTTCAGGATGATAGCTTCAGGATGGTGGCTGGTTGCCAGGAAGACCAAGGCATGATTAGAAGTTTGGAACCTTTCACCCCACCCCCTGAACTCCTAGGAGGGGAGATGGGTTAAAGACTGAGTTAATCACCAATGGCCGATGATTTAACAAATCATGCCATGTAATGAAACCTCCATAAAACCCCTAAACAATGAGGTTCAGAGAGCTTCCAGGTTGGTAGACACATGGAGGTGTTGGGAGGGTAGCACTCCCGGAGAGGCATGGAAGCTTCTGTGCCCCTTTCCCCATACCTTGTGCCCTATGCATTTTTTCTATTTGGCTGTTCCCAAATTGTGTCCTTTATAAAAACTGTTAATAGCAAGTAAAGTAATTTCCTGAGTTCTGTGGGTCATTCTAGCAAATTATTAAACCTGAGAAGGGGGTTGTGGGAACCGTCAATTTATAGCCAGTTGGTCAGTAGTACAAGTGGCAAGCCAGGACGGTGTCTAAAATGGAAGCCTTGTGGGACTGAGCCCTTAACTTGTGGGGTCTACATTAACTACATTAACTACAGTGTCAGAAGTGAATCAAATTGCAGGACGCCTAGTTGATGTCTGGAGAACTGGAGAATTGGCTGGTGTGGGAAAAGATACACACACATTTTGTATCAGAGTAAAAACAGCTCAGGCTGTATCTGTTAACATGGAATGTATTATGCATAACCCTGTAACCCAGCAATTTCACTTCTATGGACATACCCAACCAAGATGCGTACATGTCAAGTAATACATTTTTATAGCAATGCTATTCATAAAAGTCCACTCTGGAAGCTAACCAAATGTCCATTAACATTACAAGGAATAAATAAGCTGTGGTACAGTCACACCATGAAATACCAAATAAAAATAAAGCAACTTCAAGCAACAATGTGGATGAATCTCATAAACATAATGTTAAGTGGAAAATGTCAAAACAAAAAGAATATGATTCTAATTATAGAAAATGCAAAAACAGGTACATCTAATACTAGAATTTGGGACAGCAGTTGGACTTGGAGGAAGGGCTAGTGACTGGAAGGGGAAACAATCAACTATTCTGAAGTGATAGTAATAGTCTCTTTTAATCTGAGTGCTAGTAATAAGGTTAAGTTTGGTTTGTAAAGATTCATCAAGTTGTATAATTATGATCTGTGCATTTTCTTGCATATATTTCAATAAAAATCTTTTTTAACTAAGGTCATTCTTCAACAGAGATCATTTCATATTTTGAATAACAGAATAGTAAATACAACAAAATAATTTTATATAAAAGGCTTGCTAAAAAAGGAACTATTCTTTTTTTAAAAATACGATAAAAATAAAATAAAAACAATATATCTTTTTTTAAAAAGCCTCGCTAAGCTATGTACTTTACTAATTTTCATAAATTCCACGAGGTGCATAATATTGTATATATAACAGGATATGAGTGTAACTCTTTCTTTTGCTCTGGAATTGTCAACTAAAGCACAAAGCTGGGGGAAAGTGCCAGTAACACATACTCTAAAGAAAGCTACCTATAATTAAGGCCAGCTCCTTCTCTAAGGCTTATTAAAAGGTGGTAGAACAGGCCCAACAATCACCAAATACCTCTCTTATTCCCAGTTATTTTAAGGAAACTGGGAGGTTAAAGCACAAAATTTCCACTTAGGGGGTAAAGACAGGTTGAAATACTCTGCCCCGCGACTCCCAAGACAAGTGAGGATATAACTTTAAAAAGCAGCCTTATAAGAAGGGGATACTGGCATCTCATTCCCTAAGTGGATATAAACCTAAGCAGAAAATTTGTTTATCTGTCTTTGTGTCTCCCTGAGCAAAGTAAAAAGAAATTAGAGAGAGATAGATGGCAGAGAGCGGGAAAGGGGGAGTCAGAAGTAGAGCATTATGCACCACCATTTAGCATTGAAAGGTTGAATGAATTCCCCATGGATTAAGTGGACATGTCAAAGATAGCTAGCAATGAGCCACCTTGTTAGTGGCACCTGCTCCACAGGGCTGACTGCTAAGTAAAAGACGCCAGCAGCAAGATGATGATGAGTAAACAGCAAAGCGAGGTAACTGAGGTCATACTGGAAAATGCAAGTCAAAACCAGATTTTGTACATCAGGGTCCTATGCACTGGTGAATACCAGAAAGTGATAAAATTTGCCCAAGATGTCATTAAGTTGTGAACAGTGATAGATTAAAAAAAATGAAACCATTTCGTGCTGGTATAACAAATAATTGAAACTTTAAAGAAAATGGTTTCATGTCTATGTGTGTGATACCAGATATATGGTATGTGATAACAGAGACTTCTTTTTTATTAAAAAAAATTACTACTTTCTTAGAAATTTTAGCAACAAACCTTTGGTAATGGTGTAGATAAAGTATTTTTGGCAGATGTCCACAGACAGTCTCTTTTATCTTTTGATTTGCCGTGATCAGCTGATGGGAAGTTTCCAGATTTATTTTGTGAAGGAGCTGCTTTAGAATCAAGTTTCCAACAACTAGTTTCAGGTGTTTCCAATAAAGATGTCCGTGTTTTCTATATTGAACAACAAAAATGAATAAAGTCATCATTAAATGTCATTTTAATTAAAGTACAACAACTAGAAGAAATATCACTGAAATAAACTAGAATTTACCCCCAAATTTAGTATTGATTAGATAACTTTGAATAAATTTCACTTATCTTCTTTGTCACTTTATTTTGCCATTTAAGATGAAAGTGGTATCTGCCCCCTTTGTCTTCACAGAGCTGCTATGAAAACAAGTAAGACATCTCAACTCCCTATTTGACCAAAAGTTGAGAATTCTCCAGAGAAAAATCTCTATTCCTGGTGGCAAAAAAATCTTAATCTGAGGTTCATTCCAACAGCCTAACAGCCAAAGGGCATTCTCTTTTATGCTTTCATATTTTCTCTATCAACTATAAAAATATCAGCTTTTCCTATCCACCAGCTTCATTCCCCTCCAAAAAAAAGAAATAGAGAAGAAAAATTATGAAAGTAAAGAACTAGAGAAATTTTCAGGAAAATTTTCAGGGCAAGATAAAGGTAGCTGATTAGAAGGCACAAACTACTATGTATAAAATAAATAAGCTAGAAGGATATATTGTACAGCACAGAGAATATACCCAATATTTTATAATAACTATAAATGGAGTATAACCTTTAAAATTTGTGAATCTCTATGTTGTATACCTGAAACTTATATAATACTGTAAGGAAACTATACCTCAATTAAAAAATAAAATATAAATTTTTAAAAAGGAGCTAAATGAGGTAATTTGAAGGTTTCTTGCCCAGTTCTAGTGATCTCACTTCATTATCCTTTTTCCAATAGGTATGAATTTTGGCAGCATTTTTTCCACAGAGTTGCATTTCTATATCTTTTTCCATAAATATTTCTATATCATAGCTGATAACACAGTTTTGATGAAAGCAAATTTTCTTCCGCTCTCTGGACTCATCAGGAGTCATCCTCAAAATCTCCAAAATGTAACTGTTTTCATGGACAAATTTTTCTTACCCAAAAGGACTGAGAATAGCAACTACACCACCCTGTGGTCATATCTTGGAATCTAACATTTCCCTAGTAGCCTAAAAGAAAATGCACCAGCATTCTAGACTACTGAAATAACCCTCTTTGTAATACATCATGAAAATGTATATACTTTCCTACAAGTTACATTCTTTTCTGAATATTACATTTCCAATGATGAATATATACAGAACATTCATGATTTTCTCTGTTGTTCTTTTTAAACAAACATTTATTCGGTATTTCCTATGTGCCAAGCACTATTTTATTTTATTATTTTTTTAATACATCTTTATTGGAGTATAAAGTATACCAGCTTTACAATGGTGTATTAGTTTCTGCTTTATAACAAAGTGAATCAGTTATACATATACATATGTTCCCATATCTCTTCCCTCTTGCATCTCCCTCCCTCCCACCCTCCCTATCCCACCCCTCCAGGCGGTCACAAAGCACCGAGCTGATCTCCCTGCCAAGCACTATTTTAAATGCTTCACAAAGCATTAAATGAGATAATAATCTCATTTAATCTTCATAACAACTTTAGGAAAAAGGTACTATTATTATCCCTAGGTGATAAAACTGAAGCATGAAGAAATAACATTCCCAACCTCAGAAATGTTTGATAAACCTAATGATTATTATATATAAGGCTTGTGATACTTCAATATTGTTGGAATAAAGCATAGCACACAAAAGTCTATTTAAATCTTTTCATTTCATCATTTTCTCATTATTTGCAATATATATATATCTAGACACCCAGATAAAATATAGGGAATTATCTAATCTACTTGATAACATACATAAATAATAGACATGTTACTGGAATTATACATGAATCAAAACAGCTCTATAAGAATATGTGATATATACTTTCATAATATGAACACATTCTATATTTAGAAATAAATATTGGAGTTTAACCAATTTATCATCTTCATCAGACACTTCACTTAGACTATATCTAACCCTCCTGGCTAATTTTAATATAACAATAATTTCTCCAAATATAATGTTTTCAAATATCTATCACAGTGTCCGGACATATGAAGCACCTAATATTCACTCACAGGTGCAATATTTCTTTCTTTCTTCTCTTTGAACCCAAATGTAACAAAATTATATCACTGTCTATACAAAAAAACTGAACATTGTTGTTTGGTATAGACAAACAACATACTCTTATGTTAAACAAACATATACAAACAATATACTCTGTTACTTTCAGTTTATAGTTAAAGCAACTTCTGTGGGGACTCAGGAGATTACATCACTGCGTATAAGGAATATTTAATCATTTTAACTAAAATTTGCAATAAAACTCTTCTGTAATAATTCTATATTACCAACTGGATTAGAAGCTGAATATAACCTCCCTTTCTCATACCTGATGCTCCCTTCTATGTACAGGGAACATTCTTAACTTCTCTCTGCTTTCTTAGAGAAACAGCAATGACTTAATGGGATTGTTGAATATGAAAGGAGTAACGGGGGACATATAGTTCAGCCCCTTCCTTACTCCTCCTCTTGGGTACCAGAAGAAGCACACATTCTACTCTATGCCATACATTTTACAAGAGCAGGCCATTCAAGTAGGTACACTTGTCCCAGTCTAGCTCTACCTGTGATAGAGTAGATAAACTTGTTTAATTTAGGATTTCAGGATTAAGAAATCCTGTTGCCTTCAAATATAAGCCACACTGTCCAATGTTATTTGTCAATAATAAAGATATTATGTTGATTTTCACTGCCTTTCTCAGTTGGCTTAGACTTAAGAGAGCAAGATGTCATTTATTTAGCCCTCTCAAACCTCAAAATTAAACACAATCTAAACATGAGCTTTAGAATTTTTAATTGAAATATTTTTCCCCAATGTTGGAAATTTCTCAAGAAACACAGAAGTACCTAACTAATTTAATGCTATAATAAAAACTATAAAAGAATAAAATCTCTAAATTTCCAAATGACAAATGCTTTGAAATTTTTTAGCTAATGCTTTTGAATTAATAAATAGAAAGAAACAATTTTGGAAATGAAATTGTGTGATATATATATATTTAATTTTTATTGGGGTATAGTTGATTTACAATGTTGTATTAGTTTCAGGGGTACAGCAAAGTGAATCTGTTATACATATACATATATCCAGTCTTTTTTAGATTCTTTTCCCATATCGGCCATTACAGAGTATTGAATAGAGTTCCCTGTGCTATACCATAGGTCCTTATTAGTTATGTATTTTTATATAGCAGTGGGTATATGTCAATCCCAATCTTCCAATTTATCCCTCCCTCACCCTTTACCCCCTAGTAACCATAAGTTCATTTTCTACATCTGTAACTCTATTTCTGTTTTGTAGATAAGTTCATTTGTAGATTCCACATATAAGCAATATCATATGATATTTGTCTTTCTCTGTCTGACTTAACTTCACTTAGCATGATAATCTCTAGGTCCATCCATGTTCCAGCAAATGGCATTATTTTGTTCTTTTTAATGGCTGAGTAATATTCCATTGTATATATGTACCACATCTTCTGTGTGATATATTTTTGATGTTATTTTCCCATTTATGAACAAAAAAATTTACTAAGTAGATGTTAGAAAGTGAAATGGTTATAAAGAAATCTATGAGAGTTATATAAAACTCTTACCTTGTCTTTTTTTTCTTTGAGAGTAACTGTGTTTTCTTTTGCCTCTCTTTTGAGGTTTGCCTATTAAAAATATCAAGTACATACAATGTAGTCATTACTATTATAAAAAATTACTGTTCCTATTATCAAATCTTTCCTAAGAAGTATTAACAAAGAATACTGCCTTCTAAATCTTATAAAATAATGAAAAGAAAAACAAATTAGTTCCTTTCTACAAAGGTATGTTATTTGATTTTGATTATCTTTTTTAAAAATTCTGATCTGTCAGTAGTTATCTGTGGACTCATTAAGTCCTTTAAAACACTGAATCTCAGCTTTCTCATTTGTAAAATGAAGTGGATGGATCAGCTTATAAAGTAAGGGTATATACAAGTAACTAACTGTAAAGAGCTGCAAAGAGATCCAAAATATTGTGAGCCTTTAGAGGCAGAATTCCCTTTTTCTCTGTGTATGGAGAAAAGCAATTCAGTTGGACACTGAATAATCAATTTTCAACTTGAGATAAACAGGTATGAGAGAGAAAAAGAAAGTACAAAAAGAGTACAAAATATTTACAAAATAATACATCATTTCTCTAGTACTCCAGGAAACAATACATTTTGCTGGAGATTAGGGCATGTGTATTCAGTGGGAAAAAAAGAAAAATTAACCCTGGCCTAGAGAAAAGAATATGTGCAATGCCTTTAATATGACAATCATCTGGAAAACAGAATGGTTACAGCTCCAAGGAGCCTTAAAGGTCTCAGAGAAGAAAAAGTTTCAATAAGCACAACTTTAGGCAAACTCGCCTTGCCTGCCCATGATGCCTATGCCAATACCTGCACTCACTGAATGTCTGTGTACACCATGGTATCTCTCCTAAAGTGCTGCTCCTAACCAGAGAACACACTTCACCATGAAAGAAGCTGGCAATAAGCTGATGTAACAGTAGTCACTGCTCTTATTATGTATCCTATCAACTACCAATAGTTGATCTTCAGTTATCACAACTGGGGTCTACTCTATGGGGATGAAATGCTGTCTTCTAGGATAAAGTATACCCTCTAAACTGGCTAAATTACACTGCTTCTCAGAATACATATCTTGGCTTCTAGAGGATGGAAGGGAGAAAGCACCTCCCAAAACTGCACTTTCTCTACAACTCTGACTTTTGCTACTCCGGAGATCTTAGTACAGTCTGTTCTAATACAACATGGGTTTCCAAGGTGTGAATTAGCTCATATACAAAGGTGTATCTTTGCTAGTGTCTAATTAATCATGAGTTCCCTAAGACCAAAGTGATGGGCAGTCCACTAAGGTACCTATTTAATCTGAGTAACTAAAAAATGCGTGTAATATGGTCTGGCAAAGAGAGGATTGACTTGAGGCACAGGAGTAGAATATGATAGCCCTGTGCCCAAATTTCAGACCTGAATAAATTTACAAACCTAGAACCCTCTAAATTAAACAAAAGCTTGGTACTATTGTGGAAGGATTTTGCAATAGTATCACAAATTCATACTGAATCCTTCCTACTACCATGTGCACTGAGAGAAATACTAAGACTTATGGGTAATTGGACATTGACTATTAGCTAACACCAATTCTTGTAACCCATAATGTTATTATTTTTTCACTAGTTTGAGCGCAGGTGTACTGGGGTCAAGTGATAAATAGCACTTAATCCAAGTCCACCTCATGGTGAGCCCATGGAACCATAAACCTATCCTGTGGTCATTTCTTTAGATCCTGAATATACAGCTGAACAGATAAACTCAATAAGTGGCAAAATCCCCATATTGGTTCTGACTACAGAGTGAGAGATTTTTATATTTGGAAGGACCAATTGGAAGACTTTAGAACTCTCCTTCCATATCAAGAATGTAAACAAATATACAAAATATCACATCTCACTAGGCAGAGATTAAGGCACCATCAAGAGATGAAAGATATAGGAAAGGTGATTTAGTACAGTCTCACAAAGCCAACCTATTTTAAGTGGAAGCTAAGACTGTCATTCGGCAACAATTTCTTCATACCAACTAGTATGTAAAATAGGTCAAAATCGGGATTGGCATATTGACTAGGATCAAAATTGAAAACTAAAAAAAAGTTTCATACAAAACATGAGCTCAACTTAAATAATGGAATTGTGATTACAGAACAGAATATGTGTTTTTATTAATCCTGATAATGTAAAGTAATTAAACATAAAAATTGTATATGCAAAAGAATAGGCAGTAGGAGAAAGTGTTAGATATACTGTTTAAAAATATAAAGGTAATGAGTAAAATAATTTAAAAAACTATATACACGTCCCAAATCAACCAAAAATACACACACATAAAATTTAGAGAAAAAGACAATAAAATAAATATTAATATGCAATGTAAAATAAAATGGCAAAAGCATGATTAAAATATATATCATATTGATAAGGGTTAATATCCAGAATATGTAAGGAACTCACACAACTCAACCAAAAAAACCAAATAATTTTTAAATGGGCAAAGGACATGAATAGACGATTCTCCAAAGAGGATATACAAATGGCCAACAAGCGTATGAAAAGATGCCCAACATCACTAATTATAAGCGAAATGCAAATCAAAACTACAATGAGCTATCACTCACACTCCTTAGGAGGATGACCACTATCAAAATAATAGAAAATAAGTGTTGGCAAGGATGCAGAGAAATCGGAACCCTTGCACACTATTGGCAGAAATGTAAAATGGTACAGTTGCTACAGAAGACTGTATGGTGGTTCCTCAAAAATTAATAATAGAATTACCATATGATCTAGGAATCCCACTTTTGGGTATATATCCAAAAGAATTCACAGCAGGATCTCCAAGAGACATTTGCACACCCATGTTCATTAATTACAACATTAATCACAATAGCCAAGAGGTGGAAGCAACCTAAATGTCCATCACAGATGAATGGATATTCATCCATGTGGTATATACATGCAATGGAATATCAGACTGCCTTAAAAAGAAAAAAAGGAAATTCTGTCACATGCTACAAATGGATGAACCCTGAAGACATTATGCTAATTGAAATAATCCAGTTACAGAAAGACAAATACTGCATGGTTCTACTCATATGAAGTATCAAAGGTAGTTAAAATCATAGAAACAGAAAAAAGGTGGTTGGAAGGGGAATTAGTGTTTAATGGATTTAGACTTCCAGTTTTGCAAGATTAAAAAGGTCTAGAGATCTATTGTACAACAATATGTATATGCTTAAAACTATTAAACTGTATACACTTAAAAAGTGTTAAGATGGATGGTAAATTTAATGATACATATTTTTACCATGATTAAAAAAAGTAAAACTATAACCATTCTATCTTATGAATATCAATATGAAGGTACTAAGTAAAAATATTAGCAAACAGAATCCAGCATCACATTAAAAATACTTCATGACCAAATGGAGTTCATTCCAGAAATGCAAGAATAATTTAAAAATATGAATCGTATCAATAAATACTATTGGAAAAAATAAGCTACTAAAGAAAAAGAGACTCTCAGATTAGAGACTCCACCAGGGTTAATAAGAAATGGACAAAAACATATAAGACAAACAAGTCCAAAAAGAAAGTTAGGATCACAACATAAATATCAGGCAAAGCTGGCTTCAAAGCAAAAAGGACAAAGATGAAAGATACAGTTTCCAAGGAGCAATTAATTAGTATAAACTTTTACACAATGAATAGTATTCATCAAAACATGTAAAGCAAAACTGGTCGAGAACTCACAAAGAAGAGAAATATAACAGTAATAAACCCTTAACTCCTTCTTTCAGCTCATGATTGATCAAACAGAAAAAATACATAACAAAGTTAAAGTAGATGTCAAAAAAAAACTGATACAGTAGATCAAACTGTTTGGTAAAGGTGGAAGAGTGAAGGCAGATTATAAAATCTTCCTCTCCCTACACTAACAAAAAAGTATAAAGGGAGGGAGGAAAAGTAAGTAGTCAAGAACCGGCAAAAATGAATTCAACGACAGAAACATACCATACCAGGTCATAATCTCTGATTCTAGTGAAGGTTCAGCATGAAAGATACAGAGTACAGCTGTGCTGATTTGACTCAATGTGTCTCCTAACCTAATCACTACTTACATGGTATTGGTGAAAGTGAACACATATAATAATGAGAAGAATTGTCACTAATATACCTGAATTTGTAAGAAGAAATCTGAGGGGATAAGCAGGCAGTCCAAGAAAAAGAAGCCTAGGAAATGCATGAAAAATTACTAAATCTTATCATTTTGGTCTCTCTGGTCTGGACAAAAAAGCATAACAACCATACCCATATAGAATTAATTATCCTTGCCAATAAATAGAACATATTAGAAATAAAGTCAAAAGACAAAATGTAAAAAAGAAGAAAAGATTCCCCTGAAGGAGCAGAAAACATAAAAAATACGAGATTCACTGAAAAACCACGTGAATTTTGTCCTTATCCCTGGGTCCACCTCTCATCACCTTGTAAGTGAGGTATACCAAATCATGATATTCTTATCTTTTCCCTCATAAAATTTGGTGCGTGAGGAAATACAGCTTGGAAGAGAGATTGGAAAAATGGCAAAAATGAATAACCATAACTTATCCTGTTGGATAGACACATGGGCTCCAGGGCTTCAGCTTGAGTTGGTTAAAAGATGTGAAGCCTGGGCTTCCCTGGTGGCGCAGTGGTTGAGAGTCCACCTGCCGATGCAGGGGACACGGGTTCGTGCCCCAGTACGGGAAGATCCCACATGCCGCGGAGCGGCTGAGCCCGTGAGCCATGGCCGCTGAGCCTGCGCGTCCGGAGCCTGTGCTCTGCAATGGGAGAGGCCACAACAGTGAGAGGCCCGCGTACCGCAAAAAAAAAAAAAAAAAAAAGATGTGAAGCCTAAGGAAAAAATCATCACAAAAAAACTACAGACCAATCTTTGTTATGAATCTAGGTGCAAAAATTGCTCAACAAAATACTAGCAAACCAAATCTAGCAGAATACAAAGAAGATTATATGTCATGACAAAGTAGGATTTCTCCCAAGAATTGAAATTGAATTTCATCAAATTAAAGACTTTGTGCTACAAATGATACCATCAAGAAACTGAAAAGACAATTCAAAGAATGGGAGAAAATGTTTAAAGATCTTATATCAGATAAGGGACTTGTATCTAGAATATATAAAGAACTCTTAAAACTCAACACTAAAAAAATAAGTAACCTAATTTTAAAATACGCAAAGTATCTGAATAGATATTTCTCCAAAAAAGATATACAAATGGCCAATAGCACGTGAAAAGATGATCAAAATCATTAGGCATTAAAGAAATACAAATCAAAACAAAAATGATATACCATGCCACACCCACCTGGATGATTATATCAAAAAAAGACAACAACAAGTATTGGTGAGGTTGTGGAAAAACTGAGATCTTCATGCACTACTAGTGGGAATCCAAAATGGTACAGTTGGTTTAGAGAACAGTTGGGCAGTATCTTAAAATATAGAGACACCATATTACCCAGCAATTCTACTTCTACATATATAATCAAGAGAAATGAAAACATATATCCTCACAAAACTTGTACACAAATATTCTTAACAGCATTATTCTTAATAGTCAAAATGGAAACAACTGAAATTTCCATCAATTGATAAATGGATAAATAAAACAGTATACCCATATAACAAAATATTATTCAGCAATAAAAAGGAATGAAGTACTGATATATGCTAGGACATGGTTGGACCTTGAAGACATTATGCTCAGTGAAACAAGACCATATATTATATGATTTCATTTAAGTGAAATATCCAGAAAAGGTAAATCTTATAGAAATAGAAAGTAGATCATTGATTGACTAGAGCTAGTGAATTTGTTGATGGGAGCCAAGGGGCAGGTATAATTGCTGCTGGGGGGTTGATACATATATTCTAAAACTACGTAGCAGTGATGGTTGCACAACTCTCAGTAACTGTCAATATATGTAAAAACCACTGAGTTGTACACTTTAAATGGATGATTATATAGTACATAAATTATATGTCAGTGAAACTGTTTTTAAAAACTTTCGGAGCTGAGCAAGGAAACAGACAAAGTTGGGGACTTTAACACCCCTCTTTCAGCTACTGATAGAATTACTAGGCAGAAAGTCAGCAAAAATATATAAAACCTGAACAACACAACTAACTAATTAGGTTTAATTGACATTTATAGTACACTCCACCAACAATAGCATAACATACATTTGTTTCAAGCACCTATAGATCATTCACCAAGACAGACCATATTCTGGGCCATAAAGCGAACCTCAACAAATTTAAAAGAATAAAACTGCTATGGACTAAATGTTTGTACCCCCCCAAAATTCATATATCAAGGCCTTAACACCCAGTGTGGAATGGTGTTTGGAGGTAGGGCCTTTAAGAAGTAATTGGGTTTGGAAGAGGTCATAGAGGTGAAGCCCTCACGATGGGACTGGTACTCATAAAGAGTTGAAGAGACCAGCATTCTCTTTCAGCCATGTGAGGACATAGCAAGAAAGTAACTGTCTTCAAGCCAGGAAATGGGCCCTGACCAGAACTTTACCACGCTGGCACTCTGATCTCAGACTTACAGCTTCCAGAACTGTGAGAAATAATATTTGTTGTTTAAGCCATTCAATCTATGGTATTTTTGTTATAGTATCACGCAGACAAATACAGAACTCATAAAGATTGTATTCTCTAACCATAATGGAATCAAACTAGAAATCAGTAACAAAGAGACAACAGGAAAATCTTTGAACACATGAAAATTTGAAAACAAACTTCTAAATAATCAATGGGTCAAAGAAGAAGTCTCAAAGAAAAATAAAATTATAAGAACTGAATGGGGAGAGGGGGAAGATGGCAAAGAGTAAGACGCAGAGATCACCTTCCTCCCCACAGATACATCAGAAATACATCTACATGTGGAACAACTCCTAGAGAACACCTACTGAACGCTGGCAGAAGACCTCAGACCTCCCAATGGCAAGAAACCCCCCATGTACCTGGGTAGGGCAAAAGAAAGAATAAACAAACAGAGACAAAAGAATAGGGACGGGACGGGACCTGCACCAGTGGGAGGGAGCTGTGAAGGAGGAAAGGTTTCCACACACTAGGAAGCCCCTTCGTGGGCGGAGACTGCGCGTGGCGGAGGGGGGAAGCTTTGGTGCCGCGGAGGAGAGCAGCTACAGGGGTATGGAGGGCAAAGGGGAGAGATCCCCGCACAGAGGATCGCTGCCGACTGGCACTCACCAGCCTGAGAGGCTTGTCTGCTCACCCGCCGGGGAGGGCAGGGCTGGGAGCTGAGACTCTGGATTCGGTTGGATCGCAGGCAGAGGACTGGCGGCGAGAACACAGCCTGAAGGGGTTAGTGCACCACAGCTAGCCGGGAGGGAGTCCGGGGAAAAGTCTGGACCTGCCGAAGAGGCAAGAGACTTTTTCTTGCCTTTTTGTTTCCTGGTGCGCGAGGAGAGGGGATTCAGAGCGCTGCTTAAAGGAGCTCCAGAGAAGGGCGCGAGCCGCGGCTATCAGCGCGGACCCCAGAGACGGGCATGGGATGCTAAGGCTACTGCTGCCACCACCAAGAAGCCTGTGTGCAAGCACAGGTCACTATCTACACCTCCCCTCCCGGGAGCCTGTGCAGCCCGCCACTGCCACGGTCCCGGGATCCAGGGACAACTTCCCAGGGAGAACGCACGGTGGGCGCCTCAGGCTGGTGCAACGTCCTGCCGGCCTCTGCCACCGCAGGCTCGCCACGCACTCCGTGCCCCTCCCTCCCCCCAGCCTGAGTGAGCCAGAGCCCCCGAATCAGCTGCTCCTTTAACCCCGTCCTGTCTGAGCGAAGAACAGATGCCCTCAGGCAACCTACACGCAACCTACACCACATCTCAAGCTGAACCCCGGGAGCTGCGCGAACACAGAAGAGAAAGGGAAATTTCTCCCAGCTGCCTCAGGAGCAGCGGATTAAATCTCCACAATTAACTTGATGTACCCTGCATCGGTGGAATACCTGAATGGACAACGAATCATCCCAAATTGAGGAGGTGGACTTTAACAGCAAGATATATTATTTGTTCCCCTTTTCCTCTTTTTGTGAGTGTATATGTGTATGCTTCAGTGTGAGATTTTGTATAGCTTTGCTTTCACCATTTGTCCTAGGGTTCTGTTCATCCGTTTTCTTTTTTTACTTAAAAATTTTTTTTTCCTAATAATTATTTTTTATTTTAATAACTTTATTTTATTTTATCCTCTTTCTTTCTTTCTACTTTTTCTCCCTTTTATTCTGAGTCGTGTGGATGAAAGGCTCTTGGTGCTGCAGCCAGGAGTCAGTGCTGTGCCTCTGAAGTGGGAGAGCCAACTTCAGGACACTGGTCCACAAGAGACCTCCCAGATCCATGTAATATCAAACGGTGAAAATCTCCCAGAGATCTCCATCTCAACACCAACACCCAGCTTCACTCAACAACCAGCAAGCTACAGTGCTGGACACCCTATGCCAAACAACTAGCAAGACAGGAACACAACACCACCCATTAGCAGAGAGGCTGCCTAAAATCATAATAAGGCCACAGACACCCCAAAACACACCACCAATCGTGGACCTGCCCACCAGAAAGACAAGATCCAGCCTCATCCACCAGAACACAGGCACTAGTCCCCTCTACCAGGAAGCCTACACAACCCACTGAACCAACTTTAGCCACTGGGGACAGACATCAAAAACAACGGGAACTACGAATCTGCAGCTTGCAAAAGGAGACCCCAAACACAGTAAGATAAGCAAAATGAGAAGACAGAAAAACACACAGCAGATGAAGGAGCAAGATAAAAACCCATCAGACGTAACAAATGAAGAGGAAATAGGCAGTCTACCTGAAAAAGAATTCAGAATAATGATAGTAAAGATGATCCAAGATCTTGGAAATACAAGAGAAAATGCAAGAAACATTTAACAAGGACGTAGAAGAACTAAAAATGAAACAAACAATGATGAACAACACAATAAATGAAATGAAAAAGACTCTAGATGGGATCAATAGCAGAATAACAGAGGCAGAAGAATGGATAAGTGACCTGGAAGATAAAATAGTGGAAATATCTACTGCAGAGCAGAATAAAGAAAAAAGAATGAAAAGAGCTGAAGACAGTCTCAGAGAACTCTGGGACAACATTAAACGCACCAACATTCAAATTATAGGGGTTCCAGAAGAAAAAGAGAAAAAGAAAGGGACTGAGAAAATATTTGAAGAGATTATAGTTGAAAACTTCCCTAATATGGGAAAGGAAATAGTTAATCAAGTCCAGGAAGCACAGAGAGTCTGATACAGGATAAATCCAAGGAGAAATACGCCAAGACACATATTAATCAAACTGTCAAAAATTAAATACAAAGAAAGCATATTAAAAGTAGCAAGGCAAAAACAACAAATAACACACAAGGGAATCCCCATAAGGTTCACAGCTGATCTCTCAGCAGAAACTCTGCAAGCCAGAAGGGACTGGCAAGACATACTGAAAGTGATGAAGGAGGAAAAACCTACAACCAAGATTACTCTACCCAGCAAGGATCTCATTCACATTTGATGGAGAAATTAAAACCTTTACAGACAAGCAAAAGCTGAGAGAGTTCACCACCACCAAACCAGCTTTACAACAAATGCTAAAGGAACTTCTCTAGGCAAGAAACACAAGAGAAGGAAAAGACATACAATAACAAACCCAAAACAATTAAGAAAATGGGAATAGGAACATACATATCGATAATTACCTTAAATGTAAATGGATTAAATGCTCCCACCAAAAGACACAGATTGGCTGAATGGATACAAAAACAAGACCCATATATATGCTGTCTACAAGAGACCCACTTCAGACCTAGGGACACATACAGACTGAAAGTGAGGGGATGGAAAAAGATATTCCATGCAAATGGAAACCAAAAGAAAGCTGGAGTAGCAATTCTCATATCAGACAAAATAGACTTTAAAATAAAGACTATTAAAAGGGACAAAGAAGGACACTACATAATGACCAAGGGATCGATCCAAGAAGAAGATATAACAATTGTAAATATTTCTGCACGCAACATAGGAGCACCTCAATACATAAGGCAAATACTAACAGCCATAAAAGGGGAAATCGACAGTAACACATTCATAGTAGGGGACTTTAACACCCCACTTTCACCAATGGACAGATCATCCAAAATGAAATAAATAAGGAAACACAAGCTTTAAATGATACATTAAACAAGATGGACTTAATTGATATTTATATGAAACTCCATTCAAAAACAACAGAATACACATTTTTCTCAAGTGCTCATGGAACATTCTCCAGGATAGATCATATCTTGGGTCACAAATCAAGCCTTGGTAAATTTAAGAAAATTGAAATTGTATCAAGTATCTTTTCCAACCACAACGCCATGAGACGAGATATCAATTACAGGAAAAGATCTCTAAAAAATACAAACACATGGAGGCTAAACAATACAATACTTAATAACGAAGTGATCACTGAAGAAATCAAAGAGGAAATAAAAAAATACCTAGAAACAAATGACAATGGAGAAACGACAACCCAAAATCTATGGGATGCAGCAAAAGCAGTTCTCTGAGGGAAGTTTATAGCAATACAATCGTACCTTAAGAAACAGGAAACATCTTGAATAAACAACCTAACCTTGCACCTAACGCAATTAGAGAAAGAAGAACAAAAAACCCCAAAGTTAGCAGAAGGAAAGAAATCATAAAGATCAGATCAGAAATAAATGAAGAAGAAATGAAGGAAACGATAGCAAAGATCAATAAAACTAAAAGCTGGTTCTTTGAGAAGATAAACAAAATAGATAAACCATTAGCCAGACTCATCAAGAAAAAAAGGGAGAAGACTCAAATCAATAGAATTAGAAATGAAAAAGGAGAAGTAACAACTGACACTGCAGAAATACAAAAGATCATGAGAGATTACTACAAGCAACTCTATGCCAATAAAATGGACAACCTGGAAGAAATGGACAAATTCTTAGAAATGCACAACCTGCCAAGCCTGAATCAGGAAGAAATAGAAAATATGAACAGACCAATCACAAGCACTGAAATTGAAACTGTGATAAAAAATCTTCCAACAAACAAAAGCCCAGGACCAGATGGCTTCACAGGTGAATTCTATCAAACATTTAGAGAAGAGCTAACACCTATCCTTCTCAAACTCTTCCAAAATATAGCAGAGGGAGGAACACTCCCAAACTCATTCTACAAGGCCACCATCACCTTAATACCAAAACCAGACAAGGATGTCACAAAGAAAGAAAACTACAGGCCAATATCACTGATGAACATAGATGCAAAAATCCTCAACAAAATACTAGCAAACAGAATCCAACAGCACATTAAAAGGATCATACACCATGATCAAGTGGGGTTTATTCCAGGAATGCAAGAATTCTTCAATATATGCAAATCAATCAATGTGATAAACCATATTAACAAATTGAAGGAGAAAAACCATATGATCAACTCAATAGATGCAGAGAAAGCTTTCGACAAAATTCAACACCCATTTATGATAAAAACCCTGCAGAAAGTAGGCATAGAGGGAACTTTCCTCAACATAGTAAAGGCCACATATGACAAACCCACAGCAAACATCATCCTCAATGGTGAAAAAGTGAAAGCATTTCCACTAAGATCAGGAACAAGACAAGGTTGCCCACTCTCACCACTCTTATTCAACATAGTTTTGGAAGTTTTAACCACAGCAATCAGATAAGAAAAGGAAATAAAGGGAATCCAAATCGGAAAAGAAGAAGTAAAGCTGTCACTGTTTACAGATGACACGATACTATACATAGAGAATCCTAAAGATGCTACCAGACAACTACTAGAGCTAATCAATGAATTTGGTAAAGTAGCAGGATACAAAATTACTGCACAGAAATCTCTGGCATTCCTATACACTCATGATGAAAAATCTGAAAGTGAAATCAAGAAAACACTCCCATTTACCACTGCAACAAAAAGAATATAATATCTAGGAATAAGCCTACCTAAGGAGACAAAAGACCTGTATGCAGAAAATTATAAGACACTGATGAAAGAAATTAAAGATGATACAAATATATGGAGAGATATATCATGTTCTTGGATTGGAAGAATCAACATTGTGAAAATGACTCTACTACCCAAAGCAATCTACAGATTCAATGCAATCCCTATCAAACTACCACTGGCATTTTTCACAGAACTAGAACAAAAAATTTCACAATTTGTATGGAAACAGAAAAGACCCCGAATAGCCAAAGCAATCTTGAGAACCAGAAACGGAGCTGGAGGAATCAGGCTCCCTGACTTCAGACTATACTATAAAGCTACAGTAATCAAGACACTATGGTACTGGCACAAAAACAGAAATATAGATCAATGGAACAGGATACAAAGCCCAGAGATAAACCCACAAACATATGGTCACCTTATCTTTGATAAAGGAGGCAGGAATGTACAGTGGAGAAAGGACAGCCTCTTCGATAAGTGGTCCTGGGAAAACTGGACAGGTACATGTAAAGTATGAAATTAGAACACTCCCTAACACCATACAGAAAAATTAGCTTAGAATGGATTAAAGACATAAATGGAAGGCCAGAAACTATCAAACTCTTAGAGGAAAACATAGGCAGAACACTCTATGACAAAAATCACAGCAAGATCCTTTTTGACCCACCTCCTAGAGAAATGGAAATAAAAACAAAAATAAACAAATGGGGGCTAATGAAACTTCAAAGCTTTTGCACAGCAAAGGAAACCATAAACAAGACCAAAAGACAACCCTCAGAATGGGAGAAAATATTTGCAAATGAAGCAACTGACAAAGGATTAATCTCCAAAATTTACAAGCAACTCAACAACAAAAAACCAAACAACCCAATCCAAAAATGGGCAGAAGATCTAAATAGACATTTCTCCAAAGAAGATATACAGATTGCCAACGAACACATGAAAGAATGCTCATCATCATTAATCATTAGAAAAATGCAAATCAAAACTACAATGAGATATTATCTCACACCAGTCAGAATCGCCATCATCAAAAAATCTAGAATCAATAAATGCTGGAGAGGGTGTGGACAAAAGGGAACCCTCTTGCACTGCTGGTGGGAATGTGAATTGGTACAGCCACTATGGAGAACAGTATGGAGGTTCCTTAAAAAACTACAAACAGAACTACCATATGACCCAGCAATCCCACTACTGGGCATATACCCTGAGAAAACCATAATTCAAAAAGAGTCATGTACCAAAATGTTCATTGCAGCTCTATTTACAATAGCCAGGAGATGGAAGCAACCTAAGTGTCCGTCATCGGATGAATGGATAAAGAAGATGTGGCACATATATACAATGGAATATTACTCAGCCATAAAAAGAAACGAAATTGAATTATTTGTAGTGAGGTGGATGGACCTAGAGTCTTTCATACAGAGTGAAGTAACTCAGAAACAGAAAGGCAAATACCGTATGCTAACACATATATATGGAATCTAAGAAAAAAAAATGTCATGAAGAACCTAGGGGTAAGACGGGAATAAAGACACAGACCTACTAGAGAAGGGACTTGAGGATATAGGGAGGGAGGAGGGTAAGCTGTGACAAAGTGAGAGAGTGGCATGGACATATATACACTACCGAACATAAAATAGATAGCTAGTGGGAAGCAGCCGCATAGCACAGGGAGATCAGCTTGGTGCTTTGTGACCACCCGGAGAGGTGGGATAGGGAGGGTGGGAAGGAGGGAGATGCAAGAGGGAAGAGATATGGGAACATATGTATATGTATAACTGATTCACTTTGTTATAGAGCAGAAACTAACACACCATTGTAAAGCAATTATACTCCAATAAAGATGTAAAAAAAAAAGTCTTTAGAGACATGAAAAGTAGGGCTAACCTTTTATTTCAAAAGTCTAGTAAAGAAGTAAAAAAAAAACTGAATGAACACAAAACACAACATATCAAAACATACGGGACACAGCTAAAGCAGTACTGAGAGAGAAATTTATAGTACTAAATGCTTACATTAGGAAAAAGGGGAGAGTGATTTCAGCAAAATGGCAGAATAGGCGTTTTTACCGTCCTCCCCATCAAGAACACAGATTTTGACTGTAATCCATAGATGAGAATACCTCTGTGGAAGTTCTGGAGTCCAAAAGAGAACTTCCAGCACACCATTAGAGCAAAAAACAAACAAACAAACAAAAAAAAACCCAGATTCAACACACTGAAGAAGATAAGAAGAATGGTTTCATTTTACCCACATCACCCCCTCTCCCAAGACAGTGCAGCACAGTTCCCAGAGAGAACCTGTTAAGTCAGCAATTTTTCCCATGGGGAAAAGTGAGACCAGGAAAGTAAGTACCTAGCTTCCCCAACTATGTAAAACACTGCCAAATATTTGCAAACCATATATGTGATAAAAGGGTTAATGTCAAAAACATATAAAGAACTCATACAATTCAATAGCCAAAAGCCAAACGATCCAATTTAAAAATTGGCACAGGACCTGAGTAGACATATTTCCAAAGAAGATATATAAATGGCCAACAAGTAAATGAAAAGGTATTCAACATCACTAATCATCAGGGAACTGCAAATCAAAAGTACTATTAGATATATTACCTCATGTTTGTTGGAATGGCTATTATCAAATAAAACAAGAGATAAATGCTGGCATGGATGCAGAGAAAAAGAAGAACCCTTGTGCACTACAGATGGGAAAGTAAATTGGTTCAGCCCCTACAGAAAACAGTATAAAGATTCTTCAAAAAATTAAAAATAGAACTGCCATACAAGTCAGAAATTCTACTTCTGAGACTACATCCAAAGGAAATGAAATTATTATGTTGAAGAGGTATTTGCACCCCCATGTAGCATTATTCACAACATCCAATACATGGAAACAACCTGAGTGTCCATAGACAAAGAATGGATAGAGACAGTGCAGTATATATATACAATGGAGTATTATTCAGGTGTAAAAAGAAGGAAATCCTTTCATTTGTAACAACACGGTTAGACCTTGAGAGCATTATGCTAACTGAAATCGACAGAGAAAGACAAATACTATATGATATCACTTACATGTGGAATCTTAAAAAACAAACAAAACACAACTAAATTCACAGAGAAGAGGATTAGATTTATGGTTACAAGATGCAGGGTTTGGGGAGATGGGGAACTGGATGAAGGTGGTCAAAAGGCACTAACATCCAGTTATAAGACAAGTACTAGGGATGTAATATATAACATGATGACTATCATTAACACTACTGTATGGTACATTTGAAAGTTGCTAAGAGAGTAAATCCTAAGAGTTCTCATCACAAGGAAAAAACCTTTTTTTTCTTTGTCTTTCTTTTTCTTAATCTATATGAGATGATGGATGTTAACTAAACTTATTGTGGTTATCATTTTACAATGTATGTAAGGCAAATCATGCTGTACACCTTAACTTATACAGTGCTGTCAATTATATCTCAATAAAATTGGAAAAAGAACCTAGAAGAAAGAACATTAGGAGTGGTTTAATACAAGGAAGTATTATTCCTCTTTTACTAAAACAGTAGGATAAAGGTAAATATGTATGCTACAATCGCAGGTGAAGTAAAAGCCACTTAGTCATTTCTTTGACAAACATTTGTCGAAAACAGAAAATTTTCAAAGCACTATGCTCAAATAAAGGAAAGACAAAGATAAATAGACATAACCCCAGCCCTTGAGGAACTTGAAATATAATGGGGCACAGAGTGACATAACTATTTTAATATAAGAGCAAAATACTATGAGAATACTTATATACAGTCAGCTCACCTTTGCAAGATAAAAGATATGTGAAGTTTTCCATAGGTGGAGAAAGGAAGAAAGAAATTAAATGCAGGAAACAAAGTGAACAAATGCACAGAGGTTTGAAATTGAAATTGCATGTTACCTAGGCACGTTGCAGAGTGATTAGGGAGGAGGATTTGGAATTATGAAAAATAAACCTAGATTTGAATTCTAAGCCATTCTATTTTTTTATGTGATCCTGAATAAATAAGCTAACCTCTATAAAAATGGAGATAATAATAAGTATTGTTTATAGAACTGCTATAAAGATTAAATTATATATAAGTAGTATACTCAGCACAGTGAGCTGTCATATAGAAAGAAAAAAAAAGTATTTGTCATTTTAAAGTGTGAGTCAATTCACTTTGTAAATTCCAAAACACTATACAAATATAAGGCATTATTTTTTTTCTGAAACATGATCAATAGCTAAAAAACACATCCAAATACATAAGTACTTTATAATATATGAAATAATATTTCTCAAATATTTATATCTGAAAGCTCATCTACTCTTAAAGTATACTTATATTTATATGTCTTTAATATTTAAACAAGGGAATATGCTAAATACTTCTGAAATAAAAGCTAATGGGGAAAATTATATTTTTAATCCTTACTCAAATTTATCCTATTATTTTCTAATATGACATGTTTATAAAAACTTAAGTTACACCTAAAACTTAAAATTAGTTACTTTATCTATAATGCCACAAAACCTACTTTTTCTTCTCTTTCTATTTCAAGTTGTTTCTTAGCAGAACAAAGTTCATTTTTGAGATTGGATAGTTCAGTCTCCTAAAGAAAAAGGAACATGAAGCTTATAAGTGCATCCATATATTTCTTAAGACAATAAAAATTCAAACTAGTGTTTCAAAACCAATTTAGTTTTATAGAGAAATAAATTCACTCATGAAATATATACACTTTTAAAACCCTACTGATATGAAGGCTCCTAGTTGAATATAACTAAAGATTTCATTTAGACAACTTTTGTATAGTTTGCTCTAAAGAAATGTTTAACACTATGTATATCTCTCCTTCTCATTCTCTCCCAATCTATCTCACTCCTCCTTTCCCAACCTCAATCAGAGCTCCAAACTTATTCATAACTGGAGTTTATAACTTTTCATTTGAAAAACAGAGTTCGTTTTACCAAAAAAATGATTAGAAAACCACCTACCTATAAGATCTATAACATCCCTTTCAGATTTATGATTATTTGATTCTACAGTTCAAAATTATGGTTTTATTTATTATTCTTTTTTTTTTTTTTTGCGGTACGCGGGCCTCTCACTGTTGTGGCCTCTCCCGTTGCGGAGCACAGGCTCTGGACGTGCAGGCTCAGCGGCCATGGCTCACGGGCCCAGCCACTCCGCAGCATGTGGGATCTTCCCGGACCGGGGCACGAACCCGTGTCCCCTGCATCGGCAGGTGGACTCTCAACCACTGCGCCACCAGGGAAGCCCTATTTATTATTCTTTACTACCAGCCATGCTGACATGAAAATTGGCTTCTACTGCTATTTGTTCTCACCAAAGATGCTTTCAATGATGACTGTTCTTGTTCTTTGCTCTTATAAAGTCCTAATTCTGAGTCTCTTTCTTCAACAATTTTATCATATTGGTGCTATGTTAAAAAGAGAAACCATTTTAAGTATATTAGAAGCCCAAAAGATTACATTTTAATACGACTGGTATCCTTATGCATTTAATATTTATAAAAAATGATGTTTATGAATTCAGTAATACATATCTGAGCTATTTTTTAATTTTTTCAACTACATTTTTAAATTCTAACAATAAAAACAATGAAACATAGATAACTTAGAAATAACCCAAGAGCAAGAAATAATTTTTTAAATTAGAGACACTGAATTTCATAATTTATAAAAAGTCTAGAAACACAGGACCTCTTCGAAAAAGGGCTGATTCCAGATCTTGTGCAGGGAATACAAAATGAGTCTTGAACATTTTGTCATAACAGAAAGCAAGAAAGCTGTCACAGATTATTAGGGTCAAATCAAAGGCACCTGCCAACCAGTTCGAAGAGGCTCCCACTGGCCAAAGTTGGGACAATTTAAGTGTCAACAAGGATCAAAACTGTACTGGATTAAGACATACCAAATATGCTTAAATCTATGAGTTCACAATATTACTTAAAATATTTTTTTAAATCCTCATTGGTTACTTCATAATAATATCCTAGCAACAACTTATAAAGATTAATTGATAGGTATAGCCCACTTCCTCTCCAAATCTTGAAGAGTATAGGGCTTAATTCCCTAAGAGAATGATTACTTTCAAACAACAATAAAAAATAGAGCACACTCACAAACACAACAAACATTGTCTTTCATCTATTTATTATTGTTTAGCCTAGTATGTGTTAGACACACGTAGAAGATAAAAATATTATATTTATAGTTATATTTATTTAAATACATATCCTGGGTATGTATTTAAATAACTACAAGGTGGGAAAGTCTATAAGAGACTACTATGAAAATTGAGGAAAAGAGTGATTACATTTATCCATCAAGACAATAAGGAGAGACCTCCTCAAGGAAGTGACCCCCAGGCTCAGCTTCATGTGGTTAAGACTTCAACTTGGAGAAATGAGAGATCAAGAGTATTCCAGCTATAATTAGTCATTGTTGCATAGACAATAATTTTCTCTGACAAATCAGAATGCTATATTTTACCATTTTTATGCATAAATATGGCTCCAATTAATCATTTTCATTACACAACAGGAAAAAAATTACCTTATGCTTTTCCATAAGTGCTACCATTTCAGCTATTTTATGTTGACATCGTATATCAATTTCTTTCTGTAATTTTACTGCTTCATCAGCTATTACTTTTGCTTTCTCAACCTATCAAATAAATTTAAAGTTTTTTTAAATTAATGCACAAAAAACAAATTTAACTTAAATGTTAAATTTAAGTTAAAATACAGAAATCAAACACCAGGAAATTAGGAAAGCCAAGTAGAAAATACATTATTGTTTTGGTTTATTTTAGTTAGGGTCTTCTACTAAGTGAATGACAGTATAACACTGTAAAGATCATTTAATCTTTTCAAAATGATTATATACTACCCAATACTCAAATACTTAGAATAACAATGATACTTTTAGCTTCTATTAAAAAAGCTAATTAATTATCCCTAGTATAAATTTATTAAATCTTCTAAAGAATCATAATGTTAAAAGTAAGAATTATTACTTTTCTCTTAAAATGCAAACATACAAATATAGGGTTTTAGTATAACAACTTCTCAAACATATTTAGTTTTTCCTACCTCTCCCAAAAGATTTTCTTCTAATAGCTTTTTGTCCTCAATTTCTTTCTGATAGCTGTCAGTCATTTCTTTAAATTTTTGTTTGGCACCTTCTAGTTCTAATTCTAATTTATTGACCTTTGAATAAAGAAAACAGCATGAACATTAATAAATTCTGTGGATTACTTGAAAATATTCTGTATTCATTTTGTGGTTTTGTGACTCTTAAAAGATGATTTATTCATAGATATTATAGTTGGATCATTTTACTTACAGTTTTCATATGGTGAGATGTGCTTTATTTTTCACAATATCTATCTTTTTCCCTAAAATACATATTTAGTCTTGACAAGTAATATTTTAAAAGCAGCCATATTTTTATTTTTAATGAATTTTCCAACAATATTTATTTAGTCTCAGTTTGCTGTTTTATTACAATAAGTAACTATTCCATTTGGACAGAACACACATGCGATTCAAAGAAAAAGCATTTTTTCAAAAAAAAAAAGCTTTATTGAGGTATAACATATGCAAAAAAACTACACATAGTTAATGTATACAGTGTGATGAGATTGGACAAATGCATACACCCATGAAATCATTGCCAAAATCAAGGTAATAGACATATCCATCATCTTCAAAAGTTTCCTTCTGTCCCGTTTTTTTTGTCATAAGAACACTTACATGAGACTACTCTCTTAACAAATTTTTTTAAATTTTGTGCATATTTATTCCTTCTAATAGATAGTGTTCAGGTTCTTTTTAACTGATGCCTATTTCTCCCTATCCTCCTAACCCTGATACATTTTTTAAATGTTTTTATTGTGGTAAAAGTCACATGATATAAAACATACTATTTTAACCATATTTAACTGTACGGTTCAATGGCACTAAGTACATTCACATTGTTGTGCAACTCTCACCATCATCCATCTCCCGAATATTTCACCTTCCTAAACTGAAACTCTGTCCCCTTTAAACATTAACTCCCCATTCTCCCTCCCCACTCCCTCTACCCCCCAGCCCCTGGCATCTACCAATGTACTTTCTGACTCTATGAATTTGACTATTCTAGGCACCTCGTATAAGTGGAATCAAACAGTACTTGTCTGCACGTAATGTATACTGGAATGTATTTTTAAGGCTAACTTAATATATGTCCTGCAAACAGAATGTACCTTCTTTTTTCCCCCCGTGCTATACAGTAGGTACTCACCAGCCAAATACGTCATACATAGTAGTGTACATACATCAGTCCCAATCTCCCAATCCATCTCACCCCTCTCTTAGTGTCCATACATTTGCTCTCTACAATTGTGTCTCTATTCCTGCTTTGCAAATAGGTTCATTTGCACCATACTAATTCTCAGTATTACTGAGATTAATTTTCTATAAAGAATCAACACCTTCAGTTTCTATTTTTTCCATATATTTTGTACAAATATTTACTAATATAATAATTATCAAAAGAAAGAGGACCTTAGGACTTCCCTGGTGGTCCAATGTTAAGAATCCGCCTACCAGTGCAGTGGATGTGGGTTCGATCCCTGGTCAGAGAACTAAGATCCCACATGCCTCAGGGCGACTAAGCCTGTGCAGTGCAACTATTGAGCACACAGGCCACAAATGGAGGGCCCACATACTGCAACTACAGAGCCCACGTGCTCTAGAGCCTGTGCACCACAACAATAGATCCTGTGTGCCGCAGCTGAGTCCTGATGCAGCCAAAAATAAAATAAATAAATAAATAAATAAATATTTTAAAAAAGAGGACCTTTAATTAGCACTCACTCTCCAGAATCACTTATGGCATTAGGACTGAATTAGAATTGAGGAGGGGGTAGAGGACAGTGACAAGAATTGGGGAAGGGAGGCATGGGTAACTTAATAATGAAACAGACTGTATTCTGTACCCATGAAAGAACCACTAACTTTATTTTTCTTAATATTTATTTATTTGGCTGTGCCGGGTCTTAGTTGCAGCATGTGGGATCTTCATTGCTGCATGCGGGATCTTTTAGTTGAGGCGTGAGGAACCTTTAGTTGTGGCACATGGGTCCTTTAGTTGCAGCATGCAGGATCTTTAGTTGTAGCATGCAAACTCTTAGTTGTGGCATGTGGGATCTAGTTTCCTGACTAGGGATCAAACCCAGCCCCCCTACATTGGGAGCACAGAGTTTTAGCCACTGGACCATCAGGGAAGTCCCACAATCACCAACTTTAAAACACAGAATATTATAAATGTTGATAAAGGCTTCTGAATGCCTCTGTTCATTAGTTTCCCCTTCTGCTCCCTGAAGTGTAACAAAGATTCTTAATTTAATATTCATGAGTTCCTTCCCCTTTTTTATAGCTTTACTGCATAATGATATATCAGTATTTCAGAGTTTTTTGTTTCAGACTCTATATAAATGTTTTCTTAGTATGTATATTTTTCTGTCTTGCATTTTCACTCAGCAGTAGGTTTTACATATTTATGTGTGTATAGTTCCTTCATTTTCTCTGCAGAGTAGTGTTCCATTGTATGAATATACCATGGTTTATTTATGTACTCAACTGTTCACAGACACTGAATTATATTCAACTTGGAGATAATACACACGATAATGGTGTGACTGTTCTCAAAAACATTGTCTCCTGGTACAAATGTATAAATTTCTCTATATCCAGACCTGAAATTGCAGATTGCATGTTCAACTTTACAAGATAACAACACTGTTTTCCAAAGTACATGTACCAATTTAAACTCCCAGCAACAGTGTGTGAATACGTATATCAATTTGGAGAGAACCAGCATTTTCACATAAATGGTAGATTGTTAAAATTACATTTTCTAATAGCTTGTTGCAGATGTTTAAGACTAGTAATTTTTTCTGTGTAATGATTATATATCTATCAAACTTACTAAATGACTCAATACTTTATTAACTCATCTGGAGATTCTTATAGATTTTTTACAAATGCAACTCCAATCTAAAACCATCTGAGTCTGAAGTTTGTTTGTTGAAAGATTTTAAACTGCTGATCCAATCTCCTTAATAGGACTATTCAGGTTAATTATTCGTTTTGAGATTGTTTTGGTTAATCGATTTCACTTCATATTTTTTGTATCTTTCAAATATATTGGCATAACAATGTTCATAGTAAAGGTATTAACTTCAGACCTTCATTAAAAAACACGTTATAATTTCTAGATTAATAGAATTGTGGTTAGAGGACATATTCTGTATGATTTCAAGCCTTTGAATTCTGTGGCCCTATACATGATCATTTTTGTTAACTATCTGAGTGTTCTTGAAAAATATGTTTCCTTCAGTTTTTCATCTAAAAATGTCCTTATTTCTCCAACATAAAAGAGAGACACGTTGTGGACATAATTCAAGGTTGATCTTTTCTCTACTTGAGAATATTGTTTCACTGATTTCTAACTTCCACTGTTGCTTGCTGAGATGTCCACGGTAAATCTCTTGTCATTCTTTCATTGGTGATCTCTCATTTCTCTCTAGTTACTTTTAAGACCTATGTGTGTCTAACATTCTGTAGTTTTACTATACTAAGTCTAGTTCTGGATTTATTCTAATTTTTCCTTCTAGGTATCCATCAGTCTTCCTATATCTATGAATTCGTGTATTTCATCAATTCTAAACATTCTTAGTAATTATTGCCTCTCCCCAATTCACTCTATTCTTTCCTTCTTCCTGGGCAATACAAAACCCTTATAAAAACAATTTCATTACAATATGTGACAATAATAAGAGTATGATAGCATATAAGTTAGACATGAGAGAGAAAGGAGATTATGTATTCTGAAGCTAAAATGTACCAGTAAAAAGGACAAAAATTATGAACTCCAGCTGTATGTTGTTCATAAGAGACACATCTAAAACAAAGATATAGAAAGCACAATAGTAAATAGGTTGTTAAAAATACCATGCTTAACACAACATTGTAAATCAACTATACTCCAACAAAAATTTTAAATAAATAAATAAATAAAACCCTGTAAACACTAAGAAGAAAACTGGTATAGTTATAACAATAAAAAAGAAGAATTATTCTCTAAGGCAAGAAAACACTATTACATAGATAAAGGAGTGTCTTTAAAGTGGAAAAAAAGTTCTATTATGTATAGAATATACAGAATATATATAGAATATATATTAAGTATACACATAAAGTTCCACATTGTATAAAAAAATTACATATATTATAGTATGTACCTAATAACGTGGTATTAAAAGAAAAATTGACAGAACTTCAAGGAAGAATAGAAATCCACAATCATCAAGTGAGATTTTTTAACACATCAATCTCATTCAAGTAATAAAACACGAAGAAAAAAGAAGTAAAGATATAGAATCAATAAATATGCAGCAGTTTAAAGAATATGACTATAATCTTGACCAAATGGAACACTTCACCCAACAACTGTAGAATACACATTATTTTCAGGTATATGGGTGTGTTTATAAAAAGTAACCCTATATTGGTCCATCAAGCAAATGTCAATAAATTCCAAAGTACTGAAGTCATACCAGAGTGTGTTCTCTAATTACAGTGTGCTTATGATAGAAATCAATTCCAAAAACATAACATGCCATTAAGCTCAGAAACTGAGAAATATAGGAAGGTATTGAATGAAACAATACTAATTTAATATATATTTAAACCTACGAGACACAACTACAACAAGCTTAGAAGGAAATATATTGCCTTAAAATGTGTACACTGGAAAGACTGAAAATTAATTATCAAAGAATTAATATCAAATTGGAAAAAGAACATAATGAAAAAACAATAAAAGGAGGAGAAAATAATAAAGAACATAAATTAATGAAACAAAAACAAGCACCCTACAGAGAAGATCAAAAAATCCAAAGCTGTGTTTTTTTAAAACTTCCAAAATTGATAAATGCCTGGTAAGACTGATCAAGAATAACAAAAGGCATAAATAACCAACATCAGGATTGAAAAAAGGACAATACTATAGATGCTACAATTTTCAAAATATAGAAAATGTAGATTAACAGGGCAAAATCCCCCCAAAATATTATTTACTAAAATTAAAAGAAATAGTAGGATACAAAATGAACATACAGGTATCTGTTGCATGTCTAAACACTAACAATGAACAAGCAGAAAGAAAAATTTTTTTTAAATCCCATTTAAAATTGCAAAAGAAAAAGAATAAAATACCTAAGAATAATCTAAATAAAGAGGTAAAGACCTGTACTCAGAAAACTATAAGACACAGATGAAAGAAAGTGAAGGCGCCACAAAAAAGAATGGGAAAATATACTAAGCTCAGGGATTGGAAGAATTAATACTGTTAAAATGACCATACTACCTAAGGCAATCTACAGATTCAGTGCAATCTCTATCAAAATACCAATGGCATTTTTCACCAAACTACAACAAATAATTTTAAAATTTGTATGGAAACATGAAAGATCCCAGATAGCCAAAATAATCTTGAGAAAGAACAGCAAAGCAGGAGGTATCACACTCCCTGACTTCAACACTGTACTACAAAGCAACAGTAATCAAAGGAGCTGGCACAAAAACAGACACATAGATCAATGGAACAGAATAGAGAGTCCAGAAATAAACCTATGCTTATATGGTCAATTAATCTACAACAAAAGAAGAACACACAATGAGGAAAAGACAGCCTCTTCATAAATTGTGTCAAGAAAACTGGACAGCTACATGCAAAAGAATCAAATTGGACTACTTTCTCACACCATATACAAAAATAAAATAGATTAAAGACTTAAATGCAAGACCTGAAACCATAAACCTCCTAGGAGAAAACATAGGCGGTATGCTCTTTGACATTGATCTTATCAATATTTCTTTTGGATATGTCTTCTTAGGCAAGGGTAACAAAAGCAAAAATTAAACAAATGGGAATCAAAATAAAAACTTTTGCATAGAGAAGGAAACTATCAACAAAATGAAAAAGCACTCTACTGAATGGGAAAAAATATTTCTAACAATATATCTGATAAGGGATTAACATCCAAAATATACAAAGAACTCATACAACTCAACATCAAAATAAACAAGCAACTCGATTAAAAAAAGGGCAGAAGACCTGAATAGACATTTTTCCAAAACAGACATGCAGATGACCAACAGGCAGATGAAAAGATGCTTAACATCACTAATCATCAGGGAAATGCAAATCAAAACCACAATGAGGTGGGGAGGAGTCAAGATGGCAGAGTAGGAGGACATGGAATTCACCTCTCCCAACAAATACATCCACAAATGGAACAATTCTCACAGAGCACCTTCTAAACACTAGCAGAGGACCTTGGACACCTAAAAGGACAAGAAAGATTCCTGCATAACTCAGTAAGATGAAAGAAAGGAAAAAAAGAGGAAGTGGGATGGGACCAGTGCCCCTGGTGGGGAGCTGAAGAAGAGGAGAGGTTCCTGCACCCAGGGAAGCCCCCTCACCAGGGGGAAGATCAGCTGGGACAGAAGGGGAACTTCAGGGGCTCGAAGGAGAGTACAGCAACCAGTCTGTGGCAGGCAGGACAGAGTGAGACCTACACAGATGGTCCATGCCACAGCCCTGCACGCCCCAGCCTGAGACATGTGTCTGCCACTGCAGGCGGGGGCTGGGTGCTGGAACATGGAGTTTGGAGAGCCGACCCAGGGAGAGGTCTGTTGTTGGCTGCGAGGAGACAGCCTGAAGGGACGGGAGTGAGGAGCTGCGCAACTGGGAACATTCGTGGAAGAAGCCTGGGGCACCATTGAAGCGAAGCATCATTGTTGAATGGCACATGAAGGGCGGGGCTGTCATTGCAGCCTCTTTCCCCACGTGCTGGCCCTTGCCTCCATGGGCATTACGAGGAGCTCCCTCCTGAGCAGACTTGCATGCCCTGGTCACCACCTCAGCTCCCCCCAACCTGTCTGGGTGGGCTCACATACCCAAATCACTGCCCCAGCCCCCTCTCGCCAGGGCAGGCTCATGTACTCTGGGGCAACCTCAGAAGCAGACACCGGTGGGTGACCCACACACAGATGTGGAGCTGAAACCAAAGCTGAGCCCCAGGGGTTGTGTGACTAAGGAAGAAGAGCTGAAATCTCTCCTTGAGGCTGTGCGAACCACAGATTTACACCCCTGCTGCCAGCTTTGTAAATTCAGCACCTGTGGAACATTTGAAAGGACAATGAGTGCTCCCGAAGATGAGACAGGTCTTAGCTTTAGCCAGTGGAGGGTTTGTGGGCACATACACTCAGGAGTTAGGCTAGGCCACAGTCTGAGCAGCCTCCATAGCTCCAACAGTGGGTCCAGGTGCACGATTACCGCAGTCCTTGGACCTGACTTCAGTAGGTCTGTGGTGGTGGCCTGGTGAAAACAACACCAAAGAGACACCAGGGCCAATCAATTGCTGGCATACCCACAGTTAAGGTGGGTCATGAGCACTGACAACAAAAATGTAATTTGTGAGCCCACACAATGGTTAAAAGGTGACACAACAGAGCACGCTCACAGGTGAACAGTTTCAGAGGAGTAATATTTAGCGGCGTCTCTCCCAGTGGGAATGCTCCAATCCTGCCTACCTAGCACTGCAGATCAGAAATACAGCTCCAAAACAGATCTGGGGGCCTCTACTCCAAGAACTAGGGAGCAAACCCTGCCCCTGACAGGGCTGTGACAATCACAGAGCAAAGGAGAGGCCTCACTCAATATCTAGTGCAGGCTCTGGTCACCACAACCTCCTATCAAGGGGATAACGGCCAGCATACACTGGGAAACAGGTGGCAGACTTCCATACTAAAAAACAGCCCCCAAATCAAAAAATATTAAACACACAGAGACTACACAAGGACGTTCCCACATAAAAATAGCCCTCCAACACAGTGTGAGGTTCTGGCGTTGGGAGGAAGAGCCACCCGAGCATTTGGCTTTGAAGGCCAGTGGGTCTTGAGTGCGGGAGCCCAACAGAGCTGAGGGATACAGAGACTGCATTCTTAGAGGGCACACACAGGGTCTCATATGCACGGGGACCCAGCACAAAGCAGTATCTCCATAGGAACCTGGGCTAGACCTACCTAGGGGTCTTGGGAGGTCTCCTGGGGAGGCACGGGTTGGCTGTAGCTCACTGTGGAAGCAAGGACACTGGTTGTGGAGACCTCAGGGAATATTGATAAGCATAAGCACTCCTGGAGTTTCCAATTTCAGCACCAAGACCCAGCCCCACAAACAGCATGCAGGCTCCAGCACTGGAACATCTCAGGCCAAACAACCAGCAGGATAGGAATACAACCCTACCCATCAGTAGACAGGCTGCTAAAGGAGTACTGAGCTCACAGCCACCTCATACCGCTTGACACAGTCCTGCCCACCAGACGGACAAGACCCATCTCCACCCACCAGAGGGCAGGCACCAGTCCCTCCCACCAGGAAACCTCCACAAGGCCCCAGACCAAACTCTTCCACCAAGGAGCAGATACCAGAAGCAAGAGGAACTATGATCCTGCAGCCTGCGGAAAGGAGACCACAAACACAGAAAGTTAGACATAATGAGATGACAGAGAAATATGTTTCAGATGAAGGAAAAAGATAAAAACCCACAAGAACAACTAAATGAAGAGGACATAGGCAACCTACCCAAAAAAGAATTCAGAGTAACAATACTAAAGATGATCCAAAATCTCAGAAAAAGAATGGCGGCACAGACCGAGAAAATACAAGAAATGTTTAACAAAGAGCTACAAGATTTAAAGAACAGATATGAACAATACAACAAATGAAATGGAAAATACACTAGAAGGAATCAATAGCAGAATAACTGAGGCAGAAGAATGAACAAGTGAGCTGGAATATAGAATGGTGGAAATCACTGCCACAGAACAGAATAAAGAAAAAAAGAGTTAAAAGAAATGAGGACGGGTACTCAGAGATCTCTGGGACAACAATAAATGTACCAAAATTTGCACTATATGGGTCCCAGAAGGAGAAGAGAAAGAGAAAGGGCCTGAGAAAATATTTGAAGAAATTATAGTCAAAAATTTCCCTAATATTAGAAAGGAAACACTCACTCAAGGCCAGGAAGCACAGAGAGTCCCATACAGGATAAACCCAAGGAGGAACATGCCAAAACACATACTAATCAGACAGAAAAAAAATTAAATACCAAGAAAAAAATATTAAAAGCAACAAGGAAAAAGTGACAAATAATATACAAGGGAAAACCCATAAGGCTATCAGTTGATTTTTCAGCAGAAACTCTGTAGGCCAGAAGGGAGTGGCAGAATATATTTAAAGTGATGAAAGGGAAAGACCTACAACCAAGAATACTTTACCCAACAAGGCTCTCATTAAGATTCCAGGGAGAAATCAAAAGCTTTACAGATAAGCAAAAGCTAAGAGAATTCAGCACTACCAAACCAGTCTTACAAAAAATGCTAAAAGAACTTCGCTAGGTGGGGGGAAAAAAAGAGGCCACAACTAGAAACAAGAAAATCACAAATGGGAAAAGTCACTGGTAAAGGCAAACATACAGTAAAAGTAAAAATTCATCAACATACAAATATATCAAAACCAGCAACCGTGAGGAGAGTACAAAAGCAGGAAATGGGAATTGCATTTGAAATTAAGATACCAGCAACTTAAAACAACCTTGTATATATAAAGATTGCTATATCAAAACCTCATGGGAACTGCAAACAAAAAACAATAGAATCACACACAAAGAAGGAAAAGCAACCCAAACATAACACTAAAAGATAGTCATTAAATCAAAAGAGAAGAGAACAAAAGAAGAAGGGAAGAAAAATCACCTACAAAAACAAATCCAAAACAATTAAGAAAATGGCAATAAGAACATACATACCGATAATTACCTTAATTGTAAATAGATTAAATGCTCCAACCAAAAGAGGCAGACTGGCTGAAAGAATTTTAAAAAAGACCCATATATATGCTAGAAGAGACCCACTTCAGATCTATGGACACATACAGACTGAAAGTGAGTAGATGGAGAAAGGTATTCCATAAAAATGGAAATCAAAAGAAATCTGGAGTAGCAACACTCATATCAGACAAAATAGATTCTAAAATAATGACTATTACAAGAGAAAAAGAAGGACACTACATAATGACCAAGGGATAAATCCAAGAAGATACAACAATTGTAAATAGTTATGCACCCAACATAGGAGCACCTCAATACATAAGGCAAATGCTGACAGCCATAAGAGGGGAAATCGACAGTAACACAATGATAGTAGGGGACTTTAACACCCCACTTTCACCAATGGAGAGATCATCCAAAATGAAAATGAATAAGGCAACACAAGCTTTAAATGATACATTAAACAAGATGGACTTAATTGATATTTATATGACATTCCACCTAAAAACAACAGAATACACTTTCTTCTCAAGTGCTCATGGAACAATTCTGCAATATAGATCATATCTTGGGTCACAAATCAAGCCTTGGAAAATTTAAGAAAATTGAAATAATATCAAGTATCTTTTCCGACCACAAGGCTATGAGACTAGATATCAATTACAGGAAAAAATCTATAAAAAATACAAACACATGGAGGATAAACAATACAGTACTAAATAACCAAGAGATCACTGAAGAAATCAAAGAGGAAATCAAAAAATACCTAGAAACAAATGACAATGAAAACACGACGACCCAAAACCTATGGGATGCAGCAAAAGCAGTTCTAAGAGGGAAGTTTATAGCAATACAATCCTACCTCAAGAAACAAGAAACATCTCAAATAAAACCTAACCTTACACCTAAAGCAATTAGAGAAAGAAGAAAGAAAAAAACCAAAGTTAGCAGAAGGAAAGAAATCGTAAAGATCGGATCAGAAATAAATGAAAAAGAAATGAAGCAAACAATAGATAAGATCAATAAAACTAAAAGCTGGTTCTTTGAGAAGATAAACAAAATTGAGAAACCATTACCAGACTCACCAAGAAAAACAGGGAGAAGACTCAAATCAACAGAATAAGAAATGAAAAAGGAGAAGTAACAACTGACACTGCAGAAATACAAAGGATCATGAGAGATTACTACAAGCAACAATATGCCAATAAAATGGACAACCTGTAAGAAATGGACATATTCTTAGAAAAGCACAACCTTCTGAGACTGAACAGGAAGAAATAAAAAATATAAACAGACCAATCACAAGGACTGAAATTGAGATTGTGATTAAAAATCTTCCAAAAAAGAGAAGCCCAGGACCAGATGGTTTCACAGGCGAATTCTATCAAACATTTATAGAAGAGCTAACACCTATCCTTCTCAAACTCTTCCAAAATATAGCAGAGGGAGGAACACTCCCAAACTCATTCTATAAAGCCACCATCACCCTGATACCAAAACCAGACAAAGATGTCACAAAAAAAGAAAACTACAGGCCAAATTCACTGATGACCATAGATGTCAAAATCCTCAACAAAATACTAGCAAACAGAATCCAACAATACTTAAAATGACCATACACCATGATCAACTAGGGTTTATCCCAAGAATGCAAAGATTCCTCAATATATGCAAATCAAACAATGTGATACACCACATTAACAAATTGAAGGATAAAAACCATATGATAATCTCAATAGATGCAGAAAAAGCTTTTGACAAAATTCAGCACCAATTTATGCCAGAAAGTAGGCATAAAGGGACCCTACATCAACATAATAAAGGTCATATATGACAAACCCACAGCCAACATGGTTCTCAATGGTGAAAAACTGAAACCATTTCCTCAAATATCAGGAAGAAGACAAGGTTGCCCACTCTTGCCACTATTATACAATATAGTTTTGGAAGTTTTAGCCACAGCAATCAGATAAGAAAAAGAAATAAAAGGAATACAAATTGGAAAAGAAGAAGTGAAACTGTCACTGTTTGCAGATCACATGATACTGTACATAGGGAATCCTAAAGATGCTACCTGAAAACTACTAGAGCTAATCAATGAATTTGGTAGAGTAGAAAGATACAAAATTACTTCACAGAAATCTCTTGCATTCCTTTACACCAATGATGAAAAGTCTGAAAGAGAAATTAAGGAAACACTGACATTTACCATTGCAACAAAAAAAATAAAATACCTAGGCATAAACCTACCTAAGGAGGCAAAAGACCTGTATGTAGAAAACTACATGACACTGGTGAAAGAAATTCAAGATGATACCAACAGATGGAGAGATATACTATGTTCTTGGATTAGAAGAATCAGCATTGTGAAAATGACTATACTACCCAAAGCAATTTACAGATTCAGTGCAATCCCTATCAAACTACCAATGGCATTTTTCACAGAACTAGAAGAAAAAATTGCACAATTTGTATGGAAACACAAAAGACCCCGAATAGCCAAACAATGTTGAGAAAGAAAAATGGAGCTGGAGGAATCAGGCTCCCAGATTTCAGAATATACTACAAAGCTACAGTAATGAAGACAATACGGTATGGGCACAAAAATAGAAATACAGATCAATGGAACAGGAGAGAAAGCCCAGAGACAAACCCATGCACATATGGTCAACTTATATTTGATAAAGGAGGCAAGAGTATACAATGGAGAAAAGACAGCCTCTTCAATAAGTGGTGCTGGGACAACTGGACAGCTACATGTAAAAGAATGAAATTAGAACCCTTCCTAACACCTTACACAAAATTAAACTCAAAATGGATTAAAGACCTAAATGTAAGGGCAGACAGTATAAAACTCTTAGAGGAAAACATAGGCAGAATACTCTATGACATAAATCACAGCAAGATCCATTTTGACCCACCTCCTGGAGAAATGGAAATAAAAACAAATGGGACCTAATGAACTTAAAAGATTTTGCACAGCAAAGGAAACCATAAATATACACAAAAAGACAACACTCAGAATGGGAGAAAATATTTGCAAATGAAGCAACTGACAAAGGATTAATCTCAAAAATATACAAGCACCTCATGCAGCTCAATATCAAAAAAGCAAATAACCCAATCCAAAAATGGGCAGAAGACCTAAATAGACATTTCTCCAAAGGAGATATACAGATGGCCAACAAACACATTAAAAGATGCTCAACATCACTAATCATTAGAGAAATGTAAATCAAAATTACAATAAGGTATCACCTCACACCGGTCAGAATCACCATCATCAAAAAATCTACAAACAATAAATGCTGGAGAGGGTGTGAAGAAAAAGGCACCCTCTTGCACTGTTGGTAGGAATGTAAATTGATACAGCCACTATGGAGAACAGTATGGAGGTTCCTTAAAAAACTAAAAATACAACTACCATATGACCCAGCAATCCCACTACTGGGCATATACCCTGAGAAAACCATAATTCAAAAAGAGTCATGTATCACAATGTTCATTGCAGCAATATTTACAATAGCCAGGACGTGGAAGCAACCTACATGTCCATCAACAGATGAATGGATAAAGAAGATGTGGCACATATATACAGTGGAATATTACTCAGCCATAACAAGAAATGAAATTGTCCCAGAGTCTGTCATACAGAGTGAAGTAAATCAGAAAGAGAAAAATAAATACCGTATGCTAACACATAGATATGGAATCTAAAAAACAAAATGGTTCTGATGAAATAGGGGCAGGACAGGAAAAAGGACACAGACGTAGAGAATGGACTTGACAACACGTGGAGGGGGAAGGGTAAGCTGCGACGAAGTGACAGAGTAGCATTGACACATGTACACTACCAAATATAAAACAGATAGCTAGTGGGAAGCAGCTGCATGGCAGAGGAAGATCAGTTCGGTGCTTTGCAACCACCTAGAGGTGTGGGATAACAGGGAGACACATGAGTAAGAGGTTATGGGGATATACGTATGCATATAGCTGACTCACTTTGTTATACAGCAGAAACTAACACAACACTGTAAAGCAATTATACTCCAATAAAGATGTTAAAAAATGATAAAAAATTAAAGACTGTTACAAGGGATAAGGAAGAACACTACACAATGATCAAGGGAACAATACAAGAAGATATAACAATTGTAAAAATATACGCACCCAACATAGGAGCACCTCAATATATAATGCAAATGCTAACAACCATAAAAGGGGAAATTGACAGTAACACAATAAAAGTGGGGGACTTTAACACCCCACTTATACCAATGGACAGATCATCCAGATAGAAAATCAATAAGGAACCACAGGCCTTAAATGACACATTAGACCATTCGGACTTAACTGATATTTATAAAACATTCGATCCAAAAGCACCAGAATACACTTTCTTCTCAAATGCACACAAAATGTTCTCTAGGATAGATCACATCTTGGACCACAAATCAAGCCTCGGTAAATTTAAGACAATGGAAATCATATCAAGCATCTTCGCCAACCACAACGCTCTGAAATTAGAAATAAATTACAGGAGGGGCTTCCCTGGTGGTGCAGTGGTTAAGAATCCACCTGCCAGTGCAGGGGACATGGGTTTGAGCCCTGGTCCGGGAAGATCCCACATGCTGCAGAGCAACTAAGCCTGTGCACCACAACTACAGAAGCCTGTGCTCTAGAGTCCACGTACCACAACTACTGAGCCTGCACACCTAGAGCCTGTGCTCTGCAATAAACAGAAGCCACCACAATGAGAAGCCCACGCACTGCAACAGAGTAGACCCCGCTCACCGAACCTAAAAGAAAGCCTGTGAGCAGCAACGAGAACCCAAAGCAGCCAAAAATAAAATAAGTAAATAAATAAATAAATAAATTTATTAAATATAAAAATAAAAGAAAGAAATTACAGGAAAAAACTGTAAAAAACACAAACACAAGGAGGCTAAACAATATGTTACTAAACAACCAATGGATCACTGAAGAAATCAAAGAGGAAATCAAAAAATACCTAGAGAAAAATGACAATGAAACATGACAATCTAAAATCTATGGGACACAGTAAAAGCAGTTCCAAGAGGAAAGTTTACAGCAATACAATATTACCTTAGGAAACAAGAAAAATATCAAATAAACAACTTAACCTTACACTTAAAGCAACTAGAGAAAGAAAAACAAACAAAGCCCAAAGTTAGTAGAAGGAAAAAACTCATAAAGATCAGAGCAGAAATAAATGAAATAGAGACAAAGAAAACAAGATCAATGAAATTAAAAGCTGGTTCCTTGAAAAGATAAACAAAATTGATAAACCTTTAGCCAGACTCATCAAGAAAAAAAGGGAAAGGGCTCAAATCAATAAAATTAGGACATTACTACAAGCAACTACACACCAATAAAATGGACAACCTAGAAGAAATGGACAAATTCTTAGAAGGGTACAATCTCCCAAGACTGAACCAGGAAGAAATAGAAAACATGAACAGACCAATCACAAGCACTGAAATTGAAACTGTGATTTTAAAATTTCCAACAAACAAAAGTCCAGAACCAGATGGCTTCACAGGCAAACTGTATCAAACATTTAGAGAAGAGTTAACACCTATTCTTCTGAAACTCTTCCAAAAAATTGCAGAGAAAGAAACACTCCTAAGCTCATTTTATGAGGCCACCAACACCCTGATACCAAAACCAGACAAAGATACCACAATAAAAGAAAATTACACATGGATGAACAGAGACACAAAAATCCTCAACAAAATACTAGCAAACCGAATCCAACAAACGATACGTTAAAAGTCGCATACACCATGATCAAGTGGGATTTATCCCAGGGATGCAGGAGTTTTTAATATATGCAAATCAGTGGGACACACCACATTAACAAACTGAAGAATAAAACCCACACAATCATCTCAGTAGATGCAGGAAAAGCTTTTGACAAAATTCAACACCCATTTACGATAAAAGCTCTCCAGAAAGTTGGCATAGAGGGAACCTACCTCAACATAATAAAGGCCATATATGACAAACCCACAGAAACCCTTATTCTCAGTGGTGAAAAACTGAAAGCAGTGTATATATGTCCATGCCACTCTCTCACTTTGTCACAGCTTACCATTCCCCCTCCCCATACCCTCAAGTCCATTCTCTAGTAGGTCATAGCTAGTGGGAAGCAGCCACATAGCACAGGGAGATCAGCTCGGTGCTTTGTGACCACCTAGAGTGGTGGGATAGGGAGGGTGGGAGGGAGGGAGACACAAGAGGGAAGAGATATGGGAACATATGTATATGTATAACTGATTCACTTTGTTATAAAGCAGAAACTAACACACCACTGTAAAACAATTATACTCCAATAAAGATGTAAAAAAAAACACAAAAACTGAAAGCATTTCCTCTAAGATCAGGAACAAGACAAGGATGTCCACTCTTGCCACTTTTATCCAACATAGTTTTGGAAATCCTAGCCATGGAAAACAGAGAAGAAAAAGAAATAAAGGGAATCCATATTGCAAAGGAAAAAGTAAAATTGTCACTGTTTGCAGATGCCATGATACCATACACAGAAAATCCTAAAGATGCTACCAGAAAACTACTAGAGCTCATCAAGGAATTTGGCAAAGTTGCAGGATACTAAATTAATACACAGAAATGTTGCATTCCTATACAAATAAATTAATACACAGAAATGTTGCATTCCTATACACTGACAACAAAAGATCAGAAAAAGAAACTGAGGAAACAATCCCATTTACCATCGCATCAAAAAGAATACAATACCTAGGAATAAACCTATCTAAGGAGGCAAAAGACCTGTACTCTGAAAGCTATAAGATGCTGATGAAAGAAATCAAAGATAACACAAACAGATGGAGAAATATACCATATGCTTGTATTGGAAGAATCAACGTTGTCAAAATGACTATACTACCCAAGTCAATCTACAGACTCAATGCAACCCCAGCAAATTACCAATGGCCTTTTTTACAGAAATAGAACAAAAAAAAATTTTAATTTGTATGGAAACATAAAAGACCCCAAATAGTCGAAGCAATCTTGAGAAAGAAAAATGGAGCTGGAGGAATCAGACACCCTGACTTCAGACAATACAAAGCTACAATAATCAAAACAGTATAATATTGGCACAAAAACAAAAATATAGCTCAATGCAACAGAATAGAAAGTCCAGAGATAAACTCATGCACCTATGGTGAACTGATCTATGACAAAGGAGGCAAGAATATACAATGGAGAAAAGACAGCCTCTTCAATAACCAGTGCTGGGAAAACTGGACAGCTTTATGAGAAAGAATGAAATTAGAACACTCCCTAACACCATACACAAAAATATACTAAAACTGGATTAAAGACCTAAATGTAAGGCCGGATACTATAAAACTCTTAGAGGAAAACATAGGCAGAACACTCTCTGACATAATTGTAGCAATATCTTTTTGGATCCACCTCCTAGAGTAACTAAAATAAAACAAAAATAAACAAATGGGACCTAACTAAACTTAAAAGCTTTTGCACAGCAAAGGAAGCCATAAACAAAATGGAAAGACAACCAAAAAAACAAGAAAAAATATTTGCAAGCAAAGTGACTGACAAGGGATTAATCTCCAAAATATACAAACAGCTCACACAGCCCAATATTAAAAAAACAAACAATCCAATCAAAAACTGGGCAGAAGATCTAAACAGACATTTCTCCAAAGAAGACATACAGATGGCCAAAAGCACATGAAAAGATGGTCAACATCACTTATTACTAGAGAAATGCAAATCAAAACTACCACGAGGGGGCTTCCCTGGTGGCGCAGTGGTTGAGAGTCCGCCTGCCGATGCAGGGGACATGGGTTCGTGCCCCGGTCCGGGAAGATCCCACATGCTGCAGAGCGGCTGGGCCTGTGAGCCATGGCCGCTGAGCCTGCGCATCCGGAGCCTGTGCTCCGCAACGGGAGAGGCCACAACAGTGAGAGGCCCGCGTACCACAAAAAAAAAAAAAAAAACTACCACGAGGTATCACCCCTCACCTGTCAGAATGACTATCCTCAAAGACAACAAATAACAAGCATTGATGAGGATGTGGAGAAAAGGGAACCCTCATGCCCTGTCAGTAGAAATGTAAATTGGTACAGCCACTGTGGAAAACAGTATGGAAATTCCTCAGAAAATTAAAAAAGCACACTACCCTACGATGCAGCAATTCCATTTCTGGGTGCTTTTCTGAGGAAAGCAAAAACACTAATTTGAAATATATATGTACCCCTATGTTCCTTGTAGCATTATTTACAATAGTCAAGATATAGAAGCAACCTAAATGTCCATCAACAGATGAACCAATAAAATTTCAACCATTCTTGTAGGTAGGGCCCACTTTCATAGGTGTGAGACCTATGTAGTCATACAATGCTCTCTGATTAGTTTCCAGCCTATTTTGAATTTTTTAAGAATATTTGAACTAGGTGCCCCACCTTTTCATTTTGCACTGAGCCCTACATATTATGTGGCTAGTCCTGCTTAGGGGTGTAGTGATATCCCATTGTGATTTTATTTTTATTTCTGTGATTTTATTTTTATTTCTGTAACTAATAGTGTTAAATATTTCTTCATGAGCTAATCAGTCATTAGTATATTTCCTTTGTGAAGTGTCTATTCAAGTCTTTTGCCCACTTTTTAATTTTTATTATGATAAAATACCCATAACATAAAATTTGCCATCTTAACCTTTCTAAACCATACAGTTCATTTACATGGTTATGCAACCAATCCCCAGAACTCTTTATCTCATAAAACTGAAACTCTATACCCATTAAATAATTCCCCACTACCCTCCTCGCACAGTCCCTGGCAACCACCACTCTCTAGCCCATAAATTTGACAACCCTAGGTACCTCACATAAGTAGAATAATATTTGTCTTTTTGTGACTGGCTTCTTTCACTTAGCTTATGCCCTCAAGGTTTATTCATGCCGTAGCATATATCAGAATTTCCTTCTTTCTTAAGGCTGGGTAAAATTTCATTCTATGTATATACCACATATTGTTTGTCACTCATTAGTCAATGAATGTTGAGTTGCTTCTACCTTTCAGCTATTGTGAATAATGCTGCTAAAAACACGGGTGTATACATATTTCTTTCAGACCCTACTTTCACTTCTTTAGGTATATACACAGAGATGGAATTACCAGATCATATGTTAATTCAATTTTTAACTTTTGAGTAACCACCAGACTGCTTTCCATAGCAATGGTACCATTTGACATCCCACCAACAGTGTACAAGGATTCCAATTTCTCTACAATTTCACAAATATTTCTTATGTTCTTTTTCTTTTTAATAGTACCCATCCTAATGGATGTGAGGTGGCATCTTATTGTGGTTTTGATTTGCATTTTCCTAATGATTAGTGATGTTGAAGATCTTTTCATGTACCTATATACCATTTATACATCTTCTGTGGAGAAATATTTATTCAAGTCCTTTGCCCATTTCCAATCCAGGTTGTTTGTAGTTGTCTTTTGCCAATTTTGAATTGGAATATTTGTATTTTAGTGTTGAGTTTTAAGAGTTCTTTATATATTCTGGATATATGTTATTTGTCAAACAAATATTTTTGTCAGTATTTTCGTCTTCTTTGTACTTTGCCTATTTTCTTTTTTTTTTTTTTTTTCCGGTACGCAGGCCTCTCACTGTTGTGGCCTCTCCGGACGCGCAGGCTCAGCGGCCATGGCTCATGGGCCTAGCCGCTCTGCGGCATGTGGGATCTTCCCGGACCGGGGCACGAACCCATGTCCCCTGCATCGGCAGGCAGACTCTCAACCACTGCGCCACCAGGGAAGCCCGCCTATCTTCTTAATGATACCTTTTGATATGCAGATCTTTCAGATTTTGATGAAGTCTAATTTATATTTTTATGAATATTGCTAGTTCACTTACTAGTACACTAGTGACTTTGTAGAAACCTTAGAATTTTCAGTGTAGACCATCACATCGCTTAAGAAGAAACAGTTTTACATATTGTTTTACAATCTATATAACTTTATTCCTTTTTCTTGCCTTAATGTACTAGCTAGAACCTCCAATACAATGTTGAATGGGGTAGTAAGAGCAGACACTGTTCTTGATAGTAAAGAGAAAGTATTCAGTCTTTCATCATTAAGTATGATGCTAGCTCTAGGTATTTTGTAGGTATTCTGTATTAGACTGATAAAGTCTCCTTTTATACCTAGTTTTGTTGAAATTTTTTTATCAAGAATGAGTGCTGAATTTTGTCAAATGTTTCTCTGCAATCATTGAGCTGATTATATTTTTCTATTTAATCACTTGATACAGTAAATTACACTGATAGTTTCAAATTTTAAACCTAAATTAAGTTTCAAAAACCCCCACTTCTTCAATGTAATATGGTTTTAATATATTGCTAGATTATATTTACTGGTATTTTTTTAAGGGTTTTATGTCTCTATAAAGGATACTGGTCTGTAATTTTTTTTCTTGTAATATCTTTATCAGGATTTTGTATCAAAAAACTAGTTGGGAATTGTTTCCCCTCTTCTATTTTTTGAAAGAATTTGTAGAACACTGGCATTATTTCTTCCTGAAGTGTGTGTTAGAATTCACCTGAGAACTTCCAGATCAGGATCTTCTCAAGGAGATTTTTTTTTGAATTTTATTTAATTTGTTTTTATACAGCAGGTTCTTATTAGTTATCTATTTTATACATATTGGTGCATATATGTCAATCCCAATCTCTCAATTCATCCAACCACACCCCCACACACACTTCCCCCCTTGGTGTCCATACGTTTGTTCTCTACATCTGTGTCTCTATTTCTGCCCTGCAAACCGGTTCATCTGTACCATTTTTCTGGATTCCACAAATATGCGTTAATATATGATATTTGTTTTTCTCTGACTTGCTTCACTCTGTATGACAGTCTTTAGGTCCAACCACATCTCTACAAATGACCCAATTGAGTTCCTTTTTATGGATAAGTAATATTCCATTGCATATACGTACCACATCTTCTTTATCCATTCGTCTGTCAATGGGCACTTAGGTTGCTTCCATGACCTGGTTACTGTAAATAGTGCTGCAATGAACACTGGGGTGCATGTGTCTTTCTGAATTATGGTTTTCTCTGGGTATATGCCCAGTAGTGGGATTGCTGGATCACATGGTAATTCTATTTTTAGTTTTTCTAGGAACTTCCATACTGTTCTCCATAGTGGCTATATCAGTTTACATTCCAACCAACAATGTAAGAGGGTTTCCTTTTCTTCACACCCTCTCCAGCATTTGTTTGTAGATTTTTTTGATGATGGCCATTCTGACCGGTGTGAGGTGATACCTCATGGTAGGTTTGATTTGCATTTCTCTAATAATTAGTGATGTTGAGCATCTTTTCCATGTGCTTTGGGCCATCTGTATGTCTTCTTTGGAGAAATGTCTGTTTAGATCTTCTGCCCATTTTTTGATTGGGTTGTTTGTTTTTTTGATATTGAGCTGCATGAACTGTTTATATATTTTGGAGATTAATCCTTTGTCTGTTGATTCGTTTGCAAATATTTTCTCCCATTCTGAGGGCTGTCTTTTTGTCTTGTTTATAGTTTCCTTTGCTGTGCAAAAGCTTTTAAGTTTCAGTAGGTCCCATTTGTTTATTTTTGTTTTTATTTCCATTACTCTAGGAGGTGGGTCAAAAAGGATCTTGATGTGATTTATGTCATAGAGTGTTCTGCCTGTTTTCCTCTAAGCGTTTTATAGTGTCCAGTCTTACATTTAGGTCTTTAATCCATTTTGAGTTTACTTTTGTGTATGGTGTTAGGGAGTGTTCTCATTTCATTCTTTTACATGTAGCTGTCCAGTTTTCCCAGCACCACTTACTGAAGAGACTGTCTTTTCCCCATTGTATATCCTTGACTCCTTTGTCATAGATTAGTTGACATAGGTGTGTGGGTTTATCTCTGGGCTTTCTATCCTGTTCCATTGATCTATATTTCTGTTTTTGTGTCAGTACTACATTGTCTTGATTACTATAGCTTTGTAGTATAGTCAGAAGTCAGGGCGTCTGATTCCTCCAACTCCATTTTTCTTTCTCAAGATTGCTTTGGTTATTCAGGGTCTTTTTTGTCTCCATACAAATTTTAAGATTTTTTTCTTCTAGTTCTGTGAAAAATGCCATTGGTAGTTTGATAGGGATTGCACTGAATCTGTAGATTGCTTTGGGTAGCATAGTCATTTTCACAATATTGATCCTTCCAATCCAAGAACACGGTATATCTCTTCTCTAGGAGATTTTTGATGACAAATTCAATTTCCCTGATATATGGCTCTTCAGATGTACTGTTTCATCTTGTGTCAGTTTTTAGGAAGTTAGGTTTTCCAAGAAATTTGCCCATATATACAATGGAATATTACTCGGCCATAAAAAGGAATGAAATTGGGTTATTTGCAAAGACGTGGATGGACCTACAGACTGTCATACAGAGTGAAGTAAGTCAGAAAGAGAAAAACAAATATCGTATATTAACGTATATATGTGGAATCTAGAAAAAATGGTACAGATGAACTGGTTTGCAAGGCTGAAATAGAGACACAGATGTAGAGAACAAACGTATGGACAGCAAGGGGGAAAAGCGGGGGTGGGGGTGGTGGTGGTGGTGGGAAGAATTGGGAGATACATATATACACTAATATGTATAAAATCGATAACTAATAAGAACCTGCTGTATAAAAAAGTTAAATTTAATTAAATTAAAAAAAAATAAATTTGCCCATTTCATCTAAGTTTCAAATTTATTGATATAATGTTGTCCATGACATTCCTTTGTTATCCTTTTAATATTTACAGTATCTATATGGTAATGTCCTATTTTATTCCTGCCTTCAGTGAATTTTACTCTCTCTCTCCTTTTGTAATCAACCCTGCTAGGGGCTTATCAATTTTATTAATATTTTCAAAGAATCAACTTTTGATTTCTTTAATTTTTGTCTTTGTCTCTCTTATTTCTTTGATCTCTCTTTTCATTTTTATTATTTCCTTTGGTCTACTTTCCATGGGTTTCATTTGCTCATCTCTTTTCAGTATCTGGGTGAAAACCTAGGTCATTTCTCCTTTTCTAAAATAAACATTATTTATAAATTTCCCTACAAGAACTGCTTTAGTTGCATCCCACAAATTTTGGCATATTGTATTTCTATGATCGTTCCGTTTAAAATAATTTCTAATTTTCCTTGTGATTTCTTCTTTGGCCCATGAGTTACTTACTAGTATAATGCTTAATTTCCAAATATTTAGGCTTTTCCAGATATCCTATGGTTACTTATTTGTAATTTAATTCTGTTGTAGTGAGAGAATATACTCTATAAGACTTTAAAATTTTTAAATGTATGGCCCAGCATATGGTCTATCTTGGTAAACAACCTATGTGCACTTCAAAAGAATTTACAGTTGTAGCTATAATGTTCTACAAATGTCAATTAAGTCAAGGTAGTTAATAATGTTGTTCAAATTTTGTATATTCTTACCTATTTTCTTCTAGTTGCATCAATTGCTGAAAGAGGGCTATTACAACCCCCAAATATAATAATGAAATTATCTATTTCTCATTTTAGTTTTTTATGTTTTTACTTCACGTATATTAAAGCTCTGCTATTAAGAACAAATACATTCATGACTGTTATATCTTCCTGATGAACTGATACCTTTATCATTATCAAATGCCCCTTAGGATCTCTGATAATACTCCTTGTATTTCAATCTATTATATGTGTTATAAAAATTGTTATTCCAGCTTTTCTATGCTTACTGTTTGTATAGCATATGACATATCTTTTTCCATATTTTTACTTCAACTTCCTTTTATCTTTATTTAATAAAGTGTGTCTCTTGCAGGGAGCATATAGTGTGGCCTTGACTTTTTTATCCAGACTAACAATTCCAAGGCTCCACTCCAAACCTACTCAAGTTCAATTTTCAATGTATGGGTAAGGAATATGAAGACATATATATACACACACGTACATATATTCTAAGCTGCTTAGATGATTTTAACATAGATAAACCAAAGACGTGCACTCTACTACAACTAAAAGGATTGATCCCCACAATCTCAAAAGATAATGATTGAAAATAATTGCTACAATATAAATAAAGGGCTTAAAATTCCTAAATTCTCATCTATGTGTTAGTATTTTTAAAACAAAAATAAGGATTCCAAATACCTTTATCTCATAAACATTCAGTTGCTTGCTTTCTGCTGTACTTTTTTTTTTTAAGGCCTTATTCTGTTAAAAGATAAAAATAAAGGATTATGTTTAATATCAAAGTGATTCAAACTTGCACTGTTACTGACTTAGACTAAAATTACTAAAGTAAAGGAAAGCATTATTCTCTAAAACTGTAGTGAAAACATAGGTTTTTTTTTTTTTTAAATAGTTTTATTTTGAGAATCAGTACATACCTCCTGCTGGAGTTCTTCAATAACCTTGCTTTTATTTTCAACTTGTTTCCTTAAATTGTTACACTAAAAAATCAAGAGAAATTTAAAATATTTTATTCAATATTCCAGTCAAAATAATTTCAAACTAACAAAAATATTAGCATAGAGATCACTTCAAAAATCATGTCGTTAAATAATTCCATTAATGTCAAAAATTATGTGAACAAGTACAAATTTTAATAGATTATCTCAGTACAAATTTGAAATTCTTAAAATGTCTTAATCTACTTAAAGAACACATGAATTCAATTACTTTAAGGGAAAAGTACCTTTTACTGAATCCCATACAGAGGGCTGAATTATATAATTAATTGGATTTTGGAAAGCCAGCCAGAGGATTAACTATAATTTGTCTTCTTTCTTATTCATTATTCCCCATTTATCATTTATGAGATCTCTTTTACTTATTATATTTGGGGAAGGGGAATAATATAATATTCTATCTCCTCTATAATACTCTATCTCCTCCTAAATACATTCTAATTCCTCTTACAGAAATACCATCTAAATCATTTTTTTAATATCTCACTTTGAGGGACTATTTCACCTGGCTACACATGTAGAATTGGATTAAGAGGTACTAGCCCAAAAATACATGGAGCACCATAAATGCAGCACAGATTTCTAAAGGGTCCTAAAACATTACAGATATATAAGCTGTTCTAATTTCCATCAAAGTAGAAAGAAAGTCCAACGGGAAAAAAATTTTAATATCCACAATTAGCACAAAATGCTGTGTTAAATATCTTTCTTGAAATACTCATATGTAGTCATAGTCAGCAACTATTCTGAAACTGAATAAGGTATGATACTGGGGTTTACAAGTGATTTATTTAATCTAAATTTTACTTTGCACCATCTCCCTCAATGGTCTATTTCAGAAAACTCAAAAGAAAACTGAAGAAGAAAAGCCATAGAAAAGTGAGAAATATTTTACTGATTATCATGCCAATTGGCAGGTATAAACATATTAGGTGAAACTATTTGTGTATACAATTTTTATTTATTAAAAAAATCAAAGACTTCCATTTTTGACAGAAAAATCACCTAGATACTCTGAACAACTTTCCTGATAAAAATAATTTGAAAGTAAATATCTAAAAAATAAGGAATCTGCCTACTTGAAATTACAACTTTAAAATGTCGTAATAGTAGGTTTGAGGCTAGCATCAAAGGCAGCACTTGGCCTACGGGTATCTGCTGAACATACCTAGGGTCAAAGAGATAGGAGATAAAACTCAGCTCACTAATGGTAGAGAATCCAATAAGAGAACCCTGCATAAAGTCACAAACTCAAAGGACTACCTACTCAGTGAAAGTGTAAACAAGAAATAAATCTGCCACACAGAAGGATACAGTAAGGAAACTTGTCTGTCTTGACCCTGGCACTGAGTGAATGTTATGAAAACTGTCCTGAAAATTTGTAGCCATGAGGTGGCCTTATATTGGATTGGAGAGGGAAGCGGGGCAGTCATTTATAGCTGGATTCATACTATCTCTATAATCTCAAAAAACTTCAAATGGAGAATTTACTTTAAAACGGGCTCCTCGTTAGTAGTGTCCCCAAGAAAATCTTTCTGGGAGGATACCAATTTCAACACAAGCCTCAAAGAATTACCACAGGTAAAAAACCAAGGAATCAGAAAACATAAATAAGGCTCAAAGAATAAAAAGTCAGCAGAAAGAATAAAGAGCAAAATCAGACCTGAAGAAGACTTCAGATATTGATATTATCAGATAAAGAATATCATATTAAAATATATTAAATATTTTTTAAAATTAAAGACTTGAAACTGAAAAAGAAATGAGAGACCATAAACAACAATTGAGCAGATTTTTAAAAGAACTAATTAAAACTTCAGTAATGAAAAATATAATTAAAATTTAAAACTCAATAGACAGGAAAATAGGTTACTTCTTGGCCTTACCACATGAATGCTGAACACATTTTTAAAATATCAGTTTGAAGTATCACCAGATTATTAACTTTGCCCAAAAAAGCACGTTTTATGCATTTCTCTGTTCTTCAGACCATCAAAACTTATTCCCTTGAGAGTTAATATTGATGATCATATTTTTCTACTACTCAGTTTTTCCTAAAAAACTATCTTTATAACTGACATTACTACATATTATAAAAACCATCTTTATAACTGTAATTATGACAGTTCAAAAAATATGTATATTTTACTAAAAGGATAATGACATCAGATCTATCAACTTTGTCATTTTGACTGGCCCATCTCACTGTCCCTTATTTCTGAATAAACTAATGAAAATTAAAGTAACTTAAGTTTTCAATCCTTTTAAATTTAAATAATATCCAAATTTAGGACTAATTAATATATTTGGTGGAATACCCAGAAATTCTTGAAAAAATTTTAAAGTATTACAGTTATTTTTAAGTCAAATAATTCATGTACAAAAAATCAAAGAATTTTATTCACCAGAATTCTAGGTAGAAGAAAATAGTGTTAATTATTAGAGGTCGGAACTTCAGAAAGTGAACTATGCTTTCCAAAAGACTACTCACTGACTCACTATACAGAAAGTCAAGTTTAAGACAAGTGTGTGGTGAAGGGCAGAGAAGGGAAAAGTGAATTGGTATTGCCAGCCAGGCAGTAAAAACATTTCACATAAAGAAAGCAGAAATTTTTCTGCAGCTCCCTTGATTATAAGAATTGGAGAGATATCTAAGAATGATTTTTAAAAGCATCTTGCCACTCTAAAGATATCCACAACAAATGCAGCTGCTAAGAGAATGAAATTTGGGGAAAGAGAAGAGATAGCTAAAGATCAGTTTAATGAATCTTTCTTTGGTCTTTGAAGCATTATGCAAAAACTCCTTATCCCAGAGCCTCTTCAAAGAAACCTGTAGTAAAAATCCTATACTATTCCTCGGGGAGGGGAAAGGGTAAGCTGGGACAAAGTGAGAGAGTGGCATGGACTTATATATACTACCAAATGTAAAATAGATAGCTAGTAGGAAGCAGCCGCATAGCACAGGGCAATCAGCTCAGTGCTTTGTGACCACCTAGAGAGGTGGGATAGGGAGGGTGGGAGGGAGACACAAGAGGGAGGAGATATGGGGATATATGTATATGTATAGCTGCTTCACTTTGTTATAAAGCAGAAACTAACACACCATTGTAAAGCAATTATACTCCAATAAAGATGTTAAAAAAAAAATCCTATACTATTCCTGAAAGCCTTCAAAGTGGAATTGAGATTTCTTTGTACAGGACAATGTAAAGGTTGGCCCTAAAGAATCTAGCCATACATATTTTGTTACAAAGTCTCTATTCCTAAATATTTTTCACATTTGATAATACCTTGTTTTCTAATATCTTCATTTGTTTATCTTTTTTTACGACTTCACATTCAATGCTTCGAGCCTAAAAAACATTATTTGACATCAGATTTTTAAAAAATGTTAACAGAATTTCTATTTTCTGAGTAACTTTTAGACATGGAATTATAAAGCTTAGTCTTATATTTCTACAAAAACATTTATCAGCTCTCCCAGTTTAGTTCAGTAAACTTTTTTAAAAAAGAAATTCTTTTTGTGTCTATATGTCAATGTTCATTATTCTTATCTTAGCATTAATATCACTTTACAATATTTTATTAGCTTTCCCAGTTTATACTGAATTTTTTTAAACTATATATAAATGTTTATAATTTGTTAAATATGTCTTTCACAAACATTTGTTAAACTGAACTTTGTAACAATCCAATGATATAGAAAAGTAGGTATTATTATCCCCACTTTAGAGATGAGGAAACAAAGGCTCAGATAAACTACGTATGAAATAATAAATGTCTGAACTAACGTAGTGGATTGGGATAAAAGAAGAGTGTAATGAATTTCAATGTCAGCCAAAATATCCAAGAAATATTTGTATTTTAAATTCTTTCCAGAAAACTGTTTCAACAGGTAAATTGAAATCCAACCATGGAAAGCTGAAACATGCTATCAATTTGTCTTGCATTTCGTTGTTGTTTTTTTTTTTCCTTAACTCATCATTAATATTTTCTACTTTGGTAAAATAAATTTAAGTTCTTAGTGGAAGATTTTTATTTTACATTAAACATGAAATTCATGTTTTTCCCTACACCAACAAAATTAGTGTTTTGAAGCAGCCCTCTGATACAAATTTTAAAGTAGTGAATTACATACCAAGTCTTTAGGAGATTAAATTCATTTTTTTCCGGTTGAATTTAACAAATAAATATGAAACTCAAAGAAAAAATAGCTTTTTGAGAAAAATATATGATATAGTCTAAAGAATGTTAGAGAGGCAGCTCTACCACTTCTTAGTCATGTAGCTTTTCAAGTTTTTACCCTTTGAAGGCCTGACTTCCTAATTCATAAAATGAGAACAAAAATGACTTCCAGTTTAAGATAACATACATAATCTAGAATGTTCCTGGTTCATTGCAAGCCCTTAAAAATATAGTTCATCTCATCCTTAGACTATTCCAATAGTCTTAGAGCTCTCCAACGTATAAATAAAATTATGACACTTCTCAGGTGAAAACTCTTCAATAACCTCAAACTCCTAAATATAGCTATGTGGCCTTAAATGATCTACCCTCATTTTCCCCCACCCTCATTTTTCCCCATCTTCATCTCTCCACTCGCATCTCCTCGCCTCTCAGCTTTCCCTCCTCTCTCCACTCTCACCACTATCTTAAACTCCACCTTTCAGCCAAGATAAACTTTGTCTAGTTGCTTAAATATGATGGGCTCTCTCATACTTCATATACAATGTGTGTATGTGTATGTGTGTATGTGTGTGTGTGTGTGTGTGTGTGTGTGTGTGTGTGTGTGTGTAACTTGGAATACTCTTCTTTTCCCTGATATACTTGTGCCCACACCTCTGCCTTCCACTAATTTCTATTAAACAGAGGTTTCAAAATGAATGTTGCTTCTTCCAGGAAGCTTGTCCTGACTCAGGTTTAGATAGATGCCCTTTCCATGGGCTCCAACAGCAATTACATAGAAGGCCTATGTTTTGGTCTGGCCAGCATCCTTTCCTGGAAAGACTCTTTCAGTATAAATTTCACAGTAATCCTGCTTAGTTCATAAAGCTTGATGGGGACTGATATGGCTCCAAGGATGGCAATGCAGCTCAGGCTTGGACAGATTACTCTATCCCCTCATTGCAATGAATGGCTCAGGTATAAGTGAGCTAAACTAGGCCAGAGTCCTCTCTAAGATTTTTTTCAGAGCTTTCAAGACTATTTTTTATAGCCTTCCAATTTATTCCAGTGCCTTTCACCTCTCCCTATTCCATTCTCAAAAATTAAAAATGTTACTTGCCTAATGAAAAAACTTAATTGGATACTATTGTCCACCAAAACAAATTTAAAACAAACTTAGCACCCAGAACAGTGCCTGGCACATCGTAGGTAGTCAGTAATATTTGTGGAATGAATGAAAAAACACAGTCAAGGCTTTCACAAACTAGGTTGATCAGCACAATCTATTTTGGCACCCTTTTCTCCCTCTATGTATGTTATATGCTATAATCATGTCACATACTTTATACTATTCCACTTTCGTGAATAATCTTCCCTAAAAGCCTTCTTCCTATCTCAACTCTTTGAAATCATTTCCACCAATGCACAACACAAATTTATTAATCAATTTATCAGTATATTTCATATTACTAAAGTATGAGCCTTTTATTTAGCCTAAAATATAAATCAACATTTATAAATGCTCACTATTTAAAGAAATTTAGAATCATGCCACTATTTCTTCTAGATATAAACCACATAAGCAAAATAACCCAACGTGGCCCCTATTTTTAAGGTCAATAGCCTACAACAGTCCTTGGCCCACTAATTATTTATACAATAGTATACTTTTTCTTGACACGTGGTATTGCTTTTATGATTTAAAATTTTGTGATAGAACCTTTTATTAAATACAACATACCTTTTCTTCACTCTTGTCCAATTTATATTTAACTTCATCTCCTTTCTGTTTTAGTTCTTCTTTCACAGATTCCAGTTCATTCCTTAAAGAAATAGAAGAGTGATACTGTAATAAAATCTATATTTTCATTTTATTCCCTTTCTGGAATTCCTAAAACGGTCGACTATTTAATTTTTTGTTGGTTTATATTTTCATTTTGTTTGATAATTTTTCATGCATTAATGTCAATAAGCACAATTCTACTCCTACATTTAAATTAATTTATACATTTATTTTGAAATTACTTAGATCTTTATAGCCATTTTTCCATAAAAAAAGAAACTCCTAGATAGGAAAACTTATTTCTTATTTAAGTCAAGATTTCACTTTACTGTTTTCTTAGTCATAAATTAGTCATCATTCTAAGACATAGTCGTAATGTTGTACAGATAAATTAGGGACATACATACCAGTGATTTTAAAGAAGAACTACATGACTGAGATATTTGCGTATACCTGTATCCTTATATATGTACATACACAAGAAACCATGATACCTCTGGAGAGGGAAACTGGATATCAGGAAGACAAAAGGCAAGCAAAACAGGTTTCTTTCCCCATGTCCTTTTGTCCTTTTGATTTTTACACCACATGCATGTATTATCCTTTCAAACTTTTTTCAATTTAAAATCTGTCTGTTGCATATGAAAACAAGGGTGTTTTGTCTCAGAAGGATACTTAAAGCTATTTCTTTCTTTCTTTCTTTTTTTTTTTTTTTTTGTGGTACGTGGGCCTCTCACTGTTGTGGCCTCTCCTGTTGCGGAACACAGGCTCCGGACGCACAGGCTCAGCGGCCATGGCTCACGGGCCCAGCCGCTCCGCGGCATGTGGGATCTTCCCAGACCGGGGCACGAACCTGTGTCCCCTGCATCGGCAGGCGGACTCTCAACCACTGCGCCACCAGGGAAGCCCTAAAGCTATTTCTAATTGTAGACTCTCTTGTTACTACAACTGGTATGTTACTGGGTCTAATGTAAATGCATGGAATAGTATTCAATCACGTGGAATAACTTGGCCTTGTAAGAACTGAATCTAGGATGTTTACTCTTCAACTGAGTTTAAAATTCTTAATTGGCATATTCTTACTTTTCCTAAATATATTTTTATTTACAGTTCTGTAAGTCCATAGAGTAGGCAGATGTACAAAAAGATATTATCCAAACAACTTAAATTCTCTTAAATTAAAAGCAGCCTTTCCCTAAAAAATATCTTCACTTTTTATCCCCAAAATGTACAGTGGCTTAATCACAGATTTAGTCTATAAATAACAGTTACTTCTGAAGAAGAAAAGTAAGCATAAAGGACAAAAGTAATCTTTAGAAGCATAGTAAAAGATGACTCTCCAAATATGGAAAATAGTAACAGTTAAGTGCCAGGCACTGTGCTCAGCACTTTATTCACATTTCCTCATGTAATCCCCAGACAGTCCTATGAGGGAGATATATTAGGTCTAAGGAAATATCAAATAATTTACAATTGTTAAGTTTTAATGACCACATTCTTTAATCAAACAAGTCAAAACTTAATACATCAGAATGTGAGTACAAACAAGAGCCCCCTAATATTTGGAAATCATCTAAATTACTAATGGATTAAAAGGAAACTTAAAATACAAAAACAGATTATTTAGAAAATAATAAACATGAAAACACTGCATATCAAAAAGCAGGTCACAGATCTACAGTAGTGTTAGAAAGTAAATTGATACCTTGAAATGTTTTTCAGTATTTGAAAAAGAGAAAGATAAACCAAATATCAATATATTGATTTTTAAATATATCAATTTTTAAAGTAACTAAAGAACATATTAATATTTGATTGCAGGCAGGAAAAAGATTTGTAAATAAAAAAGCAATGGGAAAAAATTTCAAAAGGAAAGAATTTTAATTTTAAGAATTTTAATTTTAAGAATAATTTTAAGAATTATAATTCATATATAATTATATGAATTATATGATATATGATATGATATATAATTATATAATTATATATCATATATAATTATAATATAATACAAAATTCTTTAAAAAAACTTCTGTATAACAAAAAAATTACCCAAAGTGAAAGGAAAACAACAGGTTAGGGGAAATATGTGCTTTAAATAAAATAACATAAAGGATTAATATGTTTTTTAAAGCTTAAATGAGTAAGAAAATAATCAAGATATCAAAATATTAGTGGGCAACAGGCATAAGCAATTTACAGAGAAGAAACTCTAGCAAACACACACGAAAAATTCCAAAGCTTACCCAAAACATGAAGATTATAAATCATAAGAACTATGAGTTGTTTCTACCTGTTATATTATCAAATAAATGATAATACCCAAAAATAATTAAAACATTTGGAACCAGCATTTTCATAAAATATTGGTTGTATTGCATGGTTTACAACTGATAAAACCTATTAGAAACCATTGGTCTATAAAAAGTAATTGAAATAATTATTCCTATAACTCAATAAATTCACACTGGAAATTTATGCTATAAGAAAAAAATCTCTATGTCCCAAAATGTTTACTACAGTATTCTTTATGATAGTGAAAAACTGGAAAATGTAAATATCCAAATTAAAATATTGTTATATCCACTTGACTGACTGGCATACAAGCATTAAAATAGATGATTGTGAAAACAACTAGAAACATAGATAATGCTTAAAGTAATATTAAATTTTTTAAATACCTCTTCTAAATTTTCTGGCATATGACTAGTATACTTTCTTAAATAAATATTAAATATTAGAAAGTTAATGATAATTTAAAATTAATTTCTACATCTAATATCACTATTTCAAGCTAAGTATAAAATGGACATTATTACAATTTTATTTTTAAGCAGGATTCCAAAGCAATGATTTAAGTCTAATTTTTTATTTTATACTATATTCAACATAAGATTAATGTAAATTAACTACAACAAGTTAATAGAAAAGAAATACTATTTTGGGCCAGTCAAAAAAGGCCAATGCATTAGTCTTGCCTCAATTGTGTTTCTGTCTCTTCCAGATTTTCTATTTGTTTCAACATACTTTCTTCTTCCTTTTTGCTGTTCTAAAGAAATAATCAGTGCGGTTTATATTAATTATTTTGTTTCAACAAAACTAAAATTGAAATTAATACTCAAGACTTTTATCTGTCTTAAAATTCATTTAGTTATATATAAAGCAAGAGAATGGGTTATTTAACTTATACAGTTCCACACTAGTTTTCCAGCCTTACTCTATTCCCCTAATAATCTCTATATTAGTAGCTAAAAAACTAGTCTTACTTGCTGTTTCCCAGTGATACTTTGAGACTTGTGTCCTTTGTTCGTATTGTTATGGCTTCAAGGAATGCTTTTCCACTCATTGCTACCGACTGAACTGATAATTATTCATGTTTTTAAGGCAAAAATCAATGCTGTATTCTCTCTGAAGCCTTCTCTTTCTCTTTCCCCAAGGCAGAAGTGATCCTGTGAACTGTGATAACACTTTGTCCCCCAAACAATACATATGATATACTATTTTAAGCTATTTGAGCATTTATTTTTTTATTGAGTCATAACTAAAGAGGAATGATATTTTATTCATCATTGTATGCATATTATTACTACCTCAATATGCATATTTTTCTTCTAAAACAAAGTATTTCGAAGAAAAAGATAATCAGATAATCTAAAATAATCAGACTTTTAAAGCTGGAAGAAACTTTAGAGGTAATCTATTCTAACCCCTTAACTTTACAGTAAGAAAACTAAGTCACTGGGACTTTCTTTTTCAACTCACATTAATATCTTCTTGCTGTTTCTTTAATTCTAGGGCCATATCCCTTGTTTCTTGTGCTAGGTCTTTGTTTTCCAGTGAAAGCCTTTTGCAGCTTGCAGTTAGTTCAGTATTCTTAAGCCTGTTTTTTAAAAAACATGTCATACCAAAATATTTACATATAAAATTATATGATGTGGAATTTTATCCAAAATAATCTTAGGGGAAAGAAAGGAAGGGCTGGGGCTACAAATGAAATAAGATTGGCCATTAGTTAAAAATTTTTGAAGCTGGGTGATAGGTATATGCTGGTTCATTACAATATTCCCTCTTAACGTTGTATATATTTGAAAATTTTCTATAGTAAGTTTTTCAAGATGTTACATATTTCCTTGCATATTCTCCATACCACTTCCCCGTTTATCTTTCACAAATTTTGAAAAGTATTTATTTTTTCAAATAATATTTTCTTTCTAGTAGACTGTCTCTTAGAAACTGTTTCAAATTTCTGATGATTTAATAGCATATGAGACATTAACTATTTTTAATTAAAATATTTTCATTAAAATAAATAAAACTTTGTGCACATGCACAACACTTAAACTGCTCTTACAAGGTCTCAAATATTCTACATTGGAAGAGAGATTACTGCTGTTACTGGTTGCAGCCAGGATCAATTTTAAATGAGGGAAGGGGAGTGTGTGGCTGGCTCTATGGAATGATTTCAGAAGCACCTTTTATCTCCTACTTACTGATACTGGAAACTCATCAAAGAGTTTTAATTAAAAAATGAAAAGTTGAAAAAGCAAATATACCAAGGATAACACAAATTTATATTAATCAGTTCATTCATTAAAAGGAATTTTGGTTAATAGATGAATATTACCCAGAGCCCCTACAAAAGTACTGTTGAAAAGGTACCAGAAAGCTGAGAATGGGAGTTGAAAGAGAAGTGACAAGATGCTGAGTAAATTACTTATTTCTCATTTTTATCTAGAGTTGAGAAGCAACCAGAAAGCAAAAATCATGCTCACCACTAGATTGCCTGCTTCAGTTTAGTTCTCCCTGAGTAACAACACAACAATCATTTCCTCCCACTTTCTCTAGAAATTAAATTTACTAAGTAGGTGAAACAACTAAATATTATGTTTGGACAATGTGAGAAATGAATTTATATTTTGTCAGTTCATCAATACAAACCTATGTAGTAATTTAGTAAAACAATCAAAATAACTAGTTACAACTACAAATGATTATTTTTATGAGGAGCTAAATAATCTCCAAGAAAAGAACATATCGCTCTTCTAATGCAGTTCTCAAGTTTATGATATATACTCTTCTTATGTCAATAATATGTACCTCCTTTAACAATGAAATTGACACATTATTTTGATCTTTAATCAGAAATAAAACACAACTTTAAGCCTATTCAAAAAAGTATTACACATAATTTACTAATTTAGTATTACCTACTCCGGAAAGTAGTTAATACTTTACAGTATTACAGAAAGCTTAGGAATTGAATACATAAGCTACTTTATAGATAGAAAACATACTTCTCATTTTCAAGCTCAGTTTTCAGCTCTTTAACCTGTTTTGAATAATGCTGTTCACTTGTTGCAATGGCAGTTAACTGTATTTCCAAATCATGTACTTTTTTCTGGAAAATAAACATGTATTATCACAGCAAATGTTTTTACAGTTTTCTCACTTAAAAAGTATGGTCACTCCATGTAAGCAAGTTATATCTTTGGCAAAAATATGTCAAATTTTTAAAATTTAAATTGATTTAATGCCATAGTCATTATAATTTTAAAACAATGAGCAATGACAAATGCAATACTATAAGTAAATTCCATCTTGATATTCTGAAGCTCAACCAGTAAAATTATATTTACATATTATAAAATACTATTGTCAATTTTATACTACCAAGTAATTAATTTCAATTAAAATGTCACATTTTTAAGAAGAAATGCATTAGTTAATGAAATCAGGCATTACTTGAAAAACTAAGCTGTTCTTACTATATTAGAAAGACAATTACAATGTAATACTGTAATAGACTGAAAACATACTTTTTAAAAATAAAAGACATTCTAAAATTATAACATGAGCACTATAAAAACTACTGTAAGCTAAGAACTTAATAAAGGCTAAAATTTAAATGTATCAATTAAGAAATACTCAAGACATCAAGAAATGTAATTGTTATAAGCCATGGCATTATGTATACTATTGGTATCTAAAATGTTGACCTTTCTCTTCCTCATTATAATATGCAGGTTCTCTAAATGTGCTTTAAATCAATTGTTAGCATACTAAATGTAGCAGGAACACATCTTCCAGAGGAATTTTGTGAAGCAATCTTGCACAAATCTAACAGCCACACCATAATCTACAATGTAAATCTGTAGCCTACTAACAAAACACTTGAAAAAAAAATGTATCCTTTTTAAACAAACCTCTCTGGTTTTGAGAAGCCCTGTTAGTTCTTGTTCTGCTCCTTTTAATTCTTCAGCAATCTTCTCAAATTGTTTCTTCTCATCTAAAAGCTTTTGGTTTTCTGCCTATTTAAGGACATTAACAAATCATGACAATCAAAGCACACACACATTCAAGATAATCAAGCTGCTCAAACAGAGTTGTGAAGAGAACTATGAATTTCTCTTTGGCTCAAATTTTTAAAAAAGAGAAAACAAGTCATTAAGTAAATTCCCAAACTAAATATGATAACAGAGGATTTAATGGGCAGAGCCCTGGAATTTTTTATTTAAAAAAAATAAGTCATACAGGTCACTGAATTCAAACCTCACCTTATGCATAAATCACTTTAATTTATTAGCACTTATTACTTAACTCACTATTCTATCAACCCAGTTTGTACTTACATTTTACTAAAATGCTCTTCCTGTAACTTTCATGCAATGGTCATTGTTCTGTGTTCCTTAATCACAAAGTCTAATTCCTCTTTTCACATGATAGCTGAGAAATATTTGAAGAGCTATCATCACTCCTGAACTTTTCTCTTAGCTATTCTAAAATTTCTAATTATTTTTATTATATATTCCTATGGAATGGTTTTATATTGCCTCATTCCTTCAGGATGGGCTCACTTTGTCAACATACCATTCTAAATGAGGTGTCAAGAATTTAATTCAATGTTCTAGACAACCATGGGTCAGCAAACTACAGCTCACAGATCAAACCCATCCACTGCCTGTTTTTAATAATTCTTTACCATAATATAGCCAACCTAGTTGTTTATATATTATCTATGCCTGTCTTGCCCTGTAACAGCAAAGTTGAATAGCTGCAGCAGAGACCATATGGCCCGCAAAGCCTAAAAACTTACTATTGGCCTTTCACATAAAAATTTTGTCAACCTCTGCTCTAGACGAGTCCTATACAACAAAACTTTCTGCAACAATAGGAACATTTTCCATCCTGTCCAATATGGTAGCTATTAGTCCTTCAAATGTGGGTCACTGGAGCTTAGAAACTGACTTGTTAATTTGATTTATTTTAATTAATTTAAATATAACACATTTGGCCAGTGGCTACCATACTGGTTAGCATAGCTCTAGCTACTGAGCAAAACAAACTATAATCTAACCATTAACTCTTTAGTTATGAGTGCTTAATTTCTATTACTTCTTCCTGTTATCCAACAGAGCATAAGATTATGAATTCAATTTTTATTTTGTTTACTTAAGCATGAGATTATAATAATTTTATTAAAGCCTTGCCAATAAGAGGTCTGAGATTAAAAACTATAAAATCCACTAATTGCAGGTATAGAGTTTGAATTTTACCTATAAGCAATGTAGAGCTATTGAAAGTTTTGATATAGCAATATAACATGATCATATTTGTGATTTAAAAAAGATAACTATAGAAATAGTACATAGGAAGACCCAATTATAATCAGGTATATATCTATACCTATATAGATATGTACAAATATCTACAAATATAAAGATTCAAAGATATGCCATGTAAACACTAAACATAAGAAAACTAATGGCCATAATAATATCAGTTAAAACAGACTTCAAAATGAGACAGTATTATCAGAGATAAAGACAGGCATTCAATCATGACCAAAGAGTCAATTCAGCTGGAAGATATAATAGTTATATATAAATGTAAAACCTTTAACCGAAATTCAAAATACACAAGGCAAACATTGACAGAATTAGAGAGAAACAGACAATTACAAAATCAAAGTAAGAGATTTTAATACCCATCTTTCAGTAAACAATAGAACTGGACAAAAATCAATCAAAACCAAAAGAGTTTTCACAATACCATCAACCAACTGTACCTAATTGACATTTATAGAACGTTCCACCTAACAATAGCAGAGGAAATACTCTTTTCAAGTGCACATGGAGCATTCACTCAGATATACGAGATCATGATTTCTAAAACAAACCATAACAAATTTAAGTAATAAAGTATATTATTTGACCATAATGGAATTAAGCTAGAAATGAATAACAGAAATGTAACAGCAAAATCTCCAAATACACAGAAATTAAATAACAGACTTATAAATAACCCCAGGGTCAAAGAATAAATCTCAAGAGAAATCAGAAAATAAATGAAAATACAACATATCAAAATTTGTGGGCTAAAGCTAAAGAGGTGATTAGAGGAAATTTATAATATTAAATGTTTACATTAGAAAAGTCTCAAAAGAGCAATCTAAGTTTCCACCTTAAAAACATAGAAAAAGAGCAAATACACACAAAGCAAACAGAAGGAAGGAATAAAGAGAAGAAATCAGTGAGATTGAAAATCAAAAACCAACAGAGAAAATCAATGAAATAAAAAGCTGGTTATTTGAAAAGATTGATAAAGTAATAAAATTCTATCAAGACTGACAAAGAAAACAAGACCACAAGACAACCCTCAGAATGGAAGAAAATATTTGCAAATGAAACAACTGACAAAGGATTAATCTCCAAAATTTACAAGCAGCTCATGCAGCTAAATAACAAAAAACCAATAAACCCAATCCAAAAATGGGCAGAAGACCTAAACAGACATTTCTCCAAAGAAGATATACAGATTGCCAACAAACACATGAAAGAATGCTAATCATCATTAATCATTAGAGAAATGCAAATCAAAACTACAATGAGATATCATCTCACACTGGTCAGAATGGCCATCATCAAAAAATCTAGAAATAATAAATGCTGGAGAGCGTGTGGAGAAAAAGGAACACTCTTGCACTGTTGGTGGGAATGCAAGTTGATACAGCCACTATGGAGAACGGTATGGAGGTTCCTTAAAAAACTAAAAATAGAATTACCATACGACCCAGCAATCCCACTACTGGGCATATACCCTGAGAAAACCATAATTCAAAAAGAGTCATGTACCAAAATGTTCATTGCAGCTCCATTTACAATAGCCAGGAGATGGAAGCAACCTAAGTGTCCATCATTGGATGAATGGATAAAGAAGATGTGGCACATATATACAATGGAATATTACTCAGCCATAAAAAGAAATGAAATTGAGTTATTTGTAGTGAGGTGGATGGACCTAGAGTCTGTCATAGAGTGAAGTAAGTCGGAAAGAGAAAAACAAATACCGTATGCTAACACATATATATGGAATGTAAGAAAAAAAAATAGGTCATGAAGAACCTGGGGTAAGATGGGAATAACGACACAGACCTACTAAAGAATGGACTTAAGGATATGGGGAGGGGGAAGGGTAAGCTGTGACAAAGTGAGAGAGTGGCATGGACATATATACACTACCAAACATAAAATAGATAGCTAGTGGGAAGCAGCTGCATGGCACAGGGAGATCAGCTCGGTGGTTTGTGACCACCTAGAGGGGTGGGATAGGAAGGGTGAGAGGGAGAGAGATGCAAGAGGGAAGAGATATGGGAACATATGTATATGTATAACTGATTCACTTTGTTATAAAGCAGAAACTAACACACCATTGTAAAGCAATCATACTCCAATAAAGATGTTAAAAATAAAATGACTGACAAAGAAAAAAGAGAGAAGACATAAATCACCAATATCAGCAATGAAAATAAGGGTAACACTACAGACTCCAAAGACATTAAAAAAATAATTGCAGGGAGTGCTACAAACAACTCCATGCACAGACAGTCGACAAAGTTAATGAAATGGGTTAATTCCTTAAAAACCACAAACTACCAAAATCACCCAAGATAAAGCAAGTAACTTGAATAATTCTATAGAAAAAATAAATAAAATTCATAGTTAAAAATCTTGCCAAAAAGCAATCTCTAGGTCCACATGATTTCTCTGGAGAATTCTACCAAACATTTAAAAAATAAATAATACTAATTCTATATAATCTCTTCCAGAAAATGGAAATGAAAGAAATGATTCCCAACTCATTTTATGAGGCCAGCATTAGCCTGGTTCCAAAACCAGTGAAAGACAGTCCAAGAAAACTATAGGCCAATAACTCTCATGAACACGAAAACAAAAATCCTCAACAAAATATTAACAAAAAAATTCAACAATACAGAAAAAGAATAATACAGGCATATCTCAGAGATATTGTGGGTTCATTACAGAATACTGCAATAAAGCAAATATCACAATAAAGCAAGGCACAGGAACTTTCTGTGCACATAAAAGTTATGTTTACACTATTCTTAGTTTATTAAGTGTTCAATAGCATTATGTCTAAAAACAACAATGTACATACTTTAATTTAAAAATACTTTGGAACTTCCCTGATGGAGCAGTGGTTAAGAATCCACCTGCCAAAGCAGGCGACATGGGTTCAAGCCCTGGTCCGGGAACATCCCACATGCCACGGAGCAACTAAGCCCGTATGCCACAACTACTGAGCCTGTGCTCTAGAGCTCATGAGCCACAACTACTGGCCCACTTGCCACAACTACAGAAACCCACACACCTAGAGCCCATGCTCTGCCACAAGAGAAGCCACCTCAATGAGAAGCCCGTGCACCACAACAAAGAGTAGCCCCACTCGCTGCAACTAGAGAAAGCCCGTACACAGCAATGAAGATGCAATGCAGCCAAAAAGAAATAAATAAATAAAGTTTTTTTAAAAATACTTCATTGCTAAATAAACCCAGACACCTACGGTCAATTAACCTTTGACTAAGGAGGCAAGAATATACAATGGGAGGGCTTCCCTGGTGGCGCAGTGGTTGAGAGTTTGCCTGCCAATGCAGGGGACACGGGTTTGTGCCCCGGTCCAGGAAGATGCCACATGCCGTGAAGCGGCTGGGCCCGTGAGCCATGGCCGCTGAGCCTGCGCTCCGCAACGGGAGAGGCCACAACTGTGAGAGGCCCGCATACCGCAAAACAAAAACAAAAACAAAAACAAAACAAACAAAAAAAAGAATATACAATGGGAAAAGTCTCTTCAGCAAGTGGTGTTGGGAATGTTGGACAGCTGCATGTAAGTCAGTAAAGTTAGTATGCTAACACATATATATGGAATTTATGAAAAAAATATATCATGAAGAACGTAGGGGTAAGACAGAAATAAAGACACAGACCTACTAGAGAATGGACTTGAGGATATGGGGAGGGGGAAGGGTAAGCTGTGACAAAGTGAGAGTGGCATGGACATATATACACTACCAAACGTAAAATAGATAGCTAGTGGGAAGCAGCCGCATAGCACAGGGAGATAGCTGGGTGCTTTGTGACCACCTAGAGGGGTGGGATAGGGAGGGTGGGAGGGAGGGAGACGCAAGAGGGAAGAGATATGGGAACATAGGTATATGTATAACTGATTCACTTTGTTATAAAGCAGAAACTAACATACCATTGTAAAGCAATTATACTCCAATAAAGATGTTAAAAAAATAAAAAAGAATACACCCTCTCACCACACTCAAAAATAAACTCAAAATGGCTTAAAGACTTAAACATAAGACATGACACCACAAAACTCCTATAACAGATCACAGGCAAAACATTCTCTGACATAAATCATACCAATTTTTTCTTAGGTCAGTCTCCCAAGGCAATAGAAATGAAAACAAAAATAAATAAGTGGGACCTAATCAAACTTACAAGCTTTTGCACAGCAAAGGAAACCATAAACAAAACAAAAAGACAACCTACAGAATTGGAAAAAATAATTGCAAACGATGTGACCAACAAGGGCTTAATTTCCAAAATATACAAACAGCTCATACAACAACAATAAAGAAACAAACAACCCAATCGAAAAATGGGCAGAAGACCTAAAGAGACATTTCTCCAAAGAAGATATACAGATGGCCAATAGACACATGAAAAGATGATCAACATCGCTAATTATTAGAGAAATGCAAATCAAAGCTATAATGAGGTACCACCTCACGCCAGTCAGAATGGCATCATTAAAAAGTCTACAGATAACAAATGCTGGAGAGAGTGTGGAGAAACGGGAGCCCTCCTACACTGTTGGTGGGAATATAAGTTGGTGCAGCCACTGTGGAAAACAGTATGGAGGTTTTCTCAGAAAACTAAAAATAGAATTACCATAGGATCCAGCAATCCCACTCCTGGGCATCTATCCAAACAAAACTATAATTCAAAAAGATATATGTACCCCTATGTTCATAGCAGCATTATTCACAATAGCCAAGACATGGAAACAACCTAAATGTCTATTGACAGATAGATGGATAAAGAAGATGTGGTACATATATACAATGGAATACTACTCAGGCATAAAACCAAACAAAATAATGCCATTTGCAGCAACATGGATGAACCTAGAGATTACCATACGAAGTGAAGTAAGTCAGAAAGAGAAAGACAAATACCATATGATATCACTTATATATGGAATCTAAAATATGACACCAATGAACCTACCTAAGAAACAAAAACGGAGTCATGGATATAGAGAATAGACTGGTGGTTGCCAGGGGTAGGTGGGTGGGAGAGGGAAAAAAAAATACTTCATTGCTAAAAAAATGCTAACCATCATTACATTATTTGTAATCTTTCTGCACTAGTAACAAAGATCACTGATCACAGATCACTGTAACAAATATAATAATAATGAAAAAGTTTGAAATACCATGAGAATTACCAAAAAGTGACACCAAGACACAGAGTGAGCAACTGCTGTTGGAAAAATAGTGCCAATATACTTGCTTGAGGCAGTGTTGCCACAAACCTTCAATTTACAGAAAATGCAATTATCTGCAGTGAAGTGCAATAAAACAAAGTATGCCTATACACCACACCAAGTGAGATTTTTCCCAGGAATACAAGGCTGGTTCAATGTCTGGAAATTAATCAATGTAAAACACCATATTAATAGTCTAAAGAAGAAAAACCACATGATCATATCAAATGACACGTAAAAATAATTTGACAAAATTCAACACAGATTCATAGTAAAAATTCTCAACAAACTAGGAATACATGGGAAAGTCAACAAAAAACCTATAATTAACATCATAGTTAATTAGTTAAACACTAAATGTTTTTCCCTTAAGATCAGGACATCAAAGATGTACACAATCATCACTCCTATTCAATATCACATTGGAAGTATGGAAGAATAAAAAAATACACAAAATAATTCATCTTTAATAAATAAATAAATATTTTGTGGAAAAGGTTGGGGGTGTGGCCAAGATGGCACAGTAGGAAGACCTTGTGCTCACCTCCCCCTATCAGCATACCAGAATTAAACTATTTACACAGAAACTGTTGATGAGAAAGACCAGAAGACTAGAGAAAAGTTCTTCTACAACTAAAGAAATAAAAAAGGAACCACAATGAGATGGGTAGGAGGGGCAGATATGTGGTATAGTCAAGACCCATACCCCCAGGGTGGGCAACCCACAAACAGAAGAATAATTGAAATTGCAGAGATTCTCCCCAAAGAGCACGGAGTCCAAGTCCCACACTGGGCTCCCAGGCTAGGGTCCCTGCACCAGAAGATGAGTCCCCAAAACATCTGCCTTTGAAGGCCAGTGGGATTTACTTTCAGGAGAGCCAAACGGCTATGGGAAATCGAGATTCCACTTTTAAAGAGTGCACACAAAATCTCACATGCTCTGGGACCCAGGGAAAGAAACCGTAATTTGAAAGGAGCCTGCGTCAGACCCACCTGCTGACACCAGAGAGCCTCCTAGAGAGGCATGAGGCAAGTGGAGCCCACCCTGGGAACACAGACACTGGCAGCAGCCAATTTTTGGAGCTCGTTCTACTACGAGGACACTTGTGCTGGCAAGCAACATTCTGGAATTCTCCCCCTCTAGCTTATTAGTGCCAAGACCCAGTCTGCCTCAACAGCCTGAAGACTCTAATACTGGGAACCTCAAGCCAAGCAACTAGCCAGATACAGCCCCACCCACCAACAGGCCAACTTTCTTAAGAGCCCCAAAGCCCACAGCCAACCCAAGACATGGTCCTATCCATGAGAAGGCAAAGGACTCGGCCCCACACATCAGTGCACCAGCCCTGGAACCACCAGGACCCTACAATCAGAGATCTCAGGAACCAGCTCTACCCACCAGTGAGCCAGCACAAACACGAGGACCCAGCCTCACCCACCAGTTGGTGAGCACAAACCCCAGGATCCCTTGGGCTCCCACCCTTCCCACCAGTGGGTGAACAACAGGCACAGGACCACTGCAGCCACACAGCCTGCCTTGTCAAAAAACAGTCCACGTACCAGGAGGTTGGCACCAGTCTCAGGACCCCCGGGCCCTGAACCTGCCCACCTGTAGGCCAATACCAGTTCTGAGATGCCTTGGACCCCCTCAGCCAGCCATCCAATTATCCAGCCCCACCAACCTTCAGGCTGACAACAGCTCTGGGATACCCCGGACCCCAGAGCCAGTAGTGTCAGGAATCAGCCATGCCCACCAGCAGGCCGATACTAGATGCAAGACCCCAGCAATACAACTACTCATCCCAGAACCCAGCTCTGCCCACCCGTAGGTCAGCACTAGCCCTAGGATCTCCCGAGACTCCATAGCCAGCCACCTTGTGACCCAGCCCTACCCATTAGTGGGCAGCAGACTCCACACAAGGCAGGGCCTGGCAACCAACTGGACCGGGGCCACCCACACCTGTAAGACCACCCAAAGTAGGCAGCCCACCACAACAGAAGGAAAAACATGGCTCACATAGGGGGCACCCCTAAAGCATATAGTTCTGATGACCAGAGGAAAATATGTGGCTGGGACACATAGGATGTCTCCTATAAAGGGCCACATCTCAAAGGTCAGGAAATATAACCAACCTTCTAAATACATAGAAATAAAAACAGCAAATTAGGCAAAATGAGGCAACAGAGGAATATGTTCTAAATGTAGGAACAACAAAGTGAAGTGGAGATAAGAATCTACCCAAAAGAGTTCAGGGTAATGATTGAAAAATGCTCAAAGAACATGGGAGAAAATTGGATGAACGGGGGGAAGTTAGAAGTTTTTAACAAAAAGTTAGAAAATATAAAGAAGACCCAAACAGAGATGAAGAATACAATAACTGAAATTTTAAAAATACACTAGAAGAAATCAACAGTAGATTAGACAATACAGAGGAATGGATCAGTGAGCTGGAAGACAGAGTAGTGGAAATTACTGAAGATGAACAGAAAAAAGAATAAGAAGAAATGAGGACAGTTTAAGAGACTTCCATGACAACATCAAGAGTATTAACATCTGCATTATAGAGGGCCCAGAAGAACAGAGAGAGAAAAGGCCAGAGGACATATTTGAAGACATAATAGCAGAAAACTTCCCTAACCTGGGAAAGGAAACAGACATCAAAGTTCAGAAAGAACAAAGAGTCCCAAACAGGGCCACACCAAGACACACTGTAACTTAAATAGCAAAAATTAAAGATAAAGAGAGAATATTAACAGCAGCAATGGAAAAGAAGTTATGCACATGAGAACTCCCAAAAGGCTATCAGCTGACTTTTCTGCAGAAACTCCACAGCCCAGAAGGGAGTGGCATGATATATTTAAACTGGTGAAAGGGAAAAACTTAACAACCAAGAATACTCTACCTGGCAAGGCTTTCACTCAGATTTGATAAAGAGATCAAAAGTTTTACAGAAAAGAAAAGCTAAAAGAGTTCAGCACCACCAAACCAACTCATGTACAAAGCCAGTAGAAAGGTTAAAAGACAAAAGTAATAAAATCAACTTTATCTGCCATAAGTAGTTAAGGGATACACAAAACAAAAAGATGAAAAGTATGATGTCAAAAATAGTAATCATGGGGAGAAGGGAGTAAAAATGCAGGGTTGTTAAAATGCATTTGAACTTAAGACATTAAAAACTTAATCAGATAGATAGATAGATAGATAGACTGCTGTATATAAACCTCATAGTAACCACAAGTCAAAAATCTATTATAGATACATACACACAAAATAGAAACGAACCCAAACATAACACTAAAGATAGCCATCAAATCATAAAGGAAGAGAGCAAAAAAGAACTACAAAAACAACTCAAGGAGGGGACCAAGATGGTGGAGTAGGAGGATATGGAACTTACCTTTCCCCACAAATACGTTAAAAATACATCTATACATGGAACAATTCTCATGGAAAACTGGAAACTGACAGAGGAACTCCTATACAACCAAGGATGCAAGAAAGATTCCCATGTAATCAGGTAGGACAGGAAGAAAAGCATCAAGTTGGGACCTGTGCCCCTGGGAGGGGACTAAGAAGAAAAGGGAAATTGCATGGGGGGACACTCACTGTGGGGAGTAAGTGGGTTGAGCCACAGACTGGGCATCCCAGTCCTGAGGTATTACATAGAGGAGACAAGCCCCTTTGGCTATTTGGAGAACTGCTGGGACAGAGAGAAAGGCTCTACTTGTGAGGAGTGAGTGGGTGCTGGCTTGCCACCAGGCAGGGCAGGGAGAGGTCTGCCCTAGAGGCTAGCACCTTGAGCACTCCCCAGTCCAAGCTGAGTGAACACCTTGGCCCCACTCACTCCATGCAACATCTTGGCACTGGATCTAGGAAAGCCAGGTCCTGGGAAAAGACTCGATCTAGGAATGCAGAGGCGGCCCAAGAGCCTGGGGTGTGGTCCAGGTAGGGTGGCGGCAGCCATTGTTGGTGCTTACTCAAACAGTGCCACAGAAGTAGCCCAGGCTTCTGACGGCAGCACAGCCACTTCAATTCCTGCAACCATAACGTCACGATCTCCAGTGTCAATCAAGTTAATACTCCGGCCCTGCCCACTCCATGCCATAACCTTGCACTAGATCTGGGACAATGACAACAGGGGAAAAGACGTGACCTTGGGCTGAGTGAGTGGAGCCACAGACACATTAGCAGGTAGCGGACTGGACCTCTGTTAGCCCACGAGCCCCACTTTCTATACAGCATTCCCCTCCTTTGGGGCAAAGGATCCAGCACGAGGAGAAGGAAAAAATACACACTTAAGGGAACACAGCCAGCTCTATCCCAACCCTCAGGGCATCCACTCCTGCAACTTCGGAACTGAAAGGGTGGGGATTGCCACTGAGCAGAGAAGAAGTCACACCTCACACCCTGTGCAGGCTTTAGCTCCTCAAACACCAGTCACATACCCTATCAAGGTGATAGTGGCCAGCACACCCTGGGGAAAGATGTGACTGGTCTCCACACCAAATCCAGCCCTTACACTAAAAACACTGGGCACATGCAGTCTACACAGGAATGCTCCCACATAAAAACACCCTTTCAAGACTAGTAGATAACTGTTTCACCTAAATTCATAGAGACAGAAAAAGTTAAGTAAAATGAAAAGGCAGAGGAACAACTCATAATTGAAAGAGCAAGAGAAATCCCCTGAAAAATAATGAAACAGAGATAATCAGTACAACACACAAGTTCAAAACGTTGGTAATGAAAACACTAAATTAAGAAAGAGAATAGATCTAAACATTTTAACAAGGAACTAGAAATTATACAGAAGATCTAATCAAAAATAGAACATTCAATTTCTGATAAAAAGCACTCTAGAGGTAATGACTCACAGACTAAATGACACAAAAGAATTCATAAGTGATCTGGAAGGTAGAAAAATGTAAATCACCCAATCAGAACGGCAGACAAAGATAAATGAAAATTAATGGTGAAAGCAACATACAAGGTCTATGGGATAATATAAAACATGTCAACTTCCACATTATAGGGGTCCCAGAAGGGAGAAGAGAGAGAGAAAAAGGTCGAAAATGTACTTGATGAAATTACAGCTGAAAACTTCCCTAACCTAAAGAAGGAAACAGATATTTAGGTACAGGAAGCACAGACAGTCCCAAACAAGATAAACCCAAACAGACACACACCAAGATATGTCATAATTAAAACAGCAAAAGTTAAAGAGAGAATTCTAAAGGCAGCAAGAGAAAAAGAGAGTCACGTATAAAGGAACCCGCATAAGGCTATCAGCCGATTTTTCTACACTAACATTGCAGACCAAAAGGGACTGGCATGATATATTCAAAGTCATGAAAAGGAAAAACCTGCGAACTAGGATACTCTACTCAGCAAGACTATCATTTACAATAGAAGAGATAAAGAATTTCACAGACAAGCGAAACTAGAAGAATTCAGCAATACTAAACCTATCCTAAAAGAAATGTTGAAGGAACTTCTCTAAATGAAAAAGAAGTAAGAATCTACAGGAAAGGGAAAATCCCAACAGGAAAGGCAGATAAATAACAAGGATTGAAGATCACTTAAATGAGCTAGTACACATATTAAAAAACAAACAACAATTGTAAAAGCAACTATAACTACAATAAACAGTAAAGGGATAAGCATGAAAATGTAAAATAGGACATCAAAATCACAAAATTGGGGGGAGGGGAGTAAAAAAATGTAGATCTTTTAGAATGTGCTTGAACTTAAATAACTATCAGTTTAAAGCAATAGATATGATTATGGTCAACACAGATGAACCCCATGGTAACCACAAATCGAAAACCTACAATAGATACACACACACACACACAAAAGAGAGAGAAACATAAGAATATTACAAAAGAAAATCATCAAACCACAGTGGGAAAAACAAAAAGAAGAAATAAAAAAGAAGAACTACAAAAACAACTGGAAAACAAGGAAAAAAATAACAATAAGTACATGCATATAAATAATTACGCTCAATTTTAATAGACTAAATGCTCCCATCAAAATATATGGTGGGTGATTGGACTAAAAAAAACAAGAGCCTTCAATATGCTAACTACAAGAGATTCACTTCAGAGTGAAATACACAGACTGAAAGTAAGCAGATGGAAAAAGATTTCATGAAAACAGAAACAAGAAAGTGGGGGTAGCAATACTCATATCAGACCAAATATGTTTTAAAACAAAGGCTATAACAAAAGATAAAGAAGAGCATCATACAATGATAAAGGTATCAATACAAGAAGAGGATTTTACACTCGCTAACATACACGCACCCAATACAGGAGCACTAAACATTTAAATACTAACATACATAAAGGGAGAAACTGAAAATAATACAATGATAATAGGAGATTTTAATACTCGACTGACATCAATGGACAGATCATCCAGACAGAAAATCAATAAGGCAACAGAGGTCCTATATGACACAATAGACCAGTTGGACTTAATTGCTATGTACAGGATGCTACACCCCCAAAAAAGCAGAATACACATTCTTTTCAAGTTGACATAGAACATTCTCCAGGATAGATCACATACTACATCACAAAACAAGCCTCAACAAATTTAGGAGGACAGAAATTTTATCAAGCATCTTTTCCAATAATTGTATGAAACTAGAAATCAACTACAGAAAGAAAAATGGGAAAAGAACAAGCATGTGGCAACTGAACAACATGCTACTAAAAAAAAAATGGGTCACCAATGAAATCAAAGGGAAAATCAAAATACCTTGAGGAAAATGAAAACACAACGTTCCAAAATCTATAGGATGCAGCAAAAGCAGTTCTAAGAGAGAGGTTTATAGTGATACAGGCCTTCCTCAAGAAACAAAGAAAATCACAAACAACCTAGCCTATCACCTAAAAGAATTAGAAGAAGAAAAACAAAGACAAAAGTCAGCAGACGGAAGGAAACAATAAAGATCAGAGAGGAAATAAATAAGAGACCAAAAAAAAAGAAAATATCAATAAAAACAAGAGCTGACTTTTTGACAAAATTGATAAACCTTCAACGAGACTCACCAAGAAGATAAAAAAGAGGACCCAAACAAACAACATAAGAAATGAAAGAGGAAAAATAACAGCCAATACCACAGAGATACAAAAAGTCATGAGAATATTATCAGCAATTATATGCCAATAAACTGAAGAACCTAGAAGAAATAGACACATTCCTAGAAACATACAGCCTGCCAGGACTGAGTCAAGAAGAAACAGACAATTGAAACAGACTGCTTACTAAAAGCGAAATTGAATCTGTAATAAAACTCCCAGCAAACAAAGTCCAGAACAGGATAAATTCACAGGATAATTCTACTAAACATATAGAGAAGAGCTAAGACCTATCCTTCTCAAACTATTCCCCCAAATTGAAGAGGAAACACTCCCAAATTCGTTCCACAGGGCCACTGTTACCCTGATACCAAAATCAGACAAAGACACTACAAAAAAAGAAAATATATTTTATGAATATATATGTAAAAATCCTCAACAAAATATTAGCAAACCAAATTCAATAATACATAAAAAGATCATGCACTATGATCAAGTTGGATTTATTCCAGGGCCACAAGGCTGGTTCAACATATGCAAGTCAATCAGTGTGATACACCACATTAACAGAAGGAAAGACAAAAAACCCCATGATCATTCCAACAGATGCAGAAAAAAATGTTTAACAAAATTCATCATCCATTCGTAATAAAAGCTCTCATCAAAGTTGGTACAGAGTAAACATATCTCAATATAATAAAGGCCATTTATGAAAAACCCACAGCCAAAGTAATATTCAACAGTGAAAAGCTGAAAGACTTCCCACCAAATTCAGGAACTAGACAAGAATGCTCACTCTCACCACATCTATTTAACGTAGTATTGAAAGTCCTACTCACAGCAATCAGACAAGAAGGAAAAACAAGTATCAAAATTGGAAGGAAAGGGGTAAAACTGTTACTGTTTGCAGATTACATGATACTCTATACAAAGTACCCTAAAGCCTCCACCCAAAAATTATTAGAACTAAGAGATGAATTCAACAAGATTGTAGAATACAAGATTAAGCTGTACTAAAGATGCTACCAAAAAACTACTTGAGCTCATCAATGAATTTGGTGAAGTTGCAGGACACAAAATTAATACACAGAAATCTGTTGCATTTCTATACACTAATAATAAAATATCAAAAAGAGAGAGCAAAAAAAAATCCCATTTAAAATTTCATCAGAAAAATAAAATACCTAAGAATAACCTTAAACAAAGAGGTGAAAACTCTGCAAACTATAAAACACTGATGAAGGAAATAGGAGATGATTCAAAGAAATGGAAAGATATCCTGTGCTCTTGGATTGGAATAATTAATATTATTAATATGGCCATACCACCCAAAGCAATCTACAAATTTAATGCAATCCCTATCAAAATATCCATGATATTTTTCACAGAACTAGGACAAATAATCCTAAAATACATATAGAACCACAAAAGACCATGAGTTGCCAAAGCAATCCTGAAAAATAAAACAAAGCTGGAGGTATAATCCTCAGAGACTTCAGACTATACTACAAAGCTGCAGTAATCAAGGCAGTATGGTACTGGTACAAAACCAGACACAAAGATGAATAGAACAAAATAGAACCCAGAAATAAATCCGCACAACTACTGTCAATTAATCTACGACAAAGGGGGCAAGAATGTACAATGGAGAAAAGACAGTCTCTTTGGTGCTGGGAAAACTGGACAGCTACACGTAAAAGAATGAAATCAAAACATTCTCTAACACCATATATAAAAATAACACAAAATGGATTAAAAACCTAAATGTAAGACTGGAAAACATAAAACTCCTAGAGGAAAACATAGGCAGAACACTCTTTAACATAAATCATAGCAATATCTTCTTGGATCAGTCTCCTAAGGCAAAAGAAATAAAAGCAAAAATAAATAATGGGACCCTATTAAACTTAAAAGCTTTTGCACAGTAAAGGAAACCATCGACAAAACAAAAAGACAACCTACAAAATAGGAGAAAATATTCGCAAATGATATGACTGACAAGGAGGTTTTGTTTGTTTGTTTGTGGTACGCGGGCCTCTCACTGCTGTGGCCTCTCCCGTTGCAGAGCACAGGCTCCGGACGCACAGGCTCAGCAGCCATGGATCATGGACCCAGCCACTCTGCGGCATGTGGGATCCTCCCGGACCGGGGCACAAACCCATGTCCCCTGCATCAGCAGGTGGATTCTCAACCACTGCACCACCAGGGAAGCCCAGACAAGGAGTTTTAATATTTAAAATACACAAACAGCTCATACAACTCAATATCAAAAACAACCAATCCAATCAGAAAATGGACAGAAGACTTGTAGAGATATTTTTCCAAAGAAGATACACAAATGGCAAACAGGCACATAAAAAGATGCTCAACATCACTAATTATTAGAGAAATGCAAATCAAAACCACAATTAAATATCACCTCACACCTCTGAGAATGGCTATCATCAAAAGTCTACATATAACAAACATTGGAGAGGATGTGGAGAAAAGGGAACCCTGGTACACTGTTGGTGGGAATGTAAATTGGTTCAGCCACTATGGAAAACAGTATAGAGATTCCTTTAAAAAACTTAGAACAGAATTACCATATGATGAAGCAATTCCACTCCTGGGCACATATCCAAAAAACCTAAAACACTAACTCAAAAAGATATATGCACCCCACTGTTCACAGAAGCACTATTTACAACAGCCAAGACACAGAAACATGGAAGCTACCCAACAGATAGTCATCAACAGATGACTGGATTAAGATGTATACACACACACACACACACACACACACAAAATGGAATATTGCTCAGCCATAAGAAAGAATGAAATACTGCCATTTGCAGCAACATGGACGGACCTAGAGAATATTATGCTTAGTAAAATAAGTCAGAGAGAGAAATACAAATACAAATACATTATATCACATGTGGAATCTAAAAAATAATACAAATGAATGTATATGCAAAACAGAAACAGAATCACAGATGTAGAAAACAAACTTGTAGTTACCAAAGGGGAGAGGGAAGTGGGGAGGAGCAAATTAGGGATATGCGGTTAACAAATACAAACTACTTATAAATAAAATAGATATGCAACAAGAATATACTGTATAGAACACAGAATTACACCCAATACCCTTTGATAACCTATAATGGAATATAATCTGCAAAAAACCGAATCACTATGCTATACACCTGAAAATAACACAATATTGTAAATCAGCTATAGTTCAAGAAAAAAAAGAGGAAGAAAGAAAGCTCTGACAGGTCTTACAAAACAATAAACCTGTCTAACTTCGAAAAATACAACAAAACCAATTTTAAAACGGCAATAAGAACATACCTATCAATAATTACTTTAAAAGAAATGGACTGGGGCTTCCCTGGTGGTGCAGTGGTTGAGAGTCTGCCTTCCGATGCAGGGGACACAGGTTCGTGCCCCGGTCCAGGAGGATCCCACGTGCCACGGAGCGGCTGGGCCCGTGAGCCATGGCCGCTGAGCCTGCGCGTCCGGAGCCTGTGCTCCACAACGGGAGAGGTCACAACAGTGAGAGGCCCGTGTACCACAAAAAAAAAAAAAAAAAAGGACTAATGGACTAAATTCTCCCAACAAAAGACACAGAGTGCCTGAATGGACAAAAAAACAAGATGCATATATATGCTGCTTACAAGAGACTCACTTCAGATCTAAAGACATAGACTAAAAGTGAGGGCATGGAAAAAGGTATTCCATGCAAATGTAAATCAAAAGAAAGCCAAGGTAACAATACTTATATCAAACAAAGTAAAACAAAGACTGTTACAAGAGACAAAGAAGTCCATTACATAATGATTAAGGGATTAATCAAAAGGACGATATAATAATTATAAATATATATGCACCCAACATATAGAAGTACCTAAATACATAGTGCAAACATTAACAGACATAAAGGGAGTAATTGACAGCAACACAATAATAGCAGGGAACTTTAACATCCCACTTACACCAATAGACAGATTATCCAGACAGAAAATCAATAAAGCACTGGCTTTAAATGACACATTAGACCAAAAGGACTCAATATATCTATACAGAACATTCCATCCAAAAGCAGCAGAATAGACATTCTTTTCAAGTATACATGGAACCTTTTCCAGGATAGACCACATGCTAGGCCACAAAAAAAATCAGTAAATTTAAGAAAATTCAATTCATATCAAGCATCTTTTCTGACCACAACACTATGAGACTAGAAATCAACTACAAAGAAAAAAACTACAAGGGAAAAAAACTCCCAAACATGTGAAGGCTAAACAATATGCTACTAAACAACCAATGGATCACTGAAGGAATCAAAGAATAAATCAGAAAATACATGGTGACAAATGAAAATGAAAACACAACAATCCAAAATCTAAGCAATGCAGCAAAAGCAGTTCTAAGAGGGAGGTTTATAGTGATACAAGTCTACCTCTCAGGAAACAAGAAAAATCTCAAATAAATAGCTTAATCTTACACCCAAAGGAAGTAGAAAAAGAACACACAAAACCCAAAGTCAGTGGAAGGAAGAAAATCATAAAAATCAGAACTAAATTTTTAAAAAGAGAGACTAAGAAAACAATAGAAAAGATCAACAAAACTAAGAGCTGGTTATTTGAAAAAATAGACAAAATTGATAAACCTTAGTAAGAGACTCATCAAGAGAAAAACAGGGCCCAAATCAATAAAACCAGAAATAAAAAAGGATAAATAGAACCAACACCACAGAAATACAAAGGATCATGAGAGATTACTATGAACAATTTTACACCAATAAAATGGACAGCCTAGAAGAAAAGGACAAATTCCTAGAATTGTACAATTTTCCAAGACTGAACCAGGAAGACATAGAAAGAATAAACAGACCAATTACCAGTAATGAAATTGAATCAGTAATTTAAAAAATTTCCAACAAACAAAAGTCCAGGACCAGATGGCTTCATAGATGAATTCTACCAAACATTTAAAGGAGAATTAACACCTATCCTTCTCAAACTATTCCAAAAAACTGCAGAGGTAGGAACTCTTCCAAACTAATCCTGCCAGGCCAGTATTATCCTATTAGCAAAACCAGTCAAAGATATCACAAAAACAAAAGATTACACCCCAATATCATTGATGAACATAGATACAAAAATCCTCAACAAAATATTAGGAAACCAAATTCAACAATACATTAAAAGGATCATACACCATGATCAAGTGGGGTTTATCCCAGGGATGCAAGGATGGCTCAATATCTGCAAATTAATGTGATACACCACATTAACCAGATGAAGAATAAAAATTATATGATCATCTCAATAGATGTGGAAAAAGTTTTTGACAAAATTCAATATCCATTTATGCTAAAAACTCCCCAGAAAGTGAGTATAGAGGGAATATATCTCAACATAATAAAGGTCATATATGACAAGCCCACAGCTAACATCATACTCAACAGTCAAAAGTACTTCCTTTAAAATCAGGAACAAGACAATGATGCCAACACTTGCCACTTCTACCTAACAAAGAATTGGAAATTCTAGCCACATCTATCATACAAGAAAAAGAAACCAAATCAGAAAGGAAGAAGTAAAATTGTCACTGTTTGCATATGACATGATACTGTAAACAGAAAATCCTAAAGACGCCACCAAAAAACTACTAGAACTCATCCATGAATTCGGTAAAGTTACAGGACACAAAATTAATACACAGAAATCTGCTGTAGTTCTATATACTAACAACAAACTAACAGAAAGAGAAATTAAGAAAGCAATCCCATTTACAATCACATCAAGGAGAATAAAATACCTATGAATAACTCTAAGTAAGGAAGTAAAAATCTCTACATGGAAAACTATAAGACACTGATGAAAGAAATTGAAAACAAACAAAAAAAAGATGAAAAGGTATACCATATTCATGGACTCAAAGAATTAATGTCATTAAAACAACCACAATACCCAAGGCAATCTACAAATTCAATGCATTCCCTATCAAAATAACAATGGCATTTTTCACCATACTACAATAATTCTAAAATTTGTATGGAAACACAAAAGACCTCAGATTGCCAAAATGATCTTGAGAAAGAACAAAGCAGGAGGTATTATGATACCTGATTTCAAACTCTACCACAAAGCTACAGTCATCAAAACAGTATGGTACTGGCACCAAAACAGACACATAGATCAATGGAACAGAACAGAGGGCGCAGAACTAAGCCCATGCTTACATAATCAATTAACCTACAACAAAAGAGCAAGAAATACAATGGGGAAAAGACAGCCTCTTTAATAAATGGTATTGGGAACACTGGACAGCTACATGCAAAAGAATCAAACTGGACTACTCTCTCACGCCATGCATAAAAATAAATTCAAAATGGATTGAAGACTTAAATGCAAGACCTGAAACCATAAAATTCCTAGGAGAAAACATAGGCAGTACACTATTTGACATCAGTGTTAGCAATACCTTTTTTGGATATGTTTCCTCAGGCAAGGGAAACAAAAGCAAAATAAACAAATTGGACTATATCAAACTAAAAAACTTTTTCATAGAAAAGGAAACTATCAAAAAAATGAAAAGGCCACCTACTGAATGGGAGAAAATATTTGCAAATGATACATCCAAAAGGGGTTAATATCCACAATATACAAAGAAACAAAGAACTCATACAACTCAACATCAAAAAAAACCCAAACAAGCTCATTATAAAACAGGACAGGGAAAAGGATCTGAAGAGAGATTTTTCCAAAGACATAAAGATGTCCAACCGGCACATGAAAAGATGCTCATCACCACTAATCAGGGAAAGGCAAATCAAAACCACAATGAGATACTACCTCCCATCTGTCAGAATGGCTATTAACAAAAGATAAGAGATAACAAGTGTTGGTGAGGATGTGGAACAAAGGGAACCCTCATGCATTGTTGGTGGGATTAGCATTATTTACAATAGCTAAGATATGGAAGCAACATAAATGCCCATCAATTGATGAACAGATAAAGAATATGTGAGAAAGATAGATAGATAGATAACAGCCATAAAAAAAATGAAATCTTTTCATCTGCAACAACACAGGTGGACCCAGAGGGTATTATGTTGAAATAAGTTGTATAGAGAAAGGCAAATACTGTATGATTTCACTTATATGTGAAATCTAAAAAACAAAACAAATGAACAGACACAACAAAACAGAAACAGAGTTAGAGATACAGTGAAAAAACAGGTGGTTGCCAGAGGGGAGAGAGGTGAGGGTAGGAAAGAAATAGGCAAAGGAGACTAAGAGGTACAAACTTCCAGTTGCAAAATAAATGAGTCACAGGTATGAAATGTACAGTGTGGGGAATATAGTCAATACCTATGTAATATATTTGTATGGTGACATACTGTAACTAGACTTATCACAGTGAACGTTTCAAAATGTACAGAAATATCAAATCACTGGTGTGCAACAGGAACTAATATACTGTTTTAGGTCAATTATACTTCAAAACAAACAAACAAAGTCATAAAACAGAGATGAGATTTATGGTTATGGGGGTGGGGAAAATAAGGGAGGACGAGGAGTTGGATGAAGGCTGCCAAAAGGCACAAACTTCCAGTTGTAAGATAAACAGTACTAGGGATGTAACGTACAATGTGATATAATTCACACTGCTGTATGTTATTTATGAAAGTTGTTAAGACAGTAAATCTTAAGAGTTCTCATCACAAGGAAAATTTTTTTTCTATTTCTTTAATTTTGTATCTATATGAGATGATGGATGTAGACTTATTGTAATGTATGTAAGTCAAATCATTATGCTGTAGACGTTAAACTTATACAGTGCTGTATGACAATTATATCTCAAGAAAACTGGAAGAAAAAATAAAATACAATTAGAATCAAAAAATAAATACATTAAAAAAATTATACACAAAAGAATAATAAAGCTGGAGGAATCACACTACCCAAATCTAAGACTCACTATAAAGCTACAGTAAGCAAAACACTGGTGAATGGATAGACCACAAAAATCAATGAAACAGAAATAGTCCAGAAGTAGACCCACACAAATATGGTCAATTGATTTTTTTTTTATAAATGTGCAAGAGTAACTCAATAGAAAAAGGAGAGTCTTGGGAATTCCCTGGTGGTCCAGTGGTTAGGACTCCGCACTTTCACTGCCGAGGGCTCAGGTTCAATCCCTGGTCAAGGAACTTAGATCCCGTAAGCCGCTTGGTGCAGCCAAAAACATAAATACATACATACACACATACATATATAAAGAAAAAGAGAGTCTTTTCAACAAATGGTATTATCAGTACCCTACATCAATCCAAAGTATTTAAATCTTAAATATCTCTCAAAGTAGTATCTCATTACTACCATCATCTCCCAGCCTAAGTTCTCTTCTCTGGCTCCTGTGATTGTCTGTCTATTCTGAACTGTTCTCTTAATATATTGTGTTCTCCGTACTGCAAACCAAATGAGCTCTTCAAATTGCAAATCTGACCAAGTCACTCCCTGCTGAAATTCTTTAGAGCTTCTCATTCCTCTTAGGATAAACATAAAATTCTGTTGATATGATTTTAAAGGGCCATGAATTAACAGGCTCCTACTACCTCTCTAGCCTCATTTTGCACCACACTCTTTCTTTCACTCCATGTTGTATTCACCATTCTCCTTCCTATCAAATGACCTTTGCACATATTTTCTCTACCTGATAAGCACTTACTTCCCTTCCTTCTCTGGATTTCAGTTCAATCTTTACTTTTTCAAAAAACGTCTCCTAAACTCTCTACATAGTTCAAATCCCTTTATTACACTGTAAACTAATCCTTTATTGCCCTTGACACCATTGTATTATTACCTTTGAATGGCTACTTGTATTTAAGTATGATTATTTCATGACTAGCTCCATGAAAACAGGATATGCATCCATTTGCTCCCCAGTGCATCCCCAGAGTATACCATAAAAGGAACTCAACAAATGTTTGTTAAATGAATAAATGTATCTTATTCATCCTTCACAACCACCCTATGAGATATGTACAATTATTTCCCCCATTTCATAAAATGGAAAAACCAAGGCATCAAGAATTTAGGTAAATTGCTCTAGGTCATACAGCTAAGAAGTAAAAAGCTGGATACCATCAAAGCATTATGATTCTAAGGACCAAGATATTAATTATGCTCTAATGGCTATTCAAATAAAACAAAACCTAAACCAATCCTTGTCCATGTAGGAGTGTAAAAATAATACTTTAGTATTAATTCATTCAACAAATATTTATAAAGTGCTTACAAAGTGTCAGTTACTGTGCTAAGTACTGAGGTTAGAGGGCAAACAGGACAAAGGTTCTTAGCCCTTATTGGAGCATTCCACTATTTATTTATTGACCACCTACTATGTGCCAACTACTGTGCTAAGTAAAGGAGACTCTAAAGGGTGAATAAAGCTTTAAATAATTATACCAAAAATAAATTAAATTTCATTTGTGATAAGTGCTATAAAGGAAAAATTCAGGGTGCTAGAGGAACAAGCTACACAGAGACCTAAACTAGCTAGGAATGTCAAGAGAGGTTTCTAAAGAATTGATATTTAAGCTGAGACCTGAAGTATAAGTTTACATTATCAAATTTGAAAGAAATGTAAATATTATTATTTGCAAGAATTTGTGCAAAAGCAATTCACTGAAGAAAGGATAAGCATTTGGAAATAGTGCTTCCCAAGAGATGGAAGAATTAGGAGTTGCAAAATCAGGTAGAGATGTGATTGGTTAAACCCAAAATCAAAGACCTGTAATGATAAACAATATTGTCTTTTATAAGCAAAGGTTGGCAAACTACAGCCTCTAAGACAAAATCAGCCCACAACCTTCTTTTGTAGGCCCTTTAACTAAGAATGGTTCTTACATTTTTATAAGATTGTTAAAAATAAAAGAAAAAAAAATGGAAGGGGAGGAGAAAATTAACATTCTGTATATAGCCACAAAGCCTAAAATATTTACTATCTAGTCCTTTACAAAAAAAGTTTACCAACCCATGCTCTACACACTATAATCACGTAAAACATAATGAAGCCTATCCTAACAAATTCATTAAATATGATTCTATTTGAATACTAAACGTAGGTACTGAATAGATATCATACATATCTTTCTCAAAATTGCAGCTTTGTGGCTCAAAGTTATCAAACGCACACCAAATTTACAATCATCTACAGAATAGGCATATTTGATCTCACTTAAATGTACTGTCAACACATGCTTAAGTAATATAAACACCTACATCGACAGTTATCAAAATATACCATAAAAATTGATAGAGATAAGAAATGTGGCTTCACTAAAACCAAATGTAGTTTTTTTTATATTTTAGTTGAAAAACTACCATAAGACATCTATAGGATGAGAGTCTAAGTCACTGGATTTAATGCTATTTTGAAAAATAATTGCTACATATTAATAAGAGAAACCATACACTTACCAAGATTTTTTTCAATTCTTCAAGTTCTACTTCTTTGTTATTTTTAAGCTTAGTCATCTCTTCTAAAAAATCAAAAGAATATAAATGCGTTAAAAGCTGGATTTAAAAAAATGGGAAAGGAGAGACAAGAAAACAAAAAAAAGATTCCATTTTTAAAAGACATTCTTTCATAGTTGTACCATTCAAATAGCCTCCAATCTGATTTCTCCACTTCTATTCCTCACTACCAACACTCCCCACCCAACATCAAATTTACCTTCCATACCGAAGTGACAATGATCCTTTAAAAATGTAAACAAGATCATGTCATTCCTCTAATTAAAATCTTTCAGTGGTGTTCCTTTGCCAGCAGAATAAAATCAAAATTCCTTTCCTTGGCCCTACCTGATTTGGTCCTTATTACCCCATACTCACTTCATTCCCCTTTCCATATTTCTTCTTACACTTAGTCACAAAGGTTTTCATTCACTCACATGTATTAACCAAGATCCTTCACACCTCAGGGCATTTCTACATGCTTTTCCTCCTGAATGAAAAGCTCTCTCCAACTCACATGCTTTCCCTTAACTAAATCTCACTTACTTAGGTCTCAGTTTAAGGCCATCCTTGATCACCAAATCTAGATTAGGCCTTATTATTTTCTTACATTTTGTCATTTTCATTCATTTCATTCCTTCATAGCACTTATCCCAATTTGTAATTAAATATTTATTTGTAATTATTCATTTTATGTGTCTCCGAGTGCAAAATCTCATGAGAACAAAGACCATGTCTGTTATGTTCCTAATGAATATCCAAAGCTAAATGAGAAACATCTAAGTCTAAGTTCTATAGTTATTGTGTATCTAATAACCAAAGAAGAAGCAATAGAAAAAACTAGAAGGAGAATCTATTATACAACCAGAGTGAAAATAAATGTGGGCACAGAGATAGAAAACTGACCACAGGAGTAAAACCTGTTTAGAGCTATATTAGACTGAACTGAAGATGGGAGACACATGAAGAAGCAAAGAAAACTGTACCAAGTAAAGAAACACACAAAAAATTATTTGACAAAGATTCTGAATTTACAGTTGTCTTTAACTTACTTGGTATGCACTACCTCATTCTTTAAATGAACAATGAAGCAACAAAGAGTTTGAATTTAGGCAATTAGATGGCTCTTAAATCTGCAACACAGAATAGTCAGATTTGTATTTTTAAAGGAACACTCTAGCATAAATGCAGAGAATGAACAAAAGGTAGACAAGACTGGAAACAAAAAGATTGATTCTAAAGATACTGCAATTAGTTCTGGTCAGAGATGTCTGGTTCCAAGCTAATGTCAAGATATAAGGGGTAGAGTAGGCTGTATCTGAGAAGTGCACAGAATAACAGTGGTCTTAGGATAGGTCAATGATTGTAACTCCTGAGGGGACAGTGGAGGCATACACTAATCAAGATGTAATCCTACGAAAATATCATTAAGGAAGAATGCAAAGTGTAGCCAGGAAACAATGCAGTAAGAATGAGGGCTACTGCAGTAAGAAAGAAGGTTATGAATAAAGGCCAAAGCAAATAGAAGCCTAGTAAACACAAAAAGAGATGACAAAGATGAGGACAAATGAGGGTAATATGAAGCATGGTTTATGATAATGTCCCAGATACAATTTGTGTTCCATTATGTTACTCACATGCATCCCTCTCCTAGGCTAAGAGAATGTGTTTGAAACTCTAAAAACCAGGAAAGAGGAAATGAGGACTTGAACTGTTCTAGGTCTGTGGAGACGAAGAAAAGGGGGAAGATTCAAAAGATATTTAAGCGTTAAAAACTCTTAAATTAGTTAGATTTTAAGAGCTAGATATTAAGAGTTAGAAACAACAGCATTAGATAACCAATTAGAAGTGAAAGGTAAGGGAGAAAGAAGATTTTTTGGTTTTGAGAACTATACTATCAACCAAAGAAGGAAATAAACTAATGTTGAGTACTTACATCATTGTTAATGATACTCTCCTAAACATAATACTTTGCACACGCCATCATTCTCTACAACTATCCAAATCCTCTCTGTATCTTAAACTCTACTTTGTTTTTTAAATCTACCTATTCTATAAAGCCTTTTCCAACTCTGCAGTCCACATTGATACCTTTGGCTTCCTCTTGTTAACAGCATTAACACATTTCCATCAATAAGAAATCTGTGAGCATTCACTCCAAATATATAAATATTTATACAATACAAATATGTATTTATATTTTATAAATTTATATAAAATACATATATTATATTATTCATTATAAAACATATATAAAGCATTAAAAATAAATAGAAATAGAAGTTCTAATACTTCCTTCCCTAATCCTAAATAGAAGTCTCTCTCACTCCTTTAATTTTTGAAACATGGTTCTAATGATTTTATGAATTCAAACTTTCTCCTACAATAATTAGAGATTTCTCAAGAACATGGTATTTCACTTCTTGTATATGTTTCCACCTAAGATAGTGCTAAGAAACACACATAGAACTATTTCACAGTCCTGGAATTCCTTATCCAAACTTCTCATAATATATTGCTCTACTAAGAGAAAAATCACATTATGCATTCGATCTTTCAATATGACAATAACAGCCACTTATATTCAATATCAGATTTAATTATCCCATAGTCTACAACATTCAACTGACCAATTCTAAAGAACATAGGTATATGCAGTGATTTAAGACAGTATGTTATGCTTTAAAGGAAGATTTAAAAAATGGGTGAAATATGCATTCACAATCATTCTAATGTAAAATAATACTAAAAATATTATTTACCATTGGATAGTACAATTTTGGATGTTCAAAACAGTCTAGTCTGTAATGGAAAAGTAAGCTTTGCAAAAGGAAAAGCATAAATTGGGTTTCAAAGTTCAACCAAACATCCTAACAGGCACTACTGCTTACAATTATTTTAATTATATAAGTATTCAAAGTTAATAATAAAGATTATAGAAAGTTATAGAGATTTCCAGAAAAATGCCTGCCAATCCATGAATTATCCTAATTTATAAAATAATTCTTTTCACCAAAATTGGAAAAAAATGTTTATATAGGTTTATAATTCTCCACAATTATAAATATGAAGCATAGACTTATTAAAATTAGCTAACTAAATGGTCATAAATTCACAAAATAACTACAAACTTCTCTCTCTTTTAGCCATGAAAGTTGAGTATTAACAACACCACATGATAAAATAGGGTCACATTTTCCTGAAAATAGTTCATAATCCAACATGGCTAATAAATGAAATTTCAAAATTCAATCAAAATATAAGACATTTCCCACTAAGAATTATTATTACGGCCTCTGAATCCTAAATTAAGAAAAAAAAGACTACAGGACGAAGACATTCCACCTGTGGGCAGCAGCTTCAGGCCATGCTCCAGAGTTCCAGCCTACCCTACATATTTCAGACTTGCCTAGCCAGCCGCTAAAACCTTGAGAATGCATCAAGCGCACGTTTATAACACTCTATGGAAGGAATCTGATCTTCCCATATGCAGAGCCTAAAAACCCACGGCAACTGTCTAGAAGGAGAACAAGGGGTAAAAGGCAGTTTCAGGCATAAGCCCCTTAGATATCCTCATCCACCAATGGGCAGAGAGCAGAAGCAAGAAGAACTACAATCCTGCAGCCTGGGGAATGAAAACCACATTCACAGAAAGAAAAACAAAATGAAAAGGCAGAGGGCTATGTACCAGATGAAGAAACAAGATAAAACCCCAGAAAAACAACTAAATGAAGAGGAGATAGGCAACCTTCCAGAAAAAGAATTCAGAATAATGATAGTGAAGATGATCCAGGACCTCAGAAAAAGAATGGAGGCAAAGATTGAGAAGATGCAAGAAATATTTAACAAAGACCTAAAAGAACTAAAGAACAAACAGAGATGAACAGTACAATAACTGAAATGAAAACTACACTAGAAGGAATCAATAGAAGAATAACTGAGGCAGAAAACGGATAAGTGACCTGGAAGACAGAACGGTGGAACTCACTGCTGCAGAACAGAATAAAGAAAACAGAATGAAAAGAAATGAAGAGAGCCTAAGAGACCTCTGGGACAATATTAAATGCAACAACATTCGCATTATAGGGGTGCCAGAATGAGAAGAGAAAGAGAAAGGACTCAAGAAAATATTTGAAGAGATTATAGTCAAAAAATTCCCTAACATGGGAAAGGAAATAGCCACGCAAGTCCAGGAAGCGCAGAGAGTCCCATACAGGATAAACCCACGGAGAAACACGCGGAGACACATAGTAATCAAATTGGCAAAAATTAAAAACAAAGAAAAATTATTGAAAGCAGCAAGGGAAAAATGACAAATAATATACAAGGGAATTCCCATAAGGTTAACAGCTGATTTCTCAGCGAAAACTCTACAAGCCAGAGGGGAGTGGCATGACACACTTAAAGAGATGAAAGGGAAGAACCTACAACCAAGATTACTCTACCTGGCAAGGATCTCATTCAGATTGGATGGAGAAATCAAAAGCTTTACAGACAAGCAAAAGCTAAGAGAATTCAGCACCACCAAACCAGCTCTACAACAAATGCTAAAGGAACTTCGCTAAGAGGGAAACACAAGAGAAGAAAAGGGCCGACAAAAACAAACCCAAAACAATTAAGAAAATGGTCATAGGAACATACATATCAATAATTACCTTAAACATGAATGGATTAAATGCTCCAAACAAAAGACACAGGCTTGCTGAATGGACACAAAAACAACACCCATATATGTGCTGTCTACAAGAGACCCACTTTAGGCCTAGGGACACATACAGACTGAAAGTGAGTGGATAGAAAAGATATTCCATGCAAATGGAAATCAGAAGAAAGCTGGAGTAGCAATACTCATATCAGATAAAATAGACTTTAAAATAAAGAATGTTACAAGAGGAAAGGAAGGACACTACATAATGATCAAGGGATGAATCCAAGAAGAAGATATAACAATTATAAATATATATGCACCCAACATAGGAGCACCTCAATACATAAGGCAACTGCTACCAACTATAAAGGAGGAAATCGACAATAACACAATAATATTGGGGGGCTGTAAACCTCACTTACACCAATGGACAGATCATCCAAACAGAAAATTAATAAGGAAACACAAGCTTTAAATGACACAATAGACCAAATAGATTTAATTGATATTTATAGGACATTCCATCCAAAAACAGCAGATTACACCTTCTTCTTAAGTGCACATGGAATATTCTCCAGGATAGATCACATCTTGGGTCACAAATCAAGCCACAGTAAATTTAAGAAAATTGAAATCATATCAAGCATGTTTTCTGCCCACAACGCTATGAGATTAGAAGTGAATTACAAGGAAAAAACGTAAAAAACACAAATGCATAGAGGCTAAACAATACGTTACTAAATAACCAAGAGATCACTGAAAAAATCAAAGAGGAAATCAAAAAATACCTAGAGACAAATGACAATGAAAACACGATGATCCAAAACCTATGGGATGCAGCAAAAGCAGTTCTAAGAGGGAAGTTTATACCAATACAATCCTACCTCAAGATACAAGAAAAATGTCAAATGAACAATTTAACCTTACACCTAAAGGAACTAAAGAAAGAAGAACAAACAAAACCAAAAGTTAGCAAAAGGAAAGAAATCATAAAGATCACAGCAGAAATAAATGAAATAGAAACAAAGAAAACAATAGCAAAGATCAATAAAACTAAAAGCTTGTCCTTTGAGGAGATAAACAAAAGTGATAAACCATTAGCCAGACTCATCAAGAAAAAGAGGGAGAGGACTCAAATCAATAAAATTAGAAATGAAAAAGGAGAAGTAACAACAGACACCACAGAAATACAAAGCATCCTAAGAGACTACTACAAGTAACTCTAGCCACTAAAATGGAAAATCTGGAAGAAATGGACAAATTCTTAGAAAGGTATAACCTTCCAAGACTGAACCAGGAAGAAATAGAAAATAATATGAACAGACCAATCACAAGTAATGAAAATGAAACTGTGATTAAACATCTTCCAACAAACAAAAGTCCAGGACCAGATAGCTTCAGAGGTGAATTCTATCAAACAGTTAGAGAAGAGCTAACACCTATCCTTCTCAAACTCTTCCAAGAAATTGCAGAGGAAGGAACACTCTGAAACTCATTCTATGAGGCCACCATCACCCTGATACCAAAACCAGACAAAGATACTACAAAAAAAAAAAAATTACAGACCAATATCATTGATGAACATAGATGCAAAAATCCTCAACAAAATACTAGCAAACAGAATCCAACAACACATTAAAAGTATCATACACCATGATCAAGTGGGATTTATCCCAAAGATGCAAGGATTCTTCAATATATGCAAATCAATCAATGTGATACACCATATTAACAAAGTAAAGAATAAAAACCATATGATCATCTCAATAGATGCAGAAAAAGCTTTTGGCAAAATTCAACACCCATTTATGATAAAAACTCTCTAGAAAGTGGGCATAGAGGGACCCTACCTCAACATAATAAAGGCCATATATGACAAACGCAAAGCAAACACCATTCTCAATGGTGAAAAACTGAAAGCATTTCCTCTAAGACCAGGAACAAGACAAGGATGTCCACTCTCACCACTATTATTAAACATAGTTTTGGAAGTCCTAGCCATGGCAATCAGAGAAAAAAAGAAATAAAAGGAATATGAATAGGAAATGAAGAAGTGAAACTGTCACTGTTTGCAGATGACATGATACTATACATAGAGAATCCTAAAGATGCAACCAGAAAACTACTAGAGGTAATCAATGAATTTGGTAAAGCTGCAGGATATAAAATTAATGCACAGAAATCTCTTGCATTCCTATATACTAATGATGAAAAATCTGAAACAGAAATTAAGGAAACACTGCCATTTACCTTTGCAACAGAAAGAAAATACCTAGGAATAAACCTACCTAGGGAGACAAAAGACCTGTATGCAGAAAACTATAAGACACTGACGAAAGAAATTACAGATGATACCAACAGATGGAGAGATATACCATGTTCTTGAATTGGAAGAATCAGTATTGTGAAAATGACTATACTACCCAAAGCAATCTACAGATTCAATGCAATCCCTATCAAAATACCAATAGCATTTTTTACAGAATTACAACAAAAAAATCTTAAAATTTGTATGGAGACACAGAAGACTCCGAATAGCCAAAGCAGTCTTGAGGGAGAAATACAGAGCTGGAGGAATCAGACTCCCTGACTTCAAAGCTACAGTAATCAAGACAATATGGTACTGGCACAAAAACAGAAATATAGATCAATGGAACAGGATAGAAAGCCCAGAGATAAACCCATGCACCTATCGTCAACTAATCTATGACAAAGGAGGCAAGGATATACAATGGAGAAAAGACAGTTTCTTCAATAAGTGGTGCTGGGAAAACTGGACAGCTACATGTAAAAGAATGAAATGAGAACACTCCCTGACACCATAAACAAAAATAAACTCAAAATGGATTAGAGACCTAAATGTAAGACCGGACACTATAAAACGCTTAGAGGAAAACATAGGAAGAACACTCTTTGACATAAATCACAGCAAGATATTTTTTGATCCACCTCCTAGAGTAATGGAAATAAAAACAAAGATAAACAAATGGAACAGCGACTGCGCAGGTGCAAGTGGAGAGCCTTGGGCTTGGCGCAGGAGCAGACGTGGTTCTGTGGCTCGTCAGTCTTACTCAGGGTTTTGGTCCCATCACTCCAGTGAATGAGTCTTCTCAATGTCACCACTGGGATGTGGCACTCCTGCTGCTGATGGAGTTGGAAAATTCCGTAAGACAAGGCCCAGTGACATTTCACATGGCGTAGGAGGAAAAAACTTGGACAGGCAATGGACTGAAAGAACATGACTACGGAAGCACCCAGCTCCAAAAGTCCCAGCCGGCCACTATAGAATGGCCATGTGGATAAAAGGCTATTGGCGCTGCAGCCAGGAGTCACTGCTATGCCTCTTAGGTGGGAGAGCCAACTTCAGGACACTGGTCCACAAGAGACCTCCCAGATCCATGTAATATCAAACGGTGAAAATCTCCCAGAGATCTCCATCTCAACACCAACACCCAGGTTCACTCAACGACCAGCAAGCTACAGTGCTGGAAAACCTATGCCAAACAACTAGTAAGACAGGAACACAACCCCACCCATTAGCAGAGAGGCTGCCTAAAATCATAATAAGGCCACAGACACCCCAAAACACACCACCAGACGTGGACCTGCCCACCAGAAAGACAAGATCAGGCTCATCCACCAGAACACAGGCACTAGTCCCCTCCACCAGGAAGCCTACACAACCCACTGAACCAACTTTAGCCACTGCGGACAGACATCAAAAACAACGGGAACTACAAACCTGCAGCCTGCAAAAAGGAGACCCCAAACACAATAAGATAAGCAAAATGAGAAGACAGAAAAACACACAGCAAATGAAGGAGCAAGATAAAAACCCACCAGACCTAACAAATGAAGAGGAAATAGGCAGTCTACCTGAAAAAGAATTCAGAATAATGATAGTAAAGATGATCCAAAATCTTGGAAATAGAATAGACAAGATGCAAGAAACATTTAACAAGGACGTAGAAGAACTAAAAATGAAACAAACAATGATGAACAACACAATAAATGAAATGAAAAAGACTCTAGATGGGATCAATAGCAGAATAACAGAGGCAGAAGAATGGATAAGTGACCTGGAAGATAAAATAGTGGAAATATCTACTGCAGAGCAGAATAAAGAAAAAAGAATGAAAAGAGCTGAAGACAGTCTCAGAGAACTCTGGGACAACATTAAACGCACCAACATTCAAATTATAGGGGTTCCAGAAGAAAAAGAGAAAAAGAAAGGGACTGAGAAAATATTTGAAGAGATTATAGTTGAAAACTTCCCTAATATGGGAAAGGAAATAGTTAATCAAGTCCAGGAAGCACAGAGAGTCTGATACAGGATAAATCCAAGGAGAAATACGCCAAGACACATATTAATCAAACTGTCAAAAATTAAATACAAAGAAAGCATATTAAAAGTAGCAAGGCAAAAACAACAAATAACACACAAGGGAATCCCCATAAGGTTCACAGCTGATCTCTCAGCAGAAACTCTGCAAGCCAGAAGGGACTGGCAAGACATACTGAAAGTGATGAAGGAGAAAAACCTACAACCAAGATTACTCTACCCAGCAAGGATCTCATTCACATTTGATGGAGAAATTAAAACCTTTACAGACAAGCAAAAGCTGAGAGAGTTCACCACCACCAAACCAGCTTTACAACAAATGCTAAAGGAACTTCTCTAGACAAGAAACACAAGAGAAGGAAAAGACCTATAATAACGAACCCAAAACAATTAAGAAAATGGGAATAGGAACATACATATCGATAATTACCTTAAATATAAATGGACTAAATGCTCTCACCAAAAGGCACAGATTGGCTGAATGGATACAAAAACAAGACCTATATATATGCTGTCTACAAGAGACCCACTTCAGACCTAGAGACACATACACACTGAAGGTGAGGGGATGGAAGAAGATATTCCATGCAAATGGAAACCAAAAGAAAGCTGGAGTAGCGATTCTCATATCAGACAAAATAGACTTTAAAATAAAGACTATTACAAGAGACAAAGAAGGACACTACATAATGATCAAGGGATTGATCCAAGAAGAAGTTATAACAATTGTAAATATTTCTGCACGCAACATAGGAGCACCTCAATACATAAGGCAAATACTAACAGCCATAAAAGGGGAAATCGACAGTAACACATTCATAGTAGGGGACTTTAACACCCCACTTTCACCAATGGACAGATCATCCAAAACGAAAATAAATAAGGAAACACAAGCTTTAAATGATACATTAAACAAGATGGACTTAATTGATATTTATATGAAACTCCATTCAAAAACAACAGAATACACATTTTTCTCAAGTGCTCATGGAACATTCTCCAGGATAGATCATATCTTGGGTCACAAATCAAGCCTTGGTAAATTTAAGAAAATTGAAATTGTATCAAGTATCTTTTCCAACCACAACACCATGAGACGAGATATCAATTACAGGAAAAGATCTCTAAAAAATACAAACACATGGAGGCTAAACAATACGTTACTTAATAACGAAGTGACCACTGAAGAAATCAAAGAGGAAATTAAAAAATACTTAGAAACAAATGACAATGGAGACACCATGACCCAAAACCTATGGGATGCAGCAAAAGCAGTTCTAAGAGGGAAGTTTATAGCAATACAATCCTACCTTAAGAAACAGGAAACATCTCGAATATACAACCTAACCTTGCACCTAAAGCAATTAGAGAAAGAAGAACAAAAAACCCCAAAGTTAGCAGAAGGAAAGAAATCATAAAAATCAGATCAGAAATAAATGAAAAAGAAATGAAGGAAAGAATAGCAAAGATCAATAAAACTAAAAGCTGGTTCTTTGAGAAGATAAACAAAATAGATAAACCATTAGCCAGACTCATCAAGAAAAAAAGGGAGAAGACTCAAATCAATAGAATTAGAAATGAAAAAAGAGAAGTAACGACTGACACTGCAGAAATAAAAAAGATCATGAGAGATTATTACAAGCAACTCTATGCCAATAAAATGGACAACCTGGAAGAAATGGACAAATTCTTAGAAATGCACAATCTGCCAAGACTGAAACAGGAAGAAATAGAAAATATGAACAGACCAATCACAAGCACTGAAATTGAAACTGTGATTTAAAATCTTCCAACAAACAAAAGCCCAGGACCAGATGGCTTCACGGGCGAATTCTATCAAACATTTAGAGAAGAGCTAACACCTATCCTTCTCAAACTCTTCCAAAATATAGCAGAGGGAGGAACACTCCCAAATTCCTTCTACGAGGCCACCAACACCTTGATACCAAAATCAGACAAAGATGTCACAAAGAAAGAAAACTACAGGCCAATATCACTGATGAACAGAGATGCAAAAATCCTCAACAAAATACTAGCAAACAGAATCCAACAGCACATTAAAAGGATCATACACCATGATCAAGTGGAGTTTATTCCAGGAATGCAAGGATTCTTCAATATACGCAAATCTATCAATATGATAAACCATATTAACAAATTGAAGGAGAAAAACCATATGATCATCTCAATAGATGCAGAGAAAGCCTTTGACAAAATTCAACACCCATTTATGATAAAAACTCTTCAGAAAGTAGTCACAGAGGGAACTTTCCTCAACATAATAAAGGCCATATATGAGAAGCCCACAGCCAACATCATCCTCAATGGTGAAAAAGTGAAAGCATTTCCACTAAGATCAGGAACAAGACAAGGTTGCCTACTCTCACCACTCTTATTCAACATAGTTTTGGAAGTTTTAGCCACAGCAATCAGAGAAGAAAAGGAAATAAAAGGTATCCAAATCGGAAAAGAAGAAGTAAAGCTGTCACTGTTTGCAGATGACATGATACTATACATAGAGAATCCTAAAGATGCAACCAGAAAACTACTAGAGCTAATCAATGAATTTGGTAAAGTAGCAGGATACAAAATTACTGCACAGAAATCTCTGGCATTCCTATACACTAATGATGAAAAATCTGAAAGTGAAATCAAGAAAACACTCCCATTTACCACTGCAACAAAAAGAATAAAATATCTACGAATAAACCTACCTAAGGAGACAAAAGACCTGTATGCAGAAAATTATAAGACACTGATGAAAGAAATTAAAGATGATACAAATATATGGAGAGATATACCGTGGTCTTCGATTAGAAGAATCAACATTGTGAAAATGACTCTACTACCCAAAGCAATCTATAGATTCAATGCAATCCCTATCAAACTACCACTGGTATTTTTCAAAGAACTAGAACAAAAAATTTCACAATTTGTATGGAAACACAAAAGACCCCGAATAGCCAAAGCAATCTTCAGAACGAAAAACGGAGCTGGAGGAATCCGGCTCCCTGACTTCAGACTATACTACAAAGCTACAGTAATCAAGACAGTATGGTACTGGCACAAAAACAGAAAGAGAGATCAATGGAACAGGATAGAAAGCCTAGAGATAAACCCACACAAATATGGTCATCTTATCTTTGATAAAGGAGGCAGGAATGTACAGTGGAGAGAGGACAGCCTCTTCGATAAGTGGTCCTGGGAAAACTGGACAGATACATGTAAAAGTATGAGATTAGATCACTCCCTAACACCATACACAAAAATAAGCTCAAAATGGATTAAAGACATAAATGTGACGCCAGAAACTATCAAACTCTTAGAGGAAAACATAGGCAGAACACTCTATGACATAAATCACAGCAAGATCCTTTTTGACCCACCTCCTAGAGAAATGGAAATAAAAACAAAAATAAACAAATGGGACTTAATGAAACTTCAAAGCTTTTGCGCAGCAAAGGAAACCATAAACAAGACCAAAAGACAACCCTCAGAATGAGAGAAAATATTTCAAATGAAGCACCTGACAAAGGATTAATCTCCAAAATTTATAAGCAGCTCATGCAGCTCAATAACAAAAAAACAAACAACCCAATCCAAAAATGTGCAGAGCTAAATAGACATTTCTCCAAAGAAGATATACAGACTGCCAACAAACACGTGAAAGAATGCTCAACTTCATTAATCATTAGAGAAATGCACATCAAAACTGAAATGAGATACCATCTCACACCAGTCAGAACGGCCATCATCAAAAAATCTCGAAACAATAAATGCTGGAGGGGGTGTCGAGAAAAGGAAACACTCTTGCACTGCTGGTGGGAATGTGAATTGGTACAGCCACTATGGAGAACAGTATGGAGGTTCCTTAAAAAACTACAAACAGAACTACCATATGACCCAGCAATCCTACTACTGGGCATATACCCTGAGAAAACCATAATTCAAAAAGAGTCATGTACCAAAATGTTCATTGCAGCTCTATTTACAATAGCCCAGAGATGGAAACAACCTAATTGTCCATCATCGGATGAATGGATAAAGAAGATGTGGCACATATATACAATGGAATATTACTCAGCCATAAAAAGAAACGAAATTGAGTTATTTGTAATGAGGCGGATGGACCTAGAGTCTGTCATACAGAGTGAAGTAAGTCAGAAAGAGAAAGACATATACCATATGCTAACACATATATATGGAATTTAAGGGAAAAAAATGTCATGAAGAACCTAGGGGTAAGACAGGAATAAAGACACAGACCTACTGGAGAATGGACTTGAGGATATGGGGAGGGGGAAGGGTGAGCTGTGACAGGGCGAGAGAGAGGCATGGACATATATACACTACCAAACGTAAAATAGATAGCTAGTGGGAAGCAGCTGCATGGCACAGGGAGATCGGCTCCGTGCTTTGTGACTGCCTGGAGGGGTGGGATAGGGAGGGTGGGAGGGAGGGAGACGCAAGAGGCAAGAGATATGGGAACATATGTATATGTATAACTGGTTCACTTTGTTATAAAGCAGAAACTCACACACCATTGTAAAGCAATTATATTCCAATAAAGATGTAAAAATACTAATAAAAAAATAAAATAAACAAATTGGACCTAATGAAACTTAAAAGCTTTTGCACAGCAAAGGAAACCATGAACAAGATGAAAAGACTACCCTCAGAGTGGGAGAAAATATTTGCAAACAAATCAGCAGACAAAGGATTAATCTCCAAAATATATAAACATCTCATGCAGCTCAATATTAAAAAAAAAAGACCCAATCAAAAAATGGGAAGAAGACCTAAATAGACATTTCTCCAAAGAAGACATACAGATGGCCAAGGAGCACATGAAAAGTTGCTCAACATCACTAATTATTAGAGAAATGCAAATCAAAACTACAGTGAGGTATCACCTCACACCAGTTAGAACGGGCATCATCAGAAAACCTAAAAACAGCAATTGCTGGAGAGGGTGTGGAGAAAAGGGAACCTTCTTGCACTGTTGGTGGGAATGTAAATTGATGCAGCCACTATGGAGAACAGTATGGAGGTTCCTTAAAAAACTAAGAATAGAATTACCATCTGACCCAGCAATCCCACTACTGGCCATATACCCAGAGAAAACCATAATTCAAAAAGACACACGCACCCCAATGTTCAGTGCAGCACTATTTACAATAGCCAGAACACGGAAGCAACCTAAATGCCCATTGACAGACGAATGGATAAAGAAGATGTGGTACATATATACAATGGAATATTACTCAGGCATAAAAAGGAACGAAATTGGGTCATTTGTTGAGACGTGGATGGATCTAGAGCCTGTCATACAAAGTGAAGTCAGAAAGAGAAAAGAAATATCGTATATTAACGCATATATGTGGAACCTAGAAAAATGGTACAGATGAACCGGTTTGCAGGGCAGAAATTGAGACACAGATATAGAGAACAAATGTATGCACACCAAGGGGGGAAAGCAGCGGGGGGTGGGGGTGGTGGCGGGATGAACTGGCGGATTGGGATTGACATGTATACACTGATGTGGATAAAGTTGATGACTAATCAGAACCTGGTGTATAAAAAAAGTTATATATATATATATATATATATATATATATATATATATATATATAGTAAGAAAAATAAAAAAGACTACAAAACATCTGTTAGGCTCCTTACAATTCTAGGTATGTATGAACTGCATAATGAAACTGAAAAATCTTTCTTAAGATTTAAGTTTTCTATCTTTGAAAAATCAAATTAATAGTTACCAAATAATCACTATTGGTAAATGATGGAGGAGAAACTATATTTTATTCTGAAATAATGTTGATGGTTTTATAATTGGTTAATATTATCATGTACATATGTTATTCTCTAAAACTTACCCAGATCACTTGATTTCTGCTGAAGCTCGATGGTAAGTACTTTCAATTGATCTTCACTTCTTTCCAACCTTGTAAAATATATTAGTTCATAATGTAAAATATTCTTTTAGTCAGAATTCATCTAGTAACTAAAACTGGTGCAATTTAGCAACAGTATATCTTATCAGAGATTCACTCATTCAATTATTACACATTTCTTGACAACCTACTTTGTGTCAGATAGTGTAACATTTCAAAACAAGATATTACTATTATACATACATAGTTGTGTATTAATTACATCTACATAAAACCTCAAACTTATTGTCATGATTTAGCTCTTAGCTATTAATGATAATCAAATTAATGCATCCTAGAACTTTGAAAGAGATTGAGTACATAACTACTATTATACTGAATTCTGCCTTAGGAACAATATATGAGAATTACCCAATTCACTTAACTCCACTGGCTTTCCATTTCCTCATCTATAAAACTGAGGTAATTGGAACAGATGACATCCAAAGTCACTTAAAATTTGAAAATCACCTGGATAGGTCAATCAAGAATATACAAGATTAGCTGAGCTAGAATATCTAGTTTTCCTTCCTTCACTATACACAAGCAGTAGAGAAGAAACTCTACTAGGCCCAGGTCATGACTTCAGAGAGAAGCTTATTCCTCTCTTTCATCTTCCAGACTTAATTAACCCTTATACTAACGGGACAAAAATAATTACCTAGGCCTCATAACACAACTTCATATAAACATTTCCTTAATACAAAGTACTGGAAAACAGATGAAGTTTTTAACTCAAGTTTTAGAAAAACTATTTAGATGAAATGCAGATGAATATTTTATATATACCTAACCATATTCATTAATTCATTGATTTATTAAAAATGTTTGAGTACCTACTCTGTAGCAGGCTAGTTGCTAAATTTATAAATCACAAAGAAGGTTACAGACCCCAGTAAAAACAAACCAACAACCTAGGAAGTTATTTCTATTTAATAACCCACAGTTAATTAAATATGTGATATCACTGCATCAGCCCTTATGAGCTTGTCTATATTGCTTAACTCTGTGAAAAGCATGCATGGGAACTATCCTAGAGAATACCTGCTATCTTTTCCTGGGATACCTGCCTACCCAATACAAACTCTTAAAATGTGTTCCCACTTTATATATAAAAAAGAGACTTGGTTATAGTTGTTATAGGAATTACAAGCCAGTTGTCAATGAATAGAAAATGGCACAGAATATTAGAAGTAAATTGCTTTTATTCAGCTAAATAAGAAGTATTTTTACCTTTGCTGTTCTGTTGTCAATAATTCTTTCAAGTTGCAGGTAGTAGTTTTAAGTTCAGTAACCACAAATGAATGGGCAGCTTTAGCTTCATTAAATTCTTCCATTTGCGCTTCTTTTTCTCTAGTGAGCTGATATATTTTTTTTGTTGCTATTTGTAAATCTTCCTCTAAAGCCTTTTGAGTACTCTAAATGAAATAAAGTACAAAAAAAAACCCTATGAACCAAGGGCCTTAAGAAAAAAGGCTGAATTCATCTGCTTTCTGTAATTCACTGCCTCTACCTCCCTCTCTCCTTATCCCTTCACCCCTCCTCTACTCCACCCTGGCCAATCTGGAGTGCCGCACCCACTACTCTTATTTCAATTCACCATTCCTCCAAAGCCCACCTATACTCCCAATCCCTCCATGGAGTCTTCCTAACCAATCCAGTCCATAATGTTCTTTCAATTCTTAGAAATATTGTAGAATTTTTGCCTGAATCATGTTGGTACCTAGCATAGTCTTGTATTTGTTATACTTTTGATGTGTTTTTATCAAATGTCTCTAAACTATAAGCATTTGCAGACAGAGATTGTATCTTCTCTGTTTGAAGCTTCAGGTCCTTGTACATAGTATTAGCATTCAGTAAATATTTGTTGACTGACTGATGGTGTGAGAATTATCACACACTAATCAGTTTTTAAATCATACCACACTTCTTTGCAAAGACATTTTAATATCTTCTAGTTCTGATGTCAAATGATCCTTCTTCTCATTTGATTCTTTTAAGCTTTCATTCTGTAATTCTAAAAAAGAAAGTTGTAGATAGGTAATACTTAATAAAAAATACATACCAAGAAAACAAATTATTTGTAACAATTACTTTTTCCTCTATTACGTACTCCAAAATGAGAGAGAATTATGCATATACAGATGCACTGATATCATCACCTTTTACTGACCTTTCAAGATTGTTATTGCCCAAGGACTCAAAGGTGAATATATAGGCACATTTTGTGCTACATTTTTTAGTACTAGCTAAGCATTAGAAACAACCTAAATATCCAAAAGGAGACATTAAATTATGGTGATACAATGGTATATCATGTAGCCAGCCACTGTAAATGATGATATAGATGTTTATTTATTTATTACTAATTTGAATATTCATAAAAATCATAGAATAAAAAGGGCAACTTAAAAACAGTATTTATATAAATAGTACATGTGAAAGGAAAGAATACACATAAAAATCTCAAAAGTAATTTGTCTCCTAATGGTGAAATTATTCATGATTTTCATTATTCCCGATCTTGATTTTTATATTTTTCTAAATAATTGCATTTACTTATTTAAATATTATGAAAAAAAGCTACTGACTCCACTTGATAGCTAAATATTTACTAAATCCTAAGTGCCAGGTGCTAGTTTATATGCTTTACACATATGCAGTCACTTTTCAACCTCATAAAAAACACTAAGGGAAAACAGTTCATGCCCGTCTCTGGGTTCAAATTATTCTATTTCCTTTTACTAGCTACCTACACTTGGGCATGATACTTAACCAATCTCTCTCTACTTTTCCCACATGTAAAATGATAGTTATTCATATCTTGAAGAGTTCCTGTTAGGATTATACACGATAATGCAACTTAAAACATCTAACCACAGTGTTTTCTAGCATATAGTCAACAAATGTTAAATACTATTATGATGATGGTAATGATGGTATAGTGTATACAGAAACTGGACCTTAAAATTCAAGGTATTTACAGTACAACTGGGCAGGCAGACAAATAATTAAAGATAAGTGCTGATGGGTAGTCACTAGAAATTCTGGGAATATATCAATACATAGAGGGGACACCAAAGCTTAATAGGACCAGTAACGGTTAGAGGTAAGGGGAGACAGACATAGAGAGGGAAAGTCCCAGAAAATGACAGCTGGGTTGAAACATTTGAAAGCCAGTAACAATTAACAAGAGTAATGGGAGTTGGGAGAAAATCACAAGAGATGTGAAAGAGCATATACAAAGGCAAAAATGGAAGAGACAGGATGACACATTCTGAAATCTAAAGGAAATATATTTCAATAGCATGAAACTTAAAGTATGAGGGAGAAATCATAGCAGATATGATTGGAAAAATAATGACAAAATCATAACAGGATTCATATAACTTGCTCAGAGGTGTACGCTTCCTAAGTCATGAAAAACAATGAAGGATGTTAAACAACAGAATAATGTTCCAGGTTTATATTTTTTTTAAATTCCAATCTCAAAATCTGTGTAGAAATGAAGGGGCTAGTGCTCTAACTCTCAGAAAAAATAGGAAAAGTAGATCTGGAAAGGGGGCAATGATAACTAAAGATTGTCTATTATCATACTATTTATAATGGTCTGTCAATAAGTGTCTCCTCTGAGAAATCATAATCACAAACTAGTACTTAGGCATGTGTGGGAACAGAATATATGCTGCTTGAATATCCTAAAAAGCTCCAAGCCAAAACTTAGTTTGAAGTTCCCCTAAGTTCCCCCAGGATTCCAGAAGCTGCAAATATAAATTTCCTCTGTAAAAATATACTTCCAGTTCAGGCCTTAAAGAATTTCCACAGCTGAAATTACATGACCTCACAATCAAAATTCACAAGAGTAAACAAAGCACTACGAGCAAAGTCAGTAGAATGAACAACAGACAGACTTTGACCTGACTGTAAGATTTCAGATGTTAGAATTACTGGCTGTAGAATTTAAAAAATAAGTATTATATCATTTTTAAAAACTAAAAGAAGGAACTTCCCTGTCAGTCCAGTGGTTAAGACTCCATGCTTCCAATGCAGGGGGCACGGGTTTGATCCCTGGTCGGGGAACTAAGATCCCACATGCCGTGTGGTGCAGACAAAAATTTTAAAAAAACAAAAATACTAAAACAAATAAGGGGACTTCCCTGGTGGCGCAGTGGTTGAGAGTCCGCCTGCCGATGCAGGGGACACGGGTTCGTGCCCCAGTCCGGGAAGATCCCACACGCCATGGAGCGGCTGGGCCTGTGAGCCATAGCCACTGAGCCTGCACGTCCGGAGCCTGTGCTCCACAACGGGAGAGGCCACAACAGTGAGAGGCCCGCAAACCGCAAAAATAAATAAATAAATAAATAAAAGAAAAGAAAAGAAAAGAAATAAGGAAGATGTCCTAAAACTATCTAGAAATGACATATAAAATTGAAACTGACAATTTCACTGGGGTAATAGTGAGGTATGTCATTCAAACAAACATTCCTCTAAAAAGGAATAAAAATTCAGGATCAAATATTAAGAACATTAAAATCACTAAACTCCCAACAAAATAATAAGAAATTACCAGGCACAAAGTGAAGGGAAAATAGAAACTTAGAGAAGTAAGATAAGTACAAAAGCTGCTTTTGCCTCAGGGGAATTTGCAGATCCTGGCAAAGCTGGACTTTTGATTTGAAATTATGATGAAATGAGAAAAAGAAATATGAAAATCCAAAGACTATATAAGGTAAGAAGCCCATGAATTAAACCTTTGTACAATAAGATAGAACAATCATTATATGTGGAGGGAACAAAAGTAAACAAACTCTCAAGCAAATCTACAGCACAGGTTCACATCACCTGAGTGGTCCAGTTAATCCCAAGCCATGAAACGGACTTAAGGTGGGTAGAGCCACCATGCACATGGTAAAAGTAAATAGGAATCCTCCAAAGAGGAAGTTAAATTACTTACATACTAAGCAAGGCTTACAATACTTACAAATTTTTTCAAGAAAAATAATAAACATGTAGTCAAAGACAACAAGGCACCCAATAAAACAAGGCTAAATAAATAAAACAAAATCTGGACTAAAATATATCAGAAACAAAAGACATTATGAGGCCCACAAACATTTAAGATAAAGAATTATCAGAAAGAAACTATAAAATAGCTATTCTTAGTATATTTAAAGAATAAAAACCTTGAAAATAATAAGAAACAGAAAATTATATAAAGTAGAATAGCAGATTTGAAAAATAAGTAAGAATAACATCTTAAACCTCTTAATAACTGAAAATAAAATTGGAAGAGTTCATAGTGGGTGAGAAACAAATGAAGAGAGAATTAGTGAATGACAAGATAGGTGAAAAGAAATCGTCAAGAATAAGGCACAGAAAAGCAAAACTGTGAAAAGATGGAAAAGAAATTAAGAGTCACAGAAGATACAGAAAATTAACATGATTTTTATTCAAAGTTCCAGAATGAGAGGAAACAGAGAATAGAGCAAATATAATGTTTGAAGGAAAGCAATAATAAAGGACATTAATTTACAGATTCAAGAAGCTGTAAAATAAGATTAAGCATATATCTTAACATATCATACTGAAAATGCTAAAATATCAAAGGCAAAGAAAATCTAAAAAGCCACAATAGAGGGAAAAGATAACTTATATTCAAAGGTTCAACAGTTAGGTTGAAAAATGACCCAAAGGAAGCCAAAAGAAAGCAAGATGCTACCTTCAGTGTTCTAAAACATATAGTTTTAACATATAGTGTGCCAACTAGAAATACATATCAAACAAAAAAATCCTTTCCAGATGAGAATGGATAAACAAACGTTCAGACAAAATCATCACAAGAATATGCTCACTAAAGCATATTCTAAGTATTACTCTTCAAGGTGGAAAGAATATGATCCAAACAAAAGATCTGAGAATTAAAGAGGAGGGATCAAAATCAAAATGGCAGAGTAGGAGGACACGAAACTCACCTCCCCACGAGGAACACATCAAAAATACATTTATACGTGGAACAATTCTCACTGAAAACTAACTGAAGAATGTCAGAAAAACTCTTGTACATCCAAGGCTGTAAGAAAGATCCACATGGAATCCAGTAGAAAGGAAAGAGAAGCAATCAGATCGGGACCTGTGCCCCTGTGAAGAGACATGGAAGAGGAGGGGAATCCTCCTTGGGGAGAGAGCAGTTCAAACCACGTATTGGGCACCTCAGCTCTCAGGTCCAAAAGTGGGAAGACAAGTCCCCTAAGCTGGTTAGAAAACCAGTGAGACTAACAAGGGGGCTGTAAGAAACCTAAACTCAACTTGTGAAGAACTGCAACACTTGCTTACTCCTGAAACAAGGCAGAGAAAGCAAACTGAAACTGCACTGTACTCTGTCCCATTTCCCACAACTTCCACAGTGTGCTACCCAGCCTGAGCCAAGTGCCTGCTCAGGCTTTGCTTGCTTTGCCCGCAACTCCACACTAGGTAAAGGGCTGCTGTGGCTGACCAGAGTGCTCAATTGTGAGGGACTATGCCAGCCCAAACACAAAACAGCATCTGAATAGGGAGGGGCATCCATTATCAGCACTTAAAGCAACAGTACATCAGAAGCAGTCCCAGGCTCTGACTACAGCTGACACCACCACAGCCTGCACCCAGACCCACACAGAGCACCCACACCAGCCCTGCCTACTCTGCAGTCCAACTCCAAACAAGGGTGAGGGTTGCAAAGGCATTTTAGTCCCATCTGAATGGGGCAGGGACAGCTATTAATGGTGCTTACAGATGCAGCACATAAGCAGTCCAGACTCTGACTGTGACCAGGGATGCCACAGACCATACCCAGACCCACGCCGAGCACCTGCACTGGCCCCTCTTGCTCCAGCACTGCTCTGCATGGGGTAAGGGTGCCAGTGCTGGGAGGGAAGAGCACACACTTAGAAGGAACAAAGACAGATCAGACCAAACCCTTAGGCTTTCTCCTTGAGCAACTTGAGACCTGACCCTGCCCCCAGTAGGGTGGTGTTGGCCACTTAGAAAAGAAACCCCAGCTCACAACTGGCTCTGGCTCTAGTCCCTCCATCTCCAGCCCAACGTCTTACCAAGGTGATAGCTGCCAGCACATGCTGGGAAAAAACACGACTCACATCAGATCCCACTCTCCCACCACAACCAATGGGCACACTCAGACTCTCCCATACAAGAATACCCCTTCAGGACCCCAATGGGTAACTTTTTCACCTAATTTCATCAAAACAGAGAAAGTTAAGCAAAATGAGAAGACAGATGAATTTCTTTCAATCAACAGAACAAGAGAAAAACCCTAAAAACAACTGATGAAACTAATAAATAATTTACCAAATAAAGAGTTTAAACCATTAGTAATAAGAATGCTACCTGAATTAGAGAAAAGAACAGATGAACACAGTGAGAATTTTAACAAGAAACAAGAATATATAAAAAAGAAACAGTAAGAACTAAATAATACAATAATTAAATGAAAAACAGACTACAGGGAATTAACAAGTGACTAAGTGATATAGAAGAATGCATAAATGATCTGAAAGTTAGAAAAATGTAAATCGTCCAATCAGCAAAAATATTTTCCAGCAAAAATGCCAAAAAAGTCCTAAAAATAACATTAATCAAACAATATGTAAAATTGAATAAAATAACATAAAAATAATAATAAAAGTAGATTCATAACCAGGGATAAAAAGTTAATATTAGAAAATTAGGTTTAACATTAGAAAATAATCACTAATAAATTAAAGGAAAAAAACATATGACAATCTCAATATATGCCAAAAAAAAGCACATTTGATAAGTCAATATCCATTATAAAACTCTGACAGTAATTCTCTTCCAGAAAGCAGGGATGCAATAATAAATAATTGCATTCCCCATAATTAGCTTTGTGCCTGACACAGAATAGAAAGAAGGTTAATAAAAGTTGAACAGATGAAAGAATGAGTAATTGTTTGAAAGTGGTAATATACATCCAAAAGAAAGTTTCCAACTGCCTTCCAACTGCATTATACATGGAATGTAGGACAATGTGCCGCTTCCATTCAAAAGGATAGCAGAGGAAGTAGAGACTTCAAATTTGTTAAAGCCAGAAGGTAAAGAAAACTTTCATTAATAGGTTTTGAGGGAAAAAAATTTTTATATGCTACATAAGAAGAGCAAGGGTTTCAAAGACAAAATTTGGAAAGTAGAGGAACAATAGGAGGTTAAGACAGGGAGAAAAGCCAACGTTGATAAGAGAATGAAAAAAGGTAATGGGTTTTAACCAAGGATGACTGATATGTGGCCTCATGAAAAAACCCAAACCCTCTCCAAACAGCATCCTATTCAAAGTATAGTACTCTTAATACACAGAAAGAAAATAATCAAAATTTTCTCCCCTTAAATTTATTTCTTAAATCTCTGATCACTGATACTCTTTAGCAGGCAACAAGTATTGGCAAGAGACAAAAATTAGGTAATAGCAAGAAAATATTAAAAATTAGCTGATCATAATTCATTTAAATGGATAGTTCCAGGCAGAATGAAGTAGTCTGTAACAGAACAACTCTCATGCTGAAAATAACTAGAAAACACGAAACAAACCAAAACAGAAAGGACAAAAGAGGGTAAGATTCCTAAGAAAGAACTCCTGATAACTGAACTGACAAAGTGCAGCTGACATCTGCTGATTCTGGGTATGAGCAAGAGGTCTAAATGCTGCCTTGGTCCCAGCAGAGGGCCACTGCCAGGGGATAAAAAAAAGAGCATAGTTTTATTGGGTCTCAAAGAGCTGAAGAAACAAAACTGAAGACTCAAAAAACCTCATAAACTTGACTATTTCCCTTCATTCAGCTCAGCCTCTAATTGCATTATAGTAATTAGCCCACCACACTCCCAATTTCTCTCTAGCAAACAGAAGACAATATCTCCAGAGCCTCTAACTTTTCTTATAACAATGTATGGAATTCAATCAAAAAATTACTGGGCACACCAAAAGATAAGGACAAATCACTAAAAAGTAAGACTGTAAAGGAATAGAAAGTAGAATGGGCTGAGGGGAGGAAGGAAGGGGAGTTACTGGTTAATGGGTACAGAGTTTCAGTTTTGCAACATGAAAAGAGTTGCAAGAGTTCTGGAGATAAATACTAGTGATGACTACATAACAGTGTGAATGTATCTACACCACTGAGCTGTACACTTAAAAATGATTAAGATGGTAAGTTTTATGTTATATGTATTTTATCACATTTTTTAAAAAGAAACAGACCAACAGGTAAGCCAGATATTGAAATAAAAAGAAAATAGCTATAAAATATCAATGATTAATATATTCAAAAAGGATGAAATGTCATTTTTAAAAGAGGAGAATTAACCGGAGAATTGGAATCTTAAGAAAAATAATTGAGTGGAAATTTAGAAGGAAAAAATATGATTAAAGTTAAGAATTCAGTAAATGAGTTTAAAACCAAATTAGACACAGCAGAAGGCAGGGTTAGGTAACAGGTCAATAGAAGATCTCTAAGTTGAAACAAAGAGAAAAACAAATGGAAGATACATACATATGGGAAACAATGAAAAGTAACTTAAATGAATAGATTTCAGTGGTTATGAGTCTGCAGAATCACATTGTATTAGTTATTTATTACCAATAAGTTGTTTCCAGTTTATATAAGATTAAACATTCATTCATCCTAACACGTATTAAACTCCTATTATATATACATAGCAATATGCTGGGCACTAGAGTGACAAAGATATTTAGTGAGACAGAGTGCCTGCCCTCAAGACACTCATGGTCACAGGAGACACACAAGTAATGCTTAAGCCACTCTTAACAATAAGGAGTTCACTAGAATTTAGCCAGTAGATTTGGAGAGGAGGTAGGAGGTTCATTTTGGACAGAGTAAGTAGCCAAAAGCATGATGGTGAGATAGGAAGAACATAAAAGGTAAGGAAGTTAAACAATTTCAGTATATCTGGAGTATAGGATATAGTAGTGACCGTAAGATGAAAGGAGCAGGCATAGGTTAGCAGGAACTAGATAATTATTTGCCACATTTTTAAGAGAAAGGTGAAAAATGTCACAAGACCTCTATGATGTTCTGAAAGGGACATAGTATTTCACAAAGTGTATGCCTTTCAAGTGCCTTACTAGTTGAACAAGTTTGAAAAATACTCAATAATAATATAGTCTAAACATTACATGACACTAAAGATCCTTCATAATCTGATCCAAACATTTTTTTTCCAGTCTCATTTACCTGAGTTCTTTAAGATACAGACACACCAATCAGTGTTTCAAATATACCCTAATTTTCACACTTCCATGACTTGCACAAGCCATTTCTTCTGCCTACACTCCCTCCTCCAATTCATTGTCTAGTGAACTTTTAATCATCTAAGGTTTAGTTTAACTAACAATTTTTTCTAAATGTCTTGCTCCAAGAATAATTAATAATTCCCTCCATAGTGCTCCCAGAGTATTCATTTATTTATAAGATGTTTGAGTGCCTAATATATGCCAGGCACTTGGAATGCATCAATGAACAAAAAAAGACAAAGATCCTTGTTTTCATGGAGCACCTTATTGAAACTCTGAAGAAGGTGACAGTATGAAAAGGGATAAGAGGAGCACATATACTTTGAAAAATCTTCTTAAGTGACTATTATTCCCTCCTCCAACTGTTCCAACCTAGGTGGAGAATTACAGCATTAGAAAGCATTACAAAAAAATTGTAATGAAAGCTAAATTTAAAACATAACAAGAGGAATACATAAGACATTCTTATATTTTCTTATATAAATTCTTACTTGTCTTTTCCTCTAATTGATTAACTTTATCTCTGGACTCCTCCAGCAGAAATGTTAACTCTTTCATTTTATTTTCTTTCTCAGTACTTTGGATCAATAGCAGTGATACCTAAAATGAAATATTTAAATAATACATTATAGATATGAAAAATTAGATATGACACCTTAGCATTTATCATTATCTGTGATTTTTTATGTACTTGCTTATATGCTTTTCAGCTGTCTGTGCCTGGCATTTAGTTATGTGCCTGTACGATAAACATTTATTGGATGAAGGAATGAACAATCTAATGCAATATACCCAATATTACAGTATGCATTTTAAGATATCACTTAGAAGATTATATATTGAAATCTACTCATTCATTTATTCCATAAATATTATTGAGCACCTAATCTGTTCCAGAAACCCTAATACGCACTGAATATACAGAGATGATGGAACTCACCTTCAAGAAACTCACAGCCTAGACCAGGAAACAAACAACTATACTTGAATATTATTAGTAATAGGACAAAAATGTTATAGGAATCAAGAAAGGAACACCTAAATCAGTCCTGGGGGAGGTAATCAAAAATTAATCCTTCTCAGAGAACTGAACTGAGTCTTGATAGACAAGTACAAATTAATCAGGCTGCAGGGGAAATGAACATTCTAGACTTGTATGAGAACACAAAGGATCAAGAGATCATGCTTCTATTCAGAGAACTGAAAATATTCAGATGGCTAGAATACAGAGTGCATGTAAAGAAAAGGTGAAAGATAAACTCATAAAGATAGATTGAAGACTTGCAGATTCAACATGGCAGAAAGACCTCTATGCCCTATTTTCATCTTCAAATCACCCAAAATATAAGCAGGAAAACAACAAAGGTGGACTTCATCTTCCATGAAACCACGAGACTTCTATAATCCAAACCACAACATGTCAAAAAGGAAAGCAGTTAGAAGGAACAGAAAAGGATTTAGTATAGAAAAGCAAGGTCAAAACTAAGAGTCTAGGGGCTTCTCTGGTGGCGCAGTGGTTAAGAATCTGCCTGCCAATGCAGAGGACAAAGGTTCGAGCCGTGGTCCGGGAAGATCCCACATGTCACGAAGCAACTAAGCCCGTGTGCCACAGCTACAGAGCCTGCGCTCTAGAGCCTATGAGCCACAACTACTGAGCCCATGTGCCACAACTACTGAAGCCCGCGCACCTAGAGCCCATGCTCCAAAACAAGAGAAGCCACCGCAATGAGAAGCCTGTGCACTGCAACAAAGAGTTGCCCCCGCTAACCGCAACTAGAGAAAGCCCGTGCGCAGCAACGAAGACCCAACGCAGCCAAATAAATAAATAAATAAAAATAAATTAAAAAAAAAAAAAAACTAAGAGTCTACACAGGGAAGATTACAAATGAGAAGATAATTCAATCCCAAAGAAACAGAATGTTTCAAGAATTAGAAGCAACAGACACTGTGAAAGGTAGGTATGAAACAGGAGACTAAGTATAAGGAGACTAGAAGTCTGCAAAGAGTAGTAAGACCTCCCTAGGCCCTCTTAACCCTCCTTCCCTGGACTCTACTCCCTGAAAGCCAATGTAGTCAGAGAACTAACCTACTCCATCTTTATAAGAGACACTGGTATGATCAAACTGAAAAAAAGAATCTCTAAACCTGGGTATTCCAGGCACAGGAAGGGGTGGAGACAAAGGATATAATTGAGAGTCAGCATATGGAATAATGAGACTCAGCTTGTCCTTCCTACCCTGCCAACCCAGCCCCAAAATGCCATCAGCAAAGTTTACATTCCCAGGCAGGAATTTGGAGAACTCCAGAAAAAAAAAAGCCTTACAAATAATGACATTTAGGAGTCCCCAACAAAAACACTAGCTGGCCACAGCATAATTTTACAGGGAACCCCCCAAATCTGTAAGCTCTGCTCATGTACCCAGGATTCCAACAAGCTTCTTAGCACTTTATTCTATTTTTGTGTTCTGTAATAATAAGCACAATTTTAAATTTTAAGAAGACCTTCTTCTTTCAGAAATCTGGTTTAAAAAATACAGTTAAAATACAGAAAAAATTGTTAACTCTTTCAAAAGATCAAAGTATAACACATAAATCAGAATTCTATCATTTAACCAGAACTTAAAGAAACTCTAAGAATCTTCTCTGTACTTTCAATTAACATTTGCCATTATTGTTCAAGTAGATATCCTTATTATCTATAATTACAAGGTATCTGTGGCAAGTCAGATAAAAACTCAGGAAAAATAGGGGGAAGTAGAGAGATGAGGATTCCTTTCTATATTTCATTTTCCATTCTGGATTCAGAAGACTTGAAACTGTTAAAGTTGGCATAATAATCATCTGAAATCAACATTCTTGTGACTGCAAAAGAACACTGACTCATCATTTTCAAGTCTTGCACTATGTGTCATTAATAGAAAGAAGCAAAAGAATGTTTTAGTTCCCCTTCATTGGTGTCATAAATAGTGTATTTCAAAATAAACTGCAAAATGTGGGTCGAGTGGTCAATCATCATCATCATCTTTATATTTTATGAGGTTTCTGTCTGAACAAAACTTCTCACAAAATAATATATTTTTACAGCAATGTCCTAAAACCCACTAATATAAATATTGTAGAAGATTCACTGATTTTAAAAAAGGACTAGCATTTAGTATGTATAAATTTGAGTCAATGGAAATTAAGGCAAATGGAAAATATATTTAAATATGTATAATATTAAAATTCTCTCAGAAATTTATCAAGCAGGCAGCAAGTACAAATTTCTCTTGAAATTTTAAGTATCTCATGAATTAGCAAGTATAAAGAATACAGAAAGTTGATTTTTAAAAAGCACCTGCTTTTCCTTGTTATTTACTTCCTTCTTGTATTGTTCATCAAGATGTTGGATTTTTTCATAATCTTCCTTTACTTTAAAAATAAAACAAATACACTTTAATATCTTCACATAATTGTATAACAAACAAAATTTTAAGTTTCTGATATTTTATTTCACTTCCTTATTTATCTAGATATTAAACCCCAAAGGTTTCTAACAAGTTAAAACTGCTATTTTCTTGCTGCTAACTTTCTGTTTAGTAAAATAATTTAAATAATATCAAAGTTACAATAACTTTTAAAAATTCTATCATTCTTATAATAGCAGATATATAAAAGTTTTTTCTTTATAACACACTAGTCTGAAATAACAGATTTTAAATGTGTATGTATATTATTATTTTAACATGCAACTTGACCAAGAAATGTAAAAATAAGACCAAATCACACTTCAAATCACCAAATCACACCATTATACAAACTACAATTTGATTTCAGGGAAAATGTAGCTTTTGAAGCCAAAAGGGTATTTTTAACATATACCAATTTCCTGCCACATTCCACAAGATTTTGAGGGGCTTATAAAACCATATACAATACAGAAATTTTCAATAGTTTAGGCATCAAGCTGAAGGTATGAAAACATTAGCAGAATCTAATAAACGGCAAAAGAGTAATATAAAAAATAAGGATTCCTACCCTTAAAATGGATTTCCAGTCTGGAATTCTCAGCTTGCACACGAAGTTCCTCAAAAGCTATTATCATTTTCTGAAATACATTTAACTTTTAAGAATCATACTTAGACTTTTTAAATAGCTTTCCTCAAACAATGAAAATAATAAATTTGTATCACCTGATCATTATACTTAAAACTATACAACTTTGAATAATGAAAATTCTATAACTTTTAACAATTAAATAATTTATTAAAATATTAAGAGTGCCTATTAAGGTAGCTTCCCAGGTATCTGAAGGCACTGAAGACAGGTTATATATCACTGAACAGCAAAAAAACAATTGTTGGTACTCTAGTCATTTACTTAATAGCCCATATCAAAATCTGTAATTTTCTATTGATTTTTGCTTATGTATTTCTGTCTTCACTAAAGTGTAACCTCTGTGAGGTCTCTCCCCATAAGAGTTCAAATTATACTTCTATTACCTGGCAGCATGAGTTCATTCACATTCAACAAATCCTGATTTGTAAAATTGGATGAATTCATTTATTCATTTAATAAATAGTTACTAAGTGTCAATTATATGCCAGGCACTGTTTTAAGCACTTAGGATATAAGACAAAGTCCTTACCCTATTGGAACTAACTTATATTTCAGTGTAAGAAAGAATATATACACACACAAATACACACACACACACGTGTATATCAAATAAATATCATGTAGTTTTAAGTGCTCTTCAGAAAAGTTAGACAAGGTGAGGAGATAGAGGATAATTGAACAGAAAGACATTTTAGGTAAAGTAGTAAAGGGGATAATAAAAAAAGCAGAATGAAGCTTATGAGTTTGCATAAGATCTTGGATACAGAAGTTCTAGATAGAAGGAACAAATTCAAAGAAGCAAGATCAGAAAGAGCTTAGCAAGTTTGAGAAACAAAAAAGGAACAACTATAGAAGAGAAGCAAAGTGGAAAATGATAGAGGATGGGGTAAAAAAGGTAAACAGGCAACAGACAGATTGATAATACTGGCATGTTTTTCAAATTAATGGTTAAGTGTCACAATGTGTTAGTCTCTGACACAGAGTTAATATCTAATAAATTAAGTTAAATGGTGTCACTAACATGTAAATTCAAAAAATATTAAAAAACAGAACATTAATACTCATGGTATATATAGAACCCTGGGAATTTTATTGGATATAATCATATATCAAAAGATAAATAATAATCCCTTTAGCAAGAACAATTGTTCATATCTTTGTAGCTATCACTATAATTTGCTTAGAAATGCCTCTGTTTAAAATATTCAAATTTTCAATACCACTTACCTCAATGTTACTATTTAGGTCCACATAAACTTGCCTAGTTTCTTCCCGCTCATATTCATCTATTATAAATATAAAATTTTCAAAAGTAAATTTTAAAACAATTACAATTCCAATAAGATAATACTCAAATGTCTCCGGTAAACATTAAAATATTTAAAAATCTGTGTTAGTAAAGGGCACTGGTATATCTTTTGAGTCTTTTAAAGTAGTATCAAAAGCAGCTTCATAGTAAGGTATGGTCATACTTCATGACATCAACCTCAAAAGCTAGGTGCTGTTCAATTATCTCTAATTTCCTTTTATAGAATTACTACTATTCATTAATTTATTCAAACTTTGTAAAATATATTTACAGTTTTAGACTTTACAATAAGTAGGGATTTAACCACTAGTCTATGAAGTATTTTTCCTTTGTATATTTAAGATTCTTGAAGTACATGTGAAAGGCAAAGCTCACTCTTGTTTCTGCTCTATCTCTGAAGAGGCAGGAAAGAAGATAAATCTCAAGACCAGAGGAACAAGTTAAGAATAGGTGTAGCCCCAAGAACAAATCTCCTGTAAATCCTCTATAATATTTTTTAGGGTTTTCTTTTTTGGTTTTTTTTTAACCTGAGCAATGATTCCCTCTAACTATATATTCAAGCCTTGAGTAAAGTCAGTAAAACTTAGAGTTGATAGGTGGTGCTGTAGAGAATTAAGGCACGAGGCAGAAAAAGAAATGCAGCTGTCCCATCATCATTCCCCCAGGTAAGGCCAAGCAACACAGAAACCACATTAGACTAAAGGGAGGGTATTGGTCCTATATTCTCAGTAACAAGCTGCAAAACAAGAGAACGGCAGCTACGATAGACTCAAATGTCAATGAAGAGCCAAATGAACTGACTTTAGAAGAATACAAGTATCCTAAATGCCTCAAAAATACTGGAGAGAGCTCTAGACTTATCACAGCACATGGAACAGGAGCCAAACCACTTTTATTTGAATATTAAAGGGCTGGAAAATTTAAAGAAATAGAGACAGAACACATCAGCATTTCAACAGAAAGATGGTTCATCCTTCTCACTCCATCTATTCACTGTCTCATATTCACTAACAAACACATTTAGCAACAAACCTTCTCTATTCCACAGAAATTATTTGCACCAAAGAACTGCATTCTATTGCCAACACCTCCAATCTTCCCGTTACCACTACCACCAGTACTTCCAAAATACCCTCCAGTCATTCTTCCAATAGGCAAGTACTGAAAAGCAAATAAATAAAACTACAAAAAAGAAAATAAATTGGTATAGATGTACTTTACAGTTGTCAGGAGCAAGTTGCTACAGGTGGCATAGAGAAGGGACTTTCGTAGCAGAGTGTTCTAATATACTGACATAATACTGTAACAGTATAAGCCTACCTTTTTGGTTTTCCTGGTATCTATCTATCTATCTATCTATCTATCTATCTATCTATCTAAACTCCCTGGTTTTCCTGGTATCTATCTATCTATCTATCTAAACTCCCCACCCCCACCTCCTCCCTTCCCTCTCTCTCCCCTCTCCCTCCTCTCTCTCTCTCTCTCTCTCTCTCTCTCTCATACACATACAGGCGCACACACACACACACACACACACACACACACACACTTTGCCCTAATTTGGCCAACTAGATCGTGCTGCATTCATCATCTTAAATAAGAAATGATTCAACCAAAAGCAAGGAAAATGTCTATGAGTTTCAAAAGCCCAGTGTTGGGATTAGGGGAAAGATTCAAGATATAAACAAGTAATAGATTTTCAGAATATATAAGTCAGAACAAAGCTTCCATCCTCTAGACCTAAGAAATATTTACCAGTTTGTAAGGAAGAAGCCTTTAAAAGGGGAAGCTGAGAGAGCTTATTAGATTCTGGCAGGTACTTAAGAAAGGGTTCACAAATACCATATGCTAACACATATATACGGAATCTAAGGGAAAAAAATGTCATGAAGAACCTAGGGGTAAGACAGGAATAAAGACACAGACCTACTGGAGATGGACTTGAGGATATGGGGAGGGGGAAGGGTAAGCTGTGACAAAGCCAGAGAGTGGCATGGACATATATACACTACCAAACGTAAAATAGATAGCCAGTGGGAAGGAGCCGTATAGCACAGGGAGATCAGCTGGGTGCTTTGTGACCACCTAGAGGGGTGGGATAGGGAGGGTGGGAGGGAGGGAGATGCAAGAGGGAAGAGATATGGGAACATATGTATATGTATAACTGATTCACTTTGTTATAAAGCAGAAACTAACACACCATTGTAAAGCAATTATACTCCAATAAAGATGTAAAAAAAAAAAAAAGAAAGGGTTCTGTAGCCCTCTACCCTCACCAAGCTAAGCTTCAGGGTTGGGGAACACAGAAATCCCAGAGAGTTAGGGCCAACTAAGAGTAGAGTGGGGCTGTGCTTTTTTTTTCTTCAGTATAACTCTAGGAAGATGACAAAACCTGAGAAGAAATGCCTGTGAAATATATATAGACAGGTAAGGCCTTAAACAGCTTCACAATTTCCCTTGTTCCAACACGTTGTGCAACTGAGCATGGTGGGATAAAGCACAGAGAACCAGCATACCTGAATAGGCCCTGAGGACTGGTATGAGGAGCAGCTCACCAACTATCTATGTGGACAAATAACTGAATACCAATCGAAATGATGAAAAGTCTCAGAGGATAGATGACTGAGAAACAAACGTCCCTCTCTACCACATGGTACTATATGGGCACCCCCAAATTTACATACAATCCCAGGGAAAGAAGAAAAATTCCCAAATTTACTGAGATAATTTCTTCCACACTAGCAGAATGAAGGCTTTAAGATATAAAGATATAAAAAAGATATAAAAATATAAAAAATATAAAGATATAAAACATCTTAAAAATTAAGAATTTTTAACATTTTAAGACATAAAAATCTTGTGCATACTTGAGTTTGCTGACTAAAATCACTCAGAATCATATATTCTACAAAATTTATCAGAGTACGAGAAAACCACACAGAAGGGACAGAAAAGAGATTCAGCTACCATAAGTAGAGCCGTGCAAGGTGAAAACATTAGAAATTGCTCAGTGACCTGCTGTACAACTATAAATATAGAAAGAGGATTCAACCACTATACTAGGACCAAGCTCGGTTTATCACCTAGTTTGTTTATTTAGTCTAGATAGTTCTTGCTTTTTTCAATGATGTATATGGTTAGAAAACCTACACGAGGCCTATGAAAAAATACTGTCAAACAAAGAAAAGGGAACATGAAAGATGTTAAAAGGAACAGCCTATCTCTGAAAACGAACTCTAGAGAATTCAGATGAAAATTTCAGAAAACTATTTGGTATTCTCAACAGAACCAAGAAAATATGGTCTCAGTGAAAGAGGAAGATACAGTCATAAAGAAAGAACAGGCCATGTTAGAAATTCAAGAAATGGGGTGAATTAAATAGAAAAAATAAATAAGGAGGAAAGGAGCAATGGCGTAGATAATGAGAGACTCAAAGGAACTAGAGATTAGAGGCAGGACAGGAAAGAACTGATACTTCAGAAGTCAAATTGTTTCCTAATACAGGAAACAAACATAAATTGAGGGGGTGGGGGAACAAATATTAAAACAATTAGAGAAACGAAGAACAGAGGGTCAACAAACAAATAATAAGTATACCCAAACAGAAATCAGAATAAGTGACCAAAGATATCATAAGGCTTTCCTGGTCTAAAGAAATAGACTGGTGCATATAGATCCAAATGGTTGCACTGACAAAACTGTAAATCATAAGGATCAAGAAAATGCCAGAGTCCTGGCAAGGGGGAAAATATATGCATAAATACATATACTATATATTTAGGTAGAAATCTAGGTATAGATAAATGGAACTGTGATTATCCCCATTTCACAGATAACAAAAGTGTGACACAGAAAAATTATGTTATTTGCTAGGATCCCAAAATAATAAGTGGTGGTACATGATTAAAACACAGGTCTGCCTAATGAAAACCAGTAGGGATAAATGCAAAGAATGTTATTTGGATCCAAAAACCTAAATGCACTTGCAAAGAATGAAGTAAAAAAAAAAAAAGTGAAAGATTTTAATGACTAGTGAAGTCACTAAAGCCTATAATACAATGTGACTATCAAATAAGCTGACTTTAGAGTTCATTAATGACACCTACAATTAGACAAGAAATAGTCCTTTACACAGGTCAAGTTACACATTAGATTACCTAATACAGATCTGGACTCCTAAATATAACAACAATATTCAAACAGATAAACCAAAATAACAAAAGTACAAAGAATCTTGAAACATCTAGGCTAAAGAAGACAAGATTCAGAAAGGACAAGTAACCACCTTTAAAAATCTAAAGAGATAAAAAAGTGCTTAGACTTTTTCTGTATGCCTTAAGGAGAAGAAATACAATAAGAAGAGAGAAACTACAAAGAGATTTCAATATAAGAGATTTCAACAGGGAATTCCCTGGAGGTACACACTTTCACTGCAGAGGGCCCAGGTTCCACCCCTGGTGGGGAACTAAGATCCCGCAAGCTGCTTGGTGTGGCCAAAAAAACAAAAAGAGAGAGAGAGAGATTTCAACATAAAAATAAGAGCTGTGCTTAAATGACAGCCTCGGGGTTAGTGGGTTTCCAACACTGAATATGTTCAATCACAGGAAAGAGACTACCACTTGGTAGTCACAAAGGAAATTATTAACTTCCTATAAGAATTAAAGCAATGGATATGTAAATAGACCAAAAAGCTTTAAAGTCCTTTTCAACACTAAGTAATTTAGATTAAGGGATAAGGCTACAGAAAAAAAAAAATATGCAGTACTTCGAATGGCAGGCTAAAGAATTCCAATGTACTTAATGTGAGCAATAGACAGCCATTTAAAGGTTTGTTTTTTTTTTAAGGTACATCTAAGAACAAATTTATTCTTTACTTATTCATTCATGAATTTATTTATTGCCTGCTATCTTCACAGACACTGTGCAAAGTGTTGAATATACTGAGTCAAATAAGACATGATCCCTTGCCTGCAAGCTTACAGTGAGATGTAGTAGGTACTCAATATTTGTTGAAGGAATTCATAAATACATGGTAAAGGTATACTAAGGGTACTAAGTAAAAGAAGAGGAGTATCTAAGTCAGAGTGAAAAACTAGGGAATATTTCCCAAGGGTGGTAATAATTACTCTGAGTTTTGAAGGACAAATATGAATTAACAAGATGAAAAAGGAAGAAGGATCAGCCAATAAACATATGCAAAAACTCAGAAGTATAATCTGTTTAGGGGTTAACAAGTAGTTCTCCATGAGCTTGTGTATGTGGGACATGTGGAAAGATTTGGCAAGGTGAAGGGAAGTGGCAAACACCATGCTATCCTGAAAATTATGGAAAGCCACTGAAAAAATTAGACAGTGACATTATTTGATCTGTATTTTGAAAAAGCATCCAGGACTCTGTTTTATGGTAATGACTAAATAATTCAGACCAACCTTCCTCCTAAAGATAAAAATCTGGAGGAATTTTTTGAATTATTGAAAGAATCAAAGATCTAAAAAGATAATGATGAATCATCAGGCCAAGAACAGGTTGAGGATTATAACTCAGAAAACCTAAACCAACTTCCAGTGTCAGTCAAGATGGACTAAGCCCACTATAGCCTTTCTCTCCCATTGATTACAACTAAAAACTCTGGATGAAATCCATAAAGCAACTACTTGAGGAATCTGAAAAGTAAGCAAAAGCAGGTAGATTGGGAAGAAAAGTAAAATCTTGAAGAAATGACTCATGTGAAGGCGAGTTTCCTGTTTGTTTAGTTTTTTTCCTACCTTCTCTCCTAGCATTACTAAAGTGTAAGGGCCCAGCAGAACTATAAAAGCAAAAGGAAATCCCTTTTTTTTTTCTTTTTTTTTTTCTCTTCCAGCCCTGCCCCAAAGGTGGCTCCAGTAGTGGAGCTACAGCAGCCATGGCAGCAAGGACATACGAAACCCCAGGAGAAACTCCATGTCTCTCACCAAAGGACAGGAGGACGGGACCCCTGTAAGGCTGAGGGTGACGGGGCAATGCTAGAGAGAGCTGGAGAAGGTGATTCCCTAATTATTTGTATGACTTGGCACAAGTCCCATAGGGAAAAGGGAGGATGTGCATGTACAAGATAGACCCAAGGCAAATATAGCAAGTCCCTCTGAAATCACTATCCAAGTCCCAGAACTAATGTAATCTTGAGTGGAGCGTACATGAAACAGACGCAGAGTAACATGGCAAAAGCTTTGAAAACTGAACTGATAATGGAACCCCAGCACACAAAAGGTAAGATAGAACTTGTGATCTAAACTTGAGTTGCATATCTGCTAAAATACAAACAAACAAACAAACATTTTCCAAGGGATTTTTAACAGGACCCAGAATCTCACAACATGTCCAGGATATAATCTAAAACTTCTCAGCATTCAGAGAACTAGGAAAATGTCACATCGTTCTAAGTCTCAAGCAGGCAATCAAAAATAATGAAGTACACAATGAGATAAACAATAAGAACTAGAATCTACAAAACAACAAACCACAGAAACAGATCCCAAGGGATTCCAGATATTGGCATTGCTGGACAAAAAATTTAATAAAACTAAGCTTAGTATGCTCGTGGAGACAAAAAAAAAACGAGCTTAAAAATTTCTGCAAGGAATTTGAAACTCTAAAAAGTAACATTACAGATATTTTTTTAAAGAACAGAACCAGAGAATACAAGAGCAGAAATTAAGGCCTAACAGATGAATTTAAAAACAGTTTAGAAACAGCTAAATAGAGAATTGGTGAACTGGAACAAAGCAGAAGAAATTATCCTGAAGGGAGCACAATCAGAAAAGAAGATGAAAGATACAAAAAAGGTAAGAAATATGGAAGGAACAGCACAGTGACCTCACTGTTATGACTTGAAAAGATTCAACAGGCTCTTATCTAAGGGATTTTGCATTTGCTGTTTCCTCTGCCCGAAATATTCATTCCCAAAATAGCTACATGATACATTCCCTCATTTATTCAGGTCTCTAATCATATACCACTTAATCAGAAAAAAACTTCCCCAAATACCCTATCCCAAAATATTCTCTTTTGAAGCAGTTGTCATCACCCAACATGTATTTTATTTATTCATTTATGATATGTGTCCCTTTACAAGAGTGCATACTCCATAATGGCAGAAATTTTGTCTGTTTACCACTGTTTTCCCTTAGCATCTAGAACATTTCATGGCACATAGTAGGCACTTTTTAAAATGTTGAATGAATAAATAAAAGAGAAAATCACAATAGCAAAAATAAAGGCTTATGGCAAAAATACAGATGGAGTTTACAGTAAATATAAGGCAAGTATTAAGAATTTTTAGGGCAAGAATATATAATGGAGAAAAGACAGTCTGTTCAATAAGTGGTGTTTGGAAAACTAGACAGCAACATGTAAATGAATGAAATTAGAACATTCCCTAATACACAAAAATAAACTCAAAATGGATTAAAGACCTAAATGTAAGGCCACAGACTACAAAACGCTTAGAGGAAAACATAGGCAGAACACTGACATAAATCACAGCAAGATCTTTTTTGATCCACCTCCTAGAGTAATGAAAATAAAAACAAAAATAAACAAATGGGACCTAATGAAACTTAAAAGCTTTTGCATAGCAAAGGAAACCATAAACAAAACAAAAAGACAACCCTCAGAATGGGAGAAAATATTTACGAATGAAGCAACCAACAAGAAATTAATCTCCAAAATATACAAACAGCTCATGCAACTCAATATCAAAAAAGCAAACAACCCAGTCAAAAAATGGGTGGAAGACCTAAAAAGCCTTTTCTCCAAAGAAGACATACACATGGCTAAAAAGCACGTGAAAAGAAGCACAACATCACTAATTAAGAGAAATGCAAATCAAAACTACCATGAGGTACATTCATTCAACAAGTGATATGCTCAGGGCCAGGGATCCAGCAGTGAATAAACAGACAACAATTTTAATCTCATAGAGCTTACATTCCATTGCGGGAGGAGGTAAGATAATAAACATCTCAAAAAGTAAAATCTAGAGTTTGCCAGATAGTGATTGACTGCCCAGGAGTGAAACAATTCAGGGAAAAAGGACTTGAAGTGTCAGTAGGGGTTGGGGTCATCAATGTACAATACAGTGGCTAGGCTAGAACCTAGGGGAAGATGGTATTTGAATAAAGACCTGAAGGAGGTGAGGGAGCAGCACATGATGATGTTGGGGAGGGGTGGGAGCATCCCAGGCAGAGGGACCAGCAGGGACAAAGAACTTGAAGTGGGAGTAGGTCTGGAGAGTCTGAGGTGGCCAGAGGGGAGTCAATGAGGAGGAGAGAAGCAAGAGATGAGGATGGAAGAGTAGGCAGGGGCAGACATGAAAGGCCTTGTGGACCACTGTCAGGACTTTGACTTTTCCATTGAGTGTGATGGGAAACTGCTGGAGAATTAGGAGCACAGCAACAGTACAATCAGACTTAGGCTTAACAGTATTATCTAGACCACCAATGCCCCAAAGGTGAGCAACAGACCTTTGGAAATGTGGCTGATGAGATGGAGGGACTGATTTTTCATTTTATTTCATTTTAATTAAATTTAAAACTCATTTCTTGATTCAGTGATTGGAAAACTTATAAGTGTGTTTGGAACAACTTGGGTATGTGAATCTATTTTTTTCAACTGTACATTTATGAGTTTTAAATATAGATCAGGTATTTCCAATAAAAATTTTACCATCTGAGGGCTTCCCTGGTGGTGCAGTGGTTGAGAATCTGCCTGCCAATGCAGGGGACATGGGTTCAAGCCCTGGTCTGGGAAGATCCCACATGCCACAGAGCAACTAGGCCCGTGAGCCACAACTACTGAGCCTGCGCGTCTGGAGCCCGTGCTCTGCAACAAGAGAGGCCGCGATAGTGAGAGGCCCGCACACCGTGATGAAGAGTGGCCCCCACTTGCCACAACTAGAGAAAGCCCTCGCACAGAAATGAAGACCCAACACAGTCAAAAATAAATTAATTAATTAATTAATTATAGTATCTTTAAAAAAAAACAAAAATTTTACCATCTGAAAGAAAAAAAAACAACCTACCATGAGGTATCACTTCACACTGGTCAGAATGGCCATCAACAAAAAATCTACAAACAGTAAATGCTGGAGAGGGTGTGCAGAAAAAGGAACCCTCCTACATTGTTGGTGGGAATGTAAATTGGTACAGCCACTATGGAAAACAGTATAGAGGTTCTTTACAAAACTAAAAACAGAGCTACCATATGATCCACGACTCCTGGGCATATATCCAGAGAAAACCATAATTCAAAAAGATACATGCACCCCAATGTTCACTGCAGCACTATTTACAATAGCCAGGACATGGAAGTAACCTAAATGTCTATCCGCAGAAGAATGGATAAAGAAAATGTGGTACATATATACAACAGAATATTACTCAGCCAGAAAAAAGAATGAACTAATGCCATTTGCAGCAACATGGATGGACCTAGAGATTATCATACTGAGTGAAGTAAGTCAAACAGAGAAAGACAAATATCGTATGATATTGCTTATATGTGGAATCTAAAAAAAGGTACAAATCAACTTATCTACAAAACAGAAATAGAGTTACAGATGTAGAAAACAAACTTATGGTTACCAGGAGGTAAGGTGGGAGGAAGGGATAAAATGGGACATCGGAACTGACATATACAGACTACTATATATAAAATAGATAACTAATAAGGACCTGCTACATAGCACAGGGAACTGTACTCAATATTCTGTAATGGTCTATATGGGAAAAGAATCTAAAAAAGAGTGGATATATGTATATGTATGTGTAACTGATTCACTTTGCTGTATACCTGAAAGTAACACAACATTGTAAATCAAATATACTCCAATAAAAATTTAAAAAATAATAATAATCATAATAATAATAAAATAAATAAAAGATGTTTTAGGAAAAAAAAGAATCTACATGTCACATCAAGATATACTCTTTAGGGGAATTCTGTGGTGGTCCAGTGGTTAGGACTCTGTGCTTTCACTGCCAAGGGCACAGGTTCAATCCCTGGCTGGAGAACTAAGATCCTGCAAGCCATGTGGCATCGCCATAAATAAATAAATAAATAAACAAACAAACAAATATGAGGAAAAAAGATATACTCTTTAGTTCACTTAAGAGATCACCTAAAAATGTTTAAAAGGTTCTTTAAACCTCTCCCACCATCTGATATCTGACTTAGCTTAAAACTAAATGAAGAAAGAACTAACAGCCTTGCCTCTCTAGCCCAGGTTACTTTCTACAGTGCAGTCCATATACTATCTCTCTACCCCATCCATATACTTTTCACCACTTTTTATATTTAGACAGAAAAGTTAATCTTGCAAGTTGAATAAACAGGGTATCATGGAAGAGCTGATAGTGGTGCAGTACATTCTGGAAGGTATATATAGTTGCAAAAGCAAAGTACTTTAGGCAGAGACCAAGAATAAAATAACTAGCAATACTGCATACTAGAAATAATAATAACGGCTAACATTTATTGAGCACTTTGCACTGTTTAAGCATTTTATATTTATTAACTACTTTAATTCTCAAAACAACACTGAGGTACTTTACTAACTAATAAACAGAGGGTCAGAGATTACATAAATTATTCAAGGTCAAGCAGATAACAATTGAAAGTTTGAATTTGAGCACAGGGCTATCTATCTCTTCAGTCCAAGCTCTTAAGCTGTGTGGTATCAATTAAAATTTGAAAAATAGAGGCTATCCTGAAAAAGCAGGTAGACAGTATTTCCCAACAGATTCTTGGCAGAAACAAACAAACAACAAAGTAGACCTAATGGCAGATTAATGACAAAGACAAAAACAATTATTTTTGAAAATCAGATTATGTTTTTCATCAAAATGAAAAAAATTCCTACTTTACAATTAACATCAAAATATGCATAAAATAAAAACATGCACTTTCACATACATACTACAACCTTAATAGAATGTTTTAAAATAATGTTTCTCTAGAAGAAATTTGAGAATTCTATTTATAAATAAATACTACACTGCTATTCTTAAGCACTGTGCTTTCAGCATAGCCCTCCATCAGTATTTTCTATTATGAACATGGCTATATATCATTCTTGATTCAATTTCCTGGTTGTTCCAAACAGAAGAGAAGGTTAGTCTCAAGACCACACTTTAATTGAAATGAGAATTAACCATAAATGCCAAGTAAATATATATCTTTTAAAATATATTATCTTTCAAAAAGCTTGAAGAACTTTTCAAAGCTCAAAGAACTGAGAATCTAGTTACTACTTATATAAAGAAATGGTATGAGACACATATAACTTGTTCAAATAAAAAATGGCTCCTGGGACTTCCCTGGTGGTCCAGTGGTTAAGAATCCACCTTCCAATGCAGGGGACATGGGTTCGATCCCTGGTCAGGAAACTAGGATCCCACATGCCACAGGGCAACTAAGGCCGTGCCACAACTACTGAGCCTGCATGCTCTAGAGCCCACGCACCACAACTAGAGGGCCCACATGCCGCAACTACTGAGGCTGCACACTCTGGAGCCTATGTGCCGCAACTAGACAGCCCATGCACCACAACTACCTAGCCTGCGTGCTCTGGAGCCCGTGCGCCACAAGTAGAGAGAAGCCCGTGTGCTGCAACAAAAAGACCCCACGTGCTGCAACAAAAATACCCCACATGCTGCAATGAAAAGACCCCACATGCAACAACCAAAAGATCTTGCATGCTGCAGTGAAGATCCCATGTGCCACAACTAAGACACAACGCAGCCAAATAAATAAATAAATATTTTTTAAAAATTTTTAATTGGTTCCAAAAACTGAAAAGACAGTTTCCCTCTCCACCCCCCACCATTAAAGTAATAACAATAAATTGATAAAATCATATAAAATGAGAAAGATATTTACATTTCTTTGTCTTTTCAGCAGATCTGGCACAAGTTTCTTTGAGTAGATTACATAAATGCCTTGTAGCATTATTCCTGAAACAGAGGAAAGAGTTTGCATAAGTGTAATGTATCTCAAAGCAAAATCATATATAAAAGTTATGAAACATTACTGTTACAATTTTAAAGAAATTCTTAAAACATCATAATATTTAATATATATCACATATCGTTCATAAATGACTATAAAGGAAAAATTGGTTGACTGTACTATTAGCAAAGATGATTTAATAACTGCCTCCTTTTAAAGTGAAAAGCTCCTTAAAAGTTTCTACCCAAGTAGCTTTCAATAACCTTTTAGTAAACAGTTCCAGATTCACCTAAGAAATAAAATGAGAAGAGAGGATTGGGATTTTCATTACTAATTACCCCAGAAATATTCTAGCTATCTTACCTTCAAAACATAAAATAAGTAATTTTCTGAAGAGTCATTAATTATGTGAATAAGACCTCTGATCATCTCACAGATGCAGAAAAAGCTTTTGACAAAATTCAAAATCCATCTATGATAAAAATTTTCAACAGAGTGGGTACAGAGGGAACCTACATCAACATAATAAAAGCCATATATAACAAGCCCACAGCTAACATCATACTCAACCCTGAAAAGCTGAAAGTTTGTCCTGTAAGATCAGGAACAAGACAAGGATGCCCATTCTTGCCACTGATATTCAACATAGTATTGGAAGTCCTAGCCACAGCAATAGACAAGAAAATAAAAGGCACTTGAATCAGAAAGAACAAAGTAAAACTGTCACGATTTGCAGATGACATGCTATTATATATAGAAAACCCTAAAGCCTCCACCGAAAAACTGTTAGAACTAATAAACAAATTCAGTTAAGTTACAGGATACAAAACCAACATACAAAAATCAGTTGTATTTCTGTACACTAATAATGAACTATCAGAAGAGAAATTAAGAATATAATTCCATTTACAATTGCATCAAAAAGAATAACACGCTTAGGAATACATTTAACCAAGGAGGTAAAAGACCTGCACACTGAAAACTATAACACACTGATGAAAGAAATTGAAGAAGACACAAATAAATGGAAAAATCTTCTGTGTCCATGAATTAGAAGAATTAATACTGTTAAAATGTCCACACTACCTAAATGGAGTCTGGTACCAATTCCAAAATTGGAAGGGGGTTCCTCACACCAACAAGCAATTCTGGGCACCACAGCTGAGTGTCCTACAATTCAATTCTGACACCATCTACCTGGAGATAGCATCAGACTTCATAAGTTAAGGGTTCAGTCCTATAAGACTGCTACCCTCCCCTTATCCCACCAACTTCAGATGCTTGTTGCAAGCCCAGGTTGTTACCTGTGGTTCTGTCCCACTGGCTATAAATCAGAGGTTCCCATGACCTCCTCCTTGGCTTCTATTAATTTGCTAGAATGACTCAGAGAACAGAGAAACAATTTACTTACTAGAGTACTGGTTTATCATAAAAGGATATAACTCAGGAACAGCCAAGTGGGAAAGATGCACAGGGCAAGGTATGAGGAAAGGGTGAGAATCTTTCATGCTCTCTCCGAGCTCATCATTCACCCCAAATCTCCACATGTTCACCAACCAGGAACCTCTCGAACCCTGACCTCTCAGGTTTTTACAGAGGCTTCATTAGATAGTCATGACTGATTAAATCTTTAGCCATTGGCAACTGATTCAACCTCCAGGTACTTGCCTGTCCCCAGAGGTTGGAAGTTCCAATCCTCTAACCACGTGGTTGGCTCTCCAGGCAACCGGCCCCTATCTTTAGGTGGGGTCCAAAAGTCACCTCATTAGCATAACAAGACACCTTTTCACTCTCAACATTTAGGAAATTCCAAAGGTTTGAAGAGTTGTGAGTCAGGAAAGATGGATGAAAACTAAATATATACGTGAAATATATTTTGGTCATCTGAATAACCAAATATATATATATATTTTCTTATAAATCACAATACCACACTACTGAAAGCAATCTACAAATTCAATGCAATCCCACTCAAATTTCCAATGGCATTTTTCACAGAAACAGAACAAACAATACTAAAATTTGTATGGCATCACCAAAAACCCCAATTAGCCAAAGTAATCTTGAGAAAGGAGACCAAAGCTGGAGGCATCACACTTCCTGATTTGAAACTACATTATAAAGCTATAGTAATCAAAATGGTATGGTACTGGCATAAAACCAGACACATAAATCAATAAAACAGAATAGACAGCCCAGAAATAAACCCACAGATATACAGTCAATTAATTCATGATGAAGAAACCAAAAACATACAGAATGAGGAAAGGACAGTCTCTTCAATACATGGTGTTGGGGAAACTAGACAGCCACATGCAAAAGAACAAAACTGGACCACTACATTACACCATACACAAAAATAAAGTCTAAAGGGATCAAAGACTTGAACCTAAGATCTGAAATCATAAAACTCCTAGAAGAAAACATAGGCAGTAAGCTCCTTGACATAGGTGCTGATTTTCTGGATTTAACACCAAAAGCAAAGGTAACAAAAGGAAAAATAAACAAGTGGGCTACATCAAATTTAAAAGCTTCTGCACAGCAAAGGAAACCATAAACAAAATTAAAAGGCAACCTACTAAATGAGAGAAAATATTTGCAAATCATATATCTGATAAGAGGTTAATATCCAAAGTATATAAAGAAGTCATGCAACTCAATAGCAAAAAACAATCTGATTTTAATGTGGGAAGAGGATCTGGACAGAGATTTTTCCAGAGAAGACATACAGATGGTCAACAGGTACATGAAAAGGTGCCCAACATCACTAACCCCCAGGGAAATGCAAATCAAAATCACAATGAGATACTACCTCACACCTATTAGAATGACTATTATTAAAAAGACGAGATAACAAGTGTTGGTGAGGATGTGGAGAAAAGGGATCCCTTGTGTACTACTGGTAGGAATATAAATTGGTTCAGCCACTATGAAAAACAGTTTGGTGGCTCCTCAAAAAATTAAAAATAAAACCATATGATCTAGCAATTCTACTTCTTGGGATTTATCCAAAGGAAACAAGAATACTAACTTGAAAAGGCATATGCATCCCCATGTTCAATGCAGCATTATTTACAACAGTCAAGACATGGAAACAACCTAACTATCAATGGATAAATAAAGTGTGGAATATATATACACCCATAAAAATGAAGGAAATCCTGTCATTTACAACATTATGAATGGAACTTGAGAGCATTATGCTATATGAAATAACTCAGACAAAGAAAGACAAATACCATATGGTCTCATTTATATGTGAAATCTTTAAAAAAAAATTAAAAACTTATAGATACAGACAACAGATTGATGGTTGCCAGAGACAGAGGTGGGAGGTGGGCAAATGAGTGAAGGGAGTTAAAAGGTACAAACTTCCAGTCATAAAATAAATCCCGGGGATGTAATATACTGCATGATGAATATAGTTAGTAATATTGTATATTTGAAAGTTGCTAAGAGAGTAGATCTTGAGGGTTCTTGTCAAAACAAAAAATCTGCAATTATATGTGGTAATGGATATTAACTAGACTTACTGTGGTGATAATTTTGCAATATATACCTATATCAATCATTACATTATACACTTAAAAATAATATAATGTTATAGGTCAATTATATCTCAACCAAAAAAAATTTTAAAGGTCAATATAATGCAGTCATATCTTCCAAATCTCATTAAATGGTATTGAAAGTTAAAAAAAAAAAGACCTCTGGGTGTCTTGAAGTTGCTAACATATACACCAGTTTAAATTTTCCAATGTATAATTTTTCTGCAGAAATGAATTGTTACAGATTAACATTTTATAATAATTTTTAAGTCTAAATATTAGTTTAATGAAGAGCAAAAGCTGTAATATTACATAAACTACATCCTTTAACATTTTCAATAATCTAATAAATGAAAAGGTTAAGAAGTCACTGAAATCAAAGGTGGCTTTGTTTTGTTTTCAAAGCCTGTGACTATTCTCTACCACAAATCAGTAGTTCTCAAAGTATGATCCTTGCACCAGCAGCATCCACATCACTTGTTAGAAGTACAAATTCTTAAGTCTACTCCACTGAATCAGAAACTCTGGCAGGGGAGGAGAGGCCAACAACACGTGTTTTAAGAAGCTCTGCGGGTAATTCTGAAGCTTGCTAAAGTTTAAGAACCACTGTTCTAGACAGAGGAACTTTTTATTGTTACTGATTTTGTAAAATCAAAACAAGTAACTACAAACCTAATTCTTGGACTTCCCTGGTGGCACAGTGGTTAAGAATCTGCTTGCCAATGCAGGTAACACGGGTTGGCGCCCTGGTCCAGGAAGATCCCACATGCTGTGGAGCAACTAAGCCTGTGTGCCACAACTACTGAGGCTGCGCTCTAGAACCCGCAAGCCACAACTACTGAAGCCCATGCGCCTAGAGCCCATGCTCTGCAACAAGAGAAGCCACCGCAGTGAGAAGCCCGCACACCGCAACAAAGAGTAGCCCCCCGCTCACCACAACTAGAGAAAGCCCGCGCGCAGCAATGAAGACCCAACACAGCCAAAATTAAATAAATAAAATAAATTAATTAATTTTAAAAAAAAGGATGATACTAAAGTTTTAAGCCAAAGTTAATGGAAGAATGATTGGGCCACTGGCAAAAACAGGAATTTGACAGTGAGAATTAGCTTGGAACTAAGTTGAGCCCTCTTCTGCAAGGGTTTCACCTAAAACAATAGTCAAACAAAAAGGTATACAATATACATAGGCAGTTGTAGATATAAGATTATCAGGTACCTTTATCAACACTAAGTAATGGCTTCCCTGCCTGTCATTTTAAAAAGTGAGAAGTTACTAGTCAGTGACCACAGTTTGCCAAATGCAAGAATGTAAAATAGGTATGTCTTCCTTTTCTCCACAGCACCCAGATAGAATTCTATATATCAATTAATATTATACAACAGAAAGAGCACATTCAATTTTTTGAAATTATTTTAATAATTAGTTTGGAATAAAAAATAAATTTGTAAAGAACAAATTCATTAAATTATTACTTACTCTTTTATTAAATCTTTATTTTCTTGAATTCCTTCTTCTAATTTCAAACTTACTTTTTCATTTTCAAACTAATTTATAAGACAAAAGAACAGTTCACATTTTACTTAGCAAAATAAACATGAGTATATTCATTAAGCAGCATTTCTTTGCTAACATGCTATGATGGTCAATAAGAATTATTTTCTTTGAATACAAAGAAGAACTTTTTTTGTCACACTTATGGATATCCTATAAGAATATGGGTCTCACTTTCATCAGTCTAAAATTAGGTTTGCTGAATTATCTCCAAAATGTATCCAACAATATTTTAATGTGATATTATCTTCCCTAAACATTTTGAAATGATGTTTTATCTTTCTCCTAATCCAATGTTGCATTTTCTCAAAATTTTTCTTTCACTATGCCATAAAATTGAAGAGAAACAGTTTCAAATTTAAAGTTTTATCTACAATGTCATTTTCTAATATAATAAAAAAAGACATATCAAACAAAACATCATCAGTAACGGGAACCAATAAAAATTAAAATTCTATAATTAGAATCATTAAATCAATCTTTATCTAAAGTAAATTACTATTTCCCTAGTCATTTGCATTAAGTTTCATGCAGCCTGTCTTCTGCTCATCCTAAAGTTGAAATGCAACTAATATTAATGAAACTTCAAAAAACACCATTCTTAAAATCCACATCACAGAAACAAGATAAACCCAACTTACTCTGAAATAATGCTCTAGTTTTAATAGTATTATAAGATTTACTATACTATATTTTCAATTACAAATTTCATTATACCTGTAGTTCTTGAATGGCTTTCCGCTGTGCTTCAATTATTTTTCTATTTTCTTGCAACTTGTTTTCTTTCTGCTTCAGTTCAGATTCTACACTCACTTTCCACTTCTTGATCTTGTCAGTCTCCTTATACAGTTTTGAATATAGTCTGCTCATTGGTTCTGAATTCTATTATAAAATAGGTTTTCAATGACTGTTAATAGTTCAAAATTTTAGTATAACCAAACTACAGCTGCCTATTGAAAATATCCATGAGTATCTTAATAGTTGAGACCAAATCTCTCCTCAATTTATGCCCTAATACCATGCTGAAAGCTATATTAACTTTTTTCTAACTACTAAGGCAATATTAGGTACTTTACTAAGGTTACTGGTCACCTGACTAAGTTATTCCTTGATGAATAAAATCAAATAACTTCAAAATGTGCCTAAGCCAGAAGTTAGAAATCTTTAAGTCAATGAGAGAATCTGGCTGCTTAAAAGCTAAAATAAATCACTCTACATGAAATGTGTCAATTTTAGCAATGGTCTTGAAATATTTTGGTTATACAAACAGCTTAAGGATTAGCCAAAGGATATGAAGTTTAAGGTACAATGACAAGAAAAGTAATAGTGAACACAAGATCTTTCATTTAGCCTGAGGTTTTATTTGGATTTTATTTGGATTTCCTGCATCATCCCTTTCCACATTATAAGGTAAATGTCAAAGGTTTGCTTTTATTTTTTTAATCATGCTACTTTCTCCTTGCTGATAGCTCTGTTATCAAAATATATGAATAAATTCCGTATTTCTAAATTTGTGATACCATAATCCCAGCAACAACCAGATAGCACTTTACCAGGCCATGGAATTTCTCTTTGCTTTAAAGACATCTATGTGCCATAAGAAAGAATGATTTTTATAACTAAAATCAAAAGTACAGTATATCCTACAAATTCCTTAGACAGGAAACCAGCCAAACAATCATACCTATTAATTCAAGAATTGTTTGTAAAATACTGGCTTAATTGTCAACCTTTTCACACATTGCATTCATCTCCCCTTTCCTAGTCTTGATTTTTATGGTTTAAAGTTAAATTGCCCCGTAAGAATTCATGCTTTTATAACTCAGGAAAATACAGAGGCCTAGTGTTTCAGCAAATTCAAAAGAAAAGCAAAGTGGCAAAAAGGTTTTAAAGAATATAACTTAAAACCTTAACTAAATATTAATCCTTTTGAAGCTTCAAAAGAAAGATAAATACAAGTAATAATAAATGATACTCCAATTACAAGAAATTTAATATAGACAGGAAATCTTCTGACCTCAAAATCAGAGTCTTTTAGTCCCTCCTGGTAATGACAACTGTCAGAATTATCAACCTAAAAAATGAATAAATTTTTCCTATGAGAAAATACTCCTGATGATAGTTTCCAAATAGCAGCAATTAAATACTGAAAACTAGTAATCCAACAACTAAAGACTTTTTTTTCTTTTTCAAGCAAGCAATTCAATATCTAAACAGGTTATATCTATATACACTATACTTAACTGACCTGTGCAAGCATGGGCAAAAAGTCAACTTTTTGTAAAGCAGGATCTGCAAGATAAAAGACAACTGGAATTAAATATGCCAACATCCTGTTTTATATATTAAGTATTATATCTAGCTTTAATGTCAAGGCTATCAATATAATACTCTTATTTGATATCTAGCAATGTGTATTTTAAAAATGCTTCTATGTAAGGTGATACATTGCTTTTCTAGTCTCCTACCTGAATCAATGTTTTTCCCATTTTTGGAGAAATTAGTCATTGCAAATGGAAAACCAAAATCATCTTCAACACATTTGTTGAAACCCTAGAAACACAAAGAAGTTCTTAAACACACTGTCTCATACCACTCTAATAACTAGCAGTGTAATATGTAATTACATATACAGTATACATCTGCTTAGAAAAGTGACTATAATTGTAAATCCTTTAATGTATACATAGTGTTAAATATATCAAACGATTTTGCCCTGTAAACAAAGCAAAATTTTTTAATTTTCACTTATAAGAGAAAGCTAAACTAAAATTACATGATACATGCTTTGTAAGTACTCAGTAATAATTTTAGTGATTTTAATTAGTAGCTTAGAATATTGGCTTTCTTCAATTTCATTATGATCTTTCCCCTGGTAGAATTGAGAATTTTCTTCACTGAATAGCATTTTAATATTATACTCTTTGGCTATAGAGACATAAGAATTTTTCTACAACATAGAAAATTAAAATATTCATTGCTTCATCCTATTTCCAACATAAAGTTCCACATAAGAAATTTATTTGTTTAAACAGAAAGATAGATCAATGGAACAGGATAGAAAGCCCAGAGATAAACCCACGCACATATGGACACCTTATCTTTGATAAAGGTGGCAGGAATGTACAGTGGAGAAAGCACAGCCTCTTCAATAGGTAGTGCTGGGAAAACTGGACAGATACATGTAAAAGTATGAGATTAGATCACTCCCTAACACCATACACAAAAATAAGCTCAAAATGGATTAAAGACCTAAATGTAAGGCCAGAAACTATCAAACTCTTAGAGGAAAACATAGGCAGAACACTCTATGACATAAATCACAGCAAGATCCTTTCTGACCCACCTCCTAGAGTAATGGAAATAAAAACAAAAATAAACAAATGGGACCTAATGAAACTTCAAAGCTTTTGCACAGCAAAGGAAACCATAAACAAGACCAAAGGACAACCCTCAGAATGGGAGAAAATATTTGCAAATGAAGCAACTGACAAAGGATTAATCTCCAAAATTTACAAGCAGCTCATGCAGCTCAATAACAAAAAAACAAACAACCCAATCCAAAAATGGGCAGAAGACCTAAATAGACATTTCTCCAAAGAAGATATACAGACTGCCAACAAACACATGAAAGAATGCTCAACATCATTAATCATTAGAGAAATGCAAATCAAAACTACCATGAGATATCATCTCACACCAGTCAGAATGGCCATCATCAAAAAATCTAGAAACAATAAATGCTGGAGAGGGTGTGGAAAAAAGGGAACCCTCTTGCACTGCTGGTGGGAATGTGAATAGGTTCAGCCACTATGGAGAACAGTATGGAGGTTCCTTAAAAAACTACAAATAGAACTACCATATGACCCAGCAATCCCACTACTGGGCATATACTCTGAGAAAACCAAAATTCAAAAAGAGTCATGTACCAAAATGTTCATTGCAGCTCTATTTACAATAGCCCAGAGATGGAAACAACCTAAGTGCCCATCATCGGATGAATGGATAAAGAAGACGTGGCACATATATACAATGGAATATTACTCAGCCATAAAAAGAAACGAAATTGAGCTATTTGTAATGAGGTGGATAGACCTAGAGTCTGTCATACAGAGTGAAGTAAGTCAGAAAGAAAAAGACAAATACCGTATGCTAACACATACATATGGAATTTAAGAAAAAAAATGTCATGAAGAACCTAGGGGTAAGACAGGAATAAAGACACAGACCTACTGGAGAACAGACTTGAGGATATGGGGAGGGGGAAGGGTGAGCTGTGACAGGGCAAGAGAGAGTCATGGACATATACACACTACCAGACGTAAGGTAGATAGCTAGTGGGAAGCAGCCGCATAGCACAGAGAGATCAGCTCGGTGCTTTATGACCACCTAGAGGGGTGGGATAGGGAGGGTGGGAGGGAGGGAGACGCAAGAGGGAAGAGATATGGGAACATATGTATATGTATAACTGTTTCACTTTGTTATAAAGCAGAAACTAACACACCACTGTAAAGCAATTATACCCCAATAAAGATGTTAAAAATAATTTTTTTAATGTAATTTTTTTTTTTGCCACACTGTGCATAATGTGGGTTCTTAGTTCCCTGACCAGGGACTGAACGCATGCCCCCTGCAGTGAAAGTGCGGAGTCAACCACTGGACTGGCCAGGGAAGTCCCCACATGAGAAATTTAAATAAATTACTAAAAAAAGCTCTATTCCTCCTTTCCTATAAGAACCTACTACACGTACGAACTTCCCGTTTATCCTGTCAACCCAGAAGCTCAGAGTCAAATTTTAACCTCAAACACTGATTTTTACCAGTATGTCAACATATTTGTCCAAATTTTCTTAATTTTCCTTGATCCTAATATTCTTCTAATTTATATTTTACTATTTCATTGTATATGTTCATAAGTTGCTTTAAATCATTTAAAGAAAGAGGATTCAAGTAAGCAGGTTCCATTATGTATGCAGAATTCCAAAGCACCAGTAATTATTTCTTTAAATGAATGATGCCTAAACACATTAAGTGTGCTCATTATTCATTCAAAGAAATGCTATTCAAAATTCTTGGGTAAATCAGAACATATTTACTGAAAAAAATTATATCACCAGTAAGAAATTTCACTTTGCCTCATTTACCTAATGAATAAATGCAAATTTACCTTGAAGAAATCAGAATCTCCTCCCAAAGTCTGAGGTTTCACTGCAGATACTTGACTGCTACTTAATCTCGGTGGTACAAACAATTTAAAGGGCTTCTGCTTTTCCATTTTCTCTTCCAGTCGTAATTATCTATTGCTCAAGATGGGGGAGAAAGTGTTTTACATTGTTTCATTAATGCACTACTTATTCTATAATAAATGGGTATATAAAGGAATGCGTGAAACATTTGCTACCATGGAAGCCTACGGTGTCCCTTACTGCCGTGGTGTTCAAAGCAGAAACATCCCCTATTTGTCCCCCCCATCCCCCCACCACCAATGGCCACGCTGGCGACGTCAATGGATAATCGAGAAACTCAAACTAGGCATCATCGCCGGGACTGCCTGAAAAGAAGCCCGTTACCTCCACCAGCCCTGTTAAATTGCATCACCTCGCCGGGAAGAACTAGTTGAGGCGCTTAGACGACTACAGAGAAGGCGCCACAAGGCGCCGGGGGCTGCCTGCGTGTGGGAGGGCCAGTAACAAAACGTCGCCCAGCTCTGGGTTCAATCATCAGGGAGGGAACTCGGCACACCTGCCCTTACCTTTAAAAAACTAGCGGGAAACCGCGGGCTCGGTGCTCACGCGAACCGTCACCTGCTGTCTATTAGGGCAGCAGAAAAGAACCAACACGAACTTCTGCCTCCGAACCTCGGAAAAGGCGGGATATCGCGCCAGCCGAGCGGCCAGGAGGGAGGTGCAGGGCGGTTGGCGGTTTAACGGCTAAATAACGGTCGGCGACCTCCGTTGACCCGGGGCGCAAGACCTACATCTCGCGAGATTTCCCTTTACCTTAGTAGCAATTCTTCCCTGGATACTCTTTCTCCTTAGAATTGGCCTTCTTTAAGCTTCTCCTATTGTTAAAGAATGTGAGGAAAACTATCAGGTGCTGTGATAGAATGGAGCTGAGAGTGAAAAATCTATTTCTGTCCTCTAAGAAGAGCTCACAGTCTTAGGGAAGAAACAAGTGCAAACATAATTATAACCCCCTGTAATCATTTAATGGTAGTAATTTTCTAAGGGTTGTTGGGACCCTTAGAAAGGGACAGTGGCCTTTACAGTGGCTTGGGAGTCAGGAGAGAGCTTCACGGATGTGGTACACTTTTGTTACTACTTCCGTAGAACACAGAAGGGTGAATAGAGCGTTGGCTAGATAGTGAATGCGGGAAGGGGTGTTCCCGGCTGAGGGACGGTAGGCAAAGGCGCTGGAGTCGTGAGAGAGATAAGTTCAAGAGTGACTGAGGGGGCTTCCCTGGTGGCGCAGTGGTTGAGAGTCTGCCTGCCGACCAGTTCGTGCCCCGGTCCGGGAAGATCCCACATGCCGCGGAGCGGCTGGGCCCTTGAGCCATGGCCGCTGAGCCTGCGCATCTGGAGCCTGTGCTCCGCAACGGGAGAGGCCACAACAATGAGAGGCCCGTGTACCGCAAAAAATAAAAAAAAATAAAAAGAGTGAGTGGGTCCAGGCAGTGCGGTGTAGGTGTGTGAGGACGCAAATGGGAAAATGATGAGACTGGAGACTTAGCAGATGTGACGGCCTCTCGAAGGCTTTTGGATTTTAGCCTTTGTGGATGGGAATCTTGAGGAAGTTTGAGCGGAAAGGGGGGCATGATCAAGTTCAGAAGAAAATTTGTAGTATGAAAAATGGTTTAGATTTATGAGACTGGAGTTAGGGAGACAGTTTTAATAGCCTAGGTGAGTAAGGTATGAGACCTGAGCTATGACAGTGCCAGTAAAGATGAAGAAAATGTGTCAAATGTAAAAGATATTTAGGAAGGAAAATTAATAGGATTTGATGGCTTTTTTAAAGTGAGCAGCAAAAGAGAGAAGTCTAAGATGACTGCCTGGTTTCAGACTTGGGCTACTAGACACAATAAATATTGTGGGTGCTAGGTACCTAGGTTTGAGAAATAAGACAATGAGTTCTGTTTTCAACATATTGACTTTGTTTTCTAACTTTCTCCATGTACTACAATATAATTGATGCTTTTCCAAAGGACTTTAGTAATATTTTTAAGCAACTCGTTTTGTATAAATTTAACCTACAAGACGGAACAGTTTCTGATAAAATTACATTTTGAGCTAGAAAGGATGATCCAGTGTAAGGCTTTCTTTTTTCATGAAACAGTCTAGATACCCTAAAAAAGATAAAATACTCCCTTCAAGAGATGATACCAAGAATAAATGCACAAGATAACCCCTGGGGGGAATAATTGATACATTTAATTAATATATTTTATAAGTTGAGGGTATAAATTCAATATTCCAATTTTTTTAAGTTTTACAACAGTGAAATATTCAACTATGGTCTTTTTTCTGTATTGAAAACAAAATGCTATTCCTAGTATTAAATTAACTTAAAAATCACAGTATTTTATTTAATCAGATCCAGTCTTTCAAAACAATTGTGCTTCCATAGAATTTCTCACTTTCATGTATTTCACATGAAAAATTGTTAACATTAATCTTATTCTTACAAGGATTAAAATATTTGTGGTAAGATTTCAGGTTTTAAGAACTTTATTTTTTCTGCAAAAGGTGTTGGCAAAAATGTCAAAATATTGTCTACCAGAATGAGCATTAAATTGTGCTGAATTTCCCAATGTATGTTAACATATTTTGTCATTTTAATTTTTTCAGTATCTTGCCATGACAAAATTTTTAATTGGGGCTTATAAAAGATCTCTTTTTTAAAGACATTAAGGGACTTTCCAGGCGGTCCAGTGGTTAAGACTTCACCTTCCAATGCAGGGGGTGCAGGTTTGATCACCGGTCGGGGAGCTAAGATCCCACATGCCTTGGGGCCAAAAAACCAAAAAAACATAAAACACAAGCAATATTGTAACAAACTCAACAAAGACTTTAAAAATGGTCCACATCGAAAAAAAATCTTAAAAAAAAAGACATTAAGGAAAAGTAAGAATTGAACGAAGCTTTGTTCCTCTTTAATAATTTATAAAATGCTATAACAGAAATAAGTTTAAAACGTTAGTTCCTTATCCATCAATCTAGCCTTAAAGAGGTTCACAACTGCTTTTATTCTGATTACAACTGTTTCCACTAAATAATCTCTTTTATGTCTTCAAATAATATATATATTTTCATTCAATTTTCTACTAAATGAAAAAAAGGAGAGTTTCTTCAGGTAAGAACTCTATTTAGTACTACTCCTTTCTGAACGAACCACACAGTAACAATAACCATTGCTTCTTTGGGGACGAATCTTAAAAAGAATACTAGATGTCCCTCTAGTGGTAGTCCTAAATTCCACAAAATTTGATGAGCCCTTGATGATGTCCATTTTATGGCGATATATTCTATTCGTAACAGCAATTCTGTTCATGTTTTTCAAATCAGTATCCTGTGATCATAGCGTAAACAATCTAGATTTAGGAAGTTTAAGACAAACCACAACATTCTAAAATTTCATCAAAATGAATACAAATTCCATTTCTCAGAGAGTAAACTAGCCAATTTGGAGTCCTTTGTTTTCCAAATGCTAAGTATTTCTGAATAGTTGTGATTCAGTGTTCTCAGTTCAGTGAGCCTCCCTATGAGATGAGCAAAATGCTGTAGGTCTTCTGGATGATAAATTTTTGAATATTTGTACAAAATTTGTAAAACTGGTTCTTGTAAATTTTCCACATGTTGCTTATTTGTAATGCATGGACGATCTGAAAAACATTATCACATATATCTTAATGAATATTGGAAAATGGTAGAAGATAATGAATTAATTTAAAACAATACAGTTTTAAATAATAAAAATTGCAAATATTTACTGAACCTTTAATATATGCCAGATTTTATGCCAGGTAACTTGCTTCTATGCAATGTTTTATTTAATCTTCATAATACCCTATGAAGAGTATTTCTTAATGATCAGACAGCATTCACTCATCCAGTCATTGTGCTGGAGATACAGCAGTGAACAGAGACTAAATTTCCTGCCCTCATTGAGCTTATTTTTTGGGTCTGGGAGGAGTAGGGGAGGAAAGAGACATATACACATTTTTTAAATAAAAATATATGACAACAATAAGCGAGAGTACGGGATAAGAATGGGGGGGAGGGGCATTAGCTATTTTTAAAAGGGTAATCAGAGATAAGATGACATTTAGCAGAGATCCAGGATGGTGAAGAGGGAGCCATGAAACCATCTAGGAAAGAGCTTTCCAAGCAGAAGATTTGTCAAGTACAGTAGAAGCTGTGGAAGGAGTCTGCTTGAAATTTACAGGCAACATATGCATCAAAGGCAGTGTGGCTGTGGTGGTGTGAGCAAAAGGAATAGTAATAGACACTGATAGAAAGAACTTTGGCTTTAAACTGTGTAAAATAGAAAGCCATTACAGGGTTATGAGCAGAGGAATGACATAATCTGGCTTATGTTGTCAAAGAATCACTCTGGCTACTGTATAAAGAATAGACCCTAGGGAGGCAAGGGCAAAAACAGGAAAGTGAGTTAGTAGTTTTATTAGGATGGCAGGGACAGAGACAGTAAGAAGTGGTTGAGTTCTGGATCTATTTTGAGGCTATAGCCAACAAGACTTGTTGCATATTTGGTAATGGGCATAAGAGAAAAAGAAGTGAAGGATGACTTCAAGAATTTTGGCTTATACAACTTGAAGTATGGAGATGCCATTTAGTAGAGATGGAGGAAGAATATAGGAGAATCAGGGGGGAATCAGGAGTTTACATTCAGACATGTTAAATTTTATATGCCTACTAAACATCCAAATTGAAATCTTGAGTAGGCTATTTAATGGAGCTTAGGGTAGCAGTCCAGGTTGGTATATAATTTGGGAGTTGTCAGCCTCTAGATGGCATTTAAAGCCATGAGATAAGATGAAATTTCAAAGGAAGTGCACATAGGAAAAAAGAGAACTGAGTCCTGGGACATTTTAACATTTATCAGTGTGGGAGATGAGGGGGAATTAACAAAGGAGACAGAAAGAGCAGCAACTGAGGAGGAAAACCAAGAGAGTGAAATGTCCTGGAAATCAAGTGGAAAAAAATCATGTCAAGAAGGAGGGAGTGATCAACTGAAGCCAAATGTTAAGTGTTCTAAGAAAGAGGGAGTGATCTGCTCTGTCAAATGTAGCTCACGGGTCAAGTAAGATGAAGACTAAGAACTGACCACTGTAATCTGCAATGCCAAATTACTGAAGATTTTGATAAGTTATGGTGGAAGGGAAAGGAGGGGACAAAATCTGACTGTACTGGGTTCAGAAGCAAATGAGAAGAGAGAAATGGAGGCAGGAGTATAGACAACTCTTAAATTTTTTTTTTTTTTTTTTTTTTTTTGCTATAATGTAGAACAGAGAAATAGGAGAATAGCTGAAAGGGGATTTGAGGTTAGGGCAGACCCTATAAAACTCTTAGAGGAAAACATAGGCAGAACACTCTATGACATAAATCACAGCAAGATCCTTTTTGACCCACCTCCTAGAGAAATGGAAATAAAAACAAAAATAAACAAATGGGACCTAATGAAACTTCAAAGTTTTGCACAGCAAAGGAAACCATAAACATGATGAAAAGACAACCCTTAGAATGGCAGAAAATATTTGCAAACGAAGCAACTGACAAAGGATTAATCTCAAAAATATACAAGCAGCTCATGCAGCTCAATATCAAAAAAACAAACAACCCAATCCAAAAATGGGCAGAAAACCTAAATAGACCTTTCTCCAAAGAAGATATACAGATTGCCAACAAACACGTGAAAGGATGCTCAACCTCATTAATCATTAGAGAAATGCAAATCAAAACTACGGATATCATCTATTAGATGATATCTAACTATTAGATATCATCTCACACCAGTCAGAATGGCCATTATCAAAAAATCTAGAAACAATAAATGCTGGAGAGGGTGTGGAGAAAAGGGAACCCTCTTGCACTGCTGGTGGGAATGTGAATTGGTTCAGCCACTATGGAGAACAGTGTGGAGGTTCCTTAAAAAACTACAAATAGAACTACCATATGACCCAGCAATCCCACTACTGGGCATATACCCTGAGAAAACCGAAATTCAAAAAGAGTCATGTACCAAAATGTTCATCGCAGCTCTATTTACAATAGCCCGGAGATGGAAACAACCTAAGTGCCCATCATCGGATGAATGGATAAAGAAGATGTGGCACATATATACAATGGAATATTACTCAGCCATAAAAAGAAACGAAATTGAGCTATTTGTAATGAGGTGGATAGACCTAGAGTCTGTCATACAGAGTGAAGTAAGTCAGAAAGAAAAAGACAAATACCGTATGCTAACACATATATATGGAATTTAAAAAAAAAATGTCATGAAGAACCTAGGGGTAAGGCAAGAATAAAGACGCAGACCTCCTAGAGAACGGACTTGAGGTTATGGGGAGGGGGAAGGGTGAGCTGTGACAGGGCGAGAGAGAGTCATGGACATATACACACTAACAAACGTAGTAAGGTAGATAGCTAGTGGGAAGCAGCCGCATGGCACAGGGATATTGGCTCGGTGCTTTGTGACAGCCTGGAGGGGTGGGATAGGGAGGGTGGGAGGGAGGGAGACGCAAGAGGGAAGAGATATGGGAACATATGTATATGTATAACTGATTCACTTTGTTATAAAGCAGAAACTAACACACCATTGTAAAGTAATTATACCCCAATAAAGATGTTAAAAAAAAAAAATCTAGAAACAATAAATGCTGGCGAGGGTGTGGAGAAAAGGGAACCCTCTTGCACTGTTGGTGGGAATGTAAATTGATACATGAATGGATAAAGAAGATGTGGCACATATATACAATGGAATATTACTCAGCCATAAAAAGAAATGAAATTGAGCTATTTGTAATGAGGTGGATAGACCTAGAGTCTGTCATACAGAGTAAAGTAAGTCAGAAAGAGAAAAACAAATACCGTATGCTAACACATATATATGGAAACTAAAAAATAAGTGGTTCTGAAGAACCTAGGAGTAGGACAGGAATAAAGACACAGACGTAGAGAACAGACTTGAGGACACAGGGAGGGGGAAGGGTAAGCTGGGACAAAGTGAGAGAGTGGCATGGACAAATATACACTACCAAATGTAAAATAAGATAGCTAGTGGGAAGCAGCCGCATAGCACAGGGAGATCAGCTGGGTGCCTTGTGACCTCCTAGAGGGGTGGGATAGGGAGGGTGGGAGGGAGATGCAAGAGGGACGGGATATGGGGATATATGTATATGTATGGTGCAACAAGAAAACTAGCTCTGCAAAAGAATATGATTTGTGACAAATGTGAAGGCCAAGGTGGTAAGAAAGGAGCAGTGGAGTGCTGTCCCAATTGCTGAGGTACTGGAATGCAAATAAGAATTCATCAGATAGGACCTGGAACGGTTCAGCAAATTCAGTCTGTCTGCATGGAGTTCCAGGGCCATGGGGAGCGGATCAGTCCTAAAGATAGATGTAAAAGCTGCAATGGAAGGAAGATAGTTCAAGAGAAGAAAATTCTAGAAGTTCATATTGACAAAGGCATGAAAGATGGCCAGAAGATAACATCCCATGGTGAAGGAGACCAAGAACCAGGACTGGAGCCAGGAGATATTATCATTTTAGATCAGAAGAATCATGCTGTTTTTACACGACGAGAAGACCTTTTCATGTGTATGGACATACAGCTGGTTGAGGCATTGTGTGGCTTCCAAAACCCAATATCTACTCTTGACAACCGAACCATAGTCATCACTTCTCATCCAGGTCAGATTGTCAAGCATGGAGACATCAAGTGTGTGCTAAATGAAGGCATGCCAATTTATCGTAGACCATATGAAAAGGGTCGCCTAATCATTGAATTTAAGGTAAACTTTCCTGAGAATGGCTTTCTCTCCCCGGATAAACTCTCTTTGCTGGAAAAACTCCTACCTGAGAGGAAGGAAGTAGAAGAGACTGATGAAATGGACCAGGTAGAACTAGTGGACTTTGATCCAAATCAGGAAAGACGGCGCCATTACAATGGAGACGCATATGAGGATGATGAACATCATCCTCGGGGTGGTGTTCAGTGTCAGACCTCCTATGGGGCCAGTGAATAACACTCACTGCTGGCATTTTATTTGCAGTAGTGATTGAGTGAAAGACTATAATCATAATATGCTCACTACTTGCTATTTTTTGTTTTAATATTCAACTATAGTAGTGTTTTAAAAGTTAAATGAAGAATAAACTCAAATACAAAAAAGAAAAAAAACTTTGTTATAAAGCAGAAACTAACACACCATTGTAAAGCAATTATACTCCAATAAAGATGTTTTAAAAAAAAAAGGCATTTTTTTAAGATGCAAGAAATTACAGCATGTTTGTAAGCTGAAGGGAATGCCCTTATAGAGAAGGCTATTTTGATGAAAATTGGTACATTTGGAATCAATGAGTAATAAAATAATCACAATCTTCATGATTTCATTGCCAAACTTAATCCAAATTTTTACTGCTAAATAGTTTTTTACCTGAAAAAAACACTGTTGTGGCTGCAAGCAGAGCATATTCAGTATTAGTAATGCTAAGCTCACTCATTCTTCTACAGAAGTAATACAGTGTAGTAATAAATTCTTCAGAAATACCTAAAAAGATTAATATCAAATGTATTTTCATCAGAACACAGTGCAGACTCATATTGCCATTATCATATTTTCTCAAAGCAGTACAAGAAAATGAAACATGTCTGACAAATTTTTTCCATCCAATACAATATTTTGTATTATATATAATATTACCAGTCAGCATAGCAGAAGGACAATCTTCATTGCAAAATGTTTCCATAGGATAAATAGCACTTCTATCACCACTTTGATCATGACAATTCAGTGAATGATCTGAATGATCTGATATTTTCATAGTACCTAGTTAAGGGAAAAAATATAAAGTCTGATTTTTTTAAATCTTTATTCAGATAGTAAAGTCAATCTCTCTAACGTCTGTTAAACAGGAAACATTCCCAACAAATGGTATCTTTATAATTTTTATTACTGAAACATGAATCTAGAATAATAGTTCACACTTTATATAAACATTATATAGAAGACCCTCCAAAAATGTGTTTTCTATGATACTATATAAGAAGAATGGCTTTCTTTAAGAGAAAAACAAAAGCTAGAACAATGAATTGGAAAACTATAAACCACTATTATGAAGTACTTATTTGTACACCAACTAGTACAATAAAAATATAATAAAAAATAGCTCAATGTTATATAATCTGTTGCTAAATTTCATAGTAACTATTAACATTAAGATTGAGTTAGTTGACCTTTTTTGCTTTCAGAAGTTGATGAAAGATATTCTTTTTGACTGTAAATTTGGGCCACATGAAGGAACATCACTTCAGTTTTTGATCCCTTCTGTAATGCAGTCTGATCCTCATTGGTCAAATTTTCAAATCCTTTACGAAAAGATCACATAACTGTTTGAAATAAATAATGAAAAGATAATTTTCAGGTATAGGATTTAACTTTTTTTTATTTTTGAGGTATGCAGGCCTCTCACTGTTGTGGCCTCTCCCGTTGCGGAGCACAGGCTCCGGACGTGCAGGCTCAGCGGCCATGGCTCCCGGGCCCAGTCGCCCCACGGCATGTGGGATCTTCCTGGACTGGGGCATGAACCTGTGTCCCCTGCATCGGCAGGCGGACTCTTAACCACTGTGCCACCAGGGAAGCCCAGGATTCAACATTTTTATATTATTTACTTATAATACGAATCTTAACTGGTCCCTTAGAATAATTATGATTCCACATGGTACTATTTGGGGGCACTTTCATCAGAACCAGATAATAATAATTTCCTATGGCAAGAGCAAATTAAACATAGTTGGTTTAGCCTTGAAGAATTTATTTTCAAAGAGAGTTACCTGTGCACGTAACTAGATAGCTAAGTTTTGACCAACAGTGGCTTCACCTTTTTTTTTTTTTTTTTTTTTGGTATGGTACAGGGAATTTTGTTTCATGTTTTATCTAAATAACAAAAACAATTTATTTCCCAAAATAAAAATAAAATAAAACATACAATCAATCATAGTTTGTCTTAACTCTAAGTCTTTGAAGTCACTTGAATAATATTTTAAAATATTTATATTTTCATCCAACTGATTGATTAAAGCAAACAAAGTAAACATGTTTTTAAATTTAGAAGCAGTTTTGGTAGAAAAATAGAGGGTTTTGTTTTCTTAAAATGTCACCTTCCTTTAAAACAAGGAACTTTTTTAAAATTACATATTAAATTACTTTAATTTTTTCCAAAGATAAAGTGATTACCTGGGAGTCTCTTGGTGAAATCCATTAACCTCTGTATATGTAGGACAACTGTCTCTGAGAGTAGCAAGATCAGTTCAGGATTTGCATATCCCTGCAGCTAAGCAACAAAAAGAAATAAGATTAATAATTTTTTTCTTTCAAATAACTTTAAATTTTAAACTTTTCTGATTATGCTGTTATTTTCTAACATAATTAATTACAAATTATTTCTTGCTAGTAATGAACACATACAAATCTTTCTGTTTCTTCTAACGGAATTGTATATTTTTGATGAGCGGCCACAATGTTGTTAATGAGCTGATGTTCCTCTTGAGTTAGTTCCATGCTCTCCTGAATCTGTAAGAAAATATAGGGGGAAAACTATAATGCATACCTATTAAATAAGACATCATCATTAAAGAAACAAGAAATTTTTTAAGGAGAGCCTTGCCACTTTTCCAGATCTAGTGGTAGGTGACACAAGCTTGTTGTTTACCCCTTCCTCTTCCACTTTGATGTTAGAGTAAAAATTATTCTTCTGCTTAAAGTTCTTTCGAAGTCTCTTTGATCTGCATTGGATTTCTGTGAGCAAACCTGTGATATTACAAAATTCACATAAAATATTTTTGGTACAACAAATAACATTATAGGATTTGATGAAAATTGTCTTACATTGTACACATATGTGATCATGAACTTGCCTTTTCACAAAAAACCTTTCTTTTTTGGTAAGCATATACAACAGCAGTTAAATTTACTACATTACTTACTTCTTTTCCTTCCACAACTTCCTGTCTACTTAAAACTACACAGTCATCCTAGACTTAAATTAAAAATTAATTTTGCATCTCCAAATTATAAATTTAGACCTTTTTATGTTAGAGAAATTTCCACATTAATTATATCTTGGAAGCAACAGAATGTTAATTGGTACATTGAAGGGAAACCACTAATTTAAAATTGTGCTTTTTGTAGTTGAATTATATAACTTTAGGTTAAGTAATATAAAAATACAAGGATTTCCAATTAAGAAGAAAATATGATTATTACCAAAGTTAGAGCAATATAGTATAGAACAGATTTTATGGAAATAATTACCTAGATTGGTAACTGGCTATCCTAATTTAGCAGTTGCTGGAGAAATAGCTTAAATCCAGACAAATAGGTTATGTTCAAATATGTTCAAAATAACTTGAAGAACGTAAGTTCCTAGTAAGGTAAGAAAAACTAAAATCCCCCTTAAAAAAAAACCACAATGGCACTTACATTCTTCCAACATTCCTACTGCCTTACACTTTTTTAGTCTGCACTCTTGACATTTTCTACGCATGTACATGTCCATTTCACAGTGACCACCATTCTTGCAACTATATACTGCATTTTTGGTGATGCTACGTCGAAAAAACCCTAATAACAAAGGAGAGTTTTTAAAATTTTACTATTAGGTATTTTTAGTTACTTGTTTTTAACCTTCATAGTAAAAGTAATCAAGTTAACTAAATTATTTCAATAAAATGTTTTTTCCCTCAGTAAGAAGGTTTGGTTTAATATACATTTATCTAGATAATTGTTTTAATCCTCTCCTATTTGATATATCTTATTCCATGGTTGTTCCTGTCAATAATCTATCTGGAAATTAAACTAAATAACCCCAACACATTAAAACAACTCTCTGTTTTCTATGGTTATAATATACCATCTAAAAGCATTTTTAAAGTATATTTTACAGAATATCAAGATTCCATGACACATCTCTCAAGGTTCCCTAGAAGGAATATGTGCTCATGTAAAATAAAACTATAAGGAAATCTCTCTTTTTCTCGCCCCACATTTCTACCTCAACTCATAAAGGAAGAGATAATTCTTCCAAACTTACTCCTCTGTCCTTCCTTTTTAGCACTTCCCCAGATGAGAACATATTGCTAATTTATTTAGTCCAAGACGTTGAATGGGCCGTTGTGTGTGTGTGTGTGTGTGTGTGTGTGTGTGTGTGTGTGTGTGTGTGTGTGCATGCTGGGGAGAGGTGTGGAGATTCTACATTTTCCTAAATCCATGCATAGCAGTCTCTTCCCATTTCCTGTTTCATTTCCCATTCCTGTGCAACAATCCCTGCTATCTTCCTCTTATTCCATTCCAAGCAGTGAAGTTGATAAAGTTAGTCAATACCCCAATTAGAAGCCTGCCATACTCTTTCTGTAGACACGCTTGAGAGTGGGAGTTTCATGACTTAGATTCAGCAAAGGGAATAGAAAGCTCAGCTTAGGTTTCAGAACTATGCCTCGTTCTTCAACTTAGTTTTAACAGCAAGGCCCTGCATTTTAAGAGTGAGCAAATACTGGCCCAGCTATTCTACTCATAAAGCTGGTACCTCCTTTCCCTTAGTCTTCGTTCGGCTATTCTTTGTGTGGGGTGAGTGTGAGATTCTGACAATAAGACTTCACCTTGAACTTCTAGACACGTTTACCTAGTCCTGTATTGATCTAATCATTTCCAGGTTCTGCCCCAATATTTCATTTGTGAATTTAAAAAATGCAGAAGTGTTTCAAAACCTCAAAACTTCATCAAGGACTATTTTACTCCTTACTCCATGCCAATATCAATGATGATCTTCAGTGGTAGACCTCCCATTGGTTTTCAAAAAAGCATTCCTGGGACTTCCCTGGTGGTCCAGTGGTAAAGAATCCGCCTTCCAATGCAGGGGATGCGGGTTCGATCCCTGGTTGGGAACTAAGATCCCACATGCCGCGGGGCAACTAAGCCCACCTGCCTCAACCAGAGAGGCCGCGTGCCTCAAACTCCAGGGTCCACGTGCTCTGGAGCCCAAGCACCACAACTAGAGAGAGAAAACCTGCACGCCACAACTAGAGAGAAGCCCACGCACCACAACAAATAGCCCGCGCAACACACCAAAGTCCTGCATGCCGCAGTGGAGATCCCACGTGCCACAACTAAGACCCCACACAGCCAAAAATTTAAAAATAAAATAAAATAAATAAATATTTTTTAAAAAGCATTTCCAACAAATAGATAGAATCGTAGAAGTCATTTAATTGAAATTTCTTCCTAATTCACGAATTATACTAGCCATATGAGATGTAATAGTTAACATTCAGACCTTTTTAAAAGACATTTTTTATTCCAATGTCAAATTCACCTAGGAACATGCAAAGTTTCTGCCACAAAAATATTTTGAATTTTATATTTAAATATAAAAGTTTTCATCAAAATTAAAAAGAAAATGAAATCAAAACTTCGTTAAATTCCGTTTTCACATCTTTGATCCCACAGATTGATCACTTTAAACATATCAATGGCTCGCCTTGATTTTATGTTTCACATTTTAAAGAGAGTACTCCTACATGCTTAAAATTTCATGACTCTTCGGTGAACACTAGGATTAAAGTTTTAACTTTATCCTTACCTTTGCAACCTTCACAGGTAAGTGCATTGTAATGATATCCTGATGCTTTATCACCACAAACTACACAGAGTTCTTCCTGTCCCTTAATACGAATGGAAGAATGAGTTATTCTGGACCTTTTTATTCCAGGGTAACCATCTTCAGCATCGTGGGCAACCATGTAAGTGGATTTATTTAATTCACAGGAAAGAAGTCCATACTCTCCACCACTGAACTGTGGGTCCAAGCTACAAGTGTTGAAATGACTTTGTAAAGATTGGGACTGTAGAGCTGGAGGAAACTGGACAGTAGAATACTGGCAATAAGGTGATTCTTGAAAATCAATGTCGTACAGCTGATAATTGATTTGTTCTGGCAAAATATCTAGTTTTTTTAACGCACACACACACACACAAAAAAAAATGGTGAAAGTCAAGTTATTTTTCAAATTTCAAAGAGTTTTACACTCAAAGAACAGAGTTAATTCAACATGTCCAATACATCCCAGGGACTTGCTGTCCAGCATGAGAGGCAGACAGTAAACTGAATTACAATGCATGATAAATGCTGCCACCCCAGAAGTATGCAGAGGTTGCTCAGGAGCTGGGAGAAAGGGTTGTTAATGGCTTACATACCAATGCAGTCTATTTCCTTAAGTAGAAATGAGTATTTCCCGGAGTTTGAAATGAAAGCTTTTCCCCAGCTTCTGTATTTTCTTTGTTGTGAATAAAATTGTTTTCAGTGCAATCAGATCAGTAAAGAGATGAATTAATAAATTATCCCACCCCCCTACCAAAAAAATCAAACTAAAATACAATTATACCAGTTATCTGGTTATTTCAAGCAAAAAATAAATTCTTTAAACTCCCCATTTAATATACCTTAACACTCTCCTTCGCCATCTGTAGACCTGATTTAAATTACTAGTTTCTTTTCTGTTTTATTGTCTAGCAATTCAATTATCTGGTGATAAACTTACCTACCCCGGAGGGTGACTGTAAGAATGAAATAAAATGTGAAATGCAAAAGCATGTATAAAATACAAAATGATACTTAATGGGTATCTTTATTGTTATTATCAGAAGCTACCAAACACCAACTTACTTTCTGTTTTCAGGAGGATTACTGAAATCAATCCAGAAAATTGGCTCCAAAGAGACCCAGGAATACTTAGTTCCTCTATGTTTGTATCTAGTAATATTTGTACTTTTCCTGGTGCTGAATCACAATATGATTAGACTTACTCTTACCCTCAAAATTCTACCCCCAAGATTGGTAAACAGTATAATTTCTATTAATTCACATAAATTATTTGCAATCTGATAGCATCCAATCCAATGCAAAGTGTTGAATAAATACCAATAACAGCCTGATATAAGAAGAAAAGTTATCAGTAAAAACAATGTAACTTTCATTTAAAGAAGAGGGCCCTTCATGGCTGAGTATCAAAAGACTGCAGAATACTGGCTGATGTTCCATTGGCATGGAAATCAGAGTTCAAAGTATAATATAAAAGAAAACTGCATTTAAAATTCAATTCATATTATAATCTTGGTCTTTTTGGAGAAAAATCCTACTGTCTCTTGCACTCTGTTTTCTATTTCTTTCCCTTTGATAAAAATCTTATATTAAGATTAAAGTTTCAGGAACATTGAATAACTACTCTGAACTACATTTTCTAAATTGCATGTGAACTAGCTTCAGCTAACCCCTAAAAATAACTTATAATTTGCATGCTAATTCTATTTTTAAAAATTGAATACAATTTTAGACTACTGTGCTTTTTCTTCTTTACATTTGATTCTGGCTTACAGCATTTTGGTATTTCTGATTTTTGAAAGTAATTATATTCTCTGGTAGGGAGTAATTGAAAGTCTTTGGTTCATTTGTTAATTTCTTTAAAAAAAAACCCTCTAGGGACTTCCCTGGTGGCGCAGTGGTTAAGAATCCGCCTGCCAATGCAGGGCACATGGGTTCGAGCCCTGGTCCGGGAAGACCCCACATGCCGCGGAGCAACTAAGCCCGTGTGCCACAACTACTGAGCCTGCACGCCTAGAGCCCGTGATCTGCAACAAAGAGAAGCCACCGTAATGAGAAGCCTGTGCACCGCAATGAAGAGTAGCCCCCGCTCGCCGCAACTAGAGAAAGCCGGCGCGCAGTAATGAAGACCCAAAGCAGCCAACAATAAATAATAAATAAATAAATATTTTTTTAAAAAACCCTCTAATTAACCATAATTCCCGCCAAACAAAAGTTTTATTAACTATTATACTGTAGTTTTTTATTACACACCGTAGTACTGCACTGGTTCAGCAAGACAATACCCATCAGATGCAGTGACGTAAGTATTAGCCATTCTCTGGTCCAATTTTCACTTCTTCATTAGTAGATGCTAAAATAGAACCTGAAGGAAACAAAAATTTTGTAGACTTTTTGAAAGTATGATTATCAAATCAGTATGATTTTATAAAAGTATAATACTGTTTTTGAAAAATAAAGAATTTAGCAGACTTTATACAAGACATTTATATTTACACTTTAACTGGAAGAATATTGATTTTTCATATCTCTACATACCAGATTATTTAATTCAGACAACATCTTATTGCTCAGTTCTTTAAAATAACTTAAATCTTGGTAATAATCATTATGGCTCTTGAAAGGGTACCAAGCTTTGGAGTTAGACTTCATACACTGCATTTACCACTTATTTATGGGTCATTTTTACACCTCCCTGAACCTTAGTTTCCTCATTTGTAGAAGCGAAAGAATGAAACACACCTAGCCAAGTTATGGGAGAGTTTAATTAATGTGTTTAAAATCCAGCACAGTTCTTGACTTAATAACCGAGTCGTATAATTATTATTCTAATAGTTGCGCTAGATCTCAGTGTTCTAAATTTAGGTGAATTAGGAAGAAAAATTACACTTTTTCATGAAGGAAATTAAAGAGTAGGAAAAGAATGGCTTTCATAGCACTTTATTTAATCTTCTAAGTTCTTTGTAAATATTTTTCATAGCACTGTGATATGCTAAGCATTAAAACATTAATTTTGGTTCTGCGTGACCAATGAAAATAGTTTTTTGATTACTGAAAAAGTGTTTTATTTTTAATAGTAAAGACTAAAAATCATAAGCTATTATGAGGGAAAATTATTCAAAATCTAGGACGATCCCTTATGGGAAAAAAACCTATTTTTGTTATTTCCTAGGTAGGAACTCCAAAAAGAATGCATCTTTGAATAGAATTAAACAGGAAATCACAGTTAAAGAAATTGGAAATTATTAAAAGAAAATAAAGGTCACTCTAGAGTCCATGATATTTTATAGCTTTATCCTCTCTATTCAAAGGTAAAGACTGTTTTCACCTTTTAAAAGAACCGAAAAAGAAGAAAATGGGTTTTGAAACATACCAAAAGATATACATGACAAACTTCTGAGATTATATTGAAAAATCTTTTACTTAGATTTATTTCTCATGTGATGAGGTCATGGCAAAGGTTTCTACATTCGTGAAGATGATTAAAATAGTAGTATCTCTGAAATTTGTCTCCTGTATTATTTAATAGGCTCTAGGTTCCTTTAAAAGTACTTAAATCTCCCACTCTCTGACAGTCATGTAGAAGAAGTGCTGAATGGAACAGATGAAGCAAAAGTGGTGCCCCCAAATAAGTGCACTTTCAAAATGAAGTTTTCCTTGAAAAGTAAGGACTAAAATCAATAGGATCAGTATTACAACAGGTTAATCGGCTCTCCATATGAAAAGAATTCTAAGTGCTATCGGTTTAATTTGTGCCATACTCTTTAGTAATAATCCTGTTTAGTTTTTTCCAAACTTCTCTTTTGAGTCTCAATTTGATTTTAGAAAATCCCAAATGAATGTGAAAACTTGAAGTTGTTACTCACCTTTCCTTTAAAATTCCTGCTTTTAGCATTAGGCTTCATATAATATTAAATAAATATCTGAAAATTAAAAAGTATTTGGTATTCCTTTTTTTTGCTGAGCAAGATTTCATTTAAGAAATAATATAGAATAAATTAGAGGTAGCACATTAAAACAAAACCGGTAATATCCTGGCAAATACATACAGAAGTATCTTATAACAATGCTGCTGTCAGGGTTCATATCATAAATAACAATGTTCTCAAACCAAGTCCTTCCAATACTGATAAATAAATGCCCCAAAATATTGTCTAAAGCAGAAATGTCTTTATCAGTTTTTGGACTACAGGCATACCTCAGAGATACTGCGGGATTCGTTCCAGACCACCAAAATTAAGCAAATATCACAATAAAGCAAGTCACATACATTTTTTTATTTCCCAGTGCATCTTAAAAGTTATGTTTATTTTATCCTGTAGTCTACTAAACATGCAATAGCATTATGTCTTTTAAAAAAATACCTTGTTAAAAATACTTTATTGCTAAAAAAAGTAATCATTATCTGAGCCTTTAGCAAGTCATAATCTTTTTGCTGGTGGAGGGTCTTGCCTCAGTGTTGTCAGCTGCTGACTGATCAGGGTGGTGGCTGCTGAAGATGAAGTTATGAAACTATGAAGTTTCCCTCATCAATTGTCTCTTCCTTTCATGAACAATTTCTCTGTAGCATGCACTGCTGTTTCATAGCAGTTTACCCACAGTAGAACTTCTTTCAAAATTGAAATCAGTCTTTCAAACCCTGCCTGTGCTTTATCAACTAAGTTTATTTACTATTTTAAATCCTTTGTTGTCGTTTCAACAACCTTCATAGCATCTTCACCAGGGATAGATTCCATCTCAAGAAACCACTTTCTTTTCTTATCCATAAGAAGCAACTCCTCATCCATTCACATTTTATCATGAGATTGCAGCAATTCAGTCACATATTCACGCTTGACTTTTAATTCTAATTCTCTTGCTATTTTCACCACAGCTGCAGTTACTTCCTCCACTGAAGTCTTGAACCCCTCAAAGTCATCTATAAGGGTTGGGATCAACTTCTTCCAAACTCCTGTTAATGTTGATATTTTTACCTCTTCCTATGAATCACGAATGTTCTTTTTTTTTTAAGGTGTGTGTGTGTTTTTTTGTTTTTGGCCTCAACGCATAGCATGTGGGATCTTTGTTCCCCAAGTAGGGATCAAACCTGTGCTCCCTGCAGTGGAAGAGTGGAGTTTTAACCACTGGACAGCTAGGGAAATCCCTGAATGTTCTTAATGGCATCTAAAATAGTGAATCCTTACCAGAAGATTTTCAAGTTACTTGGTCCAGATCCATCAGAGGAATCACTCGCTGCAGCAGCTATAGCCTTACAAAATATATTTCTTAAATAATAAGACTTGAAAGTCAAAAGCCATGGGCTATAGAATGGATGTTGTGTTAGCAGGCATAAAAACAACATTAAACTTACTATACATCTCCATTAGAACTCTTGGGTGACCAGGTGCATTGTCAATGAGCGGTAATATTCTAAAAAGAATCTTTTTTTCTGAGCAGTACGTTTCAACAGTGGATTTAAAATATTCAGTAAACCATGTTGTAAACAGATGTGCTGTCATCCAGACTTTGTTTTTCCATTTATAGAGCACAGGCAGAGTAGACTTAGCATAATTCTTTAGGGCCCTAGGATTTTCAGAATAGCAACTGAACATTGGCTACAACTTCTAGTCACCAGCTGTATTAACCCCTAACAGGAGAGTCAGCCTTTCCTTTGAAGCTTTGAAGCCAGGCATTGACTTCTCCTCTCTAGCTATGGAAGTCCTAGATGGCATTTTCTTCCAGTGTAAGGTTATTTCATCTACATTTGTTGTTTAGTGTAGCCACCTTCATTCATTACTTAGGTATGTCTTCTGGATAACATGCTGCAGCTTCTTCATCAGCACTTGCTGCTTCACCTTGCACTTTTACGTTATGGAGATGGCTTCTTTCCTTAAACATCATTAACCCACCTCTGCTAGCTTCAAACTTTTCTCCTGAAGCTTCCTCATCAATCTCAGCCTTCATAAAATTGAAGAGAGTTAGGGCCTTGCTCTGGATTAGGCTTTGGCTTGAAGGAATGTTGTGGCTGGTTTGATCTTCCATCCAGACCACTAAAACTTTCTCCATATAAGCAATAGGGCTGTTCCACTTTCTTATCATTTGTGTGTTCACTGGGGAATCACCTTTAATTTCCTTCAAGAACGTTTCCTTTGCACTCACAGCTTGGCTAACTGTTTGGCATAAGAGGCCTAGCTTTTGACCTATCACAGCTTTTAACATGCCTTCCTCACTATGCATAATCATTTCTAGCTTTTGATTTAAAGTGAGAGACATGAGACTCTTCCTTTCACTTGAGCACTTAGAGGTCATTGTAGGGTTATTCAGTGGCCTAATTTCAATATAGTTGTGCCTCAGAGAATAGCGAGGCCTAAGGAGAAGGGGAGAGATGGGAACCAGGCAGTTAGTGGAGCAGTCAGAACACGCAGCATTTATCAATTAAGTTCACTTTATATGGGTGTGAGTTCATGGTGCCCCAAAACAATTACAATGGTAACATCAGAAATCAATGATCACAGATTACCATAACAAATATAATAATAATGAAAACGTTTGAAATATTAAGAAAATTACCAAAATGTGACACAGAGACACAAAGTGAGCTAACTGCTTTTGGAAAAAATGGTGCCACTAGACTTGCTCAGTGTAGGGTCACCACAAAACTTCAATTGGTAAAAAAACCCAGTATCTGCAAAGCGCAGCAAAGCAAAGTGCAGTAAAATGAGGTATGCTTGTAGTTATAATCCAGGGCATATATGGGACACAAACATAAATAGGCCATTGATTAAAATATGCCTTTTAAAATATGAAATATTTCTCTCCTTTATATGCTTATAGTAATAGTTGCATTATTTTCTACATAAAATGTTCACTAATTAAATTTTTCTTCAGACTTCTAAATGTCTAACAGAAGTATTATAATATGTATGCATGGTAAAACAAAATTTTCAAAAATAATATGCTTATAAAATTAGTTTAAAAACAAATTATTAATAACATAGAGAGAGGTATGTAATCAAAAACTTCCCATCCTATTAAAGAGAAAACTTTCTGTGGTCTTGGAATGATTCTGTTTCATTACCTTCCTAGTAAATATTTATTTAAAGAGAAAATAACTTAGTTAAGAGAGGAGATTTTGTCAAGAGGATCAATTTGGCCTGCGTAAAGTCTATGTTTTTCTTTAACAAATATAACTTTATCAAAAACCATATTTTTCACAGATTATGATAGCTATTTTACTGAAAAGATGTGTAATTGCACAAATGAATTTGCGTCTCCTCTGCTTTAACCATGAATTGTTCTTGGTAAATCTTCATGTCTAAAACCTTAACAGGAAAAACATATTGATTACTGAGAACTATATCTATATGTTAAAGAATTTCACAGTTTTCACATTTTTACTCTTACAATATATGTCATTTGAATCATGAATAATGTATTGCTTATTGACATAATTGAAAAGTATATTGTTTTGCAAAAAAAAATTTTTAGTTTTCATAGTAGTATCTACTAAAAAATGAGTGATAGTGCTATATAATACATAATTATAAAAAGGTTTTTTATGGTAGTGCTTCTTTGAGCCAGAATTCTCTGAGCTTATTGGAACCAGAAAAAATGAAAAGAATATATTTGAATAATAACACAAATTAAGGCTTCTTGATTCCTCCATAATTATCTGTCCTTTAACTTTTGAATACAGGGAGGACTTTACACTGTGAAGTCTTCCCATGCTTTTATTATACAGCTTTATCAAGATGTAATTTACATAACATCATATTCATTCTCTTAAATTCACTGTACAGTTCAGTGGTTTTTAGAATATTCAGAGTGTGCAGCTATTACCATCATCTACTTCCAGAGCATTTTTGTCACCCCAAAATGATCCCCCCATACCTGTAAGCATGGCACCTCATCCCCTCCTCCCCCCAATCCCTGACAACCACTAAGCAACTTTCTGTTTTTGTGGATATGCCTATTCTACACATTTCATATAAATATAATCATACATAGTTTTATATGAAAAAAGTAATTAATATGTTAAGTACTTTTCACAGCATAAGACAGAAAGAAAATAGATTAAGTATTTAGAAAATTCATGACTATGAAAGTAATATTTTATATACTTCAGAAGTATAGAAATATTTGTGTGTCTATTTCCACAATCTGACATAATTTTCATAATTATATCATCATAAAATTTTCAACAAAAGTATAATTCCCTGAATATATCTTTATCAGAATTTATTTCAAGTGGTTTGAATTTACATATAACCTATTGCTTCAAAAAATAAAATATTTTATCAATAAGTTCTCGATTTAAAAATGAGTTTAATTTTTAAAATATAACAATAAACATTACTGTGAAGTGACTTATCACATCAAATGTCAAGTCCAACCATAGTCTAAAATTATCTTTTCATTCTTTAGGAAAGAACCAAATTATTGTGTAATCTACTTAATTAAATTTCTTATTTTCAAGGGGAAAATGCTTTTTATAGCTTGACTATCATAGTAACTACAATTGTCTTACCTTGCAAAAATTAAGTTAATGTTAGTGGAAACTAAAGATCTCAGAAAATACCCTCTAATTTATTAATATCTTACAGTTTAATAATGAAGTGAGTTGTCAACAAAATTAGCATTCATATTTAATTTAGACAGTATAAAATACATTTTCCTTATTTTAGAGAGAACAAAATACTCACAGTTCAATGATATTACTAGAGATTGTCCTTTTCCTCACAGAATGAGTATAGATAGATTTAGCAAGGACTTTAACTTTCCATCTGAAGCAACTGAGCCTTTTCTCTATTTATCAAGGAGTGGAAATAAGGGCACTCTGCATACATTTAGGCTCTAGACACTCTGCAGAGCAATGCTTCAGCTCTATCTCAGAGACAAACTTCCCACACAATCCTCTCGGGTCAAAGCAAGGGCAGTTACAAGCTGACATAAATCAAATAATAACCAGATCATCAGGGATAGAAGCCTTTGGGACCTTCAGGTCACACTCTCCCAGAGTTCCTTATTGTTTATTTAATACATACTTTGTTTTCATGATTGAATTTGACATTCTTCCATTCTGATTACAAAACATTGGGTCTCTACAAACTACCAAGTAATATATACAGGAAGGAAAAAAACCCTTCATTAAATTCAAACTCCACTAATACAGGTGCTATAACAATTCAACTTGAAGTTTATCTTTTCATTACCTATAAAAAAGGGAATTTGTTAAACCAATTAGTAATGTGTAATAATTCATAGATTGCTGCAATGTTAGATGTATACAAATCATCTAATCCAATTCTCTCAAGTTTTTGGCTAAGAAAAACTGCAACACAAATAGATACTACTCCTTGTTCAAGTTCTCATAGCTAGTTAGTAGCAGAGATGAAACTCAATGAAAATCCAAGCAGTTGAAAAGGATGTATAAATAATTTCATTATGACTTTTTTAATGTCACATAAATAAAGTCTGTTAGATAATACCAGGCTCAGAGTCTTATTCCTTTAAGGCATTTCTACAGAGGCAAGTTTACAAATGCGTTTTCTACCACTAAACCCCATTCTCCTGGTTACACCATCTCTGACCTGATGACTGACTTTTCTTATCTGACACTATGCTCTTGTCTCAGTCCTGCCCAGTTCCACTTGCATGTAAACATGGCATAGCCTCAGTATGCACCTCTACCTTTCCTGGCATCTGATCTTGTCCACCTCCAGTTTCTGACTTCAAACTATAATACTGATGATGAATTCTTCAAGGGTCTTCATCTACTACAGAGCAGAATTCATGGTAAAATCTGCAAGTCATGTCACATGGAGTTTTGTTTACTTTTTAAATAAGAGGCTCTGTATCTGTGAATTTTAATTGGTTAACCAAAGAATAACAGTCATGCCATTATAATTCATTTGTGTTGATTCTAAAATATTCCAAAAATAGACTCCAGATTATGTCTTAAAAGAGGTACTCTCTACTAGCAACCTTACATTGAAAAATAGCAAAACAACTACATGAAAGAAAAAAATAGCAAAACAAACATATAGTACTTGATATCTTTTAAAAGCAATGTTTAACTTCTAAATATTTATCTGGAACATTTGTTTCTTAAGAGAACATACTTTTTAAAGAACTTTAATCCTTTCACTATTAGTATTCAAACATCAGGGATAATGTATACAATTTTATTGCTTAGATAATTCCCAATTTTAACCTCTGTTTATAAGCAGAATTATTAGCTTCTGTATTTAAAAAATACAATTTCGAATGCTCAATGACTCAAACTTTTCACTTACTCATATCATCTTGACCACGCATACCCTCAGTCCCATCCCAATTATATCTGAGATATTACAATTCATTGACAATCAGCTTCCTTGTTTAGTTTTACAAAAAATGATTTGGGAATTCCCTGGCAGTCTAGTGGTTAGAATTTGACGCTTTCACTGTGGTGAACCAGGTTCAGTCCCTGGTCGGGAACTAAGATCCTGCAAGCTGTGTGGCCGCAGACAAAAAAAAAAAAAGATTCATCCAGAACTTTACAGCTACAAATTTTTACATGTACTTCCCTGGTTTATAATAATACTCCAGACTTACTGTGGCATTAGCATAGTGCTCATTCCAAGGTACTTAAAGATATGTGCAAATATATCTTGATATTTTAAAATAAGGAAAGCAGATTTGTATTTTTCAAATTTTACACAGGCTACTGGCAACCGAGCATTCTACTTGTAATTACATGGTTCACTGATATCCCTTAATATGCATAAATGAGGAAATTTCTTGAAATTTATTCTTTTTATACTGTCACTCAATACACAGGTGGCCTATATTTATAGATACATGCCATTTAAAATAAATATTATCATTACATTATCAGTAACAAATAATCTAAAGAGTTACAAATCTAACCGACTTGTTTGCTGTATAATTAGGAGCATCATTAGGGAAGGCTCTATGAGAAAGTGACATCCAAGACAAGACCTAAAGGATGACAAAAAGCCAGCCACAGGAAGAGCTGAGGGATGAATGTTTTAGAAGGAACAACACACTGCTCTGTGTTGGCTTGTGTAGCACCAAAAGAAGGTCAGTGTAGTGAATGGTGACAGAAGACAGGAATAGAACAAGATGAGACTGGAGAGAAAATAAAACCAGATTGTAAGAGCCTTAGAGAGAAGTCCGAATTTTATTCTGGGTATAACAGGAAATCATTAAAGGATTTTAAGCAGAAAAGACACATAAACTGAAGTATATTTTTTGTTTTGCTTTATTTTGTTGTTTTGTTTTTAATTGACATTTTTATTGAGACCATTGTAGATTACCTTGCAGTTTTAAGAAATAATACGGAGAGATCATGTGCTTAATCTAGTTTCCCCCAATGGTAACATTTTGCAAAATTGTGGTACAATATCACAACCAGTATATGGACATTGATAAAAACCACCTTATTCAGAGTTCCCCAATTTTACCTCTGCTTATTTATGTATGTGAATTAAATTCTGTACAATTTTATCACTTGTAGGTTCATGTAGCCATCACAGAGTCAAGATACTGAATAGTTCCCATATCATAATCCCTCGTGTCACCCTGTTTTAACCACACTCACTTCCTTCTTCCCTCTCCCCATTCCTAACCTCTGGCAACCACTAATATGTCCTCCATTTCTAAAAATTTGCCTTTTCAAAATGTTATACAATTGATCATACATTGTGTAACCTTTTATGATTGGCTTTTTTTCCTCAGCATAATTCCCTGGAGGTTAATCCAAGTTGTTGTGTAGATCAACAAACCACTCATTTTCATTGCTGAGTAGTAGTCTATGGTTCTGGGCATACCACAGTTTAAATATTAAATACCTTTGGAAGGGCACATGGGTTAATGCCATTTTCTGCTACTGCAAATAAAGTTGCTATGAACACTCATGTACAGATTTATGTGTGAACATAAGTTTTCATTTCTCTGGAGTAAATGCCCAAAAGTATAATTTCTAGTTTTATGATATGTGTACTTTATAAGAAACTGCAAAACTTTTCCCAAATAACTGTATAATTTTATATTTCTACTAGGAATGTATGAGTGAACCAATTTCTCTCCATCTCTTCCAGAATTTGATATTGTCACTATTTTTAATTTTAGCCTTTCTGATAGATGGGTAGTGATATCTTGTGGTTTTCATTTGTGTTTCCGTCATGGCTAATCATACTGAACATCTTTTTTTAATATTTATTTATTTTATTTATTTATTTTCCTTTTTTTTTTTTTTTTGGCTGCTTCAGGTCTTAGTTGTGGCATACGGGATCTTTGTTGAGGCATACAGGATCTTTTCGTTACGGCACGTGGTCTCTTCGTTGCAGCACTCAGGTTTCTCTCTAGTTGCGGCACTCAGTCTTTTCTGTAGTTGTGGCACATGGGCTCTGTAGTTTGCGGCATTTGGGCTCTCTTGTTGAGGCACACAAGCTCAGTGGTTGTGGCACGTGGGCTTACTTGCCCCACGGCATGTGGGATCTTAGTTTCCCAACCAGAGATCGAACCTGCATCCCTTGCATTGGAAGGTGGATTCTTTACCACTGTACCACCAGGGAAGTCTCCTGAACATCTTTTCACATTTTTTTTTTTTTTTGCCATCTGTATATCCTCTTTGGGGAAATGTCTGTTCATGTCTTTTCCCCATTTTCTAATAGAATTGTTTATCTTCTTATTGTTGAGTTTTGAGGGTTGTTTATATATTTTAGATTCTAGTCTTTTGTTGCATATGTGGTTTGCAAACATTTCTCCTAATCTGTAGTGTGTCTTTGCATCCTCTTAACAGGGTCTTTTGCAGAGCAAAAGTTTTTTTGGCCTTTGTTTTGTTTTGTTTTGTTTATTTAACATCTTTATTGGAGTATAATTGCTTTACATTGTTGTGTTAGTTTCTACTGTATAGCAAAATGAATCAGCTATACATATACATATATTCCCATATCCCCTCCCTCTTGCGTCTCCCTCCCACCCTCCCTATCCCAACCCTCTAGGTTGTCACAAAGCACCGAGATGATCTCCCTGTGCTATGTGGCTGCTTCCCACTAGCTATCTATTTTACATTTGTCTGTGTGTATATGTCCATGCTACTCTCTCACTTCGTTCCTGCTTACCCTTCCCCCTCCCCGTGTCCTCAAGTCCATTCTCTAATTCTGCATCTTTATTCCTGTCCTGTCCCTAGGATCTTCAGAACCATTTTTTTTTTTAGATTCCATATATATGTGTTAGCATATGGTATTTGTTTTTCTCTTTCTGACTTACTTCACTCTGTGTGACAGTCTCTAGGTCCATCCACCTCACTACAAATAACTCAATTTCGTTTCTTTTTATGGCTGAGTAATATTCCATTGTATATATGTGTCACATCTTCTTTATCCATTCATCTGTCAATGGACACTTAGGTTGCTTCCATGCCCTGGCTATTGTAAATACTGCTGCAGTGAACATTGTGGTACATGACCCTTTTTGAATTATGGTTTTCTCAGGGTATATGCCCAGTAGTGGGATTGCTGGGTCATATGGTAGTTCTATTTTTACTTTTTCAGGGAACCTCCATACTGTTCTCCATAGTGGCTGTATCAATTTACATTCCCACCAACAATGCAAGAGGGTTCCCTTTTCTCCACCCCATCACCAGCATTTGTTGTTTGTAGATTTTTGATGATGGCCATTCTGACCAGTGTGAGGTGATACCTCATTGTAGCTTTGATTTGCATTTCTCTAAGGATCAGTGATGTTGAGCATCCTTTCATGTGTTTGTTGGCAGTCTGTATATCTTCTTCGGAGAAATGTCTATTTAGGTCTTCTGCCCATTTTTGGATTGGGTTGTTTGTTTCTTTGATATTGAGCTGCATGAGCTGCTTGTATGTTTTGGAGATTAATCCTTTGTCAGTTGCTTCGTTTGCAAATATTTTCTGCCGTTCTGAGGGGTTTTTTTTCATCATGTTTATGGTTTCCTTTGCTGCGCAAAAGCTTTGAAGTTTCATTAGGTCCCATTTATTTATTTTTGTTTTAATTTCCATTTCTTTAGGAGGTGGGTCAAAAAGGATCTTGTGATTTATGTCAAAGAGTGTTCCTCCTATGTTTTCCCCTAAAATTCTATAGTGTCTGGCTTTACATTTAGGCCTTTCCTTTAATCCATTTTGAGTTTATTTTTGTGTGTGGTGTTAGGAAGTGTTCTAATTTCATTCTTTTACATGTAACTGTCCAGTTTTGCAGAGCAAAAGTTTTTAATTTTGATGAGGATAATTTATCAATTTATCCTTTTACAGATTGTACTTATAGTGTTAAGTCTAAGAACTCTTCACCTAGCTCTAAATCCCGAAGATTTTCTTCTATATAGTTTTCTAAAAGTTTCATATTTTAAGTTTTACATTTAAGTCTAGGATTCATTGTTAGTTAATATTTTTATAAGATGTGAAGTTTAAGTTAAGGTTTTGTTTTGTTTTGTTTTTGTCTATGGATGTTCAATTGCTCCAGCACTGTTTGTTGAAAAAGTGATCCTTCCTCTGTTGAATTGCTTTTGCACCTTGTCAAAATTCAGTTGGGCATACCTGTGTGGGTATATTTTTGGGTTCTCTATTCTGTCAATTGATTTATGTGTCTATCTCTCCACCACTACCATACCACACCATTTTGACTGCTGTAGCTAACTAGAAAGACTTAATGCTTAGTGGAAGGATCTTCCCACTTTCTTCTTCTTTGTCAAGATTGTCTTAGTTATTCTAGGACCTGTGCTTTTTCATATAAATTTCAAAATAAGCTTGTCTATTTCTAAAAAAATTGCTGGGATTTTTATAAGAATTGTATTAAACTTATTGATCAGTTTGAAGAGAATTGACATCTTTACTATGTTGAGCCTTCCAACCCATGAGCATGGTATATCTCTTCATTTATTTAGGTGGTCTTTGATTTATTTCAGCATACAAACCCTGTACATGTTTTGCTAAGTAAATACCTAAGTACTTCATTTTCTTTGGAGTGATTTTAAATGGTATTGTTTTTCATTTTAGTTACTTCATTGTTGGTTTATAGAAATATAATTGCATTTTTCTGTGGATCTTGTATCTTGCAACCTTGCTGAACTACTTATTAGCTCTAAAGTGATTTTTCTATTCCTTGGAATTTTCTATGTAGACAATCATGTCATCTGCAAGTAGAAATAGTTTTATTTCTTCCTTTCCTAACTGTATGCCTTTTATTTCTTTTTCTTCATTTATTAAAATGTCTAGAACTTCCAGTACTATGTTTAGTAAGAGTGGTGAAAGCAGACATCCTTACCCTTGTTCCAATCTTAGGGAGAAAGCATTCAGTTTTTCATCATTAAGTGTGATGTTAGCTAAGATTTTTATAGATGCTCTTTATCAAGTGGAGGTAATTCTCTATTCCTAACTAAACTACTATATGCGTGAATTTTATTTTCATATAATTCTGATGCTACATGGGAGGAGAGCAGGAAAATAAATGAGGTAACCAGTAAGGTGACTATCACAGTACTCCAGGTGAGAGATGATGGTAGCCTAGACTAAGATGATGGTAGTGATATGGACTAGGAGATAAGAGGGAAGATTCAAGATATATTTTGCTGTATAATCTGTAGGACTTGCTAATGGATTGGACAGTTAGTCAGAAATTGCATTTGGCTACAAATAGCAGAAAACCCTACTATAATGACTTAAGTAGAGGCCTTCTTCCCCCATACAAAAATAAGTCTGAGTGTTAGCAGTTCTATTGATGTCACCAATGTCTCAAGATCCTTCTATTCTTTGCTCCTTCATCATTAACATATGACTTTGAACCATATGGTCACAAATGGATGTTGTACTTCTAGGTACCACAGATGAGTTCCAGTAAGAAAGATAGAATTGCAAAAATTTTCCTTTAGTGAGACTTTATTCAGAAAGTTAAGCACTTCCAGAAACATCCATCTATATCTCCTTGATTAAAACTATGTCACTGGCCACTCAGCTTGCAAGGGAGGCTAGGAAATGAATATTTTATTTTCCAGTCTCTAAAGTAGAGAAAAGCAGGGAGAAGTTTATTGCAATGGGCACTAAGTGAGCCAACCCAGAGTACCTGCCACATTAGGGATGATGGAGAATAAGGAATAATGGATTACTCCCATGTTGCTGGTTGACAGATTATATTACAGTTTGCTAGGATGTGTAAGAGCGGAAGAGATATGGATTTTTAAGGGAAAGCAATAGTTCAACTTTGGACATGGTGAGATTAAAATGTTTGTGAAGTATCTAGAATGCCAAGCAAAGAATTAGATACATGAGGCTGGAATTTAGAGAAGTCAAGGCTGGAGGTAATAATCTGGAAGTTTTCAAGAAATTGATAGCATTTAAACTGTTGAACTATATAAGATCACCTAGGAAGAAAAAAAGTAGTTGGACACAGCCTTGAGGAACTCCAATATTTAAGTATTGCTTTGGGAAAAGTGAACTCACAAAATAGATTGAGTAGCTAAAAAGGTAAGAGAGAAACCAAGAAAGAGGCATCAAGGAAATAAAGGGAGATATGTGTTTCATGGAGAAGGTATTCTATAGTGTAGAATGCTACTGAGAGAAGCTAAATATGATAAAGAAAAAAATTTTTCCACTGAATTTAGCAGCATGAAAGTAATTGATGATTGAATTAATTAAAACTGATTTCACAGTCAAGAAACAAAAAATCCATTTTAACCCCAAATAGGAATCTGCTATTTTTCCCACACAACAAAAAGCCTGGATGTAAGCAGCTAAAAGCATTAGGGAGCCAATTGTCAGAGCCTACTGATTTGTGTTTCCCTTGGACTGTCCCTCATGGCTGGAAAGTGGGTGTCATTGTTCTGGACGCATGTACAAGACAGAGGGAAAAGAAAGCAAAGGTGTGGTGCCAGCAACATATGCCCCTTTATCAAGAGTAGAAGAACTTTCCCTTCCCTCGGAATTATTTTGCACCTCATTAGTCAGAACTGTGTAACACAGCCATCCTGAACTGCAAGGGAAACTCTGGGAAGGTGAGAATTTAAGTTTTCTAGCCTCTACAGTGAAAATGGACAAAAGAAAGAGGGATTGAGAATGGATGGTTTAAGCAATCAAAAGTGCCTGCCATGATGACCTCGACAATAACAGTTTTAATGGTGTGGTGAGACTGAAACCAGATTCCAGGGGACTGAAGAGTGAATGGGAGGTGAAGTAGTAAAATGCAATGAATAGAAACATTTTCTATTCATTTGGCCAGAAGTTTAGCTGTGAAGAGGAGCAGAGAAGCAGGATGGTATCTAGATTGGGTTATAAGGTCCAGGGATATTTTTTGTTTTATTTTATTGTCATTGTTTTTAATATGAAGTAGTAGGCTATGTTTGTAAGAAGATAAGAATGATCATTGTGAGGAGGGGCGAGACTAGTGATGCAGGGAGGAAAGAGAATGAAAAGGAAGACTCCAAAAAACTCATGCCCATAGGTTCTAACCTGCTTGTGATCTTCCCTTCCTGATCACCTGGACTTTAGACTCACGTAGCCAGCCTCCACAATTGCATCAATTTATTCCCTGTAATAAATGCCTTAAAATCCCTGGTTCTGCTTCTAGGATTGAATCCTGATGTAGAATTTGATTCTCAAAAAAGTCCTTGAAAAGGCAATAAAATTGTGCACTAGTTTCTATGAAAGAAGAGAGGAGGTACACTTGACCTGAGGAAGCAAGTGAAGACTTCTGGAGTGGGATTTCACTTAACCTGAGTCTTGAAGAGTTATTAAAAATTAATAAGGCAAGGAAGGAGTGGAAGCAGCAATGAGCTAGTGAGCCAGCCCCCTGGAAAACAAACAAACAAACTTGATTTGTAGAATTCAGTAATTTCCCTGGTGTATATATTCCTAGCATGGCCAATTTTAAGCTCTCAACATGATGTCACATGAACACAGAGTTAGAAAGAGATGCACACAATTGGCTTTCATAAGTTAGTATGAGCCCACACCACTAAGTAGAAGGTATAGGGCGGAAACAGCATGTACAATCAAAACGTAAACACCAAACTTCTTTCTTGTACAAGACCCTTTAACATGGAGAAAAGATCCAGTGGGCCACCTTCCCCACCAGTTGTCATAGCAGTAAAAGAACAATGCTCAGAAGCATAACTGCATTTTTTTGGCAACATACCAATGATGAGCACCAAAATGATTAATTCAACTAAGGAACTTCTAGACATTGTCCTATAAAAGCAGATAATATTATTTGCCTGAGGTCAATGACAAGTAAAGGCAGAGGTGTGATCAAACACTAGGCAGCCTAGAGTGAATGCTCTTTCCACTATAGAATTCTTCACTACCACATCCTACTATAAGGACTAAACCTGGAGTCCAGAATATCTAACACCTGGAAAATCCTCACACTCCCATTAGTCTGGAATCAAATCTTTAAGAATCACTGTGGTAAGATGGAAATGTCCACCTGGTTTTGAAGGAATTTAAAAGCCAGTCTTTAAGCCATACATCTATGATTTTTGACAGGGTGCCAATACCATTCAATGGTGATAGAATAGTCTCTTCAAAAAATAGTGCTGGGACATCTCAATATCCACCTGCAAAAGTATGAAGCTGCACCCCTACCTCACACCATATCAAAAAATTAACTCAAAATGGGCCCATAACCTAAATATCAAGAGCTAAACCATAAAACTCTTACAAGAAAACATAGGAGTAAATTGTCATGATCTTGGATTTAAAAATGGTTTCTTAGATATGACACCAAAATATGCGTAACAAAAGAAATATAGATAAATTGGACTTCACCAGAATTAAAGACTTTTGTGCATCAAAGAAAATTACCAAAAAGGTGAAAAGAAAATCTATGGAATAGTAGAAAACATATTCCAAATCATATATCTGTCAATGGTCTAGTATCCAGAATATATAAAGAACTCTTACAAATCAATAATAAAAAGAAAAAATTCAATAAAAACATGGGCAAAGGACTTGATTAGACATTTCCCCAAAGAAGATGTACAAATGGCCAACAAACACATGAAAGGATACTGAACTTCATTAATCACCATGGAAATGCAAATCAAAGCCATAATGAGGTACCTCATCACAACCCCTAGGGTAGCTATAATAATTTTTTTAAAAAACAGAAAATAAGTGTTGGCAAGCAGGTGGAGAAACCAGAACCCTCCTACATTGCTGATGGGAACGTAAAATGATTCAGTGTTGTGGAAAATCATTTGGTGATTCCTCAAAAAGTTAAACATAGCATTACTACACGACCAAGTAATTCTACTCCTAAGTACATAGCCAAAAGAATTGAATACTCAAATAAATACATGCTCATATCATCACTATTCATTTGAGCCAAAAATGTAAACAATGGAGGCTTCCCTGGTGGCGCAGTGGTTGAGATTCCGCCTGCCGATGCAGGGGACACGGGTTCGTGCCCCGGTCCAGGAAGATCCCACATGCCGCAGAGTGGCTGAGCCCGTGAGCCATGGCCGCTGAGCCTGCGCGTCCGGAGCCTGTGCTCCGCAACGGGCAAGACCACAACAGTGAGAGGCCCGCGTAGCGGAAAAAAAAAAAAAAGTAAACAATGTAAATGTCCATCAATAGTTGAATGGATAAATAAATTGTGGTGTAAACATGCAATGAGGACTTCCCTGGTGGTCCAGTAGTTAAGACTCTGCACTTCCACTGCAGGGGGCACGGGTTCCATCCCTGGTTGGGGAAGTTCTGCATGCTGCCTGGTGCGCAAAATAAACAAACAAATTAATAAATAATTAAAAATAAACGTGCAATGAAATATTAAGCCATAAAAAGAAATGAAATACTGATATATGCTACAACATAGATGAACCTCAAAAACATTATTAAGTGAATGAAAGTAAACCCAAAAGGTCACATATTGTATGTTTCCATTTGTATGAAATATCCAGAATAGGTAAATCCATGGAGACAGAACACACATTGGTAGTTGCCAGCAGCTGAGGGTGGGGTGAATGGGAAGTAACAGTTTAATGGTCATGGGCTTTCCTCTTGGGGTGAGGAAAATGATTTGGAACTAGATAGAGGTGGTAGCTGCACAGCACTGAATGTACTAAATACAACTGGAATGTTCACTTTAAAATGGGTAATTTTATGTTACATGAACCTCACCTCACATGAACCACACCTCACCTTGTTTAATAACAAGAAAGGCCTGGCTCTATAGTTGAGGTTCATACTGAGCAAACAGAAAGGCTGTCTCTTAAAGTTGCACTGATTTTCATTTTATGGTAAGATCAAGTAAATTCCATTTTGTGGTTTTGGAGCTGTTTCACTGGATTTGAAAACTAAACTAGATGTGGCTTTCAATTCTAAACAAAACAGTAAGAAATAAAGTTACATGGTAGGTGGTTTGGTTGTTTTTTTGTCCTCAAGTGTTTTAAAACATTTTTGAGGTTTTTCATAGTAAAAGGAAATCAGATTTAGTACAGCTGGATCATTTCTACATAATTGGCTTTCATTCTTGATCTGGTTTTGAACTGTTTACCCCACTTTAGTATTTAACCATTATCAGCTTCATTAATGAAACAGAAACCACCTCCTCTAATCATTTATAAAAATGCTTGTCAAACAAAATTTAAACAAAGAATAGGATCTGGGCAAAGTAACATCTCTTTAAAAGCTACTGCAACTAATTATAGGAGTGTTCCAAGTTATTTTGTTGTTGTTTTCCATTTATTATGAAAGAATCTTAAGACCTACAGCATTTCTCTTGGCAAAGTTATCTGAATTCTTTTATACAAGAGTAATTATTTTAACAATACTTTTCACTGATATGAAAAGCAGAGTTTTCAGCTGCTTATTTATGTCTATAAGCTATAAAAATCAGATTCCTATTTAATCAAACCACCTTTAGAGACATCATTTTTTAGTCTACTTAGTTTTCAGTTGATTGAGTAAAAAAGAGCGTGGGAGACAGTTTAAAATATATTTCTTAGTTTGTGATATGCTTATGAGATTCCACAAGCAAAATTATCAGTTTGTGTATCCAAAAACAAAATTAGATTTAAATATTCAATTCCAAAAGACTGTTCCACTGGAATTTAATGAGAATGCCACAAAGTTTTAAGTGATTTATAGTTAAATATGCTCCACTCTTGTAATCATTTCTCCTCAAGTCTTCATATTTTGTAGAGTTGAGAATGTTAGAAAAATAAGGCAAAAAAATAGAATGCTAATTCAAAATATAAGGGATAATGATGAGATGCAAGTTTTATATATATAAATGATGCTATTGGCTGATCATCAATTGAGCATGTTGTTTGAGCTTCTTTTCTAGTTCACTTTGCTGACTAAGGGGGTCAGTCTGTAGCTATAGAGCAGGAAAGGTTCTTAGGTGATTCAGTCAATGATCTTTTTTCATTACTATTCTGTTAGACTATTGGTCTGTGGCAATCTTCTTCACTATTGTGTTCCCAGTGCCCATCACAGGGCTTGGCTCATAATAAATGCTCAATAAGTATTTCTTGATTGAATAAACAAATAAATGCATGAAGAATGAATGGCTGCTATGTTAACCAGCCTAGTTAACTATCCAGGGAGTGAAAGTAAAGATTCAGTAAAGTAACGGCTCTGGCATTCAAGAAAGTCAAAATACTCAGTTAAGGATTTCATTATCTTATAGCTCCTGTTTTGAATTCAAGATTTATTTATGCTCATTTTGTGGGAGGAAAACTGAGCAATAGCAGTTGACACTTTGTTTATGAATCTATTAGTGCTTTATCTCCCTGGGCTATAATTGTTTTTATTCATATTTATCCTAATGAATTAATCATGTATACCTTATAAGCAGAGACCACGTTTATTTTTATTTCCCCAGTGCTTAATACAGTCACTTGCACATAAGAGATAATCAATAAATGCTTGTTGAACCCAAAGTTGACACTTTCTCTAAAATATTTTCTTCTTCATTTTTATTTTGTTCCTAGTATATTAATGTAGTACAGACCTTTCAGAATACAGAAACTGTAGATAATGGCAGGGACATTTCTATCTATTTATAATTTATACTTAATATATTTAAAAAATCTTATTGATTAGCACTGGTTTATGAAGAAACAGCTCCAAAAATATATGGCTTCTAATTAACATTAAATAATAATTTATGAAATTTATTCACTCAGCTTTTGCAGAATATTATACATTTTAAAATATCATTTTAATAAAATAACCAATGAAAAATTAAATCTTATAACAATCTCAATTTCAAGGGTGGGAAATTTTTCTAAAGTATTCTAGTTACAACTTTCCTATCTAGAGAATTTTCAAAATAATACTGCTCAATATTTTCCCATAATACTAGTGAAAATCTGCAGGGGAAAAGTATTATTTTTTCTCCAAAGTGGCAAAGGTATAGGACCACCTGTTAAGGGTTCTTATTTTGAGAAAAAAAAAAAGTCACCTGGTTTAAATAGCCAGGTGAATCTCCTTCGTGTGAATTAAAAAGCTGAATAATATCAGAGAGAATTTGAGAGTCACCATTTACGATACTGACACGCTTTACCTGGAAATTTAACCATTGGTTTTAGACTGTCAGATATTTTGTGTAAATGCACCTTAAAATGTAGAATTAAATCTTCTAATACTTCTTTTCATTCTACTTCCCCTTTTCCTTAATCAATATCATATTTGGCATAATGTTACAGAAATGCACATGATTTGTGCAGGCCTTTTTTGGGGGGGGTGCGTCTTATCAGACTGTTTTATTTAATGGGGCATTGACAGATCAGCTCAGGCTCTAATTGTTAGGATAAAATATTAGTCACATTTTTTATGCAGTATTTATGAATACTTGGCACCTCCTTTTATATTAATGCCAGAGTTAGAATGGGTATTTTTAAAATTATCTACGGAGGAGGACAGTTGCTCTTCCTTGCTTTTTTTTAACTAAATCAAGTAATTCTTTGTTAGCAGCTCTTCTGAGTCCTGCCAGAATGAATTTGTATCATTTTGACAAGATGCAGAAGCGGCGCTAATAGTTATTAAAAGCATTAAAACATTAACCTTTAGCAACCTCATTTTTCACTTGCTACCCTCGTTTAAGAATTTTATCAAATTGAAGTTAAACACTAAAAATTAGAGAGAACAACTAATCTATACTTTTCAGCCTAGAAAGAATAAATGTGACAGAAAGTAAAAGCATTAGAAGGAAGAGACAGCGTAAATTGTTGTTTTAGTGTTAATTAATATAATTTTAGTTATCTACGACTGGTGAAACTGAAGTGTCGGAGAGGGAATTGTTCAAGAAACAATTATCATTATAATTATCATTTAATCTTCAGAATTTCAAGATTACCAATTTGATAGTATCAGTACTCGGTTTATTAAACATTACATGAGAGACTTCCCTGGTGGCACAGTGGTTAAGAATCCGCCTGCCAATGCAGGAGACACGGGTTCGAGCCCTGGTCCGGGAAGATCCCACATGCCGCAGGGCAACTAAGCCCGTGCGCCACAACTACTGAGCCTGTGCTCTAGAGCCTGCAACCACAACTACTGAGCCCACGTGCCACAACTACTGAAGTCTGTGCCCCTGGAGACCGTGCTCCGCAACAAGAGAAGCCACTGCAATGAGAAGCCCATGCACCACAACGAAGAGCAGCCCCCGCTGGCCGCAACTAGAGAAAGCCTGCGCGCAGCAACAAAGACGCAACACAGCCAAAAATAAATAAATACATTTATTTAAAAAAATTTTTAATTTAAAAATAATCATTACATGAGCACTCTAGATTAAAGAATTTTCAGGGAATTCCCTGATGGTCCCGTAGTTAGGACTCTGAGCTCTCACTGCTGAGGACACGGGTTCAATCCCTGCTCAGGGAACTAAGGTCCCACAAGCCGTGCAGCCAAAAAATAATAATAATAAAATAAAATAAAGAATTTTCAGATCAGAATATTTTAGCCCCTCTAATCACAAATTTAATTGAATTCAATTTACAGCACATCTCAATAGGAAGTTCTTAACAAATATTAACGACTGCCCCAAATCTCTTGTCACCTGACTATAAACTAAGCACTTCACTGGCTCCTAAGGCAGAGCAAAGATAAATAAAACATAATTCCTTTATACGTAGGGAGTAGGACATGTATATAAGTAACTACTACACAGGGTAGAACATGATAAGTGCTAAGCAGACAAAGAACTGTGAGGACACAGCAGAGGAAGAAATAATTAGCATAGCCCACAATAAGCATTTGTAGATGAAATTTATCATTCTTTCTAGCCACCTGGTACCTGAAACTTTTCACTGTTTGGAAAAGTTCCTCTCCTTATGACTCTTGGTAAGGCAGAGCCCAGATTTCACTATGGAAGCTAAAAATGTGGCATCCTCCCTTGCAGCTAGAACATGACTTAGGCTCAATTGACCAGATATCACTGTCCCCCACACCAACTATTCCCAATAGCAAAGACTGCAAAGAACTCTCTGTGGGGGGCTTTCCTGGAGGCACAGTGGTTAAGAATCTGCCTGCCAATGTAGGGGACACGGGTTCAAGCCCTGGGCCGGGAAGATCCCATATACCGCGGAGCAGCTAAGCCCGTGCGCCACAACTACTGAGCCTGCTCTCTAGAGCCCGTGAGCCACAACTACTGAGCCCATGAGCCTAGAGCCTGTGCTCCACAACAAGAGAAGCCACCTCAATGAGAAACCCGCGCACCGCCACGAAGAGTAGCCCCTGCTCACCGCAACTAGAGAAAGCATGCGAGCAGCAACAAAGACCCCGCACAGCCAGAAAGAAAGAGAGAGAAAGACAGAAAGAAAGAGAAAGAAAGAAAAGTACCTGGAGCAACTACAGTAGAGATATTTGAGAACTCTCTGCAGAGCAAACTGAAGCATCTAGTGATAAAGATGGTAGTTGTAATGTTCTCACTACACAAGTTCTTCAGCATGATTTTGAACATTGTTCCTGGTTGCACAATGGTGAACCTGATTTTCCAGTCTTCCTAGTGGATCTTTAGGCAACACAATATCCTTAAAATAAATGATTCTCCATTCAGATCGACTAGAATTTTATTCTATAGCTAGCATGTAAGAATGTTGGTGGACACAGCACTTAATAAATGGTAGCATGCTTTTCTTGTGTCATATTTCTATCTGCTGACCCAGTCCAGGATGTTAAACAGGACCTTCTAGTATATGTAATGCAATGGTCCTCAAGTCCGCCTAACCATCAGAATCAAACTGAGGACCTTTCAAGTTCAAGCTAATGGAACTTGATCAGGAGAACCTGATGGCATCATTCATTCGTTCCACAATATTTACTGAATACCTACTATTTTTCAGGCACTCTGCAGGTGCTAGGGATCAATGATAGCAAGAACAAACATTATCTCAACTCTAGTGGAAATTACTGTCTTGTGGGGAAACAAAGTAATCTCATATGATGAGATTTCATCAGATGTTTCTCACTGATGAAACATCACTATAAATAAAATAAATGTGTGAAAGAACATAATTTTATGACAGTATATAATAAAAGAACCTAACCAAAACTGAGAGATTTCAGAAAGCTTCCCAGATGAAAGATTGAGTTGAGATCTGGAGAATTAAAGGCATTTGATTTAGGCCTTGAAGGATCTCAGGCAAATATGCAAGAATAAAAGTGTCAGATCAGTGATTAGATTAGATGCCATATATCCTGGAACTTTGAGAGAGTTGGAGAACAAGAGACCTCTTTTTATTTTTTGATGGTTCTTTTTTGTTGTTATTATTGAGAAATATTGACATACAACATTTTCAGTTTTAGGTGTACAACATAATGATTCGATACATGTATATATTGTGAAATGATCACCAAACTAAGTCCAGTCAACACCCATTACCACACATAATTACAATTTTTTCCCTTGTGATTAGATCCCTCAAGATCTACTCTCCTAGCAACCTTCAAATATACAATAGAGTACTATTAACTACAGTTATCATGCTGTCACTACATCTGCAAGACTCATTTATTTTATTTGCTGGAAGTTTACCGTTTATCCACATTTACCCATTTCACTCATACCCCAGCAGTGTCTAAACTAGGATTCCAGGATCCCTAGAAATGCATGAAAATAGCCTTACATCATTTAAGGATTTTTTGAGAAGTCAATTTCAAGAATCTCAAGAAGCCTTTTTCACGATTGATCTGTGTAAGAATGAGCTTATGTTCATAATAATAATTATCCTACTTTACAAAAGAAGTACATATTCCTAATCTAACCCAAATATTAGCACGATACTTTCCACTGGGTTATATTTCCAGAGCATCAAACAAGAGCATAAATGAAAATGCTAGTTTGGGAGAAATCTCCTTTAACAATAAATCAGCCCCACAGGGCTTCCTATCTTGCTTAGTAAGACTTAGCATTAGATATTGGATATTTTGGCCCACATTAGGATATTCTGAATTCAGAACAGATGAATCAGTATAAATTAGTGAGGATTTTTCTTTTCAATATAAATAGAATACATATTTAATATATGTTATATATTTATGTATAGTATATATAAATGGAATATTTGGGAGACTCCCAAATTTTTTGAGATACAGTGACTGAAACCTATAGATAAATGATGTGCTTTATTCAATTAAGTATTAAAACCAAATTTGTCAAATCATATAATTAAATATTCCTGTTAGTTAATTCTCATCTTATAAATGTTTACTAGTTCCTACCTAATTTTATCAAAAAATAAGTGTATTCAGATACAGAGAACAAACTAGTGGTTACCAGTGGGGAGAGGGGGGAGGGGCAAGGTAGGTAGGGGTGAGGGAGTGGTAGGTAAACACTCCTGGGTGTAAGGTAGGCTACAAGGATGTATCGTTCAACACAGGGAATATAGCCAATATTTTGTAATAACTGTAAATGGAGTATAACCTTTAAACATTTTATAAAAAATTAAAAATTCATAAAAGTCATAAAAAAGTGTATTTATATTTATGGTGAAAAATCACAAACAGCCACTTCAGTTTTAGTCAGAAACTGGGTGAGGTAGAATCCAGGGCCTAAGCATTTTAAAGCCTAGTTATTCAGAAGAGGGGGGCTTCCGGGAAGATGGAGGAAGAGTAAGATGCGAAGATCACCTTCCTCCCCACAGATACACCAGAAATACATCTACACGTGGAACAACTCCTACAGAACACCTACTGAACGCTGGCAGAAGACCTCAGACCTCCCAAAAGGCAAGAAACCCCCCACATACCTGGATAGGGCAAAAGAAAAAAGAATAACGAGAGACAAAAGGATAGGGACCTGCACCAGTGGGAGGGAGCTGTGAAGGAGGAAAAGTTTCCACACACTAGGAAGCTCCTTCGCGGGCGGAGACTGCGGGTGGTGCAGGGGAAAAGCTTCAGAGCTGCGGAGGAGAGCACAGCAACAGGGGTGCGGAGGACAAAGTGGAGAGATTCCCGCACAGAGGATCAGGGCCGACCGGCACTCACCAGCCCGAGAGGCTTGTCTGCTCACCCACTGGGGCGGGCGGGGCTGGGAGTTGAGGCTCGGGCTTCGGTCGGAGCGCAGGGAGAGGACTGGGGTTGGCGGCGTGAGCACAGCCTGCAGGGGGTTAGTGCGCCACGGCTAGCTGGGAGGGAGTCCGGGGAAAAGTCTGTACCTGCCGAAGAGGCAAGAGACTTTTTCTTACCTCTTTGTTTCCTGGTGCGCGAGGAGAGGGGATTCAGAGCGCTGCTTAAAGGAGCTCCAGAGACGGGCGCGAGCCGCGGCTAAAAGCGCGGACCCCAGAGACGGGCAGGAGACGCTAAGGCTGCTGCTGCCGCCACCAAGAAGCCTGTGTGCGAGCACAGGTGACTCTCCACATCCCCCTTCCGGGGAGCCTGTGCAGCCCGCCACTGCCGGGGTCCCGGGATCCAGGGATAACTTCCCCGGGAGAACGCACAGCGCGCGTCAGGTTGCTGCAACGTCACGGCGGCCTCTGCCGCTGCAGGCCCGCCCCGCGCTCCGTGCCCCTCCCTCCCCCCCACCTGAGTGAGCCAGAGCCTCTGCTCCGAATCAGCGGCTCCTTTAACCCCATCCTGTCTGAGTGAAGAACAGAGACCCTCCGGAGACCTACACGCAGAGGCGGGGCCAAATCCGAAGCTGAGCCCCTGGGAGCTGTGAAAACAAAGAAGAGAAAGGGAAATCTCTTCCAGCAGCCTCAGAAGCAGCGGATTAAAGCTCCACAATCAACTTGATGTACGCTGCATCTGTGGAATACATGAATAGACAACGAATCATCCCAAATTGAGGACATGGACTTTGAGAGCAAGATTTATGATTTTTTCCCCTTTTCCTATTTTTGTGACTGTGTATGTGTATGCTTCTGTGTGAGATTTTGTCTGTATAGCTTTGCTTCCACCATTTGTCCCAGGGTTCTATCCTTCCTTTTTTTAATTTTTTTTCTTAATAATTATTTTTGATTTTAATAAATTTATTTTATTTTACTTTATCTTCTTTCTTCCTTTCTTTCTTTCTTTCTTTCTTTCTTGCCTTCCTTCCTTCCCTCCTTTAGACAACAAATCATCCCAAATTGAGGAGGTGGACGTTGAGAGCAAGATTTATGATTTTTTTCCCCTTTTCCTCTTTTTGTGAGTGTGTATGTGTATGCTTCTGTGTGAGATTACGTCTGTATAGCTTTGCTTCCACCATTTGTCCTAGCGTTCTATCCATCCTTTTTTTTCCTTAATAATTATTTATTTATTTTAATAACTTTATTATATTTTATTTTATTTTACTTTATCTTTTTTCTTTCTTTCTTTTTCTCCTTCCTTGCTTCCCTCCTTCCTTCCTTCCTTCCTCCCTCCCTCGCTCCCTCCCTGCCTCCTTTGTTTGTTTCTTTCTTTCTTTCTTTTTTCTACTTCTACTAATTCTTTCTTTCTACTTTTTCTCACTTTTATTCTGAGCCGTGTGGATGAAAGGCTCTTGGTGCTGCAGTCAGGGGTCAGTGCTGTGCCTCTGAGGAGGGAGAGCCAACTTCAGAACACTGGTCCACAAGAGACCTCCCAGCTCCACATAATATCAAATGACGAAAATCTCCCAGAGATCTCCATCTCAACACCAGCACCCAGCATCACTCAATGACCAGCAAGCTACAGTGCTGGACATCCTATGCCAAACAACTAGCAAGACAGGAACACAACCCCACCTATTAGCAGAGAGGCTGCCTAAAATCATAATAACTCCACAGAAACCCCAAAACACACCACCAGATGTGGACCTGCCCACCAGAAAGACAAGATCCAGCCTCATCCACCAGAAAACAGGCACTAGTCCCCTCCACCAGGAAGCCTACACAACCCACTGAACTAAGTTTAGCCACTGGGGACAGACACGGAAAACAATGGGAAGTACGAACCTGCAGCCTGCAAAAAGGAGACCCCCAAACACAGTAAGATAAGCAAAATGAGAAGACAGAAAAACACACAGCAGATGAAGGAGCAAGATAAAAACCCACCAGACCTAACAAATGAAGAGAAAATAGGCAGTCTACCTGAAAAAGAATTCAGAATAATGATAGTAAAGGGGATCCAAAATCTTGGAAATAGAATGGACAAAATGCAAGAAACATTTAACAAGGACCTAGAAGAACTAAAGATGAAATAAACAACGATGAACAACACAATAAATGCAATTAAAAATACTCTAGATGGGATCAGTAGCAGAATAACTGAGGCAGAAGAACGGATAAGTGACCTGGAAGATAAAATAGTGGAAATAACTACTGCAGAGCAGAATAAAGAAAAAAGAATGAAAAGAACTGAGGACAGTCTCAGAGACCTCTGGAACAACATTAAACGGACCAACATTCAAATTATAGGGGTTCCAGAAGAAGAAGAGAAAAAGAAAGGGACTGAGAAAATATTTGAAGAGATTATAGTTGAAAACTTCCCTAATATGGGAGAGGAAATAGTTAATCAAGTCCAGGAAGCACACAGAGTCCCATACAGGATAAACCCAAGGAGAAATATGCCAAGACACATATTAATCAAACTGTCAAAAATTAAATACAAAGAAAACATATTAAAAGCAGCAAGGGAAAAACAACAAATAACACACAAGGGAATCCCCATAACGTTAACAGCTGATCTTTCAGCAGAAACTCTGCAAGCCAGAAGGGACTGGCAGGACATATTTAAAGTGATGAAGTAGAAAAACCTGCAACCAAGATTACTCTACCCAGCAAGGATCTCATTCAGATTTGATGGAGAAATTAAAACCTTTACAGACAAGCAAAGGCTGAGAGAGTTCAGCACCACCAAACCAGCTCTACAACAACTGCTAAAGGAACTTCTCTAGGCAAGAAACACAAGAGAAGGAAAAGACATACAATAACGAACCCAAAACAATTAAGAAAATGGGAATAGGAACATACATATTGATAATTACCTTATATGTAAATGGACTAAATGCTTCCACCAAAAGACACAGATTGGCTGAATGGATACAAAAACAAGACCCATATATATGCTGTCTACAAGAGACCCACTTCAGACCTAGAGACACATACACACTGAAAGTAAGGGGATGGAAAAAGATATTCCATGCAAATGGAAACCAAAAGAAAGCTGGAGTAGCAATTCTCATATCAGACAAAATAGACTTTAAAATAAAGACTATTACAAGAGACAAAGAAGAACACTACATAATGATCAAGGGATCGATCCAAGAAGAAGATATAACAATTGTAAATATTTCTGCACCCAACATAGGAGCACCTCAATACATAAGGCAAATACTAACAGCCATAAAAGGGGAAATCGACAGTAACACATTCATAGTAGGGGACTTTAACACCCCACTTTAACCAATGGACAGATCATCCAAAATGAAATAAATAAGGAAACTCAAACTTTAAATGATACATTAAACAAGATGGACTTAATTGATATTTATAGGACATTCCATCCCAAACCAACAGAATACACATTTTTCTCAACTGCTAATGGAACATTCTCCAGGATAGATCATATCTGGATCACAAGTCAAGCCTTGGTAAATTTAAGAAGATTGAAATTGTTTCAAGTATCTTTTCCAACCACAAGGCTATGAGACTAGATATCAATTACAGGAAAAGATCTGTAAAAAATACAAACACATGGAGGCTAAACAATACAATAATTAATAATGAAGTGATCACTGAAGAAATCAAAGAGGAAATAAAAAAATACCTAGAAACAAATGACAATGGAGAAACGACAACCCAAAATCTATGGGATGCAGCAAAAGCAGTTCTAAGACGGAAGTTTATAGCAATACATTCCTACCTTAAGAAACAGGTAACATCTCGAATAAACAACCTAACCTTGCACCTAAAGCAATTAGAGAAAGAAGAACAAAAAACCTCCAAAGTTAACAGAAGGAAAGAAATCAGAAATATCAGATCAGAAATAAATGAAAAAGAAATGAAGGAAACAATAGCAAAGATCAATAAAACTAAAAGCTGGTTCTTTGAGAAGATAAACAAAATAGATAAACCATTAGCCAGACTCATCAAGAAAAAAAGGGAGAAGACTCAAATCAATAGAATTAGAAATGAAAAAGGAGAAGTAACAACTGACACTGCAGAAATACAAAAGATCATGAGAGATTACTACAAGCAACTCTATGCCAATAAAATGGACAACCTGGAAGAAATGGACAAATTCTTAGAAATGCACAACCTGCCAAGCCTGAATCAGGAAGAAATAGAAAATATGAACAGACCAATCACAAGCACTGAAATTGAAACTGTGATAAAAAATCTTCCAACAAACAAAAGCCCAGGACCAGATGGCTTCACAGGTGAATTCTATCAAACATTTAGAGAAGAGCTAACACCTATCCTTCTCAAACTCTTCCAAAATATAGCAGAGGGAGGAACACTCCCAAACTCATTCTACAAGGCCACCATCACCTTAATACCAAAACCAGACAAGGATGTCACAAAGAAAGAAAACTACAGGCCAATATCACTGATGAACATAGATGCAAAAATCCTCAACAAAATACTAGCAAACAGAATCCAACAGCACATTAAAAGGATCATACACCATGATCAAGTGGGGTTTATTCCAGGAATGCAAGAATTCTTCAATATATGCAAATCAATCAATGTGATAAACCATATTAACAAATTGAAGGAGAAAAACCATATGATCAACTCAATAGATGCAGAGAAAGCTTTCGACAAAATTCAACACCCATTTATGATAAAAACCCTGCAGAAAGTAGGCATAGAGGGAACTTTCCTCAACATAGTAAAGGCCACATATGACAAACCCACAGCAAACATCATCCTCAATGGTGAAAAAGTGAAAGCATTTCCACTAAGATCAGGAACAAGACAAGGTTGCCCACTCTCACCACTCTTATTCAACATAGTTTTGGAAGTGTTAGCCACAGTAATCAGAGAAGAAAAGGAAATAGAAGGAATCCAAATCGGAAAAGAAGAAGTAAAGCTGTCACTGTTTGCAGAAGACATGATACTATACATAGAGAATCCTAAAGATGCAACCAGAAAACTATGAGAGCTAATCAATGAATTTGGTAAGGTAGTAGGGTACAAAATTACTGCACAGAAATCTCTGGCATTCCTATACACTCATGATGAAAAATCTGAAAGTGAAATCAAGAAAACACTTCCATTTACCATTGCAACAAAAAGAATAAAATATCTAGAAATAATCCTACCTAAGGAGACAAAAGACCTGTATGCAGAAAATTATAAGACACTGATGAAAGAAATTAAAGATGATACAAACAGATGGAGATATATACCATTTTCTTGGATTGGAAGAATCAACATTGTGAAAATGACTCTACTACCCAAAGCAATCTACAGATTCAATGCAATCCCTATTAAACTACCACTGGTATTTTTCACAGAGCTAGAACAAAAAATTTCACAATTTGTATGGAAACACAAAAGACCCCGAATAGCCAAAGCAATCTTGAGAACGAAAAACAGACCTGGAGGAATCAGGCTCCCTGACTTCAGACTATACTACAAAGCTACAGTAATCAAGACAGTATGGTACTGGCACAAAAACAGAAAGATAGATCAGTGGAACAGGATAGAAAGCCCAGAGATAAACCCACGCACATATGGTCATCTCATCTTTGATAAAGGAGACAGGAATGTACAGTGGAGAAAGGACAGTCTCTTCAATAAGTGGTGCTGGGAAAACTGGACAGGTACATGTAAAAGTATGAGATTAGATCACTCCCTAACACCATACACAAAAATAAGCTCAAAATGGATTAAAGACCTAAACGTAAGGCCAGAGACTATCAAACTCTTAGAGGAAAGCATAGGCAGAACACTCTATGACATAAATCACAGCAAGATCCTTTTTGACCCACCTCCCAGAGAAATGGAAATAAAAACAAAAATAAACAAATGGGACCTAATGAAACTTCAAAGCTTTTGCACAGCAAAGGAAACCATAAACAAGACCAAAAGACAACCCCCAGAATGGGAGAAAATATTTGCAAATGAAGCAACTGACAAAGGATTAATCTCCAAAATTTACAAGCAGCTCATGCAGCTCAATAACAAAAAACCAAACAACCGAATCCAAAAATGGGCAGAAGACCTAAATAGACATTTCTCCAAAGAAGATATAGAGACTGCCAACAAACACATGAAAGAATGCTCAACTTCATTAATCATTAGAGAAATGCAAATCAAAACTACAATGAGATGTCATCTCACACCAGTCAGAATGGCCATCATGAAAAAAATCTCGAAACAATAAATGCTGGAGAGGGTGTAGAGAAAAGGGAACACTCTTGCACTGCTTGTGGGAATGTGAATTGGTACAGCCACTATGGGTATGGGTAAGACAGGAATAAAGCCACAGACCTACTAGAGAATGGACTTGAGGATATGGGGAGGGGGAAAGGTAAGCTGTGACAAAGTGAGAGAGAGGCATGGACATATATACACTACCAAACGTAAGGTAGATAGCTAGTGGGAAGCAGCGGCATAGCACAGAGCGATCAGCTCGGTGCTTTATGACCACCTAGAGGGGTGGGATAGGGAGGGTGGGAGGGAGGGAGATGCAAGAGGGAAGAGATATGGGAACATATGTATATGTATAACTGATTCACTTTGTTATAAAGCAGATACTAACACACCATTGTAAAGCAATTATACCCCAATAAAGATGTTAAAAAAAATCTAGAAACAATAAATGCTGGAGAGGGTGTGGAGAAAAGGGAACCCTCTTGCACTGCTGGTGGGAATGTGAATAGGTTCAGCCACTATGGAGAACAGTATGGAGGTTCCTTAAAAAACTACAAATAGAACTACCATATGACCCAGCAATCCCACTACTGGGCATATACCCTGAGAAAACCAAAATTCAAAAAGAGTCATGTACCAAAATGTTCATTGCAGCTCTATTTACAATAGCCAGGAGATGGAAACAACCTAAGTGCCCATCTTCGGATGAATGGATAAAGAAGATGTGGCACATATATACAATGGAATATTACTCAGCCATAAAAAGAAACGAAATTGAGCTATTTGTAATGAGGTGGATAGACCTAGAGTCTGTCATACAGAGTGAAGTAAGTCAGAAAGAAAAAGACAAATACCGTATGCTAACACATATATATGGAATTTAAGAAAAAAAATGTCATGAAGGACCTAGGGGTAAGACAGGAATAAAGACACAGACCTACTAGAGAATGGACTTGAGGATATGGGGAGGGGGAAGGGTAAGCTGTGACAAAGCGAGAGAGAGGCATGGACATATGTGCACTACCAAACGTAAGGTAGATAGCTAGTGGGAAGCAGCCGCATAGCACAGGGAGATCAGCTTGGTGCTTTGTGACCACCCGGAGGGGTGGGATAGGGAGGGAGGGAGACGCAAGAGGGAGGAGATATGGGAACATATGTATATGTATAACTGATTCACTTTGTTATAAAGCAGAAACTAACACACCATTGTAAAGCAATTATACTGCAATAAAGATGTAAAAAAAATAAAAAATCACAAACAAGTTAAAAACGGTAAGTAGGTTGATATTTTTTTCAAAATTCTTGTAGAGAATATACTAACACAAATGTATAAGGAAAGGGTTGTGCTCATCTTTAAGTGAGTGTGAGCAGTGACCATAGTTTTATTTGGCAAGCACTCTATTTAAAAATTTTTTTAATCTGAATGATTTAGGTAAGATTGTGGGGGAGGCATACTCTCTTGAATTCTTCACCACAGAGCCTTCCAGTCCCTATTATTAGCACTTAGCTCAGTTAACTCATTTACTATTCCTGTATGGCCCCTCTTGGGCTTTGAGTTTACAACTCCTATAAAGGTATAGTATGTGTTTGGAATAAGGCTAGGAGGTAGTTGTTGAGAGTCAATTCTCCAAGGGTCTCTAACATTTATGCACATCTTACAACTAATGTACTTTTCCTCTTTATTCATAGTATCTTTTCAAAGGTGTTTGACTAGAAAACAATCTTTAAGGATAAGATAGTGTCTCCCTCCAGACCAAAAGGGAGGCATGCTTACTACCCTTTGTAAAAGATTCATGTTCCATAAGCTCCAGTTTCTCCTATATCAACCCACTACATGTGCAGGTGTCATCCTGCCCCCTTTACATCACTTTGTGGGAAGTTAAGATGGGGAAACAACATGAAAGTCCTGATGCTCTGGCTACTGTTATTGCAGATAGTAATAAACTGCCCTTCACCTCTGATCCAGGAATTTTGAGCATGGTTCCCTCTATCTAGTCTTTTAGGTGGTTCTCTCCCCAGCCACGGGCAGTTTCCTAATATTCTTGTGCTAATCAGTACTTGGCTGAAGAATTTAGGATGACACTTTGCAGATCCAGGCCTGGGACTAGGGTAAGGCAAGAGAGGTGTCCAGGAACAAAATTTAAGGAGGCCTTCACTCTCAGGCTCAAGCAAAAACCTAAGAATGAGTACCTCCTTGAAGTCTGTGGTCTGGACTTCTCTCTTGCCTCACCCTAGTCCCAGTCATGTCCACATCTCCAGAGTACTCTTTCATTTCTCTCTCTCTCTCTCTCCCTCTCTCAGGCTTTTTTTTTTTCTCTCCACTATTCTACCCTCAGAACTCTGGGATGTTGTGAAGAGTAAATGTTCTAATAACTGTAAATGTTTATTACATGCTTAAAACATAAAATGTGCTCAATAAATGTTTATTATTGTTGTGACTATTATTACAAAGATATTTTTGTGCTTTTTGGTGGATATATTTGGGTTTTGTTGCTACTTACTTTCTAACAAAGATGTTCCATTAAATCAAATTCACCAAAGAATTCCTATAACACTTTTTAAAGGGAAAAGAAGATGTCTAATGATATCTGGGAAATGTTCACATTGTTTAGAAATTCAACATTTATTAAAAGCATATACAAACTTATAAGTGGAAAAGCTGAAACTTTGGCATCAGTCCAGTGGAGGAAGTCAACTACATAATCACTACTACCCCATTTGGGAGTAACAAAGCTAAAGTTACAACCTGCCAGTACTCCCCACACATACACATACCACTCACAAGTAGAAAAAAAGAAAAGAAAAATAAAGCAAGCATGCCTACTTAATCCAGCTTTCCAATATATCAAAAATTAAAGCCACTATCTTCTTGGGAATTGTGGTTTATATTGTGTATGAAATTTAAAAACCTAATGTATCACCAGCTTTGCTCCACTTGCTCTTTTAAGACACCTGTCTTCTAGCAAAATTCATTCATATTTATGGATGTCCTAAAGAATGTATTACATATGATAACAGACAGGACCAGTCAAAGACTATCTGGAATCCATGTTGTTTTGCCCCTCCTATCCCACTAAAAGCAGTAATCTCTACTAGGTTCTCTCTACTGCATGGTTCTGCCTCTATCAAGCACCACTGCCCCCTCAGTTGCATATCAGTCCATCCACCAAGTACCATCCCCCATGCCCACTGCCTTCTTCAGCTGGGCCTCATTACAGATTCCCAAAGACCTCACTCTCTTCCACTGCTAGTACTACAATTTGTCTCTAAGAAGTTGAACCATGCCACAGAAAATTGTAAAATCATGGAGACTGTGCCACCACAAAAGTATAATTTCTAATTTTAGTCAGACCCCTAACACCACTCATTTATCTTTAAACATTGGTACCTCTCCTTCTATGAGAGATTGCAAATCTCCTACGATAGATTGCAAAAATGACACACATTCGTTCCCTTCCAGAAAGAAGTAGAGTCTGTTTCTCCATCCCTTGAATGTGGGCTGGCCACATGATTTGCTTTGACCAGTGAGACACTGTAGTATACATGAATAAGCAGAGGTGAAAAAAAAACTTGTACATTTGGGCTTGTAATGATCTTGTTATCCCATAGCCACATGAACAAGCCATGGCTAGCCTACTAAAGGATGAGACACATGACCAATCACTCCAGCTGACAGCTGGCCTACCACCAGACATGTGAGTGAACATATCCAGGACCAGCTAGCCTCCTGCCAACCAACAAATCACAAACCAGAATCAGCTAAGCCTGACCCAAACCAGAAGGACTACCCAGAAGACTCATGAACAGAATAAATGATTATTGTTTTAAGCCACTAAGTTCTGGGGTAGTTTGTTATGCAGCAATAAATAAATGATATACCCTCTGATTCACTTCAGTAATTACTTTATTCCAAACCCTTGCACCATTTAATAACCACCCCTACTACCATTCTCAGCACCTGATTTTACCTCCTTCTTTAATGAGAAAAACGAACATACTTAACTCCCACCCTGCCCTAACACCACACTACAGTGTAGTGGTAAAGAGTACTGATTCTGAAATCAGACTCCCAACTCTTACCTTGGCTCTGGAACACATAAGCAGTATGACCTAGAGAAAATTACATGTTCCTTCTCTGTTAAAGTAGGGGTAGTGATAATACCTACCTCATAAGGTTGTTGTGAGAATTATGAATAAAGCCTTAAGATCATTTCACTGCACATAGTGAATGTTCTAGAAATATAAGTTACTATTATTTTTATTGTGACTAGCCAGTGATCCAGAACTTGATTGTTAACAGCTTTATTCACATATTTATTTATTCATATGCCATAAAATTCATGTATTTACAGTGTACATGTCAATGGTTTTTAGTATATTCACAGAGTACTGCAACCATCACCACAATCTAATTTTAGAGCACTCTCATCACCCCAAAACAAAGCTTGATTTTTGAGGCCTGAAAAACTAAGGTGGCTCTGATCCAAATCCTTAAGGAAGGGCCAAGAGTCCAACAGGGAAGACCAAATACTGATGACAGTCCAATGAGTAGGAGCAGAACTGTAAACAAGAAGTGAAGCCAAGAATCAGAGTCAGATAGAAATAGGGTTGGAGAGGAAACGAAGTTTAATACTTAGACACAAACAGCACCAGACTGTCTCCAGCTAACATTATCACGTATGCCAGACGGACTTAAAGGTGTAGCATTAGGTGAAGCTTCTCACTCCCCACAGTCAGACCTACCCTGTGAAGACTGACAAAGCCAGGATTGCCCCAGATTTCTGCCCTCTAAAAAGGTCCTAACATATCCCGGTAAGCTTTAGTCAAGGTTCCTTGGGTTACAAGTATAACCTTCAAATTCTCCCCAAGTTCTCCAGAATTGAGGTAATCACCTTTATCTTTAATGTCCAGCTAACATAGCCTAAGCCCCCATCCTATGTGACCTCAGGGAGTTCTGTCCACTCCCTAAGTATTTCTAAGATTCCTTGGGAAATGCTTACATGTTCCACAAATATATTATTGTTTCTTGCCATCTCTTACTTCAGTCTACTTCCCTGTGTTTCTCACAAGATCTCTTCATGCTATCTCAAAATCATTTCAACATTCTACCAGGATTATCTCGCTAAAGCTTTGCCCCAAGTGTAGACTTAAGCACCTACCTAAAATCCCTAAGTACAGCTAACCTGAGGCTTTAGTATTTATAAACTTAACTGCTGGCTCAAATATAAAAGGGACTACAACACGAGGAAAGATGATCATTTAAAACAAAATTTTAATTATCATTGCCCTAGAATCTACTGGCAATACTTTATCCCTGAGGGTTCTCTACCAGTGAGCTCTCTCCTTATCCTCCAGTTGGTCATGGTGTTGTAGAATGGCAGCTCTCCTCCCAAAATCAGGAGTCACTTTAGCATTATCTTTTCCTTTCCAAGCCATGGGCTTTCGCTCTCTTTCTCAGACCCAGCCAGAGAAAAAGCTGGCCTCTAGGTAGGGGCCACATTTTCTCCTCAAGGATGACTGATAGTGGGAACAAGCACTGAATTCAGGAAAGATCTCCTATTTCCCACCATGCAAAGTATGATATGGACCCTGGCTCCAGGAAGCCAATCCATATTAGTTGACAGTGCAGTTTCCAAAGTCTGACTCACTCAGCCTTAACTAGGCCCATGTGTGGTTCACTATCCTATTTCGACACTTCATGTAAGATCCAGTCCAGTTCTTTTTCACACACTTTCCTCCAGGTTATAGTGAAAAGAATTTCAGACCTTCATGCTCCTCTTGTGGACTATCCTCCCAATCTATTACAAGCAAATATTTATACCAAAAACATGCACACTCCTAAAGAAAAATAGTAATTATATTCTGTCACAGAGCAGCCTAAGACTGGAAATATGAAGAATACTACTAACTCTAGGCAGTTTTATTAAAAATGCAATATATGTGCAAAAGATGCACATAATTCATTCAGACCCTGCCAGGAGTATATATAATATACAGTATATGGATCTTATTACCTTTCTAAAGTATTACATTTTCTGAATCTCAGAACACATCATGTCCCAAGGTTTTGAATAAGGAATTATGGACCTGTGTAATCAAAAGCTGACTTAGGGAAAGTGGTCAATATCTGGAAAGAAACATTTGAGCTAGATAGATAATACTAAAGCTCTCTGATGCATAAGACATTGTTTGCAGGAAATCTAACCTATATGGTAATTGTGATGATTAAATAACTTTACTATAAAGTCCTTAGAACAGTGACAGACACAGAGTAAGCACTTAACATCAGTATTGCTGTCAATACTGATAGCAATTCTGGATACAATCCTTTCCATAGACCAGGTGTTAGAGACGGTTATGGTACCATAGAACCAGTATACCTTCTAATGTAAACGTTGGCCTCCCAGGTTAGGAAAAAGGGGAGAGGACAGGATCTAGGCCTCCTGAGGCATAGCATAGAATGGTAATCGGAAAAAAATTCCACAGGATAGCATAATAAGAAGTAGAATTCAATAGAGTCGATTACATACTTTTGTGGCTTTCTAATGGACCTAAAATGTCGTCTTCCAGATTCCAGTAGGAACAGATTGTATGAGTGTAACAAAAAGAGAATTAGAGAATTCCACTAGATTGTCTCTCCTAAGGGCCACTGCCTGTTGTGTATACTTAGCACCTCTCCTTTGCGTAATGTAAATGTTCTGTGGGACTGTGGTTCAAATTGTGTGGGAAAGTGGAGGAGAGCACTAATTGCTTGGAATTGTGGTTTTAGTAAAAGAATATATTAAAACATTGTTTGCAAACTCTGCAATTGTGGGATAGGTGGGCCAGCAGTATTATCTATAGGAGGTGTGGTAGGCAGATTTTCTTCCAGAATCTGCTGGGAATACAAAGGTAAAAAGCCCAATTCTCCTCCTGCACCCCGTTCTCTGACCTCTCACTACTGCTGTGACACTCTTGCCCCTTTCACCATGTTCCTAATCATGTCATTACCTTCAATTACTTATAAGAGTATGAACTCTTTCTCCCATTAGAATGTAAACTCTCTATTCACTTTGTTTTACAGCAAAAACTAACACTCCATTGTAAAGCAATTATACTCCAATAAAGATGTTTAAAAAAAAAAAGAATATAAACTCCCTAAGGGCCAAGACCTGTGTCATTCTCTGCTGTATTCCCAGACACTAAACACTGCCTGAAACAAGACTCTCCAAAAGTATTTACAGTATTAAAGTAATTAATGAAAAAGAACAAAGTTTGACACACAAGCTTGACAAGGTAAACTCATAAACCAATATAACAGCACAAGTCATTGCTGTTCTGGTTAAATTTATTTTCAATTAATAATTGAATTAAAACAGAAAAAAAAAAGGTAAGCAGAAAATAATGACTCCATCTCACACGTATTAAGATGGCTATTAAAAAAACAGCCAGAAAATAGCAAGTGTCTACAAGGATGTGAAGAAACTGGGACCCTTGTGCACTGTTGGTGAAAATGTAAAATGGCACAGCCACTGTGGAAAACAGTATGGTCATTCCTCAAAAATTTTAAAATAGAATTACCACATGTCCCAGCAATTCCACTTCTGGGTATACACTCGAAAAAATTGAAAAGAGGGATTCAAACAGATATTTATACATGTGTTCATAACAGCATTATTCACATCAGCCTAAAGGTGGAAGCAACCCAAGGGTCCATCAATAGATGAATGGATGAACAGAACGTTGTGTGAAACTTGAGGACATTATGCCAAGTGAAATAAGCCATCACATTATATGATTCCACTTGTATGGGGTAACTAAAGTAGTCAAATTCATAGAGACAGAAGGTAGAATAGTGGTGCCTAGGGCTGGGAGGAAGGCAGAATAGGGAAAGTCTAATGGGTGCAGAGTTTCAGTTTTGCAAGATGAAAAGAGTTTTGGAGATGAATGGTAGCGATGACTGCACAACAACCTGAAGTACTTACTACTATTGAATGGTTAAGATGATACATTTTATGCGTATTTTACCAATATTAAAAAAAATTTTTTTTTAAAAAACCGTTACAATAACAATCCACATCAATCAAAACCAGTAGGGAAAGGAGAAACTCGGACTAGCCCAGCTTTAACACAACTCGACCACCAGGCTGTGGAAACAGGAAACCAAGGGCGGGGCAAGGGCAGGCTTCCAGGGCTGTGCCCTGGGCGAGACTCCAGGAAAGCCGCCGGTTGAAGCGGGTCACCGGTCGCCTAGGCTGCCACTGCGCAAGCGCATATCGCGGCTACCACCGAGGCGCCTTTTAAACGTACCCGGAAGTGACGTCTGTAAAGCTGAGACCGGCTCAGGGAGATCTGAACTCTTCGCACAGGTGAGCGGTTCTGCGACTGTCGTCCTGGGGCCGCTATGAGCTGCACCATCGAGAAGATTCTGACAGACGCTAAGACTCTACTGGAGAGGCTGCGGGAGCACGATGCAGCCGCCGAGTCGCTAGTGGATCAATCAGCGGCGCTGCACCGGCGGGTGGCCGCTATGCGGGAGGCGGGGACAGCGCTTCCGGACCAGGTCAGGCAGAGGGTAGGGGTTCGTGCCCTCGGGTTCCGGGCACTTGAGGGGTGGAGGGTGAGGTAGAGTGGGCACTCGGCCTGGAATTTTGTCCTGGTCCAAGAGGGCGGTGGTGAGAACGTTCTGCGGGGTCGGGACTGAGGATGCTGCCCTGAAGCTCTGCCTCCTGCCTATTAAGTTGCATCTGCGGCTGTTCTCTTTAATGCGCGATTAGTCTGTCTCTGTTTGTCCAGTATCAAGAGGATGCATCCGATATAAAGGACATGTCCAAATACAAACCTCACATTCTGCTGTCCCAAGAGAATACACAGATTAGAGACTTGCAGCAGGAAAACAGAGGTTGGTCAGGCCTTTTTGTGTAGTTATGATTTTTTCATATGCAGTAATATTTCATAAGTTCTTGCAAAACTGTTCACAAAAGCGCACATTCTGTATGTATTTCCAAGTCAGAGAGGGGCATTGGTGGTTCAGTGGTAGAATTCTCGCCTCCCAAGTCAGTACTTTTAACAGGAAAGTTAGCCTGTGCTCGCCCAGTATCAGTAAAGTTTGTTACATTACCCTTTTCAAGGTCTTACTGATTTTTTATTTAAAGGCAGCTTATCAAAGAGGTGCTTAGTAGAGTTGAATTATTGCATGGCTTATTAAGTGTCCCAACATGGAGGCTTGCATAACAAGAGAATATCCTCAAGGACTTAAAATTTAATGTTTAAATATTAATTGAAATAAACATTAAAGCTAAGATTGAAGGTTTTTTTATGTTCCTTGTGCAAGGTGGAAGAGGTAAATCGTATCCTCGGGTGTATATTCTTGGGCTTGATGAATACATTATTAATGATAGTAGTATGAATAGTTATTTGTATATCAGTTTACAGAGGGCTTTCACGTGTATCATGCCATTACATTCTCACATCTTCATTTTGAGGTAGACAAGCAAGGTTTTTATTATTACAAGGCAGATAAGCAATAGGCTCAGAGAGGTTAAATGATTTGCTTAAGAGTCGTAATCTAGTGACTCACAGAACTAAACTTAAACTCATGTCTTCTGAGGCCACATCCCGTGTTGTTTCTACCAGATTATGCTGCCACTGCCTAGAAAGATATTTTTCACATAGACCATAACTGTTGAGTTCTGTGGACTTAAACACTAATTTACAACTTTGGATTCATAATGTTACATGAAGTGTCATAAAATTCCAACTGTTTGAGTTTGGCTTTAGGACGTATCTCTCAGACATCACTGCCAAGTTATTTTATTTTTTTGATAGAGCTATGGGTTTCCTTGGAGGAACACCAGGATGCTTTGGAACTCATCATGAGCAAATACCGGAAACAGATGTTACAATTAATGGTTGCTAAAAAAGCAGTGGATGCTGAACCAGTCCTGAAAGCTCACCAGTCTCACTCTGCAGTAAGAAACTTTGATGAATACATTCTAAATGAATTGAAATCTTGAAATTGTTTTAGATTGTGTGTTTGCTTTTGAAGAAAAGTAAGCTTGTTTTCCTTTCATGTTTATCACATTTGCTGTAGGTTTTACTATAGCTTTGTAAAGATATGAATAGAAAGAAGGGGGTAAAGGGCTGCTCAGGGCCTTTTATTTGAGTAAGACTAAAGTTCCTCCCCCCTTCACCAAGATCTCTTTTCAAGATGTTAATGAATGCTTAGTTAGCTCTTCCACCAAACAGAATGCCAGTTAGTGTTGAAGGTGCTCAGTAAATACTTGGGTAGTTATTATTGTACATTTCACTGGTCTGTAAGCTCCTTGGTTGTAAGGAGCATGAATTCATCTTTTATCCCTAACGTAGTACTTGGCACATAGCAGGGGGTCAGTAAACTTTTATTAAACTGAACTACATAGCATCATACTATGTTGTTAGGAGAGAGAAGTATGGTTTAAAAAAATAAAAGACATGGCATAGTTTCTATACTTTGGTTGCTTATGATTTAATTTGGGAGACTGAGTACTTGTTCTTAAGTTTGTAGAGTGCTTCAGAGTTGTCATTGTACATTCACAGGTACTATATCATTTAATCCTAGATTAATAGATTGACACCTCACTATTTACTGCAGTGGAATTTATGGAAGATAAGTTTCATCTTAGATCCCACTTGAAGCATTTTAATGACTTCAGTTAACTAAAGTCATAGGGCACAGGGATATTTTAAATATGTGAATGGGTTACATCTGGACAAGATAATAATCTGTGGTCCAGAGGAGAAAACTTGATCCTTGAAGGAGACAGAGTTTAGCTTTTATGAAAAACTTGCTAAGAGATATGTCCAATGATAGAATAAGATACTTTGGAATATGGTAAGCTTCCTGCCAATAAAAGTATTCAAATTTAAGTTAAACAGCCATTTAGAGATAGTGTCCAGTGTCCAATGGGTAGTTAGACTAGAACTGATCTTTTGAAAACAAATTATCTGTGAATATCACAAGATAACTTTATTATGGCTTTACCTCTGAGGACTTAGATTGTAGTGAAACTCCTTTGTAACCTCTGTACCACAGATTAAATGAACTTTTAACATCATAATGCACATGTTTTCATGAACTTCCTATCTGTAAAAAAGATGACTTTTTCACCTTTTTATTCTTAATATCCTCACAGGAAATTGAGAGTCAGATCGACAGAATCTGTGAAATGGGAGAAGTGATGAGGAAAGCAGTTCAAATGGATGATGATCAGTTTTGTAAGATTCAGGAAAAACTAGCACAATTAGAGGTAAGATTGTTGATACTTTAGGTTCACAATATTTTACGGAGATTTCAGACTCTGGAAGATACGCCATCACTGTATTATCACTGTTATGTACTGATGTTTCCTTTGTGGTCTGATTTAAAATTAAAATACATCCTCCATACCCTTTTCAAGAAAGGAAATGTAATCAGCAGCAAACAATGAAAATGCCAACTGTGTATTAGCTAGAAATTGAGATATCATATTGAGAGGGTAGAGAGAGTGGAAGGGACAGATTACATGTGAGCTAAGGTGCCTCATCTGCCATAAAAAGAACTCAAATAGGCAATGTCTAAACTTCATGATCAGGAAATAGCAGTACCGGGCATATTATGTAGAATTATGGAAGTAAATACCAAAAGAAATAGATAAAAATATTAAAAGTGGTTGCCTTTGGGAAACAAAGTCAAGGGACTGCAGTCTATTTTATAAGTCTTATAGTCTTGATTTTTTTTAAATTAATTTTTATTGGATAGTCTTGATTTTTTTTAAAATCTATTTTCTGTAATATTTTGATTAAAAATGGGAGTAATTTACAAAGAAAGGCCTGGGGTGTTAGTGTGCCCATAAAATTGTTAAGGAAAAGCATTACAATAGATCAGCAGTCCCCAACTTTTTTGGCACCAGGGACTAGTTTCGTAGAAGACAGTTTTTCCACAGATTAGGGGTGGGGATGGGGGGATGGTTCAGGCAGTAATGTGAGCGATAGGGAGTGGCAGATGAAGCTTCGCTTGCTCACCTGCCACTCACCTCCTGCTGTGCGGCCCGGTTCCTAACAGGCCGTGGACCAGAAGCCATCAGAGGCCCGGGGGTTGGGGACCCCTGCAATAGATGATTTGAATGTTCCTTATTACAAGATGCTGTCATGGGCCCTTTGAGAAATACTAGAGAGAAAAAGACAGGGTCCCTGCTCAGAGTCTAATGAAAGGAATAAGACTAGTAGTATTTTGGTATGAAATGGTATATAAATGCTAGGAGAGAGATACAGAGTATTGAGGGAAGCACTTTATATGGTACAAGGTTTAATGACCATGGGCTCTAACTCTCAGTGAAACCTGAAAATGCTGTGGCTTCCCAGAATTTCCTGCAGAGAGAATAAGGATGAAGAGTGCAAACTGCCCTACCTGGAAATCAAAGGGAGTGGCAAGGTCCCAATTAGGAGCTAGGAGTTAGGTAAAATGATAGAATGATCTTGTCTACGCCGTCCCTAATTTATCTCACTTATAGAAACAGCCTAAGGAAATGTGGGACAAATTTTACTTAATATTTTAAGGGGCATTGGATTGAGACCCCAGCAATACCACATCTAAGTTGTCTAAGTTTGGACAAGTTTTTGGACTTTTGTGGGCCAATGTCCTCATCTCAAAGAGAACACGGATGTAGGCAATGGTACTTACCCTACCTATTGTGTGAGATAATAGATGTAAGACACGCATGTGACACCTGGCTGTGTGCCCAGTGATTCTTTTCCCCCTTTCCTTCCTTTCTCCAAAACCGTAGGACGTCTAGGAGAGAAGATTGAGCAGAGTGAAATTATTATTAGGAATTTGAAAGATAGAAGAAACAATACTAAAACTTGTGGGAACCATAAAGTTTGACAAGCAGTGAATTCCTCAAGTGGAGAGGGACCTTGTTTTTTTCTGTGTAGTCCTAACACGTGGCATGTGGAAATTACTCAGTAAATGTTTTTTAAATGAATAAATAAGTAGAATTTTAGGAAATTCTCAGTTCTTTTGTTTCCTTAAAACTTTTAAAATTAAAATAATATGCTTTCTGTTTCAGGCCCAAAACAATGTGTTCTGATGCAATTTGACAGTCAAAATACCTGAAATGAAATATACTTTTTTTTTCCAGCTTGAAAATAAGGAACTTCGAGAATTATTGTCCATCAGTAGTGAGTCTCTTCGGGTCAGGAAGGAAAACTCAATGGACACTGCTTCCCAAGCTATCAAATAATTCAACTTGTGAATGACGGCTAGAGATTGTTTATCGAGGAAGGAAGTTATTATCTCTCTATTCGAGTATTGTCCATTCAGTGTCTTGCCTCAGACTTGATTTAACGTTGATTAAATGTATCAAGTGGCAGTTTAGAATTCGCAGTCAAAAGTGGCTGTCCACGAAACAGTTTTGGGGTATGTTAGTGAAAATACTCACTAAAATACACTGAGTTTCACCATTCCTTTCTCTAAGAGACTACTTTTAATTTTCATTTCTGGGACCTCAATTTATATGAACTGTTTTCAGTTCATTTTTGTTCTTTCATATCTCTGAAACTTAGAGCATTTTATTATAAACCAGCAATTTTATTTTATATAGGATTGTAAATTGCAATTCTTAAAAATTTTAAAAAGAGATTAGCTTTTTTCAATATATTTGGCATAAACCTGGATTTGTTTCCATTTGAGAAAAATAATACAATTCCACAGAAGTAGATTGGCAGATTCTCTAATTTGTAATGTCATTCACCTTTTTTGATGTTTTAAGTCTCTCTGGTGCTAAGAGTTGGCACTTTATGGCCTGGTGTCTTTACTCTTAATTTGAGAGAACCTATTGCCAGTCCCTGGGAAACATACTTGAAAATAAGTCAACTGTTTTTTTACTAGTGGTAGGATAATCATCATATTGTTCAAAGAATGCTGAAAAATTTGTCCTGTGTGTGTTTACACACACATGTGCTCTTAGTTCAGATGCTAAAAGTAACTTTTATTTATTCTATTAGATGTTAGTAGTCAATTTTTCAATTTTGTCCTACTAGGAAATCTTCAGCTTGGGTAGATTACCCAGTGTGAAGAAGATATAATTGGTTTATTCACATCATAGTTCTTAGGTACTACATTCTACAGTTTATATATAACTTTCATTTATAATTAAGAACCATCACTTACTTGGATATCTTTCATTACTAGTACTAGTAGTTGGCTTTCTTTTTAGATCCATTTTTCACAGGAAGCAAAGTTGTATCACTTAATGAGAGTTTATTACATTCATAGAAGCTGTGTTGAGATTCAAATGCTAAGTGGTCAGCTAGGCCCACTCATCATTTCATTCCCCCATCTCAGTTTACTCACATTTCAAACTTATAAATTACTTCATGTAATACTATCAATTTAGGTTTGCTCCAAAATAATTGAAATAATGAATGCTAAACCTGTCAATATTTCCCAGTAACCGAAAGCACTATACTGCATGGGAGAGACACATCATTAGAAAGAGTTTTTTGTTAGTGCTTTGTGTGGTGTAACCTTTTTTTTGTACAGCCATAAAGAATTAACTCCAAATAAAACAACAGAATTTCTCCATGATATCCTAAGAGCATCTGATCCCAGTAATACCAAAGGACTTTGCCTAAAATGGTAGGCTGTAATGAATCGGTATGTCATTTTTGAATTTGTCAAATTTCTATTCAGAATCCTGCGAACAATTTCCACCCGAAGTGTGGACGTTTTTATCTCATTTCCTAAGAGTATGTAAACTTTTAGTCTAGCCATTTGCCTTGCGGTATATGTCCTAAGTGCCACTCTGTGTTCCACAGTTCCATTCAGGAGGCAGGTACCCTATACCATTGGTCAGCTGCCATGGCCAGTTTTCAGTGAAAATGATAAGGTAATCAAATGGCCCGTTAAACTATAACATGGTGTCCCTTTATCTGCTTTATGTTCCTTTAGAGTTGTTTGTAAAGTTCTTTACATCTCAGATATCAGGATAAATCTAAATGTTAACTTTTCCCCCTGGTAAATCAAAAGCTTGAAGCATGAGCCTCAAGAATTCTCAGCACCCTATATAATGTGAATTCTAGCTGGTGTTAATACTATGAAAATAGTGTGTAGTTAGAAAATTGAAGGGGAGAAGGAGTGTTCTTGACTTTGGTCTGAATGGGTATGAAAGTTTATTTTGCAGTGGATGATGGAACTTGACTGATGTGCAAAATTTTAGTACAAACTTATCTTTTCTAATAAAAATCTCATTTTGAGAATATCAGCTAATTTTACTCAGTAATGAGTCTAATTATAGGAAGTGCAAGGGTTTATTTTTCACTTATATAGCAACCTATCAGGTACACAGCATTTTTCATAAATACTCTTTAATTATCACATTGTAGTTCAGATAACTATAAATAGTTGTTGCTGAAAGGTTTTAGAGGTTTCCTCATGGTTAGAAATCATAAGTTACATGATTACAAGTCAAAGTATAAAATTAAAACTGTTTGGAAGTATCTTGGAAAAATGCGTAAATATTATTGATACCTACCTTTATTACCTTATATTAATACCTTATGCATAATTTGATTCAAACATTGAAGATCTATTTCAGTGTTCCTCAAAATGTGGTTCACTGACCTACTACAATAGAACTTTGGGGATGGAATCTAGGAATTTGTATTTTAATAATCATCCCAGATAACTTCTAAGGACACTAGTTTGAGACTGTCTAGTTTACTATGTTAGGCACTTGATTTGGAGTTACGAATTTTAAAAAGCGGGGGAGGCGTTGACAGTGTTTTTGAAGAAAAATCTGGTAGAAGAGGCAAACAATGTGATAAATCCAATATAAGGATGTATAGAGTACAGAGGAGGGACTATTTACAACTTGAGAATCCAATAGAGACAAAATGAGTAGAACTAGAAAGCTTAGTGCTTTCTAGTTATTATATAATCTCCATTTCAACTGTACCTCATTTTACAGATACTCAGGCACGAGGAGGTTGTTATTATTCCAAACTGAAACCAAGATTCAAACCCAGACTTAAACATATTCTTAACCATTAAGTTAAGATTCCCTTAAATGCCAAATACTATTCAGAGTTCAAGTGGTTCTTGAGAGGAAAATCTATTTTATTAATGGTGCAAAAGATACACCACAGCCCATATTAGAAAATATCATGAATTTAATAAATGGAGTCTTAAGGAATGAGACATAATTGTCATCTGTTTTTTAGAGTGGTGTAGCTGAGAGTATGTGCGTGCAACTGAAAAGAGCAATGCTTAGGGCTTCCCTGGTGGCGCAGTGGTTGAGAGTCCGCCTGCCGATGCAGGGGACACAGGTTCGTGCCCCGGTCCAGGAAGATCCCACATGCCGCGGAGCGGCTAGGCTCGTGAGCCATGGCCGCTGAGCCTGCACATCCGGAGCCTGTGCTCCACAATGGAAGAGGCCACAACCGTGAGGCCCGCGTACCACAAAAAAAAAAAAAGAACAATGCTTAATCAGTGCTTAACAATCCTTACTGTTGATACATACAGGAAAGGGTGCAGTTCTGTCTTTCAAATCTGTCTCCTTAGCATGTTGTTTTTCAGGCTTCACGCAATTTTCTTGTTGCAAGAAGGTTGCTGCTCTGCCAGAAGTCATGTCCATGTTTGAAGGCAGAAAAAAAAAGGGAAATGTCGTATGCCAGCTATATGTATTCTCTTTTATGAGGAAAAGCAACGCTTTCCCAGAAATCCAGACAGACTTCCCTTTGTCATTTGCCTGACCTGTTACATGGTCACTTCTAGCAGCAAAGGAGGCTGGGGACATAGCTGCCACAAATAAAATCAGTATTCTATTAGCAAAGAGGAAACAGTATTGGTAAAGCAGCTAACAATGTCTGACACAAGTCCTCTTACACTGAATAGCTTTTAACAAGTGTAAGCATTAGCCAAAGGAGTGTGTTGGTGTTGAGTGGCCAAGGAATGGGCTGCGGAAGACATCTGACATTTCTTTTTAGGCTGCCCATTATCCTAACTCCTATACTGTAGTTAGGGAACCCGTCACCTAATGAGGCAGAGCTTTCCTCCCTCCTAAAAAATTTGAAAGTGTCAGATGTTTTCCCAGCCAGTTTGCAGCCAGTGAAGATACCTCTGCCTTAAAAGTTAGTGATACAAAGAAGCAGGGAACTATGCTGAATTCTTTGAATAAAGGCAGTGACTACAACACTGGCTACTACATCCACCTCCACAGAAGGAGCAGCAAGTGGCTGTACTGACAACATTCAGTATCCAGTGTCAGCAAAGTCAATGGTGTAAGCTGCAGTGTCTCTGCCCCAGTGGACACAGTGGGGTCTTCACTGAAGCAATTATCTGAAGTGATTATAGAGGTTGTATAGCCTCTAATTCTGGTTTTCTGGCTATCCAGAGATCCTGAGGATTACCTGAGGATTATTAGCTTTTAATAAAATCACTTTTTGTTAAAATTAACCTGAATTGACTATAATTAAGAACGCTGACTGATAAAATAAGCATAGTTTAAAAAGCAACAATGCAAATATAAATTTTGTCAACACATTATGCATAATTTTGCCCTTATGTTTTAATGTAATTTTTGACATAAAAAGATGTGACATGCAAATTATCAAGCATAATAATTCATCACCTAATTTAAAAAATAGAACATTACCCATATGTTACATTTATTTATTTGTGCTCCTCTCCTGTCTCTACCCCTCTGCTCCCTCTTTTTAATAGTTTTATCACATGAGAAAAGACCTAAAATATGTGTATAACACTAAAGTGACATTTTTTAGTTTTGCTCCTTTTTGAGCTCTATGAAAGTGGTATTAGACTGTATAGTAGTCTATGGGGATTTGATTTTTTTCACTCTTCATTATGTTTCTAAGATTCATTGTGTTGTATATAGTTGTCATTCATTTTCATTGATGTACTAGATTTCATCATGTGACTACAGTATATTGTTAAGAGATACATACATATAAAATAATAAAATTATACATTTTTTTTAAAAATCCTTGCTAATATCTGACTCCTAATTTTTAATTCTTCCTCCATCTACCTCATTGATATTAGACACGTTTCACTATAAGCAGTTGTATTTCGTATTCTGCAGTTATTTCACTTGCAGTTGTCTCATGGCAACTTTCAAAGTGAATTAAGGACTATTATCCACTAATATTCATAGTGGAAAGCAGATGATGCTTTTTCTTTTGTCACTCTCCAAGAATGCCTAAGAGAAAGTGGAACCTTCAGAGCTTCGATGAGCTACAATTCACTCAACATTTCGTCTAGCCTCCTAGAAATGGATTTCTGTATGTTATTGATCCTAAGATTCATTTTTATTTCATACTTTAATGTCTCTGAAATTGAGATATGTCTTATACATGTAGGGGTTGTCATCTAGTTGATTCTAAGCATAAGAAAATTGGTTTGCATTCCTGGTGGTGTGACTGGATAAAGTCAAGTTCTTGATATTTCAGTCAACAAACTAAGGACAATTTGAGAAAGGAATGGGGGTTTAGCGCACTTACTGTAAAATCAGGAGTGCCAGCATAAGAATTTGGAGTATGGCTGTATTCATTTTCTATTGCTATGTAACAAATCACCACAAATTTAGCAGTTTAAAGCAACACCTATTTAATATCTTACAGTTCTGTAAGTCACAGGTCCAGGCAGGGCTCAGCTGGGTTTTCTCAGGATCTCACAAGGCTGAAGTCAAGGTATCATCCGAGGCTAGCATCTCGTCTAAGGCTCTGGGCCCTCTCCCATACTCACGTGGTTGCTGGCAAAATTCATTTCCTTGCAGGTACAGAACTCACAGGAGATCATCTCTGACTTCCCTTGCGTTCTACCTCTAGACTCCCTTTTAAGAGCTCATCTGGGGACTTCCCTGGTGGTCCAATGGTTAAGACTCTGTGCTCCCAATGCAGGGGTCACAGGTTCGATCCCTGGTCGGGGAGCTAGGATCCCACATGCTGCCGGTATGGCCAAGATAAAGTCTCCAGCCACTGAGTGGGAAGAAGAAGAGAGAAAAAGAGAGAGACAGAGAGAGAGAGGCAGAGAGAGAGAGCTCACCTGATTAGGTTAGGCCCACACAGAATAAGCTCCCTCTTGATTAACCCGACTGATTAGATATCTTAATTATATCTGCAGTGATCCCTTTTGCCATTGACGAGATATAAGTGATATCCTCTAAGATCTACAAGCCCAGCCCATGCTCAAGAGGAAGGAATTATACACGGCAAGTGTACCAGGTGATAGGAATCTTGGTGATCATCTTAAAATTCTGCCTACCACAGTGGCTTTTGGCAGCTTGGAATAAAATCCTGGAGACAACAATGAAACACTCAGGAAATTCTGCATTACCAGTATTCTTGGTGGCCCAAGAATACTTCTGTGTGGAAAAACCTGCACATCTATGAGACAAAAAAGAGATTTATTAGCAAGATCCACCAATGCATGCTAAAATAAGTGGACTAAAGTTCAAACAGAAAAAGGATATTTGCATAGTCTCTGTATCAGTTTCCCAGAGTTGCCATAACAAATTACCACAAACTGGATGGCTTAAAACAACAGAAATCTATTCTCTCACAGTTCTGGAGGCTGGAGGTCTGAAATCATGGTGTTGGCAGGTCGGTTCTGGAGGCTCTGAGGAAGAATGTGTTCCATGCCCCTTTTCTAGCTTCCGGCAATTCCTGGCATTCCTTGACTTCCATATGCATCATTGCAATCTCTGCCTTCTCAGTCTTCACATGGCGTTCTCCTTATATGTCTCTGTGTCCAAATTTCCCTCTTCTAAGGACGCTGATTGTTGGATTAGGGTTTACCCTAGTCCAGTATGACCTCATTTCAACTTGATTATATCTGCAAAGATCCTATTTTCAAATAAGGCCACATTCTGAGGTTCTGGGTAGACATGAATTTTGACAGGACACTGTTCAATCAAGTATGGTCTCAAAGTATCTCCACCACAATATTTAATTATTGTAAAGGGAAAAACAGTAATTTTACCATGAAGAATCCTGGCAGACAACACTGACCAATTGATTAGGTAAACATCACTAATAATACTTTTCAACATCATATAAGCCCTGATACAATGCAATGACAAGAATACATGACCTCTGTAACATTCTTCCAAATAATGCATAACCTCAATCTAATCAAGAGAAACATCAGACAAAACTGAATTAAGGGAGGTTTACAAAATAACTGACCAATATTTTCCAAAGCATCTAGGTCATGAAAGACAAGGAAAAGCTGAGGAACTGTCATAGGATAGAGGAAACTAAGGACACATAGTATTAAATGTAGGATGGGATCCTGGATTTGATTCTAGGAGAGAAAATGGATATTAGAGAAAAAACTGGTGAAACCCGAATTAATTTTGTAGTTAATATTATTGGGTCAATGTTGATTTCCTACTTTTGAAAATTGTTCTATGGTGAGGTAAGATTAACATAATAGAAAACTGGGTGAAGGGTTTATGGGAACTTTCTGTGCTGTATTTCTAATTCTTTTGTAAGCCTAAAATTATCTCAGAACAAACATGCATTCCCCTGATTACTAATGAGGCTGAGCATAATTTCAAATGTTTATTTGCCTATACAGAGATTTTTTTAATATAGACATTCAAGTCTTTCCTCCATTTTCCTTTTCTTTGATTTTTTTCTTATCGATTGATATGTATTAATTTACTATACATTCATGATAATACATTGTCAGTTTTATATGTTGCAAATATATATTCTCCTAGTCTGTTGGTTTTTTATTTTTTTATGGTGCCTCTTGATGTATGGCATTTTCAAAATATGTTCAGGGACTTCCCTGGTGGCGCAGTGGTTAAGTGGTTAAGAATCTGCCTGCCAATGCAGGGGACAATGGTTCGAGCCCTGGTCTGGGAAGATCCCACATGCCACGGAGCAACTAAGCCCATGCACCACAACTACTGAGCCTGCACTCTAGAACCCGCGAGCCACAACTACTGAGCCTGCACACCTAGAGCCCGTGCTCTGCAACAAGAGAAGCCACTGCAATGAGAAGCCCACGCACTGCAACGAAGAGCACCCCCCAATCGCCACAACTAGAGAAAGCCTGCACGCAGCAACAAAGACCCAACACAGCCATAAATAAATTTTATAAAAAATAAAAACATGTTCAAATTTATTACTAAAAAGAAAGAGATTCAGAAGAGTTGGACTAGTAAAGAAGTTTTAGGAATACCTTAACTAATTTACTTTGCTTTTTTTTTTGCTTTATATACACACAAGTGTGACATAATTTTAAAAAACTAGGTCTAAATTAGTTTAAAAGGGCTCTTTTAATAAATACAAAATTCTAAGTAATAAAAGTATTATGTCATAGCGTGTTGCTTTTTTTTTTTTTTTGGCTGCGCCAGCACGGCTTGCAGAATCTTAGTTCCCCAACCAGTGATGGAACCCATGCCCCCTGCAATGGAAGCACGGACTCCTAACCACTGGATCGCCAAGGAACTCCCTATGTCACAGTGAAAATGGCAACATTTTCTTCTTGCTGGTACATAAATAATGATGTATCACACAGTCAATACTGTCTTAGATTTAATTAAATAAGTATAACTCATTCATTCAATGAACATTTATTAAGTACTTACTGTTATCTCAGTCACTATCCTAAGTTTAGAGGATACAATGATGAACCAGAGAACTGAAGCTTACTTTATTGTTCAGGAAGTAGGGCAATGAAAAATTAAATTCATAAATGTGTTAATTTTGGATAACAATACATATTATAAAGACAATAAAACAAGCTAATATTGTTATGGAGAGCAATGGTAATAGTGAGTACTTTTACTTTAGAAAAGATCTTTGTGAGGTGGTAACATTTGGGCTGAAACCTGAGTGATAAGAAAGTGGCAAATACCTGATGATTTGGGGAAAGAGCATTCCAGGCAGAGGCAAGAGTAAAGGCAAGGATTCTGAAGTAGGAAAAAATTTGCAATGTTGGTGGCAGTGGATTGAAACACAGTGAACCAGGGGTTAGACTTAGCAGAGACTAGGTCATTTAGGGCCTTGTACTATAGATCATTGTAAAAGAGTTTGGACTTTATTCTAAATACAATTGGTTTTATTTTTAATTAAGTTTGAAATAGGCTTTGCTCCATGCTTCTCTCTGGCTGATTCCCAGAGCTAAAATGTTATGGTGATTACTTTTAGTGCAGCAGCTTAGCATGTCCACCTAATTCTTCCGTTCAGTGCAATGTTGACATTTTAAAGGGAAGCATTATAGGGCTTACCTGGCGGCGCAGTGGTTAAGAATCCACCTCCCATTGCAGGAGACATGGGTTCGAGCCCTGCCAATGCAGGGGGAACGGATTTGAGCCCTCGGCCGGGAAGATCCCACATGCCGCGGAGCAACTAAACCCGTGCGCCACAACTACTGAGCCTGTGTTCTAGAGCCCGCGAGCCACAACTACTGAGCCTGTGTGCCTACAGCCCATGCTCTGCGACAAGAGAAGCCACCGCAATGAGAAGCCTGCATACCACAATGAAGAGTAGCCCCCCACTCGCCACAACTACAGAAAAGCCCGCGTGCAACAACGAAGACCCAATGCAGCCAAAAATAAATAAATTCATTTTTTTAAAAAAGGGAAGCATTATATAAAGCTTCTGCCTTATTTTTATTTAAATTCTAATATTTTATTACATAATTGTTATTCTTACATATTATTCTCATTTAAACAATCATTTTAACTGTTTGGGGGCTTGCTAATGAATAAAAAGTTTTGGATTGTGGGGTTCTAGGGTTAAATCTTATTTACATTCTTTTGGAAGTAATATTCTTTATGAAAGTTTTTGCTCTAACTTGTGTTTTCCTGTTCTGATATCTTGAATGTGGATTCCTTTACCACCCACTATTACCATAATTTTATAAAGGAAGTTCTCATTAACTTCCCTAACTAGGAAAGACATAATGTCAGAATAAAAACGGTGCTTAAAGACTTCCCTGGCGGTCCAATGGTTAGTATTCTGTGCTTCCACTGCAGGGAGCACAGGTTCGATCTCTGGTCCAGGAACTAAGATCCTGCATGCCATATGGCATGGCCAAAAAAAAGAAAAAAACAAAACAGTCCTTAAATCTTGAATCAATTTAGCCTTACTTAAAAGAAGTCTCTACATTGATCTAATTTTTCTCATTTCACAGACAACTGACAAAAATCTCATCCACTGCTGCTCAAGAAAACCTTATAAATGCATAAAGGATGCTTACTTTTTTAAAAATTTATTTATTTTGGCTGCGTTGGGTCTTCGTTGCTGTGCACGGGCTTTCTCTAGTTGCAGCAAGCGGGGGCTACTCTTCCTTGTGGTATGCAGGCTTCTCACTGCGGTGGCTTCTCTCATGGAGCACGCGCTCTAGGAGCGTGGGCTTCAGTAGTTGTGGCTCACGGGCTCTGGAGCACAGGCTCAGCAGTTGTGGTGCACGGGCTTAGTTGCTCCGCGGCATGTGGGATCTTCCCGGCCGAGGGCTCAAATCCGTTCCCCCTGCATTGGCAGGCGGATTCTTAACCACTGCGCCACCAGGGAAGCCCAGAATGCTTGCTTTTGATTCTCAAATAGACTCCAGAGAAATGTGCTTATTGATAATGGTAGAGGAAAAAAACCCCACAACTATAATCAATCTCATTGTCTATGTTTCTCGAAAGAAAAATTAGTATGATAAATAACCAAAAATATATGCAACTTTTAAATTCTGATTATTATTCCTTAATGGAGTAAATATCTTCCCCAAATCCATGATTACCCTATTGTTATAGGAAATGGTTTCCCAAGTGACTTCACAAGCTTCTGCTTTAATTAACTTCAGTTTAAAAAATAAACATAAAAATATAACTACATTTTGGGGTATTTTTAATTTGACTTCAAAATTACTCTGAAAAAATATTATTGCCTTAAAATGTGATCTCCTAAGAATGAAACCTACCTCTACCTAAAAATGAAACCTACGAGTGGTAATTGTAGAAAGACTAAATCATTTAAACTAGTGATTTAAATCAATGATTTAAGACAAAATCATTTAAACTAGTGAATTACTCCATCTTTTACTTTAATGCATTGGAAGCTAAAATGTATGCTTCTGGATTGATACACATTTGCATTTTGTGTTAAGTGTAATTTGATACTAATGGACCAAGGAGGAATTTAAAGGCAATTGAGACATAGAATGAGGATGATAAAGCAGTTACATGGTTTAAGAAGGTCTTCAGAAGCTATGTATGATGGTAGAAATTGAGACTTTATTCTTATTAATAGGACTTGTATTTATAGATTTTAGTGAGACTATTATTTTTTACATTTCCCATTGCTGTGATATTTGAGAATGTGTGCTCTTAGACCTAATTCTACTTTTAGCCCAGCTTCACATGACCTTATTTCTAGTGCAAGAGCCCAGGGCAGTTTCTCTGTAACACTAGATTAGAAATATCCAAACGAGATCTATTGCTGGGGAGGAGAAATCTTAATTTAAGATTTGGACAGAGGACACAAAACAGCTAGGTTGACATATTTACATTCCATACTTCCCAACAGAACACTCCACTTTCTAACAACTTCTTACATTGTTGTTCAGTGCTATTCATTCAACAAGCTTTTGAGGGTTGTCTATGCCAGGCACTGTCAGGAAAGAGCGATGCAAAGATGAATGTCACAGGCCCTGTCCTAAAGAATCACTAGCTAGTATAAACTAATAATTACAATAGAGTGAGCTATGAAAGCGCTGAAAATGAAGCAAATATCTGTGCCTGGGAAAGCGTGGGAAGGCATCAAAAAGAAGAGGCAGCTTGGAGGTGGTATGCATAGGATTAGACCAATAGCAACAAAGGTGGAAAGAAAAATCTTTGAACATCAGAAAATACTACCTCCTCTTATAATTCAAGATGATTTGCTCAGAAATGAGCTGTGCACCTTTCCTTCATTGCAGTTATTTCAATGTGTATGTTCAGATTTTGGTTTTGTGATTATTGAATGATGCTAGACTGAAAGTTCCTTGAGGACAGAACCATGACCGTTTATCTTTACTATAGTACACACCCCAGTGACAACGCATACAAGATGCCAGACAAATAAGTGTTGAAGGGGAAAATAAAGTGGTGGGAGAGTTCTCAGGAGCGTTGACTGGTCATTTTTTATCCAATATTGTCAAGTGAGAGAGCCACAGAATCTGTGAAAGAGCATTCCTCTCACCAGAGGGGACTGCTCTATCGTTTGGCAAGGTATAATTCATTGAACTTTTCTGGGGCCAGAATTAACCATTTTCCTCCTTCCCTCTTTCCCTGTGGGATGAGTCATCCATTTGCCCTGATTTCAACCTTTTGGTTACTGATTCACCCCTCTGATTACCTGATACACTATGTAGATCTTCTGTTAACTAAAAAGGTCAGTTGAAGGAGTTTGTTTTTTAATGATTATGCTACCTTGCTCACTCTTGTCTGTCTGTTGCAAGCAACATAGTTTGTGGGAAACAAAGTTCTCACGTATGGCATTCAAATTACCTTGCTTAAAGCCTAACTCTATACTAAATAAAAGTCCAGTCTAAGGTAGCGGACAAGAGAAAGAAGGCTTGCACTGTGAATAAAGAGGAACTGGGGTTTGAGGAACTTCCGGATTATCGCTGAGAAAAGAGAAATCCTTTATATTACATTCCTGATATGCCCTCCTAATTGTTCGTCTTCAAGGTTTACCCTGGTCTCGGGGCCTAAAACATTCAGGTTTGCAAAGATCAGAGACGCCGAAAGTCACCCGCCACCCCGCCCCGTGCGTCCCAGCGGAGTCAGCAAACACAGAGATTGCTTCCTGCAGCTCACGGAGGAGGGGAACTAAGGGAACGTAGACACCACTTCGGTTGTGGTTAAGCGCAGCGAACTGGCCGGCGTCACTCAGCCCTCGTGCGCAGGCGTACTAAGGGTACGCTCCCCCCTTCCTGTGCACGCGCTCAAAGCCCGCAACTCTCGCGAGAGAAGCGAGATTTATTCCTACGTACCGGGCCGTGCTGCTTATGGCGGCGCTGGAGAGGGGGCGCTGAGCTGTTGGGGTGAGTACGACCTCAGGGTCCAACTAGGGGTAGCAAGAAGCCACGTTAAGGGCGGATGAGAGGACCAAGACAAACGGGAGAGACTTCTGAGGCAGGGTGGGCACTCCTAGAGCTCCGGGTAGAGACGATCTCACCCTGAGTCCCTGCCCCGGGCTTTTCCACCCGGCTCCCGTTCAACTGTCTAGGCCTCACATCAGGCTGCAGAGCAGAAGCGAAGAGTCTAGGCCAGGCGGTCGCGCGTTGTGGTGGTGGTGGTGACTAAAGTGGGGGGAGGGAGCGAAAATGGAGGCTCCGACCGCAGCCAAGATGGAGGCAGGGGTGCGGGGCTCGGGCGCGGAGGCTGCTGGGAGTTGTAGTCTGGCTGCTTCTTCCTCTGCGGCTTGGTGGGGGGAACGAGAACTACAAGTCCCGGCGGGCGGGGCGAGGGAGTGGTGGCGCGGTCCTTTGTGTGAGACTGGAAGAGCTGGAGGCATAGGAGAGGGGCCTATCCTGACTCTGAACCCTGTCGTATCTTGGCCATCACCTGCTTGGATCTGACTACGAGTACCAGAGCGCAGTGCGGCAATGGCGCTTCCTTTGTGTATGGACTGAGACGCCGCTCCATCTAACTGCTTAGAGACACCACCTTTCCTCGGCACATCTGGCACGGTAGTGCGGCCGAATTGTCATCCTTACTTCCATTCACCTAGAGCTGTTTATCTTGGGTCTCAACACCCAACCTTCCCGTCTAGTCCTCCCCTTCGGCTTCTTGAGGAAGAGAACCAGCCCCTAAACTTAGGCACATGGCTCTCACCCTTCTAATCCTGGTGTTAGGGCGAACTCGGTGAGAACTCAGTGGAGTTCTCCTTACTCCCCCTCTGGTTCTTATGGTGTAAGAGCCCGGCCCATATTGTGCAATGAAAGGCATGGCTTCGTCATTCTGTGTAGAATTAGTTTTTCAGAGCCCTGGTCGTAGACACTTTAGAGGTTCTTACCATCCGCTGTATCATAAGTAGGAACTCTTAGTGCTACGGTTCTTTTTGCTTTAAGGTTTTCCTTTAGAAACACCCAGTAGCTCCTCTCTTGCCTGACAAGTGAGGCAGGGAACCCTCTCTAAAAACAGCCTTCAATCCGCAAATACAAAAGCTGAACGTTGTTTGAGGTAATTTCCTTGTTTTGCACCTAAAATGAGCGCAAGAATGTAGTCCTCTTAAACAGTTGGTAGACAGGGTGGAGGAGGGAGGACGCCCAAAGGCACTGTGGTAGTTAAATCTTTAAATCCTTCCTGTGGGAGACTTAGCTTTTTATCAGGATGGTATGAAATGGCAGCTCTTGACCAGAGCTACCAATCTATAAAATGTAGGTACCAAATTATAGCCCGCTAATATAAGTTGTTCTGTATCAAAACGCTGAGTAATTTTCGAGTCTATAGAAGGAAGCATTTTAAATACTACGTTGAGAGGCAGTATAATACCTTTGTGCCCTTTTGGTACTAACCAATATTGGGTATTCTTGGTTTGGGTAAGGAGGGGGGTTATATACTTGAATAGGCATATGCCTGAGTCATAAAATCTTGATAAATTTTCAACCTTGTTTTTTTTTTTTTCCTTTTAGCCATAGGCCCGAAATAAAAGAGATGGTAGTGGTTTGAGTGATTTTGCAGCTGCTCTGGATGTTTACCATCGAGATGAGTATTTATAGCAGCTGAGTTGAAAAGTAAAGCATTTGAGGCACAGAAGATAGGTTTTCTTTTTTTGTAAATAAGTTCTGACTTAACAAGTATGACCTTTAGAGTATGGTTGAAAATTCTGGTAAATTCCTGCAAATAAAAAATGAGAATGTGGAAGCTGACATGTAGTTCTGCTTTATCCTACTCCTGTTTTCCCTTCCCTCCATCTAAAGACACACAATGCGGGGCCATTACAACATTTTTTAAAATTTTTTCTTTTTAATTGTGGTAAAATATACATAACGGAATTTACCGTTTTAACCTTTTTTTTTAAGTGTACAGTTCAGTAGCATTAAGTTCATTCACATTGTTGTGAGACCCATACTTTTGACAAAGTAGTTTAAACATGGAAATGCTGTGTGCGCAGATTTTTAAGGAGTTGAATTTGAGGACTGCATTACAAAATAAAATCTTGAGATCTTGTTAAATAAATACGAGGCGTTGGTTTGCCTTCTTAGTTTAGTCTTTTCAAAAATCAAAGGGGGACTACTTTGAGATTTTTGACCCAGACTGTCTTATGGAGAGCTGTAACTTGTAGGATTTTTCATGATAAAGAATTACAGCTAGAAGAATTACAACTGTATTTTTTAAGATTTAATAGCTGAATGTCTTCAGTGGTGAAATTGCTGTGGTGGGGGTGACTTGTTTTCTTGAATCCCATCATTTCTTGCTGTTAAATGCTTTCTGCCAAATCAAGATTTTTAAAAATTCCTTTGTCTTGGTATTAGAATGTTTTCTGCTTGCATGTGTGAGTACCTAGTTAAAAAAAATAATTCAAAACTTTTTTCCAGTTCAAATATACTGTCAAGCCAGAGGAATTCTTAGAGATGTTTCTGTTGTGCTACATTTTTTATTAGGGGTATTAAACTGAATATTGTGTATTGGAAGATTATTTTTTGAGCATTATTTGTCCTTTTATGCTGAGGTATAATATTAATGTGTAGTTGAAAATAATTGATCGGGAGTTTATTCGCGTTGAACCTGTAGGCTATCCATTGGTTTGCAGCTGCAGCCAATATATAACCAGTTAGTTGTTTGCATTTCTGCTAAACATTGGATTTCCAGGAATGTTAAAAACATGTCAGTTACCTGTGGGAACTGATGACATTTGGATTTGGTTAAGTAAGATACTTAATTAAAATTAGTTTCACCTTTCTTTCAAGTTAATCTGATTACTAGAAAATTTTAAATTACATATGTGGCTTGCACAGTATTTCTGTTGGATGGTGCTGGTCTACACTATTCTTTGATTTTTGTGTCTGGAGCATTTCTTCAGCTTCTTTCCACACTGGCATTTGTCCTATTTCAAAGTATTAGTATATGTAAAAGAAGTTAAGTGATGGGTGGGTGTATAATTTTAAATATCTAGTAACAGCACAATTGTTATTACTAAAGGAAACATAGAAAAATATGGTTGCAGCAATTTGATTTTCTTTTATTTCCGCTTAACGTGTTGATGACTTAAATTGTTTTAAGGTGGTTAATTATCTGAACTTTTATCATTTTCCTTAGATCCCAAAGTAAAACTGAATTAAAACCTGTTAGGCACTTCGGTTATGCAGGTTAGAGAAAAATGTGATATACTTAAACTTGTCTTGGGTTAATTCATCAAGAAATACCAACTGGGGAGTTAAGGCAAGAATGAGTGTTAGTCATATAAATCAACAGTAGAGAACCTTTTCAGTTCCGTGCTGCCTATTTGGGTCTTTGCTCTTATTCTCAAAGAAAGTACTCTGAAGAAGTAGGTTAGGTGGAGGGACTTTTATAGACTGGTTTAGCATTTCTTTAACATTCTTCCCAAGTGAATGCTGTACAGAATTTGAGTATAATTTGTCAAAATGATAAACTGGGTTATGTGGTAACATTTTAGATGGATTAATGTCATATAAATGTATTAGTTCAACGTGTATTAGTTTAGTGCCTGCTCTGTGCCCGGCTTCAGCTAAGCCTTTGCGGTAAAGCAGCGAAGTGGAGGAGACAGTAAATAACAAAACAGGTGATGATAGTTTTAAGGCAGGTAAAATAGGGCATGACTGTTTGGATTATCAGATCAAGTAAAGGAAAATTAACTTCTAAAACAACATGACATAATTGATAATTAACTAATGGTGGTAGTGTTCCCATACAGAGCAAAGGGAAAAGGAGTTGATTACTTAGTAATCAGGGAGACTCTCAGATCCACATTTAAATTGTTCCTTAGTTTTTTTTATTAGTACTCTGTATTTCATGTGACTTAAGAAGCGTCTAGCTTTGGAGGCGGCGGGGGGAGGTTGTAGTGGGTACACTTTGGTTCAGAGGATTAAAGCGAAAGAATTGGTCAGTACCACCCGTGAATGTTAATAATCTTAGCATGAGTGGATAGCAAATTTATTAAAATGCCCAATGGGTATCTTTTAAAAGAAGAGGTTATTTCTTGATTGGATAATTAAGACTTTATACAGTTCACCAAACAAAATTTTTTAAAGTTGGTGGAACTGTCTACCAACTTGAATTGTGTCTTTTGCTGTTATAGATTAACTCTTTTTGCTGTATTAGTTTCTGCTGTGGTAAGTTTAGCAGTACCTGGTTAAGTGCTATCAGGGGTTGTGATAAAGAAATAAACTTGAATTTGTCTCTCAGAAATCTGAAATATAATTGAAGGAACAAGGTACATAAACATGTAAGTAAAGTGCAGAAATGATTTGGTACCAAAAAGCATGATGCCAGCAGTGGGAGTTACTGTAATAAATCTGCTGGAATGGTCGAGAAAGGCTTTTTTTGTCACATTGAAGATGATAAAATGTATTCTTTGTGGAAAGACCTGTATACACAAAGACTAGAATTCAGGAATCTCCCAAGAGTTGCGTTTAAGAATTAGGGAGGAAAATGCACCTATCTAGAAGAACTGGAGAGCAGAAGAAGGTAAAGATGTAAAGGTAGAAGAGACACACCTTGAATGGTGGTGGTTAAATGCTGGCTGCAGTCGGAAACATCTTGGGGGCAGGGTGGGAAAGAAAATACACCAATGCCTAGGACCTAACCCCAGTTAAATTAGAATCTCAAGGTGGGATCCAGGCTTTGATTTCCCCTCCCCCCAAGTCCCAGGTGGGTTGGATTTGCAGCCAGGCTTAAGAACTTCCCATTTACAGTGCTGGAAAAATCACTGAGGATTTTGGACAAGGAAATGAGATGAATGAGATGAAATTGGAATTTTAGATAAATCAGTCTGGTAGTGTTATGTGGCAGAATATGGAAAGGGTTGACACTGGAAGTTAGCAGATGTGTCAGACCCCTGGACTAAAATATGATGTCATTTAGGGCAAAAGATGAATACACAAGGTATCTTGAAATATTGATAAGACTTGCAACATTGGGTGTGTAGGTGGAGAGGGAGGAATCAAAGATCATTACAAAAGTGGCCCTATGTCAGGCCAGTTCAGTTACTCTTTGAGTGGGGACTGGGCATGTGTATGTCTTAAAGCTTCCCAAGTGATTGGAGAATCATTGCTCTAAGAAGTATCTAGTCTGGGTAATAGAATGATGCAAATAAAATTGAAAGATTTGACAAATGTAACATTTGATATTTGAAGTTACTGTATAAAGTCATGGAATGTTAGGTATACCCAATAGCCACAGATCAGCTGTTACTGAGTTTTCATTTTGCATAGGAGAAACTGAAACTCAGGGAGATTAAATAATTTGTTTGTGACATTTTACTGGTAAGTATCAGTGTGCTTAATATTGAGCTCTCCTACTCTGTTTCACCAGGTCTGACCTCTCACCTTATAGTCATTATTTCTTATCTTAAAATATACTATCCACCTCTCAGCATATCTAAAACCATATCCACCTTTTCTTTTCCCCATATGTCATTATAGTTAACAGCACCATTTTAGCTAACATTTGAGGCACTGCAAAATAATAATTTTTTACAGCTAATACAAAGCACAATTCTGTGATTTTATTTATACATATATTACACTTCTCTTCCCTTCTCATCTTAATTGTTTCTCTTCTATAGACATTCCTCATCTGTTTATGGCAACAGCTCTAATGAGATGTCTGTTTCCTTCACTAAGTGATCCTTCATAGGATTTCAGGATTTCATACCCTTTCATCAAGAACTAAGGCTCTCTGTTTCCTGTTATATCAAGTTGAAACACTTCATAATCTGGCTCTACTGCATCTGTCACATCATATATCTCATTTCACTTTAACCCAGCCCTCTGTTCTAGCCAGGCTAGCCTATTGATTCCTCTGAAACAAGCCACACTTGCTGTGACAGTCTCATGCAGTAAAGCTCCCTTGATGTCAGGCATAGAAAATCCTATACATGGTCTCTGCTCTCAAGGGACTTAGGATTTAGTTGTATACTCTGGCTTGATTTATGTGATATTTTATGCCTAGAATACTCAGCTGTTTTCTTTTTCTTAAAAATCTGCCCATTTCTCCAAATTAAGCTGAAATATTCTACCTCTTAACTAAAAGCCTTCTCTGACCATGTTGCTTTGATGCCAAGATGGTGATGCATAAACAATAAATAGTATTTCTAGAATAGTATGTGATGTAGTAGATACCCAGATATTAGTTGAGCAAATTAATTTTGGACATTTTGTCCTATATTCTAGTTTTCCCTCCATGTATAAATAACTCTTCTCAACAAGGGTGTAAAGTCCCTGATGGCAGGAAATTCTTTTATGTTTTCCACAGTACCTAACACAGTGCTAGGTAGTTACAAAACACATACTAAATAGAATATTATGTAACTTCGAATTTATTTGTGGGGGGGTGTCAATAAGGACTGAATAATTTCGGGTTTTGAGTGTACAGTACCAAAGGAGGTATCCATTAGCACTTGGGAGATTGCTTAAATGACATTGAGTGTGTGTGCTTCCAAGTTTTCTGCCTTGCTTGATTCTAAGTTAATGAAATGAGTTTGTCCCTCTAGCTACCCTCTGTCCCTGATTCTTTTATATAAGTTATACTTAATGTCTTCATTCTTATCTCTAGTATGAAGTGTAACAGAACAGACTTTACCACCTGAAACTGCTGCTTCAAGTTCAGATCAGGCAAGGAACAAACCTCGAAACAACCAACAAGACCAAAGAAGAGTACACTTAAGTTGAAGACACAACACTTGATCTGAAACAAGAAGTTTGTGCCTACTCAACAGCTTTGAAAGAGCACTTCCCAACGCTGCTAGTAGTCTTTGTTTTCTTCAGTGCTGTACTGTGAGATTGCCTGGTGCAGCAGCAGTTGTATTCTTCATTAGCTTGATAGGTCATTTTCTCTCGCACGCGCGCGCTCTCTCTCTTTTCTTTTCTTTTTTTTTTTTTTTAACACTAGCAACTTTCATCCTTTGAAACGTGTGCTGAAAAAGAAGAATCAGCAAATACTACTGAAAGTGCAATATTTGATTATCACTGCGAGGTAGGTTTATCGTTTCCTATTGGCAAGAATCAGTTTATAATTCTAGATTTCCTAATTATTTGGTTAAATTTAAAATCAATCTGTTTGCTTCTAAAGGTATTCTGAAAACAGTTTATATTATCAACTATTAGTCTGAAAATATCAACACTAGATTATTTTAACTTGTTGTCTTTTGTTAGATGACAATATTTATGCCCAAATCTGGGATTTTCCACCCCAGATTATATTTATTAATACATGCAGGTCTCTTGATTTATTGGTCTCTTAGAAAGAAAAACTCCCTCTGTACTATTAAGAAGTTAGGGTTTCAGTTAGGAGTGCCCTTTGTAGTCTTTGAGGTAACCTTGGGTAAAGAAAGCCTACAGAGAAGGGACATTTGAAGGTGAGTTGTACTTTGTTAAGAGGGAGAAGAGTTTTTGGTAGAGGTATAGAGGTAACGGAATGAGCAGATTTGGGGAGATCTGAAAGCACGTGGTATATGTTGAGTAGTCTGTTATGAAAGGAGTAGAGAATACAGTTTTGTGGGTCAGAGAGAATAACTGGAAAGGGAGGCTTGCTGGAGGCAGGTTCTACAGGGCCCACTCTACTTGCCTTTATTTTTCAGGAAAGTTGTCAGCTGTGTATAAGCAAGGGCTTAATGGATTTTGTATTTCAAACCTGAGATAGTTTATTGCTTCAGGTTTTAAAGTTACATATTCATAAATGTATCTTTGAAAGACAAATGGTGCTACTTTTAAGGAATAGGCTGAGGATGGGAAGACCTGTTAGGAGCAATGGACAGAGTGGAAGGAAGATAAAAGCTAGGGTAAAGGGAGAGAAAGAGGTAGACACTAGGTGTTTTAATGGTAGAAGTAATAGGACTGGTGACTAGTTGAATGGGAAGTTGAGGCTGGAGGGAATTGATTTAGTCTATCCAGTTGTCCAAGTTAGAAATCTTTGTTCATAGGAATGGGGAAGTTCAGGTAGGAATTTGTGGAAATCTATTTTATTAGTAATCTGAAGTTGAGAAAATATTCTAGTATGGAATGTTAAACAGTGGTTGTTTGGGGGAGGTAAGATTGTGAAGGGCAATTGTTCCTTTTTAATCTTTAGTTTCTAGAGTTTCTAAAATCAGCAGAAATAAAGACTTGGAATTCAGAAAGGAGTCTTCACTTTATAGGTAATAAAGGAAGAAGTGCCAAAGAAGAGAATGTTGAAAGAAATAGGTAGTCCAGGTAGGAATGCCAAGGAAGAGAATTTCAAGAACTGGGTGGTAATCCCTTTGTAAAACGCTTCATTGATCAAATGAGGAGAATGAAAACAGACCACTCCTAGGTTGTTGTCTTATAAAAGCTTCATCACCATTTCAAGAAGTAGTGGGCCTTTATCTCCAGTTTATTTAAAGGTTAAGGACCTGGCTGTGGTAATGACCTTACTGTGGACCAGAATTATTCCTTAATTTAAAACTACCATTAACACCAATTTGTTTAAATTATCCATAAACAGACATATAATTACTCAGTATTAAGGGTTTTTTTGGTTTTGTTTTGTTTTTTAAGCATTGACTAATTTAATCCTCACATCCACAGTGGCATTGGTACTTTTGTTTTTAATTAATTTATTTATTTTTGCTGTGTTGGGTCTTCGTTTCTGTGCGAGGGCTTTCTCTAGTTGTGGCAAGCGGGGGCCACCCTTCATCACAGTGTGCGGGCCTCTCACTGTCGCGACCTCTCTTGTTGCGGAGCACAGGCTCCAGACGCGCAGGCTCAGTAGTTGTGGCTCACGGGCCTAGTTGCTCCGCGGCATGTGGGATCCTCCCAGACCAGGGCTCGAACCCATGTCCCCTGCATTAGCAGGCAGATTCTCAACCACTGTGTCACCAGGGAAGCCCAAGGTTATTGTATTATTTGCTTTTTTTGTTTGTTTCTTCCTACCTCCTCATCTGATTTTTTAAAAAATAATTTTAGACTGGTACCACTTGTGCTGGGTTAGATAAAATAATGGGCATTGAAATTGTACAGCTCTATCGTTACTATTCAGAAGGGTAAAAGATTAGATGCTACAGCTTTCATTGCATTGACATTAATTGTAAAGATGGATTTAAAGTAGAAGTGCTTTTTGTTTAGCCTGATCTTTGTATTCTGAGTGTTAGTTTACTACAGGAACATCCCGCCCCGGGGTGCCGGGGTGGTGGAGGTGGGGGGAAGCAAAGCTGTAAGGAAACAAGACAGGGTGACTAGGGGAGGGCTATTGACAACCTGTCCTAGAGGATCCCAGTTTAGTCATTGAACTTCTCAGCAAGCCTAAGCTCAAAAGCCGCTCCCTGCTCCTTCTGGCATCAGCTGAGCCATTGGCATTATTGGCACTGCCCACAGTGGCATCGCAGACCATTGTGAGAGAAAGCCATCATCTGCTACGTGAACATTTTTAATGCGTAAATGCATGCATAGCTGTCAAAAGTTGAGTTATATAAGGGCTTCCCTGGTGACGCAGTGGTTGAGAGTCCGCCTGCCGATTGCAGGGGACACGGGTTCGTGCCCCAGTCCAGGAAGATCCCACATGCCGCGGAGCGGCTGGGCCCGTGAGCCATGGCCGCTGAGCCTGCACGTCCGGAGCCTGTGCTCTGCAACGGGAGAGGCCACAAGAGTGAGAAGCCCACGTACTGCAAAGAAAAAAAAAAGTTATATAGATTAATTCACATATTTACAAACAGATAAATAACAATTGGGGGGTTATTGACAGTAAAACGTGTTCTGACTGTACAGTTGTGAATTATTCCATTTAAAATGAGTGCAGCTAAGGAAACAGATTTGGTAATGCAGTAGAACCGCAGATTTTGTTTTTATTTATTTTTTTACTTTAATTTTTATTGGAGCATAGTTGCTTTATAATGTTATGTTTCTTGCTGTACAGCAAAGTGAATCAGTCACACATATACATATATCCACCCTTTTTTAGATTTCCTTTCCATTTATGTCACCACAGAGCATTGAGTAGAGTTCCCTGTGCCATACAGTAGGTAGGTACTCATTAGTTATCTATTTTATACATAGTAGTGTATATATGTCAGTCCCAGTCTTCCAATTCATCCCACCCTGCCCCTTCCCTCCTTGGTAACTATAAGTTTGTTCTCTACATCTGAGAACCACAGGTTTTAAAAGAGCCTTTGTAAAAAACAGTAAAAGTAGTACATAATTAGGAATGAATAAAAATATTGAGGAGTGGGATTGGCCTTAAAAAATATCAATGAAAAAAAAAATAAAAAAAAAAATATCAATGAATAAGGCTTATAAGAAGTTTGTCATGTAAAGATAGACATGGATTGTTTTGATGAGTATTTTGATCAAAGACAGTTTAAGGTGACAAGAAGGAAAGCAAAGCTAGGAACATTAAAAGAAAACTAAAGCCTCAGGTGAATGAGAAGATAACAGGGTAACTTGGCTAGGGGTGTGGAGACCTGTGATCAGGAACTGTAAATGTCTTGGTTGATTTTCAAAGTCAGGTGTGCGAACTTTGGAGCCTGCTCTCCATCCCTAGCAAAAATCCAGGAGCAAACAAATAAAAAATAAGATCTTTCAATAAGGAGATTTGACAGAGTATCTCTTGATAACATAGTGGTCAGTATGGAATATAGATTGGATTATAAGCATTAAAAGGCTTTGACTAATGGACTGATTTTCAGAGAGGTCTCCATATGTGTGCTGCCAGATTCTATTCTTGCTCTACTTTTAAAAAAGATTTAGTGGTAAGTAGTTATGTGTGTGCTCTGTACTAAGCACCATTCCAGGCTTTTTGTATGAAGTAACCCTAACCGTCCCCACAACCCTGTGAGGTGGGTATTAAGGAAGGACATAGAATGCTTAAAAGACAGATTACAAAGGCTAATGATTTAAAATTATCCCTCTAAATTGGAATTCCAGGTTAACTAAGAAATTTAAAAGCATTAGATTAGTTTTTTCTTTAGTAACAAATGATCAGTTATACAAGTACTAAAAGGAGAAAATATGATTTTACTAATTTATTAAGGAGTAATAGAGTTTTTTTTGTTGTTGTTTTTAAAGTTACTCAAACTTTACAGAATCAAGAAACATAATCACTCAGTGCTTTCTATATATTGGTCAGGGTACAGTAAGAATAGTAGTGAAATGTACTTCAGTGAATAATAACTTGAAACATATCCAGAAGACAGCAATTAGTCTGAAAAACAGTTGCATTCCGAAAACTGAAAGGAGCAAAGGAAGTTAAGGGGAAGTATGTTTAGATTAAGAAAACAGTCATTTTCTGAAACTGTCATACAGTGAAATAGGTTGCCTTTTCTAAACTAATTCCTTTTCAGTGGGAGCCAAGCAGACTAGGTTAGGAAAAAAGGGGCGGGGGGGGAACAGCTCAGAGATGTTGCAAGAAGAAATTACAGAGCACAGAATTTTGATTTTTTTCCCCACCTCCCAAGGGAATTTGGAAATCACTTAGGCCATCATTTTACATCTGCAGAAACAATCCCAGAGAAGTTTTAAAAAGTATGAGAAGCAAGACTAAAAGCCAGTCTTTTGTTTCTAGTTCTGTGTCCTTTAGGGAACTTTAGTTGATTCCTTGAATTAGAAGTGAAGTTTAAATTTGACCTGTGATTCTTTTCCATTTCTCCTTTTAAAAAAAAAAATCATTGTTAATGATTTTTTAAAAATTTTTTGGGCCATGTTTGGGTCTTCATTGCTGCGTGTGAGCTTTCTCTAGTTACAGCGAGCGGCAAGCAGGGGCTCCTCTTTGTTGCAGTGCGCGGGCTTCTCGATGTGATGGCTTCTCATTGCGGAGCATGGGCTCTAGGCCCGAGGGCTCGGTAGTTGCGGCTCGCGGGCTTAGTTGCTCCGTGGCATGTGGGAATCTTCTCGGACTAGAGATCGAACCCGTGACCCTTGCATTGGCAGGCAGATTCTTAACCACTGCGCCACCAGGGAAGTCCCGTTAATGACTTTCTGATTTAAAAACAAATACATAGAAAAGAGTAGAAAGTCTAAACTTGGTGTTGGGGGTATTCGTCTGCTGTGTTCACTACTATACATGTAGAACCTAGAACAGTGCTGATGCATTGTAGGCATTCAAGTTCTGGTTTAGCGTATAAAGCAGTGGTTAAGAATGTGAGCCATGGAGTGAGTACTGAGTACTGTTCCCATTTATCAATTTTAGCTCTGTGCACTTAGAACACCATCTAAGTGTTACATTGTCTGGGAGTATTGAAGTAGACTTTCCTGGTCTTTGCTTTTTAAAATACAGTTGAAATTATATTATAGAAATATTTTTGTCATTATATAAATGACTATGAAACTTTAGATTGTTTCCGGGAATTTGTTATTAAAACATTTTAATGAACACATTTGTGCATAAAGCCTTGTCCACATTTCACATTTCCCCATGATAAGTTTCCTGCAGTGGAATTATTAAGGAAAGCACCTCCACATTTTGGTACATGTGGTTAAACTGTGTTTCAGAAAGATTGCACCAGTTTGCCACCATGAAAATATATTAGCATGTTGTTCTTAACCTACTTTCTCAATTTTTTAAATCTATCTTCGATAATCTGATAAATGAATAATTTGTTTTATCTAAATTTTTGCTTGCTAGAATTGAAGTTCATATGTTTTGTGTTTAATGAATGATCTTTTAAGACTTATTTGTCTTAATGTCTTTCCATAATTCAGCAAATGAGTGCTTACTATGTGCCAAGCACTGTCTAACACTAGGGATTTATCTTTGAACAAAAAGCCCCTGCTCTCATAGAGCTTATATTCTGGTAGTTTAATTCTTACTGATTTGCTTAAATTCTTTAATGATACACTCATATATTTACATTTGCGTTTGTTCTCTTTAGGTTTTAGTATAAAAGCTTTTACTTTTTATGTAATCAAATATTGATCCTTTCCCTTGGCGTCTTTTTCTATTGACTTTAAACCTAGAAAGTCCCCCCTTCCAAAAACTTTATAAATGCGTACATTTTTATTTAATATTTGTTAAGGCATTTAACACAGTTCATCTAGAATATATTTTTTGTATACTGTGAGATGAGCAACTAAATTGATTTTCCCCCTGTTTAAAAAAAAGCCAAGTAACATTTACATACTCATCCACCACCACCCCCCTTTTTTGATGTTGTCTTCAGTTAATTTTTTGTAAACAAGCATCTGTTGTTGAGCTGTCTACTTTTTCCATTGGATTTCTCTTTTTACGTAATTGTTTGGTGGTTTTGTTTGTTTTGTTTTTTAAGGAACATCACTTTTGTTTAATGGTGCTTCTTTAAAGTTTTGATGGTGCTGGTTTTAAAAAAATTTAGCTGAACTATTAGGAATTCTTTTAGGAATTCTTATCTAAAGTTGCTTGAGTGATATATGGGTTTCCCTTTTTAAAAAGTAGCCCTCAAATTAGATAAAGGCTAGAGAAAAATACTTAAGTCAGGAAAGGTGCTAGGAGAAAGGAGAGGTTCTGGTTCAATTCTGTTTTGATGTGCACATCTAAAGGTGAGATGAGATGAGCAATATAGCCTAAATTCCAGTACGCTTGTGGGAATAGTTTAGTCTTAGAAAGAAATGATAGCTCTAATCCCTTCTCATTCTGGTTCATTTTCCCTTAGGGTGAGAAAAACGTGAGTCTTACCTCTTACCTTCAGCTAGGACTACTAGGACTGCGAGACTTGAGAATGTGGTTTTTGCAGCTTCCTGGCCTATGTATTACAGATCGTATCATTGTGTTCTTACTTGTATGGCGGTAAGAACTAGTCTAAACATGAAAAAAGCACAGCTTGAAAGTCATGGTCTAAGTCAGTGATGGTGGAATAGTGGTCTTCAAATTAATTTGATCATACTGTTTAACAAGAAGAGCATGTATGTCAGTATGTACATGTATATATTTATAAATCGTGTGATTATACTGCTCCATTTGCATTGTGAAGCAGTGGTACAAATAGGACAAAGGTGAAATAAGCAATATTGTGAAAATAGTGTACCTGTTAACAGTGTAGAAACTTTTCAACCCCACTAGAAATATATATATCTGGACGCTTAGTTTATAAGTGTTTAATTTAAAAACTTTATACTATCATGAATTAATATCTGAGGGACAGTATGCATTTTATGTTTTATTGATACTGGTATAAGTTTGTATCATAGTCCTGATCTTAATGTTTTGTCAGACTTGTCAGATCTCATTAGATGGTCATTTATTTCATAATGTGGAGGTATAAGAACTAATACTAGGATTAGAAGTGCTGGCTCCCAATTCTCTGCCTTTGCTTGCTTTATTAGCATTATCTTCTAAGATTCTTCTGTGGGAATCTTTTTCAACAGTTTATCTATTTGTGAGGACAGTTTAGTTAAACTAGATAGCTAAATATGTACACTTAATTGGAGAGATGTAAACTTTAATATGCTGAAAGTAAATGAACGAGGGCTTCATTGTCAATCTCTTGTGAGGTTCTCCACTCTTTCCTCAGAGTACTTAAGTAATGTATAACATGTGATACGACCTGACATATCAACTCAGCAAGGCCTCTTCTATAAATACATAATAACCATTTGTAAAAGCTAGTTTTTATCTCTGGCCAAATATATATATTCTAATTCAGATATTTTCTTCCTACACCCCATTAGATTATCCTGTGTGTACCGTACTTGAGGGAGACAAGTGATTGAGAATATTGGATTCTGTGTAAAGTTGTGGGATATTGAGAAGAAGTTGGTCTCAGTTGTCTTGCTGTAGCAACCACCAGAGTCCTTATGGCATTTTTAAAATTGTAAATGTTATGGATTAGGGGTTAAGTAAGTGCTTTAAAAAATACATTTCAGTTTGACCATTTAGTGTTAATGCTATAATTTATTTTGTTGATAGAAATCTGATTAAATGAATTATATTTTGCTGAAGTAACTTAGTGATAAATGTAAAGATATACAGGTTGACTGTCAAATGTGTGTTAAATTGTTATTGATCATAGTTGTAAACATTGTGCTATGTTATCACAGCTGTTTGAGATGGAGAACGTTTTTACTGTGTCATCAGATCCTCATCCCCCTCCTACAGCCCCTCCTTCACTTTCTTTACCTTTATCTTCATCTTCTACCTCATCTGGGACTAAAAAACAAAAGAGGACCCCCACGTATCAGAGATCTGTAAGTCAGGGAAGCAGTCATCCCAGCTTTTTTCTTTGTGTTAAGAGCATGACTCAGAAGGGCCACTCAGTTTGATTGAAATACCCTGCAAACTCACTTTCTAACTTCCCTAAGTATTTCCTTCACCTTGAATCTTGAAAGGTAAGTTTAGTAGTTTAGGCCTTGCTACTCAAAGTGTGTCCAAGAATCAGAAGTATTGGTATCACCTTGGGAGCTTGTTAGAAGTGGAGAATCTCAAACCCCTGCCGCTGAATCAGATTTTGTATTTTAACCAGATCACTGGGTAACTTCAGTTTGAGAAGCCCTAGTTTCGAGTCAGTATTGTAGAGGTAGACCTTCTTGGTTCAACTCCTCTGTCATTTGACTTTGGCAAGTCATTTAATCTCAATGTCTGTTTCGTAATTGGTAAAATTGGGACAGTATTCCTCATGGGCTTTTGTAAAAATTAAATGAGTTAGTACACATCCGACACAAAAGAGTGTCTAGCATGAATGAATTAGAACTTAACCACCTACAGATGTGATGGCTTTGATTTGCATGATTTGGCTATCCCACCCAGTGTTTACTTAAAACTTGGGTTTATCTTTTTAGAATTTCAGTCATCTTTTTTTCCTGATGAAAAATTTTTTTACTTGCCCAACGTCAAACTTAAATGAAAATGTTTATAGGTCAAATTTGCAATGAAAGGGTCTAAAACTAAGTATAAAGATGTGGATATGTTGCTATAGTAAATCAATTATAGACCTAACCTTTCCTAGGGATTTTGTCCTATTTCATGCTTCACTTAAATAAAATGAAATATCCAATGTGATAGACAGTATCTGATGATTAAATAGGTCCCAGTGCATTGCATTAAAATAAATAGCCCTTCTGTTTACTAAAGAATGTTTTATTTTGCTTTATCTGACCATAGAAACAAATGACAGTATTTAGAGATTTCACTGTCTGAAAACAGGTGAAAAGATTTCTTTAATTGTACCTGTGAAGTGATTGAAGATTTTTAGGATTGAAGAGCTTTTGTTGTCTTGGAGTTCTTAGAAAACTCTTGCTTTCTAACTCATTATTTTGAGTCGTCTTCCATTAAAGGACCTGAGCATGCATGTATTTTCTAGTTTGAAATAAGTATTGCATGGAAAGTTTCTTTTATTGTTTTAATCTCTACTAACTTAAATAATTGCCTTCAAGATGCACGGCTTACCAAATAGCATCAAGGTTTCTATTTACGTTTCAAAATAAGTATTAATAAATTTAATGAAATGTCCTGGTAGTTTCGGTTTCCATCTCTTGAATAGTAGTTACCTTTGTTCTGATACTGTTGTTTTAGTAATTTAAAGTTAATGTAAAGGCAGCTTTTCCTTATATAGTTACTTTATCTTAATATTTAAACTCCAGAAATTCTATTTGTTTGGTAAGTGAAAATTCTACCATGAATTGGGGCAGTTCCCCCAAAATAATTTGAATTACTTCCTCTGAAATGTTTTATTAGCTAAATTAACATTTCAGTAATAAAAACACATAATCTTCCCTTTATTTGTTGTTTTACCTTTATTTGCCTTTTTATGTTAAAAATTCAGTGATTTTTTTTTAACATCTTTATTGGGGTATAATTGCTTTACAATGGTGTGTTAGTTTCTGCTTTATAACAAAGTGAGTCAGTTATACGAAAATTCAGTGATTTGTTAATCAGACTTATAGTAAGCTATGGAGGTAATATACAGATCTATATGTATTGAGTTCTTTCTCTTTTTAAAACAGATGAGCTTTGATCCAAATCTTCTCCACAACAATGGGCATAATGGGTACCCCAATGGTACTTCAGCAGCACTGCGTGAAACTGGGGTTATTGAAAAACTGCTAACCTCTTATGGATTTATTCAGTGTTCAGAACGTCAAGCTAGACTTTTCTTCCACTGTTCACAGTATAATGGCAACCTGCAGGACTTAAAAGTAGGAGGTAATCTGTTGGTTCTCCTTTTTATAAAACTAATCACAAATTTATCTTGCATATCAACTTACTCATGACAGTGTTATGCTTTTGGCCTTTTAATTGTACCAATTACTGAAGTTTGTTTATATAAATTAGCAGAATCCTGATTTTTGTTGTGGTGATAGTCTTTTTGAGGGATGAAAGAGTAATTGATTAAAGATATCTTTGAATATTTTTTAAATAGACACTTGGTATATTTAATTGTTATTCCCCCAATAATGACTGTTTGGCTATATATTAGATTTTATGCCAGTGAAAATATTAAACTTTATAATGTTAGTTTTAATTATTTTGCCAGGTACTAGTTTGAGTAGTACCTGAAAGAAATAACTCTTACCATGTCACCACTTGGACTATGTGGAAATTCATTTTGGCTGACAACATAGAAATTACTTTCACATGTGAAAATGTGTGGTTTATTAAAGGACTGAAGTTACAAGGTCTCAGTGTGTGTTTTTTAAAAATATCTTTGAGAAAAAAGAACAATAGTTACATGAATATTTGGCATACCAAATACTCTAAACTGTACAAGAGTGTTATTTTGGTTAATCCTCATTTTACAGATGAAGAAACTCAGGGTATAGAGGGATTTTGGGGGTGAGGGGGGGAAGCTTGCCAAATCTCATCATTACATTGCATCAGCTGTAGTATGTGTAGGTGCCATGAAAACTAAGATATGGCTAGCTTAGTCTAAAGCAGTGGTTCTGAAACATTAGTGTGTATCAGAATTACCTACAAGGCTTGTTAAAATGCAGATTACTGTACGTGATGCCCAGAATTTGTTTTGGAGTGGGTCTGGAGTAGGGCCTGGGAATTTGCATTTCTGCTACACTCCAGGTGATGCTGCTGCTGATGCAGGGACCACACTTTAAGAATCACCAGTCTAAGGAAACTCAAATGCCTGATTAAGTTTAGCTTGAAAGTGAGATACCATTTGGCCAAAATTAGTCCACCAAACACAACACTCTCTTTGTTTTAGATGATGTTGAATTTGAAGTATCATCTGACCGGCGGACTGGGAAGCCCATTGCTGTTAAACTGGTGAAGATAAAACAGGAAATCCTCCCTGAAGAACGAATTAATGGACAAGTTAGTGACTTAGATGCTTTATGTTTTCTTAGGGCCCTGCATTTGCATATCTTTCACATTAGAAAAGGAAGATTCTCCCCATCTCCTCAGTTTGCACGCAAGAGAGCTATAGTATATAAAAGTTACTATTTTAAAATTATATCAGAAGCACTGGCATTTCTTGACCTTAAATAAAAATTTGGTCAAGACTCAATTTGGGTTTTTACATATAACCCTAAGTCTATGCTTACAGTCAGCTTATGTACTGTAAGTTTGAAACTTGGCAGCATGACATCCTCTTGTGGATCATATCAAAATGTATCCCTTTGTATAGTATAGAGGATATTAAAATTCAGTTTATATTGCACAGTGCTGCTCCTGAAATGATTAGCAATGGAAATTTTTTTTTTTTTGACTGGTAGGTTGTGTGCGCTGTTCCTCACAACTTAGAGAGTAAATCTCCAGCTGCCCCGGGTCAGAGTCCAACAGGGAGTGTATGCTACGAACGTAATGGGGTAAACTTGTGTATTTTTCTTAAACCTTTGCCTGATCCACCATGTGATCTATAAGCGTACTTTAAAATTCAAAATAGAAAACGTAAGCTGCAGTTGATAAAAATCAGTTTAAAATTTGGTTTTGAAGAGGCTTCGAGTGCAGCATTATCAAAAAATCTAAAAAGAAAAAAATCCATAGGACTTCCAAGTGTCTTAGCTTGCCCAAGTGTGACCTTAGTTAGAACATTAAGGTAAAATGCTTCTTTTACTCGCTTTTTTTGGGGGTTGTGGGAGGGGATCTTTTTTCTGGTTCCTTTTAAGCACTAACTCAGCTTTTTTGTTTGGAATGCCTTATATAAAAATTGTTTTTTTTGAAATGTAACTACAGCCTCTGGGCAAATGCTTCCACGTGTGTAAGCTTTTTGAAGTTGGATTGCTGCTCAGCTGTGGACTCGCAGAAGTCATCAGCACCTTGGAGGGGAAGTGTGTTTATGTGAATAAACTATGTGCTTGTCAAAAGGCATTTAATTTTAAGAAATTTGGCTTTAAATGCCAGTTTAAGAAGTATTTAACAAAGTAAATCACAGTATACACTGAACATGCATCCTGCCAGTATAGTAATAATACCTTATTAATTCACAGGAAGTGTTTTATCTGACTTACACCCCTGAAGATGTTGAAGGGAATGTTCAGCTGGAAACTGGAGATAAAATAAACTTTGTAATTGATAACAATAAACAGTAAGTTCTTTTTTCCCACCTAAGTGGTTTGTTTTTTTGTTTTCCTTTTACAATAAGAAATTTGAAGCAAGTCAAAAACCTAACTTGTAAATCTGGATAATTTTCATGATCTTTTAAATTTTTATTCATCAGCTAAGCATTTGAGCGTCAATTCTATGACAGGCACTATGCAGGGTGTCAGAGATAGGAGGATAATTAAAACATGGTCAGAACTTTCAAGGAACTATTCTAGAGATCAGTGAAGGTTTTGCTATAGCAGCAGTGCTTGAGGTGCGCTTTAAGACGAGGAAGTCACTAGGGAGATGAGAAAAACATTCTGGATAGAGGAAGTACCATGGGGGAAGAGGCCAAAAGTTGGAGTTGATTTAATTGACTGGATCATGGAAAGATGAAGTTTGAACTTTATTCATTCGTCACAGGTGTCTTTGAAGGATTTTAAATGGGGAAGTGTGATTGGTTTCTATTGTTGGAAGTGGTGGAAACGGTAGGCTTTTGGAGAGTAGGGATGCTATAGACTAGAGGCAGAGTTATGAAAATTAATATGAAAGATGAGGGTGTAGTATAGACAGGCCAGGGGTGTTTGGGTATAAAAGTCAAGTCACATTGAGAAGATAAAATCACCAAATTTTATAACTTTTTAGATAGGGATGTGTATTAGAACTAAGGGAAAGGGAGTCCCAAATGCCATTTTTTTTTGGCTTGGGCTACTGGGCAGATGATGATCATTAACTGGACTAAGGAGGTACAGCAGAAAGTATTAAGGATGGGAGAAGAATTGTGCTTATTTTGGCATTTTGAATTTGAGGTGTCTTTGGGGGAAGATATTAAATATGTAGTTGCGTATATAGATCTGAACAAGCTAGTTATGGACAGGAGATAGAGCTGTTGAATTCATTGGCATAAGCAGTTAAGGAAAGTGTAGTTAAGAAAGCCCAGGGATGATTATTTTTATTTTGGAGTGGGAGAAACAGATACAGGTACAGAAGGAAGTTAAAAACAGGAGAAAGTGCTGGGAATGGACTTTGAATGGCAGTACAGAAAGAAAAGTCCCAAGAGTGTGAATTATTAGCCTTGAACCTTACCTCTTGTAAGACTAGAAGGAATTGGATTGAGTTGTAGATTGATATTAGTAGTGCTAGTCTGAGGCCTCAATTTAATGTCAAGTTAGGAAACTTGGGAATAGGGCTTGAGTTAGAGGTAGATGGGGAACCAGTGAAAGGGCTTTATTTAATCTTAATAAGTTCTTGAATGTGCTAAGAACTTGTACTAAATATTTTATGTACAGTTGTTAATCCTCAGAACAGCCTCATCTGGTAAGTTTCTTCATCTGTAAAATGAGGTATGTTCTCATAAAGTAACTTGCCTAAAGTCATACAGCTTTTAAATTGACGTTTGAATCCCAATCTGGCTCTAAATAAAGCCTTTTCATTGTAGTAAGTTGCAAGAGCAAATAGGATTTTTCCAGTGTGTTTGTTAGTCTGTTAAATTTTTGAAATAAAAAAAGCACAATTGGGTGACAATTTGTCCATGAAGAATTAAGGGAAGTAATTAGTTGGTCTGCAGATCTTATAAACAACACCAACAAATACTGTTGCATCTTACACTGTGTGTGCCATCTTTAAAACGAAATCTGATTTACATTGTTGCTGCAGCAACATGTGATGTCTGTTTTCAATGGAGGTGAACATCACTCTTTTTTTAAAAATTAAATTTATTTATTTATTTATGGCTGTGTTGGGTCTTCGTTGCAGTGGCGGGCTTCTCATTGTGGTGGCTTCTCGCTGCAGAGCACAGGCTCTAGGCTCGTGGGCTTCAGTAGTTGCAGCACATGGCTTAGTTGCTCCATGGCATGTGGGATCTTCCCGGACCAGGGCTCGAACCCCTGTCCCCTGCATTGGCAGGCGGATTCTTAACCACTGGGCCACCAGGGAAGTCCTGAACTTTTCTAAAGCATAGCAGATATCTCCTGTAATCACTGCATTTACTCATGTTTCTTTTATGACTGTTTAATCAGAAATAATTGATGGGATAGCTAGTAAATTCAGTATTCATTGCAAACAGGACTATCTCTCATTTATCTCTTTATCCCCTGTACCTTTGTTTGCAGTACGTAATACCTACTTAGTGTTTGTTCACGTAATGGCCTTTCTAAAACTTTAGCATTCCCCATCTGGTTGCAACCAATTTGTGGCCTTATTTCAGCAGTCTGAGAGAAACAATGCCATATATGTGTGCCCAATTTGAAAGGCTAGGGAGTTTGCGCAGAAGTCCTTTGCACGTGAAGCCATATGAAAAGGATTATGTATTATAAAACCTTATATTAATGATGATACAGAATTCCTGAGGCCTCAGAAAACTAGTTTGTTTCTCTAAACTCATCATGTCTAACCAAGCCAATGCATTTTTCACCCCTCTTTGGTCCCCACCGTCCCCACCCGATTCTTTTGTTCTAGTACTGGTGCTGTAAGTGCTCGTAATATTATGCTGTTGAAAAAGAAACAAGCTCGCTGTCAGGGAGTAGTTTGTGCCATGAAGGTAAGTGTCGATCAGATTTGAGAAACTTTAGTTTTTTCTTTGACCGCTTTAAGTCTTTCAAACCCAAGCCTTTTGTTTTTCCTCTTTATATTTCCTTTAAAAATATTTAATTGTTAATGTCAGAAGTAATCTCTTAAAATTCCTTGGTTACTAATTATGTTCTTTAAAATGGGCCATTTAATTAATATTAGACTTTATCAAGTAATATTGTTTCCACTGGAGTATAATTTTGTGAAAAGGCTTATTGATTGTAAATTGTAATCATAAATATGTGCACTGAATAGTACATAATATTCCTGCTGTTTCTTCATATTTGTTTGGCTTTAGGATGCGTTTGGTTTTATTGAAAGAGGTGATATTGTAAAGGAGATATTCTTTCACTATAGTGAATTTAAGGGTGACTTAGAAACCTTGCAGCCTGGAGATGACGTGGAATTCACAATCAAGGACAGAAATGTAAGATAAGATAGTTGAATAACTTGATCTTTGGCCTTCTTTTAAGATAAGTAGTGAGTTAAAATTTTAGGAAACACTTAAAGTGACATGGTTCCCCTCGCCCTCTCCACTCCCTTCTGATTTAGGGTAAAGAAGTTGCAACAGATGTCAGACTATTGCCTCAAGGAACAGTCATTTTTGAAGATATCAGCATTGAACATTTTGAAGGAACTGTAACCAAAGTTATCCCAAAAGTACCCAGTAAAACCCAGGTAAATAGTATTTTTTCAGAAGAGTCATCTTACACCTCATCAGTAATAGAATAATACGGTATGGTATACAGAAGTTTTATTACTTTCAATTAATGTAATTTTGTGACAGTGGAGCAGTTAAGTATTTTATGTGTGTAATTATATGAGAAACCGTTGGTACATCCATGAATATGTTTTTCTTTCTTTTTTTTTAAACTGGGTGATATGGAGAAGGGGGCAAAAAAAATACTGGTTAGATTGGGGAAAAAATTCATGTGTGCATGCGTGCATCCCAGTTTGGTTTTTTTTCCTGTTGTTGGTGGGTGGGGGTGGGGTGGGGTGAAGAGATGAGACCAGTGGTGTCATTGCTGAGGAAATGTAGAACATAAAAGACTGAAATTCTTTTCCTTAAATAAAATCTCTCAGTATCAGAGTGCAGGATCTTAACTGCAGTATCATGATTTTATGGTTGTGTCATGTGACCATAGAACACAAACCTTTCAAATTGGACTTATGTTATCAACACCTTTTTTTCTTTAGGGAGCTATCTGTTATAAAATGGGTTTGCTGTGTGTTCTTCTTGTTTGACTTAGAACTAGGAAGGGTGAGAAATCTCCAGCTAAAATAGTTTTTCCTTTTCATCAGAACGACCCGTTGCCAGGACGCATCAAAGTTGATTTTGTGATTCCTAAAGAACTTCCCTTTGGAGACAAAGATACGAAATCCAAGGTGACCCTGCTGGAAGGCGACCATGTTAGGTTTAATATTTCAACAGACCGTCGTGACAAATTAGAACGAGCAACCAACATAGAAGTTCTGTCAAATACATTTCAGTTCACTAATGAAGCTAGAGAAATGGTAAGTGTTGGGTATTATTAGATACTTACCCAGTCTTGGAGGCGGCAGGGCAATGTTACAGTCAAGTTTGTAATATGGTATTGAAAATTCTTTGAGTTTTGACAATATTGGGCAATTACCTTATTAAGGTGATTGAGAACACAGACACTTGAGTCAATCTGGGTTTGACACTTAGCTCTGCCAGTTACCTTGAAATAGATGAGAGAAAATTGTAGAATTAAAATCTGGAGAGGATGGGCTTCCCTGGTGGTGCGGTGGTTGAGAGTCCGCCTGCCGATGCAGCGGACAGGGGTTCGTGCCCCGGTCTGGGAGAATCCCACATGCCGCAGAGCAGCTAGGCCTGTGAGCCATGGCCGCTGAGCCTGCACGTCCGGAGCCTGTGCTCCGCAATGGGAGAGGCCACAACAGTGAGAGGCCCGCGTACCGCAAAAAAAAAAAAAAAAAAAATCTGGAGAGGATGATTTCTAAGGTCTTTTGAGAGTCAGTGATTCTCTGGCCCTTAAATATGAAGACTGAGAAGATTTAAGTTCATCGTTGTAGAAAGTAGATCTTTCCAGACTGTTCATAAAATGTTTAGTAAACAGTAGGTTAAACAAAGTAGGTTTTGTTTCTTTCGTTTTTACAGCAGGACTTTGCAAATTCTTCTTAGTGAATATATGTCTGGAAATGATATACGCCAGAATTGTTGCTGAAACATATTTTACAAGTTCTGTTTTCGTGAATTAATTTTATCAGATGTAATTTACATTTGCTTCTGTTTGGAGTCATAACATCTACAATATATCTCAGTGTTGTCAGTAGAACTGGATACATTCAATGAAAATTTAAGTTTCTTGAAACTTTTTAACTGTTAGGAGAACTGATCTTGTTTGACACTTGCAATGTGCTTTAAACTTTAATGCATGTTTAGTTTCTTAGATCTATTTTGCTTTACACTATGGAGTACATTGTTGAATAGCTTGCTTACCATCAGGATATAGCTATAGCAAGGATTAAATGTCAGAGTATTGTTTAGGCTATATTCAAAACTGATTATAGAATAATCATTTCGGGCTTCCCTGGTGGCGCAATGGTTGAGAGTTTGCCTGCCGATGCAGGGGACACGGGTTCGTGCCCCAGTCCGGGAAGATCCCACATGCCGCGGAGCGGCTGGGCCCGTGAGCCATGGCCGCTGAGCCTGCACGTCCAGAGCCTGTGCTCCGCAACGGGAGAGGCTACAACAGTGAGAGGCCCGCGTACCGCAAAAAAAATAATAATCATCTCTGTAATATGTAAATATGTAAGTCATTGGTGGGTTGATAATTGTATTTTAGTAAGTATTTGAGTACTTGCCATGTGCCAGTTACTCTGGATATAATGCCCTTACAGAGCTGATAATTTAGTATGAAGGAAAAAAACATGAGGATAGAACTTCATTTATTTTATTTTTCAAACCTAAATCTTAAGTCCTCCTGTGCCTAAACTCAGAAATTTTTGCAGTAGAGATTAGAGAGTTGCCTTTAGTTGACTTCTGGGGTATTTGGAGTATTGTTCTGTAGATTTTTAATTTCTGGAAGTTACAGTGTCATAAAGCTTGGGCATTATTTGGAATCCTGGTTTTTGCCACTTACTAGCTGTGTGCTTTGGGAAAATTGCTTAACCTCTTTCAACCTCAGTTTCCTCTTCTTGTAAAACAATATTTTTCACAGAATTGAAAATTAAATGGAATATGTTGTATGCATTTACTTTAAAAATGATAATTTTTCCTAGTGCGTGTTGGCCAAGAAGTAGCATCTGGGGAGTCTCAGGCAATTGCTTAGAGATTAATTTACTTTATTGAAATCAATGAGTTTGTATTTAAGTGGAAAAATTAAAATGTGGGTACAAAATTTGGCTGTTTAATACAGAGAATTCCTAATGAATTTAACTTGATGATACTTCCAATCTTGAATGTTGTTGTCTTGACAATCTGCACAGCCAGTAAAAGTATTGTTTTGGTTTCAGGGTGTAATTGCTGCCATGAGAGATGGTTTTGGTTTCATCAAATGTGTGGATCGTGATGCTCGTATGTTCTTCCACTTCAGTGAAATTCTGGATGGGAACCAGCTCCATATTGCAGATGAAGTAGAGTTTACTGTGGTTCCTGTGAGTAGTTTTTGAGAAAAGTATGGGAGGTTTTCTTGATCCTTCCTTTTTTGGTTTTAAAGTTACTTTTGTTTATCATTTGTAGGATATGCTCTCTGCCCAAAGAAATCATGCTATTAGGATTAAAAAACTTCCCAAGGGCACGGTTTCGTTCCACTCCCATTCAGATCATCGTTTTCTGGGCACCGTAGAAAAAGAAGCCACTTTTTCCAATCCTAAAACCACTAGCCCAAATAAAGGCAAAGAAAAGGTAAGTTTTAATCAAAATGATTTTTGCAGTTCTTTATTCCTCATCTGCTTAAAGGCAACCACTGTCCACACAATAATGGAGTATTGTCTCTTTCAGAATTCCCTGTAATATTAACAGTGAACTAACCTAAAGCAGGGTTTTTAATCTCATCAATATTAACATTTTAGGGGGCTTCCCTGGTGGCACAGTGGTTGAGAGTCTGCCTGCGGATGCAGGGGACACAAGTTCGTGCCCTGGTCCGGGAGGATCCCACATGCCACGGAGCGGCTGGGCCCGTGAGCCATGGCCGCTAAGCCTGCGCGTCCAGAGCCTGTGCTCTGCAACGGGAGAGGCCACAGCAGTGGGAGGCCCGCGTACCGCAAAAAAAAAAAAAAAAAAATTAACATTTTGAGCTGGATAATTCTTTGAGTGGGAGGGGGTGGGGAGCTGTTCTTTGCATTTGGGGATGTTTAGCAGCATCCCTGGCCCACTAGAGGTCAGTATCTCTCCTTCTTCCCATGTACAACAGCCAGACATGTCTCCAGAATCTGCCAAATGTCCCCTGATCACCCCCAGTTTAGCATCACTCATCTAAAATGATAGTACTTGTCATCCAAGCAATTTAAAACTTCGAAATTTTGGTAGACTCAGTTCACACATTTGAACTCCATTTATTGAAAAATCCACTAAATCCGTAAATATGAAGCTATCCCTAAGATGACCTCTGCTCTTAAGTAAATAACAAGAATTGTATAGAAACAGGTGATTCAAACAATATTAAATATTGCTATAAAAGGTCAATGAGAAAGTTTTGGCAAAAATTCTAAACTGGCAGGATCTGGGATGGTTTCACTAAGTCATTGACATTTAATAGGTGGAGATAAATGAGGAAAGGATATTCCTCACTGAATAGAGGTACAGATGAGAAAAATTCAGGGTTTCTTTATAAAACACTAATTAGTTTGACAGGAAGATAGGGCTTCTTTTTGGGGTGGGGGTGATTGTTGATTGGCCGTGAACACTATAGAATAGGCATATTGTCAGTAAGCGTTCCCTCCTCAACATTAAAATTAGGTTAAGACTTTAAGACCAAATTAGGCAGACTGAGTCAGCCCTGGGTTAAAAGGCAAGACCATCTATTATTCATACGAAAAATACATATTTTAGAGAACCCTAGGTAGGAAATTTCTACAGCTGTACCAGTGCTTTGGCTCAGGAGTCTAATAATTGCAGTTGTGCTTATATTGTTTTTTTGGTGGTGGTTCTTGATTCTTTTCATTGTTTTCTGACTATTTCTTTAGGAGGCTGAGGATGGTATTATTGCTTATGATGACTGTGGGGTGAAATTGACTATTGCTTTTCAAGCCAAGGATGTGGAAGGATCTAATTCTCCTCAGATAGGAGACAAGGCAAGATAATTCTGTTTATTTGAGAGAGGGGGGAGGGTTAAAGGTTATCATCTTCATCATAAATCCTGAAAAATGGTTTCTTTAAGTTTTATCAAGTTTTGCTAACATTCTTTTGTGCTTACAAGCTTAATATATGAACATCTTCCTATTTAAAAGCAGCTTATTCAATAAGAACAGGGTCTAGCAAGCTTTTTGTTAAAGCTTTTTGAGGAGTTAGTATTTAAGCATTAGATATGTCAAAAGCAATTACCTTATATAAAATTAATAAAATTGGTAAGAAAGTTAAAACAGTCACTGAAGCATTATCAAAATAAAACCACGCCAAAGGTTTTTATATTGCTGTTCATTTTTGTCATACTTAATATGTCTGGTTTTCTAGTTGATGTCCTTTAGAGAAATTAAGAATCTATAAGGAACACACACTGGAGAGCAAAACTTGATCCTTGTGAAAAGTGGAATGAGAAGTAGAAGTGATAGTTCTGGTGAATATCTGTTCCATCAGAGTATTTATAAAAAGGATATTTAGAGTGGAAAGCAAGGTCTGGGGGAGTTGTCATTTCCACTTGGCGTGAAATGACATGATATTAATGAGCATCGTTATTTTTCACAGGTTGAATTTAGTATTAGTGACAAACAGAGGCCTGGACAGCAGATTGCAACTTGTGTGCGACTCCTAGGTCGTAATTCCAACTCCAAGAGGCTCTTGGGTTATGTGGCAACTTTGAAGGATAATTTTGGATTTATTGAAACAGCCAATCATGATAAGGAAATCTTTTTCCATTACAGGTGAGGAATGCCTTTTAGGAACTTAGAGCTTAAATTCCATAATCCATTCTTTGGTTTTGGAGTCAAAACATTAGTATTGGGTAGTTATGTATTTTTTAATCTCAAATTTCATATTGGTGAAATTTTGGCAATATATAAAGTTAACCGTCTACCTCTGTATAGAAAACATGTGGTCAAAAGATAGAGAAAGACCTGTGCCTGCTTTGAACATTGGATAGGAGCCTTTCTGCTTCAGTAAAAGAATACGGTTTTGGGCTTCGCTGGTGGCGCAGTGGTTGAGAGTCCACCTGACGATGCAGGGGACACGGGTTCGTGCCCCGGTCTGGGAAGATCCCACATGCCGCAGAGCGGCTGGGCCTGTGAGCCATGGCCGCTGAGCCTGCGCGTCCGGAGCCTGTGCTCTGCAACGCAAGAGGCCACAACAGTGAGAGGCCCGTGTACCGCAAAAAAAAAAAAAGAAAAAATGCTTTAAAAGATATAATTTTATGTGTTGCTACCAGAGAGTTGTATATTTCATTTGGTGTTATAGTATAGTGGTTAAGAGCATGGGCTCTTAGAACCGTACAGTTCCAGTTTGAATCCAGGCTCTGCTACTTAGTACCTGTGTAAGTTTTATCAAATGAAAATAACCTCCTGTCATCTTAGTTTCATTATCTTGAAGCTGAGGATAATGGTACCTCTTCATAGGATGTTTCTGAAGATTACATGAGTCAGTGCTTAAAACAGTATCCAGCTTAAGTAAGCACACCATGAATATTACAATAGAAGAAATAAAGGGTACTTGCTACTGTTGATGTTTGTGGTAAATACTTTTGCAAATGACATTTCCTTTCCCTCCCCTGCAGTGAGTTCTCTGGTGATGTTGATAGCCTGGAACTGGGGGACATGGTCGAGTACAGCTTGTCCAAAGGAAAAGGCAACAAAGTCAGTGCAGAAAAAGTGAACAAAACACACTCAGGTAATGAATTGTGACTTCTGATTATTAGGCCTATGTTTTGGGTAGGGAGGGTGAGGGGTAGGGTAGGAGAGGGAGAGAAAAGCCTACTGTTCTAGATCAGTGTTTCTCCAGGTATGATCCCCAGATCCAGCAGCATCACCTGGCTACTTGTTAGAAATACAAGTTGTCTGACCCCACCCTAGACCTACCAAAACTTTGGAGATGGGCAGTCTGTTTTAACAAATCCTTCAGGTGGTTCTGATGAACACTGAAGTTTGAGAACCATTGTTCTAGATTTTCTAGGTCATTTGCTTTGAGTTTATTATCAGTTCAATATCTCTTTTTAACAATAACCCCAAGATAATAAATCTCCATGGGATTGGGGGAGGAGGCATTCCTCTAGAAGACGATTTTGGAGAAGAATGAGTTTAAATGTGAAGAATAATGGCAACTTAAGGAAATCGTTGCTATTTAGGATCTTTGACTTTTAAAAGGCCTACAACTTACTTTTTTGGCTTTCGTGTAAACTCACCAAATAATACTTTTTCTTGGTGTTATTCTAGAGAAATGGGAGCTAAGAACATTCATTCAGTTTAATAAATGTTTTAGAAACTGGGGGTACAGCAGTGAAGAAATAAGACAGATTGGCAAAAAAGATGAGTGAAATATCGGATATAGTACGTTCAGAAAGATACTAAGATAAAATAAATTGGGGAAGTATATAAGTATTGGGGTTAGCAATACTTGTAGAGACCAAGGAAGGCCTCACTAAAAAGGTGATATTTGGTCATGTGGAAAAGGTGAGAGAGCAAGACATGTTTAAATATGTATACTTATTAAGTCTTTAAACATCTTTATTTTAATAGTAGTTTAGAAGTATTGCATTTCAGGACTGGCAGGCAACCAGCCAACCCTCTGTTAACGTTTGTTCTGTTAATGTTCGCTTTTTTTTTTGGTCCTATGCAATAGAGTTTAAATAAAATTGTTGAGGGAGAGGTATACATGCTTTTGTTTTGTAGTGAATGGCATTACTGAGGAAGCTGATCCCACCATCTACTCTGGTAAAGTCATTCGCCCCTTGAGGAGTGTCGATCCAACACAGACTGAGTACCAAGGAATGATTGAGATCATGGACGAAGGTAAGAACATCGCTATCAGATTGTTTTGAAATTTGCCTTACCTTCAGATGAGTGCGTCGAAGATTTTAAAATATGGTAGGGTGGCAGTTATTTTCAAATTCCTTAAAAACTGAATCAAGGAAAAGTGATTTTATTCCCACAATACTTGGTTTTTATTTTTTTATATCCCTTGGAAATGAGATCAGCCTGGGTTTATGTTGTGAACAAATGACTGCTGTGGAGCATATGGCTGATATGTGAGCTACTAACGGTGAGTTATACTGAAATAGACTGAGAACAAAATCTCACACTAAAAATATGCATTTAATGTTTGATAATCAGACATTCAAGTTGGCTGGGTTTAGTACAACTTTGCAGTTTTCCTCTGTTATTCACTGGTTATTTACATCAGTATTAACAAAATTTCCTAGTAACTGTTCAATTCTATAAACATTTTTGCCTCCTGTAAAAGTTTACTGTATCTGTTACTTAATAGCCAGGGTTCCATGGGGATCCTACTACTTTTCTCTAGGTCAAGGCCCCCTACATTTTCATTTCCTGCCTTTTTCTCCCCATCTTTGACAACTCCCTGAGTCCTGGTGTCATCCCTTACCCCAAACAATTAACGCCAGAAAGACCAACTTTGTGCATAAAATAAGTTTGCAGTAGAAGTGTTAGTAGGGAACACTGGATGATTAATACAGCAGAATTACCATAATGATGGGGTTGATGAGAGGATTTGAAATTCTAACCAAAGACGATAGCTTGGCTCACAAAGGGAATAAATCTTGTGTCATCTAGGAGTCATAGGAGAACATAAAGTGGGGAAGAGAAGGTCATTTGAGAGAAGGAAGTGAGCCTTGATGAACATGTTCCTTTACTACATGAGGTTCTTAGAAATTCCTGTTTTTAATAGAATCAGTACCCTAATACACACATCTCCAAATATGAATTGACTTTGTAGCAAGTCAGTCTTAAACTAATGCCATGGTGACACCATATCCTTAAAAGGGCCACGAGGGTATGGGCAACTAACTTAAACTCGTGAGGAAATATCAAAGTGCCCCATTTCCTCCTCTGTATCATGCACCCTTTTATTTACTTTTGCATTCCCACCCCCCAATCCACTTAATTCTTCAACACTGGCTATTTGATAGTCTAAAAGCAAGGTTTTGTGGAAAAGGAAACTTCCCTGAAATCTCTAAGCCTAGAGTTTTCTGCGACTAGAAAGGTCACTTTTCCCCACTTGGTGGTGAGAACAGCTCTTTTATTTAGGAATACAGCTAACCCAATATAAGACCATGGGTTTTAGAGCCGGACAGACCTAGATCTGAATACCAGCTCTTCCACTTCTAGCTATACAACCTAAGTCAAATTAATTAAGTCTTTACTAGCTTAGTTTCTTCGGGGTTTTTTTTTTTTTTGGTTTTTTTTTTTTTTTTTTTTAATTTATCTTATTTTTGGCTGCTTTGGGTCTTCATTGTTGCACGCGGGCTTTCTCTAGAGGAGGCAAGCGGGGGCTACTCTTCATTCGGTGCACGAGCTTCTCATAGTGGTGGCTTCTCTTTGAGGAGCATGGGCTCTAGGCACGTGGGCTTCAGTAGTTGCGGCTCACGGGCTCTAGAGCGCAGGCTCAGTAGTTGTGGCACATGGGCTTAGTTGTTCCATGGCATGTGGAATCTTCCCGGACCAGGGCTTGAACTCGTGTCCCCTACATTGGCAGGTGGATTCTTAACCACTGTGCCACCAGGGAAGCCCCAGTTTCTTCATTTTTAAAATGAGGATAATATCTTCACCCTCAGAATATTCTATAAAGATTAAATATGCATCAGTATAAGTGTTTAATAGTGGTTACTGCTAGTACCACTAAGTCAGACTAGCTGTCTTTAGTATTTCTGCATGACTTGATCTATTGGAAATCTCAAAGTTTTTAGTTCCCGTAACTTTGAGAAGAAAATCTTCACTTACCCCCTATAATCATCAAGAGAACGGTTAAAAGCATTCCCAGTTTTGAAGCTTCGTCTTCCATCTAACGTTTTTCCCCTCTTTTCCACCTTCGTTGATTCAGTGAATTCACCATCCAGGGGAACTGATAGGCATCTGGATGGACTCTTTGGCCTGGTTTTTATCCATAGCCTGCACTGACCTCCAGCCAACTTTTTACTCTGGGGCAGAGCTCAGCAAATAAGATAGCTTGTTTTTATAAATAAAGTTTTGTTGAAACACAACCAAGACGGTTTACATACTGTCTTTGATTGCTTTCTCACTGCAACAGCAAAGTTGAGTCATCATGACAGAGACAGGATCCTACAAGACTAAAATATTTACTATCTAGCCCTTTAAGAAAAAGTGTGATGGGCCCTGATCTAGAAGAAAGGTAACTGTAGGTTTGAGGGAGCCACAATCAGAACAAAGAAAGGAAGTGGAATGCCAAGAAATGATTTATCTATTTTGCGTTTTTGCCTATGCCTGGCTTGTTTAATGCCCAGTCGGGTATGGATCAGAAATGTTTTTGACTGGCTCATATTGTGAACTTGGGAAGAAGATAATCCAGTGGATCATGTTAGCAACCCATAGAGCTTTAAAAGCTGAAAGGTAATGAGATTGTGAGTGCTAGTGTTTTTTTTTTTTTCCCCCATAAATGTGGTTTAAAACTGTTCATTAGCTAGTAAGGTGATAATGAGTTACAAGTTCTCATTTGTTTTTGTGGTAGTATTTAGCTTTCAGGATTTTATTGGAGCTTTAAAGTAGAATTTCTTAGGTATAAAAAAAATCTTCCTAGTGAATATATTTTTAGCAAATTAAAAATTCATTAGGACCATCAGCAGAGGGCTGTCGTGAAATATTAGCTTTTAGACTTTGTACCTGTTTCTCCTTACAGGGGATATGAAAGGTGAGGTCTATCCATTTGGCATAGTTGGGATGGCCAACAAAGGGGATTGCCTACAGAAAGGGGAGAGCGTCAAGTTCCAGTTGTGTGTCTTGGGCCAAAATGCACAGACTATGGCCTACAACATCACACCCCTGCGTAGGGCCACAGTGGAGTGTGTGAAAGATCAGGTAAGTGGTTATATCTCTTGATCTGAATTTGATCCTTTTATGAGTTGGTAACCAAATAGTAACCAAAACCTTGAAACTTTTTCAGCCCGGGGGAACCATCAACATTCATTTGGTTTTTATTTCCACTTTACCCCCCTTTTCAGTGATTTGAAGTAGCTTATTAAAAACACAGAGAAAACCACATGGAAAGAAAAAACGGCAATAGTAGCAAAAGGAAAGTAAGAATAGTATTAATAGCTAACACAATGGGGAAAATAAGTTTGGAGTGAGATTTCCAGGATAGAAAGACTATAATGTTTTTCATACTTGAGCTTAGAGCTTCTTTTACAGACCACACAAAGAAAGAAACCATGTGTAGAAGTGTTCATAAAATAAGCTTCGGGCAAACAAAACTATTCCTGGTACTTAAATCTCAAGGAAATCTCTCTGAGTCCTCAGAGAGGACATTTTTTGGTATCAGTACAGTGACTAACATTTTGTATGGCTGTTTCTAATAATACCATAACCCAGCTTAATAATTTTGGAAGGTATCAAAACAATGCATATGTTCAAGTAACAGCTTCCTAATGATTTTGCTTAATTCAAAAGCGTAGTTCATACAATATATGTAGGCACAAGGTAACCTTTCTTTGTTTCTCAGGCTATGATAGAGTGGATGGCAGTGGTTTCAAAGATACATTTCTTCCCTGACAAGTTTTGCAGACCCATATGCTGTTGTTATAGCCCAGGCAGCGAGCATCAGCACTGACACCACATTTTATAAACCCCACTAGCTAGGGGCAAATTGTGCTTCATTCAAAGTGAGTTTCTTTTCCCTGCTGTGTGGTATGTCTTTTTTATGCTGTCTTTTTAAAATTTCAGTTTGGCTTCATTAACTATGAAGTAGGAGATAGCAAGAAGCTCTTTTTCCATGTGAAAGAAGTTCAGGATGGCATTGAGCTACAGGCAGGAGATGAGGTGGAATTCTCAGTGATTTTTAATCAGCGCACTGGCAAGTGCAGTGCTTGTAATGTTTGGCGAGTCTGGTGAGTTGTTTGTTGTTGTTGATTAGTAACCTCCCTGGACTGTCTCTTTCGTAATCTCTGCTTTATCATATTTTTTCACTTTTCCATCACTGCTTTTTTTTTAATCCTCTTCTGCCACTTTCTGGTTATTTCTTCATTGTCTAAATTTTGTAGTTTAGCATTTCTGGCACTATGTTTTTGTTTTGTTTTAATAACAAAATAGCATGAGAGGAGCTGGAAGTCTCTGGAAATATTTCTTCATATTTTCCTTTTCTAATGTTTTTCCATACCTGCTACATTGTTTTATGTGTCTGTGGAACTGGTTTTCTGGTTGCAGACCGGTCTCGGGATGACCCTCACCCAAATGATTCTTCCAGCTCCTAAGCAGTAATAAACATTGAGTTCAGAATAAAAACATAAACTTGTCTGCCCTGTCTTGCTAGTTAGTTAGTTGGCTAGGTGAGGCAAGAGTCTCCCCTCATTAAAACTGAGTCATTTGGGTAGTTAGGTAGAAGACACACTACTCTGCATGTACTTTTCTTCCCATCAAGTGTTGCTGCTTCTCACCTATTGACTTTGTTACAGCGAGGGCCCCAAGGCTGTTGCAGCTCCACGACCTGATAGGTTGGTCAATCGCTTGAAGAACATCACCCTGGATGATGCCAGTGCTCCTCGCCTAATGGTTCTTCGTCAGCCAAGGGGACCAGATAACTCAATGGTATGAGGGCATACAAGGTTTTGGGCGGATGGGGGCAACTGATAGACCAGCATACTACTTGAGGACCTATTTTAGCAGAACTCAAAGAGCTTGCTTTTTACCAAGGTGCTTCAGTATTGCTGTCATAACTAGTTAGCATCCCTGCACATTGGTTCAGCCCCTAACGTAATGGTTGCTTACAGTAAGAGGAACATTTCTTGGTGTTCCTGATACTTTGAACATAGTTTAGGAAGGCTTACTATAGATTTCCTCCTCTGCAAAAGAATTGGTGGTGATTGAGAGTAATGCTTTGGTAGTCCCTTTTGGAATTGTGAATGTACAATGATTGTCATACACCCAGGTCATTAACTGCAATTTTATTTCCTCACAGGGATTTGGTGCCGAAAGAAAGATCCGTCAAGCTGGTGTCATTGACTAACCACATCCACAAAGCACATCATTAATCCACTACGATCAAGTTGGGGGGATTCTGGTGAAGGGTTCTGAATATCTCCCTCTTCATCCCTCCCAAAATCTGGAATACTTATTCTATTGAGCTGTTACACCAGTTTTAACACCTTCCTCGTGTTATGTTTAAAAAAATAAATAAATTTAAGAAAACCATTTTAAAATTATGCACAGTTGCAGCCTGGAAAACTTAAGGTGGCGCCTTATAGAATCAATTTTAGGAGCTTTATTTGGTGCATTTAACGCAACTGGTAATTGCAAAATCCACTTCTGCCTGTGTAAGTGAAAAATATAGACTGTTACCTTGTTGGCCCTATGAAATTCTGCACTTGATACTTAGTATATATACTCTACCTTCATTACTTTTGGCAAGATGTTCTGCCTTAGCACTCAGTTGCATTCTTTTTCCTTTTCTTTTCTGTTCATTATGCTTTAATTCTGAGGACCATATGATGGTAGAATATATTAAAAATTACAAAAATTTGTATAGGCAAACCAGTTCTTTAAGTTGATGGCCAAATGTTAAAATGTTATTTTTCATACCATTTATAATCTTATCACAGTCCACTTAATGAAGTTTGGTTAGATTTCAGTGAAAATTATCTTCCAGGGTAGTTCCCCCCCCCCCCCGCCCCGGATGGGGGTTGTAACTTTACCACAATTAGTATATATGGTGCAGAATTTCATGCAAATGAGGTGTGCCAGCAGTGTGATAATTTAAACGTATTTAAAGAAAAACAAAAGGATGAATGCACAAACTTGCTGCTGCTTAGATCACTGCAGCTTCTAGGACCCAGTTTCTTTTACTGATTTCAAAACAAAACAAAAACAAACAAAAAATAATAAAAAAGTTGTGCCTGAAATGAATCTTGTTTTTTTTATAAGTAGCCGCCTGGTTCCTGTGTCCTGTAAAAAGTACAGGCACTTGACCCTTGATGTAGCTTCTGTTCGGCTTTATATCATGGGAAAGGATTGGTCTGATTTCTTGGCCCTCAACTTGAATTGGACACGTACAGGGTCCCTGGCCAGTGGACTGAAGGCTTTGTCTAAGATGACAAGGGTCAGCTCAGGGGATGTGGGGGAGGGTGTTTTATCTTCCCCGTTGTCGTTTGAGGTTTTGATCTTCTCTGGGTAAAGAGGCCATTTATCTTTGTAAACACGTTAACACTTTTGCTTTCTCCAGTTTTCTGTTAATGGCGAAAGAATGGAAGCGAATAAAGTTTTACTGATTTTTGAGACACTAGCACCTAGCGCTTTCATTATTAAAACGTCCTGTATGGGAGGGGCGGGTCTGGGTGCGGCCTGCCGCGTGACTCCTGGGTCGGAGGCCCACGTGGCCGGGGCGGGGACTCCGGCGCCTGGGGCGCCGACTGATTGCGTAGCGGGCGGGGCCGGAAGTGCCGCTCCCTGGTGGGGGCTGTTCATGGCGGTTCCGGGGTCTCCAACAATTTTCCCGGTTGTGGTCCAAATCTGTCCGAAGCGGAGGCAGTGGAGCTTGAGGTAAGGCTCTGGCGTGTGTAGCGTTCGACTCTGGAGCATGCTGACGACTCCTTGTTGCCAGGAATCGAGCGGAATCTACGAGCTGGAGACAAAGGCCCTGGGCGGGGGGTCCTTCGTTTTGAGCCCTACGGGAGAGCTCTTTGGAGACAGGCGGGATAGAGAGAAGGGGAGACGGTCTGGAGGCCGCCCCCCAGAGCTCAGAAGATTTAAAGGAGTAGGAAGGGGGGTTTCCTTTACCTTAGGCTGAGGGCGGGGCCCAAGGGCTACTGAAAAATAGACGAGGGTGGGGGTAGCTAGACTAGTCCAGAATTCTGAGATCCACAGTAACCTGCAAGTGTTTTTGCACTCCTGAATCACTTTGAGAACCAAGTGGCGATGAACGTGTACGGAACCAATACATTTCAGACTCTGGTTTTAGTTACTGTTGATTACAGAAAGCTTTGAAGTACTGTAGATGTGGTTCGACAGTTAACCCTAATTGCTGCTTTCCCACAGGTTCTTGCTGGTGTGAAATGACTGAGTACAAACTGGTGGTGGTTGGAGCAGGTGGTGTTGGGAAAAGCGCACTGACAATCCAGCTGATCCAGAACCACTTTGTAGATGAATATGATCCCACCATAGAGGTGAGGCCCAGAGGCAGTCCTCTGACCATACCTCTCTCTTTCGGTTTACTCTTAACCCATTCCCTTTCCCATACCTTTCACCTATTCCTTAGCTAAAGGAATATTCAGGAGAGAAAATAAAAGTTATTTGGGGCACTGTGTTCAGTAATACAGTAAGTAAAGCTTTACCTGTTTTTGGAGAAGAGTTCACTTTTATTAGCTACTGATGATTTTCTAAAAAGTTTACAGTTTTTAACAGTTTTGAAAACGGTTACAAACTCAGTGTTGGACTCATTTAGTTTCTCCACATATGACAGCTCCGTTAAAAAGAAACACAGGTCATAGAATACCTGAATGATAACAGGATGGAGATGAAGGATTCAGAGATCTGAGTGTTTCTTAGCCACTTGAAGCAGCTGAGACTGTGGGTTGGGGAAGAAAGAGCATGAGATTTTGAGTCACTGTGCCTAGGAATACAGTCCCTGTTTGCAGTTAGTTATATGATAGTGAGCAAATCACTTTTCTCATCTATTAAATTACCATAAACCTGTCTTGCCTGACACCCAGGGGATGTTGTGAAAAATCAAATATGTTAAATTTTTGTGGATGCTAACACACTGTGTAATTATCACTTATTTAAAGTTTCTGTTGTTTTTGTGGGAGTTCATGTTATAGATTGGCTTCAGTAAATGTCATCTAAAGTCCTTTAAGTAAAGAGTTTGTAATCTTATTCCGTTTAGAAACGTCTAACTCTAGAGATTATTTTAATCCACATGCTGGTCTTCGTACCACCCAGCCATTGAGTGTTTAATGCAAGCTAACTCTAATATAGCCATTATTAAAAATTAGTCATTAGTCCTTGGCAAAGTTTTATTTTAGGCTTACCAGCTTTAGTATTAATGGTTAGAACATTTTATTATTTTTCAGAGTTTTATTTGTTTGTGAGGTAATATACATAAGGTATATAAATCTTACATCTATAGCTCAGTGGCTTTAAATTTGTGTACACTTATGTAACCGCCGCATAGATAAAAATATAGACTATTTCCAATGCCCAAGAGAGTTCTTTCATGCCCCTTTCTAGTCAGTAAACCCCCCTATCCTGCCAGGAAATGACCACTTCTCTGACTTCTGTTATCATAAATTAGTTTGACTAAAACCTATCTTTATCATTTTAATTTTGCTTATTTCCTCAGAACACTCGTACATTTGACCCTATTTCATGCTTTAAGGAAATTTGGACAATGTGAATTCTATGTTAATTTGAAAGTATATTACAGTCCCGCAATGGCGTGAGTTACAGAGGCGCTGTTCAATGCAAATGGGCTGGCAAACTATGTTACATACTGTTTCTGGAGCCAGATCTTTACTAAGTGTGATGAGGTTATTTTCTTTGAACTGAATTCCCAGAACATAAATATTAAAATACAAGTAAAATTTTTGCCTTAGAGTCAAATTGAAATTTTTTTTTTAATATGATCTATGCATGTCTGTCTTCCCAAGGAATTAATTAACTATACCACGTTTGGAACCTTTAGGAATTTGATTCAGGAATATTCCCCAGAGGTACAGTCTGTCATGAGAAAAATATTTTGATATTATAACCTTGTCTGAAATAAAAGGTATTTGTGTATTTAATCATAAACACAAAAGATAGTGCATCCTGGACCAAGTTATAATTGGTGGAGGTATGTTTAGAATTGTAAATGGACAATAAACAACTCAAAGAAGAAGTACAGTTCATACTTCAGTGAACGTAATCTCTAGTCTAAGTGCGGTCGAACTGTCTTTTCAATTACCATGTTTTCTTCATCTTTTCCGGGAACAGAGCGACCACATTTTCCTTTCTATAGGCATATAGCATTTGGGGCTTTTTTCCTAGGGTGACATTAAGTACTTTCTGTTTGTGATTATATATCAGCAGTTTGAGGGACAAACCAAAGAGACAGAATTGGACTTGGTTAGGAGCTTATTTAATCTTAGCAATAGCATTGCATTCCCTGTGATTTTTAATAAAAATGGAATCTCCCTCTCTCCCTGCCCCCCTCCCCACCCCAGGATTCTTACCGAAAACAGGTGGTTATAGATGGTGAAACCTGTCTGTTGGACATACTGGATACAGCTGGACAAGAGGAGTACAGTGCCATGAGAGACCAATACATGAGGACAGGCGAAGGCTTCCTTTGTGTATTTGCCATCAATAATAGCAAATCATTTGCAGATATTAACCTCTACAGGTACTAGGAGCATTGTTTTTTCTGAAAGGATGATCTTTAAGTGTGTTCTGAAGTTTTGGGGTGAGAATGAGGATACCACACTAGGGAAGATGCAATTTTTTCATTATGAAAAGAATTGCTTTTAGGTTGTGACATTGAGAATCTGGGGTTATTACTGAAAGTTAATACTGAAGTTTATTTTATATAAGCTACTATGTCTAGAATGCCTGATAATACATAAATGAAGCTTGCTTGCTAATGGGAGTGATTCAGAACTAGAGGTGTTATGAGAGATCACAGAGAGGAAAACACCTCTGAGAAACATTCTTCAGTAAGTAATAGAGAAGATAGTGGGAAGAAACAAATGGGGGGAGGGGGGTTAGATAAAGATGAAAGCAAGGCAAAGGGGGGTTAGATAAAGATGGTCTTTCTCCACAGAACCTTAAAGTTTCAAAGCTCAGTTGGACCATAAAAGTTCTAATACAACATTCTTATTTTACAGAAACAAAGTTCAGAAGGTGGTTTGTTAGGTTTTCATAGTCATGATTATTATTCATAGCAGAGCCAGGACCAAAAACCCAGGGCTCCTTTTTCTTAGCTCTGTGTTCTTTAGGCAGAATAATATAATGGTTAAGAATACAGACTCTGCCTGGGTTGAAACTTGGCTCCATCATCTCTTAGCCATGGAACTTTGGGGCAAACTACTAAATCGCTGGGCCTCAGTTTCCTTATCTATAATGTGGAGATGGCAGTACCTACCAAGAGTTGCTCTGAAAATTCAACGAGTTAATAAATATGTGAATCACTCAGAGCAGTGTTTAGCACAGAGTAAATGCTACACAAGCGTTCTGCCTGTAGCCTGAGTCTTGGCGTATGCTCCATCCATATGACGATGTCGACTCTCAGAAACAAACTAGTCTAAAACTGGTTTTCTTCCCCTAAACCTGCTCTACTTTCCATTTTCTCTCTGCAGTTAATAGCAGCACTTAATAAAAAGCTTAGCACTTGGCAAGCACCAAAAAACTATTTGCTGAATTTCTAGAAATCGTTTTTCTCCTTAGGTTGTCTTATATTATCCCTTCACATAGGTTACTGCCATCACACCAAAGCTCAGTTCTGCAGATAGCCAGTGAAATGCATTTCAAGTACATGACTTTGTATGTAATCCCAGGGTAGAGTCTAGAGCAGTGCTGTGCAGTATGGTAGCCACAAACCATATGTGGTTTAAATTTAAATTCGTTAAAATTGGGCTTCCCTGGTGGTGCAGTGGTTGAGAGTCTGCCTCCCAGTGCAGGGGACATGGGTTCAAGCCCTGATCCGGGAAGATCCCACAGGCCGTGGAGCAGCTAAACCTGTGTGCCACAACTACTGAGCCTTGTGCCACAACTACTGAAGCCCGTGCACCCAGAGCCTGTGCTCCACAACAAGAGAAGCCACTGCAATGAGAAGCCTGCACAGCACAACAAAGAGTAGCCCCTGCTCGCCACAGCAACAAAGAGAAAAGCCTGCACACAGCAACAAAGACCCAACACAGCCAAAAATAAATAAATTTATTTTAAAATAAATAAATTTATTTTAAAATAAATAAATTCATTAAAATTAAACAACTTAAAAATCAGTTCGTCGGCCCCATTAGCAACTGACTTTTCAGGTGTTCAGTAGCTTCATATGACTAGCATATATAGTTGGACAGTGCAGCTAGAGAACATTTCCATCATCATAATAATTCCTATTGGACAGGGTTGATCAAGAGAATCTGGAACAGTAGTTTCCAAACTGCTGTGTGGTATGTCTTACTTGTCATTGAAGAGAGAACTGTCAGTTGGGAGTTCAAATCCTTTAGTCCCCTGTTAATAAGAGCAGTTCTGGTGTTTCCTATTTTATATCTTGGACTTACAGCTATAATTTGTTTGAAGAAAATGTTTGGACACCACCCATCTAGAGAAGTGGATAGACTGTCTTTCATTAAATACTGTCACTCTCAAGGGAGCTTCAAAAAGTTATTTGGAGGCAGTAAGATTTACTTTTTATACTTCAGACCTTAACCTAGAGTGTGATTTCGAGTTGCTATTTAACTCCAGAGCCAAGCTTTTTGGAGAATCAAGGAGCCTAACAGGGACATGTGTCAAGATAGAAGGTGAACTGGTACTTGGCTTCCCTGCGGCTGCTGCATCAAGTCTACACCAGTCTTCTTAGTATGCAAGGCCTTTTATAAGTAGAAAAAAAGTGAAACTCAGTATAGAAGCTAATAGGGCTAGGTGAAATTTGCTAGATTTTCTTTTTTGCCCTAGCTGTTTATTCCTTCCTAAACGTTTATTCTTCTGTTATGATAACATATTCCCTTTTTTAGGGAACAGATTAAGCGTGTAAAAGACTCAGATGATGTACCTATGGTGCTAGTAGGAAACAAGTGTGATTTGCCAACAAGGACAGTTGACACAAAACAAGCCCATGAACTGGCCAAGAGTTATGGGATTCCATTCATTGAAACCTCAGCCAAGACCAGACAGGTATAGTATAGCTTTTAGCATCTGGCAAGGGTTTATTTAAGGCAGAAAAGTTTGATTGACTGACTCTTCACTAGAGATGTGATCCACGTTCTTTGCTGTTTTGGATTTTTTTAATACTGTTCTATTTTTTTAATCTTCAGTTTAAACCCAAAATGAATTTATTAATATTCAAGTGTGGTTTCTTTTTTACTCATGCAAGTTAACATGCACAAATATTTCTAAAATGAAGACCCTTGATTAAAGATACTTAAAACATTAGTCCTTCATCTATCAACACCAGCTACTATTTAAGGCATAGGCCCTCCTGAATGGAATCTTTAGATCTGGTAGTTCTGTATGTCCCATGTTATCCATTTTCCTTTACTTAAATGTTATCTTTGCAGAAAGTGCTATTGTATATCATCCTGCTAATGTGACTCAATAGGAATGCTGAATCAGCCTATTTTATCAGCTAATAATTTAATAATTGCAATTTTAAATCCACATAAAGAAGTACAAATGAGAGAGAACTTACAACTTGGGTTGTGTCTGTTAATCTGTCTTTATCATTTTCTCTCTTTTATAGGGTGTTGAAGATGCCTTTTACACACTGGTAAGAGAAATACGTCAGTACCGAATGAAAAAACTCAACAGCAGTGATGATGGGACTCAAGGTTGTATGGGATTGCCATGTGTAGTGATGTAACAAGGTGAGCATGTGGTCCCTTGACATAATTATAAACATTATTTAGGCAATTTGGAGGAGTGTTGCTATTATCTTTTCTGTGTTGCTATTTAACAGTTTCTGCTCACTTACAGCTATAAAATAAAGAACTTTCCTTATGGCACCCTTTCTGAGAGTACCACAGCCTAAACTGTTTTTAAAACATTTAATTATTTTACAGACTATTAAATTTTCAATAATATTAGAAATTAGAAGACATTGTTTATGAAATGTATTACCAGGAACTTGAAGGATCACTACATGATGATGACATGGTGTGTATTCTTTTCTCATAGATACTTTTAAAGTTCTAGCATCAGAAAAGAGCCACCGTCAAGGTAGGACGGGTTTGGAAACGAATGTATTATCATTTATGTTGATTTTGTAACCTTGTCTTTCTAACACTCTCTATGTACCATTTATACAGATTCCATCTTTATTTCAGCTGCACTGACACCTTGGTCCTGACTTCCCTGGAGGAGAAGTATTGCTGTTGCTATCTTCAGTCTCACAAAGAAGCTCCTGCGATTTCCCCAACTCTCAGTAGATCAGTATAATATTCTCTATTTGAGAAGTTCTCAGAGTAACTACCTCCTCACTTGGTTGTCTGACCAGAGAAATGAACCTCTTGTTACTCCCAGTATTTCTCCACCCTGGGTTCTCCCCGAGCACACACAAACCAACCTCCACCACCCCAGGTTTTTCATCTGAAAAGCAATTAATGCTCTGAAACAGAGAACCAAACTGTAGAAACATGAAATTCTGTAGAAAACAATGTCTTGAGCTCTGAAGTAGCAACTGCTGGTGATTTTTTTTTCCTTTTTACTGTTGAACTTGGAACTATGTTGGTTTTTGGAGAAATGTCATAAATTACTGTTTTGCTGAGAATATAGTTAATGTTGCTGTTTGGTTTGTTTGTAATGTTATCAGCTATATTCTATAAACTGGCATCTGCTCTGTATTCAGAAATACAAAAGTGAATACTGACTTTTTTGAGTCTATCCTCGTCTTCTCGACTTTCTTGTAATTAAATCTGACTTTCACAATGAAGTGCCTTTTTCCTGGAAGTGGTTTGTAGACTTCCTTTACAATACTTCAGTGGAATAGATGTCTTAGAAACTGTTATACATGAAAATGATTGTGCGAGATATGTCTGTGACCCGTCTAGCTTTGAGGGAAAGATATACCAATATGATAGCAGATGCCATTTCTTACATGTATGAAGTTGATTTTCTAGAGACCTGTTTTGGGGCTCTCCCAAGAGAAAGGTGAGACTATAAATGATTAGGGATAATTTTGCTTACTTTTTACCTAATCTCCACTTTTTTTTTGTTTTGGTAGTTTACTACCTGCAAAATGTATATAATTTGTTTCTTCTAGCTTACTGATAATCTAATGTTCAATGAACTTCCATTCATATTTAAATTTGGGTCATATCAGAAAGTCTATATTTGCAGGTGTTCAAAATTATAAAATTAGATGCAGGTTTATTTAATAGCTGTGATCAATGAGTCTCAAGCCTCAAATATGTTAATAGACAAATTTTCACTGCATATCATGGTAATTATTCATGTATATAATTGCCCTCGGTCCCCTTCTCACCCCATCCCCTGTCCTTCACCCCATAGCAGTGGCTTGATTATTTCAGTTGAGTAAAGCGTGGTGCTAATAGACCAGGGTCACAGTTTCAAAACTTCAGTGAGCCAGTTAGCATCACAGAGAGAAATTCTTCCACATTTCCTCATTGCACCATTAATTCCAGCTAGTAGTTTTGCCAGATGCACGTGGTTAGGCCTGCAAGGAGAGAAGAGGTCAGTTAGCACAAATTCTTAACCATGACTGGAAAAACTTGTTATCCTGAGAAGGGTCAGCTTAGAAGTCTTTATAAATAAAGGATCTAGACTCTGTTTTTAGCTACATGGAAACCAAATTAAGCCAATATTTTTTCTCATGTTTTTGAGAATGAGGATACCTCAGATCAAAATTTTTAAATTTTTCTTTATTCATAATGTTCTTTGAGGGTTTAAAACGGGATGTTGATTAATTAGTCTGGGCATACCAGATAAGCTGATGAGTTTGTTCTTGTTCTGAACAAGAAATAGCCTTTGGATTGGAATTGCTGTTTGAGAAGGGAATAGAGAATATAATTAATAGTTATGAGGATTTGGAGGCTTGGCTTTTCCATTTGCAGATAATATCCTGATAATTCTAATGAGTAATAGACTTGGATAACTTTTGATGAAAGAATACTTCCAAAACGACCACTTCCTGTTCTCGTCTTCTAATGTGTAAATACTTACTGAGGTCCTCTTCTAATATGAATTTTCATTTATTAAGCAAATTTCACATTGCCTTGAAATGAATTCGGAAGAGAAGAAAAAACATAATGTACCCAGAGAATGAAAAACCCAGAGAGTTGTGCTCCTTCGTGTTAATTCTGAGAGCTTTCACAGTCCACGCCGGTAAACAGAAACTCTGCCACTTTGCTTCTGCTCCTCTTGGAGCATTGCTCTCATTTTCTTGAGGATAGATGGAGACTTGTCACCTCAGTTGTCATTGTCTTCCTCCTCTTCTTTTGTCTATGTGACTGACTGTGTGATTCTTATGAATGTCAAATTGGGGGGAAAACAACTCATTTTAGGCTCTTGTGCCCATTACCCTTGTATGTTTGTATCTTTTAGTTTTCTCAAGTATGTTCTAAGCACAGTAGTATCTAAATGGGGCCAAAATTCAGACTTGAAAATGTTCTTTTAATAGCTTCTTAAAGAGTTACACTTTGGTATGAATTTTGGCACAGTAGAGTGACAAACTGACAGTTAAAACGCTGAATAACTTCAGTTAGTGTGGTATCAGATAGTTTTTAGAATATGTTTGTAATTGCTAAAAACAATTACAGTTTACCTCAAAATCTGGAAGTCTCTTTCCCCAAGTTAAGTGCCTGGCCAGCTGTCATAAATTACATATTACTTTATGTCTGTTTGTTTCTTAAAGGTTGTACATTCAAGATTGTGAAAATAAGGTGTTCTGTGTGAAGGCTACCATGCCTGTGTGTAAATGAATCTGTTGAGTGCTGTATTTGCTCCAACAGCTTACTATAGAATGCTACTTGGTCATATCGTACTTATTACAGTTTTCACTTCAGGAGTGTAATAGGTAAAAGTATCCTCAATCTGTATTGTAGTGGGCCCCATGTTTAGTCTTTCATCATCCTTTAAACTGCTGTGAATTTTTTGTCTTGACTTGAAAGCAAGAATAGAGAAACACTTTAAAGAGATAGTCTGGTTTTTTTCCATTCCGGAATTTGTGAGCATAGTCATGTTTTGCTTTACATTTACAGTCATGAACTCTTAAGCTGGCAGCTACAACGAAGAACCAAAAAAGGGTGCATTCTGCTTCTTGTAATTCATCTCTGCTAATAAATTATAAGAAGCAAGGATAATTAAATTAGAGAAAGTATTTAATGTGGGTGGTTTCTATAAACAAGAGACTATAATTCTTGTACATTATTTTTCATCTTTGCTGTTTCTTTAAGAAACCTAATGTGCCACGAAATTATTTTAAGGTGTTTCTTATAAGAATTGTTTTTAAAGTGTTCTTGTTATCAGAGTAATTGTAGATATATTTCAAAATATAACTGGTAATTTTTAAAGGCCTGAGTACTGACCTAAGAAGCAATTGTATGAATTCTCTGGAGGCAAGGGAGGATCTCAATGGAAGTTGTATGACTTTTATACTTCTGTGCCATTAAATATAGGTAAAAAATGTCAATTGTGCAGTTCTGCTGTTTAAGCAGGAACTATTGGCCTCCTTGGCCCTAAATGAAAGGGCTGATATTTTAAGTTGACTATTTTATTGTAAATTAATCCATTCTAATTTTTAAAACTTTGGTTGAATATTTTTCTTGTTAAATGTTTGAAAAATAAAAACTGGAAGTTCTTTGCTTAGTCATAATTGCTTTTACCACTGATTGCCTTTATTGAAAGTTAATATTTAATTCAGACATTTGGATGTGACATTTGGACAATATTGGAAGATCTGAGTTCCTCATTTTGTCTCAGTATAAAATATGTCAGAGCCTGCTTTATTATATCGGGGTGATTCAAAGCTGTATGGCAGATTCTCACACATTAACATGAAGTGCTAAAAACTACCATTGGATCTTTTGGTCTATTTTTGTACTACTCTACCGTCTACCAATCTTGGTGTAGGTTTGAGAGCGTAAGTCTAGGAGCCAGAGAACATGGGCTCCAACTATAATTTTACTACTCTAGCCAATAGTTTCCTCATTTTGCAAAATAGGGAAGTTGAAATAGGATATCTCAGATTTCCCAATCCTAATTAAGGAGATATAAAAGAATGATTTCAAACCTAGGCTTTTTCTTTTTTTATTTTTATATTTATTTATTTATTTTTGGCTGCATTGGGTCTTCGTTGCTGCGTGCGGGCCTTTCTCTAGTTGCAGCGAGCAGGGGCTACTCTTCGTTGTGGTGCGCGGGTTTCTCATTGCGGTGGCTTCTCTTGTTGCAGAGCACAGGCTCTAGGCGCACAGGCTTCAGTAGTTGTGGCGCACGGGCTTAGTTGCTCCGCAGCGAGTGGTATCTTCCCAGACCAGGGCTCGAACCCTTGTCCCCCTGCATTGGCAGGCAGATTCTTAACCACTGCGCCACCAGGGAAGCCCAAACCTAGGCTTTTTCAGTCAACACTGGAATAGTGTGATTATGAGGACCTTGATTCATTCTACCAAAGACATCAATTTTTTTTTCACTTTTTTCTTAAAAAAGGCAGAAATGTGGATCATTAGTATTTGACTGAATTAAGCTTAAGGAAACCATATTTAAGCAACAGGATACTGTTTCTAGCTACTAGATGAGTGTAAATATTTTAGATTGTAAAATGTACATGAAAAACAGAATTATGGACTGGTATATCTAAAACAGATTTCCTCCTAAGCCGGTCACCTATGCCTCACATCAGATCTTTTGTTCTTTTAATATTTGACACCCTGATAACTGAGAAAGAGGAAAGGAGGAAAGGATATTATCTTACTGATGATAGCTGCTGTTCCACTTGGCAAGATGAAGCTATAGAAAGACAAACAATGGAAAAGTAGCTAAGGAAACTTGTTTATTTGGAATATGAGGGGACCTCCTATGCATCTCTGTGCTATTAAGGTTTCTCTTCTCAGAACAAGCAATTCTCAAGGTCATTAAGAGGCCAACAGAGTCGCATGAGTTGTTTGATATCCATAAATACATGTAAAGGGGCCAAGAGTTTGTGCTAGTGATCATTTTGCAAAACCACTTAGGACACATTTCAGATTATGTCCAGCTCCATGACTTGAGAGCACAGAGAAGCAGTGTCCAGTATGCAAAGGGGAGAAGGGTATGGTTTGTAATGCTTTCAGTAAAACCCTGGGCAATGAAATGTGGTCCTATACCTTAATAAAAGAAAACTGGAACTCTAGGAACATCCGAAATACAGATAATAAATACCCTTTGCAGTGCCAAAAGGAACATCAAAGGTTCAGATTCAGGAACTGGGAGTAAACCTAGTGAATTAATCATTCTTATCTGGAGACATTGTATTCATGACTGACTTTGCGCTTGCACCAAAATAGTCTGCTTATTAACCTATAGTGGGGAGGGGGGAGATGTTCTTTTTCAACTTAATGTTTAATCTCTTCTTAAAACTAGTGTAAATACAGATTGCCATCAATTTTTAGGCACCGTATAAAGAGAACAAGGTGTAGTGCCTGCAATATTGGGGGTTAAAGTGATATTAAATGTTTCTAAAGATAGAGGCAGCTACATGCCTAACCAGGGAGTATGTGGTTGGAACTGAGCAGTTGCCTACTAGAGCCTTCAGATGCAGTAGGCTGAAATATTATCCAGGCTAGGAAAAGCAATCTTCTAGAATGGCTACTGTGGAAATAATAAAATTGGCACTATTGACACTTGCTGGAGGAGCTTGAGATGTGTGAATTTTGTATGATATTTGTCTGAAGGAAAACTGCACACTATTTTAAACATCTTAGTGTAAATCAATTCTCCACATGTACAATTGAGATCCAACATTAAAAAAAATGTTTTTATTCATTGGAATGAAGTTTAAATACATCTTGAAAATTAGATCAAGAAATCTCATAAGTTTATGCTTGTTTTGCCTGTGAATTTGAGGAGTTTGACGTATGATATTAAAGCCTAGCAAGGCACATGAACTGAAGTTACCAAGGCCTGTCGCCCCATCGTTCTATAGCTGGTGTGACATTTCCTCTCAGAGAAACACATTTGGATTCCACTAGGAGGCATAGTCACATGCCCTAACAATGTTTTTGTTTTGTTGGCTCAGTACGTTTTCCTTACGACTTTCCTTCCTAACCCATGTAGCAGGTTTTTATTGAACCTACTATGTGCCTAAATGCTGTGCTGCTCTGGGCATACAGCAGTGAGCCACATTGGCTCCTCATTCTTCTTTTATATTGCATTGAGGAGAGATCTCGAAAACAAAAATTTCTTAGTTGCAATTTGGTGATTGTTTCAAAGGAGAAGGATATTGTTTACTGAGGCATAACTTGCTTAGCCTCACTCTTCCAGTTGTCGCCCTCATGACACTGCCCAGGGTCACCTCCTACCCAATTTTTCGGTGAATAATCAAGGCTACCCAAGATGCACAGAGCCTGTCTCATGCCTCATTGCCAGTTGGGTCTCTCCTTTGCAAGTCAAGGCTCTCATAAAAGGAAACTGTATATTACTTCACAATTTCAAAGTGCTCTTACATAAATCTCGTTTAACCCTCCACAAAAGCCATGTAAAAGAGGAATGGTCTACATTTTACTGATGTGAATCCTGTAAAATTAGATGGGTTTATTCCAGGTTTGAACCTAGGTCTTCTGACTTCAGATACTGTGCTCTTTTTGGTTCACTAGTGCAATTGACCCTTGAACAACACGGGTTTGAAGTGGGCAGGTACACTTTTAAGCAGATGTTTTTTCAACAGTAAATACTACAGTACTACACTCTAAGGTTGGTTGAATCCAGGGATACAGAGGAATCGCAAATACTGAGGGCTGACTGTAAATTATAGGCGGGTTGTCGACTTCATGGAGAGTAGGCGCCCCTAAGGCCTGCATTGTTCAAGGGTCAACTGTAGCTTTCAAACCATGCTGCTCAAAGCCCTTGGAGTATGGTAAAGGAGATTTCCGGGAAAGCCTGAGTGGTCAGGGCTCTGCTCGTTTTCCCTTGTCCTTCAACCCAGGCTCCACTTTCATCTGTTTGGGGGTGGGGTTATTTTGGTATATTATCCAGATATTTTATTTTTATAATCTTAAATATCAAGAATGACAATTTTTAATTCAACTACTTGAAGTTTTGTATGAATTGACCTTGTGTTTCAAGTAGTCAATTTTATTAATTTTATAAGAGTAGTAACAGAACCTGGTTTTAAAAAAATTGAAAAAAATTGGAAACCACACATAGAATTACTTAACATTTACACAAAGTTAATCACTTTAAACTTCTGTTGTTCTTCTGTCATCTTTTGTGGTGATTTTTATGCACAGGGTCACATGATATGTGTGTGTGTGTGTGTGTGTGTGTGTGTGTGTAAGATTGAATCATCTAGATATACAGTGTTCTGTACCTTACTCATTTCACTTAATAACATAAATTCCACACCTTTTCTAAGCCAGCATATTTACAACAACATCTTTCTTTTGAAAACTATATAGTACTGTAATTTATATAGCCTTTTCTCTGCTGACAAACACATGGGCTGTTTTTTATTTGATGGTTGATTGTTTTGTCATATCAAATATCATTATATTCAACATATATTTGCCAGTATATGCATAGAGCAAATTCCCACAAAATAGTTGGGTTTACACTTGATGCATTTTTAATTTTTTTTAATTTTTAATTTTTTTTTTACTTGACTGTGCCGGGTCTTAGTTGCAGCATGCTTGTGGTATGTGGGATTTTTTTTTTTTTTTTTTTTTTTTAGTTGCAGTGTGCGAGATCTAGTTCCCTGAACTTGGGAGTGCAGAGTCTCAACCACTGGACCACCAGGGAAGTCCCCAATACATTTTTTTATTTTAATACATACGGCCTTGTCTTCCAGATACTGTTTTATCAGTAGATTCCTTCCAACAGTGCATGAGAAGATGTTTTATCCCAGACCCTAGGCAACCCTGGGATATATCAAAATTTCAAACTCTTACCAGATTAATAGGTAAACGTGATATTTTTGTCTACTGTCCAATTTGCATATCTTTAACTATAAGCACTTTCATTTGTTTTTCATTTTAGGCTTCCACTCAAGATTTAGTTTGAAGATTCCATAAGTAAAAGTTTAAACACCCCTTGACTTCGATCTACTCCTACAACCATCTGTCAAGCTGGGAATCACTATGCTGCATCCTCATGTCTAGTCCAGAACCCAATACTCTAGGCACAATCACGGTCATTGCACAACTAAGCAAGAGTGAGGCCGTAAATGACACCATGGTTAAGAGCCCCGACACAGGAGCCATAATTCCTGGGCTTAAATCCCATCTCTACCACTTAAACAACTGTGAGACCTTGGGCAAGTCAGTCTCTGTACCTGAATTTCTTCAACTGTAAAATGGAGGTAATAATAGTTCCTCAAAAGACTGTTGTGAAAATTAAAAGAATTAATATATGTTAAACAACAACAACAACCTTGGAACAGTGTTGAGCACTGTTAATTATTGCACAGACCCCACGGCATGCCTCCCTCTCTCTCCTGACAGAATGTAGTATACTTTTGATGTTTAGATTGCTTTGTTAAAAGCAAATTCCTGAATTTTAGTTCCATGCAAGAGGCAGGAAACAAAGTCAGTTTGTCTCACGGAAAAGGATGAGTCTTACGAAGTTGACTTCTTTATTTTTAGGCATGTATGGGAAATTATGACTGACAGGGAAATGAAGCTAAATACAGTAAAATACCATAAGATTTCAGAATTTGATTATATTCCAAACTAAAACTCATTTCTTAGGTTTAAGGTAACTTTTATATACCTCTAGCAGGGTGACAAACATAGTCCATAGTTGCTGCTGGCAAAAGGACTGTACTCCAAACCAGAGGTTGTAATGAACTCAGAACTGCTGCCACTGAAGCAATGTTACAAAGGGTTAAGCTCATCCTGAAAGTTTACTACTGGTAGCCCCAAGCCCCATAGAACGCTTTGGCATCTAAACCATGAGTGACTGTGAGGGCATGGAGGAGGGTGGGGTGAAGAGCAGGTTGGAAAGGGCTGGGCCCTCCCAGCAGGTTTCACAGCAGGGACAGAAACCTGCTATAGTAGAATAGAAGAAGGGCTTTCTGGACAAAAAAGCCAGGCAGCAGTGATTGCCTGTGCACAGCTCATTCCTGTTAAGTGTCTGTCATCTCCTTCCTGTAGAGCCTCAGGTTACAGGTATCTCTAACTTGATAAAATACAATAAATCTCCACTTTAAAAAATAGTTTGTAAATTTGTTATTTGGAACTCTGAATGTTTTCCATTGGAATAATGTTCTAAATGATGGGAAGCATCTGGGTAAGCTCCAACCAATGTAGTCCATAATTTGGATGAAATATTCACATTAACAATTTTTAAAAGACATAGAAAATAATGATTTTAGAAAATAATGATTTTCTTTTGCCAAAAACTAAAGCAAAAATAGAATTAAATGAGACTAGTTTATATACTGATGCTTGAAGAAAAACCAAGTTTAATTACAGAAAAAGAATGAGTAGATAGACTTGTCCCATTATAGACTTGTCCCATTTAACTTCTGGACATTTTTCCTTAAGGGCTGTAGATGACAATAGGACCAGAATATGTTTTGTTTTGCTTTAAATTCAGTTTTTTAATGACAAAAATAATACTTGTTCATGGTAGAAAATGCAAACAAGAAAAAAGAAAAAAGTAAAATATTGCCATCATTCCACTGCCCAGACAGAACGCTGGTATAAGTTGTCCAGGCTGTTTTCATCGTCTATATTGATACATAAATTAAATGCCTTTCTTTTTTTTAAATGAAAACAAGATTATACTATGTATATACATCCTTGTAAAATGCTTTTTCACTTAATAAAAATCTTTGAATGTTTTCCAGGTTAATATATATTCATCTACTCATCATATTAATGACTGAATGGTATTTTATATTATGGTTGTACCGTACTTTAATCAATCTTCTATTGCAGTTGTTCCTACTTTTAAAAACATTTATTTGGCTGTTTTGAGTCTTTGTTGCAGCGCGCGGGCTCTTCATTGCGGCACTCGGGCTTCTCTCTACCTGTGGCGTGCAGGCTCCAGAGCTCGTGGGCTCAGTAGTTGCAACGCTCAGGCTTAGTTGCCCCGCTACATGTGGGATTTTAGTTCCCCGACCAGGGATCAAACCCACGTCCTCTGCATTGGAAGGTGGATTCTTAACCACTGGACCACCAGGGAAGTCCCTGTTCCTACTTTTTGACTCTTATAAGTTTGGCTACAATTAACATTATTGAAACATATCTTTGAGCACTTGTATAATTTTCTTAAGATAAAGTCATAAATATTAAATTGTTTTATCTATGGATAAGCATATTTTTAAAGGTTTTTGATAAATATTTTGCCAAATTTCCTTCCAGAAAGGCTAAAATCTTACACTTTCACCGACCACATGAGTGTTTGTTTCCCCATATATTAAACATTGAGTATTATCAAGAAACTGGTTCTTTTTTATAATCAAATTCACTTCAAATTGTGTGGGAAAACAAAAATAAACTGTAAATTAAAAAAAAAATGGAGTGTTACAATATATGCAGTTTTAGAAACGCTTCACAGTATATTCAATCATATTTTCTTACCTGTATCAGGTGGAATTCCCCAAAAGACAGCAATTTCTTAAGATCTTTTCATTTTTAATTTGATGGTAAAGCCTTGAAATTTGTCCTGCACTTTTCCCCACTACTTACACCTACCAACATTTGTCTGGACATTTCTACCTGCTAACAACTTTATAATCCTTAATTTACTTACTCGGTGAATCAGGAATATTAAAACTTATACAGGCCTTGACTACCCCGAACACTACCCCCACATCTCAGAGTGTCTCTGTCTGCATTCTTCTCCCCTCCTCCACTCCAGACTCAGCGATAAAGCACCTCTCCTCTCTTCCAGGTTCTTCCTCCACCTGGGTCTTGCTTCCACCTCCTCACATGTCCTCCAAGACTGGAAACTTGTTCTGACCTGTAGTTTCCACTCTCTTTATATGTTTACTTTCCTCCATCTACTTGTTTCTGCCCCTAGAATTCTATAAATCTGCTCCTTTGACCCTAGTTCCCTCTAGTTATCATTCTATTTTTTCTCCTTCCACTCTCTGCCAACATCATTAGGAAAGAAGAGTCTCCACCTTCCTCAGTTCCCATCCACTTTTCAACTCACAACCATCAAGCCTCCTCTACTCTCATGGCTCCTCTAAAGCTTCTCAAACAGGGGCTTCCCTGGCAGTCCAGTGGTTAAGACTCCATGCTTCCATTGCAAGGGGTGTGGGTTCAATCCCTGGTCAGGAAACTAAGATGCCACGTGGTGTGGCAAAAATAAATCAATAAATACAGAGGTGGGAGAAGAGGCCCTTGAACAGCTTCCAGTTTCCACACCTTTTCATCTGCAACCTTGAAGCCATGCTCAGTACCCCCCTCACCATCCCACAGTCAATGATTGACCATGATGAGGGTATAGAGTTGGATCAATTCTGCTCAGTCCTGAATTCCTATAATGGCAGTCTTTTGGGGGAGCTCCCCATTGGCCTGGCCAAGACTTTTTCAGACTACAATCTGAGGCTCTTCAGTCCCAACCATACTGAACTAATTGCAGTTCCACAGGTGGGTCATGAATTCTTGAAAAGAGTGCATTTATGAAAGAGGGTTTGGACTGTAAAATGGGTGGGTATATAAAAAATGTTTGAGGGGGAATGTTTGAGGGGGATACTTCATGGTCTTATCAGTGGGATAAGACCATGAAGTAGCGAGGATGATCCCATAGGTTCGAGGAAATTTGTTTTCTCTGTAGTGCTCTATAGTGATAGGGAAATTTATTCAAGAAGTTCGGCCATTTGTATGGATAAAGTCTTTCATGATCCAGTAGAGACTTGTGTGAGGTATCTAAAAATCTATACTACTAATCTAAACAGTTCTGAGAAGTGATCTACTCCTGTCCTCCCTTATAGGATTGGCTGAAAACCATCTCTCATTACTAGAAATAACCTTGTCTTGTTTTCTTCATAACACCCATTACTACCTGAAATTATTGTGTATTGCCCATTAGAATATAAGCAGAGGCCTTGTCTCTCTTGTTCACTAAATGGCATTGCTCAGGACAGTGTCTGGTTAGGTTTTCAAAAGTTGAGGCCACACAACTAGTAAGAGGAGGAAACAGAATTAGAACCGAGGTCTAGTTCACCTTAACCACGTAAACTTGGTCTTCTTAAGTGCCCAAGAAATATTTGTTGAAACAATGAATGAAGAGCTAGTGAATGTTTTGAACTGAGAATATAATGATCAAAGTTGTGTTTCAAGAAGAGTTAGCCTGGCAGTATTTTGCAATATGGATTGGTGACAGGGAAAATAATTAGAATCTATTGCAATCATCTGAATTTGAAATAACTCATGACTTATCAGTTAGAATTACATTGGTTGCTAGTAGCTAAAAAACCCAGACTAATCAGTGGATAAAACAAATTTATTTTCTCATATATTAAGAAGTCTGGAGGTGGGCAGTCCAGCGCTACTGTGGTGGCTTCAGGATACCATCAGGAACCCAGGCCCTTTCTTTCTGCTCAGGCATTCTTCACATGTGGCTTTTGTCCTGCTTGTCACTTGTGTTACAACGATTGTTGATCTGCACTCAACCTACCCAGATATTTTCTTATTCCAGGCAGGAATAAGAAGAAGGGCAAAAGGCAAAACATATGCCAGCTGAGTTGGCCTCTTTTAAAAGAGCTTTTCCAGACATCCCGCCCAGCAATTCTGCTTCTATCCCATTGGGCAGACTGTGTCACATGGCCACTCTCACTGCAAAGAGTCTAGCAAATATAGTTTTTTGGCTGAGCACATCGGTTAACACTTGTCAACATTAGTTAACTTTTGTTAACAAGAAAAAAGAAAATGATTTTTGAATAGACAACTAGGGTATCTGTCACAAATAGAATGGGAAAAGTGGAGGGTAACATATAAAGGTTAAGAGTCATTTGAAGGAGAAGCTGATTTGGGGGGGAGATGTTTGGTTTGTATATATCAATTTGTAGATACCATTGGGAAATCCAGATGGAAATGTCACAAAAAAGAGTTCAAAAGGAACAAAAAATATTTTGGTTGAGAAACAACTTTGTAATGTGTTTCTAAGATTGTTGATTGAAAGGAGAGGATGGCCATTAAGCTAAGCCGTAAAATGTTCTCGTTTTGCAGACAAAGAGGCTTGTCCCAACTTTCAGTAGAAAATAGTAGTTAAAAGACCGTTCAGTCCATGCCCACAATTCTGTTCCAAATCTGAAGTTCCACACTGATGCTACTATCTTTAATATATGCTGTTACAGTTCATAAATTCTGCTGAGTCTAGCTAAGTACTTTATTTACCTAACAGTAATTATCACAGACAGGTGTACCTTGGAGATATTGCAGGTTCGGTTCCAGACCACCACAAGATAGTATCACATAAAGCAAGTCCCACAACCTTTTTTGTTTCCCAGTGCATATAAAAGTTATGTTTACATTATCCTATGGTCTATTAAGTGTGCAGTAGCATTATATCTAAATAACAATGTACATATCTTAATTTTAAAATACTTTATTGTTAAAAAATGCTAACCATCATCTGAGCCTTCAGAGAGTCTTAATCTTCTTGCTGGTGGAGGGTCTTGCCTCGATGTTGATGGCTGCTGACAGATCAGGGTGGTGGTTGCTGAAGGCTGGGATGGCTGTGGCAATTTCTTAAAATAAGACAACAGTGAAGTTTGCTGCCTCAATTGACTCTTCTTTTCATGAACGATTTCTCTGTAGCATGCACTGCTGTTTGATAGCATTTTACCCACAGTAGGACTTCTTTCAAAATTGGAGTCAATCCTCTCAACTAATTTTATATAATATTCTAAATCTTTTGCTGTCATTTCAACAACCTTCACAAAATTTTCACCAGCAGTAGATTCCAGCTCAAGAAATCACCTTCTGGGAATTCCCCGGTGGTCCAGTGGTTAGGACTCGGCACTTTCACTGCCAGGGCCCGGGTTTGATCCCTGGTCGGGAAACTAAGATTCCGCAAGCTGTGTGGAGTGGCCAAAAAAAGAAAGAAAGAAAATAGAAACCACCTTCTTTGCTCATCCATAAGAAGAAACTCATCCATTCAAGTTGTATCATGAGATTATTCAGTCACATCTTTAGGCTGCACTTCTAATTCTAGTTCTCTTGCTATTTCCACCACATCTGCAGTTACTTCCTCCACTGAAGTCTTGAACCCCTCAAAGTCATCCATGAGAGTTGGAATCAACTTCTTCCAACTCCTGTTAATGTTGATATTTTGACCTCTTCCCATGAATCACGCATGTTCTTAATGGCATCTAGAATGGTGAATACTTTCCAGAAAGTTTTCGATTTACTTCGCCCAGATCCATCAGAGGAATCACTATCTATGGCAACTGTAGCCTTAAGAAATTTATTTCTTAAAGAATAAGACTTGAAAGTCAAAATTACTCCTTGATCCTTGGGCTGCAGAATGGATATTGTATTAGCAGGCATGAAAATGACATAAATCTTGTTGTACATCTCTATCAGACCTCTTGGGTGACCAGGTGCTTTGTCAATTGAGCAATAATATTTTGAAAAGAATTTTTTTTTTCTGAGTGGTAGGTCTCAATAGAGGGCTTAAAATATTCAGTAAATCATGTTGAAACAGATGTGCTGTCATCCAAGCTTTGTTTTTCCATTTATAGAGCACAGGCAGAGTAGATTTAGCTTAATTCTTAAGGGCCTTAGGATTTTTAGAATGCTAAATGAGCATTGGTTTCAACTTCAAGTCACCAGCTGAATTAACCCCTAAGAAGAGAGTCAGCCTGTCCTTTGAATCTTTGAAGCCAGGCATTGACTTCTCCTCTCTAGCTATGAAAGCCCTAAATGGCACCTTCTTCCAATGTAAGGATGCTTCATCTACATTGAAAATCCATTGTTTAGTGGAGCCGCCTTCATTCATTACTTACATACATCATCTGGATAACTTGCTGCAGCTTCTTCATCAGCACTTGCTGCTTCACCTTGCACTTTTACATTATGGAGATGGCTTCTTTCCTTAACCCTCATGAACCAGCCTCTGCTAGCTCCAAACTTTTCTTCTGCAGCTTCCTCATCAATCTCAGCCTCTGTAGAATTGAAGAGAGTTAGGGCCTTGCTCTGGATTAGGCTTTGGCTTGAAGGAATGTTGTGGCTGGTTTGATCTTCTCTCCAAACCACTGAAACTTTCTCCATATCATCAATGAAACTGATTTTCTTTCTCATCAATCATTCGTGTGTTCGCTGGAGAAGCACCTTTAATTTCCTTCAAGAACTTTTCCTTTGTATTCACAGTTTGGCTGTTTGGTGCAAGAGGCCTGGCTTTTGGCTTATCTTGGCTTTCAACATGCCTTCTTCACGATGCTTAATCATTGCTAGTTTTTGATTTAAAGTGAAAGACATGAGACTCTTCCTTTCACTCGGACACTTTGAGGCCATTGTAGGGTTATTCAATGGCCTAATTTCAATATAACTGTGTCTCAGAGAATAGGGTGGCCCAAGGAGAAGTGGGGAGACAGGAACCAGTCAGTGGAGCAGTTAGAACACATACAACATTTATCGATTAAGTTCACTGTTTTATATGGGCATGCTTCGTGGTGCCCCAAAACAATTATAATGGTAACATCAAAGATCACAGATCACAAATCACCATAACAAATATAATAATAATGAAAAAGTTTGAAATATTGTGAGAATTACCAAAATGTGACAGAGACACAGTGTAAGCAAATGCTGTTGGAAAAACGGTGACAGTAGACTTGCTCCTTGCAGGGTTGCCACGAACCTTCAATTTGTAAAAAACACAATATCTGCAAAGTGTGTTAAAGTTAAGCACAATAAAATCGAGGTCTTCCTGTATTTTGCTGTAACCAGGACTCTGTGTTATTGTGCAAGGAGCATGAGATCTTGGTCCAGAGAGACTTGGCTTTGCATTAACAATCAGAATGACTTTGGGTAAGGCACGTCTCTCCCCAGGGCCCCAGTTTTCTAATTTGGGAAGCAAGGATAAGGTGCTCCTTGCCTTATAGCATTGTAAGCAGGATCAAATAGATAATATTTGGAAAGTGCTTTGTGTACTATAAAATGTTATGCATGAGAAATATATTCTTTTTGTAACAATATATAGAGTAAGGGTCCCTGAGCACTCTAGATGGCAGTTGTGCTTCCACAAGATTTGAAGTAAATTTATGACTTAATTCATTAAATAACTTCTGTCAGGTGAATTTCTGCCAAGTCAGGAATATTTCTTAAGGGGTGTGTGTGTGTGTGTGTGTGTGTGTGTGTGTGTGTGTGTGTTGAGAGTTTGATGAATGTACCAGCATATTCCCCGACCACAGAAAGCTGTTCTCAGGACTGAAATCCTGAGGACCTTGACTTTCCAGAAGCCTGGACGATTTCATTGTGTTTCGCTAGGGTGGAAAATAGTCATCAGTGGTCCAGTCATACAAGAAAACTACACTTGAAGAGAATCCAATCCACAGGAAGATTTAGAGAGTACTGAAATGCAATTTCTGGCCTACCACAGATATCTTGTCTAAAATCCCAGGGTAAACACTGAAGGCTTCACCTGTTTTTCACAGTCAATGCCTAAAGCTATAAATAGGTCTAAAGCTCATCTGTCTCTTTTAGCAGAGAAGGGTCAAATTACAGGGGCAAAGCAAAATAATAAAATGAATATCAGCGTGTTTTATACTGTCAGTCAGTCATCCCCACAGTCTCCTGTCTCTTCCTTTCTACTGTGCTATCCTAGAATCAAGGATCCCAGCACAATGCCTCTGTTGAAACTTCCAGGTAGGTGTGCAAAAGTGTTTGTAGAGTTCACTGCTTTTAATATGCAATCAATCCTTTAACTATCATGTCAGCTCGGGAATCCTTTATTTAAGGTTCATAGTATTTTTAACAATACATTTCAGGAAAAGACAAGACAAGGTTTCCAAGGGGATTTTGGTTTTTAGTTTTAGGAGGGAGGTAATCTTCTAAAACTGTATCATGTAGTAGCATCCTTGATGATCCCAGTAGAAAACTGTGTAAGATATGTATTATCTACTCTGCTAGTCTAAACAAAACCTGTGCTGCCACACTTGGGAGAAGGGTCCTATAAAATGTCTTTAGCTATACCATTAGCTGAAAATCATGAGAATAATGGCAATATTAATATTAATCTGTGTATTCTGATGGTTCACAATCCAGGTTTGTACACAGAGTAATTTTCAAAATAATAATTTGTCTTTTTCATTATAAAAGTAATACATTTCATGTGAAATAAAAAGAGACATTTCACTGAAAAATAAGAGTAATAAACACTCATTTAGAGAAACTGAGAAATTTAGAAAAGTAGTTATAAAAAAAAAAAAACCACAATCCTCATCATCCAAAGATAACTTTTAACATGTTAGTGTTTTTCTTTCAAACTATTTTCTTTGAAAATTTAAAGAATTTCTTTTAAAAAACCACAGTTGAGATTATATTATACATGTGACTTTGTATCCTGCCCTTTTTCTGGCTTCACATTATAACTTAATCAGTTACCATGGCACTCCAAACTCTTCCTAAACATCATTTTAAACGGCTGTATAATATTCCAATTTTCTTAACCAATCCCTTAAGTTCCTTATGATTTTTTTAAGTATAAATGTGCTCTGACAATAATATTTGTACCTAAAGCTTTTTCCATGTTTAAGGATTATTTCAGTAGAATAGATTCTCAGAAATGGCTGTTTGGTAGGTGTTGTTTACCAAATAATCTGTTTTCACTTACCTGCAATCAGCATTGTATGAGAGTTTCCATCCCTCTTGATCAGGTTTTTAAAAATCACATTTTACAAAGAGTACCTTTTTAAAATTATAAACATAAATTTAAAGAGACAAATTAGAAAGGAAAAGAAAACGAAGAACTATATAATAACTATATTCCCTGGGTTTTCTATTGGCAGCAAATTGTAGAAAAATGGAAGAATGAGCTTTAATAACACATTCCACCACACCCCTTTCTTACCAACCTACCTATTTCTATTCCAAAGCATTGATTAGTAGCCACATATATTTTATCTTGTTCTATTTTATTTCATACAGCTGAAGAAAAACGTGAGTATTTTGGGCTATTTTTCCTGCCATTTGCCAAAGTATCAATTTCTAAAAGATACTATTCTTTAATTCAGAAGCATGCGTATTTTTCAGCAGTGTTTATTAATGATACCATTAAAAGCCAACAATGATTTGTAATGACCATAGATCTCCCATAGCATAGCAAATGCACTCATGCATTTTCCTGCCTCCAAAAATCCCTTTTTTAAAGAGACCTCAGAGGACATTCATCTGATATTCTGACATAAAATAATCTTCTCATTTAGACATTAGTTAAGGGGATCTACTGAGTCCTGCCCTAGTAAACCCTCCTCCAATGCAAAAAATTCCATGGTGAATTTTTGTGACCAGATAAAGTGAAACCCATTTTCGATAAAATTGTAATTTTTTATGTATGTTCCCCTCCATCTCAAATCAGACTTGTCCTTTGACGGACTGATAGTACTCATGGTGCCTCTGAGTTCCTCTATGAGATGCCATGTGGCAGATGAAAGATCTACAACCTGTCTTTCCTACACATTAATAAAGCACTGCTGAGAAATAAGCATGTTTTTCTGGGTCTGTTGGGTGAAGAAGCAAGCATGATATTTCTTTTCTCAAGAGTTTTGCACTTCCTATGTTAATAATAATAATCCCCAACTTTGCATAGTACTGTGTAGTTTTTAAAGTATTTCTTGTTCAATCTTTACAACAATTCTCTGAAGTTGACATTATTATTATTAATATTCCTCTTTTATGATGATGAACACTGAGGCTCCTAGTGACTATATGGCTTTACCAAGGCCACCCAGCTGTCACAGACACTTTTTCTCACTCCTAGTCCAGTGTTCTTTCTGCTTCACCACTCTACTTCTTGTTTCTATTCTCTTATCTATTCTCTGTCTAAATGTGGATGTCCTAACCTCAAGACATTGCCACTCAGATGCTCCATTATCTCAAACATGCTCAAAAAAGAACTCAGCAATTATCTATACAAACCTCAGGGAGTCATCTGTACTTTACTCCATGAATTAGGTTGTCACCAAATCTTATCTACTCACCTTTTGAAATGTCAGTTTCACTCTTTCCTCTCCCTAATCACCACCACTCCCTGAAGTATTTTTGAAAGGCAAAGCTCTTGAATTAGGAATCAAATTTCAGCTGTGGTTACATGAAGCCAAAACAACTGGTTGATTCAGTGGAAGGAATTATCAACCATATAATTTTTGGTGATAATGTAAGCTACTTCTTGAGAGTAGAGTTTCTACTTTTCAACTGTCTATAGTGACTTAGGGAGATACAACCTAGAAAAAACAATGTTTAAAAACATGAAACAAATAGATGTGTGCAGTCCCACATAATGGATGCTTGTTTTGGAAGAGCCAGATCTCAAGCAAGTAAGATTTGGTTCCTGGGACTCCATTTCCATACTTTCCTTCCTGAGACCTCCAAGAGCATTGCCACAGACCCATCATGACAAGCCACTTGCATAGTCATCTTCATTCTCCTCCTCCTCATCATCAGAGCCCACTGGCCTATTTCCATTTGCTCCCCATGGTACATGAAGCCTCTTCTAATTTCTGCTTGTCATTCATCCTTTAGGTGCATGTGCTTGCCTGTGATGCTCAGGGAGGAATGATACTATTTCTGGGGAACAGTTGGCTGTGGGGTGGGGAGGCATTCTCAGGTCATCAAATGTATCTACTTAGTGTTTTGTTCGTTCTTTCATGGATCTTGGTGCTTGCCAAAAAACTAGGGATAGCATCCAAAGATGCCTGTCAGTTTCAGGAAGTGCTTGAGCTCAATGAGACAAATAGATGCATGAAGTTCAGCCAACATATTGGGCTTCTCTGTTACTCTTCTGTGACAAGCCAGGTTTGAAAACTGGCTGACCTGACTGTTAGCGTTGGTGAAGTTATGAGTCAATTACTCTCATTTCCAATGTATGCTTCAGCCTATACTAAGCCATACCATTTATCGTTTCCTTAATAACCCAAACCTAACCCCAAATACCAAATATCAGTCTGAGCAATGCTACCAAATTATGTCATTCAGTATAATCTGGTGTTTTATTTTCCTTTAAAAAATTGCTCTCAAAAAGCATTTTCACATACAGTATCTCGATGTCACAACAGCCTTGTGAGTGAAGTTTGTAGGTATTAGTATTCCCACTTTATACATAAGGAAACTGAAACAGGAGAAGGTGAAGGAGTTGGTAAGTACGGAACAGTATTTGACTACAGTACACTTACCTAAATTGTAATTGAAAATGTGTCATTTTGGAGACTTGTATAGACATTGAAGGGGCAGCAGGAGTGAGGGGATCTATCTCTCTGCATGCAGTTTGCTTTGTCATCACATGAAGAATGTTTGTCTCCTGCTGTTGCTCCGAATATCCAGCTGTTTGTCATTCTCATTATTTGCTACCTGCTCTTTTCTGGAAATACCAAGAGACTTTTAGAAGTATTGGAGGTTATAACTACTCAGATGGAAACAGCTGGGTGTCTGGAAAACACAATAGAACTTAACAGAAAAGCAGTTATTTGATGGCCACCACCACCCTCTATGATAAAACTGGTTGTCTTGTATCCTAAGGATCTTGGGGTTGTTCATTGCCAGGCTAAAGGTCATCCTTCCACCCATTTTAAGAATGGAAAAATTAAGGCAAGTATAAGTAAAATGGGCTGTCCAAAGGTCACTCATTATGGAAGGCCACATATCCACAAGAAATGGGACTCCCAACACTAGGCAGTAAATATTAGCGATTCCCCTCCTGCCCCCAACACCAGCACATCACCAAGTCATCAGGATTTGAAAAAAATGAGGTTGTGATGTGTGACAGAAACACAATATCTGTCTTATGAGGAAGAAAGGCCCTGAAGTACACATTTATTTCTCAGAACTATTTAGATCACTTATTCTGTTCAGGAAGAAGAACGCCAAGGACCAACAATCCTATCCACATCTTTAAAACCGTCAGAAAAATTCCACCAACCTGATAGGAAGGACTATGCTGCATGGTTACTATGAAATCAAACTTAGCCCCACCAGAAACAGGTGGTCCTGGGTTAAGTGCTAGTCCTGCAAGAGCCCAATCCCATCTTTAGGACCCTCTAAAGTGTGCTGTAAGAATCTGACCCGTGATTCTGAGAATGGATTTCCAAGCTACCCACACAGAAACCCACTAAAGAGAGAATAGGCATGAAGCGCCGCCATGTTTCTGGCACACTGGGCGGAGAGCAGGGAGCCATGTACCCAGGGCAGTCCTTAGCACTGTGCCTGACGTGCAGCAGAAACTCTCGGATGACTTCTGAGAAAGTGCTTGAACACTCACACGTGAAAATGCCTTTTAGGTATTGATGATGCAACACGGAGCTTTGCTGAAAAGGTGTTTGCCTCTGAAGTCAAAGATGAGGGAGGCCATCATGAGATCTCCCCTTTTGATGTGGATGAGAGCTGTCCAATTTTGCACGATGAGATGCGCAAACACCTATTCCAGCTGGAGGCTCTGTCCACCCCCACAGGAGGCAGGAGGTAAGTGGTGTAAGTGGAATGTTTATTATGTTGGGACACAAGGAAGGGGAAATGTCAGGGCAGATGGTTCACTCTGAATGGTGATTCAACTTGGAGGAAAAACTCTGTCCGAGTTAAACCCACACCCTCCCCCCAAACACACACACTGAATACACTAGGGCGAAGCAACGAGGACCAAAAAAGAAGAAAACAGTGGCCTGCCTACCTTCATCCAATCTGCCTTTGGTTGAAGCATTCCTGTTCACCCAAGCAAGAGGACATGATCTACCACGTGATTGTTCCAAACCAAAGTGGCTGATGGCTGCTGAGCACACGCTCAATTTCCACACCATATAGAAACTGGAACTCAAGGGCCTCATCTTTGGACTCTGTACTTAGTCAGCCTTAGTGTCGTGCTGCCTGATAGGAATCCTGCCCTTCAGCCAGTCTGACCTCCTCCAGGCCTCAGGGATACAGCTCTCCGTTTCTGCCCTCAGGCGCTGCCCATCCTATGCCTGTGATGTGTAACTACTACTGCCTCCCCTGAACAGATCCCTCTCCACAAAGTCTCTTTATTTTCCCTTCTTTGAACTACTCTAGTACGCACTACCTGTCACTATGTGCCACAGTTTAGTTCTCAAACCTGTTATTGACCACTTACTTGGACCCCCCCTCCTCAAAACACTCCCCTCCCCCAACCAGCTTCATGGGGAGGTCATTCTGCAGTCCTTCCCTTGGTTTTATTTCTTTAAGGAAATAACAGCAATCCACCTTCTTTGGCATCCCCCATAGGACCTAACACAGGGCATGGGTCAAAGTAGAAACGGAATAAATACATGTTGATTTGAGGAAGTAATGTTGATTAAGCAACTTACAAGTTCCAGGTAGTGTGCTAAGCATTTTATAAACATTAAATCTCACAGAAATCCTGAATGGTAGACATCATTACACCACTTTTTTAGAGAGAGAGACAGAAGCTCACAGAATTTAAGGGACACGCACCAAATGACACAGGTACTAACTGACATAGCCTGTGCTTACTGCAGCACCCAGACTTCCTGTTCTGCTGGGAGTGGGCCTCCTGTGCAGGACAGTGTCATGCTGAGAGTCTTCTAGTACATTCCCTAAGACCCACTCTTCCAAGGTATACGAGGATGAAGGGAACACTCTAACATGATACCCCTTTCCATAAGGTTGGATCCTGTTTCTGACACCCAGCCCACATTAAATTTTCACTCTTTTTCCTCAAAATGAAATTGTATAGTGGAACATCAACTTATCACAATGAAACTCGCAATGAAGATAAAGTTAACTCTTTTTATTTTTCAATTTGAAACCGAGAAAAAAGCGTTCCTTTGGACAGAAGACCATTAGTTTGTCCATTCCACAAAGTGAAACATCTTCCACCAAATTGTCCCATGTTGATGAATACATTTCTTCGTCTCCCACCTACGAGACCGTGCCTGATTTTCAGAGAGTGCAGATCACAGGCGATTATTCCTCTGGGGTGAGTTGCTTCTTGCCCCTCACATGTAGCTGCTAGAAAGATACTCAGCTTGATTGTTTCAGCTTCTTTCCTTCCTCCCCTTCCTTTTGAAGAAGGTGTTAGCTCACCTGTCCTTTGCTATACTTCATTATCACATTTCAATACCAATATGCTACAACTTTTAAAAAAAATTTATTGATGATTGATATACAATGTTGTGTTAACTTCTACTGTACAGCAAAGTGATTCAGTTTTACATATATATATATTCTTTTTTATATTCTTTTCCACTATGGTTTATCACAGGATACTGAATATAGCTCCCTGTGCTATACAGTAGGACCTTGTTGTTTACGATATGCTATGACATATTTCTGTTTTGCTTTTATCATCTCACATAATTTCTCCTCCTTTATCTCATTTGCTCGCACATGCGAATACGCAGTAGAATGTGATGTGTGTGTTACAGAATACAGTGGACAGATTCTGGCAAAAGAACCAAAGAGAGTAGCAACTGAACTAGTCTCACTGAGGGCATCATAAAGCAGGAAAGGGAGCCTCAGGGAGGCCCGGGGGGCAGAGTGGAGAGGGGATCTTGGGGAAAGATGGACCCAGAGCAGACCTAGAATGGAGAGAAGGGCTGCAGGTAGCATTAACCAATCAAAGAAAACAGATCAGGAGAAAGAGAGAGAAAAGAGGAAAGAAGAGGGGAGAGAAAAGAAGATGAGAGAGGACTTCGCTGGCAGCGCAGTGATTAAGAGTCTGCCTGCCAATGCAGGGGTCATGGGTTCGATTCCTAGTCCGGGAAGATCCCACATGCCCTGGAGCAACTAAGCCCGTGCGCCACAACTACTGAGCCTGCGCTCTAGAGCCTGCAAGCCACAACTACTGAGCCCACGTGCCACAACAACTGAGGCCCGCGTGCCTAGAGCCTGTGCTCCGCAACAAAGAGAAGCTACTGCAATGAGAAGCCCATGCACCACAACGAAGAGTAGCCCCTGCTTGCCACAACTAGAGAAAGCCCGTGCGCAGCAACGAAGACCCAATGCAGCCAAAAGTAAATAAATAAATAAATTTATTTTTTAAAAAAAGAAGAAGAAGTAGATGAGAGAGAGGTCAGAACATTCTAATGCAGCTGCTGTTTTTCGACCAACTCTCCTTTCCAATTTCATAGCAGATGCTTACACAGTAGATTATTGCTTGGAACAGATTCTGGTATGCCACAGGGATAGTAAACTCAAGTTGCAAACAACTTGACCTGCTTGTCCTATCCAGAACAGCTGGTCAATAAATAAATCTCTGCCACATGGACTTGCAAAATCAGCATCATATTGGTGAAATTGCTGTTTAGCCATTGGTCTATGCTCCAAATATAGTTTTAATGACTGGTCCTAAACCCTCTTCTCATGTAACTGACCCACTTAGGGTCAGTCCCAAGATATTTAAAAATGACAGAGCAATGAAATGGACACTATTCTTGTTTATTCGTTTTCTGCATGGTAACGTGTGCTCTACAAATGGCAGGGATTTTAGATGCTAAATAACTGAAATGAAATGTTTAATAGCAACGTGGAAAACAAAGTTTGGAGAAGGCCAGAGTTCAAAAAAACCACAAATATTAAGTGACAAACTTGATCCCTATGTGCTTGGTGGAAATGAAAACAGGAATAAAAAGAAAGAAGATGAGAGGAAGGACAAGGCTCACAGAAGTCAGGGATTAGCTTCTCCTCCTATAAAAGCTGGAGGGCACCTGAAATCTTGGTCTGGAGTCTTTTTTTTTTCTTTCTTTCTTTTTTCTTTTTTTTAACATCTTTATTGGAGTATAATTTCTTTGAAGAACCAAGTATGTGGCTACACCGGGTAGCTGAAGGTGGCTGAGCTTCTGAGCTACACTCCACCTAGTTGTGGCCTGTACCTGAATCAGTCTTTGCCTTTATAACTGAACAGAGAAGTAAAGGGGGAATTAGGGCTAAGTTCCCAAGGCCATTCATCCCAGATAAACAACAAATTCATTGTAATCAGTCCTTATTGAGCACATACTCTGTGCCAGGCACTGTGTGCTAAGTGCTGAGGACGAGAAGGTGGATAAGATCCAGCTCTTGTCCTCAAGGAGCTTTAGATGGCTGGCCCATTAGGTAGCAAAGGAACAAGCGTGCTATTGGAAGCAGACCCCCAGACCTAGCACCTGTGCCAGACTCTCTTGGTCAAGGTCAGCAAGTCATTAAAAAGAGTTCAACTGTTTAAGATTAATATCTGGACTTCAAACCATTGGGAACAAGCTTACATTGGTCCCAGAAAGTCTTTGGGTTCTGATGATGAGCATGCAATGATTTAGAGTTATAACTGTGGGCATGTCAAGCCCAGCCAGGAGATGGGGATGGGGTCAGGGAAATAGGCCAGTTTTTTTTTTTTTGCGGTTCGCGGGCCTCTCACTGCCGTGGCCTCTCCCGCTGCGGAGCACAGGCTCCGGTCGCGCAGGCTCAGCGGCCGTGGCTCACGGGCCCAGCCGCTCCGCGGCATGTGGGATCTTCCCGGACCAGGGCACGAACCCACGTCCCCTGCATCGGCAGGCGGACTCTCAACAACTGCGCCACCAGGGAAGCCCAAAAATAGGCCAGTTTTAGGAAATTTCCAGCAGTTCTAAGAAAATTTTACTCTATAATCTCTGTTTTTAGTCCCAGATAAAATTCTGTTCAAAACCATCCCAAAGAATGACTTCTCATAGGATGATATTCTGATCCGTCTCTAGCTACAGAAAGCAGTGCATGGGTGACAGGGTTTGAGGGAAGTGTGACACTTTATTCCTTCCCCAATTTTTCCCACACTGACCAGCATGTGATCTGAGTTCTCAAATTACACCAACATTGTCTTTCAGTTGAGATGTTGTCTTCAGAAGCCCATACTTAAAATGTTCTTTTGTTACCTGGAGAAAGTATTGTCCATGTTAGAATGGGTCCTTCTAATCATATTTGTTAGATAATCACTGCTATCTAGCAAAAAACAAAAACAAATATGGGACTGTAAGGAAAGACTCATAGGACAGACACATTTTGGCAGGAATGGAAGAGCGATTAAAACTTCAGGGCCTGCTCCTTGAGGGAGACCCAGGGCCCAAGTTGAGTGAGAAGTAGGAGCGGCTCAGCAGGGGCTGTGACACCCAGGAGAGCTGGGAGGTGCCAATGACAAGCTTTCCCCACTTCTCCAGTTTTCACAGGAGCTACTCTGAAATTTTCTTGGTAGGTTACGGTTGAAGATTTCGAAATGGTTTGCAAAGGTCTTTATCGGGCATTGTGTATACGGGAGAAGTATATGCAGAAGTCATTTCAGAGGTTTCCAAAAACCCCTTCCCAGTACTTGAGGAACATTGAGGGTGAGGCTTCGGTAGCAAATGAGAGCTTCTATCCAGGTAAGTAATTTTCTTATATAATGTCTGGAATATAGCTTTAGGTTTAACTACTAACTGTTAAAAGTGCCCCATGATTATAAGTAACCCAGTTTTAAGATATCATAGTCATCTTTGGCTCCGTTCTCTCTCCCGCCCAAGTGCCCAATCACTTGATTCAGTCTGTACAATATCTCTCAGAACCTCCTCTCTTCACCATTCCTCAAGCTCTAATTTAGGTGCATATTTCTCTTTGGCCAGATCATTGCAATAGCTTCCTGACTACTCTGTTAAATTCTAATCTCACTTCCTTTCAGTTCATCCTCACTTTGGTACCAGTTATTATAAAACAGATCTGAGCACATCCTTCTCCTGATAAAAACCTTTAACTACTTCCCCTACAAAGTCCAGTCTTGAGCCTGGCATTCAAGGCCTACCACCATCTAGCCTTCTAACTATGTTTTTATTTATCTGTTATTTATTTATTTTTGGACTTGCACACTCAATCTATTTATAAACTTACCTCCTTTACTCCACCTTTGAACTCTTTGTCCTGGTTGGAAGCATATCCTGTTGTCCATTTAGTTCAGCACATTCCTGCCCCTGTACTGTTGCCATGCCATTCCCTGTGCTGCATTGCCCTTCCTTTCACTTTTTTACTATATGTCCAAATGTCCAGATCCGGTCTCATCCTTCAAGGTGCAGCCCAACCATTATAATTTCCTTCCTTCCTCTGACCTCTGTATAAAAGTAAACTACAGGTTTTGACTTTCCATAGCACTTTATTTACATATCTCATTTTTACTTTCTTTCTTATATAGTACATATTTTAAAACAATCAGATTTTAATAATTTCTATTGTATAACTGTATCATAATTTATTTAATCAATTCCTATATTTAGGCGTTTAGATTTCTGACTTTTAATAGTTTATCTCCAGGGCTTCCCTGGTAGCGCAGTGGTTGAGAGTCCGCCTGCCGATGCGGGGGACACGGGTTCGTGCCCCGGTCCGGGAAGATCCCACATGCCGCGGAGTGGCTGGGCCCGTGAGCCATGGCCGCTGGGCCTACGCGTTTGGAGCCTGTGCTCCGCAATGGGAGAGGCCACGCAGTGAGAGGCCTGTGTACCGCAAAAAAAAAAAAAGTTTATTTCCAACAAGGTTACAATAAACATCTTTATTAAGACATCTTTGTACAATTGCTCTATATCTTTAGGATTAGACTTCTAGAATTGAAATTCAGGGGAGGCAGCTATTTAAGGTTTTTGAACTATCAAACTGTTATGTTGTTAAAAATTTCCAGTTCTAGAGCTTCTTCTCTTTAATTCCTTTTAATATTAAAATCATAGTAAACACGTTCCAGTTTGGTAACTCATAACATTGGTTTGTTCATCTTCTATAGTATTGACATTTAGGATGACTTGCCTTTGTTTCTCCTAAATTATACTTTATCTCTCTAGTATATTTAAGAGTAGGGACTCGAAAGTTTATATTTGACATAGCAATGTACCGTCTCACTTCTTTCGTGTTCCTTATCTCAGTTTTGGATAGAAAATGTGCCAACATTTTCTTTTTCTTTTTTTTTTTTTTTGGTCATCAAAATTTATACAGCAGGTTCTTTTTTTTTTTAATATATATATATGTTTCTTAGTAAATTTATTTATTTATTTATGGCTGCGTTGGGTCTTCGCTGCCGCGCGTGGGCTTTCTCTAGCTGCGGCGAGCGGAGGCTCCTCTTCCTTGTGGTGCGCGGGCTTCTCACTGTGGTGGCTTCACTTTGTTGCGGAGCACGGGCTCTAGGCACGCGGGCTTCAGTAGCTGTGGTACGCGGGCTCAGTAGTTGTGGCTCGCGGGCTCTAGGGCACAGGCTCAGCAGTTGCGGTGCCCAGGCTTAGTTGCTCCGCGGCATGTGGGATCCTCCCGGACCGGGGCTCGAACCTATGTTCCCTCTATTGGCAGGCGGATTCTTAACCACTGCGCCACCAGGGAAGCCCTATACAGCAGATTCTTATTAGTTAACCATTTAATACATATTAGTGTATATATGTCAATCCCAATCTCCCAATTCATCACACCACCCCCCTAAAACCTAAAACTGCTCAAAAAAATTGTCTATTAAAAAATAACCACTCTAAATTAAGACTGATAGAGAAGCTTGGTTTAAATAAGGAAAAGGCCCAAACTCTACATTTTAACAGTAGTTTTACTTTTATTTCTACGCAGTTATCTCAAATGTTAATAAAATGCTCTTAACAGGAAGACTTTAACAACTTTAATAAATAATGAAAATGGTTTGTAAGTCGTATTGCAATTATATAAACAGCAATTCTGAAGAACTTGAAAATCATTCTTACACTAGATAAAATGTTATAGTTATTTTATACTACTAATTTAGTCATCTTTGGGAAATAATGTAAAAATAAACTTTAGCTTAGCTCTGGATAATTACAACTTATGACGTACAGAATTCCATACAAATGAGATCTTACAGTATTTAACTTTGGTTATTTTTATGTGGTCATTCATTCTATGTGCTGATATATTATTGTGTGTTTTATTGAAAAAGTCTTTACCCCTCCCATGAAGAAGAGAGAAGACCCTTTCCGAACAGATAACCTCCCGGAAAACCTCGGTTATCACCTCAAAATGAAGGACGGTGTGGTTTACATTTATCCTAATGAAGAAGCAGCCAGCAAAGAGGAGCCTAAGCCACTTCCTTACCCAAATCTGGACACCTTCTTAGATGATATGAATTTTTTACTTGCTTTAATTGCTCGAGGACCCGTGTAAGTGTTAAGACCTAAACTACTGCTACTATTACTACTACTAACAGTAAGACTACGTATTAATTAATTGCTTACAAGGTTCAAACACTATGTTAAAACCTTCATGTGCATTGTTTCTTTTTCTCCTCACAATCGTTCTATGAGGTGGGTATTTTTATAACTCCCGATTTACACGCTGAGACTTTGACGAGTTAAGTGATTTGCCCAAAGTCACACAGGTGGCTGAGACAGGCTTTGAGCCCCAATCCTTCCTCATTATTATTTATGTACAATTTTGATGAAAAGATTAAGTCCTTGGAGCCCAACACTTTTCAAGTTAGATTAATGCAGAGTAAGCCAGTTCCATTTGGAAACAAACATAATAGTTTTCTACAGGTTATAAGGGTCCTGATGGTTTTGAAATTGTGACTGTTTTCCTTAGATGTCTGGAATTTTTTACAATCATGATTTAATTTTCACAGTAAGACCTATACCCACCGGCGCCTGAAGTTCCTCTCCTCCAAGTTCCAGGTCCATCAGATGCTCAATGAGATGGATGAGTTGAAGGAGCTGAAGAGCAACCCCCACCGGGATTTTTACAACTGCAGGAAGGTAAACATATTCGGTGCTCAGGGGTCATTCCTGGACAAAAACATTAATCCACTTATTTCTTGAACAGGACAAGAAAGATACTGATTTTCTGATTCATGTAAGATTTCTGCAGGTTCAGTAGAACTTCATGAAAGGAGATAGATGATGTCTAAAAGATTAAAATGCCTTTTCTGCTGTTTTCTGCATAGAAAGGTTTATCACATTATTGCCATAAAAATTATAGTTATCATCAACAACAAAAATAATAAAAACGAATAGAACCTCAAAAACCACTATTCTAGGATTTGACAGGTCTTCACTCTAGTCCTCCTTCTTCTACTTCCTGACTGTAAGACATTGGGGAGGAAATGATTAAATATTTCTGAGTTTCAGTTTCCTCATTTGTAAAACTGGGAAATATATCTGCTCAATCTAGCTCATAAGAGGATTGTGAATAGCAAATGGAAAACTAATCAACTAGAAACACTTCCAAGATGTGTTCTGACCACTTAAATGATTGCAAGGAAGTGGGAGTAGGAAATATATGAGCAGAGGTTTGGGACCAATCCCTGGCTCAGCCACCTGTATAACCTTGGGCAAATTACTTAATCTATCAAAACTTCCGCTTATAAAATTGTACTCATAAAAATACCAACTCATAAGTGCCATCGCTGTGCCATGGCTTCATCATTTCAACCTTTCTCCCTTTGGGGCTGAAAGCTGTAGCAGCTGCTTCACTTCCAGCTGTGTCTCATGGGTGGAGAATTGTCCCCAAGACTTTTGTGTGGATCAAATGTAGGAAGTAAATTTGATGCACAGATATCCAGGAGAAGCAGGCAATATTACTGTATCCAGCCTAAACTTTCACATCCTCACAAGGGCACAAAAAGGTGCTACGGGTTCATTCTTTGCTCGGCCACCTCCACCAGCTGCCAGGTCACACCCCTATCATATACTCCTTTCTCCCATCACAGTGGGATTGGCAGGCACCACAGAGAAGCATAACTCAAGCTGATTGTTGGTTTTTCTTTGTCTGAATGTACACACAGGTTGATACCCATATCCATGCAGCCGCTTGCATGAACCAGAAACATCTACTGCGCTTTATTAAGAAATCTTACCAAGTTGATGCTGACAGAGTGGTCTATAGCACCAAGGAGAAAAATCTGACCCTAAAGGAACTTTTTGCTAAATTAAAAATGCATCCCTACGACCTGACTGTTGATTCTCTGGATGTTCATGCTGTAGGTTGAAAAGATAATGTCAGTTTCATCTAATTCTCAGAACCCCACACGCCTTTCCCCTACAAACTCTCCCTTCTCAGAGCCCGCTAAACTATGTGGGCTTACCATGCTAACTGAAAGAACCCATGGACAACTTTGAGGTTCTCTCATTGTCAGCTGTATTGGATTCCATTCTTGGAGCCCAAGCCCTTCTCCTGTTTTGTTTTTTGTTTTTTTAAATAAATTTATTTTATTTATTTTATTCTTGGCTGTGTTGGGTCTTTGTTGCTGGGCATGGGCTTTCTCTAGTTGTGGTGAGCTAGGTCTGCTCTTCATTGTGGTGCGCATGCTTCTCATTGTGGTGGCTTCTCTTGTTGTGGAGACGGGCTCTAGGCATGGGCTTTAGTAGTTGCAGCACGCGGGCTCAGTAGTTGTGGCTCGTGGGCTCTAGAGCACAGGCTCAGTAGTTGTGGCGCACTGGCTTAGTTGCTCTGCGCCAAGCCCTTCTCCTGTTACCAGGCCACTGTTCCTTGTGGCCATTCCCTAACTCTCTGTGTTCAGGCAGCTCTGATAAAGATATACTTGTGCTCCTGTTTCCTGATGCAGGGACGTCAGACTTTCCAGCGTTTTGATAAGTTCAATGACAAATACAATCCTGTAGGAGCAAGTGAGCTACGGGACCTCTACCTGAAGACAGACAATTACATTAATGGGGAATATTTTGCCACTATCATCAAGGTGAGGAGAAATCAACCAGATCTATGGTACCTGGCCTGGTTCTTGAGGAGGGGGAAGAAGAGAGGGAGGGAAGGAAGGAGAAAAGAGGGAAGGAAGGAAGGAGGGAAGAAGAAAGGGAGGGAGGGAAGAAGGAGAGAGGGAAAAAAGGAAAGAGAAAAGAGGGAAGGAAGGAAGGAAAGGAGGGAGGGAGGGAGGGTGCTATCCCTGGGGTCAGGCAATACACAAATAAATAATTTGTGATAATTTCTTCTGAAACATTCACTGTAATGATTTTCAAAGACCTTGATTCCTAGGACAGAGACCCTAAGGGTGTGGATTTGGGATTAAGGACCTGGCTCTTCCAGGCTTTTGGAGTTGTAAGTTCAGGAAGAATTAGGATCAGAATCCATCCTGATCTTCATGACACCTGAACATTAGGAGGCAGGAATGACAGGTGCAGTTGGGAGATGTGTGTTTGGGGAGATAGGGGGCATATGAAAAGCTGAATTTCTTTTGCAGCAGTGCCTTGGGATTTCATCATCTTTAGTCTGACTCTTTTTCTCTCTAGACTCCATTACATCCTATCAGTCTTTTAGCCCGACTAGCTCCCCCTCACCTCTCAGGCTCCTTACTTCTTAACCTTGATAGTTTTCCTCTGACTGCCTTTCACATTTCCTCTGTTCTTCTTAGTACCCATCTCCTCTCCCTAGACCCCACAGGTTTAGACCCCTGAGGGACCCGTGGGAATTCCTGGCTTTGGACTCCTCTCTTGGCTTTGCAGGAGGTAGGTGCAGACTTGGTGGACGCCAAGTACCAGCACACTGAGCCCCGCCTGTCTATCTACGGCCGCAGTCCTGATGAGTGGAGCAAACTCTCCACCTGGTTCGTCCGAAACCACATCTACTGCCCCAACATGACATGGATGATCCAGGTCCCCAGGATCTAGTATGTACCCACCCACTGGAAACCCTGAAGCCTGCCTTCCTCCCACCTGCCTCACCTCCTCCACACCAACAAGGAATGTGCAGCACATCTGGACAGAAATAAGCTTTGTTAAACAGCAGTCAGTACTGGGGCCCGGGTGCCTGGTTTTATCCCTTCTGGGTTTAGCACTCTTGATGACAGACAGGAGTTAAGAAGATCATTTCAGTTCAGTTTTCTAACCAGGTTTTTTGGTTTTGTTTTGTAAAACAGGGGACTTTATGCAGATCACAAAATAACTTCTTGAGAATGATTAAGACTTAAGATAAGAACTATATACATTTTACTATACATTTTCTTTCTCTTGGTCTTCCTCTCTGTGTCCAGTTCACTCTTTCCCATGCGCATCTGTACTGGGGTGTACCTTTCTTGTATCAGAACCTCTACCACTGTCTGTCGATTGTCTCATCTACAAGTGCTCAAGTTCTCCATGATTAATGATTATTTATCAATGGTATTATCACCTGCTAATTACTCATTGCCCTCAGGGATGTTCATATCATTGATCTTTTATCTAACTTAAGTGTTTATATATTGTCTAGCCACCTACCTCCATGCTGTGTGTGCCCTGTGACAACGCAAGAGTTTTATCCTGTCTCTTTAGCCAAAAATAAAAGTAGCTTTTTGACTGGAGTAAAACATCCTGTCTAATATCATTAAGGAAGAGATATTAAAGCATTAGAGTGTGGTGGTTAGAAGCATGGGCCCTGGCTCTGGACTGGCTATGCTTGAATCCTGGCTCTACCACTTACTAGCTGTGTGACCTTGGCAAGTTACATGACCTCTCTGTGCCTTAGTTTCATCATCTTTAAAATGGGTTCATAATGGTACCTAATTTATTGTGTTTTATGAGGATTAAATTAGCTAATACTTCTGGCCACTTAAAAGAGTGGATGGCATATATTGGGTGCTATATAAGAATTTGTTAGATTGCCCCCTGGCCACAGCATATCATAGGTGTTCTTGATGACTGTTTCACGCTCACGATACCACACGTGTAAAAATCATTGAATCTTTCATGACAGAGTTCCCATACTCTTCATTTTCTATCTGGACTTAGCTGTGAACGTTTAGTTTTCTTACCACAGAGGATTTGTAGAAGATATAGGGGCATGTGGTCCAGCAAGAAATTTATACCTCCTATGCCAAACCCAAACTGAATCCTTCTTTATGGGTAACCAAGAAGAATGTACCAGAGTGGACCTAGGATGGAGACACTAGGTCTTCTCCTGAACATGGCATTTAGTCCTTTGCTTGCCTTTGGTCCTTTGCTTTGAACTATTAGTCCAAAAAATCTTCTCCTCCTAAATTCTCTTCATTCCTGCCTCTAGTGATGTGTTCCGATCTAAGAATTTCCTTCCACACTTCGGAAAGATGCTGGAGAATATTTTCATGCCAGTGTTTGAGGCCACCATCAACCCCCAGGCTCACCCAGACCTCAGTGTCTTCCTCAAGCATGTAAGCATGGCCCTGAAAGCCTTCCTACGGCTGCACATGAACCAGCCCGCCTACCTAACCATGATTAATTCTTGATGCTTATCTCTGACATTTGGTCCTTGCCTTTGGAAGCAGAAAGTTTGTCTGAGAGCCGGGAGGGACCCTGCCTTCAGACTGAACCCATTACGTGGCTCACTCTTCCTGACAGATTACTGGCTTCGACAGTGTGGATGATGAGTCCAAACACAGCGGCCACATGTTCTCCTCCAAGAGCCCTAAGCCCCAGGAGTGGACCATGGAAAAGAATCCATCTTACACTTACTATGCCTACTATATGTACGCAAACATCACGGTGCTCAACAGCCTGAGAAAGTAAGTAGATGAGAACTGGAGCTAGAAGGAGAATCTATTTCGCACACCTCTTTCCTCATACATTGGCACCCTAGGTGGTTGAGGGCCTACGCTGCTGGGATGCTGCCAGCTGGCCCAGAGCAGAAATTTCTTTCCCTTGTCTTTTTCTTCATTTTCTTTATTTATTTAGGGGCAGGAATGGACAGTTTGGAGCCTTCAGTAACTTTCACAGTTCCTTTTCTTTGGAAGTTTAGGAATTTACACTAATCACTGTGCAATTTACTATAAAATTCCATACATTTTACCTTTCTTGATATATCTGGGTAAGGAATAAATAGAGGACTATCATAATGGGGTTTTCTGGAAATGTTTCCCCGCTGAAGTGTGAGTAGGAGAAACAACGACATGGTGATATTGGTAAAAGTTGGGTGGAAACTGAAGATGTTTCTGTTCAGGTAATCAAAACTTTCCTCCATACCCTCATATCCTATGTTGTCTCTTTTTTCAAAAAGCCTGTGTTTGGGAAGAATTAAGATTATGATTTGGAATTGTCAGTTTTGCTGAATACTTTGGATACCCCACTCCCTTTCAGAGTGTTCTGGTGTTTCCTACCAGATTTTCTTATAAATCACTCTATGCCCAGCATCGTTGCCAGGTCCCAGTCAGTCACCTGTGATTGCTATAGTAGCTCCGTTTCCCTAGGGAACGAGGCATGAATACGTTTCTGTTCCGACCTCACTGTGGGGAAGCTGGAGCTCTCACCCATCTCATGACAGCATTCATGACAGCAGATAATATCTCTCATGGCCTGAATTTAAAAAAGGTGAGTTGGAAGCTCTCTTCTCAATATTAACTTTTATACTGGAGCTAGAGGAACAGCATTTTTTTCCCTTATCATTCTGTCACAAGTCATTATCAACACTGGAATCAAATTAAAGTAGAGCAAAAAAGATTTTTGAGATTATTTAGTGCATCTCATTTTACAGAGGCCCGGAGAAGTAAAGGAAGTTGCTCAAGATTACCTAGATAGTTGGTGACAGGGAGGAGTTAATGCAGATCGCCTGACTTGCATTTTAGAACTCTGACAAGGGATAAATCAGAGGCAGCTTGGCTTACCTGAAACTGGTTTTCACCAGATTTCATGTTATAGCATGTTTTAAAATGCCTCTGGTGTGAGTCAGAACTTTCTTGTAGGGAAAAAAAATGTTTCAAGGTGAAGTCTTTTGCCTAACTAACTAGACAATTAAAACACAAACAGCTGGGTTTGACTCAATGCTTCTGAAAATTGATCCCAAATAAATTTCTTCTAAATAGTATTTACATTTAAAAGCTATTATTCTTCTTTACAAGGGGATTTAAAGAATAGGTGATAATTTTGTTGAAAGGTAAAACTTGAGGTAACCAGGAAGTTTTAACTTTTCTAGTTTGTATCCCTTTCTCAACATTAAAAAAATTTTTTTTCACTCTTCCTTTACAGAGTCCTGTGTTACAGTATTTGTTTTTCTTAGCCCAGATTCCCATCGCTATGTCGCCATTAAGTAACAACAGCTTATTTCTAGAATATGCCAAAAATCCGTTTTTAGATTTCTTCCAGAAAGGGCTAATGATCTCACTGTCTACAGATGACCCGATGCAATTCCACTTCACCAAGGTACACATATGGAATTTTGAGTAATACAAGTATATTTTTGCTGAAATGTTGTTTACCACCCAGAATTTTAAAGTCAAATCAAGATATTTCATTATTCTTTTTGTGCAGGATGTGGGTTATTTCTTTTAATGCATTCCTTTTTCTTCCTTTCTTCCTTTTTTTTTTTGGCCTCATTTAAATAAATAACCCAAGGAGCCCCTAATGGAAGAATATGCCATCGCTGCACAAGTCTTCAAGCTGAGTACCTGTGATATGTGTGAAGTGGCAAGAAACAGTGTTCTGCAATGTGGAATTTCTCATGAGGTAGACCTGCCCTTGACTGGCTCTCCTTCTGAGTTTAGAATTTGGCAACTTGAATATTGAAAAATTAGTTGGGGAAGCATGTTGAAAAATTATTTCACAAATCATGTGCAATTACTATGGACAGGGACTAGAAAAAATTATTCTGTCTCTCTGGCCATGCTTTTGGGCAAGGGAACTAAAATATAATTGATTTCTCAGCAGACCGTGCACATTGAGGTACTGGATGAGTGCTTTTAATGGTTTATTGTTTTCCTCTTGCCCGTAGCTAACATAAGGAAGGAATCTTGGTGGAGGATGTAATTATTGTCTATATCAGGGTAAAAAGAGACAACAATCATTCTGTTTCCTTTTCTCTTATAGGAGAAAGTAAAGTTTCTGGGTGACAATTACCTTGAAGAAGGTCCTACTGGAAATGATATCCGAAAGACAAATGTGGCCCAAATCCGCATGGCCTATCGCTACGAAACCTGGTGTTATGAACTTAATTTAATTGCTGAAGGCATTAAATCAGGAGAATAAAACAAATAAACCAAATAATAATATGGGTGAGATTTTCATTGTAGAGTGTGAATAACAATAGTTACCAGTTATTGAATCCCTACTACAAGCCAAAGATTGTATTAGATATTGTTCCATTGACATTATTTCATTTAATGTTTTGCGCAACTTTATAGGTATTATTACCTCCATTTTGGGGAAGATGAGTAAACTGAGGTTGGTGAAGTTAATAACCTGTACAATTGTACAACACAGGGAATATAGCCAATTTTTTATAATAACTGTAAATGGAATATAATCTTTAAAAATTATGAATCACTATGCTGTACACCTGTAGCATATAGTAGTGTACATCAACTATACCTTAATTAAAAAAGAAATGACCTTTGATAAAAAAAATAAGCTGCACAAGGATGCACCTAGTGAGAGGTAGCAATGGGGACCTGGGTTTTTCTGACTCTTGAGTGTCCATGACTTCCAGGCAAAACGGTTATTAAGGCAGGGCAAAAATACAAGCAAATGATGGGACTTCCCTTGTGGTCCAGTGGTTAAGACTCTGCACTCCCAATGCAGGGGGCCCAGGTGCAATCTCTGGTCAAGGAACTAGATCCTGCATGCCACAACTAAAATATCCTGTTTGCCGCAACTAAAACCCAGCGCAGCCAAATAAATAAATAAATATTTAAAAAAACAAAAACAAAAACAAGCAAATGATTTGATATAGGGAGAACGTAGGCTTTTGGTTTATAGAATGAAACTTGCTATAGGCACTTAGACTTCTGAAAAGTCCTTTTGACAGGATACATCTGAAGGGTGGCTTTCTTAGACAAAAACAGGTGTACCCCAAGACAGAAAATCTGTAATTATGAGTTATTATACTTATGGAGAATTTATCTTTTGAAAGGATTCTTAGTTTTAAGGATATAATTGACAATAAAGTTATAGTCAGCTGTAGTGGTACGTTTTAAACGATTTCACTTACCAAAATAAGATACACGTGTAACTTTTTAGAAACATTCCTGTTACTCAAGGTCAGGTGGAATTCAATCCAATTAGCCAGACCATACTTCTATACATATACAGTTGTGTTGCCATCTAGTGGTTGGGCTGATACTTCATTCCACTTATTCAATAAACAATTACTGATCAAACATCTAAAGTACCAGGTACTATTCTAGGCAGCAAAGATATAAAGAATAAGATTTCACTTCTACTCTCAAGTTATTCACAGCAAGAAGTTATAGCATGAGTGGATACAAAAGTGAAACAGAGCATTTTGTGAAACATCCCAGAAAGTAATGACGTTTCAAATGGAAAAAAAAATTAAAAGCAAATTCCTGCATGCTTCCACATTCTGTACAGGTAGCCATAAGCATAGGCATGATCCCAGCAGCATGTTTGTACTAGCCCTGGTGTTAGAATGCTCTCCCTGGTTTCTGAAGTTGAAGTTCTGTTTGCTGAGTATTTGTAAGTCCCTTGGAAAACCTGATTTTATTTTACCTTGGCCTCTTTGTCATCAAAATAATATAAGTTGCCAAATTAAACTTTCTATTCTCAGATTTTAAAAGGCATGAACTACCATTATGTATATCTCCATCTTACCCATGAGAGGGCAGTAGAATACATACATGTTAATTCATTTATTACATCCATGCAGATTTGGTTTCCAATTTGGTACTTGGAATTCGATTTGCTCATTTTGTCATATAGTCTCCTGGAATTCAAAGTTTGAACTTTGAAATAAATTTGAAATTCCAAAGCCACACTATTCTAGCCCCAAATTTTATCTTAAACAATTGTTTGGGAAGTTTTCTAAATACATAAGGAATTTTTTGGTGGTGAGCAGGAGGAGTCCATAAAGATCAGTGTTCAAAATTTACTACAAATTTATTTCCTCATTGAGACATGATTAAAAATATGTCTTGTCAAAAAAATATGTCTTGTCATTCCTCTTTTTCTCCCCCCCATCACAGAAGAGACTTCCTGTTTCATTGTCCACGGTTCATGGTTTCACAGTGGTTTGGGATATGCAGCTTTTATTGCTTTGACTACGTTGGCTTGTGACAGTCATCTGTGATGTGTAATACTGCTCTTTCTGGCCGTCTTCTATTTTGGTACCTCTATGCGAACAGATATGGGGAGTTTGATCACCAAATCCAAGAGGTTCTGGTGGGGGTGGGGTGAGGTAGGGTGGAGTCGGGCGGGCAGAGGCAGGGTGGGGTGGTTAGCAAGTACCTGGGAAACAGGCTCAAATCATCCTTGACTCGCAGCCTTAGTGAAACTGGGCTGCTGCTCGCAGTAGGCACTGCGCCATGCACATACCTGAGTATGAGTGTGTTGCAGGCGTAGCGCTTAAGCATGTGTGTCACAACAGGGCGTGGGAGCCGACCTCAGGCACTGGGAGTATCAAAGGCAACCCTGCTCTGGGATTTCACGCCTCAGGTGTCCGGAGCGTCATTTGCATCTGTGTATGTTTCAAGTAGGCGCTGTACTGCAATTGCCGGAGAAACGTTTGTTTCCTCCTTGAGCTCAGCCCGAGAAATGGTGCTGCTCTTTCACTGGAGACACCAGGCCTACTGAGCCCGGTGGCAGGAGACAATTCTATGGTTTCTTTGAGTGAGGTGCCATTTGGATTCCTTGATTAGGCTTTCTCTCACGGGTGGTTGTGAGGAGTCAACCTTCGTGTAAAGTTCTGGTCCTTCGCCGTGGGGCCTGTCGGACGGCAGGCACGGCAACGGCGAAGGAGCTTTGGCTAGAGGCCCTCGGCTGGACGACAGTGGCGCCGGTAGCCTGCCTCCTGGGGCCGCACCCTTTCGGCGCCCAAGGTCCTGGGCAAGATTCTGGCCCCTACGCCGAACTCCAGAGGGGGCGGTTCCCCTCTGGACGGTCCCCGGGCGGTGCCGGGGGCGGGCCCGACCGTGAGGGGTGGGAACAGGAACCAATAAGAACAGGACTTTGCCGGGGCGGGGCCTGCGGCCGGGCCTGTGGGGGCGGGACGGAGCCCACCCAGAGTGGGAGCGAGCCGACTGGGCGCTTCTGCGCGGAGGACGAGAGCCTCGGAGCCCAGCCGCGGAGGCGGCGTCGAGGACGAGAGCAAGTAGGGGTAGGGAGACCCGGGCGGGGTGTGAGGCAGGGGCTTCGGACCCTCGCGGCGGAGGGTGTCGCAGAGCGGGACCACGGAGCGTCGGGCGCCGTCCGGCCGCTGCGCGGGAGCGGGCTGGCGGAGGTGTCGGCGCCGCCCACGCTCTCTCGGCACCTCCACGGCCTGGAGGGACGCCCGAGCGTGCAGCCCGGCGCCCAGCGGACGCCGCGCGTTGGGAGCCCGCTCGTCGGCCTCGGAGGTTGTGGCGGAGCCTGGCTGAGGGTCTCCTCGCCGCTCCCCTCGGGGCGCGGGGACCGCCGTCCAGGTGACGCTCGGGGACGCTCGACAGTCCTGGGGTAGAGGCAGGGAGCGCCCCGCATCCAGGAAGAAACATGGGGCTCTCTCCAGGATTAGCCACGGCGCTTGAACGTCGACAGGCTGAGACGACGGACTTTACATTTTTGCTTTTTTGTGCTTTGATTCTTAACAGAATCTGACGAGCACAGTAGTGAAAGTTGTCAAGTAGGATTTTGATTTAAAAATCTGGCATTGGAACATCTAAGAGCTTCTAACTAGTATGGCAGAAGATGATCAGAATATGAGTCAGGGGCTGGAGCCTCGGCCAGGACCCACATACCAGATGTGATGCCTCGGTCAAGTAGACTTTTCTGGGCCTACGTTTCCTTAGCTGTAAAATCGAGATGCTCATGCGTGCCTGGGGGTATTCTGAGGGTCAAATGAGATGCGTGAGAGTATTCCATAAGTGTTAGGTATTGCATATTCTGTAAAACAAGTGCCAGGCACATAGTAGGCACGTTGTAAACATTTACCCTAAAGCTAGTGATTCACCTACAGTGTTTTAGATCAAGTCCTACACCTTCGTTTACTGTGTAAATAAATTGCTTAAGCTCATTTTCCACAAATCACCATTGTTGGAAATGTGGTCCATTTTTAACTGATTAATGAATTTTTCTAGAATAGCATATATTATCGATACACTGTTACTGATCGTTTACCAAGAAGTTTGGTAGCAATCAGTCTATGTCTTTGCTTTAGATAAATAGTTGTCGTTTAAGTTACCTGGTAAAGTAAGCTGGGAGTATTGTTTCAAATCAGACTTGTATTTGCTTTTGTAAGATTTAAGTCCTCCAAAACAAAATTAATATATAGCCGCATTTTGGGGGTACAGCCTTTATTATAGACATGTGCATTATTTTCTGTGGGTATGTGTGTGAGGTGTTGTGTTGGGAGAGCAGAAATGAAAAAAGAGTAGTAGTTTGCAACCAGCAGACTTTGACTAGGGATACTTATAGGCGTGTTCTGAAGTCGTTTCCCAGGCAGAAACCAGGAAATGTAGTAATTGTGTCTCTTGGCTTTTCATTAGTTTTTTTGTGTTGAGTGTGGCAATAGACTTTTAAAATAATGCAAATATAAAGGAAGAATATTAGTTTTTCTGATGCGACAATAAGCACTTTTCTAAAGCTGAAAATTATGTTTTAAATGATCTGTAGTAAGTCTTACATTATAGACAAGAATTTTAGACCACTGGATACCAAGATCAAATTAAATGGAGGAGAGAGAAAGTTTCTAGTGAATGTAATTTTTGTGTTGCTTTAACAGTTTTACATGTTTCAACAGTTCAGTGCAAGATGGATGCTTTGAAACACCAGTTTCAAACATGTACTCCATATATAAATTTTGCTATGATTTATAATTTGTTGATCTTGGAGGACTGAAGCCTTATATTCGCGTTATTTATTGAGCACCTAATACATTCCAAGGCACAGCTTTAGCACTTATATTCATGTATGGGCAGGATATAATTCCTTCCATCTAGGAGATTACACTTTACCAAGTGGGCTAACATAAGCTGTTTTTAAAACTGATGTTAACAGTAACATCAACCAGCATTTATTGGGACCTTCTTTGGGCCAGGCAGTGCTCTAAATTCTTTACATGCATTATCTTATTTAATCCTTACAACAGCATCTTGAGGGGTGTTATTATTATGATCTCCTCATTGAGAAACAAAAAGGTTGAATAACTTTCCCATATCAAACAGCCTAGGTGCCAGAGCTAGGTAGGACTCAAACCAGACAGTTGGGCTCCAGAAATCCTGATCTTAACCTCTTCATTATATTGAGTGTAAAATTCTGTGAGTGAGATACAAATGAAATCCAACAAGCATTTAAAAGAAAGTTCTGTAAAGAACTTCTTCAAAAAGAAGGAAAGAAAGAGAGAAAGAAACTGGTATTGCAAGGAGTAGATGAAGGCATATCCAAGCTACAATTATACTTTATATGTAGGAGAATTTTTTTTTCCTGGTGAATGATGTGGGATTCTTTTCCTTTCTAAGCCCTCAGTCACTCAGTTACTACAATAATGGCATTATCTTAATACTATAAGAGGTGATTATTTTTTAATAAATTTAAAATGTTCTCAGACCATAAGTTAAAGTTAGATTCAAGAAAAGAAAATGTTTCCCTGCCTTCAAGATGCTTATAAGTAGACATGTAAATAAGTCCCTACAATTTCAGTGTGATAAGAGTTATAACAGAGATATAGTTATAGAGTTAATGGGACCATTGATGAGGGAAGATAATTCTGTATATGGTAGGGGGGAGGATTAGTGAGAAGATACCATATTTGAATTTGGCTTTAAAGGATGAATAGGAGTTTGCTGAGTTGGGGAAGGGAACAGAAGATATGGATGAAAACCAGGAATATTATGTGAATGTATATGGTATGTTTGAGGAATGTGTTGTAGTCCATATTGTCACTAAAAGTCAGAGTGTATAGAGATGAGGGGTTGGGCTAAAGAAGGTGGTGCCTGGAAATAAGCTGAAAAAATTAAAATTGCAGAGCTTGGTTGCCAATCACGTTAGGATCGCTAAAATTTCTAGAAATAAGGTAAGTGTGGGATTTCAGTGCCTATCATTTGAAATAATGAAGATTTGCCCAGTTTGGCATAATCTTTCACTTTAGAATATGGTGTTAAAGGTAGTTTTAATACTTTGAAGTACAGGATATACTATAAAACAACATACAGATTTATGCAAGTAAAAAGTTATGACTCAGAGAAAGAGAAAAAAGAAGTCTGCGGTGCCATTTGGTGAAGAGCCTGTTTATCATGCTGAGGACTTTGGACTTGATTCTAAAGACAGTGGAGAGCCAGGGCAGGACTTTAAGTAATTAGGAAAGATAACATGGTGGTGGTATGGTATAGCAGCTGGATTGGATGGAGAGGCAAAAGGTAGAGAGATAAGTTAGGAGGCTGTTGCTATTGAAATAGCCCAGATAAGAGTGGATAAGGGCCTGGAGTAGGAAAATAGTAATAGAGATGAAGAGGAGAGGACAGATGGTATTACAAGGCTTAAAAAGTGATTGGCTTTGAAGGTGAACAGAAAAGTAAAAACTTAGTTTCTCAGCTTGGGAAACTGGATAGAGGAACTTGATTTAATTATTAATGTGAGGGGAAGATAATTGTTTCAGTTTTGAACATGGTGAGTTAGAAGTGTCTATGGAGCATTCAGACAGAGGTGTCAAGAGAGGATCCAGAGCCCAGAAGAGAGGCTGAGATTGGGGATTCAGATTTCGGAGTTAGCCAGTAAGTGGAAATTGAAGCCGTAAGAGCAGATGAAATTGTTTGGGGGGAAGACAAGGAATTAGAAGAGAAGAGGGCCAAGGATAAATTATTTGCTTTGTATGAATAGAAGGGATTCATTTATACTAATTTTCTTATTAATTGTGATTATAAAGAAATTAAATGGGTTTTAATTGAAGATTAAACAGCTTTTACATCCAAATGAATCCTGTTCTTTTAAAATTTCACTGGGAGTCACTCATTTATTCCCAAAGTGTATTGCCCAAACTATTACTGGAGTACCTCTTGGTAAAAAAAAAAAAAACTTTATAGCAAATTCACAGCCAATAAAGAAAGTAGATCTTCTGGCTTTATTATAGAATTCTTTTTCCTCCTCTGTACTTTCTAGTTCCATGCTTATAATAGATGGGCCCCAACTTAAGATGGTTCCGCTTCTGATTTTTCGACTTTACGATGGTGCAAAATTGGTACGTACTCAGTAGAAACTGTACTTCGAATTTTGAATTTTGATCTTTTCCTGGGATAGCAGTATGCGGTGTGATGCTCTCTCCTAATGCTGGGCAGAGGCAAGGAGTCAACCTCCCAGTCAGCCACATGATTATTGATACAAGGATAAACAACCGATACACTTATAACCATTCCATACCCATAGGACCATTCTGTTTTTCACTTTCAGTACAGTATTCAATAAATTACATGAGATAGTCAACACTTTATTTTACAATGGGCTTTTATCAGATCTTCCTCAACTTACCATGGGGTTACATTCTGAAAAACCCATAATGTGAAAATATCATAAGTTGAAAATGCATTTAGTACATCTGACCTACCAAACATTGTAGCTTAGCCTAGCCTATCTTAAATGTGCTCAGAACACTTATATTAGCCCACAGTTAGGCAAAATCATCTAACACAAAGCCTATTTTATAATACAGTGTATTATCTCATATAATTTATTGAATACTGAACTGTATATGGAAAACAGAATGGTTGTGTGTACAGAATGGTTGTAAGTGTATCGCATTTTCACCCTCATGATCGTGTGGCTTACTGGGAGCTGCGGCTCTCTGCTGCTGCCCAACATCGTGAGTATCATACTGCATATCACTAGCCCAGGAAAAGATGAAAATTCAAAATACAGTTTCTACTGAATGCGTATTACTTTGGTACCATCGTAAAGTCAGAAAATTTTAACTGGAGCCATCATAAGTTGGGGACTGTTTGTAGAGCCTGTTTACCTTGAATCAAAGGTAAGAAAGCATATGACTCTTCCCTCACTTGGTTGTTAGCTCTTAGAAGTCAGAGATAGTGCTTTAAAAAAAAAAAAGCCTCCCATATATTTAGATTATCAATAAATGGTTGATTCATCTTGATAACAAACTTATTCAGTCTTGGCTCCAAATGGCTTAGCCATTTCCAAAGTACATTTTCATCTTCAAAGGGTGAAGGCTTGTCACCACTGAGGAGATTCAAAAGAAAGTATTACAGCTTTGAAGGCATTTTCAAACAAGCAGTTTCAAAAATATTTTCCTAGTTTGTAGTATCATTAAAATAAGTGTATGATCTTCTAAGGCAGGGAGTGGAAAACTTTTTCTCTGAAGGGCTAGATAGTAAATATTTTAGACTTTGTGAGCCATACAGTCTGTCATAACTACCCAATTCTGCCAAAAAAGAGCCATAGACAATACTTAAATGAATGAGTATGGACTGAGGTCCAGTTAAAGTTTATTTATGGACATTGAACTTTGGATTTCATAGCATTTTCACATGTCACAAAATGTAGTTATTTGATTATTTTTTCAACCATTTAAAAATGTAAAATTCTCAGAGGCCAAAAACAGATGTTGGGTCACATTTGACCCACAGGTAGACCATAGTCTGCTGACCCTGTTCTAAGGGGTGTTCTTTGAAGTACTTGGATTTGTTTAGTTTTTATAAAATGGTTCTTCAAAGTTATACCTCCTGCTTCCAAATTCTAGTACATTTCTTAAAACATCTGAAAAATTTTCATTCATACTCTATTTCTCATATAGAGTAATTAGAATACATTCCCTTCATTAGTTTGGAACCCGAGATACAGAGAAATAGATTAAATTGTACAGTGTCAGAATCAAAAATATGTTTGAAATAGGCTTCCCTGGTGGCGCAGTGGCTGAGAGTCCGCCTGCCGATGCAGGGGACATGGGCTCGTGCCCTGGTCCGGGAGGATCCCACATGCCGCGGAGCGGCTGGGCCCGTGAGCCATGGCCGCTGAGCCTGTGCGTCCGGAGCCTGTGCTCTGCAGCGGGAGAGGCCACAACAGTGAGAGGCCCGCATACCGCAAAAAAAAATATATATGTTTGAAAATGTTTTTCAACATTCAGTATTGCTTACTGAACCAGTTAAACAGCAATCTTTTTGCCTCAGCGAAAGTGGGAACATTGAAAGCTAGGTGGAATAAAAGACCAAAACTGGAAGGAGTGTCCTGCACTGGTTCCCAGAGGGCTGGGCAGGATGGAATCTTTTATCTTTTTCCTCTTTGAATTGTGTGAATAATTTTTATCCTAAGGAAAAGGAAACATGAAGTTTTTCTTCACTTCAGGGGCATTATAGCAGGTTATAAGATTGAAGGATTAAATAATGGTGAGATAAGAGGAAGAAATTTAAAGGACTTAACTTTTTCACATCGAGCCATCCCAGATGTTTCTCTTGCACCTTATATGTTTGAGGAGGAAATTTATGATACTTTTTTGCTTATAGATCTTAGCCTGGTTAGCAGCCTGAAAACATAATTTTAACATTCAGTTCAGGCAGTATTAATCCATTTATATTAGTTATAAGTAATATTTAATGCTCTATTTCTTTAAGTTAGATTTCTGACTTTCATGGTTTTCATAACAGAGATAAATGTTTACAACAGGGGGCATGGAGGACAATTATTAGTTTTTCTTCGAAGTTTAAATTCATAGAAGTGGCATATTTGTGGATTTTTTTCTGTGTGGTTGTTAATATATAGGACAGATGGAGGTGTGTGTGAGATTTGTTCTTGGTGCTACTTAAAAGATATGTGCTTTTTTTCTTTCTCTCCTTTTTTCCATTCGAGTTAAAAAAACAAAAAACTCTGGCTGTCTAGGATGTTTTCGAGTTGGTTACTTAGCAATATGAAGCATAATTTTGTATTTAAATATTTATCTGTATTCTTTGATACTCTGATTAAATAAGAGTCTGTTAAGGCTGATGATGTTAGGGCCTGCTGGGAGGAAATGACACAGCCTGCTTTACAACAGTATTTACTGCAAAATCACCTTTTCCCTGGTTCCTACTTAAACTGTAAGGGGTAACATGGAACAGAAGAGCAGCATTATGTGAATTAGAGTGATGGTCAGTTTGGTGATGACTGTAATGCAATGGTTATTGCACAGTTAATTTATATTAACATAATTCAAGGTTGAGCAGAATGGTTGGTAAAAATGGTGAGATGCTATCTAACTAGGTTTTATTTTTTAACTTTAAATGCATTCTTCAAGTGTGATGTTTTTAAGAGTTCAGTGATAATTGTTATTTAAAAAGAAACTAGATCAATATACCCTTTAAATGTACTGTTTAATTATTAGGAGAAGAGAGCATGTAGTAAAAAAAATACAGAGCCATGTTCAATAGCTGCATCTAGAAGTACAAAAATGTTGAGGAAATGGTGACTTGAGAAAAAGTGTAAGACTTTAATGAAGATTATTTTAAAAATGGGTTTATCAAATGTGTAAAACCTGACTAAAGTGACATATATTTGTATTAATGTTGCAAATGAAAGTTAAAATCTTTAAAATTGAAAAGATTCTTGGAAACAGCATACTGGACTTTTCGATAAGCCTTTTAAAGTATTTTCAAAGAGGACTTCCCTGGTGCTGCAGTGATTAAGAATCCGCCTGCCAATGCAGGGGACACGGGTTCAGTCTCTGGTCTGGGAAGATCCCACATGCCGCGGAGCAACTAAGCCCGTGCGCCACAACTACTGAGCCTGTGCTCAAGAGCCCACAAGCCGCAACTACTGAAGCCCGTGCGCCTAGAGCCCAGGCTCTGCAACAAGAGAAGCCACTGCAATGAGAAGCCCGTGCACTGCAACGAAGAGTAGCCCCCGCTCGCTGCAACTAGAGAAAGCCCGCACGCAGCAACGAAGACCCAACGCAGCCAAAAATAAATAAAATTTAAATATATATATATTTTTTCAAAGAAAGAAAAGAATATAAAATTATCTCAGTTTCCCTTTTATTTAAGGACCATTCCTGAGAAAGATGAATTATTGTTTTATTTTGTTGCATATCAGTGGCATAAGAGAAAAATGGCTACATATTTCTTGAAAAAAGTATTTGTCTAGAATGCATGGGTGTTATGTTTATGATGTTTGGTGATTAGTAAGTGGAAAATTGAAAATTGCACCTCTTCCTGTTGACATACCTCTATTCTGTATCATTATGGGACATTTCAACAGTGCTTATAAGGTGGCTACCGTTTGATGCAGACTTCACAGTCCAAATTGTTGGGATCACTGACTTAAGTTTGTCACATATGGTAGCAAGGTAAATAATAAGGAAGATTTTCTTGTGTTGTTTAAATTTAGCTCCAACTGTATGGTCATATTTATAGAAAAGGAATTGTTGATCCTCGTAAGTTAAACTGGGAAAAATTTTTGAAGTAATTGTAAGTAGTGGAATAGCAAATATGATTAGAAAACATAGAGGAGTTATTTTAAACATTGTTTGAAGCTACTGATAATAGTGCTTTTCTCCCCCCAAAGGTCCACACTTACGTTTTATTGAGTATTTCCTCAAAGCACCCTTCCAACACTCAAGCAGAGGTAGGGAGGGAGGGAGAGTGACAGAGACAGAGAGACGGACACAGACAGAGACAGAGAGACAGACAGAGACAGAGATGGACATACAGACAGTAGTCAAAACAGCACAACTTACAGTGCAGGCATCCTCCTGCTTTCTTCCGAAAGTCCAGGGCAGCCGGACTACTGGGCTCCTTGAAGCTTTCCCTCCAGCAGAAGCAGTAGGCTGGGCATGAATGAGCACACTTCCCAGCAGGTCATTGCTGGGCTCTCTTTCTGTCCCATTTGTTCTAAGGGCTTAGAGTGCTCTTTGGAATCACTGTTTTACGTATACAAAAAGCTTTGGTAATTGCTGAAAACCCTCTGAATCTCTTGGGTGTATTGAAAAATATTGAAAGTTATTAATTATTATAAAGGAGACTTGCTGAGTAGCCAAGTTTTAAAAATGTTTTGTTCAGAGCTAAACATACCCATTTACTATGTCACAGCAGAGTTTGATAATTGTTAAGAGGTAAGGAGCTAAGCAGATTGTGCGAATCTAGAATTTTTCCAGTTGAAAAACATTCTCGTTTGGCAGGTGTTTTCCAGTATTTTTGAATAGCAAAATTTGCATATTTAACTGATATTTTTGGCAACCTAGTGAGCTAAATTTGAAGCTGTATGTCTAAGGGTTCCAAAACATTGTTATGGCAAGTAATACTTGGACTCTTTTACTCTTTCAACCATGTTGCTACATCTGGAAGAGAGCATTATCATGAAAGAAAATTTGAACAAAATAAAATGTAGAGATATTGTAAAATCTCATTTCTCTGTCTCCAAACTTTCAATTATTATTTTCCTGAGGGGAAGTTTAAAACATTAAAGAAAAACATTTAGCTAAAAGATCCGTTTGCCCTGCATCAATAACTGCGTTCAATATGGATTCCAAGAAGAAAATGAATTCTTACAGCTTAGTTCTTAATTTACTCTGAAGTGATTATGAATGATATTGCTAACCATCATTTTGTATTAAGACCAAAGAATTTCCATTACTAAGTAGAATGCGTATGGTACTATTTTTACCATTCACAGCAACTTATTGTCTCATCTAGGGTTTTCAACCCTGACCCAATAAAAAGCAAGAGTGCAAGACTCTATAGTGAACCTAATAAGTACGTAACATTGTCCTTGTGTGTTCCAGACTGGAATTAATTTATGAACAGGAAAGGTCACTCATTGCATTACACTGACTCTTTTCTAATTTTAATATTTATATTATGTATTAATTTTAGAATTTTAAATGTATTTAAATAATGACCAAATATTTGATGTTAACTTTATGTTTTACTTTATCATATGTAGTAAGGTTAATTACTGTTTTGTGAAACTTCTGTTTCAGTTTTGTGTGTGTGTGTGTGTGTGTGTGTGTGTACTGTGAATCAAATGTATTTCTTACCGTGGGTTTTGGTCAGAAGGGTTTAGGAAGCATTGGCCTATAGTGCAAGAGAAAGAGGATTTGATTCGATAGGTGAATCTTTTCTCCCACTAAGCAGGCTCAAGACTCTTAGGGATTGTGTGTGTGTGTGTGTGTGTGTGTGTGTGTGTGTGTGTATTCTAAAAAACCATACCAACCTATACTACTGCTGCTACTGCTCTTAAATGATCCCTCTTTGAGTCTCCATTCGTCCTGCAAACAATTATGATTGCTCACTCTGTCTCCTTCCCTATTAACCTTATGTGTGCCTACTTTCCTTGTGTTTATTGCTTCCCTCGAACCCAGTTTCTCCCCACAAACATGCCTTTCCTTTACCCAGTGCCCTAGACTTCAGATTTGCTCTCCTCATATCACTAGGTTCCTTTGCTCCACTGATCTCTGTTGTGCACAAGAAGCAAGGCATTCCCCCTGCTGGAGATAATTACTAGTTTTCCTATCTTTGGCTCCAGTTTACTTTGTTCACTCTTGTGCCCAGCTTTAGGAGACAGATGAAGAATCACGTAGGTAGGCCAGACCCTCTATGAATCATGTTTCCAACTTCAACTGAGTGTACTTCCATTAATCTATTAATTACCCAGCTCATTGTTGAGCAACTCTTAAAAATTTTGTCCTCAAGTAGATGGGCTTTTTCTCTAAATCTTAATAAGGCTATTGTAATTTTCAAAGATTAAGGTTACATGGTATGAGCAAGCTTAACTGATTTGGTCTGGGTCTTAAGCATACACAAATCTTCTCATCTTTTTTCCAGTTCCATAAGAACTGTCATACTTCTCAGACTCCTAACACCTCTTCCTTCCATGGGACCTAACTTGCCCCTCCCTCTTCCACGTATTTATTATATCCTTCATTATTTTTTTGCTGCAGTTTTAAAATATATATAGGGTTTTTTCCCAACCTTAAAGCATTGTATTTAAAATTGATTCCCCTTTTTGATCTTCTTCTTATTATTGACTTTAAAATAAATGTATTCATACTTGATCCATTTTCTCACTGATTTTCTCCCTAAGCTTTAACTGTTATCTGCCCTCACTGTCCTTTTTTTTTTTTAATTATTATTATTATTTTTTTGGCCGCACCTTGTGGCACGTGGGATCTTAGTTCCCTGACCAGGGATTGAACCCATACCCCCTGCAATGGAAGCGAGGAGTCCTGCCTAACCATTGGACCACCAGGGAAGTCCCTATCCTCACTGTCTTTTGACACTATTTATTTAATGCCCTGTTACCAAATACAAGGACCCTTTCTCGGTCCTTATTCTCCTTACCTCTTTCTTTTCTTCTTAGGACATTTTCCTTCCATGATTATTTGTGATCCACATTATCCTGGTTCTGTTACCTCTCAATAGTCTTTTTTCCACTCTGATTCTCCCTTTTCTTTCCATCTATAGTTCCTAATCATGATTAATGTTCTCAAAAGTTTAATCCCTAATTCTTTGCCTTTTAAAAACTTTCTGCTTATGTATGTATATGTATGTAACTATGTATTCTTGCTTTTTTCTCCATGATGTCTCTTTTAAACCTTTACTCCCCTTAAACCTTTGGCTTTTCTATCTCTCACTTTACTCTCAGCAAATAATTGCATATATTATTTCAAAGAGAAAATAGAAGCCATTAGAGGGCAAGTTAATCAACATACAGACCCCAAGCCTACAAAGGTACCTGCGTCTGTGTCTTTCTTTCCTCATTACCTTCTGTTCCAGTGGAAGAGCTGTCCCTCTTTCTGTCAAATGCTAATCCCTCCAGTTCCATTTGAAGGCAATGCCTTCTCGCCCACGTGGCATTTGCTGTCTACCATTGTTTCTTCTGTCTCCTCTACTGACTCTTTTCCACCAGTGTTTAAAACAAGCTTAGTTCTTTTCTATCTTTAAAAAAAAAAAAAAAGAAAAAAGCTTTCCTGGGCCACATGTTCCTGTCCAGCTACTACTCTGATGTCCACTTGCCTACCTGGATAAACTCCTTGAAAGTGTTGTCTGCAGTTGCTGTTTCCATTTGTTCTTTCTCATCCACTTCTCAATTCACTATGCTCTTCCTTCCTTCCACTGAATCTGCTCTTGCCCAGGTCCTAATGACCAATAGACACTCAAGTCTTTACTTTATTTGACTTTTGACAGTGCACTGTTGACCATTCTTTTCTGTTTGAAAGGTTCTCTTCCATTGGCTCCCATGATTCCACATACTCCTGGTGTTTTCTCCTTTCTTTTAACTACTTTCACGACTTAAATGACCATCTATGATAGAAGAAGACTGACCCAGAATGTCCTAGAACTGACCTGTTTTAGATTAGTAATGTTTTCAGAGTTTATAAAGCTTATCCCTGACAGAGCATGGTGATCTATAAAAGTCAATTTAAAAATGAAATATGTTTATTTAGTAATACTGTAAAGGATTTGTGATATGGTATGGTAAGAAATAAATTTTATTTTAAAAAACTTAACTACTGTTCTTTCTGTTTTAATTCCCACAATGTTATATGAAGTGGGTGCTTAGAAAGTATTGCATGAATCCTTTAAAAAGTAAGTTATATTTTATGAAACAAGTGTTATAAAAGCAATTTATGTTTATTTTTTAAAATTAGGTAAGCCAAAAGAAAACAGCCATAGTTCTAATACCCAGAGATAAGATAATCACTGTTAACATTTTGGTGTTATATACATATTCACTTTTTTATTCATATAGTGTTTTTTTTTTTTTGGCTTATGGAATCTTAGTTCCCCAACCAGGGATTGAACCCGCACCTGAGGCAGTGAAAGCATGGAGTCTAACCACTGGATCGCCAAGGAATTCCCTCATATAGATTTTAAAATTAACTTATACTATACAGTGCTTTATAACATTCTTCATTTACTATGAACATGTATGACTTCATAATGTTCCATTGTATGGATTTACCATAATACATTTAAGTCCCCTATTGGAAATTTAAGTTATTTTAAATTTTACAGTATTCTAAATCTACTCTTGTGTGTATGTGTGTGTGTGTGTGTGTGTGTGTGTATGTGTATCTTTGTGAATTTGTTCATTTATTTCCTTAGGATAAATTATTGGAAGTGATGTTTCTGCATCATCATATATGTTTTTTAAAAAGCATTTATTAGGGCCTTATTTAATATAGAAAGATATGAAGAATGCAATTTATTTTTTTAACATCTTTATCAGAGATGTTAACATCTTTAACATCTTTATAATTGCTTTACAATGGTGTGTTAGTTTCTGCTGTATAACAAAGTGAATCAGCTATACATAAACATATATCCCCATATCTCCTCCCTCTTGCGTCTCCCTACCACCCTCCCTATCCCACCCCTCTAGGTGGACACAAGGCACCTAGCTGATCTCCCTGTGCTATGTGGCTGCTTCCCACTAGCTGTTTCACATTTGATAGAGTATATATGTCCATGCCACTCTCTCACTTTGTCCCAGCTTCCCCTTCCCCTTGTCCTCAAGTCCATTCTCTGCGTCTGCATCTTTATTCCTGTCTTGCCCCTACGTTCTTCAGAACCTTTTTTTTTTTTTTTTGGTTTCCATATATATGTGTTAGCATACGGTATTTGTTTTTCTCTTTCTGACTTACTTCACTCTGTATGACAGTCTCTAGGTCCATCCACCTCACTACAAATAACTCAATTTCGTTTCTTTTGATGGCTGAGTAATATTTCATTGTATATATGTGCCACATCTTCTTTATCCATTCATCTGTTGATGGACATTTAGGTTGCTTTCATGTCCTGGCTATTGTAAATAGAGCTGCAGTGAGCATTGTGGTACATGACTCTTTTTGAATTATGGTTTTCTCAGGGTATATGCCCAGTAATGGGATTGCTGGGTTGTATGGTAGTTCTATTTTTAGTTTTTTAAGGAACCTCCATAATGTTCTCAATAGTGGCTGTATCAGTTTACATTCCCACCAGCAGTGCAAGAGGGTTCCCTTTTCTCCACACCCTCTCCAGCATTTATTGTTTCTAGATTTTTTGATGATGGCCATTCTGACTGGTGTGAGGTGGTACCTCATTGTAGTTTTGATTTGCATTTCTCTGATGATTAGTGATGTTGAGCATCCTTTCATGTGTTTGTTGGCAATCTGTATATCTTCTTTGGAGAAATGTCTATTTAGGTCTTCTGGCCATTTTTGGATTGGGTTGTTTGTTTTTTTGATGTTGAGCTGCATGAGCTGCCTGTATATTTTGGAGATTAATCCTTTGTCAGTTGCTTCGTTTGCAAATACTTTCTCCCATGAAGATTGCAATTTAAAAGACCCGTTATTTGACTGTTCAGATAGATCGTGTTTTAACATTAAAAGCAACAACAACAAATACATAAGGTCAAGCATTGTAAGAAGTTATAAAATGAAGAGTAAAAACTTGCTCCCCTACTCCCAAGTCCTTCTCAATGGTCACACTGTAGACAATTTCTTCATATCCACCATAATTCAGTAAGCAGGGCTTATAAGATTCAGTCTTGTAATAACAAAAAATATGGTCTGATTGTATAAAAAGTACCAACGTGAAGATAATGAAACTTTTATTGACACAACTGACCATATACTGAACTGAGAATGTCCAAATGATCATAAGATGATCACTTCCTAACCACCTTCTTTCTCTGCTTTGAGGAAGACAAGAGATCTATCCCACCCACCCCCATTTCAGAAAAGGGGACTACAGAGGGTAGGAGTCAGTTGTGTAATATCCAAACTCACATTATTGCAAGATATGTGTGTGGGTGTGTGTGTGTAAATATATGTGTATCCTTTTTTAAAAGTCTACAGAAAAGGAACCATAATTGAGAAATATTTTCCCCACTTTTATTTTGGACATCTTTCCATATCTGCACACAAGTCTCTACCTTATTCTTTTAATACATACATAGTATTCAATCAGGATGTCCTATGTAATTGAGCAGTTTATGTATTACACATAGACATCCAGGTGAGGGGCTGAAATTCAGCCCAAGGTCCACTTGTCAATACTCTATGCCTGTCTGCCCCTTCCCACAAGGATCCTCTTCTCACCCTGCTCTGCCTCTGACAACCCACACCAGGCCACCCATCAGGCTGGCTACGCCCTCATCCTTCTCCAACACTAACATCTCACAGAGGCTGCCCTTCTGTGGAGTTGCCCTCTTTACCCTGTGTGGGTCCTGATGGTCCACACTCGCAGCCCTCCTACACAGATGCTTTCCTTACTCCTGCTCTGGTGCTTTGATAACCTGCCCTGCTGTTGTGGCTCCTTAGCATCAGGAATGGATGTCTACCTCACTCTGTTCCACCCAATGGCTTTCAGCTGAATTGTTCAGGAAGAGAGGGGAAGAGCTGGTAGTAATTTTTTATCTTAGTAATAACTTTGTGTCTGTATGATATTGTTGGGCCTGAGGGTTAGTATATTGCAGAACTAATACTTTTATGTGTTTTAAATGGTAATTTGAGGGATAGGAGATATGTTTAATATCTGTGTGAATGCAGTTTTACTTTTTGTTGCTTTTATATTGTAAAGTGAGATAAGATACCCAGTGGATGTATAATTTTGGGATGTGATTTGAAAACTTGAGAAATCTGTCTTCTGGCTTTTTTTAAAAGCTTTAGTATAAAATGGGAAGTTACATTGTACAATGGATATGAATGTATATTTTTAGGAGAGCCTGTTATGTCTCAGTTTTAAACCTTGAAAAGTACATCTTATACAGCATTAAAAAGAAAAGCAGGGTACAATTACATATACACTATAATTGCAACTATATAAAAATATCTTATGGGAGACTTCCCTGGTGGCGCAGGGGTTAAGAATCCGCCTGCCAATGCAGGGGACATGGGTTCAAGCCCTGGTCCGGGAAGATCCCACGTGCCGTGGAGCAACTAAGCCTGTGCGCCACAACTACTGAGCCTGCACTCTAGAGCCCGCGAGCCACAACTACTGAGCCCATGTGCCACAACTACTGAAGCCCGCGTGCCTAGAGCCCGTGCTTCGCAAAAGCCACTGCAGTGAGAAGCCCGTGCACCGCAACAAAGAGTAGCCCCCGCTCGCCGCAACTAGAGAAAGCCCGCGCACAGCAAAGAAGACCCAATGCAGCCAAAAATAAATACATAAAATAAATAAATTAAAAATATATCTTATGAAATAAACAGGAAGGAAATATACCAAAATATACCGGTGATTATGCTGGATGTGGTAGGCTTATAGATATTTTCCCCCTGTTCTCTATATTTTCAAAATTTCTAAAAAGTAGCAGTATGACTGTATGACTTTTAAAATCCCTTTTTGAAAAATTGCTTCTTTTTAGTTTCTTTTTAGTTTCTGGAAATTTGTTTCAACCTTTGTACACTCAAGGAAGTAAGAATTTTGCTGCTTTTATTTTCCAATGTCTTGCTAAGAACTTAGCCAAGCTTGAGCTTGTGATTTAAAAACTAGGTTATTTTAAGTTTATTTGAAGTATTTACAAAGCTGAAAAGTTCTAATTTGGGACAGTTATTTCTTATATTAGAGCGGGTTTTTTTAAAGGATAAATAGATCAAAAAGATTAAGATAAAACTTCATTTAGAAGATATACAGATGGCCAACAAGCCCATGAAAAGATGCTTAATATCACTAATCATCAAGGGAAATGCAGATCAAAACCACAATAAGATATCACCTCGTATCTGTTAGCATGGCTGTTATCAAAAAGATAAGAAATAACAGGTGTTGGCGAGGATGTGGAAAAAAGGGAACCCTTGTGCAATGTTGGTAATAATGTAAATTGGTGCAGCCACTATGGAAAATAGTATGGAGGTTCCTCAAAAAATTAAAAATAAAACCACCATAGGATGTAGCAATTCCACTTCTGGGTATTACCTGAAGAAAATGAAAACACTAATTCGAAAAGATATCTGCACCCCCATGTTCATTGCAGCATTGTTTGCAATAGCCAATATATGGAAACAACCAAAGTATTCATTGATAGATGAATGGATGAAGAAGATGTGGTATATATATACAATGGAATATTAGTCATAAAAAAGAATGAAATTCTGCCATTTGCAACATGGATAGACCTTGAGGCATTGTGCTAAGTGAAATAAGTCAGACAGAGAAAGACAAATAGTACATGATCTCACTTATATGTGGAAACTAACAAACAAATAAGCAAGACCCAAGTTCATAGATACAGAGAACAGATTGGTGGTTACGAGAGGGGGATGGTGGGGATGGTGGGGATGATGAAGGGGTCAGAAGGTACATACAAACTTCTAGGTATAAAACAAATAAGTGATGGGGAGGTAATGTACAGCATGGCAACTATAGTTAATAATACTGTATTGCATATTTGAAAGTTGCTAAGAGAGTAGATCTGAAAAGTCCTCATCACAAGAAAAAATTTTTTAATTTTGTAACTATGTATGTTGATGAATGTTAACTAGACTTATTGTGGTGATCTTTTCACACTGATAGAAAATAGCAAGTCATTGTGTTGTGCATCTGAAACTAATGCAATGTTACATGTCAATTATACCTCTATAGAAGAAGATAAACCTCATTTAATTATGCAGATAGTTATTAACATTGCATTAATGTAGTGAGATTCTAAAGTTTCATGTTATTAAAGTTATTTTTATATGTAATTTTCCACATTGTTTCATTTTGTAAAACTTCCTCTTCTACTGAAACATTTATTTGACTGTGGTACCTAAGCAGTCTTTAAAATTTAGCTCTGAGCCAGCTCTTTTTTCCCCCCAGTCAGGAGCTAGTACTAGTCCCTTCTCCGTCCTAATTCAGGATACATGTTAAAGCACTCTGAGTGGTTATCTTGAGGTGGGCAGGAAGTATCTCCCCCTTTTCCCTTAGGAGGCAGAGAAACATAGACCACCTAGTTTCTTTAAGGAAATCCTCTCTGTTGTCCTTGTAATCCTTACAATTAAAGAATTGAAATTCTTCTCACATCATCTTGACAAGGGTAGTGAACCAGGTTTTGGCCACCCCACTTTATAAGCCTTGTCCTTCTCTTCAGAGTAGGGAAGTGTTTGACTCCTTTTGTTTTGATTTTGGCCTTTGAGCCCCCTGCAGAAACTCAGAGAGGACAGGAAAAGTTGCATTTGACATCCTGTTATATTAGCTGATGTTATTGTTATGTCTACCCACAAAAACAAGTAATATGTAGTGGTTAAATGCACAAGCTTTGGAGTAAAGCGGAACTAAGTTTGTGTTACCTTGGGTAGCCTACGTAACCAGTTCAGTCTCAGCATCCTCATCCACAAAATGGAGGTAATACTGACTATCAGAGCTGTGAAAATTAAATGTAATAATCTAGGTAGGTACTAAACACAGTGGTTGGCACATGTAAGCACTTAATAAATTAATAATTATTGACATTTAAAATATCACATTTCTATACAAACATATCTCTTCTGTACCTCCTGGATTTTTCATTTACATTTTACTTGCTGAAAATATTCAAATAGTGGAAATTAGGTTCTACTCTCAGATCAGAAACATGTAAGAACTGAATTAGACTGAGAGGACTGCCGTGAACATCAGCCATGCAATTAGATAACATTAAATACTTGCCTGTTAAATTATAGCCTTATTTATGGGAGAGGAACAGGGGTGTGGATAATGAACCATATCATTAGATTATTTAGAAAATAAATATTTTTAAATATTATAAATAATTTTTTTAAATAAAATTATTTAGGAAATTTTTTAAGCTTTGAGCTTATATATTTTCCAGGTTTTCAAAGTATCTTTATAAATTTATTTTTCTTAGTTGAATATCTTTAAAACACTGGTATTGGTAAAACCTTATAGGCTAACTGCATTATGCTAAGTTTTTTATTCAGTTTAGTTGTTATTTTTCAGTTCAAGGATGTGATTTAATCCATGTACTAATTAGCATATATGTTATAACAGTGGTTCTACTACAAGAAAATTCGTTTTTCTATGAATCCTGGAAGCTGGTTTGGGAGGTTCTTTTCCAACCTTATTTAAGGCCTATTTCCTCAGTGGCCCTTGCAACCTTTTAGGACCAGTACATTTCTGGATATGGCATAATTTGCAGTAACCATACCTAGGTTGTCTCTAAACTAGATTACTAACTGGAACATTAGATTAAGGTCCAGCTGCAACAGAAATATAGTTACTGTTGTGATTTCTAGCCTCCTTGATATTTAGACTGAGGAAGTTTTCCCAAATCACATTCTTCTTTTCTTCTGCCTGTAGTGCATATCTCCCCTTCTGTAGGCTTCCTTTACTTTTCCCTGTCCTTCAGGAAAGCCTAAGGACCATCCAGATGTAAATGACCTCTGTGGGCATGTACTTTTACACTTTTCAAAAAATATCAGTAGTTATTGGTGACTATAGTTAATAGTTAACAATATTGTTGTAGGAGAGTAGATCTTAAATGTTCTCACTAAAAAAAGAAAAATAGTTGTGTGAGGTGACAAATGTATTAACCAAACTTATTGTGCTGATCATTTCACAGGGTGTGTGTGTGTATATATATATATATATTAATATATGTATGTATCAAATCATCATTTTGTATACCTTAAACTTACACAGTGTTATATGTCAATTATATCTCAATAAAGCTGAGGGGGAAATAGTTATTGCTTCTTCTGACTAGTTCTCTTAAGTCTCAAAGGGAAGAGTTGTTTACATTTTCTATTCATAGGATTTTGGGCCACCTGGTTATTTTAGCAGACACCTGAATATCCTCAGCTTCCTTTGTAAAATGGTGAACATTAAAGTTAATGCAGTTGGAATATCTTACTCTATACTTATGGTCTGCTGGGGGTGCACAAGACGATTTATTAGGATGTGAAAAGAGCATTAGAGTTATTTATATTTGTTTTCACCTCAAAAAGTAATAAGTTAAAAAAAAGAAAAAAGGTAATAAGGTATATTTAATATACAGATTGACACTGGTGCCTCCAGTCTTACCAGATTTCATCTAAGGCATTAATCCCAAGGGGAAGGTGTTCATTCCCCAGCAAAAAAGAATTGGCAGTGACATCCTCACTGGTCTTTTAGCTATTGTTCTCTTTTAGTTATTGCAACACATAATAGTCATATGTGTCCAGTTTATATATGTCCAAGTAGGTGGATTTAGAAATTATGTTTTAAATGATAGAATCATTACAGTCCTTGAAAATAAGATGAGCATTGGCATGAAAATATTTTGTATCTCACAATAGTTCTCTACTTTGTTACGGACAAGTAGTTTTAAAAGTTGCCAATCTTAAAATGTCACACAATTTTCCTTTACTGTAAGAAACGTTCCAAAATTGTTGGTTTTCTGGGATTAGTGGTTATTGGCAAAAAAAAATTAAATATAATTAAATATAATTGTTCCTTAAAGGTAAAAGTTAATAATGAGAGAGAAATCAATTGTTTTTCCAAAGAAATTCATGATTTGGAGAGGGAATTTGGTAACTGGGAATGTTTCCATTGCTATTTGTTATTGCCCAAAACAAAGTATGCGTGTCATCTATAAAACTCTCCTATCTGCACACTTAGCACTCTTGGAAACAATTTTCTAGTCTGTTTTAAGATCTTTCAAAGTAGTTTCAGGGGATTTTTAATCAGTTTGTTAAAAATGTAAATAGTGTAATACTGTCCAATTAGTTTGCGAGTATAGTTGACAGACATTGGAGAAGATGGAGGTATACTAACCAAATTTCAACAAAAACTCTTGCTTAATTGGTGAATGGAATTTACCAGTGAGTATTTTGATTCAGTCAATGAAGCTCTTCTTTCATTGGCTCTATCTATTGTGTAAGTTATCTTTTTCAGTTACTATGGCCCTTGATGTTAGTCAGCTCAGGCTGCCATAACAAAGTACCACAGACTGAGCGGCTTAAACAACAGAAATTTACTTTCTCACACTTTTGGAGGCTAGAGGTCTGAGATTAAGGTTTAGCACAGTTGGTTCTTCTGAGGCCTCTCTCCTTGGCTTTATAGGTGGCTGTCTTTTCCCTGTGTCTTCACATAGTCTTCCCTCTTATCTGTCTGTGTCCACATTTCCTTTACTTATAAAGGCAACAGTCATGTTGGATTAAGGCCCACCCTAGTGACTTCATTTTAACCTAATTACCTTTTTAAAGCCGCCTTCTCCAAATAGTTGTATTCTGAGGTACTAGGGGTTAGGATGTCAGCATATGAATTTGGACATAATTCAGCTGATAGCACCCTTAGAACCAAGTATTGAAATAAACTGAATTTAGAACTAGATCTTTGAATTACTGTTTCAAGGAAAAAACATCATGTTTAATCACATTGCTTTTACTTAAAATATTTGTAATTAATCATATTTTAGTGAAAGTGAAATGGTCATTTTACCTTCCTCTTACATATTTAATTTTTAAGGAAAGTAATAAAATGATTTTTAAAATATCTCTTAACTTTTTTATTTTTGCATGCTTTATAATATGCATGATGTTACTATAGTTGTATGTTTATAACTTATAAATATACATAAATCATTCTTTTATGTTCATAGGAGTTTAGAACCAAAATTTGAAGACCCCTGACTTAGATATTGCCCCCTTTTAAAATGTCTTTCTATCATGAAGGTAATATGTTACATGATATTAATAATACCATGGGTTTTAGAGTTCAAATTATACTTTCCCCACTTATGATAACATATATGACCTTAAAAAGTTATCTAATCTTGCTAAGCCTCAGTTTCCTCTTCTAGAAAATAAAGATGTCTTCCTCTGAGGATTGTTGTAAAGGTTAAATGAGATTATGCATGTAGTGCCTGGCAAATAAGAAATGCACAAAAAAGTCATTGTGGTGCTTATAATTATTTAAGTAAGTTGTTTTGGTATTACTCATTTATCTTTAAAGTATTCTAAGATGTTTTCCTATTCTACAAATGGAGCAACTTCACATCACTAGAGGCCCATAAAGTAATAGGCATTGCTAATTTTCATAAACCTTTCCTTATTATGTATTCTTATAGTCAGGATTTAGTCATTCATTTAACGAGTATTTACTGAAGGGTTACTATCTGGTGCATAGTCTTCTAGGTGGTGGGGATACAGTAGTGAAAAAGCTTATGTTCCAATAGGGGAGACAAACAATAAGTAAACAAATAAATAATAGAATTTCAGGTAAACGATAAGCCCTATGGAGAAAATATAGCATGGTGAAGGCATAGAGAGATATGTGAGGAAAGAAGCCTTATTTGAGATAAGATGAACAGGGAAGGTGAAAAGTGAGTACAAATCGAAAAATGAGAGAGGGAGAAATGATGGTGTCGTGGATTAATGTGGTAGCAGTGAAGATGGTAAATGGTTGGAGTTAGAGATATGTTTGAAAGTGGAACCAATAAGAATTACCATTTGTCCTAGTAAGTTTGGGCTACTGTAACAAAAATACCATAGAGTGGGTGGCTTGAACAACAAAAATTTAATTCTCACAATTCTGGAGTTTGGGAAATCCAAGATCAAGGTACTGTCCAATCCAGTTCCTGGTGAGGGTCCTCTTCCTGGTTTTTAGATGGCCATCTTCTCATTGTAACCTCCCAGAATGGAGAGAGATCATCTTTATCGTATCTCTTTTTATAAGGCACTAATCTTATTCGTGAGGGCTTCACCCTCATAACCTAATTACCTCCCAAAGTCTTACCTTCAGATACCGTCACATTGGCAGTTAGGGCCTTCAACATATGAATTTCGGGGAAACATAGACATTCAGTCCATAACACCATTGGTTTAGTTATAAGGATAACTCCTAAGGTCACACAGCTGTGGCAAATAAAACCTCCAGTAGTACCCAGTAGAATCAGTGGGCAGCAAGGAAGAGGACTTGTAGTCATTTGGAAGTTTTTTTGAACAATGTGGGTAACCAACTGGATAATAAAATCACAAAGTTAGTATTATTCTAAGTCTTTGGCTTGTGCCTCAAAATTCTGAATATAATCTGCATTAAATCAACTATCATTTTTTATTCTTTCATTTTAGAAAAACCTCAAAAATTTCTGTGATGGATGTCTCAACAGAGTTGGTAGAATTGTTAAAATTCAATTTTTTTTTGAAGAATTGTCTTTCTTACTTTGCAATTAGGCACAATAACTGCTTGAGATGTTTATGTTGTCTATTCTTAGTAATATTAGGGTTTAAGTTTCTTTGCTATTTTGGGAATCATTTTTAGTTACCTATAAGGCTGTTTCCTCTGATAGGAGTGAGATAAAAGGCTGATATCCTGTATGTGCTTGCTTTGAAGATTTGTTATTCAAGGAACAGTCAGCAAAATGGTAAAAGTTTTGAAAGGCAGAAGCCAGTCTGACATTTACTTTTTTTCCCTCTGTTTCTTTGTTCCTTTATCATTTGCTTTAAAATAGTTTTAGCTAAATTTAGTGATGTATTTTAGGCAAGATTTCTTCCAGTGACTTTTATTAAAAATTTATCTCAAGGCTTTACAAATTAAATGCTATATTAATATTTTAATTAAATATACTTAATAGAAATTTCAAAAAGCAAATACCATGAGCAGTTCAAATTCCTACCCATCTTCCTGAGTAGATATTATTATGTTCAATTTTTCTCTGACGCATGTCTTAGCATCTTCTGCTGTAACAAGTACAGGAGTGACATTCTGAGATTTAGGTTCACTTTAGGTCTTTTAAGACAGCATTGCAGAAGCATTTACTCCTCTTGGCTATTAATGCTATCTCTCTTTTCATTTTCATTCCTGAGTTTCCTTTTTTTTCTAAATATACCCAGCAAGAATTACTCCAGAATATTAAGATTCTTAAGGTCATGGAATGGTATAAAGAAGTATTTGTTGTAAGGAGAATTCAAAATTGGGGAACAATTACAGAACAGTATTAAATGTAATGGGAGCACACAGAGAGAGTCATTAACTCTGGGTAAAGGGCTAAGGAAGATCTCACAGAAAAACTTTGAACTGGTCTTGAAAGTGCATTGTATGTTCATGAAGCAATTAATAGGAGCTATCATTTATTGAGCAGTTACTGAAAGCCAGGAACTGTCTTAAACATTTTATTTATATCATCTCATTTAATCCCCATAACAACCTTACAGAATAAATAAATACCTGTGTCTTTTGGGGCAGAGAGTGCTAAGACATATATGAGTTGCTTAACCTCTTTGTGCCTTGTTTCCTCATCTGCAAAATGAGGCTAACAATACTATTTACCTCATGGATTGTAACAAGAATTAGATGAGTTAATATTGGTAAAGTGAGTAGAACTATGCCTGGCTCATAGTAAGTGCTCAATATCTATTACCTATAATCATCATGATCATTCTATGGATAAGGAAGTAGGCTTAGAAGGATTAGGTAATTTGACTAAGGACACACAGCCAAGAAACAAGTCTGGTGGTATTTGAACTCTGTGTAACTCATGATTTTCTAGCTTTAAACCACCAGTAGATGCAGAGTATTCGATGTTGTTAGCATGTAGCATGTGAGCAAAGGCAAGTGGCAGGAGTCAAAGCTGGAATCAAAGGGTGAAAGACCTCATATGTCATGTTAAGGAGTTTGGACTTTATCTTGTCACTGGTAGTACACCATGAAATATTTACAGGATTAATTTTATCATTTAAACCAGAAAGTATTTTAGAGCAACATCATGATCATTTTTATGCATTATAAAAACACAGATGTGTATGTACCTATGACATTTTTTTAAAGATTTAAAACTCTTCATGATTTCCTTGTTCCAGTTTTTTCATTCATATTTGTTGGCCATATATTTATTTGTTTTGCCATTTTGTTAGTATTTAATATCACCACAAATAGTAGCAAGGGTCAAATGTTTAAGATATATTTGTGGAGAAAAAAAACTTAATATTGAGGAAATTATGCCCACTAATTTAACTTATTTCTGCAAAGTAGTGTTGGTCGGGAGAGATATTATTCAATTTTGATAGCAGAACCTTGCTCTGTTCTTGAGAGTGCATGGTTCTTTGAGGGTATGTTTTGCTAATCACCTTCGTAGATTATGGAGTACCAGTAAAAGATTTTAACTGGTTTGTTGCTTGATCATATGTAAGTTTTAAAAATAGCACTCTGACAACAATATTGGAGGCAGGTTGATACTGGAGGAAGGTATGCCATAGAGGAGGCTACATTACAGTAGATCTAGGAGAAGTATGATACGGCATAAATTAAGGTTTTTGTAATGGTAATAGAAATGAAGAGAGACATTCAGGAGGTTAGATTGGTGAGAATGTGTACTGACACCCATACATACACAATATTTAAATAAGTTGTGGCAGTAATGTCATAGGCATTATTGGGCACTTTGTACAAGACACTTTATATATTATTTCATTTGATCCTTCCAATAACTCTGCTGGTGAATCTTATTCCCTTGTTATAGATTAAGGCTGGATTGATCAAGAGTATGAGGCTACACCACACAGTAAATTGTAGAAAATTTAAATTTAAATCCAGTTGTCTGCCTCCAAAGCCTGCCTTCTTTGTACCATGCGCCATGATGCCTCCCTTATAAATTAAATATTGTAGCCTCCACCTACGTTTTATTACATACCTATTTCTATGGTTTATTTCATTGATTGCTGAGTTAAAAGTTGTTTATTCTGTTCACCTAGGAATAACTTTCCTACATTGAGAGAATATTCTTGGCTCTTTGCCTCATGTTTTTTTTTTTAAAAAAACATTTTTATTGGAGTATAACTCCCTCACTCTTAAAAAGAGATTTTGAAAAGATTTTTAATAAGGAAGCACAATGTAAAAGCATATTTTCTCTCCAGGACATTTCTTTGCACACTTAACCTCATAATAGTAATCACTAACAACAAATTGAATTATAGTACATAGGTCCAGAAACTGGCTTTAATAAAAAGTCAAAGGCTGTCTGTTATTAAAATATCTGGATGTGTTTTATTCTTCTCTGACAGCAGTTGCCTATTGTGATAATTTATGGTTTTGTATATTTTTACAGTGACTTACTTTGTTCTGTGTTGATATGTAAAAGCCTTTGGGTTTCTGAAAAGTTTCAGAGCATGAAGGTGATCTAGCAGTAGACTGTTCTCTTTACAAATTGGTATCCTAATATCCTTTCTCTAAACTTGTGCTTTATACTGAAGTGGACTTTAATGTCTCTAGAGCAGAGACTTTACAAAATTTTTTGACCACACCCCACCATAATAAATACATTTGCAGTCTGTCTATTACACATCTGAAATAAACATCTCTGAAGCAATACTTTCCCTTATTTACATACAGTGTATTCTGACTTTTTCTATTTCACACTATTCTTTTTCGTTAAAAACATTTTATGACTTCCTCTTCTAGTTAGGGTTAGAAAGACTTGAAAAACATTTGCTCCCGTAGTAGCAAGAAAATCCTGGACAAAATAAAGATCATATATTTCTCTGGGGCTTGTGCATAGCAGTGGACAGAAGGAAACTTTCATGAACTGAATTCCAAAATGAATGTGTTTATAAGTGAGTGGAAAGCCACAGCAACTTTCATACCTGGGGACAAGCACATGGTCTGGATACAAGTAGCCCTGACATAGATGGTGAGGCTTTATAGAGGCAGGGGGATATCTGCCAAGCCTTAGTTAACAGTATGGACTCTTGGAATTGAAATGTGGATTGGAATTTGGAAGAATCCCAAATGTGAAAACAAACGAGCTGGCCCAAGAATTATCTGCTGTGTCCCCCATCTTCAGATTTCTACTAAGAAAGCAGCATTGCAGGAGGGTGTGGGAAGAGCAAAGAAATAGTGCAGTCTCATGTATTTGTGCAGTGATGCTCTGCCAGAGTTGAGTCCAAAGGTGAACCAAAAATACCTGAAACTGGGCCTCCCTGGTGGCGCAGTGGTTGAGAATCTGCCTGCCAATGCAGGGGACACGGGTTCGAGCCCTGGTCTGGGAAGATCCCACATGCCACGGAGCGACTAAGCCCGTGCGCCACGGCTACTGAGCCTGCGTGACTGGAGCCTGTGCTCCGCAACAAGAGAAGGCCGCGACAGTGAGAGGCCCGCGCACCGCGATGAAGAGTGGCCCCCGCTCGCCACAACTAGAGAAAGCCCTCGCACAGAAACGAAGACCCAACACAGCCAAAAATAAATAAATAAATAAATTTATTTAAAAAAAAAATAGCTGGGGGTAATTTTGATAGAAAACACCAATTAAAGATCTAAGAAGCTCTACAGACTTCAAGCAAGATAAATATAACTAAAACCACACTTAGGCTTATTGTAGTCAAATTGCTGAAAAGTGAAGATAAAGAGTAAATCGTAAAAGCAACTAGAGAAAAAAAGCTGCATTATGTACAGGGGAACTAACATAAGAATGGCTGCAAACTTCTCATTCTATAGAAACAATGCAAACTGCAAGTCAGAAGAATCATAACCTTAAACTAATTAAAGAAGAATACTATCAACCTAGAATTCTATATCCAGCAGAATTATCCTTCAAAAATGAAGGTGAGGGACTTCCCCTGTGGTCCAGCGGTAAAGAATCTGCCTTCCAATGCAGGGGATGTGGGTTGGATCCCTGGTCGGGGAACTAAGATCCCACATGCCGCGGGGCAACTAAGCCTGCACGCCACAACTACTGAGCCCGCACGCCTCAACTAGGGAGCTCATGTGCCACAAACTACAAAGCTTATGTGCTCTGGAGCCCACGTGCCACAACTAGAGAGAAGCCTGCGTGCTGCAGTGAAAGATCCTGCATGCGGCAACTAAGACCTGATGCAGCCAATAAATCAATAAATAGAATTTTAAAAAATGAAGGTGAAATAAAGTGATTTTAAATTAATGAAAGAGGAGGAAATTTGTTTGCCACAGATCTGCACTACAAGAAATATTAAAGAATGTACACAGAGATCAGTGAATAGTCAGAATTTATAGATGAGGAAACTGAAATCCCGAAAGGCAAAGTGATTTCCTGAGGTCACACAGCTAATAAATTGCAGGGTTAGGACTGAACTCCATTTCTTCTGATTTCAATAAACTCTTTGTTTGGGTTACAGTATAACATATTTAGTGGGAAAAGCAAATGACATTGGAGTAATCACATTCAGGTCTGAATCTCAACTCCTCCAGCTGTTGGAACCTTGGACTATTGAGAAAATCTCTCATCTCCATTTTTCAGGTAAAGAATATGCACAGAGAGATTATATCTACTTTATACAGTTGAGAGGAGGATTATAATGTTTGTTAAAGGACCTTGTACACTGAAGGCATAAAATGAATCTTAATTCTCTTCCCCTCTTTCTACTACGATGCCTTTTTGAAAAATCAGTACAGCGTGGTTTTTTTTTTTTTTGAGGGGGAGTCATCTTTTCGAGAGATTTTATCTTTAGTCTTATCTCTTTCCTGAAATAAATCACCCTTATGACACCAATAGTGATTCTTTTTCCACTTGGCTATGTTCCTTCTAGTATCTGAATAGCTGGAATCCCTTTGGCACCCATTTTCTTCAGATAGCAACAGTCATTCTGACACTACACCTGAAACTGGCATTTTAAAAAATAGGCATCTATGCCCAAGCCTCCTCTTTTCTTAGGACAAAGGAATAGCTGGGAGCTTAAGGTAAATCTGCAGTGAATAGTATAGTATTCTTGGGGGCTAAATGCATTTATGAGGAAGAAATATCAGATTATTTAGATGTTCCAGGATACGGTTGTATGACAACTTATTTTACATTTCCTGATAAAAATCTGCTGTTCAGAGAAAGGTAATACTGGTCCTACAGAATTTAGGCTTGAATACAAAGAGTGATTTTTGTTTAGAATAATTAACGTATCTTACTCAGCATACATTCACTGTTTCCAAAAGGTCTGAAATTCATTACAAATATATGGGTCTGAAATTCATGACAACTATGGACCCTTGTTAAGTCCAAAGCTTCCTTTGCATTTAAGCAGTAAGCCTTATGTGAAAATTGAATAGAAGACTATTTTAGTGAAAGTTAGTCATATTGTCCCCAGAGTGAAATTCACTGTGTTTGGATTTTGTTTAATAACAAGTTTATTAACACTATTTAATTAAATGATTGTCACTTCATTATTAAGGATACAGAAGACCAGTGACACCTGCTTTGAGGGGCACTAACTTCAACAAAGGAGACCTTTTGTTTTTAAATTTGACATTGGCAGTGTTTTCCCTTAAAGCATTCAGATTCAGGAAATTAAATCCTGATGGCTTCTTCTTTTTCTGGCCTGGCAAACAATTGGAGAGCTCAGTATCTCTGGCTCTGGCAGAGGAAGAACAGGTTGAAATGAACTGAACTGTCAAGTTTTTAGTAGTAGCTATGATATAGAAGAAAACCTTGGGCTTTGGTAATTCATTTATATTCTCTGAGCATAAGTATCCTCACCTATAAAAATGTATACAATAATATAATAATCAAGGTTGTTATGAGGAGGAAAAGAGATAGATTAACTGAAACTGCTTTGTAACTAGAAATACTATGCAAATTAATATCGAAGTAAATGACGTGTTTTAAATCTGTTTTAAAAGGGTGATTTTTCTCATTCAAATTAAGAGCAAAAATGCATAGGATTTTCAGAGTGTACTAGATATTTTACCTTTCATCTTTTTTTTCACATTTAAAAACTAACTTCACTGAGTTCTAATTTCAAACGGTAAAATGCAGCCATTTTAAGTGTATGATCCATTAGTTTCAACAAATGTATACACCTATGTAACTACCATCCCAATCAAGATATATAAACTTTTCTTCATTCCATAAAGTTCCCTCATACTTCTCTGTGGTTAGTTCTTACCTTCCTGGCCCTAGGCGACCACTGATCTGCTTTCTTTCATAATAGATTAGTTTTGCCTGTTCTTGAATTTCATATAAATGGAATCATACTGTATGTACTGTCGTTTCTGCATAATGTTTCTGAAAGACATCAAGTTATTGTACATATCATTAGTTCTTTTTAATTGATGAGTAATGTCCTATTGTATGACTATATCACAATTTGTTTATGCATTCACTTTCTTTTTTTTTTTTTTTGGTACGCGGGCCTCTCACTGTTGTGGCCTCTCCTGTTGCGGAGCACAGGCTCCGGACGCGCAGGCCCAGCGGCCATGGCTCACGGGCCCAACCGCTCTGCGGCATGTGAGATCTTCCTGGACCAGGGTACGAACCCATGTCCCTTGCATCGGCAGGCGGACTCTCAACCACTGCGCCACCAGGGAAGCCCTGCATTCACTTCTTGATGACCTTTTGGTTGTTTCTAGTTTGGGGCTAGCATGAATAAAGCTGCTGTGAATATTCATGTAAAAGTATTTGTGTGAACATTATTTTCCTTTCATATGAAATGCCTAAGTGAGATTGTTACCTACCAGGGTTCTTGGACTCTTTAATCAATAGAAGTTGATGAGAGGCCAGATGAGACATTCAGGCAAGGCTTTAATGGGATTCATGCTGCAGCTCGAGGGAACGAAAACAAGTTATAGGTTCCCTTGCTTGCACCCTGAGGCCAAGGACGAGCTGGTCCCTTAAATGGGGTGAGGATAGGGGCGGACCCATGCATTATGCTGGAGGGGTGTCTTAGGTGGTCTGCCCACCCGCTTGGTGGTGCAATGTGTAGGGGTCATGCCCAGTACCCTGCTTTTGCTCCCAACACCTCAGAAATGGCAGTTACGTTTTTAGTCTTTTTGTATCTTGTTGTTCATAATTTGCCCCAACTGCACATACACAGTTATTTTTAGTTCCTTATAGTTTCTTTGTATTCTGTTGCTCAAGGAGACATTTGTCCAGGTGTAAGGACTGCCGCAAAGGGTCCCAGGCCCCAGGCCCCAACCTGTCTCAAAATTGCTATCTCATATGGCAATCATATGTTTAATTTTATAAGAAACTGCCAAACTATTTTCCAAAGTGGTTGTACCATATTATACCAGCAGTGTTTGAAAGTTCCATGAGCTCCAATACTTAGTATTCTTTTTAATTTTAGCCATTCTAGTGGGTGTGCAGTGGTATCTTGTGTTTTTATTTGCGTGTTTTTCGTAACTAATGATAGTGTGCATCTTTCAGGTGTTTTGTCGTACTTATTGGCTACTCCTAAAATCTTTCGGAAAGTGTCTATTCAAAACTGATGCACATTTTAATTGTGTGACTTTTCATTCAGTTGTTATAGCTCTTTATATACAATATATTATGGATTTAAGTCCTTGTCAGATATATGTATTGTGTATAATTTCTCCCTGTCTGTGGCTTGCCATTTAATTTTAAAAACATCTTTAGAAGAGCAGAAGATCTTAATTTTGATGAAGTCCATTTTAGCAATATTTTGCCTTTATGGTTAGTACTTTTTGTGTCCTTAAAAGTCTTTTCCCTCCCTAAAGTTACAAAGATTTTTTTTCTTCTAAAAGGTTTATAGTTTTAGCTCTTAAGTTTAGGTTTATGATGCAGTGATCCCCCTTATCCATGGTCTTAATTTCTGTGGTTTCAGTTACACACAGTCAATCATAGTCCAAAAATATTAATGGAAAATTCCAGAAATAAACAATTTATAATTTTTAAATTGCATGCTGTTCTGAGTAGCATGATGAAATCTCCTGCCGTCTTGCTCTGTCCTTCAAGGGACATGAACAATCCCTTTGTCCAAAGAATCCACACTGTTTACGCTACCCCCCCATTATAGGAAGAAACAGTATACAGAGTGTTTGGTATTGTCAGCAGTTTCAGCACCCATTGGGAGTCTTGGAATGTATCCCTCATGGATAAGGAGGGGACACCTGTACATTTCAAGTTAATTTTTGTACCTGGTGTGGGTAAGGGTCGAGGTTCATTTTTTCCCTATGGATATCCATTTATCTCAGTGCCGCTAACTGAAAAGATTATTCTTTTCCCAGTTTTGTGGAAATCAGTTGTCTATATACAAGTGGGTCTGTTTCTGGACTCTGTGCTGTTCTATTGGTCCATTTGTCTCTGCTTTCACTAATACACATTGTCTTGATTACCATAGCTTTATAATGCCTGAAATCCACTTTATTATTTTTCAAAATTATTTAGGCTATTCTAGGTCGTTTGAATTTCCATATAAATTTGAGAATCAACTTGTCAATTTCTACAACAAAGCCTGTTATGAATATGATTAGGATTGTGTTGAATCTACAGATCAATTTTGAGAGAATTAGATATAACAAAATCAAATCTTTTAGTTCATTAACGTGATATGTCTTTGTTTAATTCTTTAATTTTTTCTATCTTGTAGTTTTCAGTGTATAGGTCTTGTACTCCTAAGTATTTCCTGTTTTTCATGCTACTGTAAATGTTATTTTAAATTTCATTATCCAGTATTCTCAGTATCTATAAGTACAATTAATTCTTAAATATTGACCATGTACCCTGAGACCTTGCTAAATTCGTTCATGAGTTCTGTTAGCTTGTAATTGTAGATTTCTTGGGATTGGCTAAATATACAATCATGTTGTTTACCCAAAAAACCTTTCACTTCTTTTCCAATCTGAATGCCTTTTATTTAATTTTTCTTGCCTTATGGCATTGATTATGACTTCTCATACAGTGATGAATAAAAGTGGGAAAAGATGACATCCTTACCTTTTTCCCAATCTTAAGGGAAAGGTGTTCAGTCTTTTACCACTTAGTATGCTATTACCAGTAGTTTTTTTCATAGATGCTCTTTATGAGATTGTGGAAATTTAGTTACTCATTTTCTGAAGGGTTCTTTTTTTTTTTTTTTTACTATTGTGAATGGGTATGAGTTTTTTCTTTTTTTTTTAAGAAGATGTTGGGGGTAGGAGTTTATTTATTTATTTATTTTTGCTGTGTTGGGTCTTCGTTTCTGTGCGAGGGCTTTCTCTAGTTGTGGCATGCGGGGGCCACTCTTCATCGCGGTGCGCGGGCCTCTCACTATCGCGGCCTCTCTTGTTGCGGAGCACAGGCTCCAGATGCGCAGGCTCGGTAGTTGTGGCTCATGGGCCTAGTTGCTCCACGACATGTGGGATCCTCCCAGACCAGGGCTCGAACCCGTGTCCCCTGCATTAGCAGGCAGATTCCCAACCACTGCGCCACCAGGGAAGCCCAGGTATGAGTTTTTTCAAATGCTTTTTCTTCATCTATTTGTTTTTATTGAGGTATAATTGATTTACAATATTATATTAATTTCAGGTATGAAGAATAGTGATTCAAAATTTTTATACATTGTATTCCATTTATACTTATAAAATATTGCCTATATTCCCTGTATTGTGTACGATATATTCTTGCACCTTATTTATTTTATACATAGTAGCTTGTACCACTTAATCCCCTACTTCTGTCTTGTTCCTCCTGCCCTTCCTCTCCCCACTCTGTATCTGAGAGTCTGTTTCTTTTCTTTTTTTTGATATTCACTAGTTTCTTTTGTTTTTTAGATTCCACATATAAGTGATAACATACAGCATTTGTCTTTCTCTGACTTACTTCACTGAGCATAATACCCTCCAGGTTCATCCATTTTGTTGCAAATGGCAAAATTTTATTCTTTTTTATGACTGAGTAGTATTCCATTCTCTCTCTCTCTCTCTCTCTCTCTCTCTCTCTCTCTCTATATATATATATATATATATATATATATATATATATATCCTCTTTATCCATTCATCTGTTGATGGACAATTAGGTTGCTTCCATATCTTGGCAATTGTAAATAACACTGCTATGAACATTGGAGTGTTTATCTCTTTTCAAATTAGTGTTTTCATTTTTTCCAGATATATACCCAGGAGTGGAATTGCTGGATCATATGGTAGTTCTGTTTTTAGTTTTTTGAGGATCTCCATACTGTTTTTCACAGTGGCTGTACCAATTTACATTCCCACCAACAGTGTACAAGGGTTCCCTTTTCTCCACATCCTCGCCGATATTTGTTATTTGCGGTATTTTTGAGGATAGCCATTCTAGCAGGTGTGAGGTGTGATATCTCTTTGTGGTTTTGATTTGCATCTCTCTGATGATTAACGATGTTGAACACCTTACCATGTGCCTGGTGGCCATCTGTATGTCTTGTTTGGAAAAATGTCTATTCAGGTCTTCTGCCCATTTTTTAATTGCATTGTTTGTTCTTTTGATGTTGAGTTGTATCAGCTGTTTATATATTTTGGATATTATCCTCTTATGGGTCATTTCATTTGCAGATGTTTTCTCCCATTCACTATGCTGTCTTTTCATTTTTTGCTTTGTTAATTGTTAAGGTTTTAAGCTTAATTAGGTCCCATTTGATTATTTTTGCTTTGTTTCCTTTTCCTTTTCCTTAGGAGACAAATCCAAAAAAATATTGCCATGATTTATGTCACAGCGCATTCTGCCTATGTTTTGTTCTGGGAATTTTATGATTTCTGTTCTTATATTTAGGTTTTTTGAATTTATTTTTGTATATAGTATTAGAGAATTTCTAATTTCATTCTTTTACATGTAGCTATCCAGTTTTCCCTGCACCACTTATTGAAGAGACTGACTTTTCTCCCTTGTGTATTCTTATCACCTTTGTTGCAGATTAATTAACCACAGATGTGTGGGTTTATTTCTAGCTCTCCATTCTGTTCTATTGAAGTATGTGTCTGTTTTTATGCCAGTACCGTACTGTTTTGATTGCCATAGCTTTGAAGTATAGTCTGAAGTCAAGGAACATGGTACCTCCAGCCCTGTTCTTATTTCTCAATTGTTTTGACTATTTGCCGGCTTTTGTGTTTCCATACGAATTTTAAAATTTTTTGTTCTGGTTCTGTGAAAAGGTCATTGGTAATTTGATAGGGATTGCATTGAATCTGTAGATTGCCTTGGATAGTATGGTCATTTTAACAATAATAATGCTTTCAGGGCTTCCCTGGTGGCACAGTGGTTAAGAATCCACTTGCCAATGCAGGGGACACAGGTTGGAGCCCTGGTCCGGGAAGATCCTACATGCTGCAGAGCCACTAAGCCTGTGTACCACAACTACTGAGCCTGAGCTCTAGAGCCCACAAGCCACAACTACTAAGCCCGTGTGCTACAGCTTCTGAAGTCCATGTGCCTAGAGCCCATGCTCCACAACTAGAGAAGCCACCGCAATGAGAAGCCTGTGCACTGAAACGAAGAGTAGCCCCCGCTCACCACAACTAGAGAAAGCCCTCATGCAGCAACAAAGACCCAATGCAGCCAAAAATAAATAAATAAAATAAAATAAATAAATTTAAAAAGTAATAATAATAATGCTTTCAACCCATGAACACAATATATCTTTCCATCCGTTTCATCTTCAGTTTCTTTCATCAGTGTCTTACCGTTTTCCAAGTAGAGGTCTTTACCTCCTTAGGTAGGTTGATTCCTAGGTATTTTATTCTTTTTGATGTGATGTAAATGGGATTGTTTCCTTAATTTCTTTGATAGTTTGTTGTTAGTGTATAGAAATGCAACAGGTTTCTGTACATTAATTCTGTACCCTGTAACTTTTTTAAAAAATTTATTTTTGGCTGTGTTCGGTCTTCAAGGCATCCTTGTCTTTTTCCTCATCTTAGAGGAAATGCTTTCAGCTTTTCACCATTGAGGATGATGTTAGCTGTGGGCTTATCATATGTGGCCTTAATTATGTTGAGGCATGTTCCCTCCATATCCACTTACTGGAGAGTCGTTTTGATAAATGGGCATTAAATTTTGTCAAAAGCTTTTCTGTATCTACTGAGATGATCATACGGTTTTTATTCTTCAATTTGTTAATGTGATGTATCACATAGATTGATTTTCAGATATTGAACCATCCTTGCATCCCTGGGATGAATTCCACTTGATCTTGGTGTATGATCCTTTTAATGGATTGTTGGATTCCATTTGCTAATATTTCGTTGAGGATTTTTGCATCTATGTTCATCAGTGATATTGGCCTATAATTTTCATTTTTTGTGATATTTTCTGGTTTTGGTATCAGGGTGATGCTGGCCTCACAGAATTAGTTCAGAAGTTTTCCTTCTGCAATTTTTGGAAATAGTGTGAGAAGGATAGGTGTTAACTCTTCTCTAAATATTGGTAGAATATACCTGTGAAGTCATCTGGTTCTGTACTTTTGTTTGTTGGTAGTTTTTTTTTTTTTTTAAATCACTGATTCAGTTTCATTACTGGTGTTTGGTCTGTTCATATTTTCTATTTTTTCCTAGTTCTGTTTTGAGAGACTGTATATTTCTAGGAATTTATTTCTTCTGGGTTGTCCATTTTATTGGTGTAGTTGTTTGTAGTAGTCTTTTATGATCCTTTGTATTTCTTTGCCGGCAGTTGTAACTTCTTTTCCATTTCTGACTTTATTGATTTGGGCCTTCTCTCTTCTTTTCTTGATGAGTCTGGTTAAAGGTTTATCAATTTTATTTATCTTTCCAAAGAACCAGCTCTTAATTTCACTGATCTTTTCTATTGTTTTGTTTTGTTTTTATTCTCTATTTCATTTATTTCTGCTTTGGTCTTTATTATTTCTTTCCTTCTGCTAACTTTGGGTTTTTTTCTTTTTCTGGTTTCTTTAGGTGTAAAGTTAGGTTGTTTCTTTGACATTTTTCTTGTTTCTTGAGTTAAGCTTTTACTGTTATAAATTTCCCTCTTAGGACTGCCTTTGTTGGGTCCCATAGCATTTGTGTTGTTGTTTTCATTCATCTCTAGGTGCTTTTTGGTTTCTTCCTTGATTCCTTCAGTGATCCATTGGTTGTTTAGCATATTGTTTAGCCTTCACGTGTTGGTGTTTTTGCAGTTCTTTGCTTTTAGTTCATTTCTAGTCTCATAGCATTGTGGTAAGAAAAGATGCTTGATATAATTTCAGTTTTCTTAAATTTACCATGGCTTGTTTTGTGGCCTAGCATATTATCTACCCTGGAGAATGTCCTATGTGCACTTAAAAAGAATGTGTATTCTGCTGGTTTTGGACAGAATATTCTATATGTATCTATTAAGTCCACTTGGTCTAATGTGTGATTTAAAGCTGGTGTTTCCTTATTGATTTTCTCTCTGGATGATCTATCTATGGAGGTAAGTGGGGTATTAAAGTCCCCTACTATTTTTGTGCTACTGTCAATTTCTCCCTTTATGTATGTTAATATTTGCTTTATGTATATAGGTGCTCCTATGTTGGGTGCCTATATATTTACAGTTGTTATATCTTCTTGGATTGATCTCTTCATCATTATGTAATATCCTTCTTTGTCTCTTTTAACAGTCTTCGTTTTAAAGTCTGTTTTGTCTGATGTAAGTATTGCTACCCTGGCTTTCTTTTGATTTTCATTTACATGGAATAACTTTTTCTTCCCCTCACTTTCAGTCTGTGTATTTTTAGATCTGAAGTGAGTCTCTTGTTGGCAGCATGTATACACATATTGTTTTTGTATGCATTTAGCCACTCTGTGTCTTGACTGGAGTATTTAGTTCATTTATATTTAAAGTAATTACTGATATACGTGTACTTACTGTCTCAATCATTTTGGGGTTGTTTTGGTATTTCTTTTTTGTTCCTTTGTTCTTTTTTTTGTTCTCCTCTCTTGTGATTTGATAACTATCTTTAGTGTTATGTTTGGATTCCTTTCTCTTTTGTATGTGTGTTATTTATTATAGGTTTTTCTTTTGTGGTTATCATGAAGTTTATGCATATATATAAAACATACATATATATGATTATTTTAAGTTGCTGATTTCTTCAGTTCAAACACATTTTAACAACTCTGCATTTGTACTCCTCTCCCCTCATGATTACTGTTTTTGACATCTATTTACTTTGTATATCCCTTAACTGCTTATTGTAGCTATAGAAGAATTTATTACTTTTGTCTTTTCACCTTCCTACCAGTTTTGTATATGACCTTTACTGTATATTTGCCTTTACCTATGAGCTTTTTCCTTTTGTAATTTTCATGTTTCTAGTTGTGGGCTTTTCTGTTTCACATGGAGAAGTCCCTTTAACATTTCTTGTAAAGCCTGTTTGGTGATGCTGAACTCTTTTAGCTTTTGCTTCTCTGTAAAAATTTGATATCTCTATCAAATTTGAATGAGAGCCTTGCTGGGCAGAGTATTTTAAGTTGTAGGTTTTCCTCTTTCATCATTTTAAACATATCAGGCACTCCCTTCTGGCCTCAGAGTTTCTGCTGATAGTCTTATGGGAGTTCCCTTGTATGTAACTTGTTGCTTTTCACTTGCTGCTTTTAATAGTCTCTCTTTATCTTTAATTTTTGTCATTTTAATAACAATGTGTATTGGTGTGAATCCTCTTTGGGTTGATCCTGTTTGGGGCTCTCTGTGCTTCCTGGACTTGGATTTCTGTGTCCTTTCCCAGGTTAGGGAAGTTTTCAGCTATTATGTCTTCAGAAATGTTCTCTGCCCCTTTTTCTCTCTCTTCTCCTTCTGCGACCCCTATAATGCAAATGTTAGTACGCTTCATGTTGTGTCAGAGGTTTCTTAAACTCTTCTCACTTCTTTTAATTCTTTTTCCTTCTTTCTGTTCAGCTTCATTGATTTCCACTATTCTGTCTTCCAGCTCACTCATCCGTTCCTCTGTATCATTTGGTCTGCTGTTAATTTCTTCTAGTATATTTTTCATTTCAGTTATTATATTCTTTAACTCTGGTTGTTCTTTATATTTTCTAACTCTTTGTTTAAAACTTCTGAGTTCTTTGATCATCTTTATAATCATTACCTGGAACTCTTTCTTAAGTAGATTGTCTTTCTCCACTTCACATAGTTCTTCTGGGTTTTTTTCTTGGTCCTTTGGAATATATCCCACTGTCACCTCATTTTGCCTAACTTGCTGTTTTTGTTTCTGTGTACATGGTAGGTTCGTTATGCTTCCAACCTTGGAAAAGTATCCGTTTGTAGGAGACATCCTATGCATCCCAGAAACACACTCCCCTCTGGTCACCAGAGCTGGGGGTGCCCCTTAATTGAGCTGTGTAGATCCTTCTCTTATGGTGGGCTGACTACTGTGGACAGTCTGGTAGAAATGGCTGGCCCCCAGCCTGGTTAGTTGCCAGGCCCTGCCTTGTGAGGAGGCTGCCAGCTGCTTTTTGGCAGGACTGGGTCATGAGTTGGCTGGCTGAAGAACCCCACATGGCCCTGGGGCTAGTGCTGGCTCACTGGTGGGTGGAGTTGGGGTCTAGGAGATCCCAGGGTTGGTATCCACCCACCACTGAGTTAAGCCAGATCTTTGGGTTAGTGCCAGCCCACTAGTAGGCAGAGCTGGGTCCTGGGTTCTGGCTGTGGAGCACACGTGTCCCAGAGCTGGTGTTGGACTACTGGTGGGTGTGGCCTGTTCCTGACACAGCTGACTGTGGGGTCCAGGGTGTCCCAAAGCTTGTGTTGGCCTGCTGGTGGGCAAGGCTGATTCCCAGATTGTCCCAAGGCTGTTACTGGCCTGCTGCTGAGTGGGCTGGGTCCTGCCATGGCAGGCTGTGGGGCTATAGTCCTGGGGGCTGGTGTCTGCCCACTGGTGGGTGAGGCTGGTCCGGAGGCTAGTGCATGCTTGCTGGTGGGTGGGGCCGGGGCTCAGGAGATTCTGGGGCTGGTGCCTGTTCATTGGTGGGCAGAGCTGGGTTCTGGGTTGTCTGGCTGCAGGACCCTGAGGGTCCTGGATCTGGTGTGTGGGGCCAGGTCTTGGATCCTCTGGTGGACAGGGCTGTGTCCAAGGGCGGCTGTGAGTTCAGGGGGTCTTAAGGCAGCTTGTCTGCTGGAGGGTGGAACTGTGTCACTGCCTAGTTAGTTGCTTGGCCTGAGGTGTCCCAGTACTGGTGCCTAAATGTTCGTAAACAGGGGTCCTGAGGCTAATAAGCTAGAGGGAGGATTCCAAAATGGCACTTGCCAGCACCAGTGTCCACGTGGTAGAACAAGCCCCCAAAATGGCTGCCACCAGTGTCTGTGTCCCCAGGGTGAGCTGCAGTTGCCTCTTGCCTCTCCAGGAGACTCTCCAAGATCAGCAGGTTGTTCTGACCCAGGCTCCTTTCACATTAATGCTTCTGCCCTGGGTCCTGGAGTGTGTGAAATTTTGTGTGCATCCTTTAAGAATAGAGTTTCTATTTCCCACAGCCCTCTGGCTCTCTCCAGAGTAAGTCCCGCTGGCCTTCAAAGCCAAATGTTTTGGGGGCTCATCTTCCTGGTGCAGGACCCCCAGACTGGGGAGCCTAATGTGGGGTTCAGACCCTTTGCTCCTTGGAGAGAACCCCTGCAGTTGTAATTATTCTCCCGTTTATGGGTCACCCACCGAGGATTATGGGTCTTGACTATATGGCATCTCTGCCCCTCCTACGTGTCTTCTTGTTGTTCCTTATATCTTTAGTTGTAGAATATATTTTCTGGTAGATTTCAATCTTTTTCAGCAATATTTGTTCTGTAAATAATTATAATTTTGGTGTGCCTGTGAGAGGAGGTGAGCACAGGGTCCTTTTACGCTGTCATCTTGGGATACTTTTTCTGCATGTATTAAGATAATCATATAGAGGTTTTTTCATTTATTTATTTATTTATTTATTTATTTATTTATTTATTTATTTATTTATTTAATTGCTTTTGCGGTACATGGGCCTGTCACTGTTGTTGCCTCTCCCGTTGCGGAGCACAGGCTCTGGACACGCAGGCTCAGCGGCCATGGCTCATGGGCCCGGCCGCTCTGCAGCATGTGGGATCTTCCCGGACCAGGGCACAAACCTATGTCCCCTGCATTGGCAGGCGGACTCCCAACCACTGCGCCACCAGGGAAGCCCTATTTATTTTTAATTGATGTATATTTGATTTACAACACTGTTAGTTTCAGGTATACAGCAAAGTGATTTGGTTATGCATATATATATGCATATATCTATACCCTTTTTTCAATTCTTTTCCATTATAGGTTATTACAAGATACTGAATACAGTTCCCTGTGCTATACAGTAAATCCTTGTTGTTTATCTATTTTTATATATGGTAATGTGCATCTATTAATCCCATACTCCCTCCCAATTTATCCCTCCTCCCACTTCCCCTTTGGTAACCATGAGTTTTCTATGACTGTGAGTGTTTCTGTTTTGTAAATAAGTTCATTTATACTATTATTTTAGATTCACATATAAGCAATACCATATGATATTTGTCTTTCTCTATCTGACTTACTTCACTTAGTATGATAAACTCTAGGTCCATCCATGTTGCTGCAAATGGCAGTATTTCATTCTTTTTGACGACTGAGTAGTATGCCAGTGTGTGTATGTGTGTGTGTGTGTGTGTGTGCGCGCGCGCACGTACCCACACTACATCTTTTTTATCCATTCATCTGTTAATGGACATGTAGGTTGCTTTCATGTCTTGGCTATTATAAATAGTGCCACTATGAACATAGGGGTGCATGTATCCTTTTGAATTAGTTTTCATCTTTTCCAGATATATGCCCAGGGATGGGATAAGGTTTTAAGGAACCTCCATAGTGTTTTCTATAGAGGCTGCACCAACTTACATTTCCACCGACAGTGTACAAGGGTTCCCTTTTCTCCACACTCTTCATTTATTATTTGTAGACTTTTTGATGATGGCCATTTTGACCAGTGTGAGGGTTTTTTTTTTCTTTATGTCATAAATGTGATGGCTTTTCATGTTAAAGCAACCCTTGCATTCTGTTATAAAGTATACTTAATCACTGCATAGTATCTTTTTTGTATTTATTTATGCAATTTTTTGGCTAATACTTTTAAAGTATTTTTACATTTATTTTCATGAGTTATATTGTTCGGTGTTTTTCTTCTCTTGTAAAGTCTTTGGTTTTCTAACAGGGTAATGCTGGCCTCATAAAATGAACTGGAAAGTGTTTCTTCTTCCTGTTTTCTGAGAGAGTTTGTGTAAGGTTGACATTGTCTCTTTACATGTTTAATGAAATTCACCAGTCTCTAGACCTGGAATTTTCTTTATGGGAAGGTTTTTAACTAAAATTTAAAATTAATTTTTAAGTAAATATAGAGATATTCAGAATTCCTATATCTTCTTTTTTTGTTTTTGTTTTTGGTTACTTTAAAAATTTAATGTTAAATCTTATGGGCTTTTTTTGTTTTATCATCCCACCCTACTCAAATTTGTACATGAAGCCATTCCAGACAAAAATTTAAAGTACTTTAAGCTATATTATCAGCACATTTCCAGTAATAGTCTGAATTCAAATCATGAAAACAAGCTGGCTAGTTTAGCCCAGGGAAAACAGAAATCATGCTTAAGAAGGAAGACTTAGACTAAGATCTGAAACACCATCATTTGAAGGGGTTATTTTTTCCATTGCTAGAAGTCCAGTTTTCTAATAAAGACCAAAAGACAGTTTCTTTTTGATGCAGTGTTTGCTACATTAAATATTAATTTCTGTTGTAATCTTCCCACTCACTCACATACTAGGGTAGTATTTGATGAGGTTGACAGTTCTCAAACTGATCTAATGTAGATGCCGTATGTTCTTTGGAAGGGATCCCTGTCTGTATGATGATGATATTAATATCACCTAGCATGCACTGAGTGTTTTCTATGTGCCAGGCACTGATCTAAGTATCAATAGTTGAAATATATCAGCTTATGAATTGGCACATTCATGGAGGGAGAGAGAGGTTAAGGAACCTTACTAAGATTACACAGAAAGTAAAAGCTGCAGCCAAGGCTTACATCAGTTTTGGTACTTTGCTTCTTTCAAGAAATTTGTCCCTTTAGTTGTCAAATTTACTAGCATAAATTTATTCATAATAGTCCTTTATATCCTTTAATGTGGGATCTGCAGTGATGCCCCCTTTTTCATTCCCGATATTGCTAACTTGTGCTTTTCTCTCTTTTTTATTTGTTCAGTCTACCTAGAGGTTTATCAATTTACTGATCTTTTTAAATAACTTTTTTGTTTTATTGGTATTTTTCCATTGTTCATCTGTTGCTGTTTCATCAATATTCACTCTTTTATTATTTCCTTTCTCCTACTTGCTTTGTGCTTAAGTTATTCATTTTTTCTTCTTAAGGGAGAACCTTAAATCATTTATTTTTCAATTCTTAGGTGGAATAATGACACTCAAATTTCACTACATGGTTTAGAAAAATGTAACTTTGAAAAGAATGGTACATTTTGTTCAGGATTGGCTGTAAAGTAACTTAAACAAATGTTAAGCTAGAGTGTTTAACCTGGAGAGAAAATTAAAATATAACTTGAGAGAGGAACCAAGATGGCAGCGTAGAAGGACATGCTCTCACTCCCTCTTGCTAGAACACCAGAATCACAACTAGCTGCTGGACAGCCATTGACCGGAAGACACTGGAACTCACCAAAAAAGACACCCCACATCCAAAGACAAAGGAGAAGCCACAGTGAGATGGTAGAAGGGGTGCAATTATAGTAAAATCAAATCCCATAACTGCTGGGTGGGTGACTCACAGACTGGAGAACACTTATACCACAGAAGTTCACCCACTGGAGTGAAGGTTCTAAGCCCCAGGTCAGGTTCCCAACCTGGGGATCCGGCAATGGGAGGAGGAGTTCCTAGAGAATCAGACTTTGAAAGCTAGTGGGACTCGACTGCAGGACTTTGACAGGACTGGGGGAAACAGAGACTCCACTCTTGGAGGGCACACACAAAGTAGTGTGCGCATCGGGACCCAGGCGAAGGAGCAGTGACCCCAGGGAAGACTGAACCAGACCTACCTGCTAGTATTGGAGGGTCTCCTGCAGAGGCAGGCGGTGGCTGTGGCTCACCATGGGGACAAGGACACTGGCAGCAGAAGTTCTGGGAAGTACTCCTTGGCGTGAGCCCTCCCAGAGTCCACCACTAGCCCCACCAAAGAGCCCAGGTAGGCTCCAGTGTTGGGTTGCCTCAGGCCAGACAACCAACAGGGAGGGAACCCAGCCCCACCCATCAGCAGTCAAGTGGATTAAAGTTTTGCTGAGCTCTGCCCACCAGAGCAATACCCAACTCCACCCACTACCAGTCCCTCCCATCAGGAAACTTGCACAAGCCTCTTAGATAGCCTCATCCACCAGAGGGCAGACAGCAGAAGCAAGAACTACAATCCTGCAGCCTGTGGAACAAAAACCACATTCCCAGAAAGACAGAAAAGATGAAAAGGCAGAGGGCTATGTACCAGATGAAGGAACAAGATAAAACCCCAGAAAAACAACTAAATGAAGTGGATATAGGCAACCTTCCAGAAAAAGAATTCAGAATAATGATAGTTAAGATGATCCAGGACCTTGGAAAAAGAATGGAGGCAAGGATCAAGAAAATGCAAGAAATGTTTAATAAAGACCTAGAAGAATTAAAGAACAAACAGAGGTGAACAATACAATAACTGGAATGAAAATTACACTAGAAGGAATCAATAGCAGAATAACTGAGGTAGAAGAACAGATAAGTAACCTGGAAGACAGAATGATGGAATTCACTGCCGTGGAACAGAATAAAGAAAAAAGAATGAAAAGAAATGAAGACAGTCTAGGAGACCTCTGGGACAACATTAAACGCAACAACATTCGCATTATAGGGGTCCCAGAAGGAGACGAGAGAGAGAAAGGACCCAAGAAAATATTTGAAAAGATTATAGTCGAAAACTTTCCTAACATGGGAAAGGAAATAGCCACCCAAGTCCAGGAAGCGCAGAGAGTCCCATACAGGATAAACCCATGGAGAAACACGCCAAGACACATTGTAATCAGACTGGCAATAATTAAAGACAAAGAAAAATTATTGAAAGCAGCAAGGGAAAAAATGACAAATAACATAAAAGGGAACTCCCATAAGGTTAACAGCTGATTTCTCAGCAGAAACTCTACAAGCCAGAAGGGAGTGGCATGACATACTTAAAGTGATGAAAGGGAAGAACCTACAACCAAGATTACTCTACCCAGCAAGGATCTCATTCAGATTCGATGGAGAAATCAAAAGCTTTACAGACAAAAAAAAGCTAAGAGAATTCAGCACCACCAAACCAGCTCTACAGCAAATGCTAAAGGAACTTCTCTAAGTGGTAAACACAAGAGAAGAAAAGGACCTACAAAAGCAAACCCAAAAAACTAAGAAAATGGTCATAGGAACATACATATTGATAATTACCTTAAACGTGAATGGATTAAATGCTCCAACCAAAAGACACAGGCTTGCTGAATGCATACAGAAACAAGACCCATCTATATGCTGGCTACAAGAGACCCACTTCAGACCTATGGACACATACAGACTGAAAGTGAGGGGATGGAAAAAGATACTCCATGCAAATGGAAATCAAAAGAAAGCTGGAGTAGCAATACTCATATCAGATAAAATAGACTTTAAAATAAAGAATGTTACAAGAGACAAGGAAGGACACTACATAATGATCAAGGGATCAATCCAAGAAGAAGATATAACAATTATAAATATATATGCACCCAACATAGGAGCACCTCAATACATAAGGCAACTGCTAACAGCTCTAAAAGAGGAAATTGACAGTAACACAATAATAGTTGGGGACTTTAACATGTCACTTACACCAATGGACAGATCATCCAAACAGAAAATTAATAAGGAAACAGAAGCTTTAAATGACACAATAGACCAGATAGATTTCATTGATATTTATAGGACATTCCATCCAAAAACAGCAGATTACACTTTCTTCTCAAGTGCGCAAGGAACATTCTCCAGGATAGATCACATCTTGGGTCACAAATCAAGCCACAGTAAATTTTAAAAAATTGAAATCATATCAGCATCTTTTCTGACCACAATGCTATGAGATTAGAAATAAATTACAGGGGAAAAAAACGTAAAAAACACAAACACATGGAGGCTAAACAATACGTTACTAAATAACCAAGAGATCACTGAAGAAATCAAAGAGGACATCAAAAAATACCTAGAGATAAATGACAATGAAAACACGATGACCCAAAATCTATGGGATGCAGCAAAAGCAGCTCTAAGAGGGAGGTTTATAGCTATACAGGCCTACCTCAAGAAACAAGAAATACCTCAAATAAACAATCTAACCTTACACCTAAAGGAACTAGAGAAAGAAGAACAAACAAAACCCGAAGTTAGCAGAAGGAAAGAAATCATAAAGATCAGAGCAGAAATAAATGAAATAGAAACAAAGAAAACAGTAGCAAAGATCAATAAAACTAAAAGCTGGTTCTTTGAGAAGATAAACAAAATTGATAAACCATTAGCCAGACTCAGGAAGAAAAAGAGGGAGAGGACTCAAATCAATAAAAGTAGAAATGAAGAAAGAGAAGTTACAACAGACACCGCAGAAATACAAGGCATCCTAAGAGACTACTACAGGCAACTCTATGCCAATAAAATGGACAACCTGGAAGAAATGGACAAATTCTTAGAAAGGTATAACCTTCCAAGACTGAACCAGGAAGAAATAGAAAATATGAACAGACCAATCACAAGTAATGAAATTGAAACTGTGATTAAAAATCTTCCAGTAAACAAAAGTCCAGGACCAGATGGCTTCACAGGTGAATTCTATCAGACATTTAGAGAAGAGCTAACACCCATCCTTCTGAAACTCTTGCAAAAAATTGCAGAGGAAGGAACACTCCTAGACTCATTCTATGAGGCCACCATCACCCTGATACCAAAACCAGAGAAAGATACTACAAAAAAAAGAAAATCACAGACCAATATCACTGATGAATATAGATGGAAAAATCCTCAACAAAATACTAGCAAACAGAATCCAACAACACATTAAAAGTATCATACACCATGATCAAGTGGGATTTATCCCAGGGATGCAAGGATTCTTCAATATACGTAAGTCAGTGTGATACACCATATTAACAAATTGAAGAAGAAAAACCATAAGATCATCTCAATAGATGCAGAAAAAGCTTTTGACAAAATTCGATGCCCATTTATGATAAGACTCTCCAGAAAGTGGGCATAGAGGGAACCTACCTCAACATAGTTAAGGCCATATAGGACAAACCCACAGCAAACATCATTCTCAATGGTGAAAAACTGAAAGCATTTCCTCTAAGATCAGGAACAAGACAAGGATGTCCACTCTCACCACTATTATTCAACATAGTTTTGGAAGTCCTAGCCACGGCAATCAGAGAAGAAAAAGAAATAAAAGGAATACAAATGGTAAAAGAAGAAGTAAATCTGTCACTGTTTTCAGATGACATGATACTATACACTGAGAATTCTAAAGATGCCACCAGAAAACTACTAGAGGTAATCAATGAATTTGGTAAAGTTACAGGATACAACATTAATGCACAAAAATCTCTTGCACTGCTATACACTAATGATGAAATATCTGAAAGAGCAATTAAGGAAACACTCCCATTTACCATTGCAACAAAAAGAATAAAATACCTAGGAATAAACCTAACTAGGGAGACAAAAGTTCTGTATGCAGAAGACTATAAGACATTGATGAAAGAAATTAAAAATGATACCAACAGATGGAGAGATATACCATGTTCTTGGTTTGGAAGAATCAATATTGTGAAAATGACTATACTACCCAAAGCAATCTACAGATTCAGTGCAATCCGTATCAAATTACCAATGGCATATTTTACGGAACTAGAACAAAAAAATTTTAAAATTTGTATGGAGACACAAAAGACCCTGAATAGCCAAAGCAGTCTTGAGGGAAAAAAACGGAGCTGGAGGAATCAGACTCCGTGACTTAAGACTATACTACAAAGCTACAGTAATCAAGACAGTATGGTACTAGCACAATAACAGAAATATAGATCAATGGAACAAGATAGAAAGCCTAGAGATAAACCCATACACCTATGGTCAACTAATCTATGACTAAAGAGGCAAGGATATACAATGGAGAAAAGACAGTCTCTTCAATAAGTGCTGCTGGGAAAACTGGACAGCTACATGTAAAAGAATGAAATTAGAACATTCCCTACACCATAGACAAAAATAAACTCAAAATGGATTAGAGAGCTAAATGTAAGACTGGACACTATAAAACTCTTAGCGGAAAACATAGGAAGAACACCCTTTGATATAAATCACAGCAAGATCTTTTTTGATCCACCTCCTAGAGTAATGGAAATAAAAACAGAAAGAAACAAATGGGACATAATGAAACTACAAAGCTTTTGCACAGCAAAGGAAACCATAAACAAGACGGAAAGGCAGCCCTCATAGTGGGAGAAAGTATTTACAAGCATTTGCAAACAAATCAACAAAGGATTAATCTCCAGAATATATAAATAGCTCAATATTAAAAAAACAAATAACTCAGTTCAAAAATGGGCAGAAGAGACATTTCTCCAAAGAAGACATACAGATGGCCAAGGAGCACATGAAAAGCTGCTCAGCATCACTAATTATTAGACAAATGCAAATCAAAACTCAATGAGGTATCACCTCACACTAGTTAAAATGGGCATCAGCAGAAAGTCTACAAACAACAAATGCTGGAGAGGGTGTGGAGAAAAGGGAACCTCTTGCACTGTTAGTGGTAATGTAAATTGATACACCCACTATGGAGAACAGTATGGAGGTTCCTTAAAAAACGAAAAATAGAATTACCATATGATCCAGCAATCCCGCTACTGTGCATATACCCAGAGAAAACCATAATTCAGAAAGACACATGCACCCCAATGTTCATTGCAGCAGTATTTACAATAGCCAGGTCATGGAAGCAACTTAAATGCCCATCAACAGATGAATGGATAAAGAAGTTGTGGTAAATATGTACAGTGGAATATTACTCAGGCATAAAAAGGAACAAAATTGGGTCATTTGTAGACACGTGGATGGATCTAGAGACTGTCATACAGAGTGCAGTAAGTCAGAAAGAGAAAAACAAATATCGTATATTATTGCATACATATGGAACTTAGAAAAATGGTACCAATGAACCAGCTTGCAGGGCAGAAATTGAGACACAGATGTAGAGAACAAACGTATGGACAGACCAAGGGGGGAAAGCGGCGGGGTGGTGGTGGTGGTGGTGTGATGAATTGGGCGATTGGGATTGACAATTGCTGATGTGCATAAAATTGATGACTAATAAGGACCTGCTATATAAAAGAATAAATAAAATTAAATTTAAAAAATAGATAAAATATAACTTGAAACTTAACAGGGTAAAAGGTGTTCCAATTTAAAACACCAAGAAATAGCATCATCATTCATTGTTTTTAAGCTTTTTCTTCCTTTTGTAATATAAACATTTATTTCCAAATATTTTGGGATTTTCGTTTTGGTTTAGAACTGATTTCTAATTCATTTCCATAATGGGTTAGAAAACATCCTCAGAATGATTTCAATCCTTTTAAATTTATCATGTCTTATTTTATAGCCCATTGTATGGTCTATTGGTAAATGTTCCATGTATCGCTCTGATATTTGCATTTAAAATGATATTGCACAATATATAGATGAATGGTAAAACTCATGCTGATAATTTAAATTAAAAATTTTTTCCCATAAAACATTAAATAGTAAATTTAAAATGCCATGATAAGCTGAAAAGAAGACTGCAGAAAAAGGAAAAGCTTCATATGTACCTTTAAAGCACTTTGAACAAGGGGCCTCATGTTTTCAATTTGCCCTGGGGCCCACAAATTATGTCCCTGGCCCTAAGTGCAGGTCTGCTGTTAACAAATTCACAACAGTTTTGTTTAACTGAAAATGTTTTTATTTCACCTTCATCTTGAAGGATATGTCTAGAATTCTAGATTTCACAGATATTTTTTTCCCCTTAGCACTTCAATTTTTATTTATTTATTTATTTATTTTGCTGTTCTGGACAGCTTGTGGGATCTTAGTTCCCCAACCAGGGATTGAACCCGGGCCCACGGCAGTGAAAGCACCGAGTCCTAACCACTGGACCACCAAGGAATTCTCTAAATATTTTCCATTGTTTTCTGACTTACCTTGTTGTTCTTATATGTAATGTATATTCTTTCCTTTGGCTCTTAAGAATTTTCTCTTTATCACCAGTTTTCAGCAACTTGATTATGGTTTGCCTTGGTAAGGCTTTCCTTATATTTATCCTGTTTGGAATTTGTTGAGCCCCATGTATCTATGTGTTAAGAGTTTTCATCCAATTTAGAAAAATTTCAGCTATTATTTCTTGAAATATTTGTTCCCTGCCTCCCAACCCCTCACTTCTGGGATTCCCATTTATATGTAAGGTAAACCACTTGATATTGTCCCAGTGAGACTTTTGTTTTACTCTTTTCTTCTCTCTGTGCTTCAGTTTTTGTGTTAGTTTTTGACAGTTTTTATTACTACTTATTCAACTTCACTGATCATTTCCTCTGCAGTGTCTAAAATCTGCTGTTCAAACAAAACAGTGAAGTTTTCTTTTCATATGGGGTATTTTTAAGCTCCAGAAGTTACCTTTGTTTTCTTTTTTATGTCTTCTATTTCTATACTTATTATGTTCATATTTTGTTTTAAGTTTATGAATATATTTAAAATATCTGAATTGAAGTCTTTCTCTGCCAACTGTATCATGTCTGTCATTTTTGCTTCAGTTTCTGTTAACTGATTTTTCTCCTGATTATGGGTCTCATTTTCAAGCTTCTTTGCATGTTTAGTAATTTTGATTTGATGCTAGACATTGTAAATGTTACATTGTGGTGTGTCTGGATTTTGATGTGTTCATGTAAAAAATATTGACTTTTGTTTCTGTGGTTATTTAAATTACTTATGAATCAACTTGATCCTTCTGAAAAGTTTTTTTTTGTGGTGGTTCTAAAGTAGCCTTCACTCTAGGGCTAGTTTAGTCCCACTGGCAAGCCGTGACCTCCTATTGTTTCTACTGAATTACCCAGGTGTTTGGCAAGGCCTCCCTTGTGAAGATCATTGGAAGTTGAACATTTCCCAGACCTTTGTTAACTCTGGGTGTTAGTCAGCTTTACAGGGTTCCATTAGCTCTTCTTTCCCAGTAATATGTTGTCTAGCCTCGTGCAGTGTTACCTTATACCTTACCAGCTTAGTATTCAGCCCAAGACTCAAGTAGATCCTATGTAGATTTCTGGAGCTTCTCTTCTGTGTTGCTCCCTCCTTTCTGATACTGTACCCTGAAGATTGTATTTGCCTCTGCCCCTCCACACTCTGGTCTCTTTATCCTTAACTCAGCATGGTTACCATGTTCTATGCTGTTTTCTGAAAAGAGCCTCCTGGGTGAAAGCTGGGCCATCTTGGTGCCCACTTCATTTGTTTTCCTTCTTTCAGGGATCACAGTCCTTTGCTGTTATTCAATATCTAAAAGCATTTGTTTTACATATAAGTCCAGTTTTATAGTTTTTTATGTTGGGAAGGCAAGTCTAGTCCAATTTTTCTATCATACCAGAAGTGAGAGTCTTTTCAGTCCCTTTCATCTGTTTTCTTTCTAATTGAGGTAAAATTCACATAACAAAAATTAACCATTTAAAAGTATATCCTTTCATCAGTTTTTAAGTCAACTTTTAGAATGTTCTAAATTCTTCCTATTTGTCCAGATTATACTTAATCAAATAAAATATTTTAAAGGATTTGGAGTGAGAAACTTTCCTTACATAGACTTGAGTCAGTAAAATAGAACGTTAATATTCTCTTTCTTAAAGGGAATTTCACTTACCTGAATGGATTTAGATTGGTTTCTTTTAAAAGGCTAAGAACACAGAATCCTATATGTGTTAGGTTATACTATAAATTACATCGTAAGCTGATAAACTGTAGTTGCTGTTTATCTTGGATGAAAGTAAATACTCAGAAAAGCAATAGAAAACAAGTTTAAGTCCCCTCATACGAACCTTCAAGTTGTGAACTTTCAAAGATGCGAATGTGTGTTCACATGTCCAGTCACGTAAGTTAGTTCACGTGTCTGGTGTACATTGTCACGTGCATGCATCCTCTACAAGAGGTTGTGCTTTTGTGTATTTTACAGTACTGTATAGAGTACAGTAGTACAGTATCTTTATTTCAAGCCCAGGATGTCCGGAAGCAAGTGTAAAAACAGTGGTGATCTAGCTGGTACTGCTAAAAAGACCAGGAACTGGAGGCCCAGAGAAAGGACGAAGAGAGACAAGAGGAGGAAGAAGTAACTGAAGAACCAAAGAGATTCATGATGCAGGAAATGGCAAGGGGATTTTCTTTATTTGAGGAGGCACTGTTAGTTTTTGAGGCACAGGACCCGAACATAGAACAGTACACAAAGGTTGAAGCAGCCGTTCAGAATGCAATCCGGTGCTACCATGTCATCTATGACAAGAAAAAAAGGGCTACTACCCAGACATCACTGGATTGTTTTTTCAAGAGGGTAGATAGAATTGAATCCAGCAAGGAACCAGAACCTGTGCCACCATCATCAGGTGTGAGTGAACTTGCAGTTTGCCTTCTGTCTCCTGTTGCTGACGATCCTTCACCGCTAGCATCTCCCACCTCCTATCCTTCCTCTAGTCAGTAACTCTTCCTTGCCTGTTCACTAGATGCCAGCCCCTGTATGCCAGCTGTTGTACTGTACTACTGTACTTTTCAAGGTACTGTACTGTAAGATTAAAAATGTTTATTTTTTGTTTTTGTTTGTTTTTTATGCATTATTTGTATGAAAAGTATTATAAACCTATTACAGTACTATATAGCCAATTGTGTTAATCCGGTACCTAGGCTAATTTTGCTGGACTTACGAACAAATCGTACTTAACAAATGTGCTCTCAGAACGGAACTCGTTTGTATATGGAGGACTTACTGTAAAAACAAAAGGACATGATTAAGAATCACCTCTTTGGGAACAAAGAGTAGGAAAAAATAATTGATTAGTAGCCTTTACTCCAAGCATTCTGTTTTATTATACTTTTAAAATCATGCTTAGTTTTTCACATTTACACTTCTTTTGCCCACCCGAGGAACTGAGTTGCTGGTTTCTTCTCTTGAGGTTGCCCATTGTGGTTATCGTGAGCTGTAGCTTCTCTTCGTGTGAGTCCTGCCTGACTTAATAGTTTTTAATAGTTGGAGAAGCTTTGGACTCATTTTGTAGTATTAAGAGAAGAAACAAAATTTTAAAAATTATTGAAGCTGTTATATTTTCTCAATCTGTGTTTCTGTGAGAACTGTTGAAGCAAGGCTCAGAAAGCAGTGTCTAGGGGCAAATATGTGAATAAGTTGGCTTTAGGGAGCTTTCAAAAGATGAAGCTTGGAGAGATCTAGGACTTGAACACTGGGCCAGCACATAGGGATTAGAATGTCTACTGATAGTGGAGGTCAAGGCAAGAAACTAGAGGTGAAGGATGGGATATAAAGAATCTTGCAGGCTAGGAGAGCCATAGGGGAGGAGGTGCTGGGTAGCAAAGTGACTCAATTTAATTAGACTAAAAGGACAGTTAGATGTGAGATGCCTGTAAGGAAAAATCAGGCAACTCTTGGTTTGGTGATTCTTATTTTTTGGATAGGACAGAATCACAACTTATGTATAAGAATAGGCAAGCCACATTATAAAGAGTTTAATTTGGCAAAAATTGGAGCTGTGCAATCATGTATAAAGACAGATTATAATATCAATATAGGCATTGATCTAATTAGAATGCATTAAAACTTTTTGGTTTTGAAATAATTTGTCATTTTTTAAAAGCTGCAATGTATTAATACATAGTTAGGAGAAAATAGCATTTCTCTTCATAATACCTACCTAGATTTAAGGAGTGTCATGTTGCTATGCTACTCTCTTGCCACTGAAACACCATGAATACACATCACTTATATTTGTATGTGAATTCCATAGATTAAGCCATTTGTTGCCAGTTCTTTTCAAGTTAAACATTTTTTTTTTTTTTAGCCCAAGCAATTTTCATCTTTTTCTTCTCAGTTTCACGCCTTCATACTTAAAACACATTAACAAGGGAAGAGTAATGAAAGAGTTTGGGACTGCCAAAAACCTTGACTAGGTTCCCAGGAGAGAGAAAAATACTCCTATCTTGTCTGTAGTGAAGAAAACCTGAGTCTAAAGACACCTTAAAATCCTTAGGAATTCTCTGTAAACATCAGAAACTAGTATAAAGGATTTTCAGAGTTTTAATAATGAGCAGTAGAAGCTGATTGGATGTTCAAATTCTATGCATTAGTCTTTTGTGAAGAGTTCTGCCCAACAGCTTTTATATTTTGGGTGCTTTGTTTTGTTTTTTTCCACTCATGAGTTCAATTTCTTAAGGTTTTTTAAAATGATTTTCTTTGCATAAGACCCTCATCAAAGTTTATTTGCTAGCAAACCTGGTTTTCCTACAAACTTGAAGAAATAAGTGAAAGTTGATGGTAGTCCTGACTAGCAGTTGCTCTGCCTAGAATAAATTGTGTGTGTGTGTGGTGTGTGTATCAGTTTTGGTCAGCTACACTGACAGAGCTGGGCCAAGACATTTTCCTGCCTGTTAATCAAGGACACACAGACAAAGCTCAAGGAAGGATGACCCCTGTCTCAGGAAGTATCGAATCAGTTGCTATTTTTAAACAGTATACAGTAGAACTTGAGATCAGGTCTTTACTCAGTTGACAGGAAAAGTTCTCTGCCAAATTTTGCATTTGAGGAAACAGTTAATGGGCCTAAATGAGTGAAGCCTCTATGTGAAAGGAAGGGATGTGACTGTAAGTATTTTTGCTGATTTGGGTCAAGTGTGTGGTGGCAGAGATGTGGAAAATTCAGTCAGTGACAAAATAGGTTATTACATTTCAAAGTAACTGATAGTTAATGGCACCTTGGATTGTCTTTAGTGACAGTGGTGTGTATGGAATTCTGTGTTGCTAATAGTAAAGTTGAAATAAGGGTATGTGATGAGCTAATATTATCTCAGTGTAGCACTGGAGAAGGAAATCAGCTATTGGTGTGTTTCCAGACTAACTGGCTCTTCCTCTGGATTTTGATGTGTTCATGTAAAAAATATTGACTTTTGTTTCTGTGGTTATTTAAATTACTTACGAATCATAAACTTTTTGGTTATTTGGATATTTTGGTTATTTGAGATGTATTTCTGTATACTTTTTATAATACTCTGTTGGTCCTTGTTTCATTAACAGAAGGTTTTGTAAAGAATTGATTTATCACAAAATAATATTGTATACTACTATGTGTAATCTCTTATAAAACCTCATTCTACTTAACTTTAGGAAATTAAATATGCAGAATGTTAAAGCAGACAATTTGAGAAATACCATTAAGTAATATTTTCTCTGTAATATTATACCACCCTCTTAGGAATGCCTTTATGAGGTTGAATTGCTTAATGGATGACAGGTACATCTTTACATATGAAATGTTAGCGACTTATTTAGGGATAGGTGGGCAGTGTTTTAGTGGAGTTTAAATTAGGAAATTATAAAACTGTGTTAACATATTCATTTCATTTTAATAGGATTATTCAAGATAAAGTTGTAGCCATTTTCAACAAGGATTGATGATCAGAATTTTTCTTTTTAAAACATTTTCAAGTTAAAGATGAAAGGAAAATGCTGGAATTGTTTGGATTCTAACTGACAGGATAAAGAATATAGTATTTCACAGTTACTTGTAATGGAACCTCAGTAAAATTCATCACTTGTCATGCACCCAACTGGGAACATGGATGTTGGTTTTTCTCGTTCTGCTGTTCATACACTGTCAAGAAGCCACTGCAGAAACATCAAACAAAAAATTTCTCAGTGGGAAGGAAGAACTAATGGTAAATCTAATCCAGATAAGTGCGATCCAAAGGACTTTGGAGTGAGATATAATAACTGTAATCAAGAGATTCTTCTTAAGAGAAATCCTGTTGCTGAGGGAAAGAGCAAAAAACTGGATGTCACCAACTCTCAAAATGTTGATCAGGGTATTAATGAAGATGCCAAAAGCCACAATCGAAGTGAGGATGAAAGTGAGAGACGTGAGTATGATGATACACACTTCTTTAAAAATGAATCAGGATCCAACTGGGTATGTTCTCGGGCCAAACAAACTGAAAGCTGGAAAGAAGTTTTGGATCCAGAGACTTCATTACCTCCAGGAAATTTCTATACCTCACAGATATTGTGGAAGAAAATAGAAGCACTTCCCCCAGATAAAGTCTTAAATTTAGCTTTAGAACATTGTGACTCTTCAGAAAAAGAACTGAATTTCAGAGGTCTGGATAGTTCATATGGAGTAACGAAGAGCTTAGAAAACATTTACTCTGAACCTGAGGGACAAGAGTGTGGACCTTCTATAAATCCTTTGCCAAAACCTCGTAGGACATTCAGATATTTATCTGAATCTGGTGATATGCCATATAAAGAAAGAAACTGTGACAGAAAATACTGTGAAAATAATTCTTGTACAGAGCCCTCTTTAGCCCCTTCTCAGGAACCTGAACCAAAGAACTATGGCAGAAAAATCAGAGGGAGATCTAAAAGGTATGTTTTTATTTGAAAGGTAATGATTTTAAGTATTTTCCTTATAGAACTATTGAGCTTCTGTTTCCTTTTCAAACCAATTTCCATTTCCATGTGTGGGTTACACGTATAATTTGATTATACAGATGTTGATTAACCCAAGGGGAAAATACATATAAGCGAAACAGTAGGAGTATAGGTAATATCCAGGACAATCTACTGACATAAGTACTGTAGAAAAACTTCCATTTTATATCTTTAAAAATGTATAGGGGACTTCCCTGGCGGTCCAGTGATTAAGACTCCGCGCTTCCAATGCAAGGGATATGGGTTCGATCCCTGGTTGGGGAACTAAGATACCACCTGTCATGCGGTGCGGCCAAAAAAGAAAAGAACAATGTATAGGGAAGCAAGTACCTTCTTCTACTTCATTTAGGACATGCTGGCATTAGCCTCACTTTTTATTACAGAGTGAATTTAATAAAGTACCCAAAGAAGAACATGAATGTAATTGGCTAAAAGCCTCCAGTTTTCTCATGGTGCGTATTAGGGCATCAGCCTAATTTATTATTCTTAGGTATCTGATAAAACACCTTTGTAATTTTGTACACTAAGTCCTTTTCTTATCAATTTGTGTCTATCATACCAATATAAAGAATACTAGAGTTTTACAAGATACAACTTTAAAATGTATCTCCTTTCTTAAGGAAATCCTTTGAATTTGAGGACATTCAGCACTTTCGAAATCAGAACTCACAGAAGATTCGTGAAGAACTTAGAAGAAATTCTGGCTCAGCACTTTATTACACACAGTCTGAGGACAATATCTATGAGGATATCATATGTAGGTGTCCACAAACTTTGCAATTAAATTTAGTGAGTATGTAGTTGGTGGAGCCCTTAACTAGAGTATGTTATTTTCTTTTACAATCAAGCATGTCTTGCTCTAGATTTTCCTTTCTAATATTGAAACCTTTGTTGTATAAATTCCTTAATTCTCTAATGGATTTTACAACTAGTTTATTGGACTGTTCAGTTCAGAAGTAGATGTGTGTAGTATGGTATTTTGAGAATTCTTTGACGTTGGTTGGACGCCTGAGTGGTTTGTGAGCTTAAAGTACCATTGATTTTGAGACCTACATCCCTACAGCAATGTAGAGTAGAAAGCTGAACATATTTAGTCAGTTTTTGCTTTCTTTTCCTTTTAAGTGTAGTCAGTGTGTTCCCATTTAATTATGTTCCTCTAAACTTTTTTTTTCATTATTTTTCAAGATCCCACCAAAGAAAATCCATATGAAGATATTCCAGTGCAGCCTTTGCCCATGTGGAGGTCTCTTTCAACATGGAAGCTACCACCCCCTAAAAGTGCTTTCAAAGCACACAAGGTATAACCAGAGAAATAAGAAAATATTAGAATCTTATTTATGATCCTACAAAAAGGTTAAAATGGTTTAACTAGGGCCAAAACTAAGAGGCACTGAAATGTTGGTTTATTGTTCTTTGTTTTATTTTGGGGGGAGCAGCACAAAACTTTTTTTTTGGTTTTGGGGAGGGGTTTTTGTTTGTTTTCTTAGCGCTTGAGAAGACTTGAATACAAACACCTTTAGACAGACCATAAACCTTTTAGTTCACTATAGTTACCACAGCACTGTAATAGTCTCACATCAACCTGTGGCCTAAATTACCTGTCTGGTCCCTGCAAGCACTCACCAGCCCTGAAAGCAAAGGCTGCCTTGAGTTAATGAGGACTCTGAGCTATTGTTTTCTGGAAATTTGATTACACTGTTGTAGAAGAACTTGGATTAGAAACCCAAGAAACTTCTTTACAAACAGTGAAAAAGAAATTACGGTGTCCTCTTTTAGATGATTTTAAAGGAAAGATAAATATTTTGGGGGGATAGCTTTGACTTTGAGAACACAGGCATTACCTAGATGATCTTACCTTAGCAGTACCTCTTCTGTTTTAGCTTCCGCCCAAACCTCAGTTACTTCACCGGAAGACTATGGAACCGAAGAACTCACAAGTTTATTTATGGCCAAAGCTCACAAAGGATACCACATTGCCTGTCACTTTAACTGAATGGAAGCTTTTCCGAGCTGGAGAAGTTGCAAACAGGAAAAGGAAAAATCTTCCAAGGGTAAGAACTCCAGTACTTTGATTCTTCAACTCTTACTTCAGCATTTCCACAAATGCGAATAAATAAACTTTAGACTGAAACGAATAATAGGTTAGAACTGACCTACTGGAATTAGAAGATTTGGAAAGCAGCCTTAAGCTAAGTTTTTGCTCATGCAAGAAAAATGCATGAATGGCTTTTGCCAAGGTTTTTGTGTGTGTGTGTGTGGATTTGGAAAATTGATTTTAGATGGAGGGCTTCACTCTAGTTACCTTAGTTCTCATTAAAATCAGCTGCCGGTGTGAAGGAAGCCCTAGAACCTCATGTAAAAGGACCTTCTAGTAAGCTGGCATCAGTGTTGTTCTCACTTATTTGTATAACAGCCAAAGTTAATTCAGTTTTGTGCCTGAGTTTACAAATTTTCGGTAATGACAAAGTATATGCCAAAAATGTCCACTCAAAGGAAGGAAAAAAGAAATTTTACTATTACTTGGGAAAAGAAATTTTTGCCAATTATATTAAATAAATGACTTCTCTCTCAAGGGAGAAAAGGCAATAAGTCTGTAAATCATCTCAGTGAGAGCCACTGAACCAAAATAAAGAAATTTGGATTATTTGTAATATATATATTTTTAAGAGAGACATTTAAGAAATTACATGAAAATATTTAAAAACTGTTTATGTTATTTTGTTCTGTAATTCAGAATGTTTTCAGGATTACTATGCAGAAATAAAATCATTTAAATAGTATTCCTGTCTTTAATCCCATCTGAATTAGCTATATTCATTTAGCACATGATTTCTATACCTGATTTTAACACTGAACAAAAGTCATAGCTGTTTCTTGGTGTAGTAACTGCTGATTGGTTCCTTGGGAAATATTCTGTTCCACAGTTACTTTAATTCTTCTGATCCATTTCCTGCCCCTCCCTCTTTAATATGTGAAGTGTTAAAGGCACAGAGTTTTTTTTAAAGCACTAAACTGATCTCTCTGGAAAAAAAAATCTTTAGGTGTTTATTCTCCTGTGTATGGTGAGGACTACTTAAAAATCAGAGGTTTAAAGAATTTCCAGGATGTATGTATATATAATGCATAACAATCACTTTCCTGTATACCAGGAACTAACACCGCATCGTAAATCAACTATACTTCCAAAAAAAAAAAAAAAAAAAAGAATTGCTGGCACAACAAAGCAGCCTCCCACATGTTCCAGAAACAGCAGATCATGCGTTCACAGGGGCTAGAACACAAACACATAAGGAATTGTATTTAAGATGTGGTTCTTGGAATAGCATTAACAAATATTTAGAAATTATGGATTGTGGAATTTAATGAGACCCAAGGATATTTGCAGTGCTTTTGATTTCATGCCTCAGTATTTTATGTACTGTGGATCCCTTGAGTACTCAAAGCCTGTTCTCTTTCTGATTATAGGTGAGATGATCCAACTTTTCCTGTTTGGATATTTTCCCAAAGGTTTTCTTGAGAAGTGGGGAAGAGAAAAATGGTGATGAATTCTTGATTGTCAGGCAGGAACAGACTGTTAGCATTTCTACCTGTGACCCTCCTTGGATTAAATCCTTTTAGGATGTTTCATTTGCAATACAAATTTTGGTTTTGGACTATCTTCGGGAACAACATTCCATGAGGAAAGCAGTTTTCACTTATTTCCTCTTTGATGACTAGAGCTATCTCTGGAAGGGAAACTGGTTTCATAGTTTGAAAGTAACTGATCTAGTCCATATGCCTCTTCCCTACCCTTCCTTTCTTTCTCTGCTGTGGCAATCTGTGTGGGATTGTTTGCTAGAGTAGATTTCCTAATGTTTTATATTGTTTGTGTCAAGTGTGTACAGCAATATGGTTTCCATCATTTCTTAGGAAAACTATTCTACAGTATTTCCTGTAACTAGAAGGTAATTATAGGCTCCTAGCTCATAATCAAAATTTAAATTTTATTACTTTATCTCATATTTCTAGAATAGATAGTTCCCTTTTCTTTATAACATTTGAGTATACTTTTAAGTATACTTTTCAAATACACATTAATAATTCTACTATTTTTGGTCCTTATGTATCCAAAATACATGTTTACTCTCATACATCTTTCCTATAGCCCCTAGCAATACCTTTTTATGTTGAATTCTCTTATTTTTTTAATAATGCTAATATTTAAGAATATTGGTAACTTTTCACTTGAATTATAGCTATGAAAATCTTTAAAAGAATAAACTCATCCAAAAATGTGGGAATAATCTGCATATTGGAAGCACATGTTTCTCACATGTTATTTTTCTTGCAGTGGACTGATTCACTGCCTATGGATTGCCAGGATTGCTAGAGAAACAAGGACAAAGGAAAAAACAAGAACATTTTTCTCAAGCAACTTTGTTGGTTATCATATTATATAATGTTCCTAACAACTGTAATTCTGGGCATTAAATATGTTAAATCAATATTGATAGTTAAGAAAAAGTTTGGAATTTTAAGAAAAATATACATAGAAAAACTAATCAATTTCTCCTTTTAAAAGTGGCTGTTGATCAGCTTTCATTCTTTTCTCTTTTTTAAGCCCAGTCTGTCTGTCTGTCTCTTTTATACACACTTCCCAGAAGCAAAGAAAGAATTTTAATGAATAATGCATATTAAATGGAACATTGTTTTGTACTTGGGCATATTTGAGAATCTCCTATTTTTATGACATGTTTCCAAAATAAATTATAATATTAGTGCTCCCAGTAGCAAAGGAGTATTCCTTTTGACTAAAGCTTTCTAAGCGTGATTATCCTCTCTTTGCAAAAATTCCTGGGAGCAGACATAACTGTGCCTCACCCTGCCTTACAAGTGAGTAAATATCCCACTTCCTACTCTGAGCTCGCAAAAACTTGAGTCCATTGGTAAGGCTTGGTCAATATATGGAGTGCAGTAGCCAGATTTCCTGCATGTTGTGACATGGAATGACAAGCAATCTCTCTAAGAACCTGTGCTAAACTTCCTCTGGAAAGGAAATATCCTTTCCCACTTCTCTTACCCATGTTAAATGGAGTATGTATTAGAATAGCATATCATCTTACTAAAGATAATTTTAGATTCAAAATTGAAAAATGTAAAGGTTTTTATTTATAAAATGGATCTTTCTCTGAACGAGAATCACTAATAAGTTAATATCAAGCTGCAAAACTTGTTGCTGTTTGTTTTAGCTTGTACTTTTCTGGTCTTTTTTCAGCTTGTATTGAAAATAGATGATATATTTGAATCTAAGAGAGGGAAGAAGAGGGTAAAGTTACACCCTTACACTGGAAAAGATGTACCTCCCTCTAAAGGTAAGAATTGTTCCAACTGTCCATAGCTATTAGCATATGAGGGGCAAATCATTAAATAATTTAATGTTTGATGTGAATTATAATTTTTGGTTTACTTTCCTGTCTATCCCACTTAAACATAAAACTTCTTTAGGCTAAGGGATTATTTCTTGTTCTTCCTCAAATCCCTTTTGTTTAGTTCTGTACCAAGTAATAACTATTGGATGAATAAGTAAATAAATTAAAAAATAGTTATAAACCAATAAGACTAATTTTCATGGACAGGTTGCATCCTTATTATGTAGTACTACTTTGATTTATAGTCTTTTGTCAGTATAGACTCTCTCAGTGGAGAAATGAAAATATTAAGTATATATATACTGAATGTATGTGGTATTCAACCTATAGTCATCTAATAAGTTCAGTAGTTTTATTCCTCAGATGCCTAGATAAAACTTAGATTGTCTTAAGAAACTTTCAACATCTATAGTGAATTATTATTGTAGAATCTTCTTTACAACTTTAACTTGGTTGTCTGGCAAAGGATGTGTAGAGTTTAGCAATTTTTGTCTGTGAGATTCATAAGTGAGAAGCAACAGCCAAGTCATACCAGAAAAGAATATTTCATATTTTTGCAGACTTCCAAAGACAGAAATTTCTTCATTTCCATTGAAAATCTCTTCTTCATTCTAACAATTACTATGTGAAAATAAACTTCCCCATTCAATAATTCAAGACTCTTTCTTCTTACTTTGTGATGATTAAAATCATCTCATCACCATTTTAAATGTGAGTTTTCATATTTTCAAAAGCAATTATTACAACATTTCAGCCTTCTCTTCTGTAGAAGAAATACTTCTGGTTATTGTTAATAATAATAGCTACCATTTACTGAATGAAGTAATAGTTTCTTTATGTACTTTATCTGGTGTATAACGTATGACCACACTGGGAGGTAGGGACTGTCCTAATTTTACAGAGGAAGAAGCTGAGCCAGAGGAGGAAGCATCAATTTGAATCAAGGAACATGATACCACAAAGTCTTCTTCTTCTCTATTATGATTGTTTTTCTAAATAACAGCATGTAGCAAATATTATTGTTTTATAGATAAGGAAATAAATTATAAATTGTAAATTTTGTGAAATATCAAGACACTGGAACCAGGACAAATTCTTAGAAAACATTATCATTTTCCCGTATTAACAGCACTCTATTGATAACTGTATTCACCAGATATGCCACCCTAGGTAGATGATCACCGATCTCTTATTTTATTTGAATGCTTTATGGATTAGGAACATTTTAGTAAATTTGGCTCGAAGAAAAGTTTTTGAAGAGCCAAATCGTTTTTTTCACTGTATCATTATTGAAAAGAAAAAATTCAAGAGCATAAACTGCCAACTTCTAACACATACATACACAAAAAGGAGGAGTCCCTACAAATTTTTCTTTTGCATGGCTCAAAGGAAATATGCATTTACTCAGTCTCTGTGGCCAACTCCTTCAGTGGACCTGAGGAGTTTCTCTCATGCCTGAGGATCTCCTGGCTCAGTAGTCACAGTTCTCAGATTTTTGTTTACCTCCTTAAGCTTTTGTCTGTATATCAGCAATGCCTCATAGAACCAGATGATTGTATTTACCTACTCTGCCAGTACATGCTAGGTTTTACCGAATCTGTTGCAACCTAAACAGTTCTTAACTCTCAGTTATCAGGTATCACAAAATGATTTGTTGTCCTTCTTCAAAATTATAATTTTGTGTGTTGAAGTCACATTTTAAAAAGGGACAACCTAGTACTTTTTTGATCCCTACAGATTCTCAACAGATTTTCCTATTGGCTTATAAACCCCTTAACCTTCATTCAGTGTCTTGGAATGCAGATCGTCAAAACCCATAGATGTGAATATGTTAAAGCCATTTAAATGATCTTTTGTAAGGTCTTTTCCAGGTAAATTACCTTCCTCCCTTCCCTCTTTCTTTTTTTTTTGTCTTTCCAAACACTTCATGGGCTCCCAAGAGGTGCTTGGTGCTAAGGATACAAATAGGACTCAGGAGCTCACAGTGTTTGTTCTTTCATACTGAACAATATTTTATAGCCCCAGTATACTTTTTGTCATTGTAGTTAGTTTGAAGTTATAAAACCTGTACAGTACACAATATTTAAATACCTGCTTTTTCTGTAACATGTCTTGTGTACCTTTCCCACATATCTAATGAAGAGACAGTATTTGTTTTTATGTTCTCTTCTTCCTTATTACAAAATTAAAATGAGCACAGCAAGAAATTACAATAATATAAAATAACATAAAACGGAAAGCCAAAGTTTCCCAAACCTCCTCCTACTAATCCCAGAAAATCTTATGCGCATGCAAATATTTTTTCTCCCCAAATACTTTTATACTATTCAGACTTTGTATATCTTGCTGTTTTAAAAAATATATAATTAATATACTTTGGAGCTCTTTTGGTATCAACACATAGAGATCCACATAGCTGTACTGTATTTCTTGGTATAGATGTAAAAGAATTTTATTTAGCTGGTAGACATTTTGGCTGTTTCTAACATTTTATTTAACCTGTGGATAATTAAGTTTTATAAATAGATAGGTAGATGTATAGATATAGATTTTTTTCTTCAAACAATGCTGTAATATATATTTTTTGTTTATATATTTTTTTGTATGTTGGTAAGAATACATCTGTAGAATAAGTTCCTAGCAGTGTACTTAATCAAAGAACACATACTTTAAAGAACACATAAATTAAAATTTTTATAACTGCTGACAAATTGTCTCACAAATAGATTTTAACAACTTAAAAAAAAACAGCTTTGGGCTTCCCTGGTGGCGCAGTGGTTGAGAGTCCGCCTGCCGATGCAGGGGACACGGGTTCATGGCGTGGTCCGGGAAGATCCCACATTGCTGCGGAGCGGCTGGACCCGTGAGCCGTGGCCACTGGGCCTGTGCATCCAGAGCCTGTGCTCTGCAACAGGAGAGGCCACAACAGTGAGAGGTCCGCGTACCGCAAAAAAAAAAAAAACAGCTTTATATTTCTATGAAGAGCTTTTGAAAATGGTTTTTTCCTCGTAATCTTCATTAATACTGTGTTTTATTAGAGCTTTTTATTTTTTGCCAGTATCATGGTTGAAAAGTGTATCTTACTTATTGTTTTAAGTTATTAAATTTATTTTATTAATTATGAATTTGAACAGTTATGTTTATCAATAGTTATCAGTCTTTTTCTATAAATTGTCTTTTCCTACTCTTTTATTCATTTTTTTGTTGTGCTGTGTTTTTACTTATTCATTTGTAACAGCTATTTAAATATTAAGAAACTTAGCCTTGCGTCTGCAACGTGGATTTCAAATATTCCCTTTTGAATTTACTAATGATTTTTTATTAGATTAGAAATTTTACATTTTTATACAATCAAACTTCCGTACAGTTTTCATTTATGACTCCTAGTCCTTGTTTTTCCTGATATATTAAAATTTTTTCCCTTTCTTTTTATTTTAAAATTTTGCTTTAACTTTTCAGACTTAATTTAGAAATTTTTTGTTCACCTGTTCACGATGTTTTGTTTTGTGTTTTGGTTGTTCTCTTTCTTTCTTTTTTTTTTTTTTGTAAATTGACAATGTGCCTAGTATTGTACAGAACATTCCCTTCTAGAAACAGGCTAAAAGTATCTTAGCCTCAAGATACTTAAAATCCAATTGTGGAAAATAAGAGCAGTTCAAAGCCGTTTGAGTACTATAAGAATTCAGAGTAAAGTTCAGTTTAGTTTGGCATTAGAGGTAGCTTAGAGGCATCATAAAGGCATCATAAATATTACTTCATAAACTTACTTGGTAATCTTTCTTAGCCTCACATTTTCCTGTTAATCTAAATTCACAGTTTGTTCCGTATTGAGATGTTTGTTTAGCCAGGTTGGTGTTTTACCTTTGATACCTTATTTGGGAATATAAAGACAATGATATGAAGGTAGAAATAAAATCCACTCTGATCAAGGCTTTCTAAAACTAGTCTGAACTGCTGTTAATTTCTAGAATTAGGGATGAGAGGGGAACTGAGGAGGGAGGTGGGTATGGGAAGAAGATGGAATGGAATAGTTTCTTCTCTGAGCCTTTTATTCTTTTTTGCACCTGTCCTGCCCTGATACAGCTAAGTGGTTTGGAGAAAGGCTCAGCCTCCTTAATTATTCCTTACTCCAAGTAAGTCCCCAGGTCCGTGGAGCTTTTACATTGTTTTTGTCCTCATGTTCTGCCTGTTCTTGTTGGACAGTACAAATGGAAACTCTTTCTTTTCAGGTGAAACCTGTGGGTACGAAAGTGATGCCGAGTATCTGCCAAAGAGTGAGTGAGTCAGTGGGGCTGCTCCCTTTCGCGTGATGATCCTGGTTGTAGGTGGAGTGGCACCTGCCTTTGTGATTAAGCATGTTTTTTCTACACGAAGTTTCACTTTGTCGGTGATTTCTTCATTATAAGAACCTGTTGAGATTTGGGGAACTAAAGAGTACACTGTCAGATGTTTGACAGCATTAAAGATCTCCCATGGTAGAGTGAGGCAGACCAGTGTAGTTCTTAAGATGGAATGTTCTTCCACCTTAAGAGGGGAGCGGCAGAGCTGCACGTTCAGACATATGTGCAGCAGCCAAAACAGAGTATGTGAGTTATTCTCTGAGGCAAATACTTTGCATTAAATATCTGATTTTTTCATAGTCATTCATTTGAGTATCTTAGATATCTCTGACATTGGGACAGGAAACACTGATCTGTTTCTTATTCATAGGTATTTATATTCTAAATTATTGTGCCATTTACTTTCTGTTAGAATATAGAAGATGCTGTGCTTTTTTGGCTGTATTTGTTCAAGCAGTCATAGTGCTCTGTATCCTTCATCTAATGGATTTTCACAGCAAATTATTTAATTTCTGTTTAACTGAAGCATGGAAAAAATAGGAGACCTGAATTATCAAAGCTGAGTACAGGGCAGTTCCAGGTCTGATACTCTGATCTTATGATTAATAATCATGTGCTCCTACCAGTAGCCTAAATTGCTTCAGGTGTTTGATTCTGTAGGCTGACTGAAGGTGAAACTTAAGTCATCATCAGGTTCAGCTTGGATGTGTAAAGATGATTAATTTTGTTCTGTTGCTACTGAGAAACAGGCCCTAAAATTTTCTTGACTTGAACTGAGCCCTTTGGAGTTTGGAGCAAGGAAGGTTTGCCTAGAGCACTAAATGTACCGGATAATTTTGGAGAGGCACTCCAAAATTATTTTTTAAGTGTTCTTAATATTTTGATCTACCTTGTAACTTCTTTGGGGGCAGAATGCAACATATCTCAAAAGAAAAGCGAAACAGTTAGTGGATGAGTCTTTCCATCATTGGCTCAGAATGACACATAAGCAAATCTCTGGGATGCTTAGACTATTTCTTCTGCAAGTACTGCATGTCCCCTAGTGGAGACTACCCCAAATTATTCAGAATTTAGAGATAAATGAGAATAAAGGATAAATGGTATCCACTTTTCGGTGGGATTGCTCATACTGTTTACATAGTATGCTTCTATGAATTCTTTCTTTTGAGAAATAGTCTGCTAATGGATACCTTCTTACATGTCATTTTTCTCTCTTGCATTTAGCACCATTTATTGATATAAGTATATGTCCATTATTAGTAATATATGCCAAGGAGAAAAGGGAAAAGAACATTTCTTTAATGTGAGGATAGTTTTTGTTTTAACTTGATCAAACTTGTCTCTTTAGGAACTTACCTTCTATAGGACTCAGTTCTTTTATCAGATCTTTTCCCCCACCTAAGATTTCATGGTCCCCAAAATGGCATCTTTTGTCAGGGCAGTGCTTTTACCTGACATTTTCTGTGTATCCTGGCGTCATGCCATGAAAGATGGGATGGCACAGAGTATGTGTTGGGACATACATAGGTATCAGTTGGGACACAGAACATCGGTCCCACTGCAGGGCCCCCAGGTGCTTGTGAGAATCTGCACTTGTCCTCCAAGTGTGTCATAGCCCTAACAAGTATGTCTGGGTGGCAGACATTGGTTAGTCAACATTCATTAGCAACGACTGAGTGAAGATTAGTCCTGCGTGGGTCATGACCTCTGGATGCTAGAGGGAAGATAGGGCTATAAAGGAAAACAAGACTCCGTAATCTCATCGCAGGTCGCTACAAGCGCATAGCGCAACTGCAGCAACCTTCCAAGAGGAATCCTCACTACCAGACCTTAGAGCGGGATCTAATTGAATTACAGGAGCAGCAGCTGTTTGAACTTTTTGTGGTGGTGTCTCTACAGAAGAAGCCATCAGAAATAAGCTACATTCCCCAGGTCATACAACAATTCCCTAGCAAGGTAAGTGCATGGAGGCTATGAGGCATCCAGGAACGTTTCTGTGTCTCTGTGTATTTATTCCCTCTCTTCTTGTTTACTATTGTCTCAGTTAGCTTTTACTAATACTGGACTTCTTGTAGGATCCGGTGCACTCTAATGATACCTCGTGTCAGGCATGGGCTGCAACCAAGGGGGAATTAAAGCTCGTTATTCAAGTTGGGCTTTTAGCTTTTGCTCTGTTTTATCTTTTGCTCTATTTACTAAGTGACCTTTAGCAAGTTACAGAGCCTCAGTTTTCTCATCCTTAATGAGGGGAGTGATAAATGTGGCAGAGTAGGGTAGCAGTTCAGAGCATGGACTGGGAGCCAGCTATCTGCATTTGCCACTTATTAGCTCTGTGACTTGGACCAGTTGAACTGCTCTGTGCCTCATTTTCTTCATTGGTCAAAGGGGGATAATCTTCATAGTGTCTACCCCCTTGGAGTTGTGGTGAGGATTAAATGAGCTAATTATAATTAATATAAGGCACTTAGAACAGTGTCTAGCATACAGTAAGCACTATGTAATGTTATTCCCTATTAGTGAGGATTTAATGAGATAATGTATGTAACGTGCTTAATCCAGTTCCTTGCACATAGTAACACTTGATAAATGGTAACTGTTATTAACGGTATTATTTCATTTACTTTACCTTTTTCACAAAATAATTCATTCATTTATTTAATCAATATTTCATAAATACCTACTATTTGCCAAGATTAGGTGCTGGGAGAGCACAGAGCTTACCTCACAGAGCTTACAAAATAGACCCCAAATGTGGCTCTGAGCTTTGTGGCAGTAAATACAAAGAGCATAATCGTTACATCAGGGCTTAACAAACTGATGGCCTCTGAGCATATTTAGCCCACAGATATGTTTTTTGGGTTTGCACAGTAATAAAATAATAAAAGTTTTGTTGTCAATTTTTTGTTTAAAAGTCATATTTCACATAAAAATCTGTATTTCTGCTTTCTCCTGAGAAACTAGAAAGACTGCCAACATTCAGCCTACATTCCTAAGTGGCATGAATTGGCTGAAGCTGAGCAAGAGCAGGACTGACTTCATGGGCATGTGACCAGTGCAGTCACACAAGGCCCCTCACTTACAAGGGCCCTGCACCCTGCTCCGCAGTCACCGTTGAAGTTCTTAATAATTTTATTTTTTTATTTTATATTTTACGGTATGCGGGCCTCTCACTGTTGTGGCCTCTCCCGTTGCGGAGCACAGGCTCCAGACGTGCAGGCTCAGCGGCCATGGCTCACGGGCCCAGCCGCTCTGCGGCATGTGGGATCTTCCCAGACCGGGGCACGAACCCGCGTCCCCTGCATCGGCAGGCGGACTCTCAACCACTGCGCCACCAGGGAAGCCCCAATAATTTTATATTTGAATTTGTGTTTTGTAAGTGAGGAGTGAGATCTGATGAGACAGTGGGGCACATGCCAAGGTCTTAAAGCCTTGGCTCATGTATGCTGTCACCTCTCCAGGATGGGTTCTCCAGTTGTCCTCACTCCTACCCCTTGGTTCCCCAGGCCCCGTCTGGCTTCCCCCTTTCAATCCTCACTCAGTGACTGCTGCCACCCTCTGCACGGGCATGGAGGGGGTCAGGATCAGGCAAGCATTAACGCCGAAGTGTCTTAAGCAACACATGGTAGATCCTTCCCTACCCTGGGCATTGCCCCTGTGTTCAGTGGGTGGCCTGGGGGGGCAAGCCTTTTCACCACCCCCAATGCAAGTACTAAGCACGTCCCCATGTGGAGGCTACAACCCCTTGAGGGTCGCCTAGCTGCTGCGGGTTCGAGTAGTGGGCCCATGGGAAGGGAAGTCCTTGGCTCAACTGTCCCACCCCTAGTCAGGACACAGAGTTTCAGTCCTGCAGCTGGCCCGAGGGGAAACCCAGCAGCTGGTGGGCCACTTGGGCACCAGATTGCAGGCCAGGGTCCCTGGGCACCTGTGAGAGTCTGCACTTGTCTCCAGGATCCTCGTGCCTGAGGGAGCATGCCATTAAGCAGAAAATCAAAAACCCCATTGCAGGCTGAGAAAGAAACCACAGAAGAAAGTAACAAGTTTTATATTTCATTTTACATTGTTTTTTCCTGCTTTTTGAACAAGGGGCTCACAGTTTTTCATCTTGCACTGTGCTCTGCAAATTATGTAGCTGGCCTTGGGAAGGAGTAATCCCTTTAAACAGGGACATTTACTCACCCTCCAGCTTACTACTTGGACCACTGCTCTCATTATCTGCTCAGGAACTTTAGGACTTCGGGTTTAAACCCTGAGTTTCATGTTTCACTAGAAAAGCTAGTGAAGGGCTTCCCTGGTGGTGCAGCGGTTAAGAATCCTCCTACCAATGCAGGGGACACAGGTTCAAGCCCTGGTCCTGGAAGATCCCACATGCCGCGGAGCAACTAAGCCCGTGCGCCACAACTACTGAGCCTGTGCTCTAGAGCCCTCGAGCCACAACTACTGAAACCCGCACGCCTAGAGCCCATACGCCACAACAAGAGAAGCCACCGCAATGAGAAGCCTGCACACCGCAACAAAGAGTAGCCCCCGCTCGCCGCAACTAGGGAAAGCCCATGAGCAGCAACGAAGACCCAACACAGCCAAAAAATAAATAAATAAAAATAAGAAAAGCTAATGAAGCACAACTGAACAGAAATCTGAGACATTTCCTGCATGGGTTCTCATTTTTTAAGAAAGTCCTCACCAACATTCCTGCTGTAAATAAATCAATGTTTAATTTCTTATAAAATTCCTCAGTGTGGCCTGAGAGCACAGCGTCACTGCACTCTTTAGTAACACAGTACCGTAAGAGTCTAAAATAGATAGTCGAGGAATCAAATTTCCCATAAAGAGAAGCTTAATTTTTTTCTCTGTTGTTCATCAGTCTTACATTTGCAAAGAGAAACCTTGAGGTTGAACCTGTTTTCAGCACAGCCTGAATTACGGGTTTGGAACCAGATGAGGACCCAGTTGACTCTGACAGTAATTCAAGGATGTCTCTAAGCAAGTTACTTGGCGTTATTGTGCATTAGGCATCTATAAGTCTGGGAGGGAAAGAGCTGCCTGAGCCCCTCTCGATTCTGATGTGGAAAACCTTGAATGAAGATGATTGTGAATCATTTAACAGTATAAAAATAATAGAATATGACACAACTAAAATTTTGTTAGAGTGCTTTTCCATTTCTTAAGGGCTTAATATCTAAGTGACCCAGAATGGCTGCATGTTTTGTTTTAGAAATTAAGGGATAGATCATTGGTATTAGTTACATGAAGGCAATATGGTAATTAGACTTATCTGCTTGTTTTTATACTAATTTTAAAATGTCTTCTGGTTTAACTAAATTTAGACTGTCCTTTAAAGTACAATACCAGACTTGCACAAAAGGTCTTCCATGCTAAAATCTTACAGGAAGTTGCAAACCCATAATTAGGTAGCAAAGATTATATGCTAAGGAAAATGATTATATATATGGGGTGGATTCTAAAAATAGTATCTTTTCTAAGTAACGTTCACCTGCCTTTTCAAAACATCTTGGATTATTGATCAGAGAGTGTCTTGAGCTAACTAGGTTTTTGCTATCAGTATATTGTAAAATAGATTTTCATTTATTTTATGTCCCATGATTCATAAAAATATTCTCACTAGTATGTTAATTCTGAATTAAGATTCTTCCTCTAGCTAAGAAACTGTTTTCAATCATTTCTCTTACATCAGATTATAGGATGTCCATAAGTACCCTCTCTATGTAAAACAGAATTCTTTTTCCTTAGAAACTCAGTTCTCAGTATGTTTTCAGTGATTACCAGTCTTGGCCTTCCTGTTTTATTAAATAGCACAGAACCACTCTGAGACACCTACCTAGACTTATCAGAGACCTCTTTTCCTAAGACCAGGCTGAGTTTATTTATATACTCCGCTTACACAGAATATTAGTCACTTACAGTGTTATTTTTTTTCAGGGTGATCATGGCTGTAAGCAATCCAGAGACATTGAAGACAGGCTCAAAGTTATCCCAAAATTTTGTTTTCCTGATTCAAAGGACTGGGTGCCAACCTCAGAACTCAAGAGGTAAATAGACTACTTTATCTGATTTCTATTTGTTGGACGAGCAAAAGTAGAACCAGAATCTTTGAGAAACAGAGTCATCAGTGAAGCTCTGTGGACTCTGTGGCAGATCAAGGATGCAGTGGGAGGAAAGGAAGAAACAATTAGGACATTTCCTATGTGGGGCTCAAAAAAGAAAAACAGTGTCAAAGGGAAAACAAGTTTGAGAGTCTCTTCAATTTGCCAATTCTGCAGGAAAAAAAGTTCCACTTTACATATAATCAGAAATGCCACCAAGTGGACAGAAAAGGAAAAAAAGACTTTAACTTAGGGACTGAGAAACAGAGATAAAACATGGCAATGTCTGCATCTTGTTATCTCCTTCAAGTTGTTAGAAGAAGCCATAGCCCAGATTGTATGTTCCCTGTCGAACTTGTACGAAGAGGGGGCTGTAGTTTGGAAGGTGTAAGTATATTGAGAAGGGAATTATAAGAAATTGCTTCCCAGTATCTAGAGGAAATTACTATTTTCAATTAATAAGCCATATATAATATAATAAAATTATATCCTGCTTATAAATAGATAAGTGCTTTGTTCAAAACTGTAATTATTGAATCATGTATTTAGGTTGAAAAGCGTGATTATGTGAACCATATCACATGCCAATGACCTGCTGGAAGACAGCCTCAGCTGTTGCCTAAGTAGCTCTGCCCTTCCACCCCACGTTGCCTCCAGACTCTGCTCCTGTCTCTCCTAACCAGTTTAGCCTGATCGGCGCTCTCATCTCTGAGCCATCAACCCTGAAGCCTTTGTGCTGTCAGTTGTACTAATTGCATAGGCGGCTTCTTTCTTATTGGCCTGGCTGCTCCATGGTTGGCTTTCCCCAAGAGTTATGTGTGTTTATTCTAGAATGTCTGAAAAATACAGAGGAGTAAATAAAAAGCAGAAATTAAAAATCACTGGCATTCTGGTTACTCAGAGATAAGCACTGTAAATGTTTTGAGATGTTCCCTTCCAATCTTTATTCGTGGCCAAATATAGACATATGTATATGTTGTTCAGATTTGAATTTCTTTTGATTGTTAATGAATTTATTTCTTGGGCATCTCTAGGTCTTCATTTTGTAAATTATCTATGCATATTTTTTGCCAGTGTTTCTAATGAGATGGTAATTTTCCTAATAATTTTTATGTATTAAGGATATAAACTTTTCCCTATCACAGTTCCATATGACCTCTCAGAACTAAATAGAAGAATTTGGAAGGGAAGATAGCTTATCAGAATTCTTTATAGTTTACCTATATATTTGACTAAACTGGACATTCAGCAGAAGGAAAATAGGCTTGATTAATAGCTAGACTAAATAAATAAGAAAGTAAAAGGAGCCAGCAGCATCAACAGCTCATCACATTCTATTCTCTCACTCCAGTACAAAGCAAGATATTCTCAAGGGCTGGACATTCTCCCTCAGGAGGAATGTGACTTGCAATAAATATAATATTGCTGCCTCCTCTTACATCACAAAATGACTGCTGTTGGACTCTAATTTTTAATTGCTTGTTCCGAGGAATGTCATAAGCAGTTGTTTGGATCTCAAACTATTGACTGTTTTTTTCAGTGAAACGTTCTCCTTTGTCTTAACTGGTGAAGATGGGAGCCGGTGGTTTGGTTACTGTAAGAAGCTCTTGGTAAGTCCCAGACTTGTGCTACAGGCAGCTTTGGTAGAGGAACAAAAGAGTCAGACTAGGAACTTCAGAAACACGATCTCTAGATGAGTTTGGGGGCTACTCAGTGATCTGTGTATTATAAAGAAGCTAGTTAAGCTTTATATTTTTATTTTCTTTATTTTCTTTATTTTTTTGGCTGCGGGGGGTCTTAGTTGCAGCACGCAGGATCTTAGTTGCGACACACAGGATCTTAGTTGTGGCATGCGGGCTTTTCTCTAGTTGTGGCACACGGGTTTCTCTCTAGTTGTAGCGTGCGGGTTTTCTCTCTCTAGTTGTGGCTCACGGGCTCCGGAGCATGTGGGCTCTGTAGTTTGCGGCACGCAGGCTCTCTAGTTGAGACGCGTGAGCTCAGTAGTTGTGGCTCACGGGCTTAGTTGCCCTGCGGCATGTGAGATCTTAGTTCCCTGAGCAGGGATTGAACCCGAGTCCCCTGCACTGGAAGGAGGATTCTTTACCACTGGACCACCAGGGAAGTCCCGAAGCTATGTTAGCTTTAAACAGTAAGAGCAAGGTGGAGGTTAGCCACAGAGTGTTCCATAATAGAAACGGTATGGATTTATTTTATTTATTTGTTTGTTTGTAATAGATGAAGAAAGCACTGACATTGTAGCTGAAGTCAGTCTGGTTATATTTGAGGAATGGAGTACAGTGAGCCAATCGAGGGAGCTCTGAGTTACTTCTTGCTTATATGCCATCACTAAACTGGAGTAAATCATGCTATCTTTTTTTTTTTTTTTTTTTAGCATTTTCTCATCTTTCAGTGTTCATTGAGAATGAGAGCTTTGGTTCCTACTCTATACTAAGGAGTATTAAGAGGTATTAATAGTCCAACTTAGTAAAGACTCGTGCTGCTTAATTTTTGCTTTGTTGTTGTTTTTTTTTTTTTTTTAGCCAGAAGGCAAAGGAAAGCGACTCCCTGAGGTATACTGCATGGTCAGTCGCCTAGGCTGCTTCAACCTTTTTTCAAAGGTGAGTGGAGAATGGGCCCTATGAAAAGTGGTGTCCTTTCTGAGCTCTGAGTGAGTTTTTGTTTCTGATGACTTCACTAGGCAATGTTAAGTGGCATAGACTTTAACATAGTACTTTAGAAAGGGTTTCCCATTAGTAGATTAGAGCTACGGGTTTGAAGCTTAAATTTAGACCTCTAATCCAGATGATGTTGCCCCGTCATCCTCATTTTGGTTTGCTAAACCTCCCAGCTTAAAGCAAAACATTGCCTGAAGTTTATCTTGTCTCATGTCTTTCCCAGACACCAAACTGCAGGGTATTATTGTGTCACCTTCTTTGCCCCTGCCTTAGTGATATAAAAAGGGGCTTCTCTTCTAAAATTAAGTTGATTTATTTTAGTAACTTTTCTTGGAGATTTAAAGGTACCTCTAAGAGAAATGATGCCTTTAATGAACTTTTATTCGTTGCAGAAGCTTATCTGTCTTAAAATCTGTTGGTATTATTTTCAACTTTGTGCACCCAGTTTGGCAGTTCCTTCAATAGGATTCTTTTATGTTTTTGAACTGAGTCCCTAATCAAAAAAAAAATCTTTTGTGTGTATGTAGATTCTAGATGAAGTAGAAAAGAGAAGAGAAATGTCTCCAGCTTTGGTTTACCCATTTATGCGAAGTGTCATGGAAGCTCCTTTCCCAGCTCCTGGACGCACCATCACAGTAAAGAGCTACCTCCCTGGGGCTGGAGATGGGGTAAGTTAGTTCATTTTGAAAAGGTTTGATAGCTGCCAAAAAGCAGGCCTTACACTAGTAGGCCTTACCTGATAGAAACCTTACAGGATAGTTTTCTCTTTTTCATGAACTGCACAGAATATGTTTTGGTCACAAAAGCACTGGAGAAACATCCAGTTGATCTGTGAGATAGTTGATCCTAGACCCAAGAACCAGAGGTTTTCTATCATTTGTAGATTGAGCCCCTGCATAATATCTATTTCAGTGTGATAAATGAAGATTATACATACATACTATTGTCCAGTGGGATGAAAGATTTCACCAGAAATTTACAGCCCAAAAGTAAGGTATTAAGTCTTGGCATTAGCGTAGGCAGCTTCACAAACTCTTTGTAGCAGACCCTCTCTCTTGAATTTAACCTGTAAAAGAATGACAGGATCCATTAGTATTGTCATTAGGGATTGTTTCCCCACCTCAGCTCCCCTGATTCAAATTTTGCATTTCAGTCAATTGAACTGTGCCGACCACTGGACTCACGATTGGAACATGTTGATTTTGAATGTCTCTTTAAGTGCCTGAGTGTGTGCCATCTCATTCGGGTCTGTGCCTCTCTCCTTTTGGAGCGGAGGATAATCTTTGTTGCCAACAGCCTAAGGTGAGAAATAAGTAAAATATGTCACTTCAGCCTGTTGTTTTACTTGTTCTTACTATTTTAAAATTCGGGCATATTAGAAAACACTTTGGTAGGATCTCAGTTACCTAATGCTATAGTGACATGGATAATCCAAAAGCTATTTGCATTCGGCTATAACAGTGACTTTTGGGGGTTGCAATTAATTTACCTTCAAAATGTGTTTTGTTAAAACTGTTGTTAAAAATTGGGATTGCTTTTCTAAGTACACACTAGCTTTTAGCAATATAAATTGTGGGAAACAGCTAGATTGAGATTAAAGATATTCAGTAAATTAAGTTAAAATTTAAATAAAATGTTAAAATTTAATGAGTAATCACAGAATTGTTAATCTATGATCACTAACTGGCATCACTTTTGTAATTCTGTAACGTAATGTCTGAAATGCCCTCCATTGTTGTTCTTTATATGACACCGTTTGCTTTCTCCTCTGGCTAGCACCCTGTCAAAATGTGGCCATGCTGTGGTTGCCACACTGTATCCATTCACCTGGCAGCACACCTACATCCCAGTCCTGCCAGCATCTATGATCGACATTGTGTGCTCACCTACTCCTTTCCTTATTGGAATCCTGTCTTGCTCCTTACCACAGCTCCAGGACCTACCCATTGAAGAGGTGAGATGGGAGAAATAGTACCTGTGGAAAAGACTGGGGCACTGGCAAATGAAAACAAGTGATCTTTAACAGTGGTGGATATGTCATTAATTAATAATAATATGTAATTATGATTGTTAATACATTATGCTATCATATTTTTGTATCTGTTTATGAAAGTGAGAAAAATTCTATAGTACACATGAATCTGAAGTGGTATCTTATTTGCAGTATTGAACCATGGGCTAATTCTTGTGTTATTCTGAATAGGTCTTTTTTTTAAAAAACATCTTTATTGGAGTATAATTGCTTTACAATGGTATGTTAGTTTCTGCTTTATAACAAACTGAATCAGCTATACATATACATATATCCCCATATCTCCTCCCTCTTGCATCTGCCTCCCACCCTCTCTATCCCACCCCTCTAGGTGGTCACAAAGCGCGGAGCTGATCTCCCTGTGCTATGCGGCTGCTTCCCTCTGTCTATTTTACATTTGGTAGTGTATGTATGTCCATCATGCCACTCTCTCACTTCGTCCCAGCTTCCCCTTCCCCCTCGCCATGTCCTCAAGTCCATTCTCTACATCTTCATCTTTATTCCTCTCCTGCCCCTAGGTTCTTCATAACCTTTTTTTTTTTTTTAGATTCCATATATATGTGTTAGCATACTGTATTTGTTTTTCTCTTTCTGATTTACTTCACTCTGTATGACAGAGTCTAGGTCCATCCACCTCACTACAATTAACTCAATTTCGTTTCTTTTGATGGCTGAGTAATATTCCATTGTATATATGTGCCACATCTTCTTTATCCATTCATCTGTTGATGGACACTTAGGTTGCTTCCATGTCCTGGCTATTGTAAATAGAGCTGCAGTGAACATTGTGGTACATGACTCTTTGAATTATGGTTTTCTCAGGGTATATGCCCAGTAGTGGGATTGCTGGGTCGTATGGTAGTTCTATTTTTAGTTTTTTAAGGAACCTCTATACTGTTCTCCATAGTGGCTGTATCAATTTACATTCCCACCAGCAGTGCAAGAGGGTTCCCTTTTCTCCACACCCTCTCCAGCATTTACTGTTTGTAGATTTTTTGATGGTGGCCATTCTGACTAGTGTGAGGTGATACCTCATTGTAGTTTTGATTTGCATTTCTCTAATGATTAGTGATGTTGAGCATTCTTTCATGGGTTTGTTGGCAATCTGTATATCTTCTTTGGAGAAATGTCTATTAAGGTCTTTTGCCCATTTTTGGATTGGGTTGTTTGTTTTTTTGATATTGAGCTGCATGAGCTGCTTGTAAATTTTGGAGATTAATCCTTTGTCAGTTGCTTCATTTGCAAATATTTTCTCCCATTCTGAGGGTTGCCTTTTCATCTTGTTTATGGTTTCCTTTGCTGTGCAAAAGCTTTTAAGTTTCATTAGGTCCCATTTGTTTATTCTTGTTTTTATTTCCACTTCTCTAGGAGGTGGGTCAAAAAGGATCTTGCTGTGATTTATGTCATAGAGTGTTCTGCCTATGTTTTCCTCTAAGAGTTTGATAGTGTCTGGCCTTACATTTAGGTCTTTAATCCATTTTGAGTTTATTTTTGTGTATGGTGTTAGGGAGTGTTCTAATTTCATTCTTTTACATGTAGCTGTCCAGTTTTCCCAGCACCACTTATTGAAGAGGCTGTCTTTTCTCCATTGTATAGAAGAATAGGTCTTTTTTAAAAAATCATACACAGAAACTACTCTAGGTTAATTTAATAAATTGTTTCAGATATAAAACACGTATAGATAAATGCCCAAACAAAATGTATGGCTCAGCTAATTATCACATAGTGAATGCTTATGTAACCAACATTGGAATAGAATAGAAATATTATGGCAATGGAAACAGAAGTCTCCATCATGCCTTTTTAATTTAATTTTTTTAATTATTATTATTTTTTAATTTTTTGGCCATGCCGCATGTCATGTGGGATCTTAGTTCCCCCACCAGGGATCAAACCCGCACCTCCAGCATTTGAAGCACGGAGTCTTAACCACTGGACTGCCAGGGAAGTCCCCCATCATGCTTTCTTCTAATCACTGTTCCCTTCCCCACCCCTTGCAAAAGGTAACCATTATGTTGACTTTCATGGTGCTCATTTTCTTGTTTTGTTTATAGTTTAACATCCTAGGCATGTATACCTAAACAATGTAATTCAGTTTTGCCAGGCTTTAAGCTTGAAATAAATGAACTCATACAGTATTTTTTTTCTTTCTTTCTTTCTTTCTTTCTTTTCTTTTTTCAGTCTGGCTTCTTTGGAGCAAAATTATGTCTTTTTTTTTTTTTTGGCTGCGTTGGGTCTTCGTTCCTGCGTGTGGGCTTTCCCTAGTTGCGGCGAGCAGGGCTACTTTTTGTTGTGGTGTGCAGGCTTCTCATTGCAGTGGCTTCTCTTGTTGTGGAGCATGGGCTCTAGGCAAGTGGGCTTCAGTAGTTGTGGCACGTGGGCTCAGTAGTTGTGGCTCGTGGACTTTAGAGCGCAGGCTCAGTAGTTGCAGGACGTGGGCTTAGTTGCTCCATGGCATGTGGGATCTTCCCTGACCAGGGCTCAAACCCGTGTCCCCTGCATTGACAGATGGATTCTTAAGCACTGCACCACCGGGGAGGTCCCCAACATTATGTCTTTAAGATTCATCCATGTTGATGGGTTTAACAACAGTAGTTTGATTATTCTAATTGTGTATAGTATTCCATTGTGTGAATGTGCCACAATTTTCTTATCCATTCTACAGTTGATTGACATCTGAGTTGTTTCCAGTTTGGAGTTATTATTAATAATGCTGCTATGAATATTCTTGTTCATGACCCTTGGTACATATGTGCATGCAGTTTTATGGACATATACTTGGAAATGGAATTGCTGGGTCATAGAGTAAACCTTCAACTTTAGTAGGTAAAGTCAAGCTTTTCCAAAGTAGCTGTGCCAAGTTAAACTTCTCCAGCACTGTATGAGAGTTCCTGTTGCTCCACATCCTTGACAGCCCTTGTTGTCATCAGTTTGTGTAATTTAGCCTATCTGATGGGTATGTAGTTGTACTCACTGTGGTTTAATTGGCATTCCTTGATTATGGTTGAGGGTGAGCATCTTTCTTTATGTTTATTGGCCATTTGAATGTCATTTTTTGTCATCTTTTGTAAAATTCATAGGCTATATCCTTATACTGAATTGTTTACCCTCACTGATTTGTAAGAAGTGTTTTTATAGCTTCTTTTATAGCTCTGGATACGAACCCCTTTGTAGCTTACCTTTGCATTCTCCAAAATGGTGTTTTTTAAATACAGTGGTGTTCTTAATTTTAATGTGGTCAGAATTATCAACTTTTTTATGGTTAGTGTTTTTATGTGTGTGTATGTGTGTGTGTATGTGTGTGAACTGCTTAAGTTTTTCTTTATATTAACTTGATGGACATAGCCTCCTATATTATCTCTTGGAAGCTTTATTATTTTGCCTTTAATTTTTGTTTCTGAAGTCGGGGGCTTGATTTTTTTTATATATAATAGGAGGTAGGGGGAATTCCCTGGCAGTCCAGTGGTTAGGACTCCCTGCTTTCACTGCTGTGGGCGTGGGTTCAATCCCTGGTCAGGGAACTAAGATCCTGCAAGCCACACAGTGTGGCCAAAAAGAAAAAATGGAGGTAGGGGTCGTTTCATTTTTTTCATATGGATAGCCAACTATCCCAGTACCACTTATTGAAATAGCTCTTCTTCCCTATTACACTGATGGGTTAAGCTTTTTTTCTCCCCCAGTTTTATTGAGATATGATTGACGTATAACATTGTATTAGTTTGAGATGTACAGCATAGTGATATTATATGATATATGCATATATTTCAAAATAATTACACAGTAAGTTTAGTTAATATCCATCACCTCACATAGTTAGAAATTTTTTTTTCTTGTTATGAGAACTTTTAAGATAGACTCTTAGCAACTTTCAAATATACAGTGTAGTAGTATTAAATGTAGTCACCATGCTGTACATTACATATCCAGAACTTATTTATCTTATAACTGGAAATTTTTGCCGTTTGACCCCCTTCACCCATTTCATCCATCCCCCACCCCCATGTCTGGCAACCACCAATCTGTTCTCTGTATCTGTGAATTCATTTGTTTTAGATTCCACATGTAAGTGGTATCTGTCTTTTTCTGCCTGACTTATTTCACTTAGCATCCATGTTGTCACCAATGGCAGGATTTTCTTCTTTATATGGCTGAATAATATTCCATTGTGTGTTTGTGTGTGTTTGTGTGTGTGTGTGTGTGTGTGTGTGTGTGTGTGTGTATGCATACACACATACCACATCTTCATCTAGTCATCTGTTGATGGACATTTAGGTTGTTTCCATTGTCATGTCTGTTGTAAGTAATGCTGCAGTGAACATGGGGGTGCAGCTATTTCTTCAAAATAGTGATCTTATTTCCTTTGGTTTCATGCCCAGAAGTGGGATTGCTGAATCATGTGCTGATTCTATTTTTAATTTTTTGATGAACCTCCTTACTGTTTCCATAGTGGCTGAACCAATTTACATTCCCATAAAGAGTGCACAATAGTTCCCTTTTCTCCACATTCTTGCCAGTATTTGTTATCTTTTGTCTTTTGTTGCTAGCCATTCTAACAGGTGATGATATCTCATTGTGGTTTTGATTTGCATTTCCCTGATGTGGAATACCTTTTCATGTGCTTGTTAGTCATTTGTATGTCTTCTTTGGAATAATGTCTATTCAGTTCCTCTGCCTATTTTTTAATTGGATTGTTTGGGGTTTTTTTGCTATTGAGTTGTATGAGTTCTTTATATATTTTGGGTAGTAACCCCTTATCCAATATATGATTTGCAAATGTTTTCTCCCATTCTTTACATTTCCTTTATATTTTATTGATGGTTTCCTTTGCTGTGCAGAAGCATTTTAGTTTGATGTAATCCTACTTGCTTATTTTTGCTTTTGTTGCCTTTGCTTTTGGTGTCAAATCCAAAAAATCGTTGCCAAGACCAAGGTAAAGATGCTACCCCCTGTGTTTTCTTCTAGGAATTTTATGATTTCAGGTCTTATGTTTAAGTCATTAATCCATTTTGAGTTGATTTTTGTGTATGGTGTAAGATTGGGATCCAATTTTATTTTTTGGCATGCAGCTATCTAATATTCCCAACACCATTTATTGAAGAGATTGTCCTTTCCCCATTTTATATTCTTGGCTCCTTTGTCATCAGTTAATTGACTGGGACTTCCCTGGTGGTCCAGTGGTGAAGACTGTGCGCTGCCAATGCAGAGGGCCCGGGTTCGACCCCTGTCGGGGAACTAGATCCCTCATGCCACAACTAAAGATCCCATGTGATGCAACTAAGACCCAGTGCAGCCAAATTAATAAATTTTAAAAAAATTAATAAAAAAAAGTTAATTGACTATGTGTGGGGTTTATTTATGGACCCTCTATTCTGTTCCATTGAGCCATGTGTGTGTTTTATGCCAGTACCATACTGTTTTGGTTACTATAGCTTTGTAATATAGTTTGAAATCAGGAGGTATGATGGTCTCTACCTTTATTCTTCTTTCTCAAGATCATTTTGGCTATTTGGAATCTTTTGTAGTTCCATGGAAATTTTACAATTGTTCTCTTTCTATGAAAATTGCCATTGGAATTTTGGTAGGGATTGCACTGACTCTGTAGATTGCTTTGGGTAATTTAGACATTTTTACAATATTAATTCTTCCAGTCCATGAGCATGGAATATCTTTCCATTTATTTGTGTATTGTTCAGTTTCTCTCATCAGTGTCTTATAGTTTTCAGCACAAATATCTTTTACCTCCTTGTTTAAATTTATTCCTAGGTATTTTATTCTTTGTGGTGCAATTGAAAATGGGGTTGTTTTCTTAATTTATTTTTCAGACACTTCATTGTTAGTGTATAGAAACACTTCTGATTTTTGTATTAAACTATTTTTTTAACTTGTTATAATGGAAAACTTTAAACATATGTAAAAGTGAACAAGAGAGTAAAATAAATCCAATCACCCTTCTTAAATACTTACAAAGTTTTGGCCAATCATACTTCTACCTCTCTCCCATAATATTTTGAAGTATATCCTGACATAATTTCATAATTCTAAATATTGCAATATGAATTTCTATAAGGTCATTTTTAACATAATCACAATACCATTATCACACCTAAAAAATTTAATAACAGTTCCTCAATATCAGAAAAATTCAGTATTCAGCTCTCTAATTATTTCATAAATTTTTAATAGTTTGAATTAAGTTCCAAATAAAGTCCATGCAGTGCATTTGGTTGGTGTGGTTTTTTTAGTCTCTTTTAATCTCTAGGTGTGCTGCCATCATTTTCTTTTAACTTGAAATTCTTTTTACTTGTGTTGATGAGTTAACTTTTAAATGGGCTGACACTTTAAGTTAGTGTATAATAATATTGAATCACTTTATACACCTGAAACTAATATAATATTTAAGTCAATTATACTTCAATTTTTAAAAAAAGAAAGGAAAAACAAATAAACCTTTAAGTTTATTTAAAACTATTCCCCTTTGCATGAAAGAATCAAAACACTCTTCCTGATGTAGCAGTGTCTAATGTATTTCTCTGTGAATGTCTCTGGTTTAACTTGTCTGGCTCCTTTATTCCGTAGGTGCTGATAGTTGATCTCTGTGCAGACAAGTTCTTACAGGAGGTGAGTGACAAAGGAGGTGATTATGTGATGTTTGGGTATAATTGGCCAGAAAATATGTGAAAGTACTTAGAGAAGGTGACTCAGGCAAGACTTACAGTTCCTACACATACTTGACTTGACACTGCGGCCAATCATACAAGATTGACCTGAAAAATTTGATTTGGGTTCATAGCTCACTGTCCCAATTTAGGGAAGGAGGAAACAGATTAAATGCCATTCTCAAAAGAGGTAACCCTCCCTTCAAGTCTTATGGATTGATGTATAGGTCTCTAATTTAATTAAATTTAACAAGCATTCAGCACCAATTATTTCTAGATATTGTTAGCCAGTCAGAAACTAAAGATGAGTAAGATACTCAGTTTGATCTCTCAGGCCTTATAGTTTAAAGGGCAGGGGAGAGGGAGCAGACATAGCCATAAAGTTTTAGAAACGGTGTCATAGAAACTTATACAAGATACACTAGGGGCAGAAAGGAATTGTCACTTATTCTGGATAGTGAAGTGGAGAGGAGAGTTAGTAAAGCCTTAGAGCAGCCCTCTGTATGTAACCTGTATATAGTTTTGTGAGCACTGAGGGCAGGGTGAAAAGAATGTTTCCCAAGACTGTCTTTTTTCAGAATCAGTCAGCTCGTCACATGTGAAGCACCATTTATTTGGGGATGATCTTTGTAATATAGCATAAGACTTGGAGATGAGAAACATTTTGTGGGAAAGTGCCAGAAAATTTTATAAGGCATATTATTTATTTTTCTTAAATGTAATGAAGATGTATGCACCATAAGTTTTGTGGATTCTGCTCAATGTAGGGAAGGAAGCTTGAGACTGACTCTTCAGCCAAAATATATACAAAGCTACCTGTGGACTTTGAGGGACTTAAATAAGGCATGTTTGAGACTTTCTCTCTCAAAGCTCATGAAAATCTCAATTTCTTCTCTTAAGGTATCTGATGAGGATGAAATTCTACCACCTAAACTCCAGGCTGCCCTGATACAAATTTTGGAAGAACGAAATGAAATTTTGGCTCAGGAGCAGAATTTTTTACAAGGTATGAGGCAAGTGGTCTGAGGATTTAAGGTCAAGGCAGTAAATACCACATGCCCAGCACCCTGCCAAAGCATATGCAATAGCAGTATGAGATTGCCTGTGCCTTCGTAAGCTTATAGTCAGCTTTCTTGCTCACCCTCAGCTGTGCCAAGTCCCCTTCTATTTCAGGACTTTTGCACTTGCTCAGTTCCATGTATGGAATGCTATTCCCCTAGATATCCACATGGCTTCTGCTCTTTGTTCTTGCAGGCCCATGCTCAAATGGCACTTTCTTAGTGAGGCCTTTTCTGACTGTCCTGTTTAAAATTGTTCCTGTTCCCTTAGCATGTCCTATCCTCCTCCCTGACCTTATTTTTCTCCATGGCTTTCATCACCATCTGATGTGCTAAAATGTAAGTTCCATGAGAGCAGTGACCGTCTATTTGTTTTCTATTTCCAGTACTTTAAACAGCATTCAGTAAATAGGTATTCAGTAAGTATTTGTTGAATAAAAGGATGAATAATATTTTATGGGTGGCTTACTCTGTGCCAGGCATTGTTTTAAGCACTTAGCATACATCTTATTTCATCCTTGTAATATCTTTATGAAGCAGGTGTTATGGTTTAATCCCCATTCTACAGAGGAGAACACTAAGGCTGTTTACCAATGGGGAACATTAGAGAAGGGGAAGGTTTAGAGGACTAACTAAAAGTTCAGTTTTTAATATTAAGTTTGAGATACCTATTGGACATCCAATACCTGGCAGACTTTCAGCTGGAGATATCAAGTAGGCATTTATATACGTGAATTTGAGATTCAGAGGAAAGATTTGGGCTAGAGACATACATTTAAAAGTTGCTATTTTAAAGCTGTGGGAACAGATGAAATAGCCCAATAGAGTAAGTATAGAGAGAAAATTAAAAAGATTTAAGGATTGAGCCCTGGTTGGGGATGATGTGCTTAGATTTCCAACTTTTGGTAGTTGGGAAGAGGAGAAGGATCCAGCAAAGGAGACTAAAAGGAGCAGCTAGTGAAGTAGGTGAAAAACCAGGAGTATGTGATATTGTAGAAACTGAGTGAAGAAAGTATTCCATGAAGGAAAGAGTAAGCAGTTATGTTTTTTTGTTTTTATTTTTACTTTTATTGGAGTATAGTTGCTTTACAATATTGTGTTAGTTTGTACAGTACAGCAAAGTGAATCAGGTATATGTATACATATAGCCCCTCTTTTTTGGATTTCCTTCTCATTTATGTCACCACAGAGCACTGAGTAGTTTGCTGTGCTATACAGTAGGTTCTCATCAGTTATCTGTTTTATACATGGTATCAGTAGTGTATATATGTCAACCCCAATCTCCCTAACCCTAAAAGAAATAAAAAACAAGCTATAAACTAGATGAAGGCATTTTCAACAAATATAACTAACAAAGGAATAGTATCTAGAATTTAGTTTTTAAAATTCCTACAGTTTAAAAGTAAAAAGATGAACAACCCAAGAGGAAAATGGGGGAAAGATATGAACAGTCATTTCATAGAGGAGGAAACATGAAAGGCCAATAAATATATGAAAAGATACACAACCCCATCAAAATCAGGGAAATGTAAATTAAAACCACAGTGAGATACCATTTTATACCCACCATATTGGCAAAAATTTAAAAGTCTGACAGTATCAGGTGTTGATGAGAATGTGTAAGTTACTTCAACCCCTTTGGAAAAACAATTTATCTAGTAACATTAAAGGTGTACATATCCTGCAACCCAACAATTCCATTTTAGATACATACACAGAGAAACTCTTGTACATTATAACTAGGAAACAAGTACAATAATTTTTATAGTGTTATTGTATGTGATAGCAAAAACTGAAACAACCTAAATGTCCACTGACAGGAGAATATAGCATTTAAAAAAAAGAAGCTTAAAAACACACATTTTGAAGATCTGGCGTGCCGCAACTAAGACCCAACACAGCGAAATAAATAAATAAATAAATATTTTTTAAAAAACACGTTGAATTAAAACAGTAAGTTGCAGAAGAATATGTTTTATATAATGTTCCAAGACATACAAAACCTAACAATATGTTGTTGGTGTTGGATGTGTATGGTAAGACTGTAATGTAAAGCAAATGATACATACAAAATTACAAAAAATGGTCACCCTCTATTGCAAAGTAGGGGAAGAACACCACTGAGAAAGCATCACACAGGGAACTTCAGAGATACACGTGATGTTCTATTCTAAGCTTTGTGGTGGGCACTTGTGTGGTCATCTCACTCCTGATCTTATGAAATATTCATACATGTTATAAGAATCTATAAAGTTATTCATTAAAACAGAAACAAAGAATGGAAGATAAGTTATAGAAAAACATAATTTTTTAAAGAAAGGGAATTAGGTGTAAGAAAGTAGGTACAACAGGTATAAACAACTCTTCCAAGAAATTTTTTGCTGCAAACTGGAGGATAGATGGGACAGTAACTGGAGGTGATGGGAGAGTGGGGCAAAAGCGTTAATGATAAAGCAGTGATGGATTCTCAGCTGCAGAAAGAAAGAGATGAGAAGGAAGTCTGTTGAACAAAATATAACAAATATAACAAAAATCTAGATGAGAATAAAAGTGTAGGGACTTCCCTGGTGGTCCAGTGGTTAAGATTCTGCTTTCCAATGCAGAGAACGTGGGTTCGATCCCTGATTGGGGAACTAAAATCCCACATGCTATGGGGCAACTAAGCCCACGTGCTAGAACTAGAGAAAAGCCCACGCGCTACAGCTAAGACCTGATGCAGCCAAATAATAAAAATGAAATTTAAAAAAAAAGAATAAAAATGTTAATGTCGGAAGAGAGCTCAGAAATTGCCTAATCAGCCGCCTCATTATACAGATATGGAAAGAGAGGCCATGAGAGGTAAAGCAAGTTGCCCACTATTATACAGCTGCTTCATGGTAGAAGTCTGATTAAACCTGGGTCCCAGATCCCCAGTCAGCCCATGGGAAAGAGCAAGAGACATTGTGAGGAAAAGAATACTATTTTGATATGGGAGGAAAAGGAGGAGTCTAAGTTGAACCTGAGGTTTGAGCCTGGAACCAGGAAGGCAACACATTGTGCTATATTATAGTGGTTAAGAATCGCTTGACTTGGGAGTCCTGCAGCTTCTCCATGGTACTGGATGAGGGGACCCCGGAGAATGTCTTTGATTTGAGCCTCAGGTTCCTCAGCTGTAAAAGGGAAATAATAGACTTACCTCACTGGATTATTTTAAAATTTGTAAAAGCACTCAATACATCATTATTTATTATGGAATAATCATGATGCAATATGAAATGAGAAAGTTGAGAGAGAAACTGATTTGGTGGAGAAATATAATGAATTTGGTTTTTGGCATGTATTGTTTATTTGATTTGTAGTCTACCAATTTCCCAAAAGGACATGAGATGGTGACTTTTTTTTTTTTTTTTGGCTGTGCCGGGCAGCTTGCAACATCTTAGTTCCCTGACCAGGGATCAAACCCATGCCCTCAGCAGTGAGAGCACAGGGTACTAACCACTGGGCCTCCAGGGAATTCCCTAGATGGTGACTTTTAGACAAATGGAATGTAAGTGCTAATGGGACAGCCAAATGATGATCACCTATAGGTAGCCTGAAAATGTAGAAAGTGAATTTTGGTGAAATATCAGGACTGGAGATCTGAGGTTGAGAATTATTGACAAAGAAAGCCAGCTCTCTCTGCATATGCCAGTTAGCTCTTTAAGGAAAGGAATGTTGAAGAGAAGGGGTCCAAAGACCATGCCTAGGAAGAAGAAGAAGAGGCAAGAGCAAAACAAATGTTTTTGGTCCTAAAGGCAGGAGAGGAATCAGGAAATCAGGAGAGCATAAAGTTGTGGGAGACAAGAGGAATGAGGAGGAGGTCAGCACAAATGGAGCATAGAGTTTAAAGGAGGATAAAAATAGAAAAGGAGATTAAATTTGGCTGGTTCTCACTGGTGGCCTTTGAAAGAGCCATTACAGTGAAATCACAGATGTGCAGACCACAGTATGCGTGGGAAGAACATGAAGGTAAGGATATAAGCCATTTGCTTTTTTTCAGGTCATGAAGAGTACAAGAAAGCTAAGAATGAGGATTCCTACATTTATTCTCTGTCCTTTAATCTATGATCCCCTAGGCGTCACTTTTATAACTGGAGCCAGTGTCCCTATAAACACAAAACTTAGGGGATTTTTCCCCCCTTCTTTCTTTTTTCGTTCATTTTGCAGAAGATGTGACACTCAACTCTCTGGTGTCCGAAGCATTTGTCAGGTTTTTTGTTGAACTGGTGGGACATTATTCTTTGAGCATGACTGTCACTGAGCATGGGGAGCGTGTATTCCAAAGGGAGCCATTCCGTAAATCCCACACCTCCCGAAGTGTACGCCACTTCCTGGATCTCTTCATGGAAACTCAGATGTTTGCAGGATTCATCCAGGACCGAGAGCTTCGGAAAAGTGGGGTGAAAGGTCAGTTTCATCATAAAATTCTCCCTCTGTATTTAGTGAGTACTTGAAAGATTTGAAAATAATATATAAAAAAATAGCATAAAGCTACAAGGGCTCACTATGAGTTGTTTATTATGGGAAACATTTATTTTGTGATATTGTTTTAGCTACGGAAGTACATTGGTAGTGAGTACAGAGTTTTATTCAATTGATTTTCAGTCTTAAATGTATGGCAGTTTCATCAACATGAGTTTTTCTTGTAGGTTTGTTTGAGGTCCGGGCCCTCCAGTATTTGGAAACAATTCCTGAGTCTGAGCCCAGTGGAGTGAATAGAATTTTGCGGACTCTTGGTAAGTTGCTGTGTTTTCCTGTTAGATAAATATAGTTAAAAAAAAAAAAACTTTTGCGGTAAGCATGCCTCATCACAAAAGCTTTATCATCACATCAACAATATAACCTCAAGGAGGGTGACCAGAAACCATGACCCTATTTCCAAAGTGTTTTGGAGAAAGACAAAAGTCTTTCTCAGAGGTTAGGATTCTCCATCAGAGTCGTCCATGGGGCTGTTTTCCTCAGATGAAGCTCCCTCATGATATAAGAATTTTGCATATCATGATTATTAATCTTTTCTAGGCCACATCCCTGGAAGAATCTTATTAAAATCTGTACCTTTTCCCAGAAAAATATACTTGGAGCATACAAACAAATTATGCATATAATTTTAGGGTGTTAATGGACCCCCTTGAAGCCCATCCATATGCTCCAGGTTAAAAATACCTGGTTCAGAGGGCATCTGAGGCAAAAGAGGATTTCCTGCAAGTCTCTAATTTTACTCTTTTCACAAGGAAACACAGTTGTTTATGATTTTTCAATTATAGTTAACTTTTAATTATCCAGTATGATGTAGGAGAACAGTGGTGTGGTAGCCCCAAACAATGAAGAACCTGTATTCTATGGTATTTATATTGGTCTTTGAAATATATGCCCCCCTAATTAAAATTAGCCCCTAATTAGCTGAGAGACCATGGACAATCATGTCTAGGGCTATTATTTCATCTTTATACCATGGGGTTAGATTAGATCAGTGGTTCTCAGCTCTGATTACAATATTATAATCTCTGGGGAATTTAAATGAAAATCCAGGGAATTTCCTGGCATTCCAGTGGTTAGGACTTCACGCTTCCAATGCAGGGGCATGGGTTCGATCCCTGGTCAGGGAACTAAGGTCCTGCAAGCTGTGTGGTGCGGCAAGAAAAAGAAAAAAACAAAAAGAAAATCCACCCCACACCCCACACCAGGCTCCACAAAATCTCTGGGGAGCAGGACAGCTGATTTTAACCTACAGTCAGGTTTGAAAACCATGGGATTAGATGATGTCTCAGTTCTCTTCTACCTCTACAATTAGAAATGTGGGGATTTTGTGTGTGTGTGTTTGGTTTGATTTGGTTTGGGGTTTTTTGGTGGTTAAACACATCAACTGGACTTCCCTGGTGGCGCAGTGGTTGAGAGTCCGCCTGCCGATGCAGGGGAGGCGGGTTCGTGCCCCGGTCCGGGAGGATCCCACATGCCGCAGAGCGGCTGGGCCCGTGAGCCATGGCCGCTGAACCTGTGCGTCCGGAGCCTGTGCTCCGCAGTGGGAGAGGCCACAACGGTGAGAGGCCCGCGTATCGCCAAAAAAAAAAAAAAAAAACACATCAACTGATAGCTTGAGATGGCAGCTTACTTCTGGGCTGTTCTGAATGACTAGGTTTAATCCCTTGCCTCAAATAATGTATAATAAATAAAAATGAACTAATGAGAGTTCACTCTACTTTTTTCCTTTAGGAAGTAAAATGAAATTTCTTCAGAAGAAATGAAATCTTTGATTGACAGCCTCCATCCTAAATAGAACAGAAAGTGACAAAGAAACTATTTTTCCAAGAGTCAAGATGCCCTGAAGTATTCTACAAAGTTTTGAAAGTTGAAAGGTTACAGAGCGGGCCAGGTTCTCGGAGGAGGATTCTCCTGTTGCTGCTGTAGTAATCACTGGAGAATTGTTGGGAGTAGTCTGGAACCAATGCTCTCTTTACTCTGCCACCAGATTTTTTTTAAGTGGCCTTTCTTTTTGATTCTTGAGCTCATCCTTTGTGTTTTGAGCTTAGTCTATGAAGGCATTTGTCTTTTACAAGAAAGAGGTGGTGTTGCATTTTAAAAACAGCTCAAAGATGAGCACAATGAGAAAAGTGCTGCATTTAAGGTACTACAGAGGCATGATAGAAGTAGAGGACTAGCCCTTCACACATAATTCTCATCACTGAAATACCATGGCAGCTTTAAACCTATGGGCTGTTTGAGCTGAGCTAAGGAGTATACTAGTCTTTTTTTTTTTTTTTTTTTTTGGTCTAATGCTCTGTCTAGGGGAATCTCACTTATGTGGAAGCCCTATGTATTATCACTGTTATTGAGTATCTTATAAAAATAGACATTTTATAGCACCTCCTCCACATTGTGTGGCACTTGGGTAGCTTGTCCCACGCATGTCAGCATTAAACTTTGGGGAATTATAGCTAATGGGGGACTTCCCTGGCAGTCCAGTGGTTAAGACTCCATGCTTCCACTGCAGGGGCACGGGTTTGATCCCTGGTCCGAGAACTAAGATCCCCCATGCAGATTCCACATGCCGCATGGCATGGCCAAAAACAAGAAAAGAAAAAAATATATACCTAACAGGAAAATGTCCTTTAAGGGCATGAGAACTACCTTCTTTTTTAGTGTCCACCATGTGCCATGAATGCTACATGTATGTATGTCATCTTGTTTAGTCTTTAAATCAACTTTATGAGATATTTGCATCTGCATTTTACTAATGAGGAAAATGGAATTCAGAGTTTAAATAACTTTAAACCGAAGCTAGGACTATTAGTTTATGAACACATAGAAAGTTGGTTATTCCTACAGATGGAAATTTGAACTCTGTGGGACTACAGTTATTGAAAAAGCTTTTTTTTTGTTTTTGTTTTTTAAGCTGAAGTGTACCAGAGTCAACTTGCAGCTCTGAGAATAAGGGACTTCAAACTATAGGTGTCTAGATGAGACTTTTTTTGGTTCCTCTAGAAATGTTGGACTTTTTGCTCTAGTTAAATTGGACTCAGAATATGGACATTTCCTGGGCACACACCACATAATCACTCCAACCCATAATATCTAAAGTAGTAGTAGTGGTATGAAAGAGGAATTTGTCAGCATTGGTGTAACGCTAATTGATAAATGTTACAGCAAGTGTCAGTTTGTTTTCTTCAACTCCTGCTGATGGCTTTAACTGGCATAAAAAATATTTACTCAAACTTAAAGCATTATAAGTTGTGTTATGATACAACTTATTAACTTGTGCAGTATTGTCATTACAACCCATTCAGGTGTGCGTGAATGGATCTGAAGCAGACACCATTTAAGATGGGTGCTGTATAATTCAATTCCTATAGATGTGGGCCAAGAAAATAGAACTAAGCCTATGTTAAAAAAAAAAAAAGTTTATTAAGCAGCTTACCTCAGTGGGGCTTTTACCAGACATGTCCCCATTTGGTCTCCTCTAACACTCCCACCCTGAGGGAACAATTAGTAACTGGGAATTGAGTGTTGATAAAATGGGGGTATAAGGTGTTACTGTGGTGGATCCCAGACATCCCTCTGTGAGGAGACCTTTTCTTCAGGGATGGGAGTCTTATCCCTGCGATCTGAAGCTGCTTCCTTTTCTTCGGTCTGTTTTATTTTTTGTTTGTAAAGTATTACAAATTCTGGACACACTTGTAAAATAATCGCTGAAAATTTGTATAAAATGTTTACGGATCTTTTAATGAATAAACACAAAAAATTCAATGGATCTTCTGGAGAATTTGAAATAAAATTGTTTAAGCTGTAAAGATATTTTACTTCACTTAAATCTATAGCTAACACATTTATCTAATGGTAGGTAAAAGATAATCGATCCAAGACTAACCAAGCTTTAATTACAGTGGCCAACATTTCCAGGCTCTTGGCAAAGTCGGGGTCTAGATTTGCACACCGGGCACGGTATATATAGTCCGACTACCTTATTTGGTCTTTCCCTGCTTAGTCAAAAGGAACTGGAAGCCAGGGACCAGAGACTGGGCACCAGCAGTAGCAGGAGTGGTCGGAGGCAATGAGAAACTATTCTATTACCAGAATTTCTAAGGGCAAAATGATTGGATTTTATACACGCCCTGAATGCGAAATCACAGTCTTTTTAAAAGATGGGATTAGCGGGCGGTTATCTCGCGCTGGGGGCGAGATCAGGTTCCTTTTGTTACGCAGAGTCTAAAGCTTCGCAATTTTAATTGGAGACTAGCGCCCACTTCCAGAATCTGTGAAAGAACTGCACTTAGTGCAAAGACCCTCGGGCGCTGAGAACGAAGAATGATGGGGATACAGCAAGGAAGTGCAAAGAGAGAGAAGTTTAACGGAAGAAGGTGGAAGGTTAGGAGAGTAAAGCCGAGGTGGGAAACCAGTATCTTGCTCCCCGCCAAATCCTGCAGCCAGTTCCCTCCAAAAGTTTTAAAGGATTCCCCAACCAAATATCAGCGTCCTGGAGGAAACCGAAAGTCCCAACTCCTCTCCACTTTGCTGCCAGTCGGAGGCAAAACGGTAGAGCACGTGGGGACAGGAAGTTGAGATGTACCGCTGACTAGGGGAAACCGCGACGTGACGTCAATTCCGGCCAAAACAAAGTGGCCGGGCAATTTCTAGCGAGCGCGCCATCAGAATTAACTTAGCAGGCGCCAAAGCTGATGCGCAGGCGACGTCATTACGTTAACGTAGGGCGCAGGAATATTTAAGTGAACCTGAGCCAGCGCGGAGTCGGAAAACTTCGGCGAACCTAAGAATGGCGGGTACGGGTTTGGTGGCCGGAGAGGCTGTGGTGGATGCGCTGCCGTATTTTGACCAAGGTTATGAAGCGCCTGGTGTGCGGGAAGCGGTAAGTTCGGGGTGTCTGTGTAACTGACTCAGCGCTCGCTGGCCCTTAGTGCTGGAAGAATCGCTTAACAATTTGCTGCCTCTACCCTGGCCTCTGTTCTCGTTCTTAGGCTGCGGCATTGGTGGAGGAGGAAACACGCAGATACCGACCTACCAAGAACTACCTGAGCTACCTGACAGCCCCGGATTATTCCGCTTTTGAAGTAAGTGTGATGTTTTGAGCCTAGCGTATGAACCAGGATCCTGTGAATCCTTATTTTGGATCGAGAGGCTTCGCCACGTAGAAGTGAATTTTAAATTCCAGCTTTAACTGTTACTTGCTTAGCTACTACTTACCTTGTTGTATAGGTATTGTCAGTCAGTTGAAAATAGCTACACAGATAAGCCTTCCCCGGGGTTCTTATTCTGAGAACCACGGAAGGACTTTCTGGGGCTCCGCGAACTGACCTAACTGCAAAATTTAGTGTTACGTTTTTCCGAGATAGGTTTATTGCGTAAATTCTCAAAGGGATCCTCTTCTCTCTAATTAAGGACTACTGTAAAACAAGTGATCTAGGGTTTTTTAATATATTTACAAAAGCCTAATTACCTAAGCCTCTGAGAACCACTGGAGGGCGGCCTTTGTATCAAAAGTCTTAAAATATTTACTGGGTGGACGTGAATGACTGTAGAGATAAATCATATCTAAGTGAACCATATCAAACCATTTAGCTATTTAGCCCAGAAGTGCACCCAAAATACTATTTAGGGTCTAATTAGCTGAATGAAATGTAAAATATCATTTCTAAGTTAATGGATTCTGTTAGGCATTTTAGTACATACATGTTCCGTTTTTTCCCCCATTACAGTTAACCATTTATTTATGAAAGAATTCTGTTATTAAAACGCAGGATTTCCTATTGAAGTAACAGGAAAAAAAATATTGGTTAAGTTTTAAGTAGGAGAGAGATGTTCCTATGGCATGCTGTTTTCCCATGCTTTTTGTAAATGATGTTGCCCAAGTATAGATGTCATCACATTAAGAACTAAGGACAGTAATGGGTACTTATTAGCTTGATTTCTGAAAGTTTTAGATAACTGCATTCAGTCACAAACTTTTAAATACTTGAGCCAGTTTTCTTTTTACCTCTTTTAGATACAACCTGTGTTTTCTGTCTTTATAATTAGTATACTGATTAGTTAACGCTTTCTAATAGTAGAAGCTAATAGTGTACTGGGTTCACTGTCTCAGTCCTAAAAACAGCTCTGTGAACTATATAACTGTATGTTTATTATCCCAATTTTTTAGATGGGAAAACTGCAGGTTAGGCTAACTAATTTGCCCAAGACCTTAAGCACTCCTCAAACTGCCTTTGAACTGCTCTTTCATTAATTCATTTAACAACTATTTCTGAAAATCGATTCTATTCGAGTTATTGGGGAACAGGAGTTTAAATTCTAGAGTGTGGAGACAGATAAATCAGAAAATATCAGATTATTGATAAAGCTATACAGAGAATTAAAGTAATGATGTGATACAGAGTGACTGGGTGACTGCTTTAGATAGGATGGCTGAGGAAGGCCTGTCTAAGCTGAGAATGAGAATGCTCTATGAGCAGGGATCTTTTTTGTCTTCTTCAGCACTGTATTTTCATCACCTGAAACAGTGTTTGGCACACGATAGGACCCCAGATATTTATCACTGAATGTATGAAGAGTGCCTAAGGCAGTTTAATGAATGCTTAATGTGTGCAATTCATGCCTGGAGTTCTTCTTATGACTTAGCCCTGTGAGAACTGGCTCATTCGTTGAAGAGAGTTTAGTTAAAATTCCAGATCTGTCACTTACTAGCCATGTGATGTTACGTGGCGGAAGATTGGCTTGTACTATATTTTTGTAGTTTCTGTCTTACCTAATTGTTAGTTTTTACTCTGTCACTGTACATAGCCTTCTAGCTAGAATGCCTTAGTTTCTGCAGGAAACTAAGTAACCACATTTTCTTAGAGTTGTGTGAAACTCAGCAATAGTCCAAAAAAAAGTCTTTCTCCAATGAAGACATGCTTAATGCACAATTTTTAAGCAAGGAATGTGACCTCTGGAAGGTCTTTTTTGCCTACTCTTTAGTCTAAATGGAATAAGATGTTGACCAAAACACTGGACTTAAAGAGGTAGAGCTATACCACATTTTTTTAAAAATAGTAAAATTGTTAGAGCAAACAGCAGAACCAGGTCCTTTTGTCCCTTCCCCTGTTACTCCTTTGCAAAGAGTAAAGTGAAAAGAGCAGCCAGGATCAAAAAGAAAGTATAGGTTTAGGCTCATAGCGCTAAAGCAAACTATTTTATGTCCCACGTCCTCTTCTCTCTTCCCATGCCCCCAGTGAATACTTAGATCCATAGTTCTCAACACTGGCTTGACTTTACAATCAACTGGTGAGTTAAAAGCAAAAGTTATAATCACGTCCTATAGCGGGGGAGAGGAGTGATAATGTGAATTGTATTGGAATTGTTTTCGAAACTCCCATTTGATTCTAAATGTGTGCTGGACTGAGAACCACTGATTTAGGATTAATCCTTTTCTCTGAGGGCCCCTTTACATATGAAGTGTGTGTGTGCCTGTGCACTTCTCCAGATTCTAGAGAGCACTGACTGCAGAGAAGACTTGGGGGGAAGGGAAATGATCCGTTAATAATGGATAGTAATACAGTTTGTTGATATGATTTTGGAAATAATTGTTTCTTCAATTTACACATCAGACCGACATAATGAGAAATGAATTTGAAAGATTGGCTGCTCGACAACCAATTGAATTGCTCAGTATGAAACGGTAAGTCCTATTTCTGGGTTCAGCTGGCCTCAAATCATTGTTTAATTTTAATTTATTAGTAAAACTGCTGTAGCCATGTTAAAATAAATGTGGAAGAGAAAAAATTCTTGTCTGTTTTTATGCATTTATGTTTTTTCATGTAATAGTTATAATAGTGGTTCATATAATCTTGTGTTAATGTTCAAAAATATTCTTTGCACCATTATTTAAAAATGCAAACTATTTTAAAATCCGATAACAGGGGAATGGTAAATTGTAACTAAGTTCATGTTTAAGAATTCCCGAGGAAAGGTTCCTGGTTAGACATGTAGTGCTTCGCTCTTACACAGGCAACATTAGTAAACTCAGAGTACCTGCATAGTTTGACTTTGGTTCTACTGTCTCCCTTCCCATACCACTTTACTACAAAACTGTTTCAGGAAAAAAACCAAAACACCCTTTTGTTACTTTCACTAAATTGGAGAATTGGGTTGCTTAACATCTGAGGTCCCCTTCAGCTCTAAGAAAACTATGAAATTATGAGAACCAGTAACTAATCTGGCAGAGCAGAGAGGGCCACATGAACAATAGGGTTATCCTTTCAGCATATGTACAGATTAAAAGAGGGATTTGAGTCTATAGAACCAAAGGACCAGATTTTTTCTTTTCTTGTGCTCCATTTCCTATCTGGCTTGAATGATAAAGGCAGGAAAACTCCTAGGACTCCTCAGTTCTGTTTCCAGGTGCTTCTGCTCTAAAGATTTTCGTGATAGTAACTCCTTCATAACAGTATATTTTGAACCCATAAGTAGGTCATGATCCTTTAAGCAGTAGATTGTGAAGTAAGTTTAGTAAGACACCACAGCACTTTTTTAAGGAAGTAGGATAGAAAATATCAGAATGCATTGCATGTAAAGGTAAGTTTTGTTTTGTGAAACTTCTGTTCAGCTGTGTGTATTTGTGGACTGGATCACAGTGTAAAATATTTCTTACTGTGGGTTATGATTAGAAGTTCCCAAAATGCTGCATTCATGATGCATGTGTAAGCTTGTTTTTTTTTTAAACAAAATGGTTTATCACTTCTTAATCCCAGTTGCATATCCCTCAATTTTTCATAGGAATGATTTGGAGTTTTTACAATACCTAGTAAAAATAACAAAATGGAAATTAGAAGTTAGTTTGTAGTAACTCAGTAGTGAGCTGAGATTTATGAAGAGTGTATGTTGCTGGCTGTGTTGGCAGTGTTGAAGGACTGGGTATTATGAAGACAGAAAAGGCTGAATTCAAAATGTAAAACTTATTATACCCCTTTGCCATTTTTTCTCTAGAGGGGTGTAGGTACGTGGGTGGGATGGTGGATGGATGTAGGTGCATATTTTTTTCTATCCTTTTTTCCCTTAATGTATTATAAACATCTTAATGTTTTAACTATTCTTTAATAACATTTAATAGCTAATATAACAGTACGTTATATGAATGCACAGTGTAGCTTATTGAATTGTTCATTAAAGTGAGCAATTTTTTGTTACTGTGTATAATGATGCTAAATCTTATTTGTAAATTGGTTGTTTCTTAGGATAAATAGATTTCTTATTATTGCAAGGTCTGCATCTTATCTTCAGTCTTCTGTAGTTTTTACAGTGTGCATAGACCCATTAGGCATTCTGTTGGGAGGAGAAAGAAAGATTTGGAGGAATATGTGGTTTTATTTCATTGTTGTTTAATTTCAGATATGAACTTCCAGCCCCTTCCTCGGGTCAGAAAAATGACATTACTGCGTGGCAAGAATGCGTAAACAATTCTATGGCCCAGTTAGAGCATCAAGCGGTTCGAATTGAGAATCTGGAACTAATGTCACAGCATGGATGCAATGCCTGGAAAGTGTATAATGAGTAAGAAGCCTTTTTTGTTTCCTTTAAACCCATGCCACCTTTAGTCTTGTTGTTTTTTTTTTTTAACATCTTTATTGGAGTATAATTGCTTTACAATGGTATGTTAGTTTCTGCTTTATAACAAAGTGAATCAGTTATACATATACATATGTTCCCATATCTCTTCCCTCTTGCGTCTCCCTCCCTCCCACCCTCCCTGTCCCACCCATCTAGGCGGTCACAAAGCACGGAGCTGATCTCCCTGTGCTGTGCAGCTGCTTCCCATTAGCTATCTATTTTACGTTTGGTAGTGTATATATGTCCATGCCACTCTCTCACTTTATCACAGCTTACCCTTCCCCCTCCCCATATCCTCAAGTCCATTCTCTAGTAGGTCTGTGTCTTTGTTCCTGTCTTACCCCTAGGTCCTTCATGACCTTTTGTTTTTTTCTTAGATTCCATATATATGTGTTAACATACGGTATTTGTTTTTCTCTTTCTGACTTACTTCACTCTGTATGACAGACTCTGCATCCATCCACCTCACTACAAATAACTCAGTTTCGTTTCTTTTTATGGCTGAGTAATATTCCATTGTATATATGTGCCACATCTTCTTTATCCATTCATCCAATGATGGACACTTAGGTTGCTTCCATCTCCTGGCTATTGTAAATAGAGCTGCAGTGAACATTTTGGCACATGACTCTTTTTGAATTATGGTTTTCTCTGGGTATATGCCCAGTAGTGGGTCACATGTGCTGCTTAAAATTCAGGGCAAAGCATCTTGGGTGTTTTTAAACTAGGTTGATCCTTGGGACCCACAGTCTCATCATGTCTCGCACAGAGGACGGCAGAGGGTACAGGTGGTGGCTTGGCCGGTTGGCGATCTCCCAACAGCTGGATCTCCAGCAGTGTGAAGCTTTTGTTTGGGTTTTCCCACTCCTTTTAGTTTTGCTTAATTTTTTGTTTTCCTTTCCCCCCCCTTTTTTTTAAAAATTTAAACAATTAAGACTTCAGAAGAACAGGAAGCTATGCTGTGGACAGGCACCAATTTCTTTAAAGAAACTCAATATGGACAAAGCATATGTATAAATTTCATTTTTATAAGGGGTTAGGGAGCTATTTTGTTTTTGTCCTTTATTTTTCCTGTCTTCTTTCTTTTACCCATCTCTTAGTTCTGCTTATAACACCTCACTTCCCTAGAGAAGGCCTGCCCCTCCATGGAGAATTTGGGGATTTCTTCTGGAATGGGGGGCATGAAGCCAGAAGGAGGCCTCTGTGCTGCCTCCCCACCAGGTGCAGGAACTGCTGGACTCCCTGGTGGCCTGCTCCAGGCTGGCCCTTGGGCCTTGGAGATGATAGCGGCCAAGAACCACCTGAAAGGGGAGGACCAGGGCTTGGCCAGGAGAACTCGAGAAAGAAGATCTGTATTTTGGGTTTGTCCTCTTTAAGCAGTTGGAAGCCCAGGGCCACACCAGGACTTAAGAGGGAATCCATTCCTTCTTCTGCCCTTTAAAACCAGGAGTTCTGAGGGGGGAGGGACAGAGGGTGATCATCTCATACTGCCTGGCGTTTGAACGGCCAGCCCACCCCAGCTCTACAAGCCTACCTTTCTGTTAGTGATCTTCCTCCCAGAGGATGATTCCCAGAAAAAACTGTGTGCCAAACCTCTGCCTGGGACACAGCTGGGTCTTCGGCAGGCATCTGTCACTCCTGTGAGCTCAGCACCCATCACCTCCTGCATCATCGTCTTCCCAGATGTACCCGCCAGATGTCCAGGTTGTCAGACACCGCCTGAGTCCCCAAGACCCAGTTGTGACCATTGCCATAGGAACAGGGTGTCCTGAACCGGCTGCCACTGTCATCTCCTCACAGTGAGGGGTGTGCCCTGTGTGCCGGCCCCATGGTGTCACATATAGTGACAGTGTCGACCATCATCTCCCTCACTGCAGGGACTTACTGTTAGGGGCTACCCTCAGTGTAAATGTGTCTGATGGGAAAGGATGGACCTGGCTGACGGGGTGGACCATGGCCATTAGGTGCCTGTGGGCTTGTTGGCTGTGACCCTGTGATCCCACCTCCATTGTCTGTCTGTAGCCTTTCTTCCGCTCTCCAACGACTCTTGCAACCTCCCTACTCCTGGGCTTCTGAAGTGGGGTGTCCGCTCCCCTTGCCAGGAGAAGGAGAGCTGTCCCTGTTGCCCCTCACCTGGCTTCTAACCCCATTACAGCAAAGCAAGGAAGGGAAAAGGAATTCTTCTTTTGTGTTTAGTTGTTTTTGTTTGTTTTCTCTAAACCAGCATAGGATGGATAGGGGACATGTTGGAGGGCATTTAAGTTGGTATGTGACCAAGGAGGGCTTCCCCCCAGAGCCGCAGCCCTTCGGCCCTGGGAGTTTAGGAGAGACCAGCACAGCATCAGCCCAGACTTGCAAACTCAGCAATGTGTTTGCTCACATTCTTTCCACCTTTTCTCAAGTCCTCTTCCTTTTCCTGGGCAGATGGCTAGCTGTGCTTAGCAGGATCCAGCAGGGCAGCAGGAGGTGACCAGGCCCCTCCCTCCCCTCCCTCAGCTGAAATTCTTTGTCATCATCTGTCTCTTGTCTCTTCCCTCTGACTTCTCAGACAACCTAGAGTCTACTCTGAGCTGCAGCTGGGAGAGCACATCCCCTAACTGCAGTGTGCACCCCTTCTCTGCCCCACCTCCCCGCCTTCCCTCAGGGCAGCTGTCTGTCTGTCCATGAACACGTGGGAAAAACAGTCCCCGGACTTGGCACCCTCACCTTTCCCTGGCCACAGCCCACACTCTGAAGTCCTAGTGACGGTTCAAGCCTAACAGGTTATTTACCTTTTGCTTATCCTTCCCTTCTGCCCTCCCCAGGTCTCTTAGCTCTGACTAAGGTCTTGGAACTGTAGGTCACAGGTGGCTATACCTTTCGGGTGAGGTGGGCAGCCTCCACGTACCCTTGTCTTGCAGGACTCCTAGCCCGTCCTTGCTTGGTGGCAGGACCTCCTTCCCTAGCTCCTGAGGCCCAGCTTGTTAGCCTCAAGTGCCTGTCTCTCTTCTCCCTCCCCTGTTCTCCACTTCATCCACCTCGGACACCCAGCAGCCGGGTGGAAGTCAGCCCGAAGTCAAGGCTGGCTCTGCCCAGTCGGCGGACTAGCCTCAGTTAGGCCCAAGTAGCCATCCTCTCCCTTAGCCACTCTTCACCTCTTCCCACTGGAGTCAGCCTTGTCGTCTCTTCCTGCCTTTTACCTGGGTCTCGGGCCTGGCAGCCGCCCTGGGGAGCATCATCTCAGCGCCACCAATTTGTTAGTCCTGTCCAAGTTCTAGGAGTTTCCAACCGTTAAAATAGCAGTCAGTTATTCTTGTCTCCTGGGATCTGTGAAAAGGATAGCCTTTGGAGGGAGGATCTGGGCCTCAGCCCTACAGATCTGAGCTCCGTTCCCCCTCAGTGAGAGAAATCAGCAAGACAGATCATAGTGCCTTATTCCATTGCCCTCCCTGCCCGACTGCCTGGCTCAGTTGACAGTACAAGGCTTCTTTCTCCCTCTCGGTGTTCATCTGCCACTTAAACTCTCACCTCCCGCCCACAGATAGCCTCGTGGGAGGATGAATGCCCCGTCTTTGCCCCATCCTTTCCTAAGAGCTGCAGCCAGGCACGTGACCCCCAGCCACCACAGGGCGCTCACTAGCAGCTTCTGCTGAGGCCAGGGCTGTGCTGCAGACAGGTTCACTCTCGGCCACCTCCTCCCCAGCAGGTCCCGCCTCTTACCTCCAGCCGGGAGGATGCAGTCTTTTCCTTGGAGACCAGCTCCATCTGACCCCCTCCTGGGCACCGGGACTAGGGTTGCAGGCCTTAGCACCCTCTCATCCCAGAGGCACTGGGACAAGAGAATGGAATTCTTTCCTCTCACCCACATGTGGTTCGTGCCCCCATGGCTGCCTTTCTGAGGGAGTGTATTAAATGTTTACTTAAGAAATACCGTGTTTACAGCTGGAGGAGAAACGTGCCCCATGCTGGGTGGAGATTTGACTCTCTGGATGGTGCCTGGCTCCTTTATGGCACTGCCACTGGTGACCCCAGAGCAAATGAAGGCAGGGGACCGGGGCACAGACCCTGCACCCCCTCTTCCCCGACCCTGCAGTGCTAAGACCACTCACCAGTCTTGTTTTTTTAATGTGGGAAGTAGAGTAGAAGTGGGATAAAAATAGTATAGCTGGACTTTCACTTGGGGTCATGTCCTAGAACTACAACCCATATGAAAGGCTTTGAGACCCATCTCAAAGTTTAAGGGAATATAAACCTAACACATTTGTTGTGTAATATTGCAATAATGAGTTCTGAGGTCTGATTTACAAATCACAGCTTGGTAGAATGTAATCCTTAACGTGGGGGGTTGCTTATACAGTTAGCTCTCATTATTGCATGTTGTGCTTTATAAAGTGGCCTTGGATACTGAATTAACAAATACTAAACCATTTCTCCTGGGAGAAATATGTACATATGTATATATACACATCTCAGATAGATTATAATCTTAAATCCTTTAAAACAGCTCATCCTGGCAGATTCTGTATTTTCTTTATTTTATAAAAGAAAAGATAAAGTTCAGAAGTGTTAAGTAACTTGCCAGAGTTGGAAAGCAAACTCTATCCTTTGGTCATCCCTGCATGAGACCTGAAACAAGAAGGTGGCGTATCTCCTTGTTCCAATGCAGCTGGAAATGTGCATGCCCAGCAACTAAAATTTTTTCTGCTCTGAGCATGTCCATGAATGATCACAAAACACTGCAGGTATTGATTTTGGGGTTACACATAAATTTGAGTGAGTAGGCAAATTCACATATACAGAATCTGCAAATGATGAGAATTGACTGTAAGTAGAGAATTAACACCAGAAACAAAAGTGCCACTAGTTCCTGTTTCTGTTCCATATAACTAGCTTTAGCTTTAGGTTTTGTTATCTATTTAGGGTTCAGTTTCCAACTTGTAAAACTCAGTGGTTAGATGATCTCCATGGCTCCTTTGAGCCCTAAAATCCTGAGTCTCTTTTAAGGAGAAAAGGCCATTGAACTACACAACTGTGCATAAAACTATTTGTTAGATTCCTGAAACAGTAAAGCAAAAATCACAAAATAATAAACACCTTTTCTCAAGTTTTCAGAATCATGTTTAAATGTCTATTGGCCACATAAGGATCTTTGGGCAAAATCCAGAATTAAAGAAACTGCAGAACAAACAATTCAGTTTCTACTGTGAATATGTTGCAAGGAGAATAAAGGGAAAATGGGGTTGGGATGATTAAGAAATTTGAGAACAAATCAGTCCCCAAAATGTGTATTTCACAAAGTGGAAAAATGTGATCTTTGTCCTCAGGAAGCTTTATCTAGTTGAGGAGGCAAGATATTCTAGGCCAATAACTAGTAGTTCATTTTTGGCAGTATGGGGGCAAGTGCTGCATTGTGTGTTGTGGTCCATAAACTACAGAGATCCAAAGAAAGGGACGTTAAGGATTAGGACCATTATAAAAGAGTGAGATTAGGGAATGGGGGTGGGGGTTATTAAAGTATAGTTGATTTTTGTGTTAGTTTGAGGTATACAGCATAGTGATTTAGTATTTTTGCAGATTATACTGTAGGTTATTACAAGATAACGGGTATAATTCCCTGTGCTATACAGTATATCTTTGTTGCTTATCTATTTTATATATAGTAGTTTGTATCTGTTAATCCCATACCCGTAATTTGTCCCTACTCCCCTTCTCTCTCACCTTTGCTAACCACAAGTTTGTTTTCTATATCTGTGAGTCTGTTTTGTTTTGCATGAATTTTCATTTGTATTATTTTTTAGATTCCGCATATAAGTGACATCGTACAATATTTGTCTCTGTCCAATTTGTTTATGTCACTAAGCATAATGTTCTCTAGGGCCATCCACATTGCTGCATATGGCAGTATTTCTTTTTTATGACTGAGTAATATTCCATTGTATATGTATATATATGCACCATATCTTAATACAGTCATCTGTTGATGGACATTCGGGTTGCTTCCATGTGTTGGCTATTGTAAATAGTGCTGCTGTGAACATTGGGGTGCGTGTATCTTTTCGGATTAGATTTTTCATTTTTTCCGGATATATACCCAGGAGTGGAATTGCTGTATCATGTGGTAGTTCTATTTTTAGTTTTTTTTTTTTTTTTTAGGACCCTCCATACTATTTTCCATAGTAGCTGCACCAATTTACATTCCCACCAACAGTGTACAGGGGTTCCAGAAAAGGGTGAGATTTGGATGTTTAGAGGAGAGCGAGAACATTCCAGGAATGGAGGAGAACATAGGTGAGGGGATGGGGGGTGGGGAGGAGGCATTAAATTGAAGAGAGCATTGCTTTCATCTTGCTTAGAAACCTTTAATAATTTTCCCTTACCTACAAGGTAAGGTCCAGGCTATTTAACATGATATTCAAAGCAAAAGGCTATACCTCAGTTGTAGACTTTCACTCCAGCCAAACTAGTCCTCTCCTTGGTGATTATCATAAACTCTGCCTCCGAACCTTTACTCAGGCCTTATCTCCACCTGGAATACCTTTAACTATTCTACCCAAATTCGACTTATTGAAGGCCCAGCTTTAATCTGTTTCCTTTTCTTCCCTGATTAAAATTCTGCCTCTGGTACTCTCTCTCTCTTCTGAGTAACTACACAAATTATTATGCACATCACTTGTTGTACACTTAATTACATAACACTTTATAGTGTTGGTCATTCTCCTGCACATATTTTATCTCCTCCAAACCCAATGGATGCTTCTCCAGAGGAGCTGTACTATATTTTCTTTCTCCGTGACAGGATTTGAGGGTGTCAAATATGCTAGGCAGAAAGCTTTTAGCTCTAAGTAGGTCTTGGTGCCGAACTGCTTTAAAAAAAATAGTATTTCATTAATAAGGAGAGAATTCTGTACTTGAAACTGAAGGGAAACCTTCAGGGTCAGCCCCTAATTTTACAAATAAACAGACTTAGCCCAAGTGATGTCAGGTGACTCGTCAAAGGAAACATAGCTATTTAGGGCAGAGCTGGGACTAGAAGCCAAGTCTTCTGACTCCCATGATGCAGTGTGATCAGTTTCAGCATTCAGAGTACTTGAGGAGAGACCTGTGTACTTAAGAGGGAGGCTGGAAGAAGGGAGAAGACCACAAACTGGGCTTTCAGGAAGAGGTGGTTCAAAAGAAAGCTCCCTATTAATGGTTGGAGGTCAGGAATAGAGTACTAAGCTTTATTGTCCTCATCATGGAATGAGTGTCAAAGTCAGGGAAATTGGGATGAGCTAAAGGAAAGCTGGAGAGGCACCACTTTTTGAAGACCGAATCTCTAGAGAATTGGAGTTAGTTATAGGAAATCAGTCAGTGGAGATAGGAGAATAACTCAGAAGGGCAGCAGGAAATTTGAGTCACAAAAGCCGGGAAACAATACTGGATCTAGAGCAAGAGCATAGTAGGGCCAATGTGGTTGAAATGGACTCTACTGCCTTAAGAGGAAATTGATATGGTATGTAAATTATATCTCAGTAAAGCTGTTATTTAGGAAAAGATAGATTTTGAACTTTACCCTTGAATCACTTCTCTAATGATAGTAATCACATGGAACTCTGTATGGCTCAACTTCTCCCCTCTGCTCATTAGAGCTGATTTGGACTGGAATCTGAATCTGTAGCCTTCCACAACAGTTTTTTTCTTCTCTCTAGCTAGCAGTAGACGGGAGAGTGACAAGATAAATGTAGGTAAAGGAATAAAGAGATAAAAGGGAGTGTAAATGAGTGCACTCATCAGATACTTCCCATCTTGTCTATGAAAAGACAGTAACAGTTTAAGAAGTGATATAAGTACACAAAATCAGAATATCAGTAAATGGTTTGGGCTCAAGAGTTTAAAAGACCTGAAGTAGAATTCACCTCTGACACTTAACCATGTTACCTTGACCAAGTTGCTTTATCTTTCTTAGTGTCCTAACATGTGAAATAGGGATAATCATACCTACCTCAAAGAATTCTTATGAGAATTAAATTAGTTTTATAGAGTGTCTAACATGGTGTTTGGCACAGAGAGCTCAATTAATATTAACTATTTTTAGCAGAAAAACTTGACCTTGTATCAACTAGATAGTACATTTTAGTTGGTACTATGTGATTTTAATGTACATTAATCTGATTTTCTTTTTCTTTTTTAGAAATCTAGTTCATATGATTGAACATGCACAGAAAGAGCTCCAGAAGTTAAGGTAAATTGTTTTTCTTCTTATTTTATAATAAAGTTGAGGTGAATCTTAATAAATAGAATGAGAAGAAAAAGGAACCATTGGACTATAGTCATATGAGAGTAAATAATTGATGATCCACTGTGTCCAGTGTCTAGTGTTAGGTTTGCCCTACCTGAGTGGAGGAGAAATAGACCTGAGGTCTGAAAACATCTCTACCAGGTCATTTGCAGTTTGCAAGTCTGCAGACATTGAAAAGGTACTTTTAGAAGGGGAAAATTTGTAGAATAACATGTATAATCTGATTTATGTTAAAAACACAAGCAAACAAAACACCCTAATCTATACATGCACATACATATACAGGAAAGAATCTGGAAAGACACTCACCAAAAACTGAACAGAAGTTATCAGGGAGAAGGAGAAGCACATGGGAGGAGGGACTTTGGATTTTTATTCTGTCTGTGTGCATGCTTGTGTGTGTGTATTTAATTCTTCACCATGAGCATGTTTTATGAAATTTGTAATTGAAAAGTAATGAGAAGAAAGTTAAAAAAAAAGTAAGTTATTTCCTGGAATTAGTCTATGACTATATATGTGTATATATATACACATACATATATCTGTTCTTCTCAAAGGATTAAAAATGTATTAGTTATAGATTTTTCTGCTGATTTTAGTCTTATTTTAGAATGTAGGTGGGTTGTATAAATAATTTTTTTTACAGGAAACATATTCAAGACTTAAACTGGCAGCGAAAGAACATGCAGCTCACAGCTGGATCTAAATTAAGAGAAATGGAGTCAACGTGAGTATCCACAATCCCATCACCTTTTAAATTGCTTAGCACATTTTAAGATCAAGATTCAACAATATAATTCAAACAGTATTCAAATGGGGTGCCACAGGTGTCACAGAAATGCTGTTTTCTGAATCCCACTCTTCACCGCCTCTTCCTCTTTCTGAAGTATGGGCTCGGAAGGAAATGAGAGTTAGAAACAAAAACTGAACCACTGCTAATTTATTCTGATCTTAGAGCACCCTGTTTTCTGCCCAGTACTTCTGCTCTGAATAGGATTTTACCTATATTCTCCTTTTAAAAGGAAAAAAGTCTATTTTTTAACTCTTGCAGGAGGGAGATTCCATACTTTCTTGATAATTTTATGCGTCTCAGGGGTTTTTTCCCTTTATATATATATATATATATATATATATATATATATATATATATATATATATATTTTTTTTTTTTTTTTTTTTTTTTTTTTTCCCTGTACGCTGGCCTCTCACTGTTGTGGCCTCTCCCGTTGCGGAGCACAGACTCCGGACGCACAGGCTCACTGGCCATGGCTCACAGGCCTAGCCGCTCTGCGGCATGTGGGATCTTCCCGGACCGGGGCACGAACCTGTGTCCCCTGCATTGGCAGGCGGACTCTCAACCACTGCGCCACCAGGGAAGCCCCATATATATATTTTTTAATGTTGTTCTTCATGTATTCAAATAAGTTTGTACAAATCTCTGAATATAGTCATGATTTTTTTTATCATTTCTTTTCATTTTTGATTTGCTCTTTCCCTAACCTCCCTGCCTCCATCACCCACATCATTGTCCTTATTCCACCTTCCCCTCATCCTCTAAGTACCCTATGTTATCAGTCTATTATGCATCTTTCCACACTGTTCTTCAAACTAATATAATCTTCTACATGTACATGTGTGTTTCTTTTCATTTGTCCTAGAGATTTTTTTCTGGGGGAAGGGGAAGATTCCTTGAATCTATGGAATTTTATCTTAGCAGTTGTAGGAATTTCTTCATCATTTTTCTTTATTGCCTCTGCCCTATTTTCTCTCCTTTTTTGTTAATCCAATTAAATACCAACTTCACTCTTTCATATCTCTTCAGCTCTTTCTAATTTGTTCTTTTCTAAATTAAACTTTTTATTTTGAGATAATTGTAGGTTCACATGCAATTTTAAGAAGTAATACAGAGGTCCTATACGCCCTTTACTCACTTTCCCGCCTAATTACACCTCAGTTTTTGAAAATGTAAAGCTAAAAGTGAAGGTTAGTGTTTTGACCCTGGCTGAAAATATATATACTATAAAAATCTTATAAGGGAAAGTTCACATTAAGTAATTTCCCCCCCTTTATTCTTTTCTAGTTGGGTATCCCTGGTCAGTAAGAATTATGAGATTGAAAGGACTATTGTACAATTAGAAAATGAACTCTTTCAAATGAAGCAGCAACATGGAGAGGCAAACAAAGAAAACATACGGCAAGACTTCTGAAAAAGACTAATCTGGTGGGTAGAAAGGAAGGCATGTTGGGCATTCACAGAAGATCAAACATCTGAACTGTGAAAAACAACAGCATCTTACGGAAATCATCAGTGGTTAAATGTTTAGAAAGCATAGAATGTGGACTGTTATATTCTGTTTGTACATTTCAGCAAAATAAAAAATTTCAACATGGTGGCTTGTTTTGTTTTGTGTTTTTGCCATTTAAAAAAAGAACTTTAGACTTTCAAAATAAGTATGACTTTATAATAATGTTCGTAGAATTAATTTTGAGTCACCAGGATCATATTTTGTACCCAAGAGATCTTTATTGAAAGTTTTCAACATGTACAAGAAGTTGGAAACTTTTGATTTATAAGTATTTCAAATAAAGAGGTAGTTGGACTTACTTGGTGGTCCAGTAGTTAAGACTCCGTGCTTCCGATACAGGGAACACGGGTTCGATCCCTGGTTGGGGAAGTTTGCATGCTGCTCAGTGCGGCCAAAATAAAATGAAAGAGGTAGTTCTAAACGACTTCTTAATTACCAGACAAGACTAAAGAAATACAATGACTCCATATATGTCATCTGTGATGATGATCATCGTCATAAGTAACACATAAAGCTTAGTATGTGCTGAGCACTGTTCCAAGCACTTTAGGTAGATGAACTAAACTTACATGAATAGAAAAATAATTGGATCCTCACAAAAACCTATGGAATTACATACTGTTGTTCCCATACACAAACTGTAACAGGTGCTGATTAATTTGCCGAAGTTTTATTAGCTAGAAAGCATCATCCAAATTTTGAACCCAGTAGTCTAGCACCGTGATTATGCTCTTACCCTTCTACTCGTAAAGAATGAAAAAGTAAAAAGATTCCTGCCCAATCAGAAAAAAATATTTGTAATATATCAAATAAGTCATAGTCTTACTGTACAGAGAGACCTTTTACAAATCACTGAGAGGTGAACTCTCACCAGAAAAAAAAGATGTTTAACATTAAGAATACAAATTAAACCTAGAACTTTTTAAACCTATTATGTTGGTAATGGTCAGTGCCTTTTTTTTTTTTTGAGGTATAATTGACAATATTATGGGTCAGTGGTTTTGAAGGTACATGTATAGGAAAAACAGGTTACAGAATAATTTGTATAATGTAACCTCATTTACGGTTTTTTAAAAAATCATCTTAAAATTTCTGTGTATTGCACTCATACCTCCTCTATACAGTAAGTATGGAGTTTCATATGTGAGCTATCAAATATTTCATATTATTATAAGTTCATACCATCTATCAGTTCAGTTTTACTCATCTTTTGAATAGCAGTATTTATATAATTTATTGAATATTTTCATATGTTGCTCTTTTTAAAATAAAAATGATGGATATATGAGATATGCTGGAACTGGCAAATCTTTAGCCTCAGTCAGAAGCTCATTGGTCTTGAGCTGTTGACTGCTTAATTATGGAGGACAATAAATTAGAGAAACGTCTGAAGTACTTATGAAACGTCAAAAAAGGTATAGTGAAGAAGTTTAAAAATCTTTAAAGGTTTAGAATCGGTATCCAAAACACATCACAGTGAGGGGCTCCACACTTCCACTGCAGGGGGCCCAGGTTCGACCCCTGGTCGGGCAACTAAGATCCCCATAAGTTGTGCAGCACACAGCACACAGCATGGCCAAACAAAACAAAGTGCATCACAATGGTCTAAACCTAAACCCTGGGGAAAGTTCAGTGGCATGTTAAAACTGTTGAGGATAATGCTTGCTACATATTTCTTTATGACGAGTTGGGGGGAAAAGGAATTACATTTTAATTTCCTCTTAACAGATTTTTTAAAATTTAAGATGAGGTGATAATACACTTTGCAAAGTTAGCCACACTCAAGGGGAAAAACACTAGTGTGATTTAGGATTTTTCTATGTTCTAGCTTTCTGTAAACAACATCCTTCTCCCACCCTCCCCATTTTTCTAACTTTTCTAAATTTATTTAGGAATTTATATACAAAAGTGACTTTCTCTCATATGGGCAAATACCTGAAAGGTTATATACTAAGTATTTTTTTTTTAACATCTTTATTGGAGTATAATTGCTTTACAATGGTATGTTAGTTTCAGCTTCACAACAAAATGAATCAGTTATATATATACATATATTCCCATATCTCTTCCCGCTTGCGTCTCCCTCCCTCCCACCCTCCCTATCCCACCCCTCCAGGCGGTCACAAAGCACCGAGCTGATCTCCCTGTGCTATGCGGCTGCTTCCCACTAGCTAACTACCTTACTTTTGGTAGTGTATATATGTCCATGCCTCTTTATCGCTTTGTCACCGTTTACCCTTCCCCCTCCCCATAGCCTCAAGTCCATTCTCTAGTAAGTCTGTGTCTTTATTCCTGTTTCACCCCTAGGTTTTTCATGACATTTTTTTTTTAAATTCCATATATATGTGTTAGCATACGGTATTTGTCTCTCTCTTTCTGACTTACTTCACTCTGTATGACAGACTCTAGGTCTATCCACCTCATTACAAATAGCTCAATTTCGTCTCTTTTTATGGCTGAGTAATATTCCATTGTATATATGTGCCACATCTTCTTTATCCATTCATCCGATGATGGACACTTAGGTTGTTTCCATCTCTGGGCTATTGTAAATAGAGCTGCAATGAACATTTTGGTACATGACTCTTTTTGAATTATGGTTTTCTCAGGGTATATGCCCAGTAGTGGGATTGCTGGGTCATATGGTAGTTCTATTTGTAGCTTTTTAAGGAACCTCCATACTGTTCTCCACAGTGGCTGTATCAATTTACATTCCCACCAACAGTGTAAGAGGGTTCCCTTTTCTCCACACCCTCTCCAGCATTTATTGTTTCTAGATTTTTTGATGATGGCCATTCTGACTGGTGTGAGATGATATCTCATTGTATATACTAAGTATTTTTAAGTAGCTAAAGATCTATGAATGGCTTCAAGGGTTCTGTGAACTGCTTCACATTCTGTGTAACGCTTTATATGTGTGTATGCAATTTTAATAGAGTGTAATTTGCATCAGGTTGAACTTGATGTATGCAAGAAAGATCCCTCCCCGGGTAGACATGACTGTTCTGTCAAATCAATTTCCATTCCTCCTCTGTCCCTTCTCCCCAGATTCAACCTCAGCTGAACTGCATCCTTTTTCAATAAGAAGCCCATCGTTTCCAGTTTTCATCTGCACTGCCAAGACTGAATGGTTGGATGGAAAACATGTGGTCTTTGGCGAGGTGAAAAGAGGATATGAATGTTGTGGAAGCCATGGAGTGTTTTGGGTCCATGAATAATGGCAATACCGGCAGGAAGATCACTATTGCTGACTGTGGACAACTAAAAAGTTTGAGGGAATTCCATGGTAGTCCAATGGTTAGGGCTCCATGCTTTCACTGCAAGGGCACAGGTTCAGTCCCTGGTCGGGGAACTAAGATCCTGCAAAATTTTTGACTCGTGTTTGATCTTAACTACCAGCCGATTTCTTCCGTAGCTCAGGAGAGCACCCCTCCACCCCCATCTACTCACAACCTCCTATAACCTTTGTGCTCTTACTGCAATTCTTTGGGTTCCATGTTTTCCTTATCACAAGTCTAGCTGGATTGCAGAGTTAAGTTTATGATTAATGATATAACAACAACAAAGCCCATTCTGCAAGATCTGGGGGAAAGGAGACCTGCTACATAGAAAAAATCTATCAAAATATCTTCAGGCTCCTCAACATCAACTCTGGAAGCTAGAAATAAGACAATGGAGGGACTTCCCTGGTGGCGCAGTGGTTAAGAATCAGCCTGTCAATGCAGGGGACACAGGTTCGAGCCCTGGTCTGAGAAGATCCCACATGCCGCGGAGCAACTGAGCCCATGCACCACAACTACTGAGCCTGCGCTCTACAGCCCGCAAGCCACAACTACTGAGCCCACACACCCTACAGCCCATGCTCCGCAACAAGAGAAGCCACTGCAATGAGAAGCCCATGCACAGCAACAAAGAGTAGCCCCTGCTCACTGCAACTAGAGAAAGCCCGCATGCAGCAATGAAGACCCAACACAGCCCAAAATAAATTTTAAAAAAAAAAGCCGATGGAGCAGTGCCTTCAGAATTACGAAAAATTTCCAACCTGGGACACTGTATAGCCAAGTTAACAGTTAAGTGTGGAGATACAATAAAGACATTTTTAGTCAAGTGAGATCTTGAAAACATTTACTTCCTGAGCATCTTAAGGAGCTACTGGAGGATGTGCTCTTCTGACCCAACACAGGGAAAAGGTAAAGGGACTCTTCCAAAGAGGTTGGTGAAAGAGGATCCCAGGATTATATCTGTACACTCAATAGAGGGCAGCCATTTCAGGTTGGAATAGTATGACTCAAGAGACTAACATTTTGAGAGCTCTCATCACAAGGGTGCCCACTACAATGGCGCCATCCTTATACCCTGAGGAGCAGGATGCCCAGGTGAGCTGGCCCACATTTCTAACCTACACTTGGCTTGCTCTCTGTCCTGTTCAAGTTCCTGTTCTCCCCTCCTTGACCTGCTGGAAGTGTTCTGCTATATCCTACTTCTGGAGGGCTTAGAAGTAGAAAATTCATAGGAGTTCATCTCCTGAACGTATTCTGCCAAAGGTGCAGCCCCTAGCCTATATTCCAGCTTTGCCAGAAAGCCCAAAAATGCTGATGAGTCTTTCGTCTCCCAGGATTCACTTATAGCCTTGTTGCCTAACTTCCCCAGAAGAGGCTCTTGTAGCTGTTGGGGAAGCTAAAGCCAGACCATGACCCAGAGATTGTTCAGCTTATTTTCTCCCAGGGGTCTTTATCCAACCCACTGAAATATTGCCTTCTGCTCTAGACCGAATATTTGTGCCTTCCGCCAAATTCATATGTTGAAAGCTAATCTCCAGTGTGGTGGTATTTGAGGATGGGGCCTTTGAGGTGTGATTAGGTCATGAGGATGGAGCCCTCAGGAATGGTATTAGTAACCTTATAAAAGTGACCCCAAAGAGCTCCCTCCCACCTTCTGCCATATGAGGACACAGTGAGAAGATTGCTGTCTATGAACCAGGAAGTAGGCTGTCACAAGACACCAAATCTGCTAATACCTTAATCTCGGATTTCCTGCCTTCAGAACTGTGAGAAATCATTGTTTGTTGTTTAATCCACACAGTCTATGGTATTTCTGTTATAGCAGCCCAAATGGACTACGATACCTTATGTTTACATAGCTAGGTTATGCTTCTCAGTTTTTATGTTAATTACCTTTCACGTTAATTACCTTTCAGTTTTTATGTTAATTACCTTTCACATGTAGCTAACTGTGGTAGGCTGAATAATGGCCCCCAAAGATGTCCTAATCCCTGGCACCTATAAGTGTGTTACTTTCCTTGGCAAAAGTAATTTTGCAAATGGATTAAGTTAAGGTTCTTGAAATGGGGAGATTATCCTGGATTATCTGGGTGGCCCAGTGTAATCACAAGCGTCCGTAGGGAAGTAGGAGATCAGAGAGGAGAGAGGATGCTAAACTGCTGGATTTGAAGATGAAGGAAAGGGACTATGAGCTAAGGAATGTACGGAGCTTCTTGAAACTGGAAAAGAAAAGGAAACAAACTGCCCCTAGAATGTTCTCCCAGAGAAACACAGCCTTATAGATCAGTTTTAGACTTCTAACCTCCAGAATGATAAAATAATAAATTTGTTTTGCTTTAAGCTACTGTTTGCAGTAATTTGCTACAGCAGCAATAGGAAATTAATAAATAATAAAAATAACTGATTAAAATGGTAAAAAAAATGGTTATCATAGGCAATTCAGAAAATGCAGGCAAAAAAGAAGAAAATGAAAATTATTCATAAACCCACCACTCAAAGATAGCCACTCTATGTATTAGAAGGTGCTATTTTAATTTAATGCCAGAAGAGCACATGGTCACAGATAGAAACCCCAAATTTCATTTAATTGCAATACATAAAATCAAAAATGAATAAGATAAACTAATGGGATACCTTGTAAACATTTATGAATGGATGTATATATTTTACCCTATTTTCTACCCTAAGGACTAACATTTATTACATTATATCCTCTTTGTTTCCTCCATCCTTAGAATGTACTTCTGTATATTGGAACTCTATTTGCAAGTGACAGAAAGCTAACTAAAACTATCTTAAGCAGTAAAAGGGTCTTTATTGGCTCATTTAACTGGTGAGGACAGAGGTGGAGCTGACTTCAGGGTCAGCTAAATGCAGGGATTCTATGTCATCCTAATTGTTTTTCATCTTTTTCCTCTCTCCTTTTCTGGCCTTATTCTCTCCTCCTACAGATAGGCTTCCTCTGTACAAGGCAGCTACAGACTTACACCATCCCCCTTCAGCAATCTCAGAGGAAAGCAAGTGTATCAGTATATATAATTCTAGAGAAGAGTTCCAATTGACCACGTTTGGATTCCATGTTCAATCCTTGGACTCAGAGGTATGGCCAGGGATTTGGGGTAGTACAATTGGCCAGGCTGTGGTCATATACGTGTGGTCTTGTGGTAGGGTGCTATAGTTGGCAGTTGTTTGGATTGGAGTGATAATTCCTCAAAGTAAGATGGGGATGGTGCTTCCACCGTCAGGAGAGAAAGAAGTTGAGTAAACAAAAATAATCTGTTATACTTTGAATCTTCCCTAGCTTAAAAGATAACCCCTTGGGCTTCCCTGGTGGCGCAGTGGTTGAGTATCTGCCTGCTAATGCAGGGGACACGGGTTCAAGCCCTGGTCTGGGAGAATCCCACATGCCGCGGAGCAACTAGGCCCGTGAGCCACAACTACTGAGCCTGCGCGTCTGGAGCCTGTGCTCCGCAACAAGAGAGGCCGCGATAGTGAGAGGCCAGTGCACTGCAATGAAGAGTGGCCCCTGCTTGCCACAACTAGAGAAAGCCCTGGCACAGAAACGAAGACCCAACACAGCAAAAATAAATTAATTAATTAATAAACTCCTATCCCAACATCTTCTTTTAAAAAAAAAAAAAGATAACCCCTTTAACTTAGCTGCCCACTATGATAAAGTTTTCACCCACCTACTCCCCATGTTGTTTTTCTTTTCTTTTTTCATTTTTTCTTTTCTTTCTTTTCTTTTTTTTTTTTTTTTTGGCTGTGTTGGGTCTTAGTTGCAGCACGTGGGGTCTTCATTGAGGCATGCAGGATCTTTCGTTGTGGTGCGCGGGCTTCTCTCTGGTTGTGGTGTGTGGGTTTTCTCTCGTTGTGGCGTGCAGGTTCCGGAGCACGTGGGCTCTGTAGTTTGTGGGCTCTTTTGCTGAGGTGCGTGAGCTCAGTAGTTGTGGTGCAGGGGCTTAGTTGACCCACCAGCTTAGTTGACCCACCGCATGTGGGATCTTAGTTCCCCAATCAGGGATCGAACCTGCGTCCCCTGCATTGGAAGGTGGATTCTTTACCACTGAACCACTAGGGAAGTACCGATGTTTTTCTTCATCAAGAAAAATGTAATAGATGTATTGATTATATAAGTTTAGTAGTGGAGAAATTTTTTTTTTTTTTGGCTGTACCAAGCGGCCTGCTGGATGTTTCCCCCACCAGGGATTGAACCTGGGCCTCTGCAGTGAAAGTGCTGAGTCCTAACCACTAGGCTACCAGGGAACTCCCAGCAGTGGAAAATTTGCGATGTTTTTACTGGTCTATTGTATACTTTGGGCTGGGAAATAGCCATAAAAGTCAACAGCTCGTAACCTTGCTGTAGTGATTTGTTGAGAGATGACAGATAAGAAATTTGTTATTAACAGTAGGTCAGTATCTGAAGTTTTAAATAACTGTCTTTTAAATATATTATACAAATTCAAGATTCCCCTATAATATCTATCTGACTTGATTGGATTCGTATGTCTTTTGAGAGGGAAGAGGGTAAACTCAGCTTACTCTCTCAGTGACTTACTGTAGCTGAGACTACAACTTGTCCTTCTGGTATGTTATCCCCTCCTATAATAGAAGTTTTAGCTGGGCACATGGTTGCTCAACTAAAAACTAATTTCCCAGTTTCCCATCCAATCATGTGCATATGCCACGTGACTAGGTTGTGTTCAATGAGATAGGAACTGAAGTGATGTCTGCAACTTGCAAGTCATGCCCTTTTTTTTTTTTTAAGTATAGTTGACTTGCAATCTCATGTTAGTTTCAGGTGTACAGCACAGTGATATATATATATATATATATTCTTTTTCAGATTCTTTTCCCATATAAGTTATTACAAAATGTTGAATATAGTTCCCTGTGTTATACAATAGGTCCTAGTTGGTGCAAGTCATGCTCTTAATTTCCACATTTTACCAACCAAGAATCTTACACCTGGACAGTGATGACTTATCTAACTTCATAGCATAAATTACTGTTAAGCTACATTAGAAGAAAGGGTGGTATACAAATGAGGAAAAAGGAGAATTCTGTGCTGATATGATGTGAACAATATGCTCAGTACTTATTTTACTTAAATGGTTAAATAGTCTGTGCACAGTAGCAGGAAATTTCCATTTTAATTAGATTTGGATACAACATGGCAATACATATTCATTAAAATGGGATTTTACTGTACAGTAAAAACCACTATCATCAACTGCAATGTTCTGAGTTACCTTCAGTTATACTTTGGTTTTCCCAAAGCTGATTTTGCACCATCATTTAGAAAATTAATTTCAAGAGAATGTCAAACCAATTGAAGAGAAAAGAAAGAAGTATGCTAGTAATATTAATTTATATACAGTTTGCTACAGATAAAAATGCCATTAAAATCGGCATCAGCATTTTGTTACAACCAAATTTTGTTCATGTGAATATATAATCTCACTCTGCAGAACCTAGAAATAAAATGGATGGTACTCCAAATGTCCCATTATATCTCAGTAAGTGAAAAGAAATACAGGAGAAGGAGGGGTGTTAATACCCTCATATAAAATTTTCTCTCTCTAGATCTTAAAAATTTTTGGTCTAGTAATTTGGGTATGGAGTTTAAGGTTACATAATGCAGGACAGTAAAAAGCTCAGCTTCACAAAGTTAATGTGATCCCTATCTAACTACCCATGACATTTTTCACAGAACTAGAACAAATAATCCAAAAATTTACATGGAACCATAAAAGACCCAGAATTGCCAGAGCAATCCCGAGGGGGGTGGGGAAAGGAGGCATAACTTTCCCAGACTTCAGACAATACTGCAAAGCTACAGTAATCAAAACAGTGTGGTATTGGTACAAAACCAGGCATATGGATCAATGGAACAGAATGGAGAGCCCAGAAATAAACCCACACACCTACAGTCAATTAATCTTAGACAAAGGAGGCAATAATATAAAATGGAGAAAAGACAGTCTCTTCAGCAAGTGGTGCTGGGAAAGTTGGGCAGCTGCATGTAAATCAATGAAGTTAGAACACACCCTCACACCATGCACAAAAATAAACTCAAAATGGCTTAAAGACTTAAACATAGGACATGACACCATAAAACTCCTAGAAGAGGGCATAGGCAAAACATTCTCTGACATAATCATACCAATGTTTTCTTTTTTTTTAATGTATGTAGTATGTTGTAACATGACCTTATTTTTTTTAAATATTTATTTATTTATTTGGCTGTGCTGGGTCTTAATTGCAGCATGCGGGATCTTCGCTGACATGTGTGGGATCTTCATTGTGGTGTGTGGGATCTTTAGTTGCAGCATGAGAACTCTTGGTTGCGGCATGCAAACTCTTAGTTGCGGCATGTGGGATCTACTTCCCTGACCAGGGATCGAACCCAGGCCCCCTGCATTGGGAGTCTTAGCCACTGGACCACCAGGAAAGTCCCCTAGTGTTTTCTTAGGTCAGTCTCCCAAGGCAATAGGAAAAGAAAAAAAAAATGGGACCTAATCAAACTTATAGGCTTTTGCACAGCAAAGGAAACCATAAAAAAAAAAAAGGAGAAAAAGAAACACGAAAAGACAACCTACAGAATGGGAGAAAACATTTGCAAATGATGCTATAGACAAGGGCTTAATCTCCAGAATATACAAACAGCTCATACAACTCAACAACAAAAAAACAAACAACCCAATCGAAAAATAGGCAGAAGACCTTAATAGACATTTCTCCAAAGAAGACCTACAGATGGCCAGTAGGCACATGAAAAGCTGCTCAACATCACTAATTATTAGAGAAATGAAAATCAAAACTACAATGAAGTACCACCTCACACCAGGCAGAATGGCCATCATTAAAAAGTCTACAAATAACAAATGCTGGAGAGGGTGTGAAGAAAAGGAAACCCTCCTACACTGTTGGTGGGAGTGTAAGTTGGTACAGTCACTATGGAAAACAGTATGGTGGTTCGTCAGAAAACTAAAAATAGGTTTACCATATGATCCAGCAATCCCACTCCTGGAATATACCTGGACAAAACTATAATTCAAAAAGATACATGCGCCCCTATGTTAATAGCAGCACTACTCAACAATAGCCAAAACATGGAAACAACCTGAATGTCCATCAACAGATGAGTGGATAAAGAAGATGCAGTACATATATACAATGGAATACTACTCAGCCATAAAAAAGAACGAAATAATGCCATTTGCAGCAACATGGATGCAACTAGAGATTATCATACTAAGTGAAGTAAGTCAGAAAGAGAAAGACAAATAGCATGTGATATCACTTATATGTGGAATCTAAAATATGGCACAAATGAACCTATCTACAAAACAGAAACACTCTCATAGACATAGAGAACAGACTTGTAGTTGCCAGGGGGGAGGGGGGAGGGAGAGGGATGGACTGGGAGTTTGGGTTGGTAGATGCAAACTATTACATTTAGAATGGATAAACAAGGTCCTAAAGTATAGCACAGGGAACTATATTCAATATCCTGTGATAAACCATAATGGAAAAGAATATGAAAAAAGAATGTCTGTATGTGTATAACTGAGTCACTGTATAGCAGAGATTAGCACAACATTGTGAATCAACTATACTTCAATTAAAAAGAGAAAAAAAAACACCTCAGCTTCATTCTCCCTCAGTCTTTCTTTTATCCTCCATACTATGCAATCAAATTCTTTCAAAGGAAAGAAGTGTGTACAGCTTAGGAAATAACTTTCTTAAATTGAATTCTGTTAATGACCATATATGTTAGGCTTTTGCTTATAGCTATAATTAAATCTTTATTTATTTATTTGGTTGCACTGGGTCTTAGTTGCAGCAGGCAGGCTTCTTAGTAGCGGCATGTGGGCTCCTTAGTTGTGGCATGTGAGCTCTTAGTTGCAGCATGCATGTGGGATCTAGTTCCCCGACCAGGGATCGAACCCTGGCCTCCTGCATTGGGAGCATGGAGTCTTAACCACTGAGCCACCAGGGAAGTCCCGCTATAATTAAATCTTAACCACTCACTAAAATTGGTCCTAAGAAAATCTATCTAGCCACACGTAAATATTCCTTGCCTTATTTTGTCTTTTACTTTTCACTAAGTTTGAAGGTCTTTCCTTCAATTCACATTCTGTTATGCTCTCTTACTTTAAGAGAGAAACTGCTTATTTCTTGTAGTATTCTTGTCTGACCATAGAGGGCACAAGGTCATAAAAAGTTAAGTAAATTACCTATGCAGCAATTCGTAATACCTGTCTGCTCTCCATTTCATGACTTGAGAAAACGAAGATAATTAATTTACTCTGATGTTTCACATATTGAAGGATCCTTCTGTTTTTTTCAGAGGTTAAATTTAATTTCAAGTAGACTTCACTTTCAGTGTTAAAACTATGAAGGGCACCCAACTCACTGGATTATCATCTTGTCCTGCTAAACAAATTCATACTTTGTAGATCTGCAGAGAAACAGAGCTCTACTTTATATAGAACAGCAATCACTTTGCCACATTTAATCTCAATTTCTAACAAAAAGTAAACAGCAGTGGATATTGAGGCACTCCACTTATTACAGCTCTTTTGCATTATTTTGTTCTATATAAAAATGCAGTGATTTAAAAAATGCAGTGATAGTATTCCAATAGCACAGGAGAAACAGATTAGAAAATTAGAAAACAGACTAACATAAAACAATGAAAATTGTAGCATAACTAAATAAAACTTCATCATGGATAATAATACAAATTCCCAGTATTATTCTGAGTTCACTGAATTTAATCAATTATAAAAAGGGATTTTAAAGAGGAATGAGATATCTTTATATATCAGAGCCTTCATGTGACATAAGAGAGTATAATAAAATGAGCACATTTTTTAATGTTAATACCAACTAATCAATTGTAATTGGCATAATTACTACTTTGCTATTTTCTCCTAGTATTCATTATTTCTGAATACATAATTACAGCACAGGATATAATTTATTCTTTGGCAATATGTCAATTGCAGACCCAGCATTTTCAATGGATGTTTCCCTTTACTGAATTTGTATGTATTATAAAGAGTGCAATGTAAGCCTATTTACTTCAGGGTTAAACATTTGATAATTTCAGTGAGCACTGAGTGTTACTTATTTCTAAACTATATCTATCAATCTTGTTAAGAAAAGGACATTTTGAAAAACAAGGCATCATAAGGACAAAATAGTGGCCGTAGCCTATCAGCAATATGGATGGCCAATCTCTCCATCCCTTTTCCATACCACTTCCTTCCCTCAAAAGCTGTCAGACCTGGAATTCCCTGGTGGTCCAGTGGTTAGGAATCTATTCTTTCACTGCTGTGGGCCCAGGGTTCAATCCCTGGTCGGGGAACTAAGATCTCACAAGCTGTGTGGGGTGGCCAAAAAAAAAAAAGCTGCCAGACCAGTCATTGTCTTAGCAAGATATTTTTCACAGGCACTTTGATGCTGTGGACACTTTGAGGCAACCATTGTAACAATGATAACCACTTTACCACCAATTTTAGGATGGTAATATTTTGTTACCCATTTTTATTCCAAGTTTTAAATTTCTGAACTTTGTTCAAGGTGTTTTCAAGACAGTAATGTGCTTAGCTGAGAGCCATCTGGTAGTATAATTGTTGGTGATTTTTTTTTTAAGTAGTGCTAAGTGCAAAATATATAAAAGTAAGATATTTTGGACAACTGAAAAAAAAAAATCAGACGGTGTCATGATTCTTCGTGACCTGAAACAGCACTCTGTAAAATCTTCAGCTATGGACCACCTCTGCAGAACACCTGTGACTTGCAAGTATATTACTATACAAGACACCCAGTAATGTGCTCCATTAGCCTGCCAAGCCACAGTTACCACCAACTCAGTATTTCCTTTTGATTGGTATTCATTATTTATGCTTAGCTGTTTGTAGCTGTACTCTCTTCACAAACTGAAGTGATGTATATTGCAAAAAAAAGTTATGTGATCTTAGATATTACAGGTTTTATAAAAGGTAGATCTTGGTGTTCTAAACTACAAATGTCAACATTATTGAGGAAAACTGCTCAAACCAAAATCTGAGTTCATAAATTTTCTTCAATTAAGTTGTTAAGTAGAATAGATGAAGAGTTGAGTGAAAATATTATTGTCTTGGGTGTTGCAATTTGGTTCACCAGGAAAAAAAATCCGAGGCGGAAATTAGCATGCAAAAAGTTTCTTACGGAAGTGTTCTTGGAATCAACACCTGTGGAGGAGGGAGAGAAGAAGGAGTGGGCCGGAGGGGAAGCTGAACTGTGATACAGTTGCAAGAAAGGCCTGGATCAATCCCTACTGGGAACTCTGGAACTGGGATGACACTTTTCAGCTTTTCTGAACTGGGATGGCTTGGCTGGGCCTTTGTAAATACTGTTGAAGGTAGGCTGCTCCTGGTGAGGTAGCATGACATTGGACAAGGTGGCTGTCTTCAGCCCAAGGCAAGTTCCAGAGAAGGACTTAGCTGAGAGTTGCCAGCTGTCTACTCTCCCAGAAGCTAGAGTGCTTCAGACCTGAGGAGGGTGATTTAGGCAGCACACCGCAGCATCCACAACACTGAAATTGGCAGTGGGTTAAAGTATAATATAGCGGTAAACATTTTGTGGGGTAAAATTAGCTGAGATCGATCAAATTACCTATGTCCTGTACTTTAAATATATCCCAACCCTGACCAAGAATCTATAATAGCTCTCTGCTCACTCCAGGTCAATTCTAAACCCCATTCTCTGGTTTGGCGCTACCTAGTAAAACCCTACTTCCCATGAATTCCCAACTGAGATCTTCAAGTTCAGTCAAGCAAGTGGACTCACATCTTTATTTCTCTCCATGCTTCTCCTCTTCTCTACCTAAATCCAGCCCAATTCCACTCTCTTTTTCCATTAAACATTTATGTACATATTATCTTACTCTCGTCTCCGAATTTGCATCCCACAGGCTATACCACAAAATTCACCCCTTAATTATAAATAAATGATCTTCATCTCCAGTGTTGTTTTAGTATGTGGTGGGGAGGGGGAGGAGGCCAGGGTCCCCAGCAGATTGAAAGCTCCTCCAGAGCAGGGTTTCTGCCTTGCATTTTCTCATACCATCTCTTGTGTTAGTGGGCGTATGATAGACACTGAATAGATTCAGAGGTTTAGAGACGAAAGAGACTTCAGGGACCACTTAGTCCAGCTTAATTTTACAGATGACTTAACAGAGGCTCAGAAAGATTAAGTTGTAATCCTCCTCTGAACTCCCACACTACTTTGTTTGTACCTCTTTTATGGTATTTGTTGCTTTCTGTTTTTTGTTAATTATCTTCTTTTATGGTATTTGTTGCTTTCTGTTTTTTGTTAATTATCTTCCTACCTGTTTTACAGGTCTTTATCTGTTATTTTCAGAGGCTACTTCTCTTCTTCTGCTCATTGCTTACATGCTGGTATTCCTTAAAGCTCTGTTCGGTTGTTTTACCTGGGGTTTCTAGTCCCATAAGCTTCAATTACCACCAATAATCTGGATGACTCAATAATCTGTATCGTTAGCCTGACTCTCTCTCCAGCAGGTTTTTTTTCTTTGGCCCTGCCGCGCAGCTTGTGGGATCTTAGTTCCCCGACCAAGTATTGAACGCAGGTCCCAGCAGTGAAAGTGCTGAGTCCTAACCACTGGACCACCAGGGAATTCCCTCTCCCCAGCAGTCTTTAGACAATTCCACCTAGATATTTTTCAAGGGAGGTGTTTGATACCTCTCTAATCCTTATATCCAACTGACCACCCAATCCTATTCATTTACTTTGGGCATGTCATACTAATCCTGATCTCTTCCATATTCACTGCCACTTGTCATGAATTCAGGTCCTCCTTATCTCTGAATGATAGGAATAGCTTCTTCCCTGTTCTCCTTGTAACCATCTGTTCCTACTACTCACCCTCAAAGCTGCTACCAAAGTAATCTTCCTCCCAAAGTTAAACTAATAAGTCATTACTTTCTTTAAAATTCTTTATTGGCTCTTTGTTACCTATAATTAAAAGCTAAACTTTTTACCATGGCATTACAAAGCTTTTCAGAGAGAGGCAGATAGTAAGCCTAGTGGTTAAGTCAGACTTCTAGGAGTAAATTTTGATTGTCACCTATAGCTATGTGACCTCAGGCAAGTTTATTTATTCCTTGTGTCTGTTTCCCATGTGAAAAATACGCACAATTGAACCTGTCTGAGAGAGCTGTTGTAAGGAATACGTGAATTAACACACGTAAAGTGTATAGAATGCATAGAACACTACATGGCACATATTAAGTTCTGCTACAGTTTCTAAATTTAAGACAAGTTGTATTTTATGGCTCATCTGCCAGTTCATTATCTGAATGCAATTCTTAAGCCGTAGTGAAATTTTCATAATTCTCCAAACCTATCATGACATACCCTTTCATTATTTTGTCCCTTTTCATATGCTTTGTCCTCTCCTTAGAATACCTTCCCCAATTTGCTGCTGATGAATTTATGTTCATGCTTTAAGGAGCAGGTAAGGGTCATGGCCTCCTGGCAGCCTTCCCTTATACCCTTCTCCATGTGACAGTTATGTTCTTCTGTGTCTGTTCTCTAAGTTGTAGACATACTTTTATATTTACTTATCACACATTATGTTAGAACTACTTGTTTACTTGTCAGTCCTCCTAGCCAGGATATGAGCCCCTAGAGGCCATGTCTTTTTTTTTTTTTTTTTTTTTTTGGCCACGCCACGAGGCTTGCAGGATCTCAGTTCCCCGACCCAGGGATTGAACCCAGCCACAGCAGTGAAAACCTGGAATCCTAATCACTAGGTCACCAGGGAACTCCCAACCATGTCTTAATTTTTGTTTCCCTGATGACTAGTAGAGCATCTAATGCATATTGGGCATTCAAGAGTTATTTATTAAAATGAAATATATTTTTAATGGAATAAAATTTTTAAATGTTTTTGGCTAGGAAGACTAAAATAGATTATAAGTATACCAGTTCTTCACAAAATCAATTTGTAATTTCAGTGTAGCTCCAAACCCAGATACTAATTAGTTTGTGTTTATTTGCTTATTTGGTTAGGATTTCATGAAATGATAAGTTTATCTAGAAGAATAAATGTTTGAGAAGAGCCAGGTATCATCTGACAAAGATGAATAACAGGTGGCTAGCCGTACCAAATAACCAGATAATAAATCCTATTATAAAGCTATAGTAATTTAAGCATATTGGTACTGATGCAGAAAGGGACCTAAATTGGATCAAAGGAAGATACTGAAAGTAGAAAAAATAGACTGAAATCCATGTAAAATTTAGTATGCATTAACATATTTTATTCAAATCAGTGGGGAAAGATAGACTACTCAAAATTTTAAGGCCATTTTGAAAAAAATATATACATATCAAATTTCTTCTTTATTCTTTGTATAACCATAAATTCTAGATAAATTAAAAATTATAATGTAAAGAATAAAAGCACTAGAAGAAAGTATAGGTGATTTTTAAGAAATTATTGAAGTGTAATTGACCTACAACACTATGTTAGTTCCAGCTGCACAACATAGTGTTTTGATATTTCTATACTTTACAAAATGATCACCACTATGGGTGAATTATTTTAACTTCTTGGAGTGATGAATGCTTTGTTAAAAGGTGGAGTGATGAATGCTTTGTTAAACAGCACATCTAAAAACCCACAAGCCATAAAGGTAAATAGTAATAAATCAAACTACTTAAAAACTTGGGGTGTTACAAACCAAAGTTACACTTATACTAGCTTTTAGGCAAATAATTGTTTTTTTTTTAAATGTCTCTTAAGGGACTTTGCTGGTGGCACAGTGGTTTAGAATCCACCTACCAGTGCAGGGGACACAGGTTCAAGCCCTGGTCCAGGAAGATCCCATATGCCACAGAACAACTAAGCCCATGCGCCACAACTACTGAGCCTGAGCTCTAGAGCCCACAAGCCACAACTACTGAGCCACGTGCCACAACTACTGAAGCCCACGTGCCTAGAGCCCATGCTCCTCAACAAGAGAAGCCCACGCGCCGCAATGAGAAGCCCGCACACTGCAAGGAAGAGTAGCCCCCGCTCGCAGCAACTAGAGAATGCCCGCGCGCAGCAACAAAGACCCAATGCAGCCAAAAATAAATAAATAAGTAAATTTATTTTTTTTAAGTCTCTTAAATCATGTAGAAAACAAAAAGTGAAGTTACAAACCAAAGTTACAATGATAACTAGCTTTTATAATTGCTCATGTATTTACTTTTACTGAGAACTTTCTTTCTCATACAGCTTCAAGTTACTGTCTACTCTCCGTTCATTTCAACCTGCGGGACCCCCTCTGGCATTTCTTATAGTAGGTCTAGTGATAACACTCCCTCAGTATTTTTTGTTTGTTTGTTAAATCTGAAAGTGTTTTAACTTCTCCCTCACATTTGAAAGACAGTTTTGCCAGGTATGGGATTCTTGGTTTACAGTTTATTTCTTTTGGCACTTTGAATATATTGGCCCATTGCCTTCTGATCTCCAAAGTTTCTGATGAGAAATCTGCTAATAGTCTTATTGAGGACCCTTTGGGACAAGTCACTTCTTTTTGCTGCTTTCAACATTCGTTCTTTGTCTTTATCTTTTGATGGTTTGATTATAATTGTACTTTGGTGTGGGTCTCTTTGAGATCATTGTATTTGGATTCATTGAGCTTTTTGGATGTTTATATTTATGTCTTTCAAATTTGAGAAGTTTGGGGCCATTATTTCTTCAAATAATATCTCTGCCTTCTTTTCTGTCTTCTTGGATTCCTACAATGTTTATATTGGTCCATTTGCTGTTGTCACCTAGGTCCCTTAGATTCTGTTCAGTTTTCTTCTTTTTCTTTCTATTCCTCAGACATCACAATTTCCATTATCCTATCTTCAAATTCATTGATTCTTTCCTCTGCCTGGTCAAATATGCTATTGAATTCCTCTAGTGAATGTTTCATTTAATTTATTGTAACTTTTGGCTTCAGAATTTCTTTTTGGTTTCATTTTATACTTTGTATCTCCTTGGACATCTTTCAGACAGTTATTTTAAAGTCTTTGTCTAATAGGTCTGCCATTTTGTCCTTCTCAGGGACACTTTCTGTTGATTTCTTTCTTTCTTTTCAGTGGGCCATACTTTACTGTTTCTTTATATGTTTTGTGATTTTTTGTTGAAAACTGAACTTTTGAAACTAGTAATATGGGAACTCTAGAAATCAGAGTCTCCTTCTTCCCCAGGGTTTGCTGTTTTTTGCTTTTGTTTTTATTTTTGATTATGTTAGATATCTCTGTGCTAGGAATAAACCTGAAGTGTAAACTTAGGGTCTTCTCAAGTCTTTTCTGAGCCTGCACCTTCCCCTCAGCATGCACAATGACTTTGTATATGTGGTTGCTTTGGAATATCCTAGTCCTTAAATGTTCTAGTCTGGCTCCCAAAAGTGAAACAAGAGAAAAATAAAGAGTAAGGAAAAAAAGCATCAGTCCTTTAAATACCTTGGAAGTCATTTCAGGCAGAGCTGGAGAGGCTTGTAACAATGTGGGGCAGGGCGTAACAATTGCTGCCCATATCTATGTCTGAACTTCCATGATCAGAAGCAGCAATCATCAATCAGAACACAGATCCCCAGTATTTAGAGGACAAGATCCTTATTGCCTGCCTTGGCTCACAAGCTCCACACATTGCTCCTGAAACACCTGCACAGCTGCCTACTATGGGACTAGGATATAGGGGATAACTAGCTGCTACTGAGCTAAGAGCTTAAATTGACCAAAATTAACCACAATTTACTGTCCAAGCCTTCCCCTGGAAGTTGTGAGACTTCCTATAGATGCCAGAGTTCCAAAATAGCTACGCCAGACAGATTTTGCCAGTGCAATTGTTGTGTAGGTAGGGAGACAGATTTCTCGTGCTTTGTATTTCACTATCTTCCCAGAATCCTCCTTCCAATACATCACTTTTTATCCTATTAAATTGGTCAATAGAGGGAATTCCCTGGCAGTCCATTGGTTAGGACTCTGCACTTTCACTGCTGAGTGCCCAGGTTCAATCCCTGGTTGGGCAACTAAGATCCCACAAGCCGTGTGGTGTAGTCAAAAAAAAAAAAATTGGTCAGTATAAAAGTAATTGATAATACTCAGTGTTGCAGGTGATTTGGGGGAAAAGGAACTTTCATAATGTTGAGGGCAAGGTTGGAACAAAACGTATTATAAATTGTTATCGCCTATTTTTTTTTTTTTTGTCTGTGTTGGGTCTTCGCTGCTGCTTGTGGGCTTTATCTAGTTGTGGCGAGCAGGGGCTACTCTTCGATGTGGTACATGGGCTTCTCATTGTGGTGGCTTCTCTTGTTGCAGAGCACAGGCTCTAGGCACTTCGGCTTCAGCAGTTGTGGCATGTGGACTCAGTAGCTGTGGCTTGAGGGCTCTAGAGCACAGGCTCAGTAGTGGTGGCACACGGGCTTAGTTGCTCCGAGGCATGTAGGATCTTCCTGGACCAGGGCTTGAACCCGTGTCCCCTGCACTGGCAGGTGGATTCTTAACCACTGCACCACCAGGGAAGTCCCATTATAGCTGTTTAAGAAGGAAATTTGATAATACCTATAATTTTTTTCTGAATGCATATACTCTTTGATCCAAGAATGAACTCTACAGTTTTATTTGCAAAAGGATCCAAAAATACATGTAGAATAGTATTCACAGAAGTATTGTTTGTAGTAGTGAAAAATCATCCTAAGTGTGTGTTAATGGAGAACTGATTAAGTAATTTATGGAACATTCATACTATTAAATATATTACAACTCTTAAAAATAATGAACACGCAAAACTGGACATCTTTTTTTTTCGGCCATGCCGCATGGCTTGTAGGATCTTAGTTCCCTGACTAGGGATTGAACCCAGGCCTTCGGCAGTGAAAGCACAGAGTCCTAACCACTGGACCACCAGGGAATTCCCAAAACTTGACTCTTTTGACGAATACTGGACAGTTATTTTATAGGCTACCCCACAATTGGGACAATTATCCCACAATTATCTGATGTTTTCCTGTAATTATTGAGGTTCTACATTATTGGGAAGGCTACTACAAGGTGATGTACCCTTCTTAGTGCATCATATCAGGGGTACAACATGATGTTTCTATATTACTGGTGACGTTAACCTTGATCACTTGGTATCTGCCAGGATTCTCCACTATAAAGTATTTGTTTTATAAGAGGATAAAAACCTTAGTGATGAACCAAAAATGTCTTGGAATCACTTATGAATATATTGGGGAATACCTATATGTAATGTGAACATAAAATTATAACTTAGATATAGTATAATTTGTATGCTGTGGCTTTTATGAGCTGGTTCTTTCAGAACTTAGACACTAACATTATAAAAACATGGGTCTAGGGCTTCCCTGGTGGTGCAGTGGTTGAGAGTCTGCCTGCCAAATGCCTTGGACGTGGGTTCAAGCCCTGGTCTGGGAGAATCCCATAAGCCACAGAGCAGCTGGGCCCGTGTGCTACAGCTGCTGGGCCTGTGCTCTGGAGCCCGCGATCTGCAACTACTGAGCCCATGTGCTACAATTACTGAAGCCCACATGCCTAGAGCCCATGCTCTGCTACGGGAGAGGCCACTGCAATGAGAAGCCCGCGCATCGCAGCAAAGAGTGACCCCCACTTGCCACAACTAGAGAAAGCCCACGCAGCAGTGAAGACCCAATGCAGCCAAAAATAAATAAATAAAATAAATAAATTTATTAAAAAAAAAAAAAAGGTCGTGCCCTGCCCCCTTCCCTCCTGTCTCAAAACCACACCGCACATGGGACTTGAACCCACAATCTTCCCACTGAAACTGCACAGTTAAGTCTCAGGACTTACTGAAGTTCAGGTCCTTTATAAAAAATATACATATGCACAGTTTTAAAGGATGGTAATGATTCTTTTATCATTGTGGTGGGTTGTATTTTCTGAATTCTTAAAGAGCCTTTCAAAATTTGGACTATCCAGTAATCACACAATAAATGATTAACATATGTTAATAACAATTATATATTATTTATCCAAACACTTTAAATAAATTATATTTCAAAAGAAAGGTGTTTGGGATGAAATACAAGTAAAGACACTAGTGTCCCCCCAAAATAGAGGGACTTCCTTGGTGGTACAGTGGCTAAGAATCTGCCTGCCAATGCAGGGGACACAGGTTTGAGCCTGGTCCAAGAAGATCCCACATGCCGTGGAGCAACTAAGCCTGTGAGCCGCAACTACTGTGCCTATACTCTAGAGCCAGCAAGCCACAACTACTGAGCCCATGTGCCACAACTACTGAAGCCCGCATGCCTGGAGCCTGTGCTCCGCAACAAGAGAAGCCACTGCAATGAAAAATGTCCGTGTGCCTCAATGAAGAGTAGCCCCTGCTCGCTGCAACTAGAGAAAGCCCGCATGCAGCAATGAAGACCCAATGCAGCCAAAAATAAATAAATTAAATAAATAAATTTATTTTAAAAAAATGAAAAAAAAAAAGACTTTAAAGAAAATTCAGGCAAAACCTCAGGCTGGTATTTGGGGGATTTTAGCATCCTTTTGTGTGTATTGTTTAGTTTTCCTTTGGAGGAAGGTTGAAATTTCTTTTTCTTCTCAGAGAGTTAGTGGTCAAATCAGGCTGTCAAGGAGGATCATGTGTATTCACACTTTGGGAGCCAAACCTAGGGTGCCTACATATTCCAAAAGTGTCTATGTTAAAACTCATCAAATAGTCCACTTTAAATATGTGCATTTATTGCATGTGAATTATACCTCTTTTTGCATGTGAATTATACCTCTTCTTTTTTTTTTTTTCATGCTGCTACCTATCAAAGGTCTAGAAAAATAGAGTTAACAGGGGCAGGATTACTTTTGACCAGGGTGATAATACTGCTTTAAGAAAGCACTTGGCCTCTGTCTTGTTCTTGATATAACCTTTGTCCAGTCATTTCAGTAGCTATCAGAAGAACTACTAGAACCAACGATCAGTAAATAAATTCAAGTAAAAAGTGAATTTATACAAATTTCAAGGAAGAATTATTTGCTGAGCCAGGTAGAATGATAAAGTCATTTAAAAGGAAAGAAAAACAAATTGGCGTAGACTTCCCAAAACAGCAAAATTGAATGCCAGAAAACACAAAAGCGATACGTACAATATACTCAAGTAAAGAAAGCCAGAGGTTATTTTTTATTCAGCCAGACTGTTCTTCACACATAAAGGTTACAGATGAACAGTTTTAAGTCAGCAAGAACCCAAAACACATTGATTATACAAACCTTTCTTGAGGAAACTGCTCAAGAACTAACCGCAGGCAGCAGAGAACGTGGGCAAACTTTAGCTAAAGGGCTGGCAGTGAGAGTCAATTAAGATATAAAACAAATAAGCAAAAATAAGGGTACAGATAAGAAAAATAAACGTGTGATTGAGGGTGACACGATGTTACAGGCTCTGACAGTGTAGGAAAACTAGAACCATCAGAAAATGGGAGCAGAGAAACAATTTGGAAGTAAAATAAGTTTTGAAAAACTTCACCTGTAAGAGCTCAGAATCAAAAGGTATCATTTAAGGGTGACAAATCAAGTAGGAATAGGATAAGCATGTTTAATGGCACAAAAGTATGCCCTGAGTCATGTAACGTTACTGATTGAAATTGGATGAAGAGAAGGAGGTGAGAGAGGAGGAAGAAGATACAGGCTCACGTTGTGCATGGCAGGGAAGTAATAAATATTGCTTAAACAAAAAGAGGGAAAAGATAGTATATAAAGGTCTAATTATAAAGGTAACCTTGAGAAAAATGAAACAGCATTTTAAATAGCAGAACTACAGTAACAAAAAATGTAGAGAAGACAAAAAAAGAATTAAACTTCTGGTTATTGAGTATAACAGACCTACAGAAAAATACATAAAATATACAGAATAACCAATCACTATAAAGCACACACTCCTTAAACACTCCCCATGTCCGGGAAATGCAACATTACTAGCATTCCTTCCTGATCATAATCTCTTTCCCACACAGATAACCACTATCCTGACTTTTATGGTAATTACATGCTTTTTTCCACAGGAATACCTCATTTTATTGCACTTCACTTTATTGTGGTACTTCGATATTGTGCTTTTTACAAAGTGAAGGTTTGTGGCAACCCTGTGTCGAGCAAGTTCATCAGCCCCATTTTTTTTCCTCCTCATTTTATTTATTTATTTAAAATTTTTTCTTCCAGCTTTATTGAGATATAATTGATATACAGCACTGCATAAATTTAAGGTGTGCAGCATAATGAGTTGACTTACCTACATCATGAAATGATTACCACTGTGAGTTTAGTGAACATTCATCATCTCATATAGATACAGAATTGAAGAAATAGATAAAATGTTTTTTCCTTGTGAAAGCTCAAGATTTATTCTCTTAACAACTTTTACATATAACATACAGCAGTGTTAATTTATCATGTCATACATTACATCCCTAGTACTTGTTTATCTTCTAACTGGAAGTTTGTACCTTTTGACTGCCTTCATCCAATTCCCCCTCCCCCAACCTCTGGTAACCACAAATCTGATCTCTTTTTCTGAGTTTGCTTGTTTCTGAAGTATAATTGACCTACAACACTATGTTAGTTCCTGTAACACAACATAGTGATTTGACATTTCTATATGTTTCAAAATGATCACCTGTTACAATATGTCACCATGCAAAGATATTACATAATTATTGACTATATTCCCCCCATTGTACATTTTATACCCATGACTCGTTTATTTTTTTAACTGGAAGTTTGTATTTCTTAATCTCCCTCACTTATTTCTCTCTTCTCCTCATCCCCTTCCCCTCTGGCAACCACTTGTTTGTTTTCTGTATCTATGTTTCTGTTTTGTTACATTTGTTCATTTGTTTTGTTTTCTTAGATTCCACATATAAGTGGAGTCATATGGTATTTGTCTTTGTCTGACTTATTTCAGTTAGCATAATACCCTCTATGTCCATGTTGTTGCAAATATCTCAGCCCCATTTTTCCAAAAGCATTTGCCCACTTTGTGTCTCTGTATCACATTTTGGCAATTCTCACAATATTTCAAACTTTTTCACTATTATTATGTTTGTTATGGTGATCTGTGATCAGTGATCATTCATGTTACAACTATGACTCACAGAAGGCACAGATGATAGTTAGCATTTTTTAGCAATAAAGTATTTTTTAATTAAGGTATGTACATTTTTTTAGACATAATGCTATTGCACACTTAATAGACTACAGTATAGTGTAAACATAACTTTTATATAACTGGGAAACCAAAAAAATTCATGTGACTCACTTTATTGTGATATTTAATTTATTGTGGTGGTCTGGAACTAAAACTGCAATATCTCTGACGTATGCCTATATATATATTTTATATATACATAAAATATATATGTAGTTTTACAATCTATGTAGACATTCCTAGTTTTGCCTGATTTGGTACTTTATATAAATAGAATCTTACTATATTTATCCTTTCATATCTTGCTTCTTTTATTTAAAAATGTGTTTCAACATTCATTCATTATGTTACATGTATCTTTAGTTTGTGCATCTTCTTGGAAGGATAGTATTCTATTGTCTGAACATAGCAACAACTTACTAATCATGATTCTGCTCATAGATATTTGCATTGTGTACAATGGATGTGTTGTGGTACCTCACTTAGGTTTTTATTTGCATTTCATTGATTACTAACCACATTAAGCACTTATTCATATGTTTGTTAATGTCCTTATTTGTGAATTGCCTGTTCAGGGCTTTTTGCCCATATTTTTGCAGTGTGTTGCCTTTATTTTCTTACTGATTTTTTTTTTTTTTTTCTGCGGTACACGGGCCTCTCACTGTTGTGGCCTCTCCCGTTGCAGAGCACAGGCTCCGGATGCACAGGCTCAGCGGCCATGGCTCACGGGCCTAACTGCTCTGCGGCATGTGGGATCTTCCCGGACCGGGGCACCAACCCGTGTCCCCTGCATTGGCAGGTGGACTCTCAACCACTGCGCCACCAGGGAAGCCCTCTTACTGATTTTTAAGATACCTTTATATAGTTAGGTTATAAACCTCTTGTGGATTATATGTGTTGTAACTATATATGTCTTGTCTTTCTACTCTTTTTATGGTGTTTTTGGATGAACAAAATTCTTATATTTCATGTAGACCAATTTATAATATTTTTCCTTTATAAGTTATATTTTTAAAACTATATTAAGGTATCTTTCTCTTTCCTGAGGTCATAAAGATATTATATTCTTCGATATTATCTCCTAAAAGTTTTATAGTTTTGTTTTTCATGGTAGATCTGTAACTCTTGTGGGGTTGATTTTTGTGAATGACACTAGTTACTTTAAAAGGTGAGAATAAGGATCTGGGCTGAAAACAAGGAAAAAATTTGAAAGTCTACATACAGCACCGTTAGCCCCACCAGGCCCCTTCTCCACCTGGGTGTAGCTACAACAACTTCTCCAGACAGATGACAAGGGAAAGTCTTCAGAATTAGGCACACCAAACACACTAGAGGGCAGGGGTTTGCCTTGGGGCTAAAAATGGGGGGAATAAGTGAAAGTTTGGTGCCTTTTCCAGCTCTGGCCCCTGAACTCAGGCAGCCAGGCATATATTCTCTGGGAGATTGGAGAGTTCTTCAAAGAAATTGAATGGCCTCAGGAAAAATACCTACAGATAAAAACAATTCTGGATACTCACTACATAGGATCCTCCTAATCACCTTACATTGTAGCCCACTGTGTAACAAATTGCTCCAAAACTTAGTGGCTTAAAACAGCAAACATTTATTATCTCACAGCTTCTAAGTTAAGAATCATGGCTTAGCTGAGTACCTCTGGCTCAAGGTCTCTTGTGGGATTGCAGGCAAGCTGTCAGCCAGGGCTGCAGTTTCATCTGAAGATTCAACTGAAGTGAGATCCACTTCCAAGCACATTTATGTGGTTGGTGGACTCTTGCCAAGTGGGCCTCTCCATGGAGCTGGCTCAGGACATGACAGCCGTCTTCTCCCTGGGCAAGCAATACAAGAAAGACACTATTGTCTACAATACCCAAGATGGAAGCCTCAGCCTATTTATAAACTCATCTCACAAGTGACATCCCATCACTTCAGTCATATTTTGTTGGCTTGAAATGAGTCAGGAAGTCCGGCGAACATTCAAAGGGAGAGGATTACACAAAGGCATTGCAAATGTAGGGGTCCTCAAGACCACCCTCAGGTTTGATAATTTCCTAGGAATCACAGTAGTCACTAAAAGTGGTCATATTCTTGGTTACGGTTTATTATAGTGAAAGGATACAGATCAAAATCACCCAAGGGAAGAGGAACATAAGGCAGTGTCCAGGAGAGTTTAAGTGCAGAACACCCAGGCTTCCTCTCCCCAAGGAGTCGTGCAGATAGTGCTTGCTTCTTATAGCAACGCTATGTGACAATACACATGTAACACTGCCAACTGGGGAAGCTTACCCCAGCCTTGGTGTCCAGAATTTGTACAGGGGCTCAGTCATGTAGACATGATTGACTGCCTGCCTGACTAACCTTAGTCTGTAGCTCCTCTGGAGGTTGAGCTGTTACTGCATGGTCCAGAGCCACCACCATAAATCACATTGTTAGCTTAGACTACCTCACATGGCCCTAGGCCTCCAGGTAAATAAGATACCCTTATCAGGCAGAATATTCCAAGGGCTTAGAACTGACCTCCCAGGAACTGAGGGCAGAGACCAGGCTCTCTTTGGAATAATCCTTCACTGCGAAGGCATGACTACTGGGAGCTGAGGGTCACTAGGGGCCATTTTAGAGCCTGCCTACCACACCCACCATCTACAGAACTTCCCCCATCTGAGTTCCTGATCAGTTTTTAAGTACCTCACTCTTAAATGTGATTGGATTACCATCCATTTAAGAAAAGTCTACAGTGTTAAGAGAGAGGGCTAAACAGACCATGAAGAAAGAAGGAACTTAGAGGAAACAGAGACAATTTAGGGAATTACACTAAACTAAACTAAATTAAACTATAAAACCAACCAACCAACTAACCAACAAAATAAAAGAAACCCTGCAATATTACTAGAGAGATAAAATATTGCATCTGATGCCAAAAACTCGGCCTCTGTGCACAGGTGCCAAATCAAATCTCAGAGACAGAGTTTTGGGTGAAGTAGAAAAGAATAGCTTTATTGCTTTGCCAGGCGAAGGGGGAGACAGCAGGTTCTTGTCCTCATAAACTGTTGTGTCGCAACCTGGGAGGATTTGGTGAGGAGTTGTATAGCAATAGTACTGGGGTGGGCTTGCTGACAAGATTAGGGTGTGTACCAGGCCTGCACTCCTTTAATCTGGTCTCAGATAATCTCTTGATGAGCTTCTCTGGTTCCTTTAATCTGGCCTCAGGTGGTCTTCTCTGGTAGGAAGAATGCTGACAACTTCCATTTGTTGGGATTTAGTTCTATAAAGAGCTCAAAGGTATTATGTGTATCCCTTGAGGTGGAACCAGGACCCTGCCCCAAGGCTGCACTCTTGTTTCTTGGCTGCTCCTCCCTTGTCTCTGCATCCCCTCCCTTCCCTGATCAGCAACTGTTTGAATCTGCCCTTTGGAACTCAGGGAAGGTCATGGAGGCTGGAGTCTGTTTCCTACAAACAAGGAATGGGGACACGGAAAGGCTTCCGTGCCCAGGAACCCCACAGGGTCCTGCTCGATTTCGCACCCATAAGACAAAACAAGATAATGTGGAAAAGATAACAAGGAAGAGCATCCGTGGGTTAAAACATGGTAGATGACCTAAAATTTAAAAACATAATATAATTGTGTGAGATCGAGGAAGGGAAATGTATGTGTTTTGGTGTGTGTTGAAGGGAGTGGGATATAACTAAGTCTTCATTGTCCAAATTCGGTAGTAAATCAGGGATGGATTCGAGTTTTGTAGGGCCAGAGGAACATATGATTCGAGGGATGGTCTTTAAGAAAAGTAATACAAAGTTACGTGTTTGAAGTTAAGAATGGGGTCTTGTAAAGGACCTGTGAAAGTGAGGGACTCTGAAACACAAGCTGTGTTATTTTCACAAAAAATCTCCCTCTATGGTCAATGGAAAGCATCTAAAATTGGAAAATCAAGAAATAAGAGTTTAGGGAATTCCTTGGCAGTCCAGTGGTTAGGATTCCACGCTTTCACTGCCAAGGGGCTGGGTTGGGGAAATAAGATAATGCAAGCCTCACAGCGTGGCCCCCCACCCCCCCAAAAAAAAGAATTTCTAAAAAACAAAAAGAAAGGAGAGTTTAAAAACTTTATTTAGAAATACAAGATAAGTACCAAAAGAAAAATCTGAAAGAGCTGAATGTTTGGGGCTGTGGAAATCGGAGTAGAGTGTGATGGGGCAAGGAATTACTATTTTTTATAATAATTATATTTTATATTAAAACCGTGAATACTATGTGGCTTTTTGCCCCATTCAGGGCCCCTCTCCTGTTTATTTATTCATTCATTCATTCCCTTTTAACTCCATTGCCCAGTCCCAGCTCCCTTTCTTTCCCATTCTAATGTGTTCAATGGCATCTTTTGACCAATATGGTGAAATAGATAGGCTGCTGGCTCCTCCCCTTGAGATTAACCTTCGAGAAACTATAGGTTTCCAGGAAATAACAAGCAAACCATAAGAACCCCCTGAGCAGATTAAAGGGTTTTTTTTTTTAATATATAAATTTATTTATTTATTGGCTATGTTGGGTCTTCGTTTCTGTGCGAGGGCTTTCTCTAGTTGCGGCGAGCCGGGGCTACTCTTCATCGCGGTGTGCGGGCCTCTCACTGTCGCGGCCTCTCTTGTTGCAGAGCACAGGCTCCAGATGCGCAGGCTCAGTACTTGTGGCTCATGGGCCCAGTTGCTCCACAGCATGTGGGATCTTCCCAGGCTCGAACCCCTGTCCCCTGCATTGGCAGGCAGATTCTCAACCACTGCGCCACCAGGGAAGCCCTAAAAGGTTGTTTTGAAATAGTATGTGTGTGTGTTGGGGGGATCTAGGTGGTAGTGCTGGTGCATCCTAGAACAGAGAGTGTTGTCTTGGCTCTAAGAGGGTAATTTGGAGAAAAACAACTTACATTCCTCTTGCCTGTCCATCCCCTTGGCATTGGAACAATCATTGACAACCTTTATTTCAGAAATCTCTACTGTCCAGTATTTCCGGTCCAGGGATGAATTTATCGCAGTACAAAACCCTGCTAGAGTGAAGAGTTAGGAAAGCAGTGGGGGTGGGCTAGCCATGGGCACTACTCCTGCTCTCTTACTCTCCAAACCACCATGGTTGGTAGATGACAATCCAGGGAGTACTTCCTCCTAGTGGTTCTTCTCCCACAGGGTTTGACAGTGAAGTCCAAATGCTGAATTGCTGCTTAGAGCAAGGGGAGGTGGTGTGCTTCACTAGTTTTGTAGCACCTAGGACTCCTCCCCTTCTCTCTACTTAAATTTCTCTGGGTTGACAAAGACTATGGTCTGGCTTTCCAACCTTTCCCAATAGGCAGTGCCCAAAAGACTGGCCATCACACCCAGGGAAACATGCACTCGTGGGTTAAAATAAAGAGAGTAGAACTAGCCAAAAAGGAAGAAAAAGTAGGGGAGGAAATCACATCTATCTAAGGAAGCAGAGAAATTAGAACAGATGATAAATAATTTAAATAATAATTATTAAAAGTACATCTTTCTATTTGTATTTGTTCTTACAAAATGTATACAGCTTTTTAGTATGAGTTATTTTTAGTTAACAAAGATGGAAAATCATGTTTTGTAATACTTCTCATTTCGTTTTCTTTTTTATTGTGGTAAAAATGAACCCATAAAATTTACTATCTTCACCGTTTTAAAATGTACAGTATCATTCAGTTTCTTATGATTTTTACTTAAAAACATGTTTTTAAGAACCATCCATGTTGCTAGCTATATAACTAGTCTGTTGCTACCAACTTCTGCATGGATCTCCATGGTGAGTACCCCCTCTCCCAGGCAGGGAAACCCAGACAGCCTCCAGTTATTCATGATCACAAATAACATTGCAGTGAATATCCTTACATATTTCCTTGCATAGGCTCATGGGAGAATTTGAGATATATACCCAGGAGGCAAACTGTCGGACATAGAGGACAGTTACCTTTAGTTTGACTAATCTGAGCAAACGTGCTTTCCACAAGGGTGCACCAGGCTACATTCCCCACTAGCAGGGCATGAAGGTTCCCAGTTAATACAGTAACTAAAATGACATATCAGTTTTGTTCCAAATTAAATGTGTCCAATTATCAATGAACCTGAGCATTTCTTCATATGCTTGGTAGCCTTTTGAGTTTCTTCTTCTCTAAATTCTCTCTTCATATCCTTTGTTCATTCTTCTGTAGGGGTTGCTGATTTTTTTTCCCTGTTAATATACCAGAGTTTACTTGTATTCTAGATATTAATCCCTTATTGAATTTAGATTGCAAATATCTCATTCAGTCATTTGTTAAACTTTGTCTATGGTGGGTTTCTTTGAACAAAAATGTTTACTTAAGAAATATACTTACTTTGAAGTAATTTTGAACTCACAGAAAAATATATTTCAAGTTATATAACAAGAATAGTACAGAGAATTTTCATTTGAGCATATGAAGCACGACTCTCCTGAATAGTTTGGTGTGTGATTCCTACAAACAGGTTGTTCTCCTATATAACTACATTACAATCATCAAAATCAGGAAATTAACACTATGTAAACCTCAGACCCCATTCAAGTTTTACCAATTGCCCCAATAATATACTTTATAACAAAATAATCCAACTCAAGAGCATACATTACCAATAGAAGGGAATTTCCTCAACCTAATAAAGGGCATTTATAAAAGTCTGAGATCTAGCATCATACTCAATTGTAAAGACTGAAAGCTTTTCCCTCTAAGATCAGGAACAAGTCAAGGATAGTTGTTTTTGTCACTTCAACCTTGTACTGGAAGTTCCAGACAAAGAAATTAGGCAAGAAGAAGAAATAAGATCATCCAAATTGGAAAGGAAGAAGTAAAACTATCCGTATTTGCAGATGACATGATCTTATACATAGACAATCCTAAAGTATCCACAGAAAAACTATTAGAACTAATAAACAAATTCAGTAAAGTTGTAGGGTACAAGATCAATACACAAAAATCAGTTGTTTCTATATATTAGCAACAAACAACCTGATAAGAAAATAATTTCATTTATAATACCATCCAAAAGGATAAAATTCCTAGGAATAAATTTAACCAAAGAGGTGAAAGGCTAAACTACAGAACACTGCACAAAATAATCTCTTCTGCAGTCCCTTTTCCTCTTCCCTGCCTTATTTTCTTTATAGCTCTTAGAACAATCATGAATTATATATTTTAAATAATCTGGGGTCTGGCTTCCCATGTTAGCATGTAAATTCCACGAGAGCAAGGATTTTTGTCTTTTTTATTTATTGCTAGAACAGTGCCTAGCACAGAATAAGCAGAAGATATAAATGGTCACAAGTTAGTTAAACTTGCAATGTTCCACCATTTTATAAAGATAACATGTTCTTGTATTACTTGTCAATAAATATTAATTTTAGGAAAAGGAAGGCATAGTTGTGTAATGAGGGCTTAAGAAACTGATGTCTTAAAAAAACATACTGTTTGCTTTGTAGTAAGTTAAAAGGAGCTGACTAGAGAACTGCTGAATAGCAGGGAAAGTGAACTTGAAGTTGGGTAACATGAATCTGCACAGAACCAGGTCTAAAAGGAACCATGTAACTGGTAACCATGGACCTGTGGTAGTGATTGCCTTCTGAAGTAGAAACTATCATTTAATTAAGGATTCTTAGAATTAATGGCAGATATTCTAAGCAAGTATTTAAGGATATAAAAGGAATAATACATAAAATACATTCATAATACTGAAACATTAGAAATGACCTAGTACCTTTTAAGGGGAGTGATCAAGAGTTAGAGAAGCTTTTTTTAAAAAATTAATTAATTAATTAATTTTTGGCTACATTGGATCTTCGTTGCTGCACGCGGGCTTTCTCTAGCTGCAGTGAGCGGGGGCTACTCTTTGTTGCGGCGTGGGCTTCTCATTTCTCATTGCGGTGGCTTCTCTCGTTGTGGAGCATGGGCTCTAGGTGTGCAGGCTCAGTAGTTGTGGTGCACGGGCTTAGTTGCTCTGCAGCAGGTAGGACCTTCCCTGGCCAGGGCTCAAACCCTTATCCCCTGCATCAGCAGGCGGATTCTTAACCACTGCGCCACCAGGGAAGTCCCAGAGAAGCTTTTTATTGAAGCCCTAGAATTCAGCATCATAGAGCATGAAAGAGATTACACATTTGCCTGGGAGACTTGGAATAAAGGCATTCACAAGGATCCATTTTTCCACTTTGACAACAAAAACAACATTTATATGGCTTCTATATAATATTTACCTTTTTTCAGTTTTTAAAAAAATTTCAAACCTATAGAAAACTTAAAAGAATAGCACAATGAACATTTTTCACCTAGATTCACCAGTTGCTAACATTCTGTCACACTTGCCTTATTTTAAAATTTTTAATCTATTTATTATTTTTTAAACTGTTTTTTACTTCATTTATTATTGCTAAACCTTTTGGAAGTAAATTGCGGATATTATATTACTTTACCCCTAAGTAAATGGGGTAAAGCATGCTTGTCCTGAGAAGAAGGATATTCTCCTACCACTACATTACTTTTATCACATCTAGGAAAATCAACAATAATGTCTAATCATCTAATATTAGGTTCACATTTAAATGTTCCCAATTGTCTGCAAAATGTCTTTTTTATAGTTGCTTTTTTTTTCAAGGTTCACAATTTACATTTGGTGTAACGTCTCTTTACTCTTTAAAATTTTTAGAACAGTTCTGGCTTTTTAAAAATGTTTAATTAGGCTGTTTTAAGAGTCTGGGGCAGTTTTCTGGTAGAATGTTCCACATTCAGGATTTCTTTCTTTTAATATTTATTTATTTTTATTTATTTGGCTGTGCCGGGTCTTAGTTGCGGCATGTGGGATCTAGTTCCCCGACCAGGGATGGAACCCGTCCCCCTGCATTGGGAGTGCAGAGTCTTAACCAGTAGACCACCAGGAAAGTCCCAGGATTTATTTCTTTGTTTCTCCATTAGTGCAATAAATGAAATATTTTAGCAAAAATACATGTTGTACCCTTTTTTGCATAAAATCAGAAGGCACATAATGTTAGGTTACCCAATTATTGTGATGTTAAGTGTGATCTCTGGTGTTATGAACTGAACTGTGTCCCACCAAAATTCATAAGTTAAAGCCCTAACCCCCAAACTGATGGTATTTGAAGATGAAGCCTTTGGGAGATAATTACGTTTAGATAAGATCATGAAGATGAAGTCCTTATTGTGGGATTAGTGTCCTTAAAAAAAGAAACACCAAAGAGTTTGCCTCTCTCTCTCTCTCTGTCATGTGAGGATACAGCAAGCAGGTGACCATCTGCAAGTCAGGAAAAGAGCTCTCACCAGGAACCAAATTGGCCAGGACCTTGATCTTGACTTCCCAGCCTCCAGAACTGTGAAGATAAATTCCTGTTATTTAAGCCACCCAATCTATGGTATTTTGTTATAGCAGCCCGAGCTGACTAATACAACTTGGTAGAGGTGGTGACCAGTCTTTCCACTTAACATGTATATCTCCTCGTAATCATTAAGTAATCTGAGGGGTGGGTGATATTTTGAGACCCTGTGAAGATCTTGTTTACCATTAACCTTTCATAATAATTTTAGCATAAATTAATAGTTCTTGCCTGAATCAGATTTTAATTCGAGGTTGCAAAATGGTGGTTTTCCCAATTCTATCATTCCTTTTATATGTATTAGCTGGCATTCTTCTATAATACAAGCTTACCCTTTCCCCCTTTATCTGGTCTCTTTAAACTCTTACTTTTTGTCCTTCCAAAGCAGACCCTGACACAGAAACCTAGTTGTGGGTAGTTTATTTGGGAGATGATACCAGAGGAAATGGGGAAATTTAGACAGGGCAAGGAGGAAAAGCCAGTAAACGGTTTATCAATGAACAGTTCTGCTGTGGATAATTGGTGCTCAGTCCCATTGAGAAACAATGTTTGAATTCCTTAGAATTGTGCTGCTAATCCCAACACCTGTTAGTTAAGAGCTGCCCTGGATGTATTAACTATCCCCCCATTCCTAACCCTCTGCACTTTCCCATTGCCTCCCTCAGCAGCCATACACTCTAAGTGGTTCCTGAGAAAGACCTCAGGCAGAGCAGAAAGGTGGGCATCTGTCAGGATGATGGGAACTGTGGATAGAAAAGAATTCAAGTGGGTTGAGGGTAATGTGGAAAAAGGCATCAACAGCATCTGCTACTCTCCCTCTCTCTCATGTCACTGTGAACTTGTGGAATTAAAAAAAAAATCCCAGCATGTTATAATCCTTTACCATCGTTATGCTGTTTGATTCCCATATTGTCTCGAATTTGGACAGTGGGAGACCCTTCACATTGGCTCCTTTGTCCTTTTGTTTCCAATAGTCTTTGAACAGTTCCTTGCTTTCTGGCACAGCCAAACACTGCAGGCTTACCTTGTTCTTTCTCTGCCCCAGAGCTGGTTTCTGCCATTTCTTTAAGGAGTTCTGATTCTTTATAGTGGAGAATAATATTTAGAAATTGTTCTGGGTTGTTATTGCTTCTAGCCCTTTTCAGTGGACAAAGCTAGGAAATGCACTTAAAAATAAAACAAAACAAAAACCAAACATCACAAGGTCCTTCCTTACTTTCCCCCATTCCATATTTTATTTTCCTTCCCCCACAGAGAAAACCCTGGTCTCAGTATCAATTATTTGCTCTTCCTTACATTATGCACAAGAGTTTCAGAGTTGCAACACCAATATCACTACCAACAACAAATCTTCTAAGTAGAATTTTAAGATTTCATTTTAGTTGTTTGTCTTCAAATCATACCCCACTAAATGTGTACAGTGAGAAACCTGTACTCAGAATTATTTGAATTATTTTTCTCTCTGAGGTTATATCATTTTATAAAGTATTTTTTTAAGCATTTAAAAATTTATTTATTTAGTTGTGGCTGCGTTGGGTCTTTGTTGCTGCACATGGGCTTTCTCTAGTTGCGGTGAGCAGGGGCTGCTCTTTGTTGCGGTGCACATGCTTCTTATTGTGGTGGCTTCTCTTGTTGCGGAGCACGGGCTCTAGGTGCGTGGGCTTCAGTAGTCGTGGCACATGGGCTTAGTTGCTCCGCGGCATGTGGGATCTTCCCGGACCAGGGATTGAACACGTGTACCTTGCGTTGGCACACGGATTCTTAACCACTGTGCCACCAGGGAAGTCCCTGAGGTTATATCATTTTATATACAATTAAGTTTATTTGTTTTTCTTTTTAAAATTTTATTGAAGTATAGTTGATTTACAATGTTGTGTTTAATTTCTTCTGTACAGCAAAGTGACTCAGTTATACATATATATATATATTCTTTTTCATATCCTTTTCTATTATGGTTTATCACAGGATACTGAATATAGTTCCCTGTGCTATACTGTAGGACCTGTTGTTTATCTATCCTATATGTAATAGTTTGTATCTGCTAATCCCAAACTCATAGTCCTTCTGGGGTTGGGGAGGGAAGGACTGGAAATTTGTTTTTCTTTTTATTCAAATTTGAGGTTTGATTTTAAAATTCACAGAATGGAATACTATGTAGCCATTAAAAAGAAAAAGATCTCTGTGTACAAATGAGGAGTGAAATTGTAAGCCACAAAATAATATATACGGTGTGCTGAGTTTTGTATAATAAAAAAGGAGAAATACAAATATGTACACATTTTTTCCAAAAAAACCCAACACACACATACAGTAAGAAGAAACCAGTTCGTTAGCAGTCCTGTTCTGCTTTCTTGCTAATGGATGCTGTACCTCAAATATTTTATACATTCCAAACAGGAAGGAGGAAAAGGAATAAGAAGCAGCAGACTTCCACTTAACTCTCATTAGCCTGAATTGAGTCACGTGGTCACACTTAGCAACAAGAGGGTCTGGGAGCACGAGCCTCTACGGTAGATTAAGGTAAGCAAAAAAGGGTTTGAAATGAAGGCTGAATGAGCCTATGTATTGTATCTGCCACTCCTTACCTTTTAGATTTTAAAATATGAAAAAGTGAAACTGAGGATGGTCATTAGTTATATCCATTAAACTAACTTCCTTGTCTAGTAAATAGTAAACTGTAATTTGTCTTCACTGATCAAGCTTGCAAAACTGCACGCCCTTCAAGCTTCACGTAGCTTAGACAATGTATCACAAGACTCCCTTCACCACCCCCTTATAGATAGCATCTCTGACGTGTCTTAAGATGTGTGCTCAAACTGTTTTTCAGGAACTGAGTCAACTCTTGTCCACATCAAGCCGGTTGAGACCATGGACCCATTAACCGGGCCTGCTTGACTGTTCCATAGGTGACCTATTGAGTCAGAGGGCCAAAAATTCTACCCTTAGATCATGCTAACACCGCCATTTTCTGAACATACATCCTACAAAGGAGCATGAAGCCCAGTTGCACCTGTGCAGAGCAACACTTACCTCACTTCCTCTTTTCTTACCTCCAGTCACCTTCCCCTGCACCTCTGACCACTCTATGCCCTTTATTCATAAATATTCAAAACCCCTCGCCTTTGGGAGAGCTGGATTTGAGATTTGCTCTCCTTGTCTCCTTGCTTGAGCTGGATTTGAGATTTGCTCTCCTTGTCTCCTTGCTTGGCTGTCTCATGAATAAACCCTATCTCTGCTGCAAACCTTGGCATCTATGGGGCAAGTGAACCTGGTTCGGTAACAAAAGGACAAGAGTCTAAAGAACTAGCAACAGCATTTTTCAAAATTGTTAAAGTCGTTGTAATAAAATTAGCCTATTTGTGAAGCAGAAGCCAGGTAAAAAGAAAATTTAGTGAACTGTATTATACTACAAAATGGATATCTATTAAAATTATTGTGCCATGTGTCTCTACATCTTTCACAAATCAACATCTATTTCTCTAGCTAGGTAGCTATCTATCTGATCTGTGCTTCAATTTACTTCAATTTACATCTACTAATATCTGAACTCAATTAGATCTGTTTTCCCCCTGCAGCATGGCAAAATCATATGGTATGTAAATAGGGTGACTGTTTGCCCTGGTTTTCCTAGGACAATTGCAGCATAATTATTAACAGCATCTCCTTTCATTCTCAAGCATTTTGGTTTAGATGATAAGTTATATGGTTTCCATTATACATAAAGAACAAGTGCATATGAATTGGTCCAAGTGGAGCTGTTAGTAATGACCTGGAAAGGGTCGGTAAATAGTCTGCTTTCTAGAAATGATTAACTCATATTTACATTTCATGTGAAGCCCACTAGGATTTCCCTCGTGCTAATACAAAAGACCAGGAGGCATCCTTCAGTTCCTTATAGCCATAGACAAAGTCAAAATTTTTGTAGACTGGGAAATCCCAGTTCTTCCTGTTACCAGGCCAAGTTCCTTTGCCTGACACACAGCAAGCCAAACACTGCGATTGGTAATAAGGAAAAGATGAGGTAAAGTTTCACACAGGCGAAACTAAGCTACATGCTTCTTCATTGGACACATTTTTATTTATTTTAAAAATTTATTTGTATTTATTTATTTATGGCTGTCTTGGGTCTTTGGTGCTGTGCACAGGCTTTCTCTAGTTGTGGCGAGCAGGGGCTACACTTTGTTGTGGTGCGCGGGCTTCTCATTGCTGTGGCTTCTCTTGTTGTGGAGCATGGGCTGTAGGCATTTGAGCTTCAGTAGTTGTGGCACATGGGCTCAGTAGTGGTGGCTCATGGGCTCTAGTGCACAGGCTCAGTAGTTGTGGTGCACGGGCTTAGCTGCTCCGCTGCATGTGGGATCTTCCCGGATCAGGGCTTGAACCCGTGTCCCCTGCATTGGCAGGTGGATTCTTAACCACTGCGCCACCAGGGAAGCCTGGACACATTTTAAGAAAATGGTGACATTAGCCATGTGCTGAGGGTGGAGTTTTTGGCCCTCTGATGTCAAAAGGTCATCATCAATTGGACACTTGTGCGTGTCCAGTTGGAGGGTCCATGGTCCCAGCAAGTCTTAACTAGCTCGAAATGAACAACAGCTGACTAAGTTCCTGAAAAACAACTTGGGCAAACATCTTAAGAGTCGTGACATTGTTTAGGCTACATGACGCTTGGAGGATATGCAAGTTTTTGTAAAAACAAAGCGAGCTTGATCAGTGAAAGCAGGTTACAGTTTATTATTTTTAAGCAAGTTATAGTTTAATGGATCTGATGGTTACTCTCGGTTTCACCCTCTTTTTCTTTCCTTCTCATTCAACTTTGATACTGCTTTCTTTTGTTCTTGTTAAGAATAGCTGACAGAATTTCCAGCAACTTAGGCATAGTTGGGGGTAGGACTTGGTAGTGGAGGGCAGTGAATGAGCTTTCAATAATATAGACATAAAAAAAAGGGAAATTGTAGGACTCCCATAAATTTGGAAGGCATTGCACCAATCTCTTTTACTGAACTCTACTCCAAGGCACAAATTAATTTATTGTACTCATGAATTGTATATACTATCTAACAACTCTACAACAAATGTTCTCATATCTTTGGGTGCTTGCCCAATTATTTCCTTAGAAATCCCTCTTCTATTTATTTTCTAAAATTAAACAAATATACATACTATTTTTTAATACAGAATGACAATGTGTTATACCACTTAACTTACAGTACATGGGAATATATATATTTTTTCACATCTACAACACTGAATAATATTTTCTTGAACCATCTGATCTGTGACAAATAATGTCACTTTTTATTTGTATAGTTTTTTTGATTACCAGTGCACCTTTGACATTTTCATGCACTTAATATGCATTTATTTTTATTCTCATATGATTGGTTGGTCATGCTTTTTGTTTATTCTATATTGAATGCTTTTATCTTTTTGATTTTGGGGGGGGTGGTGGTGGTTCAGTAGCTTTCTTTTTTATTTTAGACATCTTTTTTATAATATTCTTTTCCATTATGGTTTATCACAGGATATTAAATATAGTCCCCTGTGCTACTTAGTAGGACCTTTATTCTTGATTTTTAAAAGAGTTCTTTCCATACTAGTGTAACTAGTATGATCTGCTCCACAAACTCAAGGTACAAATGTGGTCAAGTACATCCATTAATTTTCAAGGCCTGCCACATGCCCTATTAGAAGAAAGTCTAGTTTTCTCCACTGTGGTTTTCCCTCGTCTCCACTGATTGTCCAAGAATACTGAGGGGGGCTTACTCAGCCCAAAGGGCACCTCTTTTAATAGCCAAATACAGAGAGAACTAGAACTGGTGTCTACTCAGTCCTCCTTTGCCACTGAGTCTTTGCACATCCACATAAATTCTCCTTAACTTCAGATCTTGGTGAGCATAAAGGGTTTTTGGTCTCCTCTTCCCTATGGGTACCAGGCTTCTAAGGCAAACTGATTCACGTCCTCCCCAGTGACCCACTAGGTAAAACTAAGGTGAGGCAGCTGCTAATTGGAAAGAAACACACAGACACACACCAAAAAGTTTTTTTCTTTAATTTAATTTATTTATTTATGGCTGTGTTGGGTCTTTGCTGCTGCACGCAAGCTTTCTCTAGTTCCGGCGAGTGAGGGCTACTCTTCGTTGCGGTGCGTGGGCTTCTCATTTCGGTGGCTTCTCTTGTTGTGGAGCACAGGCTCCAGGTGCGTGGGCTTCAGGAGTTGCAGCACCCGGGCTCAGTAGTTGTGGCACATGGGCTTAGCTGCTCTGCTGCATGTGGGATCTTCCTGGACCAGGGCTCGAACCCATTTCCCCTGCACTGGCAGGCGGATTCTTAACCACTGCGCCACCAGGGAAGTCCAACACACCAAAAAGTTTTGTTAGAATCTTCTTGCAGGACAGTGGGTGCCTTCACCAATTACATTTGCATAACTAAGACAGCCTTCATAGAACAAAGAATATCAACTTCATCTGATTAAAATTTTAAAAATAAACAATAAAAAGTACTGTTAAGAGATACGATCTTAACCCTTTATCATATATGTTGTGTACATATTTTTCCATTTGTGAATTGCTTTTTAGCCTTGAATATCTTTTTTTGTTTTTTTTAAGGGAGGGGGGCTATACCTGTTTTAAATTTTTTATGTAGTCAAAGGTACGGCCTCAACTTTTATTTCTTAAATCTTCATCAAGATTCAAAAGACATTTCTCATACCCAATTTATAAAAGACATTTACCCAAACTTCCTTTTGGTACTTTAATGTTTTCATTCTCTCACATTTCTAATTTTCATCTATCCACAGTTATTTGGCAAAGGAGTGAGGTAACGACCTAATTTTCTTTTTGCTGTGTATGACCAGCCAGTTGCACAAACATCACTTATTAAGACCTAACTCTTCTCCATGATTTGAACTGTCCCTTTATCATATGTGGGCACTTCCCACAACAATTATTTCAAAACTTTTCAACTATTATATTCCCTATCAGCCACTTTTCCATCACTCTCAGCGGACAACTCTTCACAAATAATTGAGTCTGTCAAGAATTCCAACTTTTGCTGCAACTCCATTCTTCATATGAACATAGACCATTTTCTACCCTAGAACAAGGCTCAGCAAACATTTCTGTAAAGGGGCAAATAGTAAATATTTTAGACTTTGAAGGCCAAGAGGCAAACTCAAGGATATTACATGGGTTTTTATATAAAAGGTCTACTAACGAGAAGAATGATTTTTTTCTTTTTAGGAATAACATTAATTAATTGGGGGCTCTGATCAGTTGCAAATATTCATCCATTAAAATCATTCTTACCTTCTGGGACCATGCAAAAGCAGGCCAGATTTGGCCCCTGACCTTTGACATCTTCCTTCTGTCCATTAACTTGAGAAAAATTGCCCCAGACCATCCCACCTATCCACCAAGGCCATTTCCGGATCCCAATTCTTCCCTGCTTTTTCAGTGACATTAGCCATCAATCTACTTAGCAATTCTATTCCAATTCAAAATGGTCCAATCCCTGGACCATTCCTTTCAGTGACTAATTTGTATATTTACATAATAAAAGACAACCTCTTTAAGGCCAAATAAAATATAAAAGTAATTAAAAATAGGTAGGCAGCACTTTCTATTGACCATAGTATATTTACAACTAAGGGAAGTTAGTTGTAACTAACTTCCTCTAGTAAACCCACACATTTCTATGACAAGTATAATACAAAATAACAAAAAAATTTTTTAAATCATTTGTAGTTAGTTTTAGAATACAGACAATTTTTTGTCCATCAGCCTTGGTTTCCTATTTCCATTCTCTCTTCCTTATTATTAACTTATGGCTATCTTTCCTAAGGATACATTGTCTGGAGAATGGTGATTCATAACACGATAATGTGCTAGGTAGTTAGAAAAAGCCAACCTTTAACAAATAAAACACCATATATAAAAAAATACATACTACGATGGAGTCTTTATTATGTTAACATTGTATTGACTTTATGCGAAAGTGCTCCAAGGCTATAATCTAGGAGACCTGTGCTTAAATCCTGATGCTAAAACTAACCCAGGATTCATTTTTCTCAACTATCTAACAGACCACTGCTAATTTCCACTTTTAATTTTACCTTTAAATTTTTGGGGGAAATAATCTTAAGTATGTTAAAGAGTTATAAGCACAGCAGAAAAATGGTTTTTTCTTTTCCTGGCTCATTTGAGAGCAAACAGAGATACCCCATCATTCTCAAACATTTTCAAGTATTTCCTACAAATGAGGATATTCTCCTAAGTAGCCACAGTACAACTATCAAGACCATACATCACTACTACCTCAGACCCATTTAAGTTTTACCAATCGATCCAGAAATGTCCTTTGTATCAAAACAAATTTATCATTTTAACCATTTAAAAATATACAGCTCAGTGGCATGAATACATTCACATTTTGTGCAACCATCGCCACCATCTGTCTCCAGAACTTTTCCATCTTTCCAAAATGAAACTTCATACCCATGAAGCAATAATTCTCCATTTTTTTCCTTCCCACACCACGGCAACCACCATTCTGCTTTCTGTCTCTGTGAATCTGACTATTCTAGGTACTTCACATAAGTGGAATCATACAATATTTGTCTTTTTGTGTTTGGCTTTTTTCACTTAGCATAATGTCTTCAAGTTCCATCCATGTTGTTGCATGTGTCAGTTTCCTTTCTTCTTAAGGCTAAATGGTATGTATATACCACATTTTGTTTATACATTCATTTATCAGGGGACATGAGTTGTTTCCAACTTTTAGGTATTGTGAATAATGCTGCTATGAACATTGATGTACAAATATCTGTTCAAGTTCCTGCCTTCAGTTCTTTTGGGTGTATACCCAGAAGTGGTAGTGCTGGATCACATGGTAATTCTAAGTATAAGTTTTTGAGGAAGTGCCATATTGTTTTCCAGAGTGGCTGCACCTTTTCACATTCCCATCAGCAATGCACAAGGGTTCCAATTTCTCTACATAAAAGCCAACACTTGTTTTCTTTTTTTCTTCTTTTCTTTTGATAATAGCCATCCTAATGTATGTGAAGTGGTATCTCATTGTGGTTTTGATTTGCATTTTGTCAGTCTTTTTAATCTCCTTCAATCTGGAATAGTTCCTCAGTCTCTCCTTGATGTTTGTGACCTTGATAGTTTTTCTTTTGGTCCTTCAAGTGAATAGTGGCTCAAGCAGAAGTTTAATTATCACTCCCATAAATTCCGAAACCAATGGTCCTGATCAGTAGATAGTGATTCAAGATTCCATGCTTCTTCCATATTGCAGCTTTGCCATCTTCTTAACGTGGTTTCCAAATGACCTTGAAATTCTGAAGATTGGAGACATGCTATTTTGTAGAATCTCTCTCAGTTTGTGTTTATCTGATGTTTCCTCATGACTAGATGCAGGTTATACAATTTTAGCAGGAATGTAAAAGAATTATGTTCTGTGTTCTCATGCCATCCTAATATAGTTTTGATTTGTCTCATTACTGGTGGCTTAAATTCAATTTGTGACTAAGGCAGTGTCTGCTACTCTTCTCCACTAAAAAGTTACTCCTTTTTTCTTTGTAATTAATAAATATTTTGTAATATTTTGACACTACGTTAAGTATATAAATGAGATACTAAATTATGCAAATATGTAAACTTTGAGGATATGTTAATAAAATTTCCTCAACAAAGTTTCGATTTATTTATTTCTTTTCATCAGTTTGGATTCATGGTTTCCTATTTTATTCAGTGGGTTATAATCTGTTCCTATCATTACTTATTTTGATACTCAAATTGTTCCAGATTTGGCTACTCAAAACTTATTAAAGCTGGCTTTTCTTACCTTTTAATGTGTTACCATCATTTTATGAAGACTTCCTTACCTGCAACAATAAAATATTCCCAGCTCATCTTCTGTTTTCTCTGCTGTAGGCTTGGAATCAGCCATTTCACCAAAGGGCTCTAGTTCTTTTTAAAAGAGAAGGGTATTTAAGAGCTAGGATCTGGGTGCTAAGTGTATTATTACTATTATTTTTAGCAGACTTCAGGTTTTACTGCCAAAAATTACAAAAACAAAAAATTTCTGCTTTTTAAAACCTGTGAAGTTTTAGAATTGTAAATGAGGGGCTGTGAATCTGTAACATCTACTTTAATTTTATTTTTTTAATTTAATTTTTTTACTGAAGTATTGTTGATGTACAATATGTGCTAGGTGTATTTGTTGCTATTGGGGTATTGTTGCTCCCAAGCCTCTCAGTGGAGAGACCTAAGGAATATATGTTCTATGTACACACATATACGTAAATATGTAAAGGGTGGCAGAATATGCCACCCCAAAATGTGCTAATATGGCCTAAGGATTATTTTGAACAAAATGTTCTTAAAAAACAGCAGGTGCAGGAAGGGTGTTCTGACTTCCCCTTTTCTACCTGAAAGCAGGAGATGAAACCCCCATGTAAAAGATGTATTCCTTATACCAGGAGGAATGACACATTCTTATCACCAGAGATAGGGAGTCCATGCTGAGAAAATTGTATACAACAGACCTTGTTAAAATAACTCTTATCTTCCTTTAGTCTCCCCATATATTTAAGTTACTCTTCCACAATTGCCTCTCTTTGTTCAACTTAATATATAAGCCCTTAGGTTTCGTCATTGCTTTGGGTCATTTCCTTATGAGGGCTCCCAAGTCACGTAAAACTTATATTACATAAATCTGTATGCTTTACTCCTCTTAATGTTTTTTTAAAAAATATTCATTTACTTATTTATTTAGGCTGCCCCAGGTCTTCGTTGCGGCATGCAGGATCTTCAGTTGCGGCATGTGTACTTCTTAGTTGTGGCATGCAGACTCAGTTGCAGCATGTGGACTCTTAGTTGTGGCATGCATGCGGGATCTAGTTCCCCGACCAGGGACTGAAGCCAGGCCCCCTGAATTGGGAGCGTGGAGTCTTACCCACTAGACCACCAGGGAAGTCCCTTAATCTGTCTTATGTCAATTTAATTCTCAGGCCCAGCCAGAGACCTTAAGAGGGTAGAGGTAAAATTTTTGCTTCCATTATATATACATACATATACAATTATACATTTCTCTCATTTATGTATTTATTTCTGTAACTATCTCTATATATTGACACCCATGAGGACACATAGATACCACAATTCCAACCCAGCATTGCAGAGTTTGTTCTAGTTTTCTCTTTCCATATTTGTAACTGAGGAGGATGTCCCCACCCCACCAAGGCTCTGACACATTACGATGGGTTCCATTCCTGCACTGATGCCCTTCTTAACCCTCTTGGGCTACCCTATGCTGGGCTAACCCCTGCCCATGCAAAGCTGTTCTCCCATTGGATGTCTTCCTGACCCTGCTCAGAGTCTAAAACCCTACACTGGGCCTTCCTGCTACACAGATGCCTTCCCCATCCATCGTGGGCTCTGATGCCAGGGCCAGGCCATCCCCCTGTGCTGGCCACTCTCCTCACCCTGTGCTGGCTCTGATGTCCCATGCTGGGTGTCCCCACTCTTCTCTGGCTTTGACTGTCTGTGCTGGGTGATAATCCTCTGCATGGACACACTCTTCACCCTGCTTGTTCACCAAACTCCTGATGGCCCAACCTCCCATGTAGAAGCCTCTCTCTTCATCCTGCAGAGGCTGACCCCTCTCCCCAGAGGGAAACCCTCCTTAGTCTCTGACTCTGCCCTTGAGCACAGCTGCTCTCTCTCTCAGGCACAAATACCCGCATTGTTGATCCCGCTTAATGGCTTCTGGGCAGGATCGCTGGGGAAGGGAAAAGAAACGGGTAAGAAGAAGAGCTCAGTGACTGTTTTTCATATTTATCAGTTATAATAGACAATGCTGATTGCCTTCACAATAACTCTTCTTTCCACCATCTTTTGTTACTTGCAGCCAAAAGAATTCTAACTGCCCAACTAACCTTACTGATGCCCCTCTCTCAGCATACAGCCTTGCTTCTTTCTCAGAGGCTACACAGGCTTTTCCTACTCTTCTATCCACATCCCCTAAGGCACAACACTACCTACATCTCCACAGTACTCTATCTTCTTTCCCATAATTTCCAGGCAGTGATATTCTTTCTCTTATTCCAAGGCTAATTTACCCATCATGTTTCTATATACTATTTTCTCCCAGATTCTTAGGGAGTCTGCTTTGGTAAAAGTTTCCTTTATTTCCTTATTTTCAAATTCTGGATTATTATTAGTTCTTTTCTTTAAGCAGAAAAATGGCCAAGTCTCTTCCTTCTTATAAACAAAGATAAACCTTCCTCTGATCAGAAAACATTTAACATGTACATTTTTTTTGATCCAATATAATTCTGCTTCTAAAAATCACTTATTGGGACTTCCCTGGTGGTCCAGTGGTTAAGACTCCACACTCCCAATGCAGGGGGCCTAGGTCAGATCCCTGGTTGGGGAACTAAGATCCCACATACTGCAACTAAGCCTGTGTGTCGCAACTAGAGAAGCCTGCAGAGCCAAAATAAATAAATTCATTAAAAAAATCACTTATTAATTTATTGAATATTTATGAGCACCCATGTGCCAGGTACCATGAATAAAATGATAAGCAGAAACAGATATCATCCCTGATTTCATGGAGCTTAATGAGACAAATATCAATCAGATAATCACACTAATGAATGCATTATTGCAAATTGAGACCTTAATGATAAAATGAAATATTATGTACTCATATTTGTTGGTCCCTATTCCACTCTTTCCATGCATTAATTTAATCATAAATAATGTATTATACGTACTATAATATGTATATAGTTTTATTATGCCCACCACTATTATGCCCACTTGCAGAAATGAAACTGAGTCAGAGAGAGGTTAAGTAACTTGTCCAAGGTCATACAGCCAATAAGTGATAGAGTTGGAATTGAAACCCAAATTGTCTGGCCCCTGCTCTTAACCATTATGCTATACTGGTCCTTACAAGTAGCTATGAAGAGGGATCTTTTTTTTTTTTGATTTAAAAAAAAATTATTTATTGTTTCTGGCTGCATTGGGTCTTTGTCGCTGTGCACGGGCTTTCTCTAGTTGCGGCGAGCAGGGGCTACTCTTCGTTGCAGTGCGCGGGCTTCTCGTTGTGGTGGCTTCTCGTTGCAGAGCACGGGCTCTAGGCATGCAGGCTTCAGTAGTTGTGGCACGTGGGCTCAGTAGTTGTGGCTCGTGGGCTCTAGAGTGCAGGTTCAGTAGTTGTGGCACACAGGCTTAGTTGCTCCGTGGCATGTGGGATCTTCCCAGATCAGGGCTCGAACCCATGTCCCCTGCACTGGCAGGTGGATTCTCAACCACTGCACCACCAGGGAAGCCCAAGGAATCATTTTTTAGTTTTACTTTATTTTATTTTTTATTTTTCACTGCCTTGAGTCTTCGTTGCTACTCACAGGCCTTCTCTAGTTGGGGTGAGCAGGGGCTACTCTTCGTTGCGGTGCATGGGCTTCTCACTGTGGTGGCTTCTCTTGTTGCAGAGCACGGGCTCTAGAGCACAGGCTCAGTAGTTGTGGCACATGGGCTTAGTTGCTCCGCAGCATGTGGGATCTTCCCAGACCAGGGCTCAAACCCGTGTCCCCTGCATTGGCAGGCAGATTCTTAACCACTGTGCCACCAGGGAAGTCCCAGAAAGAGGGATCAATGAGTATATCCAACAAAGAAAACTGATCTAGACAGGAGTTTTCTGAGGAAGTACTGCTTGAGCTCAGACCTCAAGTTTGAGTAGGCATTAACTCTGCAAAGTGGGTGGTGGTGGCAGTAGGAGAAGCAATCATTTCACCTAGAGGGCAGAATGTGCAAAGGCCCTGAGGCAAGAGGGAGCATGGCACAGTGAAGAAATGGAAAGGCCAATGTAGCCAGAATGTAGAAAGCAAGGGAAAAGTGGGACGTTATATGGCTAGAGAGGTAGTCTAGGCCAGATGAAACGGGGCCTTATTGGCCCTTAGGGATTTTGTTTTTCATCCTAAGAGTAAGAGAAAGCCATGAAGATAAGGATTGGGGAAGCAGGGATCAGTTTTCTTTGAAAAGATTACTCAACTCCAGTTTAGACAGTGAATTATAGGGGAGTCACAGTACATGTGGAGATGAGGCTTGTGATATCTTGAGGGTGGTAAGCTGACTTAGGGTGGTGACAGTGGAAATGGAGGGATGTGGAGAAATATTTAGAAAGTCAAATTGATAGGACTGGGTAAAAGATTAGATATGAGTGGTGAGAAGTTGTAGGTTTTAAGGATGACCCCCTCCTGTATGTAATCTGTCAATAAAATCAGTTAATGTATCTTCTAAATATCTTTCTTTCTAGCTTAAAACACCATTTATTGAGATAGGGAATGTGGAAGAAGATGAGGAGGTTTGGGGAAAAGATTACTGAGTCTTGGACGTGCTGACTTTGCAGTGCCTTTGAGACATTCACGTGGAGATATTAACTGACCTGGGCTAAAGTCATACACTTGGCAGTTATTATATGGATGGCAAATGAAGCTGAAGCATGGATAAGTTTGCCTAGGGGAAGAAAATTGATTGAAAAGAGAAGGGGGTCTAGAGCTGATATTTCAGAAAGCCCAACACTGAATAAGTCTGAGTACAGCAAAGTGCTAACTTTGTAGGCCTGTATTGATCAAACCCTGCACATTCCAAAGAAAGGCTTGTTTTTAGAACTGTTCTTGATTGACTCCTGGGAGATGATAACCTCTGAGCCCTTGGAATACTCTGCCTGTAAGAATGGTTTGTATGCCTGAGGCCACACTGTATCAATCTGACTGAATAGTTTAAGCTATCAATGTGATTTATGCTGATCATCTGTTTTAGTATGCCTGAGGCCTTGGACCATGATGTATCAGTTTGACCTCTGTGGGCTGGAATTTGAGCAGCTGAGGTCAGTTATGTGGGTGATCCATGCCTATGTGACAGACCTTCCCTCAAAATAAAAACCCTGTAAACCAAGGCTTGGGTGAACTTCCGTTTGGCAACACTGCACAAAGGTGTTGTCACACATCATTGCTGGGAGAATTAGTGCCTGTGCAACTCCACTGGGAGGAGACACCTGGAACCTTGTGCCTGTTTTCTTCTGGAATTTTCTCCATGGACCTTTTACCTTTGCTGATTTTAATCTGTATCATTTCACTGTAATACACCATAACCATGAGCATACCAACTTTTCTGAGTCCTATGAGTTCTTCTAGTCTGTTTTTGGGGACCCTGACACAGTATGTAAAAGAAAAACAGCAGTCCAAGAAGTAGGAAGAAAACCACCAGAGTATGGTGTCATGAAAGCCATGGAAGTAAGTGATTCCAGAAGGGGGAATTGTCAAAGGTGTGAAATCCCATGGAGAAAACAAGTAAGGTTAGGAATAAAATATGTCTACTGGATTTAAAAAACATGGAGGTCCTTGATGACCTTAGCAAGAGCTGTTTTAGTAGAGTGATGGAAATGGGAAGCCAGGCCAGAGTAGATTGAGGAATAAGTGGGATGTGAGGAAACAGAGAACTTTAGACAGAGAAACAAATTTGAAAAAAAAGATTGCAGGTTAATTTACCTTTATTTATAGTAGCAAAATACATCAAACATAATCTAGTTATTTAATAACCTAATAAGAACCCTTTGAATTTATATATTAAAAATTTTTACAATGGGTATACTTGTTGAATCAGCAATTCTATCTTTAGGAATAGTCATAAAAAATAACTATAGACATGCAAAGTATTATTCATCACAATGCTTATCACAGTATTGTTTATAATAGCAAAAAGTTGAAAACAACCTTATTGTGTAAGAACAGACAGCTAATATATTACAGTACACTCACATTATGAAGTCTGTTTATTGTCAAAATTGGAATGTATCTTACTGGTTGCAAGAATTAGAGATAATGTGTGTGAAATCACTTTGTAAACTGTAAACTGCTGTTCAAATGTCCTGTTTATTACTGGGATTAACAATGTGCCCCCAGAAGGCCTTAGAAACATAGAAAAGCCAAAGAGCTAGCAATTAGACTCAGAACTCTGCCATTTGTCCCTCTTTTCTTGGTACTAGTGATTCTCAAACTCAGACAACTTGGCACCTGGAAGTCAAAGGGCGCTTTGCACAACATCATGAAATGCTGAGAAGTGAACTTTATTTTTTCTAAGATCTTGTTTTTAATTATCTTAAGCCTTATGATCACAAAATCTACAAATTTGTGCTGATGGTGTATCTCCCCTACTTTAATTGTCTAATGAGTTTGCAAAGACACCATTACCAATCACATATATACAGGAGTTTTATAGTTTCATGTCATTTTGAATAGCTGTTTAAAGACAATCCTGAATTATAACTCAGTCTCACTCAGATAGTAAAGGATTTAAAAGCAAAGTTTAACTTGCTATTATATCTTGTCACACTGACTTTTAAAAGCCTCTGACCTTATAGATCATCTATAAAATGTGTGAAGTGTTAAATATTCTTTGACATTTTACATAAACCACACTAAAATGCCTTTCGTTAAGTAAAAGGCAACATTTTACTTATTTATTTTTATTTATTTTTCTCTTTCCTTTTTGGACGCACTGCGTGGCTTGTGGAATCTTAGTTCCCAGACCAGGGACTGAACCTGGGCCCTCGGCAATGAGAGCGTGGAATCCTAACCACTTGACTGCCAGGGAATTCCCAAAAGGCAACATTTTGGATACAGAGAATTTTGGATTGGCATAGTTAAGACCAAAAAGATAAAATGGATATTTCTACCTTGTCTTCAGCCCTTTAAAGCCTAATGAACACAAACTGAAACGCAGGTGAGTCTTGCTCAATTGTATGAGACAACAAAGCGATTTTCCCAGTATTTAAATATTATACTCACATAATCAGTTCTATAAATCTAAATTAAAACCAATATCCTATAGGTTTTGAGATGGCATTCACCATCTTTGTGAAAAGTTCGATATTACCAATCAAGTCTGATTATATCTTTAGAAGAGGGAAACAGTGACAGTACTTGCTGAACTGGAATTCCTATCAAAATGCAAAAAGCTCATCATATTAATTTAACCACAGCCAATCTTATTTAAATCAGGACTATCCAAAAAAAATTCTGTCAGCCACTCATGATCTGAATTCTGGTATGAGATCAATTTAAATATGTTACACATAAAAGAAGTTGAGACATTTCTGTTTTGTAAGAAAATAAGGCAGTGGGCCAACTATTACTCATTAGAAGCTTTGAGATAAGCTATCAAGTCTGCCCTTTCTGTCTTCTTCTTAATGCTAGCGCAGATCATTTTTTTCCAGGGATGTACTTCTTAGGATTCTCCAAATACATTTCTCCCCAGGTGATGCCCTTGTTCTTGTTGGCATCAGTGTAAGAGAATCCCACGGGCCTGACCTGTCTTCCATCCAGGACCATTTATTATGCTTGCCTTACTTTTCCATGGTGTGGCACTGGGCATATTTCTGGACAAAAATCTTGCCCTTCTCAACATCACCCATTTTAATTTTGGTTTTTTGACATGTGCTTTAGGAAGGTCCTTGCTCTGAAGTTGGACTTCCTGCTAAGTGCAAGGATATGCTAATCCAAGGTACATGTGCTTATGTACCTGTGTTCAGAGAAGTGAAATTTAAAATCACAAGATGTCCCCTTTATATCCCCTGGCCTTACCCACTCATGATTGCTAATATGGCACATTAACAGAAATTCCCCAAATCTTTTTTTTTTTTTTTTTTGGCTGTGCCACGTGGCTTGTAGGATCTTAATTTTCTGACCAGGGACTGAACCTGAGCCTTTGGCAGTGAAAGCGTGGAGTCTTAACCACTGGAATTCCCCAGAAATGCCCCAGATCTTAACCGCAGCTCAGCATTCCTCTGCTGGTCCTCATGACCTCTTCCATTCCCGCTGATGGCCGTAGTTGCTCTGTCCAAGAGTGGCAGAACCAGCCATTGCAAACCTTCACCCTATTCTTGGGCTACTCTGCCTCACTGTTGCCAACCTGCTGTGCTCTCACCATTGCTCACCTAGCTATGTCATTCCCAGTGCTCTTTCTCTTTTCTGGACAATTGTAAAGTTCTTTTTACTTCTGGTTACCAGCAATATCAGGGCAGTTTTCTCCACAGCAGAGCTTCTAGGCATCTACTGATAGCTCTCCTTTATTTCAGAACTGTGTTTTTCTTATAATGTTTGGGCAAGCCGGTCAGGGGTAAAAGATAGCCTAGGTTAGGGGAATGGCTGGATCCTTACACTTGCTGCTCAGTTCAGCCCACAGAATGGTTTCTCATCTTGAGATTTTTCTCTGAGGTATCTTTGTTTCTCCCTCCAGTTCTGCTCCCTTCATGAACCTTTAGGTCTGTCTACTTTTACATTCATTTCATGTTTACCATGAGCCAGGTACAGTTAGCACTTTACAAATATTTAATTGTCAGCCTTGAAGTAGATCATACTAGTAACAAAAGCCCTTTTACAAATGAGGAAACTGAGGCAAGCGAAGTGAGTTACCCCAAATCACACAGCTAGTAGGTGGTGGAACGAGGCTTCAAACTAGGCATTCTGGCTCCAGCACAGACTCAACCTCCATGCAATACAGTCTCTCCATCAGACAGGTTTATCCATATCATACATCAGTCTTATGATTTCACAGTTTCTCCTGCAAGAATTCTGGGTTTCCATTGCAAATTGAGAATGTAGCTGATTCAATGTCCCCAAGTACTCCATGACAATTTAATTCCAGGCACTGCATTCTCAGAGCACACAGTAAATTATATTGGTGGGGGGACAGTTTGCTCTCTATAAAATTATATCGTTTTCAAAAACAACACTTTTGGGCTTCCCTGGTGGTGCAGTGGTTAAGAATCCGCCTGCCAATGCAGAGGACACGGGTTCGAGCCCTGGTCCGGGAAGACCCCACTTGCTGCAGAGCAACTAAGCCTGTGCGCCAAAACTACTAACCCTGTGCTCTAGAGCATGTGAGCCCCAACTACTGATCCCATGTGCCACAACTACTGAAGCCCACGAGCCTAGAGCCCATGCTCCACAAGAGAAGCCACTGCAATGAGAAGCCCGTGCACCACAACGAAGAGTAGCCCCCGCTCACCGCAACTTGAGAAAGCCTGCGTGCAGCAATGAAGACCCAATGCTGCCAAAAATAAATAAGTAAATAAATAAAAATTTTTAAAAAGTGTTTAAAAAACAAGCAATTTTATACTAGATTTTTATAGTATTTATTTATTTTTTGGCTGTGCTGCGCGGCATGTGCCGAACCCATGCTCCCTGTAATGGAAACATGAAATCCTAACCACCGGACCATCAGGGAATTCCCTTGTACTAGATTTTAATAAAGGCAAGTCAAGTCGTAGCAGGCATCAAAAGCTTAAGAAAAATGCAAGGAAACAAAGACTTTGGTTGAGAAATTTGGTCCACTAATTTGTTTTTTTGAAGTGAATTTGGAGAAAAGTCTTTATTTGCTCTTTATTATATATACACCTTGTTTTTCACCACCTGTACAGATACCACCCTGGTTCAATCCACCATTATTCCTCGGCTGAAATATTATTGTATTAGCAACCTAACTGGTCTTCCTTCTTCCACTCTGACCCCCTACAAGTGATTTCTACAGTAAACAGCCACAGTGACTCTTTTCACAACTTTGGGTCTTTGATCAAAACTCATCCAAGATTTCCTATCTCACTCAGCATCTTAAAACTGGAATATGAGTATTCGGGTACTACAGTGTAGGAAATTTTTCCAAAGGGTACACAAGGATAGTTTTAAGAGATTTAATTTTATATTAATTCATATATATATATACACATATGTATACATGCATTTTTAATGCAGTGCTTATGTCAATAAAAATGAAAAATGGAATTGATACAGGACTTTATCTCTTCCTAGTAATGTTATATACATCCATGCCTACACAAACTAAAAAAAAACTATGTCATCTCATTAAAAGACAGTCCCAATTAACATTTTACTTTTCATGTTTAATATTTATTTAATGAAATAGAACATTTTTGATCATGTACTTTTAAAATGGATGACGATGTTTGTTAAACTACTTGTTTACCTTTCCATTGGATAGATTTAAAAGTAATGTGACAATTAAAAAATGTTGGTATTGCAAAATGTCAGAAATGGCACTCTTTGCAACTATTTACACTCCTGATGAAAAATGTTAAGAATCAACTTATAATGTTCGAGGGAGAAAATAGTTTTTCTAAGTTCTTTTCCCGGGCACGGAAGTTTAAAAAGTTGAAGGCCATTTCTGTATATGACCTGGCTCCTTTACTATTATGTCATATTCTACTACTCTTTCCCCCTTCAAGCCACTCCAGCCACACAGACTCTTTGCTGTTCCACTTACAAGCCAAGACTGTGCCTCAGGCCCTTTGTACTTACCGTTTGTTCCTCTGCCTGGAACACTCTTCCGCAAGAGAACCACAAGCTTGTTCACCTATCAGCCGAGGCCTTCCCCAATCATCTCTAATCTCTTTTACTCTGCTTTTTTTTCTTCATAGCATTTATCACTCCCTGCATATATTTATGTCACTCTTCCTCCAGACTGCAAACTCCTTGAAAGTAAGGATCTCCTTTGTTCTTTGCTGTAATCCTAGCATCTCTAAAACACTACCTGACTCATAGTAAGAGGTCACTATTTTTGAACGAATAAATGAAAAATGTTTCGAGGTGGTTTAAGGACTTTTACCAGCTCAAGAATAACGGTTTCTTGGGAACACTGTCAGAAGAGGAAAGCACTTCACAATCCTAACATTAAAACAGCCGTAGTACTTGTTTCTCAATAAAGACCCTTCCTGAAAGCTTCTATTACCGACACTGTTAAGGCATTTGCAACCCAACTCCCGCCAGGGCACTAAGTGAGACTCTCAGGACATAATACTGGTTAGATCGTGACTCCCCAAACTGACGCACATCAGAATCAGCCAAAGCGCTTTCAACATTCATGAGCTCACCCCCATTTCCTGATGTAGGTCTGGGGTGTGGTCCTGGAACAGCTCTGCTTTGAAAAAGCTTCTCAGTTGATTGGTTTTCTGAAGCGTAGCAACGTCAGAGAATCAATCACCTTAAGAAGCTAAAAATAGCTGCTAAAATAGCTGTTTTTCCTCATTGGGTCTTTTCAGCCTATTTCTGGTACGCCACCAGTTAAAAACAAAAATCCTCACTTTACTGCTCCCCTGAGACACAACCATCCAAAGGAACGCGGCCAGTTAAAGCACAGCGACCCAGGAGGTCGGCACCTCGGAGCCAGGAGGCCAAGGCGTCTGACCCCGCGCCGAGTGAGGTTTCGGCGGAGACGCGCCCGCCTCTGGGGATCTCGCCGCCAGAGAGACACTCCGGCCTTCCACCCTTGCCCGCTCTTCCCCGCACCATCGCCGCGGCCGAGCTCTTAACCACCCAGACCAAAGGTAGTTCAGCGTCAAGAGCCTCTGACTCTAAACCCTCACTGCGAGCCGAACTGCACCGGGGCGGACTCCATGCGCCGGCCACTGAGGTCAGGAAGGGCGGCCAGAACGTCTGCGCGCCCGCGCCCCAAGTTCCCGCCTCCCTCCGGAGGACGTCCGTGCGTACGTGCGCGCGCCGCGCCCGCCCTCTTGCAACAGCGCGACGCGAGGGTGGGGGCGCCGCGTGCGCGCGCGTTCTCGTTCCTTCGTTCGCTTGCTTGCTCGCTCTCGGCGGCCGCTCTCGTTGCGGCTGCGGCTGGGGCTGGGGGCGGCGGCGGCTGCGGCGGCGGCGGGCGGCGCGGGGCGGTCCGGCGGGTTCAAAGAGGAAAACATGGCGGAAAACAAAGGCGGTGGCGAGGCTGAGAGCGGCGGCGGGGGCAGCAGCAGCGCGCCGGTAACTGCCGGGGCCGCCGGGCCCGCGGCGCAGGAGGCGGAGCCGCCTCTCGCCGCGGTGTTGGTGGAGGAGGAGGAGGAGGAAGGCGGCAGGGCCGGCGCGGAGAGCGGCGCGGCCGGGCCCGACGACGGGGGGGTGGCCGCGGCCTCCTCGGGCTCGGCCCCGGCTGCCTCAGCCCCAGCAGCCTCAGTGGGCCCTGGAATTCCCGGGGGGGCGGTATCGACGCCGGCCCCAGCTCCGGCTTCGGCTCCTGCTCCGGGTCCCTCGGCGGGGCCGCCTCCTGGTCCGCCAGCCTCGCTCCTGGACACCTGCGCCGTGTGTCAGCAGAGCCTGCAGAGCCGGCGTGAGGCGGAGCCCAAGCTGCTGCCCTGTCTTCACTCTTTCTGCCTGCGCTGTCTGCCGGAGCCCGAGCGCCAACTCAACGTGCCCATCCCGGGGGGCAGCAACGGCGACATCCAGCAAGGTGAGCGGGAGGCCCGGCCCGAGGTCTGGGCCGAAGGGGATTTGCGGTGCCGAGGAGGATCTGGGGACAGAGGTGTTCGGGCCCGGGGCTGCTCGGACCGGCGTAATCCTAAGGGGTCTGAGGTGAAAGACACGGCTCCTGGGACAGTTTCCCGAGAAGCTGGATCTCCAGAGATACGGGGAGGGTGAAGGGAGGGGTGCCGGCTGCGAGAGGCTGGGGGAGGGGACACCGGCTGCAGGGGAGGTTCGCGATGTGCGGATACGGGCCGGGAAGGGGTGGACTCTGGTCGAGCGCAGGTTCGGGAGCCGGTGGAACGGACTGTGAGAGAAGAGGGGGTCTGGGAATCCGCTTGTGAGAAGCATTTTGGAGGAAAGGCCTAGGCGCGAGAGGTGTTGAGGTGTAGTAGTTCAGAGATAAGGGCAGTAAGGATGAATTGCCTTAGAGGGAGAGGATTTGATCTGTTCAAAGCTAGGGGAAAGAAGGACTAGGGAGGTTAAAGGGCATTAGAGAATTTGGGGCTACGAGAAGCCGTCTAGTAGAGAGTAATTTTAGGATGACATTGAGAAGGAGGAACTCTGGAAGCAAAATAGCTGTGAGGGGCCTGCATGGATAGGGAAAAATCTTAAGGTTTAGGGGTGAAGGAGAAATGAACTTTGAAGAGAATTGGGGGTTAGGGAGAGCTGGGCATGAATTTCAGTTCCTTGTACATTAATGAACACTTAGTGTTTCGGATACTGTGCTAGAATTGGATAAAATACTCAATGAGGAGCTCATTCACAGTCCAACGTAGGGGAAACAAACATATAAGGTACAGCAGTGGAGGTGGGTCCTTGGTGCAGTGGTTGTGGCACAATCAAGAGAAGGTCAAGGAAACTTCACTGAAAAGGAAACCCTTGAGTAGGTTTCTTGAAGGGTGAGTAGCTCCCTGGATTGGAGAGTTTTCAGGGCACAGGGCACCTTACACATCCCTGGAGCTAAGCGATGTGTAAGGTGATTGGTGGAAATTAGGTTGGTTTGATGGGCTGAATAGGTAGGGGGTCTGCAGTGCCTTATCTGAAACCCTTGAGACCAGGTGTGTTTTAGACATCAGAATAGGTTGGAAATTTTTCTTTTTCCTGGTAAGGTCTCTAACACTACTGCGGGGTCTGGGTTAACAACTCATTATCAAATATTAATGTTTCTGCAGTGAAGTATGTGAATATCATTCTAATGGGATAGACCAATAACCTCCTGCAATTCAGAGTGGGTTTTGTTGCAGAATTATGAAAGAACTTTAAAATTTCAAAGCTTTTGAATTTTGGAACTTCAGGTACGGAAGGGATTGTGGACTTGTACTAAAGGGTTTGGGATTCATCCTGTAGAATGTATCCTGTACAGTGTAGATAGATTAAAGGGAGTCCCTAACAGATTTTTGTATCAGGAAGATAAAAGGATCACATTTATGATCTAGAAAGATCACTTGGGGGAACATTGAAGGGTAAGGGAAGAAAAGATCCAAGGCAGGGCCAGTTAGGAGAATCCTGGCAGTAATCTAGGGGAGAAGTTAGCATTTGGAGTAGGTAGTAAAGGACTGATATAAGGTGTTAAAGAAGGAAGTGTTTTGGTATGGGGGAAAGGTATGGACTTTGGGAGAAACATTTGAGTTTGGATGCCTACTTTGTCACTTCCTGCTTGTTACTTGGACAGATTAATTTTACAAGGACAAAATTACCTACCTCATACAGTTATTGATAGAATGAAGTGTGTTAAGTGACTAGTACATGCTAGTTATTAGTGAAATGGCAGCTAGTTTATTATTAGTGGTAACTAATCGTAAGTAGCTGTGGGAATGGATATGAGAGGCCAATTGAGACGAGTGAGAGAGACACACATGTCTAGGCCAAGTTCCAGGTTTCTTGTTTGGTGGGTGGCAGTGTCATTAACGCAAATAAAAGAATTCAGGCACAAAAGCAGGTGTGTGTGGGGTGGAGGGAGGATATAGTTATTTCAGTTTTGGGTTTGAAGTATTATTGAGATCTGCAGGTAAGAATGTTAAGAGTAACGGTTTGATTGATGGAGAAGATTCTAAATCATAATGGGTATGTAGAGGGTGGATAATGGGTGTATAACTAACTGCTCATGGCCTCACTGAGTGTAGTAAGACATGTAGGATTCAGTGTTCTTGTGGGAACCTGGATTAGGTGAGAGATTTAGAGTAAACACAAGATGAAAATTGTGTTTGATTGTTGTGGCTGAGGGACTGAGGTTATGAAATTAGCTCTGTGTTACTTATGCAGGAGAGAGAATAATAGTGTGTAAATTCCCTCTTCATTTCTCCATCTTTTGTTTTTGAACTAGGAGAAATAAGTAGATGGGACTAAATACTGTCAATCTTAAGGCAGTGTTGCTTTCTAACTGGTATCTAAAACAAATTAAGTCTGGAAGCCATCATGTTTTTAGGCAGGGAGTCTAGAAAGTAACTTAGTATCAACTCCTGTATGTATCCTTTGCTTTGCTGTTTAAAAAAATGGAACATGCTGTTCTGGAAGTAACACTGGATTTGGAGTCAGGGGACATAGTTCTGCCCCTTAATTGTTTTCTGGTTCCCTCAGGTTCATGTTTCTGTCCTTCAGCTTCTTTATCTCTACATGTAGCTAATAGTCCTTCACTTATATCTCACTAAATCGTATTAAATAATGAAAGTGAAAATGCTTTTATAAACTGTGAAATGCTTTGCAAATGTAAGGTATTATTGAACAGCCTGTGATTCCATTTCTGGTCTGGGTATCCATGGTTGGTAGTTTAGTTCACCATCTTAAGTGGTCCCGAAACAATGACATTACCCTCCCTTCTAATGGACTTTTTTTCTGTTTCTCTAACACACCAGAGTTATTCAAACCTTTTAGCTGTTCCCTTCAGATCGATGATTCTCCAAGTGTGGTTTCTGGACTAGCAGCATCAGCGTCATGTGCAATCTTGTTAGGAATGCAAATTCTTGGGCCCCACTCAAGACCTTCAAACCAGAAATCATTTTTAGTAAGTCCTCCAGGTGATTTTGATGCACACTAAGTTTGAGAACCACTATTCTTTTTTTTATATATATACAATTTATTTATTTATGTATGTATTTATGGCTGTGTTGTGTCTTCGTGGCTGTGTGCGGTCTTTCTCTAGTGGCGGCGAGCGGGGGCTACTCTTCGTTGCGGTGCATGGGCTTCTCATTACGGTGGCTTCTCTTGTTGCAGAGGACGGGCTCTAGGCATGCGGGCTTCAGTAGTTGCGGCACGTGGGCTCAGTTCTGGCATGTGGGCTCTAGAGTGCAGACTCAGTAGTTGTGTCACAGGGGCTTAGTTGCTCTGTGGCATGTGGGACCTTCCCGGACCAGGGCTCAAACCCATGTCCCCTGCATTGGCAGGCAGATTCTTAACCACTGCGCCACCAGGGAAACCCCAAGAGAACCACTGTTCTTAAGTGAAGGGCTCCTCACTTCAAATGTTGCCTCTGCAGAAAGACCTTCTCTTGATCACTGTTTTTTTTTTTTTAAGGGCTTTATTTTTAAAGAGCAGTTTAGATTTACAGCAAAATTAAATGGAAGATATGGAGATTTCCCATATATCCCTTCTCCCCAGACCTACATAGCTTCTCCCATTATCAACATCCCTCACTAGTGTGGTACATTTTTTAGAGTTGATGGCCCTACATCATAATCACCCAGAGTCCACAGTTTATGTTAGGGTTCACTATTAGTGTTGCACAATCTAAGGGTTTGAACAAATGTATAATGACATGTTTTCATCATTATAATATTATACATAGTATTTTCACTGCCCTGAAAATTCTGTGTCTGGCTGCTCCTTTTAAGGTACAGTTGGCTCTCTGTATCTGATGGGGGTTTTGGAACCAATCCCCTGAGATTGCTGAGGGACAATTGTAGTCCTCCAGGTCACTCTTTGACATATTATCTTTATTTCTTCATAGGACAGCTAAAGTCCAGAATGTTTACTTGTTTTTGTTTACTCATTTGTTCCTTGTTTCCCACTAGAATATTGTAGAGTGAATGTTCAATAAATAACTTTTGGATGAATAAGAATCATCTGGAGAGCTTTTTAAAATACCATTTTGGGAGTTTCAGAGACTGTTTCAATTGACTTGGGGATGACACTAGGATTTGAATTTTTAACAAGTATCATGTGATTCTGATTCTGGAACCTGCCACACTTTGAGAGACATGGATTTAAATATTTTGAGGAGAAAGACTGATTTATGTGCTGTTGGAATATTTGGAAAAGGAAAATCAAAATAGATAATTTAGTTAATATTTGTTGAATCTCAATTGTGAGCTTTTTAAAGTGCTTTTGTGACTTTTATTTTTTTAGGTTTATTTCAGGTTCAGTCAGAATAGCTATCAGTAGTGGGTATGTACAATCTATAATGTATCAGTAAAAATACAAATATGTATTGATGCATCTGAACAACCTCTCAAATGAACTCTTGAAGGAGGTGAGACTTTTGTAGTAAGGCATAGACAGCATGGTGATGTGGATGATTATCTGGATTGGGAATAACTTGCATTGGGTTCTGCTGTTAATATGCTGTGTAGCCTTGGTCAAGTCACTTAGACAGCCTCTCCAGGTTTGCAATATGAAGTTGAGTTCCTATCCAGTAAAATTCTGTGTGATTCTGTTATTGTCTTTTATGCTAACTTTTTATATCTACATAAGTTTAATATTCTCATCTTTTGTGGGGAATAATCAACGTGGAAAAATGATTCTGTTTATGAATCTTCAACTTTTTGTGAAAAGTCTGAGATGGCAACAGTCATGTGGTAAGTGGGAGGGAATAACTCTGGGTATAGTGTGAAGAGCACCTCCTCACAGTGGTCCTGTTTTATCACTAAGCATGTTGAGCCACTCAGGGCAATCTTCTGTTTGAGCTCTTGGAAGTTCTTGTCCCAGGAGTACATGTAATATTTAGCAGTTTGCTAGTTCTGGGTGTGGCTTATCTGTTTCGGGATTTTTTTAGGTCCTACTTTCTCTAATGCTCTGTTTGACATAAACATGCTTGAGTTTTTGAATGATAACATAGTCATCAGCAATCAGTCATTAAAGACGTATCAAAGAAAAACACTTTTTAATATCTTACGGCATTGTGGTTGGTGAAATGCACACAATTCAGGAGTCAGACTGCCTGCATTCATTTTTGAGCTCCTTTATTTACTACTAGAATGACTGTGGATATGTTACTTAACATCCATAAATTGAGAGTAATAATAATAATACCTATTTCATAGTGTTAATTGTGCGGATTAAATGAGTTAATACATTGTAAATTGCTTCATAGAGTGTCTGGCGCCTGGTAAGCCCCCAATAAATTGTACTGCTGTTGCCTTTGTGATTACCTCTATCTCACAGTAAGTAGAAAGGAAGAGGCAGGAAGGCAAATTGTTGGTGTTTTTCTAGGTTTTTCTGACATCTAATGAAGTACAGCACACCAGACAAAGTAATTTGTATTCCAAACCTCTCTTCAGCTGCCTAAAACTTACAGTGTAAAAACTTGTAAACTAATGTTCTAAATCCTAAGTTTTTACAAGGTTTAATATCTGTACACCAAAAATTTCAGTTAGGGGAATCTAACTGCTTTTCATTTCCTTATATATACTCCTCTTAGCAGACACTAAATGAGAATAGTACCTTAAAGTAGATTCTCAAAGTTGGTCCATGAAACTCTGAGTTAGGGGATAGGGGGATTGTCTCTGATACCCTTTCAGGTGTTGGCAGAGTTGAAACTGTTTTCATTATAACACTGATTCATTATTTGCCTTATTCACTGTTCTGACATTTGTATAAATAATACAAAAGCAATGATGGGTAAGACTGCTTGGCACCTTAGCAGGAATTAAGATAGTGCCTCCAAAGCACTCTAAAAGTTATTGTTAACTTTACCATCACATACTTAGAGTAAAACCACCGCCACCAACAAAAATTATGTTAGTTTTACTTTTATGTCCTTGATGAAGCAATGAAACTTGTTTTTAAAATATATTTTTTTTAATATTTATTTTATTTTGGCTGCACCGGGTCTTAGTTGTGGCGTGCGGATTTCTTAGTTGTGGCGTGCGGGATCTAGTTCCCCGACCAGGGATTGAACCTGGGCCTCACGCATTGGGAATGGAGTCTTACCCACTGGACCACCAGGGACGTCCCTATTTTAAAAATCTTTATCCTTAATATTCTGTGCGATGAAATGGGGTAATGCATAAAGTGCTTCTGCTGCAGACTGAAGTGCAATAAGAAAAGTACTTGTGCAGTTGTTTGAATTCCAAGTTGAATTAGCTGCTTTTTTTCTTGGAAAATAATTTTTACTTGAAAGAATGAGTAACAAACTGTGGTTTTCAAGAATGGATATTTGGCAGATATTTTCTTTAAAATGAATGAATTGAGCCTTGTCACTTCAAGAGAAACAACTGATATTGTTATATGTTGCCAGTGATAAAAATTGAGCTTTTAAATGAAAATTAGGATTTTTGGGAAACTTGTATATGCCACCATGAGCTTGACAGCTTCTCAATATTTAAAGGCTTTTCTGATGAGATTGGTAGTGATATTAACACTTTTTTTTTGATATTGTGCAATGAAATGTCAACATTTGGAAGATCTACATAGTGAACCAGTATTTGCCAAATGACCAGTGCATCATGTTACAAAATCAGGCGTAGGAAAAAGATTCAAAGTGCAAAATAGACCAATAGATTTCCATGTAAGGGCGTTGTAAAAGTTCATCACTATAGTTTGAAATTTCACATTGCAACTGATGTTTAAGAAAGAAATAAAAACACTTTAAATTTTTTGAATGTATCAAAGAAGAATATCCACAGATTGTCTGAAAAGACTGTTAAAATACTCTTCCCTTTTCTTAAGTACATGGTTATATGAGGCCAAGTTTTCTTTATAGTCTTCAAACAAAACAATCTCTCACAACAGATTAAATGCAAAAGCGTATATACAGACATCTTCTATTAAACTAAACATTAAAGAGATTTAAAAGTGAAATCAGTGCCACTCTTTACTAAAAAATTTTTTTGGTTTTGGAAATTAGTTATTTCTGTTAAAAATGTTATTTAAACATGCAATGTGTTTATTTTTATTTATTATTATTTAATGTGTTTATTTTTAAATGAATTAATAAAATATTTAATTTTAATGAAACATTATTAATTTGCTATTAATTATTTATTACAATTTTAAATATTTTAAAATCTTCAGTTTTTATTTCTAATACTGTACACATGGATGGATAAAACCCATCTGAACAAATGCTTTTTAGGTCCTTGATGATTAAGAATGTAAGAGGGATTCTGAGACCAAAAAGTTAGAGACCTGCTTCTGCGGTACGCGGGCCTCTCACTGCTGTGGCCTCTCCTGTTGCAGAGCACAGGCTCTGGACGCGCAGGCTCAGCGGCCATGGCTCACGGGCCCAGCCGCTCCGCGGCATGTGGGATCTTCCCGGACTGGGGCACGAACCCCTGTCCCCTGCATTGGCAGGTGGACTCTCAACCACTGCGCCACCAGGGAAGCCCAGAGACCTGCTTCTTTAAAGGGGCTATAACCAAGTGATAAGGTAAAGTCATTAGGAAGAGTGTCAGACCATGGAATAGTAGAAGGTGGCAGATTCGTGTATTTATAGTCCTTCATTTTGGGGTACCCATCACAGTTCATAAAGAGCTTGCCCCAAATGTAAATGTAAAGAGGAAAAAAGTACTTAATAACTAAAATTGACCTTTTGTAAATAGCGTGCTGTAGATCTGCTGATTTTTTTTTTTCATATTTATTACTGGTTGACTGAGTTCTATCATTTTATTTTCCAGAGGACAAGTTCTGAGGTTGGGATCATGGTGTTGGATACATTAATCTGTGGCTCCTCTGTGGCCACAAATTGTACCTTCATCCTTAGCCAGCTTCCAGAATGGACATTGGTCTCAAGGGAAGGTGGGAAAAAACAAGGATGAATGAACATAAATGCATCATTTTTAGAAAAATATTTAAATTCTATGCCTTTATGATACGTAAATAGCATGAATTACGTGGTTCTAGGGAAAAATACTTTTTGAATGCTTGTTACGTGCGATTTATGTTGTTGCTTCTGTGAATTACTTGTCCACATGTCTTCTATTTTTTTTAGTTTGCTAACGTTTTTTTGTTTTGATTTACAAGAATTCTTGGTAAGTTCTACATACTGATCCTTTGTTGGTTATGTAAATTGAAGATTTGTTCTTAGCCTACTATGGCTTAGTGTGGTAGCCAGCCTCTGAGGTGGCCACAGTGTTCTTCTCTTCTGGTATTCACACCCTTCTTTAGTCTCTTCTCACAGTGACTCAGGGCTTGTTTGGGTGACCAAGAGAGTATAGCAGAATTAACAGTGACTTCTGAGGCTTCATTAAAGGTATACAGCTTTTTCCTTACTCTTTGGATTCCTTGTTCTAGGCGAAAACAACTATCACTCTTGCAGTTCTGTAAAGAACTGGGGTCTGTTAACATCCAGCACCAACTTCCCAGCCATGGGAATGAGCCACTTTGGAGGTGGATATTCCCCATGGTCAGGCTTTCAGATGACTGCAGTCCTGGCTGACATCTGACTGCAGCCTCATTAAAGGCTCAGAGAGAACCACTTGCCATATCACTCCCAGATTCCTGACTCAAAGAAACTGAAAGATAAGGAATTATTGTTTTACCCCATTAAGTTTTGGGGTAATTTGTTACACAGCAATAAACTAATACACTTGACTTTTCCCTTTACTCTTTAGAGAGCTGTCTTTTGATATATGAGAGGTTTTTTAAAAATCAGTTTTCCCCCCATTTTTCTGCCTTTATTGCTTATTATAAAGCTATAGTAAACTTTGTTATTCGTTAAGGTAATTTCATCCCCCTCCACATATACCTTGTTCATCTTAAAGATTATCTTGACTGATCTTGGCTTTTAGCTCTTAAACATATTAGAATCATGTTGTGAAAGTTCATTTTACAATCTTGTCAGCATTTTTGTTGGAATTGCTTTGAATATATAGATTAATTTGGGAGAAAATGCTATCTTTACAGTATGGTATCTGCCTGTTCAGAAACATTGCATGCCTTTCCATTTGCTTAAATCTTTTATTTTTGAATATTATATAGCTTTTTTCCTAGAAAAGTCTTGTACATCTTTTATGAGTTATTCTGATATATTTTATACTTTGTTTTTACTATAAATGGCTTCCCTTAAATTACATTTAGCTGTGTTTGCTTTGTTTTCTTGTTTTTCATTTTACTTTTTATTTTTTAAATATCTGAAGTGTACTTATTTCATATTTATATTTGATAATTCCATTATCTAAAGTTCTTGAGGTCCTATTTTACTATTACTTGCTTCTGCCTATTCCTGATTATTGTAGATGGTGTTCTCCAGTGTTTTATAGTTTTGGAGTTTGAGTGTGTTTACTAGGGCTTTAATTATGAACCCTGCCAGACCTGATTTTTGGAAACAAGCCTCCAAAGAGTATTTTGTCCTTGCTTCTGTCAGGTACCACCAGTGAAAAGTCACTGATGTTAATTTTTAGTTTGGTGTTTCTTAGAACTGGCAGATGTTGATTTAGAGTTTACCTTATAGGCTAACCTGTATTTGAAACTTCTCAGGAGAAAATTTTTTCCCTCACTCTGAAACCAGGGAGTGACAGTTTTTTTTTTTCTATGCTAATTGTCTGATTTATTTATTTTTTAAGTTTTACTATTATTATTTGCTTATGCACCCTTCTAACTGAGGGTGTAATCTTTCAAGCCTGCCTTATGAGGAGAGTCTTGCTTCTAATTATTTTACACAGGCTTCCCCATTCTTTGTTTACTCCCTTGTTTGTACATACTAAGAAAGAATCGTTAAGAGTAAAATTTCGGAGCCTTTGCATTTTTGAAGTTCTTTATTTTATTCTTCTATTTAAATGGTAGTTTGACTGGATATGGAATTCCAGGTTCAAATTTGTTTTTCTTCAGAACTTTGAAGGTATCTCCTCCCTTGTTTTAAAGTAGTCAGTGTTGCTCATGCTAGTCTGATTTTGCTCCCTTGTACAACCCCAATTGTGTTTTATTTACCTCTTCTTGGAAACTTTTAATATTTCTTCATCCTTTTCTGGAATATAGTGATTGTTTCTATTTTTTTTCCTTTATCGTTTTTAAAAGTTCACTGTGCTTTTTCTGTTAGTCTTCTACTCTTCATTTATAGTAAGAAAAAGTTTAAACTTAAAAATTTTTTTCATAAGGACCCTCTCTCTTCACGCCCTTCCCCTTCAGGCCCCCCTTTCTCTCACTCTTTTTGGAACTGTTTCTATTTGAATGTTGGAGCTACTGGGTTCATACTCGCTCCTACGTTTTCTCTTATGCTTTCCTTCTCTTTGTTTTCTTTCTTTTTTTTTTTCTGGCCTCACCGCACTGCTTGTGGAATCTTAGTTCCCTGACCAGGGATGGAACCGGGGCCCTCGGCAGTGAAAGTGCCAAGTCTTAACCACTGGACCAACAGGGAATTCCCCTTCTCTTTACTTTCTTATTCAACTGACATTCTGAAAGATCACCTTGACTTTATTTTCTTTCTTCCCTTTCTCTTTTTTTTTAAAAAAATATTGGTTTATTTATTTGGTTGTGTTGAGTCTTAGTTGCAGCATGTGAACTCTTAGTTGCAGCATGCATGTGGGATCTAGTTCCCTGACCAGGGATCGAACCCAGGCCTCCTGCATTGGGAGCACGGAGTCTTAACCACTGTGCCACTAGGGAAGTCCTTGACTTTATTTTCTAACTTTGTTTTTTTCTTTTTATCCTTATCTCTTCTTGTCTCAAAGGCTTCCTTAAACAGTGGATAATCTTTGGTTCTTTTCCTATTTGAGTGAGGCAATAAAATTCTAATTGGAAGTTCTGTGCTTGTTAATTGTTGGACCTTACTTTAGATCAGGGGTTGGCAAAATACTGCCCATGGGCCAAATCTAGCCTGCTGCCTGGTTGTTGTTGTTGTCGTTTTTCAGTATCTTTATTGGGGTATAATTGCTTTACAGTGTTGTGTTAGTTTCCGCTATGTAATAAAGTGAATCAGTTATATGCATACGTATATCCCCATATCCCCCCACCATGCGTCTCCCTCCCACCCTCCCTATCCCACCCCTCTAGGTGGTCGCAAAGCACCTAGCTGATCTCCCTGTGTGATGCTGCTGCTTCCCACTAGCTATCTGTTTTACATTTGGTAGTGTAGATATGTCAGCGTTACTCTCTCACTTCGTCCCAGCTTTACCCTTCCCCCTCCCTGTGGCCTCAAGTCTATTCTCTGCATCTGCATCTGCATGTTTATTCCTGTCCTGCCCCTAGGTTCATCAGAACCATTTTTTTTTAGATTCCATATATATGTGTTAGGATACTCTATTTGTTTTGCTCTTTGTCATACTTCATTCTGTGTGACAGACTCTAGGCCCATACACCTCACTACAGATAACTCAATTTCGTTTCTTTTTAGGTTTGAGTAATATCCCATTGTATATATGTGTCACATCTTTTTTATCTATACCACTGTCAAAGGACACTTAAGTTGCTTCCGTGTCATGGCTATTGTAAATAGTGCTGCAGTGAACATTGTGGTACACGACTTTTTTTAAAATTTTTTATTTTTGACCATGTTGGGTCTTCGTTTCAGTGCGAGGGCTTTCTCTAGTTGCAGCGAGCGGGGGCCACTCTTCATTGCAGTGCGTGGGCCTCTCACTGTCATGGCCTCTCTTGTTGCGGAGCACAGGCTCCAGACGCGCAGGCTCAGTGGTTGCTCTGCGGCATGTGGGATCTTCCCAGACCAGGGCTCGAACCCGTGTCCTCTACATTGGCAGGCAGATTCTCAACCACTGCGCCACCAGGGAAGCCCTACATGATTCTTTTTGAATTATGGTTTTCTCACGGTATATGCCCAGTAGTGGGATTGTTGGGTCATAATGGTAGTTCTATTTTTACTTTCTAAAAAAATTTATTTATTTATTTATTTATTTATGGCTGAGTTGGGTCTTTGTTGCTGCGTGCGGGCTTTCTCTAGTTGCAGCAGCGGGGGCTACTCTTCTTTGAGGTGCATGGGCTTCTCATTGTGGTGGCTTCTCGTTGAGGAACACAGGCTCTAGGCTTGTGGGCTTCGGTAGTTGAGGCTCATAGGCTCTAGAGCGCAGGCTCAGTGGTTGTGGCACATGGGCTTAGTTGCTCCGCGGCATGTGGGATCTTCCCAGACCAGGGCTTGAAACGGTGTCCCCTGCATTGGCAGGCGGATTCTTAACGGCTAAGCCACCAGGGAAGCCCTTATTTTTGGTTTTTTAAGGAACCTCCATACTATTCTCCATCGTGGCTATATCAGTTTACATTCCCACCAACAGTGAAAGAGGGTTCCTTTTTCTCCACACCCTCTCCAGCATTTATTGTTTGTAGAGTTTTTGATGATGGCCATTCTGACCGGTGTGAGGTGATACCTCACTGTAGTTTTGATTTGCATTTCTCTAATGATTAGTGATGTTGAGCATCTTTTTATGTTTGTTGGCAATCTGTATATCTTTGGAGAAATGGCTATTTAGTTCTTCTGCCCATTTTTGGATTGGGTTGTTTGTTTTTTTTGATATTGAGCTGCATGAGGTGCTTGTATATTTTGGAGATTAATCCTTTCTCAGTTGCTTCGTTTGCAAATATTTTCTCCCATTCTGAGGGTTGCCTTTTCGTCTGTTTTTACGGTTTCCTTTGCTGTGCAAAAGCTTTTACATTTCATTAGGTCCGATTTGTTTATTTTTGTATTTATTTCCATTTCTCTAGGAGGTGGGTCAAAAAGGATTTTGCTGTGATTTATGTCATAGAGTGTTCTGCCTATGTTTTCCTCTAAGAGTTTGATAGTGTCTAGCCTTACATTTAGGTCTTTAATCCATTTTGAGTTTACTTTTGTGTATGGTGTTAGATAGTGTTCTAATTTCATTCTTTTACATGTAGCTGCCCAGTTTTCCCAGCACCACGTATTGAAGTGGCTGTCTTTTCTCCACTGTATATTTTTCCCTCCTATATCAAAGATAAGGTGATCATATGTGCGTGGATTTATCTCTGGGCTTTCTATCCTGTTCCATTGATCTATATTTCTGTTTTTGTGCCAGTACCATACTGTCTTGACTACTGTAGCTTTGTAGTATAGTCTGAAGTCAAGTAGCCTGATTCCTCCAGGTCTATTTTTCTTTCTCAAGATTGCTTTGGCTATTTGGGGTCTTTTGTGTTTTACACCACCTTCCTGCTGCCTGGTTTTATATGACTCGTGGGCTAGGAATGATTTTTACATTTTTAAATCATTGAACAAAAATCAAAAGAAGAATACTTTGTGATGTGAAAATTTTATGAAATTCAGATTTGTTTTCATGTTAAATTTTTGGGACACATTTAAGCCCGTTTGTTTATGTATTGTGTATGACTGCTTTCATGCTACAGTGGCAAAATGAGTAGTTGTGACAAAGACTGTATGTGGTATTTATTGCTTTGTAATGACTTTTGGTGCACTACAAATTGCATTGAAATAGTTATAACTTGATAGGCATATGTATAAGTATAGCATGACATTTACAAAAATATTTGTTACCAGTGCATACTTACCTTTCCAAACAAGAAAAGAGAAATGTGGATTTCAGATGTTACACTTTTAAGACACAGTGGAATGTGGGTTATTTTCCTTTAATGGCAAAGTGTTTATTATGCACTTTTACCATATAGCTTTGCTAAAAAAGTATAACATGTGTGGGCAATACCAGACTAAGTATGGGACATGATATTCCCAATTCACAGGAAAGCAGTGGACAGAGAAATTAGAAAATTTAGAATGAAATATTTCATCGTGGCAGAATTTCTTAAAAATAAAAAAATGAAACCACGGTTTTTTACTTTGAAATATGGTTCAGAAGTAGCATTAGTCATGGCTGAAATTCACAGCTTTCGCTCTTAATGTTGGTTGGCAGGTGATGGTCTCCCTTCTCATGTGCATACAATGTGACTGATTTTGGCTCTTAGGCTTTTGGCTGTAATCCAGGCTGTTTTAACTTTGATCCAATTTTCTTTCTCTGTTTTCCATTCCCTACTTTGTTGTATGGTTTCAAGGTGGGGTATCTGAATTAGTAATGGCAGGAGAGAATTAGATAAGAGTAGGTTTATTTGAATCTGACTAGACTTCATGTTCCTTACCTGTAGAATAATATCAGCTTCAGTTTAAATTTTTTTTACGTTTTTTTAATTTGCTTATAAAATTTTTCTCAGGTAATATTATTCTCTTTTGTTTTTTAAACAAATGAACTGAGGCAGAGAGGTAAAATTTTACCTAAATGTGGCTCTCCCGTGTGGAGAGAGTAGACCAGCCTCAGATAAATGCCTTCAGGGGCACCTAGTAGTAGGGCTTACGGGAGTATCGAAGCTTGCCTTACGTAAAAGGAGTAAAATTTAAACTTTAAAAATACTCCTTCCTGATCAGATGATACCAGACTGCCAGTTTTCTACCTTTGCCCTTATTTGGATCTGATTAGTTACTTTTATCTGAGTTGAATATAATTAATTTATAATTAGTTAGAAGTCACAGTTTTAAAAGCTTAACTATTTATGTAAACTTTTTCCTTTAGAGTGTTTCAGTAAGTGATATTGTAATATTTTAATAAGAATTAAGCATCATTAGAAGATGGTGGTTCAGAGACACTAGTCTGCCATCTTCTCGGTCTGCTGGCTTCCCAAATAAAGTCGTATTTCTTGCCTCAAAAATAAATAAATAAAAATAAGAATTAAACATCATTAGAATGACTAGTATTTTTACTAGTAAGGGAAGAAGGTAAGAGAATTGTCTAGTCAAATTTGGTAAACTGATTGAAATGCTGAAAAATGGTGATTAGCAAGTTCACAAACGTCTGTTTAACTGATGGTATAGGTGCCTTCAAAATTTTACTAATTCTGTACCAAACCCATATTATAATATACTTCTGTAATTTACCTACCTGTTCTTCCCACTTCTAAAAACACTCAAGTTTTTACATGTTCAAAATGGAATTAGGTGAATGGTTCTCAGTTGATGTGTCATAGCAGCATGTTACACTTGAGCACTTCACAGGTGTACTGCCAGATTCTGAACAGTGTGAAATTAATTTTTGTTACAGTGGCACATTTGATGTCTGTTTGATCTAACTGTTGAGTCCAGTGTGTCGTTTAACATGACATGAAACATGACACAACTTGCTTAATCCTTGCAGAAGCTTGGGAAAAGACAATCTCATGCCAAAGAAAAGTTGTATGAAAACTTTGCCTTTTCAGTAGAGAGCATGGTCAAGGTAGTAAACAGATTTGCTCATACAGAGTAGTTTTGTGACGGGAGACTAAAATATTGGTTTATTTTTAATGATGTGTGCAGTTTTTAAAGTAAACGTGCTATTGAAATATACATAAATGGAAGTATAAAAATCAAAAGCATATAGTTCAGTAAATACGCATAAACTCATTTGTAAGTCTAGCAACCAGAATGAGAAAGTACGTTATTAGCACCCTATAAGCCTGTACTCTTTGTGTCCCCTTCCTGTTACTACCTATGAACCTAACTTCTAACACCATGGGTTAATATGCCTGTGTTAAAATTTTATTTAAATAGAACTAAACAGTATGTACTAGTTTGTGACTGACTGCTTTTGTTCAACATTGTGAGATTATTCACATTGCTTATGATGGTAGTTTGTTCATTGCCTTCACAGCATTCATTGTATAAATATACTAAAATTTATTCATCCACTCAAATGTTGGTGATCATTTGAGTTTATAGTTTTTTACTATTATGAATGTGTTCATTTAACATGTCTTTTGGGGGAACATATGCACACATTCTCTTGATTACGTATCTTAGCGTGGACTTGCCGAGTCATAAGTTGCACATGAGTTCAGCTTTACTAGATATTGCCAAACAGTTTTCTTAAGTGGTTATATCAATTTACACTTCTGCCAGTAGTGTTTGAGATTAATTGGTTTATATTCTTACTAAGACATAACATTATCTGTCTTTGACATTTTAGCTGTTCTGATGGGCGTGCAGTGTAGTAGGATAGCATTGCAGTTTAATTTGCACTTCCCTGGTAAACTGTAAAATCGAGCACACTTTTTTATGTTTATCGGCCTTTGGATATCTTTTATTGTGATATGCTTGTTCAAGTTGTGCCCATACTTTTTTTCCTATGGGTTGTCTGCCTTTTCCCAGATACTTTTGTGGAATTCTTTATATATTCCAAGCATGAGTCCTTTGTCAGATATACATCCTATTCTGTGGCTTGCCTATTGTATTTTTAAAACTTGAATTTATTTTAGCTTTTGAATAAGTAGTACTTTCACATGGCTCAAACGGTTAAAAAGTATACAGAGCTAAATAGTGAGAAGCCTTCTTTCCACTCCTTGTCCTCATCCAGTTCCTATCTCCCCCAATATATAACATGTGTTAGTAATCTATTTGTCCTCCCAGTACATCCAGATGATTTTTGACAGGAGTGCCAAATCCATTTAGTGGGGGAAAGAATAGTTTCTTCAACAAATGATGTTGGAACAACTGGATTTTCCACATGCAAAAGAATAAAGTTGGACCCCTGCCTCCCACCATATTAAAAAAAATGAACTCAAAATGGATCAACAACCTAAATATAAAAGCTAAATGCATAAAACTCTCAAAAGAAAACATAGAGATAAATTTTCATGACTTTGGATTTGGTAGTGGATTCTTAATATAACACCAAAAGCATGAGCAACAAAAGAAAAAGTTGATAAACTGGACTTAATCAAAATTAAAATTTTGTACATCAAAGGACATTATCAAGAAGATGAAAAAACAACCTACAAGAATAGGAGACTCAGATAAGAATCTAGTACCTGGAATATATAAAGAATGCTTACAACATAATTTAGACAAAATTCAATTAAATAATGAGCAAAAGATCTGAATAGACAATTCTCCAAAGAAGACATGTGGCCAATAAACACATGAAAAGATGCTCAAGATCATTAGTCATTAGAGATGTAAATCAAAATCATGAGATACCACTTCACATCTACTAGGGTGTGTCTAATAAAGAAATCAAAGTGTTGGCAAGGATATGGAGAAATTAGAACTCTTGTATATTGCTGGTGGGAATGTAAGGTGGTGCTGCCACTTTGGAAGACAGTTTGGCAGTGATGGTTAGATGGTTATATAACTTTGTGAATGTAGTTCAATGCTGTAGAATTGGATACCTGAAAATGGTTAAAATGGCAAATTTTATGTATATGTATTTTTACCACAATAAAAAAGTACTTTAAAAAACTTTTTTTTTCCTTCCAGAGATTTAAAAACTATATAGACTCAATTCTCAGTATTTGTGAATTCTGTATTTTAGAATTTATCTACTCACTAAAATTTATTTGTAACCCCCAAATCAGTAATTGTGGCACTTTCTCATTTGTGACACGTGCAAAGTGGCAAAAAATTCCAGTTGTTCCATGCATGTGTTCCAAGCTTAGGGAGAACATGGTAATATTCTGCCTTCTTTTCAGCTTTCATGCTGGAAACTCTGGTCCTTCTTGTGGTCTGTTTTGTGCCATGCTTTCCTCATTTTTGTGCTTTTTTGTTTGGTGATTTCACTGCTTAAAATGGCCCCCAAGCATAGAGGGGAAGTGCTCTTGAGGATTTTTTTTTTTTTATCTGCACTCCACATCCCCGGCTTGTGGGATCTTAGTTCCCCGACCAGGGATTGAACCTGGGCCCTGACGGTGAAAGCACAGAGTCCTAACCACTGGACCGCCAGGGAATTCCCTGTCTAGTGTTTTTAAGTGCAAGAAGACTGTGTGCTTTATTGAGAAAATACATGTTAGATAAGCTTTTTTCAGAGATTTATAGTATTATTGGAGTTATAGTGCTTTTGGCTTGAATTCAGTGTTAATGAACCAAGATTATATTGGGTTGGCCAAAAAGTTCCTTTGGTTTTAAACTAAAAATAAAAGACACATTTGGGACTTCCCTGGTGGCGCAGTAGTTAAGACTCCGTGCTCCAAATGCAGGGGGCCGGGTTCAATCCCTGGTCAGGGAACTAGATCCCACATGCATGCTGCAACTAAGAGTTTGCATGCCACAACTAAGGAGCCTGTGAGCCACAACTAAGGAGCCCACCTGCTGCAACTAAGACCCGGCGCAGCCAAATAAATAAATAAATATATTTTTAAAAGGCACATTTTTCATTTTCATCAAGAACTTTATTGAACAACATATTCATCATTCTGTTCCACTACCTTCTGCCATTTTTCAGGCAACTTCATAATTCTGTGTTCCCAAAACTTCTTAATCTTTTTGAGCAAAGAACTGTTCCAGATGCCTTTTACAGTCTTCCAGGGAATTGAAATTTTTTCCATTAAGACAATTTTTAAAGACTGAAATAAATGGAAGTTCAAAGATGCAATGTCTGGTGAATATGGCAGATGAATCGGAACTTCCCAGCCAAGCTGTAACAGTTTTTGCCTGGTCATCAAAGAAACATGCAGTCTTGCGTCATCCTGATGGTAGATTATGCGTTTTCTGTTGACGAATTCCGGATGCTTTTCGTCGAGTGCTGCTTTCAGTTGGTTTAATTGGGAGCAGTACTTGTTGGAATTAATCATGTGGTTTTCCGGAAGGAGCTCATAATAGAGGACCCTCTTCCAATCCCACCATATACACAACATCACCTTCTTTGGATGAAGACCGGCCTTTGGTGTGGTTTGTGGTGGTTCATTTCATTTGCCTCACGATCTCTTCCATTCCACATTATTGTGCAGTATCCACTTTTCATTGCCCATCACAATTTGTTTTAAAAATGGAAAGTTTTTGTTACGTTTCAGTAGAGAATTGCATGCAGAAATACAGTCATTTAGGTTTTTTTCGCTTAACTTATGTGGAACCCAAACATCAAAGCGATTAACATAACCAAGCTGGTGCAAATGATTTTCAACGCTTGATTTGGATATTTTGAGTATGTCGGCTGTCTCCTGCGTGGTATAGTGTTGAGTTTCTCAGTGTCTTGATTTGATCGCTATCAACTTCAACTGGTCTACCCGACCGTGGAGCATCATCCAGCGAGAAATCTCCAGCATGAAACTTCGCAAACCACTTTTGACATATTCAGTCAGTCACAGCACCTTCTCTATACACTGCACAAATCTTTTTTTGCATTTCAGTTGCGTTTTTACCTTTCTTGAAATAATAAAGCATAATAGGCCAAATATGTTGCTTTTTTCTTACATCTTCAATATTAAAATGGCTACACAAAAATGCACCAATTTTTTTTTTTTTTTTTTTTTTTATGGTACGCAGGACTCTCACTGTTGTGGCCTCTCCCGTTGTAGAGCACAGGCTCCGGACGCTCAGGCTCAGCGGCCATGGCTCACGGGCCCAGCTGCTCTGCGGCATGTGGGATCTTCCCGGACCGGGGCACGAACCCATGTCCCCTGCATCGGCAGGCGGGCTCTCAACCACTGCGCCACCATGGAAGCCCAAAATGCACCAATTTTGATAAGTTTTTTTAAAATGCATGCTGATATGACGGCTGTCACAGTATAGTCTAACAAAACTTTCGAATGAAGTGAAAAACGACTAAGTACTACTAGAGCCATCGTATGGAAAAAACCGAACGAACATTTTGGCAAACCCAATATATTAACTAAAGTATATTAAACAGAAATACACATAAAACAAGGTAGTGTATTGATTGGTTGTTTTAAATGTTCTGACCAGAGTCTCGCAGGAACCTAACCCTGTGTTTCTCCTAGTGATGGTTTAGTATCCACTAATTCCTTTTTGTAGCAACTTTATAAAACAACTGCTGTGAATAATGAGACCTGACCATATGTAAATACAAATAAAAATCACACTGCTGTGTTTAAAATGGATAACCAAAAAGGACCTACTGTATAGCACAGGGAACTTGCTCAATATTATGTGGCAGCCTGGATGGGAGGGGAGTTTGGGGGAGAATGGATATGTGTATATGTATGGTTGAGTCCCTTTGCTGTGCACCTGAAACTATCACAACATTGTTAATTGTCTATACTCCAATATAAAATAAAAAGTTAAAAAGAAAAAAAAACCCAAAATCATTTTTCTGTTTTATGTAAATGGAAACATTAAAATTTTTCATTTATTTTTATTTATTTATTTATTCATTTATTTTTTGCGATACGCGGGCCTCTCACTGTCGTGGCCTCTCCCGTTGCGGAGCACAGGCTCCGGACGTGCAGGTTCAGCGGCCATGGCTCACGGGCCCAGCTGCTCGGTGGCATGTGGGACCCTTCTGGACTGGGGCACGAACCCGTGTCCCCTGCATTGGTAGGCGGACTCTCAACCACTGCGCCACCAGGGAAGCCCCTCATTTATTTATTTTTTTAAAAAGATTTATTCATTTTGGCTGGGACGGGTCTTAGTTGAGGCACACGGGATCTTCGTTGCAGCATGTTCAGTTGTGGCATCCATGTGGGATCTACTTCCCCGACCAGGGATCGAACCCAGGCCCACTGCATCAGGAGTGCGGAGTCTTAATCCACTGGACCAGCAGGGAGGTCCCCAATTTTTTCATTTAAAATTGTATCTTGGAGATATTTTATTTTTTGTTCTGAAATCTATAGTATTTGCATGTAACCTGTTCTTTTATGTACTTTAAATGATCTCTAGTTTATTTATAACACCTAATACAATGTAAATGCTATGTAAATAGTTGCCAGCACGTGGCAAATTAAAGTTTTGCTATTTGGAATTTTCTGGAAGTTTTTTCTTTGTGACTGTTTTTTATCCATGGTTGGTTGAATCTGCAGATGAGGAACCCGCTGATACGGAGGGGTGATTGTAATTCATACATTTGAAGTGTACAGCTCAATAATGGTTTTTAGTGTATTCAGAGTTGTGTAACCATCACCTCAATTTTAGAACATTTTTATCACCCTAAAAAGAAACCCTGTACCCATTAATGGTCACTCCCCATTTACCCATAATACCCACTCCCAGATCTAGACAACCACTGTTCTACTTTTTTGTGTCTATAGATTTGCCTGTTCTGCACATTTCTTATAAATGTGATCATGGAGTATATAGTCTTTTGTGACTGGCTGCTGCTTTTTTTTTTTTTTTTTTTTTTTTTTTAAATTTGGCTGCGTCCCTTGACTTACAGGATCTTAGTTCCACAACCAGGGATCAAACCCAGGGCCCCGGCAGTGAGAGTGACAAGTCCTAACCACTGGACTGCCAGGGAATCCCTGTAACTTCTTTTATTTGGCACAAAGCTTTCAAGGTTCATACATGCTGTAGCAGTGTTAGCGCGTTATTCTTTTTTTAAAAAAATATCAATCTATCTGTCTATCTAATCTATCTAAGCTGGATCTTTTAGTTTTAGTTACGGCATGTGGGATCTCTAGTTGTGGCGTATTGGATCTAGTTCCCTGACCAGGGCCCCCTGCATTGGGAGCGTGGTGTCTTAGCCACTGGACCACCAGGGAAGTCCCACATTATTCTTTTTAGGCTTGAATAATACTCCATTTTATGGCTGTCCTATGTTTTGTTTATTTATCGGTTGATGGACATTTGAGTTCCTTCCCCTTCTTGGACTATTATGAATAATGTTGCTGTGGACATTTTTGTACAAGTTTTTGCATGAACATATGTTTTAACTTTTCCTTTTTTCTTAAAAAAAAATTATTTATTTGGTAGCCCCAGGTGTTAGTTGCGGCAGGCGGGCTCCTTAGTTGTGGCTCGCAGGATCCTTCGTTGTAGCATGCAAACTCTTAGTTGCAGTGTGCATGTGGGATCTAGTTCCCTGATCAGGGATTGAACCTGGGCCTTCTGCATTGGGAGCTTGGAGTCCTGTCCACTGTGCTACCAGGGAAGTCCCTGTTTTAACTTTTCTTTTAAAGGTTAACAGATTTTCTTTTTTTTTTTTGGCCGCATTGGGTCTTTGTTGCTGTGGGTGAGCTTTCTCTAGTTGTGGCGAGTGGGTGGCTACTCTTCGTTGTGGTGCACAGGCCGGGCTTCTCATCGAGGTGGCTTCTCTTGTTGTGGAGCACGGGCTCTAGGCGCTCAGGCTTCAGTAGTTTTGGCTTGTGGGCTCTAGAGCACAGGCTCAGTAGTTGTGGCTCACAGGCTTAGTTGCTCCACGGCATGTGGGATCTTCCCGGACCAGGGATCGAACACTTGTCCCCTGAATTGGCTGGCAGATTCTTAACCACTGTGCCACCAGGAAATTCTCAACTTTTCTTGTATATATATTTAGGAGTGGAATTTTGGGGTTATATTGTAACTCTATACTTAATCTTTTGAGGAACTGCCTGTTTTCCAATGTGTCTTAATATTTTGCAGTATCTCGTTAGCAGTGTTTATGAAGGTTCCATTTTTTTCCCCATAATCTTCCTAACAGTTGTTATTCTGTCTTTTTTATTAGAGGCATCCCAGTGGGTGTGAGGTGGTGTCTCATCGTGGTTTTGATGTGCATTTTCCTGATGGCTAATAATGTTGAGCATCTTCTCAAGTGCTTATTTACTGTATTAGTATATCTTCTTTGAGGAAATGTCTGTTCCGACTTTTGCCCATTATTTAATTGGATTATTTGATGTTATTAGGTTGTCAGAGTTCTTTATATATTCTGGATAGTAAACCCTTATATCTGACTTGAACGTATCTTCTGTCTTTCATTTTTTCGATGATATCATTTGCCACACAATTTTTTTTAACATCTTGCTATTTTTTTATTGTAGAAAAAGATGTAACAAAATTTGCTACTTTATCCATTATTAAGTGTACATCTTTTTGGCATGAATTGCATTCATAGTGTTGACAGCACAAAAACTTCTGTGCTGAAGTCCAATTTAATATTTTTTCCTCTGCTTTTATGTTTGATGTTGTATCTAAAATACCATTTCCTAACCCAAGATCATGAAAATGTACTTTTTTTTTAAAAAGAACTTTACAGTTTTATCTCTTACTTTTGGATCCATGATGCATTTGAATAATTTTTGTATGTAAAACTTGTGTGTGAGGTAAAGATCCAGCTTCAGTTTTTTTTTAATGTGCTTATTCATTGTCCCTGTACCATTTTTTTTTTTAATTAGTTTATTTTTTTGGCCACATGTCAAGGCCTGTGGGAATCTCAGTTCCCCGACCAGGGATTGAACCTGGGCCACAGCAGTGAAAGCCAAGCATTCTAACCACTAGGCCATCAGGAAACACTTGTCCCAGTACCATTTATTGAAAGGGCTATTCTTTCCCTGTTGAATTGTCTTAGCACCCATAGAAGTGAATTTTTGTTTTGGGACTCTCAATTCCATTGCATTCATCTACAGTTGGCCCCCCATATCTGCAGCTTTCACATCTATGGATTCAACCAACTGCAGGTAGAAAATATTTGGAAAAAAATTTTCAGAAAGTTGCAAAGAGCAAAACCATCCTGGCAACTAGTTACATAGCATTTACATTATTAGGTATTATAAGAAATTGAAAGATGATTTAAAGTATATGGAAGGATGTGTGTAGGTTATATTCAAATATTAATTCATTTTATAAAAGGAACTTGAGCATCTACAGATTTTGGTATCCATGAGCGTCCTGGAACCAATCCCCCATGAATACTGGGGATGACTGTTTTTGTGCATCCTTATGCCTGAACCAAATTGTGTTGTTCATTGTAGTTTTGTAGTAAGATTTGAAATTGGTAGTAAGTCTGTATCTTTGTTCTTTTTCAAGATTATTTTAGCCCTTCTATTCTAGGTCCCTTGACTTTCCATATAAATTTGGAAAGTCAAATACTGGCCTGTTGATTTCTACAAAAAAGTCATCTGGGATTTTGATAGAAATTGTGTTGAATTTGTAAGCCAGTTTTGAGGAGTTTTGCCATCTTAATATTAAGTTTTTTGATTCATGAATCTGGGACATCTTTACATTTACAGGCATACCTTGCTTTGTTGTGCTTTGCAGATACTGCGTTTTTTACAGATTGAAGTTTTGTGGTAACCCTGCATCAAGCAAGTCAGTCAGCACCATTTTTCCAACAGCATTTGCACACTTCATGTATCTGTCATATTTTGGTAATTTTTGCAGTATTTCAAACCCTCCACCAGCAAAGAGATTACGACTTGCTGAAGGCTCAGATGATGGTTAGCATTTTCAGCAGTAAAGTATTTTTAAATTAAGGTATGTGCATGTACATTTTTTTAAATATGTAATACTGTTGCACACTTAATAGACTACAGTATAGCATAAACATAACTTTTATATGCACCTGGAAACCAAAAAATTTGTGTGACTTGCTTTATTGTGATACTCACTTTATTGTGATGGTCTGGAACCAAACCCACAATATCTCGAGGTATGCCTGTATTTAGGTCTTCTGTAATTTCTTTCAACGGTATGTTATAGTTTTCAGAATACAGGTTTTATGCTTTAAGAAATTTATTTCTAAGTACAGTTTACCCTTGAACATTATGGGGTTTGGGGTGCCAATCCTCTGAGCAGGCAAAAATCTGTGTATAACTTACAGTCGACCCTCCGTATAAGCAGTTTGTTTCTTCCATATCCACGGTTCTGCATCTGTAGATTCAACCAACCATGAATTGTGTGGTACTGTAGTATTTACTACTGGAAAAAAATCCATGGGCTTCCCTGGTGATGCAGTGGTTAAGAATCCGCCTGCCAATGCAGGGACACGGGTTCGATCCCTGGTCCAGGAAGATCCCACATGCCACAGAGCAACTAAACCCATGCTCCACAACTACTGAGCCTGTGCTCTAGAGCCCATGAGCCACAACTACAGAAGCCCACGCGCCTAGAGCCCGTGCTCCTCAACAAGAGAAGCCATTGCAATGAGAAGCCCGCACACTGCAACGAAGAGTAGCCCTCGCTCGCCACAACTAGAGAAAAAGCTCGTGTACAGCAACAAAGACCCAATGCAGCCAAAAATTATTTTAAAAACAATTTTTTAAAAAAAGCCATGTATAAGTGTTGTTCAGACCCATGCAGTTCAGGGTCAACTGTACTGTGTTCTTCCTAATGCTCTTGCAAGTGAAATTGTCTTCTTAATTTCATTTTTTTAAAATTGTCTGTTACTTCATGTTCCTTAGTCATTCACTGCATAAAAATATTGAGTTTTGTACATTGGTCTTTCATTCTTCAACAGATTCTGGGGATTAGGAAGTACTGTAATTAGTATAGCCATTATCTTTCTTATGGTTGCTGTTTGTATCTTTTCTTACCTTTCTACTTTGAGCCTATTTATGTATTTGAATCTAAATTGTATCTTTTGGAAACTGCGTGTAGTTGGGTCTTATTTTTGTTTTTAATCCAGCCTAACAATCACTGTCTTTTGGTTGGATTGTTTAATCCATTTACACTTAATGTTACTGTTGATATACTTGGATTTATGCCTGCCATTTTGCTTTTTCTCATATCCTTTGTTCTTCCATTTTTCCATTTCTGACTTCTTTTGTGATACTAATCTCCCCCACCTCCAGGGCTGCCAGTTGGTTTATTTGTTTAGTGACTGGATGGGATCATTTTAGTGAAGTCAACTTTATTTTCCACTACAGTGTGAAGCCTCTGCTATCTCTTGTCAGAGAGCTTAATCTTGGGCATGTGTAGTCACCCTGGGATATCATGATTTTAGGTAGGCTCTTTGTTTATTTTCTTGATCTGTTAAGCTCTCTACCTCTCTTGATATCATACCAAGCTGTTAGGCTCTGCTAATCGTGATCTGGTTGCTCTCTTGTTTCTTTCTTTTTTTCCTTTAATAAATTTATTTGTTTATTTATTTTTGGCTGCGTTGGGTTTTGTTGCTGCCCGCAGGCTTTCTCTAGTTGCGGCAAGGGGGGGCTAATCTTCATTGTGGTGTGTGGGCTTCTCATTGTGGTGGGTTCTCTTGTTGCAGAGCATAGGCTCTAGGTGCATGGGCTTCAGGAGTTGTGGCGCGTGGGCTCAGTATTTGTGGCTCATGGGCTTAGTTGCTCCATGGCTTGTGGGATCTTTACAGACCGGGGATTGAGGCCATTTCCCCTGAATTGGCAGGCAGATTCTTAACCACTGCACCACCACAGAAGTCCTTCTCTGTTGTTTCTGACAGTGCCCTGGGGCATAACTTTTTCCATAGTCTGTTAAAATGAAATTCAGACCCCTTTCCAAGGTAGTTTTTGAGGTTGTCTTTGAGGTTTGTTATGACCCTAGGTGGGCTCCTTATTAGGTTCCTTGTGTCCCTGATAAACAGTTGGCCTGTGGTTTAGCTTATTTTTCTCATGAACGTATCAACTTCCTCTTATTTTTTTTCAACTTTTAAATGTATATTTTATTTCTACATCAATTTTTTTTAACATCTTTATTGGAGTATAATTGCTTTACAATGGTGTGTTAGTTTCTGCTGTTTAAAATAGTGAATCAGCTGTACATATACATATATCCCCATATCTCCTCCCTCTTGCATCTCCCTCCCACCCTTCCTATCCCACCCCTCTAGGTGGACACAAAGCACTGAGCTGATCTCCTTGTGCTATGTGGCTGCTTCCCACTAGCTGTCTGTTTTACATTTGGTAGTGTATATATGTCCATGCCACTCTCTCACTTCGTCCCAGCTTACCCTGCCCCCTCCCCGGTCCTCAAATCCATTCTCTTCATCTGCGTCTTTAATCCTGTCCTGTCCCTAGGTTCTTGAGAACCTTTTTTTGTTTTTTAGATTCCATATATATGTGTTAGCATACAGCATTTGTTTTTCTCTTTCTGACTTCACTCTGTATGACAAACTCTAGGTCCATCCACCTCACTACACATAACTCAATTTTGTTTCTTTTTATGGCTGAGTAATATTTCATTGTATATATGAAATATATACATCATCTTTATCCATTATACACATCATCTTTATCCATTCATCTGTCGATGGACACTTAGCTTGCTTCCATGTCCTGGCAATTGTAAATACAGCTGCAGTGAACATTGTGGTACATGACTCTTTGAATTATGGTTTTCTCAGAGTATATGCCCAGTAGTGGGATTGCTGGGTCGTATGGTAGTTCCGTTCTGTTTTTTAAGGAACCTCCATAGTGTTCTCGATAGTGGCTGTACCAATTCATATTCCCACCAACAGAGCAAGGGGGTTCCCTTTTCTCTACACCCTCTCCAGCATTTACTGTTTGTAGATTTTTTGATGATGGCCATTCTGACTGGTGTGAGGTGATACCTCATTGTAGTTTTGATTTGCATTTCTGTAATGATTAGTGATGCTGAGCATCCTTTCATGTGTTTGTTCGCAATCCTTATATCTTCTTTGGAGAAATGTCTATTTAGGTCTTCTGCCCATTTTTGGATTAGGTTTTTGTTTTTTTGTTTTTTGGTATTGAGCTGCATGAGCTACTTGTAAACTTTGGAGATTAATCTTTTGTCAGTTGCTTCATTTGCAAATATTTTCTTTCATTCTGAGGGTTGTCTTTGCGTCTTTTTTATGGATTCTTTTGCTGGCAAAAGTTTTTAGGTTTCATTAGGTCCCATTTGTTTAATTTTGATTTTGTTTCCATTTCTCTAGGAGGTGGGTCAAAAAGGATCTTGCTGTGATTTATGTCAGAGTGTTCTGCTTATGTTATCCTCTTAAGAGTTTTATAGTGTCTGGCCTTACATTTAGGTCTTTAATCAATTTTGAGTTTATTTTTGTGTATGGTGTTAGGGAGTGTTCTAATTTCATTCTTTTACATGTAGCTGTCCAGTTTTACTACCACCACTTACTGAAGAGGCTGTCTTTTCTCCATTGTATATTCTTGCCTCCTTTCTCAAAGGTAAGGTGACCATGTGTGCGTGGGTTTATCTCTGGGCTTTCTATCCTGTTCCATTGATCTGTATTTCTGTTGTTGTGTCAGTACCATACTGTCTTGATTACTGTAGCTTTGTAGTAGTCTGAAGTCTGGGAGCCTGATTACTTCAGCTCCGTTTGTCTTTCTCAAGATTGCTTTTGCTATTCAGGGTCTTTTGTGTTTCCATAAAAATTGTGCAACTTTTTGTTCTAGTTCTGTGAAAAATGCCATTGGTAGTTTGATAAGGATTACACTGAATCTGTAGATAGGTTTGGGTAGTATAGTCATTTTCACAGTGTTAATTCTTCCAATCTAAGAACATGGTATATCTCTCCATCTGTTTGTGTCATCTTTGATTTCTTTCATCAGTGTCTTATAGTTTTCTGCCTACAGGTCTCTTGTTTCCGTAGGTAGGTTTGTTCCTAGGTATTTTATTCTTTTCGTTGCAGTGGTAAATGGAAGTGTTTCCTTAATTTCTCTTTCAGAGTTTTCATCATTAGTTCAGCTTCCTCTTAGTTGCTTGCCACCAAAAGTTTTTTTCAGGAAGTGCTCTTAGGTTTGAACTTTTGCATATTCTATTCCAAGTAAAGTCAGTTCTTCATTTGCAAATATTCTCAGAGGAACTTCAGAGCTTTTTGTTCTTATAGTCTACCTCTTCCCCTGTGTAAATTCTCTGAGTCACTGCTCTGGAGCTGTAGGTGGGGCCAGTGCCTCATTTCTTTGGGTGACTTCCCTACTGTATGAGCAGGATACTAGGTGAAGTACAGTTGTCTCTTGTCTTATTGGCTTGCCTCTCTTAGGCATGGAGCCTCTGCATTACAAGCAGGTGAGCCAGTTGCCAGAGTATTTTAGTCCTGCTGTGCCTTGGATAGAATTGTGCCTTATATATTGGGGCTGCGTGGAGAAAGGGAACTCCTGACCCTTGGTTGTACTGCCTTGAATTTAGCATTTGTAGTCCAGAGCTGTGCAGGTTGAGAAATGCTGATGGCCTGCCCCTTTTGGGGAAGGTATTGTAGACCTTGACTTGGAGCCTGTGGGAAAGGTCTTTTTGGTCGTATCTACCTGGAGTGTTGCTTTCATCGTGTTGAGTTGGTGGGGACGTGGGGAGTGGGTTGTGGCTTCAGTGCCACGGATTTGTTGTTTTATCTACCAAGATCTAGTAGCTTTTCTTAAGTAAATCTTTCTTTCTTTTTTTAAACTGTATGCTCTTAGGACAATTTCCAGAGATTTTAAATGGTTATTATTATTATTTTTTGGCGGTACGTGGGCCTCTCACTGTTGTGGCCTCACCTGTTGCAGAGCACAGGCTCTGGACACGCAGGCTCAGCGGCCATGGCTCACGGGCCCAGCCGCTCCACGGCATGTGGGATCCTCCTGGACCGGGGCACGAACCTGTGTCCCCTGCATCGGCAGGTGGACTCTCAACCACTGCGCTACCAGGGAAGCCCTAAATGGTTATTTTTTTAAAAATCATTTTTCCCAATTATGGTTATTTCCCCAGGAAGGCATCTGCAGAGCTCTTCCCACTACCTTTTCAAAAATTGTTCCTGTCCTGATTTTTAAGAAAATTAATATCTTCATGGTGTGTCTTTTCCTGTCTTTTTGCTTTCAGTGTGCTTATGTCTTTTGTTTGAAGTGATTTCTTTTAGAGAATATATTGTTGGATCATGTTTTAAACTTACCCATTCTGCCAGTCTTTGTCTTTTAATTTGTGTATTTAGACCATTTACGTTTTAAGGCACTTATTGATATGCTAGGGATTAAATCTCTTATTTTTTTGTTTGATTCCTGTTTTTTTCTTGCCTTCAAGTGGGTTACCTAAACTTTTTTTTTTAAGATTCCATCTTTGTGTTGTGTTCGTATAGTTTTGTATAGTGCTTGAGTAGTGTCTTAGTGGTTGTTCTAAATATTGTAATGCTCATTTTTAACTTAGAGTCTATTTATATTGATGACTTACCATTTGGAGCTGAGTACAGAAACTTTACTTCTATTTAGATCGTTTTATCCTTCCTAGTTGTAAAATAGGATTGTCTTTAAATATTTCCTCTACATATAGCACCTTGTGAGATAATGTTATAATTGTAACATCGGCTATCATATAACATTTAAGGCACTCATGAGAAGTATTATGTTTACCCTCATTCTTAGACATTCCAGTGTTCTTTTCTGAAAATCGAAGTTCCTTCTGTTAACAAGTCTTCTCTGTTTAGCAAACTTCCTTTAATCATATGTTAAGGGTAGGTTTGCCAGTGACAAATTTTTGTAGTTTGCTTCGTGAGAATGCGTTTTTAATTCTCTTTTACTCCTGAAGAATACTTATTATTGCGTACAGGATTGTGGTTGCATTCTTTTGTTTTAGCTTTTGAACAAAACTGTAGAAGTTCCTTCTGTCCTTCACTGAGAAATCCACTGCCGTTTGAATTTGATGTTCCCCTGTAATGCAATCACTGGCTGCTTTCAAGGTTTTTTCTTTGCCTGTAAGCTTTCAGAACTTAATGATGGGTCTTGGTGTGGATTTCTTTGGATTTATCCTGTTTGGAATTTTTAAGGATTTTCATTCTGTAGGTTTATGTCTTGGCAAATTTGGGATATTTGCAGCCATTATTTGTTGAAATACTTTTTAAGTTCCACTCCTCTCCTGGGATGCCAGTGATATGAATGTTAGCTGTTTTCTTATTGTCCCATAGGTCCTTGAGACTGTTGAATTTTTTTTTCGTCTATTTTGGGTAAATTATATTGATTTGGTCTGAAGTTCAGTGATTTTATTCTCTGTCATTTTTGCTTTACTATTGAGGCTGTTTATCAAGGTTTGGTTATTGTATTTTTTAGTTATATCATTACCATTTGGCTTTTTAACTTCTGTTTCTTTGGTATGTTTTTTTAAAATTTGTTTCAAGAGAATTTGTAATTGCTTTTTGAAGCCCTTTTATGTTGATATCTTTAAATGCTTTGTCATATAGTTCTAACATCTGATTCTGTTGATACATCAGTTGTCTTTTCTGATTTAAATTAGATATTTCTCGTTGTTAGTTTGACTGATTTTTTAGTGTACTGTGATGTTTTGGATATTATGTTCTGATACTTGAGGTCATATTTAATCTTTTTAAGCAAGTAGTCTTCCTGTGGGAGGACATGATGATTAAATGGATGTGTATGTTCAGCTTCTCACTGAGCCCTACTGTCACCATTCCAGCAGAAGTGGAGTGCTGACTTTCACTGCCTTGTTGCAAATGGATGAGGTGAAATTTCAGTTCCCAAAAGTGAGATATGAACTCATACAACTTTGTTGCCATGTCTGCTCAGTTCCACTCAGCCCCACTGACACAAGGGAAATAGGAAGCATAGGGCTGACTCACACCACCTTTTTGTTGCAGGGTAAGGGTGGGAATCTCATCTACCCCCCTGAGACTTTAGCCTAGCAGAGTCTGGAAGTAGAGTGATGACTTGCCTCACCTTCCACTGTCTTATTCCTTCTTGTTATTGCCAAGTGGGGGTGGAAGTTCAGCTCCCTGTTACTGCCCTCTGACATGGAGGGTAAGAGTTATTTTTAGTAGTTTAGGTAAGAAAAAATAATCTGCTTCAACTAAAATGTCGTTTGTTTAAGATCATGACAGTGGAGATAATGAGGATTTTTTTCCCTTTTTTTCAGCTTTATTGAGGCATATTTGACAAAATTGTAAGATGTTTAAAATGTACATCATAATGATTTGATGTACATATATATCGTGAAAGGATTCCTCCCCGTCTATTCAGTAATAACACATCCATCACCTCATGTTTTTATATTTATAGGTGAGAATATTTAAGTTCTACTCCCTAAGGAAATTTCAATTATATAATACAGTGTTAGCAACTGTAGTCACCATGTTGTACATGAGATTTTCAGTTCTTATTCATCTTAGAGCAGAGAATTTGTATCCTTTTACCAACCTCTCTCCCTGTATTCTTCACCCTGGGCTCTGACAACCACTTTTCTACTGTTTCTTTGAGTTTGACTTACAATTTTTTTTTTTTTTTTTTTTAGCTTCCATATATAAGTGATACCATGTAGACTTGTCTTTGTCTGGCTTATTTCACTTACGTTTATCCATGTTGTAACAAATGGCAGCATTTCCTTCTTTCTCATGGCTGAATACTGTTCCATTTTGTGTGTGTGTGTGTGTGTGTATGTGTGAGTGAGACTGTTTGTATGCATGTATGTATGTATGTATACACACATGCCACATTTTCTTTAGACATTTATCTGATGATGGACATTTAGGTTTCCCTATCTTGGCTATTGTGAATAATGCTTCCGTGAACATGGGAGTGCAGGTTTCTCTTTGATATCCTGTTTTCTTTTTTCTTTTTCTTTTTTTTCTTTTTTTTTTGGATATATACCCGGAAGTGGGATTGCTGGATCATATGGTAGTTCTGTTTCTAATTTTTTGAGAAATCTCCATACTGTTTTTCATAATGGCTGTGCCAGTTTACATTCCCACCGTCAGTGCACAGGGGTTTGCTTTTCTCCACATCCTCACCAACACTTATCTGTCTTTTTGATGAAAGCCATTAAAACTATTGCCAAGACTGATGTCAAGGAACTTATTACCCCCTATGTTTTGAGTTTTATAGTTTCTGATTTTAAATTTATATCTTTAATTCACTTTGAGTTGATTTTTGTGTATGGTGTAAGACAGGGGTCCAGTTTCATTCTTTTGCATGTGGCAATCCAGTTTTCCCAACACTATTTGTTGAAGTGGATATACTGAGAATTTCTTTAGGTCCTGACATTTTACACTTTATAGGTGTGAAATTATAGAATCATGACTCATTGAATTCTAGCTTCAATTGCTGTTCTGTGCAAGGCAGTGTTAGATGATTTCTGATCTCAGGGTATCATATTTGGGTTTAGGAGACTTGAATAAGTGCTTAATTTTTAACAATTGAAGGGATGATCAATATAATTTATTATTTATTTACTTATTTTTATTCTTATTTATTTTTTGGCTGCATCACGTGCCTTGTGGGATTTTAGTTCCCCCACCAGTGATCAAACCCTGGGCCCTCAGCAGTGAGAGAGCTCAGAGTCCTAACCACTGGCCCACCAGGGAATTCCCGATATAATTTATTTTTGCAAATGGGAAAATTTACAGGTCAGAAAGTCGTGGTCAAGGGTATTTGGCTATAATATTTTTCCACCATTTTGTCTTTTATAATCATTTTGAAATACTAGAACGTGGACATGATTAGAATTTTGAACAAGATAAATGGTTATATAATGGTAACTCATTTAAATCCATAAATTACTAACATATTAAATACTTACTATATCATTTTTACCAGGAAATGTAAAAATACATATCAGCTAAGAAGCTAATAAGAGTACAGGAAGTCTTGTCAGGTAGGCCATTACTTCAGAATAAAACATTATATTATCATCATGCAGTCTTACTCAAGCACAGTTTTAACACAACTGCCTTTTTCTTGAATGACCCAGATGCATTTCAGATTTACCATATTTAAAATTGAACTTGTCTCAAAAATTATTGAATCTCCTCTTGTAAGTCCTTTCTTATTCTTCTTATTCCTAAGCAAGAAACTTGGGAATGATCCTTGTCTCCTCTTCTATTACATCTCTGTTCTCCAGTCTAATTTTCTGGGGATATAGTGTCTGTGATGTCTTGTTCATCTTATGTCTTTGATAACGTGGCCTCTTAAAACAAATTATGAATTTTCTTCTCTTTTATTTTTAACATCTTCATTGGAGTATAATTGCTTTACAGTGTTGTGTTAGTTTCTGCTTTATAACAAAGTGAATCAGCTATATGCATATGTATATCCCCATATACCCTCCCTCTTGCACCTCCCTCCCACCCTCCTTATCCCACCCCTCTAGATGATCGCAAAGCACTGAGCTGATCTCCCTGTGCAATGCAGGTGCTTCCCACTAGCTATCTGTTTTACATTTGGTAGTGTATATATGTCAGTGTTACTCTCTTACTTCATCCCACCTTCCCCTTCCCCTTCCCCACGTCCTCAAGTCCATTCTATACATCTGTGTCTTTATTCTTGTCCTGCCCCTAGGTTCATCACAACCTTTTTTTTTTAAGATTCCGTATATATGTGTTACAATATGGTATTTGTTTCTCTCTTTCTGACTTACTTCACTGTGTATGACAGACTCTACTGGGTCCTCTCACCTCACTACAAATCACTCGATTTCATTCCTTTTTATGGCTGAGTAATATTCCATTTTATATATGTGCCACATCTTCTTTATCCATTCATCTGCTGATGGACACTTAAGTTGTTTCCAAGTACTGGTTATTGTAAATAGTGCTGCAGTGAACATTGTGGTACATGATTCTTTTTGAATTATGGTTTTCTCAGGGTATATGCCCAGTAGTGGAATTGCTGGGTTGTATGATAGTTCTATTTTTAGTTTTTTAAGGAACCTCCATACTGTTCTTCATAGTGGCTGTACCAATTTACATTCCCACCAGCAGTGCAAGAGGGTTCCCTTTTCTCCACACCCTCTCCAGCATTGTTTGTAGATTTTTTGATGACGGCCATTCTGACCAGTGTGAGGTGATACCTTATTGTAGTTTTGATTTACGTTTCTCTGATGATTAGTGAGGTTGAGCATGTTTTCATGTGTTTGTTGGCCATCTGTATGTCTTCTTTGGAGAAATATCTATTTAGGTCTTCTGCCCATTTTTGGATTGGGTTGTTTGTTGTTTTGATATTGAGCTACATGAGCTGCTTGAGGATTTTGCAGATTAATCCTTTCTCAGTTGCTAGGTTTGCAAGTATTTTCTCCCATTTTCATCTTTTTCATGGTTTCCTTTGCTGTGTAAAAGCTTTTAAGTTTCATTAGGTCCCATTTGTTTAATTTTTATTTTGTTTCCATTTCTCTAGGAGGTGGGTCAGAAAGGATCTTGCTGTGATTTATGTCATAGAGTGTTCTGCTTACGTTTTCGTCTTAGAGTTTTATACTGTCTGGCCTTACATTTAGGTCTTTAATCCACTTTGAGTTTATTTTTGTGTATGGTGTTAGGGAGTGTTCTAATTTCATTCTTTTACATGTAGCTGTCCAGTTTTCCCAGCACCACTTATTGAAGAGACTATCTTTTCTCCATTGTATACTCCTGCCTCCTTTATCAAAAGTAAGGTGACCATATGTGCATGGGTTTATCTCTGGGCTTTCTATCCTGTTCCATTGATTTATATTACTGTTTTGTGCCAGTACCATACTGTCTTGATTACTGTAGCTTTGTAGTATAGTTTGATGTCAGGGAGCCTGATTCCTCCAGCTCTGTGTGTCTTTCTCAAGACTGTTTTGGCTATTCGGGGTGTTTTGTGTTTCCATACAAACTGTGCAAATTTTTGTTCTAGTTCTGTGAAAAATGCCATTGGTAGTTTGATTGGATTGCATTGTATCTGTAGATTGCTTTGGGTAATATAGTCATTTTCACAATGTTGATTCTTCCAATCCAAGAACATAGTATATCTCTCCATCTGTTTGTATCAACTTAAATTTCTTTCATCAGTGTCTTATAGTTTTTGCATACAGGTTTTTTGTCTACTTAGATAGGTTTATTCCTAGGTATTTTATTCTTTTTGTTGCAGTTGTAAATGGGAGTGTTTCCTTCATTTCTGTTTCAGATTTTTCATCATTAGTGTATAGCAATGCAAGAGATTTCTGTGCATTCATTTTGTATCCTACAACTTCACCAAATTCATTGATTAGTTGTAGTAGATTTCTGGTAGCATTTTTAGGATTCTCTATGTATAGTATCATGTCATCTGCAAACAGTGACAATTTTACATCTTTTTTTCTGATTTGGATTCCTTTCATTTCTTTTTGTCCTCTGATTGATGTGGCTAGAACTTCCAAAGCTATGTTGAATAATAGTGGCGAGAGTGGGCCACGTTGTCTTGTTCCTGATCTTAGAAGAAATGGTTTCAGTTTTTCACCATTGAGAATGACGTTGGCTGTGGGTTTCTCATATATGGCCTTTGTTATGTTGAGGTAGGCTCTTTCTATGCCTACTTTCTGGAGAGTTTTTATCATAAATGGGTGTTGAATTTTGTTGAAAACTTTTTTTGCATCTATTGAGATTATCATATGTTTTTATCCTTCCATTTGTTAATATGCTGTATCATATTGATATGCATATATTGAAGAATCCTTGCATTCCTGGGATAAACCCCACTTGATCATGGTGTATGATCCTTTTAATGTGCTGTTGGATTCTGTTTTCTAGTATTTTGTTGAGAATTTTTGCATCTGTGTTCATCAGAGATATTGGCTTGTAGTCTTCGTTTTTTGTGACATCTTTGGTTTTGGTATCAGGGTGATGGTGGCTTTATAAAATGAGTTTGGGAGTGTTGCCCCCTTTGCTATATTTTTCAAGAGTTTGAGAAGGATAAGTGTTAGCTCTTCTCTAAATGTTTGATAGAATTTGCCTGTGAAGCCATCTGGTCCTGGGCTTTTGTTTGTTGGAAGATTTTTTGTTGTTGTTGTTGTATGTGGGCCTCTCACTGGTGCAGCTTCTCCCGCTGTGGAGCACAGTCTCCGTACGCACAGGCCCAGCAGCCATGGCTCACGGGCCCTGCCACTCCGCGGCATGTGGCATCTTCCCAGACCGGGGCACGAACCCGTGTCCCCTGCATCGGCAGGTGGACTCTCAACCACTGCGCCACCAGCGAAGCCCTTATGAATGTTTTCTATCTGTTTTTGAGTTGTCTTTATAATAAATCAGTAATAGTAAGTTAAGCACTTTGCTGAGTTCTGAGTCGTTTTGTATGTAATTGAACCTGAAGAGGGGATTGTGGAAACCCTTTGAATTTCATCACTGGTTGGTCAGAAGTACTGGTGTCAACCTAGGACTTGTGACTGGCATCTGTAGTAGGGGCAGTCTTGTGAGACAGCCCTTCTTTTGTGGAGTTTAATGCTACCTGCAGGTAGTTAGGGTTGGAACTGAATTGCAGGTAGTTAGGGTTGGAACTGCAGGTACTTAGGGTTGGAACTGAATTGAATTGTTAGACACCCAGTTGGTGTCAGAGAGCTGGAGAAGTGGTGTTAGAAAAGATACCAGGTATTTGATGTCAGGAGGTAAAAAACCTCAGAACTCTTTGAAAAATGTAAACTACTGCTTAGCTTGTGGGCCATACAGAAACAGACCGGGCTTGATTTGGCCCATGGGCCTTAGTATTAGTGCCCATCTTTGGACTAATACATGATCTGTCCTTGAGAATGTTTGATTTGTGCTTTAGTAGAATTTGTATTGTACTGTCTTTGTGTGGATTGTTCGTTGATCAGTTACATCAAGTTGGTTACAGTGTTGTTCAAGGCTTTTATATTTTACTAAGATAGTTGCTTTTATCAGTTTCTGAGAAATGAGTATTGCAATCTCCATCTGACATTGTTGAATTGTCCATTTCTCCTTTTATTCTGTTAGGTTTTTTTGGTTTTGTTTTGTTTTGGTTTTTTTTAGCTGCAGCTGTGCGGCATGTGGGATATTAGTTCCCCAACCGGAGATCAAACCTGTGCTTCCTGCCCTGGAAGCTCGGAGCCCTAACCACTGGACTACCAGGGAATTCCCGCATTCTATTAGTTTTGCTTAATGTATTTTTTAGGTGCGTATACACGTATAATTGTTAGATATTTCTGATGTATTGGTCCTTTAGCATATAAAATGTTTATCTTTGAGTTGAGTAATACGTTTTATCTGAGAGTCTTTTTCCTGATGCTAATATAACCACTCCACCTCTCTTACGGTTATTATCTTCATGGTATATCTTTTTCCTTTTTTTCCCTTTCATCCTGTTGTGTCTCTGGGTTTGAATGTTTAAGATGCCACATAGTTGTGTTTTACCCAGTCTAATTTCTGCCTTTTTATTGGAGTGCTTAGTCCATTTATATTTAATGTAAGTAATGATATGGTTGGATTTAGGTTGTTTGTTTTCCATCTTTGTCATGTCAATTTTTGGTTCCTTTTACTAAATCTTTTGTGTTCACCAGTATTTTCAATGTTCTATAAGTTTTTCTCATTTTGTTTCTACTTTGTTTTTGTTTTAGCTCTAGCAATTATATGTCTAATTTATTACATGCCACTTCAAGGTAATACTGTATTAATTTTGTTAAAACGTAGCAACTTTACTATAGATCCATTCCTCTTCTTTGTAACTATTGTCATATTATTTCGTTTGTATGTTTAAAAACTATCAGTACATTGTTCTGATTATTGCTTTAAACAATTTTATGGTTTTTTTTTTTACAGAAATTAAGAGGAAAAAATAGTCTTTTGTGTTTTCCATGTTTACCATTTCTAATGCTCCTCATTTCCATCCTGTCGATTCAGGTTATAGTCTGATTTCAGCTCTTTTCAGCCTGAATGGGCTTCATTTAGTATTTTTTGTTGTACACATATGCTAGCGACATTCTATTAATTTTTGTTTATCTGAGGATTTCTTTATTTTGCTTTCATATTGAAGAATATTTTTGATTTATATAGAATTCTTGGTTTTACAGTCTTTCAGTTACTTTAAATATGTCATTTCATTGTTTTCTGGTCTGCATTGTTTCTGATGAAAAGTCAGATGTCAGTATTGTTTCTCTGTGTGTGATAAATTGTTTTTCTCTTGCTGCTTTCAAGATTTTCTTTGAAAATCTTTGCCTTTCAGCAGTTTGAGTATGATAAATCAAGGTTTGATTCTCTGTTTTATTATGTTTGAGAATTCTTCCACCTTTTGACTCTGCAGATTAATGTATTTCATCAAGTTTGGGATGTTTTTGGCCCATTATTTCCTCAAGCGTTTTTCCTACTCCTTAGTTTCATCTCCTGGGACTTCCACTACATTTATGTTGGGATTCTTGATCTTGTCTCCCTGGTCTCTGAGAAGCCGTTTCCTTTTTTTTTGGTCTTTTCCCTCTTTTAAGGATTGGATACTTTCATCTATCTACAGGCTCACTCAAGTCTGTAATTTTTCTAACAGTTTTTAAAAAATATATTTATTTATTTCGCTGTGCTGGGTCTTAGTTGTGGCACATGGGATCTTTGTTGCCACGTGCAGGATCTTTAGTTGCGGCATGCAAACTCTTAGTTGAGGCATGAATGTGGTACCTAGTTCCTTGACCAGGGATCGAACCCGGGCTCCCTGCATTGGGAGTGCGGAATCTTAGCCATCGGACCACCAGGGAAGTCGCTCAGGTCTACTATTGAGCATAGCTGTATGATGAAATTTTTATTTTGGATGTTGTACTTTTCATCTTATGGATTGTTATTATAGTTCCTAGTTCTCTCTTGAGACTTCCTGTATGTTGAGTACTGCCATTGTATTTTACTTAGTACCTTTATGCTTAGCTGCTTTGAAATCTTTGTCTTCTAACTCCAATGTCTGGACTCAGTTGATTAGTTGACTGATTCCCCACCCCAATCCCCCCACCATCAGGTTCAGTCACACTTTTCTGTTTCTTTGTATGTTTTGTCAATTAGATTATATTATATTGTAGCAACTATGAATTCTGCTTTATTTTTCTGTGGGTTGTTGGTATTTTTTAGTAACTTGCTTAAAGTATGGAGTCTGTGCAGCTTACAGCCACTGATGTCTCTTTTCAGTATTTTTACTTTAATTGTTTAGCCTGGCTTGCTACGATTCCCTTCTGTATCTGCATAGCTTGGTGTTCAGCCAGTGCTTTGGGTGGAAGTTGTGGTCAGATACCTTGAGCCTATCAGCCTCACACCACTGATGATCCATCTCTGTTTAGTTTAGGAAAGACACTAAAAGTTGCAGCCAGTTTTTAGTCTCACTTGGCCTTTCATTTTTGCTGGGCTTTCTTGGGTGTCCCTTTTAGTTAGCCAGCTATGTGTGGAGAGTTTGTCTTAGTTCTTCTGTGACTCTCTCATTTTAAGTGTCTTATATTAATTTTCTGAATGGGCTGCTGCCACAGTATAGGGAAGCTATTCTTTCCTAACTTGGATACCCACTTTTAGCTGGCAAATGTGAGCAGAACATTTGCCCTCCTAACCTAATTGATCCTGCTTCATGTGGCAGCAAAGCTGCTATTTTGCTTTGTTTTTTTTTAATTGAAGTATAGTTGATTTACAGTGTTACATTAGTTTCAGGTGTACAACAGAGTGAATAAATATTTTTATAGATTGTACTCCATTCAAAGTTATTATATAAAGAAAAACAAAGAAGAAAAAACCAAAAATGTTGTTATAAAATATTGGCTGTTTTCTCTGTGCTGTACAATATCTTCTTGTAGCTTATTTATTATATACATAGTAGTTTGTGCCTCCTAATCACCTACCTTTATCTTGCCCCGCCTCCTTCACTCTCCCTACTGATATGTTTTCCATACTGTGAGTCTGTTTCTGTTTTGTTATATCCATTCATTGTTTTATTTTTTAGATTCAGCATGTTAAGTGATAACATACAGTATTTGTCTTTCTCTGTTTGACTTATTTCACTGAGCACAATACATTCCAGGTCCATCCATGTTGTTGTAAATGGCAGGATTTCATTCTTTTTTCTTTTAATGGCTGAATAGTATTCCATTGTGTATATGTGTGTGTGTGTATATATATATACACATATATATTCCAGTTCTTCTTTATCTGTTCATCCATTGATGGACACTTAGGTTGCTTCCATATCCTGGCCATTGTAAATAATGCTGCCATGAACATTGGAGTGCATGTATCTTTTCAAATTAGTGTTTTCATTTTCTTCAGATATAGTCCCAGGAGTAGAATTGCTGGATCATATAGTAGTTCTATTTTTAGTTTTTTGAGGAACTTCCATACTGTTTTCCAAAGTGGCTGCAGCAATTTACATTCCCACTAACAGTGTAGGAGGGTTCCCTTTTCTCCACATTCTCACCAACATTTGTTGTGGTCCTTTTGATAATAGCCATTCTGACAGATGTGAGGTGATACCTCATCGTGGTTTTGATATGCATTTCTCTCATGATTAGTGATGTTGAGCATCTTTTCATGTGCCTGTCAGCCATCTGTATATTCTTGTTTGGAAAAATGTCTATTCAGGTCTTCTGCCAATTTTTTAAATTGGGTTTTTTTCCTTTGATATTGAGTTACATGAGCTGTGTATATATTTTGGATATTAACCCCTTATCGGTCATATCATTTACAAATATTTTCTCCCATTCAGTAGGTTGTCTTTTTGTTTTGTTGGTGGTTTCCTTTGCTGGGCAAAAGCTTTTAAGTTTAATTAGGTCCCATTTGTTTATTTTTGGTTTTGTTTCCTTTGCCTTAGGAGACAGATCCAAAAAATATTGCTACCATTTATGTTAAAGAGTGTTCTGTGTTTTGTTTTAGTTTTATTGTGTCTGGTCTTACACTTAGATCTTTAATGCATTTTGAGTTTATTTTTGTATATGGTATGGGAACAAAGCTGCTGTTTTTAGGATCATCCTCAGGCAAGAAAGCCAGTGCCTTCCACTGTTTTTACCAGAAACTCTAGCAGTTTTTTGTAGAATAAGCACTGCATTTTGCCTCATAATCGTTGTTTCCCCATGCTTTGAAATAGGTTGGTTCTTTGTTTGTGTGTGACATGTGTGACAGTTTTGTCAAGTTTTTAGGCGAGGATTTGCTTTTTTTTTTTTTTGCGGTACGCGGGCCTCTCACTGTTGTGGCCTCTCCCTTTGCGGAGCACAGGCTCCGGTCGTGCAGGTTCAGCGGCCCCAGCCGCTCCGCGGCATGTGGGATCTTCCCGGACCGGGGCACGAACCCACGTCCCCTGCATCAGCAGGCGGACTCTCAACCACTGCGCCACTAGGGAAGCTCGCTCTTTTTTTTTATTTTTATTTTTTTGGCTGCGTTGGGTCTTTGTCGCTGTGCACGGGCTTTCTCTAGTTACGGCAAGAGGAGTACTCTTCGTTGTGGTGTGTGCGCTTTTCATTGTGGTGGCTTCTCTTGTTGCAGAGCACAGGCTCTAGGCGTGCAGGTTTCAGTAGTTGTGGCACACGGGCTCTAGAGCGCAGGCTCAGTAATTACGGCGCACAGACTTAGTTGCTCCACAGCATGTGAGATCTTCCTGGACCAGGGATTGAACCCGTGTCCCTTGCATTGGCAGGCGGATTCTTAACCACTGTGCCACCAGGGAAGTCCTGAGGATTCACTTTTCGTTCTTCCATTAGTGGAAGTTTGCTAGCTGTCAATTTTTTTTTTAATTTTATTTTCTCAAAAATTGAAAAAGTTTTATTCTTTAAAAAAAAAAATAAGTCATATCTCAGGTATATTTTCTAGGCATGAATTGTCCAGTACCGTTGCCATTAGTTACTTGTGGTTATTTAAATTTTAGCTAACTAAAATTAAATTAAAACTGTTAGTTACGCTGAGCACCTTTTGAAGTGCTCAGTGGCCACTTGTTATATTGGCTGCTGCACTGGACAGTGCAGATATAGCACATTTCCATTATTATAGAAAGTTCTGTTACACAGTGATGCTGTAAAATCTTTGAGACAAATTGTAACTAATAATAATAGCTACCATTTTCTGAGTACTTACTGTGTGTTGGAGTTTACATTTATTAATCCATGTGCTCTTCCAACACCCCTTGAGATAGGTACTATTATGATCATTATTTTACAAATGGGAAACCTAGACTCCAAGGTTAACAAGGTTACCCAAAGTCACACAGTGCAGAAGGGGATGGGCTTGGAATTTAATCCTAATTAGTCTGGTTCCAGAGTTTGGGGCATTATTTTGTTGTATTGCCTTTTTGATGAGTCGTGCTTGTTAGTTTCTGACTTGAAAAGTTTTTTAATTTTTTGCTACTTTTTAATGCTATTTGATGGTTTGGGGGAAATGATTCTTTTCATATGTAAATTGTTTGCTTTTATTCCTTAGAGTTTTTATTATCTGAATTTTATCATATGCCACTTTAGCATCTACTTATATAACCGTATGTTTTTCTCCTTTAGTTGTTTTAATATTATTTTGTTAATATCTTTGCTGTCGAATAATCCTTGAATTCCTATATGAAGTTTAGTAATCTGTCTGGTAATCTGTCAGAAGAATATTATGATCAACTTATATTTTATTCAATATTTTAATCAATATGTTAGAATAGTCTGCCATTTTCTTTTGCATTGTTTTTGCCAACTTTTAATGTTAAAGTAATGTTGGACTTTATAAAATGAATTGGGATTTTTCCTTTTTTCACTTTTTCTAGATTAGCTTAAATAATAATGAAATGCTGGTCTGTTATTTAAACATTACTCTTCTGTAAAACCATCTTGATTTGCAAATTTAAAAAATGGTGTGTGGCTTGCAGGATCTCAGTTCCCTGATCAGGGATTGAACCTGGGCCATGGCAGTGAAAGCCCAGAATTCTAACCACTAGACCACCAGGGAATTCCCATTATTTATCTGTTTTATATATAGTAATGTTAATATGTTAATCCCAAACTCCTAATTTACCCCCCCATCCCCTGTGGTAACCATAAGTTTGTTTTCTATGTCTGTGAGTCTATTTCTATTTTGTAAATAAGTTTGTATCATTGTTTTAGATTCCACATATAAGTGATATCATATGATATTTGTCTTTGTCTCACTTCACTTAATATAATCTCTAGGTCCATCTCTGTTGCTGCAAAAGGCATTATTTCATTATTTATGGCTGAATTATATTCCATTGTATATATATACTACATCTTCTTTATCCATTCATCTGTTGATAGACATTTAGGTTGAAAGATAGGATAGATTTAATGTCTTTGAGTATTAACTGTTTCTGCTACACTGTTTTCTGGAGAGCTTGTAATTTTAGTTTGTATTTCCAACTGGAATCCATTTTTTTGGGGGGTTTTGTGTATGTGACCATTTCGTTTATTTTTACTTTGTAAACATTTTTATTGGGTCATAATCAAGATGTGGACTGTACAAATCAGTACAGTCTGAATTGGAAGTTTTTTTCTTGTTTGTTTTTGGTAACTAAATACAAGATTAAATTTTGTCAGTATTCTACACTAATATTAAAAACGTATGTTTTTATTCCAGAATGTATTGTGTTATTTACTCTCTTGTTTTTTTTTTTTAAATCCCATTCAAAAGTGTACTGAAAAGTTTCATTATACTTTTATCTTTGTCATGGTCTCCATTCATTTTAATGCTTTTAAATTTATTACTTAGTTGTTTTTGTTTCTTAATTTCTGGGGTTTTTTTTTTCAATCTATTTTTGTATCGTTTTCCCTTGGTCATAATTAATGGTATTCTGTTTTTATTACATTAAACATTCATTTTATATTTATACGCTAATTCTATGTCTGTAATCTCTGCTGTTTGTTTTCCCCCCTGTAGTTTGTAATTTCAGTTGGTTTGTTTATTCATGTGTCTGTTTTCTTTGCTTTCACTGCTTTAAAGATGGCATTCCATTAACAACTTCTGGCTTCTGTAGTTTCTAATGAAAGGTGTGCTGTCATCGTTATCTTTGTTCCTTTGTATGTAATGTGTCTTTTCCCCTACTCTGCTGTTAGGGTTTACTCTTTATTACTAGTTTTTAACAATTGATTTTATAATGTGCTTTGGTGGGGATTGTTCTTTGTTTGTTTTGTTTTGTTTTTTTGGCCACACCATGCTGCATGTGGGATCTAAGTTCCCTGAACAGGGTTCGAACCCACACCCCCTGCATTGGAAGCGCCAAGTCTTAACCACTGGACTGCTGGGGAATTCCTGGTATGGTTTTATTTAGAGGTATAATCCTCAGAGATTATTAAATTTGGGGTTCTTTTTGTTAAAGTTGGAGAAAATTTGGCCATTTTCTCTTAAAAAATATTTTCTGATCTTTTTTTATATCCTCTCTGGAATTCCAGTTACACATATATTAAACCACTTGATAATGTTTCACAGGTAGTGGGCCTATGTGTTTTTTTCCCCCGCTCATTTGTTCACCTTCATGCTTCGTTTTGTCCATCTCCCTTCAGTTCTACTAGGTTTTTCTTACATATTTGAAGCAGTCTTGTTAGGTGCACATATGGTTATAATTATATCTTCCTTAAATTGACATTTTTATAATTATAAAATGTTCAATTTGTGTCTAGTAACTTTTTTCTTGAAAAATATTTTATTTGATATTAGTATAGCTACTCCAGCTCTTGCATAGTAACAGTTTCCATGACATGTTTTTTGCATCTTTTTTTCTTTCATCCTATTTATGTCTTTGATCTCTAAACTGTGTCTCTTGTAAGCAGCATATATTTAATCTTTTTTTTCTTTTTGGTATCTAGTGTGAGTCTTACCTTTTGATTGGAGTGCTTAATTCATTCTCATTTACTATCATTATTTATATCAAATCTGTGTTAGTTGTTTTGCTATTTTCTATGTAATGTATTTTTTTGTTCCTTGGTTCTCCCTTATTTCCTTTCTTTTATATTATATAGATACTTCATAGTGTTCCATTTTAATTCCTTTGTTAGTGATTGCTCTAGAGATTCCAGTATGTCTCTTAGTTTATTATCACTGTCTACTTTAGATTACTACTAACTTGATTTCAGTAAAATATAGAAACTTTCTCCAGTATGGCTGCTTTACCTTTTCCTTCCTTTGTGCTACTGTTGTTACATATGTTCCATTTATATGCTATAAACCCAGTAGTACTGTTATAGTCATAGTTTATACACTTTTATGGTTTTTAAAGAAGAGAAGAAAGAAAAAAATACATGGTCTTTCCTATTAACCTGTATATATTAACATTTTTGGTACTCTAATTTCTTTGGGGGTTTGGGTTATGGTTTGGTGTTATGTCCTGGTGCTAGCCAGTGTGACTCCATTTCCTCTCTCCTCCTTTGTGCTATTATTGTTTTATGCAACTTTAAAAAAATCAGTTAAGGGAAGAGAACAAATAAATTTATATTCTTTAATACATTTACCAGCATAGTTAACCTTACCTGTGCTGTTTATTTCTATAGGCATTTGAGTTACTGTCTGAGGATACTTTCTTTCAACCTGAGGATCTTCTTTTAAGGCAGGTCAACTTGAAATGAATTCTCTCAACCTATGATTATATGAGGATTTCTTTATTTCATTTTCATTTTTGTAGGTTAGTTTTGATGAATACAGAATTCTTGGTTGGTAATTTTTTCTTTTACCACTTTGAAATATGTCATCCCATTGCTTTCTGGCCTCTGTTGTTTCTGCGAAATCTACTGTTAATCTTATTGTCGTTCCGTTGTACATCAGGAGTCACTTTTTTCTTACTTCTTTCAAAAATTCCTTTGACTTCAGTAGTTTAACTGTAACTATGTGTGTCTTTAAAAAATAAGTTCATGTTCATTAATTGTTACAAGAAAAGGCACAAAGGCCAAATATTTTCCTCCCTTTGTATTTTGCTGAGTGATAATTTGTTATAAAATAAAGTTATAAAATATTTTCCATTTTGGTAGTTTAAAATTTTTTTCACTTAAAAATTTCCTGTTTGAGCCAGAATATCATTTCTTATTTAGGAATCATTTCAGTTCTTTTGTGGGGTGGGGAGATCATATTTTTATTTATTTATTTATTTTTAGAGTTATTGGATTATGTCCATATATATAGTCAGTAAGACCTTTTACTTTTTTTTTTATCATGGCCAGGTCACATGATTGAAGTTTTATGGACATAGGAAAACAAAAATACTTTATTATTTTTATGTTAAAAGATTCCATTCATGGATTCAGCTTTGTGTCAAGTACCTTTTGGGATGCATAAATTTTCATATTTTAGAGAGGAAAGATGGTACTTAACCTTTCAGCAAGGTCTGTGGTAGTATCTTTGTAATGAAATACCTTAATATTTTGCAGCAGTATTTACACTTAGTAGAGACATAAAGATATAGTTTCATGCCAGTCAGGTCAGGTCTTTTTCCCTAAATGTGTTTTGAAACTAAACTTTCATCAAAATTTTCTGGATTTCAGAATTTGGATAAGGAAATATGAGTTCGAGAGCCACTAAATTTTATGTTTTACCATTAGGTTTGTGTATATTCAGATATTTTTACTTTTTGTTTGTGGCTGCCATCTTGTTTGTTGCATAAAAGTTTATGACAGTTTATGGATTGTATACTTCACTGTTAAATAAAATTCCTCCTTGTTCTATTTAATGCTTTCTGAGGTCAAATTAGACTTATCTAATGCTATACTGTTTTTCCTCTTTTTTTTGGTTCTACCTTCTTCCACCCACCCCCATTTGCTGATATTTATTTGTTTATCCTTTTCTCTTTAAACCTTTCTTTTGTTATAGGTATGTTTCTTAATTTGATTAATTTGCTTCTTAGAAGTTACCTTTTGTTTTTTTCTTTCAGGTCTTCTGTTTTTATAAATGAAAATCACGTTTATTTAATTTTAGCGGAGCTCTTTCAAACTTGGGGCTCTTGACACTACCCACTAATCTTATTCGCTCCAGCCTCTTTTTCCTGTTCCCTGAATTATTCAATTCAGACTTTCAACAGTCAACTCACAAGACTCACCCTCATCACTTGATCTGGCCTCCCACTTAGGTAATTAGAGGCCATAGGTGTAAATTCCCTTCCACTCCCTTCTCCACCTGAAAAACATGTCTGTATTTTTTCATTCATAATTACTTTCGAAGGGAAAGGAGGGGAATTGATGATTGAAGATTTGAACTAACTACTCCACGGTATGGGAAAGAAAACTAGGGCTGAATAAAAAGATTGTTAGGTTATGCCAAGAGTCAGCTGATATTTAAGAATATTTTGTGATTCTAAAAGTAAATTGCTACAGGCACGACAGGATCATGAGTGGTTAATGGAAAAAGTAGTTGACCCTTGTTTGATTCTCATTTATTTCAGCTACATGTATGTGTTTCATGTAAAATGTACTTATTGTGATTTGCAGTTGAAAATGTTTGGAATTTGTCTCCTAAATCTGAGACCTCCTTTTCTTTTGCTTAACCCATAAATATTGGTGTACAAAGGGGTATTGTCCTTGATCCTGTTCTCCCTTCACTAATCATAACTGCACTTCAGATTTGAAATACTTATATGCTGGTGGTTCACACTCTTCAGTTCTAGAACTATGCTAAACAGTCTGTCCGAAACTTATTCATTACGTTCTGGCTAAAATTACTTTTCCCTCATTTTGAGTAATTGTGTAATTATCCATGAATTACCCATGCCAGAAACTTGCAAATCATCTAGAATTTCAAATTTCTTCCCTTGCTGTAACTGTTACCTCTCCATCTTCACATATTCATTCATTAAGTAAATCAGTTCTGCCTCTAATTTATCATCTACGTTTCTCTTATGATTGCCTTAGTTTGGTCTCTTGTTTTGTTACTAATAGACCAGTCTTTTAATTAGAGGGCGAGTTTAGCATAGGTTTTAAGAGCATTGGCTGTAGGTTCAGACATTTAGGTTTCAGACCTTGGTCTCCTCTCCCCTCCATTTACATTGTCATATAGCTTGAGAACATTATCTAATCTCTCTGAACCTCAATTTTTTCACCTTTGAAGTGAGGATAGTAATTGAACCTACTTTACAAAGCTGTTAGGAGGACTGAATGAACTAATAAATATACATTTCCCAGTAAATACTACCTGATCTTACAGTGAAACCTTGTACTAATGCAAATATAGATATAATTTGATTATTTCTTGTCCCCAACACAGCCTTTGTTTTCAAACGGGCAGGTTAAAATTCTTACTGGGATAAGGGCAGAAGTACAAGGTAGAGCAAAGTTGGGCTGGAAAACATCTGACAAGGATTGTGGGGTGGCAGAGAGTTCCTGTGTCCCCAGTGTCTCCTGAGCCAATTTATGTGAATCAGACTGGAAAAAAAGGTGCCAACTAATAGAGATGCCTGGAATTTCTGAAATTTGACTCTCCAGTTTGTGTGATTGACTTTCAAGGCCTTTGCTTATTTTGTTAAGGCAAGGTTTTTACCTTATTTTAATTGACATAATTTTAATCATATCTCAATTTTCCCTTCATATTGTAATTAGAATGATTTTTAAAGCTGAAGTTTAATTATAATAGAACAGATTATTATATTTTTCTATTTTAATTTAAAATCTCTCTTTTATATATTTACTTTTAGGCCATGCATTTAGATATCAATATGTTTTATTGATGCCTTTGCTAATTAATTTTTACGTCTTCTAAGTATTTTTCCATGTTCTTAAATATCAGGTTGAACTGTATAAAATTACCATATTTGCAGGTCACAAGTGGTCAAATACTGGCAGTTTTATATGGTTCAGTCTAATGCTTCATTCTTACAGCAATGAATAAGTACTGTTATATGTCTGATAATTTGATTTGCTTATATTCTTGAATAATAGCTTAATCAGGATACAGATTGCTGGTTGACTGTTATTTTCTCTAACAGCTTTGAAGATAAACATTCCTGTTATCTTTTGACAGTTTTTTTTTTTACTGATGAGGTCAGCTGTAAGTCTGATTTTCTTCTATTACTAGTAGTTATTAAGAGTTTTTTTCGGGAGTTCCCTGGTAGCCTAGGGGTTAGGATTCTAGGCTTTTCACTGCCATGGCCTGAGTTCAATCCCTGGTCAGGGAACTGAGGTCCTGCAAGCCACATGGATGGCCAAAAAAAACCAAAGTTCTTCATTTTTGCTATGTTTATGTGCGCACATTTATTTTTATTTACCCTGCTCAGGACTTGGATTGCAATCTGAGTGTTCATTTCTTTAGTTCTGAAATTTCCAACTATTATCTCTTTAGCATCTCTACTTCAGTTCCTTCATGAACTTTTAGAACTTCTATTTTACACATGCTGGAGTTTCTCATTCAGTCCCCCTCCCTTTTTTTTTCAGTATCCAAAATGTATTTATTGGGATGGTTTCCCATTCATCTTGATTCAGGGTGATTTTAATGCTGCTTCTGTCTGAAGGAGCATCCTTCTGTAAGCCTTGCTTTTTCCTCCTGTAGGCTGGCAGAATATAGTAGAGCAGCCAACACAAAAAGTGTTTGTGCATTGCTAAAGACAGTGGTGATTTTATAACATCTTGAACATTTCACATCCATGAAATAGGAATTGGGGCTCTGCACCAGGTGCTTCTTCTTATGTTTCTTCTTCTTTTCTGGAGAGGATGAAGGAGATCCTTTGTGAGAGGCTTGTTCTTGTGGGGAGGTTGTCACAGCCAGAAAGCCTCATTCAGTTCTTTAGCTTGCTTTTTATCTTTTGTGGTTTCTATCTCTCCTTATCTCTGTTGAATTCTATGTGATTTCTTCATATCTATCTTCTACCTTGATAATTTTTTTACAGTTATCACTTATTATTTAGCTTGTGTTGTGAGTTTATTCAGTAATTTTATTTTCTTGATTCTTTTTCAGATCTACCCATTTTCATAGATCCCATTTGTCACTTTGTAAAAATTTTACACATATTTGAAGTCTTTATCAGACTGATTTGTCTTCTGTGGATTAGGTTTCTACTTCTTGGTGTATTGTATTTGTTGACTGTAATAGTACTGAAATTTCATGTGCATTGTAGTCTTATTTATGAGCTTATCTTCAGTGGGAGCTCTACTTGTGCCTTGGATTGGGAGGAGTTCTAATGAGATGGTTTTGTGTTTGTAAGGGTCCAGACAAGCTTCTTTTTGTTGTTGTTGAATGAATATGTGAATTTACTTATCTAAAGAGGAATCCCAGGAAAACAAGTAGCTGTTAGGCAAAAATAATGACTTCTGCTTCGTGGACATTTTGTTTGCAGTTCTGAGTTGATTAAAAAGGAAATTTTAAATAAGAACTTGAACTTAGGATAGAGAACAGAGGAGAAACGTTGAGTTCAGCCTTGGGAAAGATGACTAGTATGATGGACTGGTTTCCTTGGGTTCCTTCTGGTTCATAATAGATTTACTTCCAATTTTCCATTCAGTGTTTCTGAAATCTCAGAAAAACTGGTGCCAGGACACGAAGGTTCAGGGCTGGAGATTGCATCACTACGTGAACCCTAAGTCATCCGGCATTGGATAGATTACCAGTTATTATAAAAGAATATAGCTCAGGAACAGCCAGATGGAAGAGATGCATAGGGCAAGGTATGTGGGAAGAGGTGTGGAGCTTCCATGCTCACTGAGTATGTCACTCTTCCTGAATATCCACAAGTTCACCAACCTGGAAGCTACTCCTAGACAAGCTTCTTATTAGTTTCTTGACTTGGCCTTTCTATGTACTGTGCAGCTAGTACACACATTAGTTATGTATCTATGCAGGAAGCTTGTTTGTGTTCAGACTTCTTGTGGATGACTCCACGGCTGGCAAGGATTTTAGGTTTCAGAGTACTTAAAGCCTGCCCTGTGGCTTTATTGAGGGAGTTCAGTTTCAACTTTTAACCTTTGTCTTCCTATTCCCAACGGTGGTAACAATAACCCCTGTGGCCCACTTGCATCACTGCCTTACCACTTAGGCTTTGAGTGCCCTTTTGGTTTCTGGCACTTCCAATTTTGACTTCTTGGTTGTAGACTCAGTTATATATTTTTAGACCTTTAATTTGTTATATGTTAGCCATTTCTGTGTTTGAGTTGGGGGTCAGGTGGTCTTAGATTTGCTTAGTGATCCGTCTTGAATGGAAGTCCACCAATTTAATGAAGCTAAATTCCAGTTAACAACACTGTGGAGATAAACTAGTTTGTAGACTTGTCTATTTTAGCCTTTAAGCACCCCCCCCCAAAGATTATACATTTTAGTAAATTGGCACTTAAAAGAAATTAATCTAACAGGTATGAATGGGTCTCTCAGAACATTGAAGTAATGAAATCAGTTCTAGGGACGTTATGCGTAAAACTTGGTCAGTAGGGGCTTCCCTGGTGGCGCAGTGGTTGAGAATCTGCCTGCCAATGCAGGGGACACAGGTTCGTGCCCTGGTCTGGGAAGATCTCACATGCCACGGAGCAACTAGGCCCGTGAGCCACAGCTACTGAGCCTGCGCGTCTGGAGCCTGTGCTCCGCAACAAGAGAGGCCGTGACAGTGAGAGGCCCGCGCACCGCGATGAAGAGTGGCCCCCGCTCGCCGCAACTAGAGACAGCCCACGCACAGAAACGAAGACCCAACACAGCCAAAAATACAAGTTAAAAAAAAAAAAACTTGGTCGTTAGCTTTGGCTCTGAAGTTTGGGTTTCAGTTTTGTATAGTAATGAAAACTCAACATGACAACTAGTACTGAGTGATTGAGTCAGGAGCACGCTCATCTGATCACTAATTACAAGGGCATTGTTACTCATAAACTCGAATGGAAAATGACTCACCTTTTCAACACAAACATTTATATAATTTAAAAATTTATTTATAAATATAGAAGTAAATAGCAGAAAGATCCCTAAAGAAGCTTCAACTCTTTGTTTTGGTGGTAAGACACCTTGGCTGCTGGGTAATCTGACAGAAGTAAGTAGTCAGCATAGGAATGGGTTTGGCTGATGGTCTGCAGACTTAAATTTTCCTGTGTCTCATTGGGGGTTCTTTCATGCCTTAGATTTCTGAATTCCAAGCTTCTCTGAAAACCTTTATGGCAAATAAGAGTCTTTCTCAAATGTATCCCTCTATTCTTCCTGTACTTTGGGTTGTGTTTCTTCTGCAATGTTTAGGTATCCTTTTGCCATCTACATTTTTTGAAAAAGACAAAAAGTCGTAAACTGTGATGTCAGCTTGCCAGGTAGAAGTAGAAATTGTAAGAATCTGAGAATCAGCTTATTGAGTTCAAAAAACAAAACCTGGTATGACTTACATCAAATCATACATAAAAGTATAATGGATACTTTTATATATTGAATGTTTCTTGATCAGAACAGAATGTCTCTTCAGAGATATTCCTTCAGAGTTATTCCTTCATTAAGATGTTACAAATTTCTTAAGAACTTTCTCAATATTTTACATATATATATAATTATATATACATATAGTTATATATACATATAATTGTCTATCTATAGACTCCTTTTTTTTCCATTTGTGAACTTCGCACCTGCTCTTCTTGGTTTGCATGCTGTTTCTTCCTTTCCTAGTTTTGTTGGGGGTCCCCAAGACCATCCTCAGGTTCAGTGATTTGCTGGAAGGACTCACAGAATTAAGAAAAGCTTATACTCATGGTTGATTTTATTGCAGTGAAAGGATACAGATTAAAATTAGCAAAGAGAAAAGGTGCATGGTGTAAAATCCAGGAGAAAGCAGATGCAAGCATCCAGCTGTCTCCTTTCAGTGGAGTTGCACAGGGAGAGTCTTAATTCTCCCAGTTACAATGTATGACAATATGCAGGAGGAGTATTGCCAACCAGGGAAGCTCACATGAACCTCTGTGTCTGGGTTTTTTTAAAAATAAATTTACTTATTTATTTGATTTTTGGCTGCGTTGGTTGGGTCTTCGTTGCTGCGCGTGGGCTTTTCTCTAGTTGTGGCGAGTGGCGACTATTCATCGTTGTGGTGTGCGGGCTTTTCATTGTGGTGGCTTCTCTCGTTACGGAGCACGGGCTCTAGGCGCGCAGGCTCAGTAGTTGTGGCACACGGTCTTAGTTGCTCCCTGGCATGTGGGATTGTGCCAGACCAGGGGTCGAACCCGTGTCCCCTGCATTGGCAGTTGGATTCTTAACCACTACGCCACCAGGGAAGCCCTTGTCTGGGGTTTTTATTGGAGACTCAGTCATGTAGGGATGCAGCATCCACAGAACTGATAACACCTACTTGGACTCCAGCCGACCCCACAGGTCAAACTGAATACGGATGGCCCAAGGCCTCAGGCAAACAGAAACGCTTTTTTTTTTTTTTTTTTTTTTTTTGCGGTACTTGGGCCTCTCACCGTTGTGGCCTCTCCCGCTGCGGAGCACAGGCTCCGGACGCGCAGGCTCAGCGGCCATGGCTCACGGGCCCAGCCGCTCCGCGGCATGTGGGATCTTCCCAGACCGGGGCACGAACCCGTGTCCCCTGCATCGGCAGGCGGACTCTCAACCACTGCGCCACCAGGGAAGCCCCAGAAACGCTTTTATCAGGCATATATTCCAAGAGTTCGAAGGCCATCTTCCATATGCCCATCAAGGGCTAGTGTTGAAGGCCTTCCTTAGGAATGTGTGGGGTTTAATGAACCCAGGCCAACCAAGCATACTCTTTCTTGCACATTAGTGAATGCATGTTGATTCTTCAAGACCATGTATAAATGTCACCTCTTCAGTGAAAACTTACCTTATTCACTGTAAGAAGTTAGTTGCTTGCGTATTTTTGCTCCTAAATTACTTATCCTCATCTCCTCTGTAGTTAATGCTGTAGGTTTCCAGGATTTTTAAAAATATTTATTTATTCATTCATTCATTCATTCATTGGCTGCATCGGGTCTTAGTTGTGGCATGCAGGATCTTTCATTCTGGTGCGCAGACTTCTCTCTAGTTGTGGCGCGTGGGCTCTATAGTTGTGGTGTGCAGGCTCGGTAGTTGAGGCACATGGGCTTAGTTGCCCCATGGCACGTGGGGTCTTAGTTTCCCAACTAGGGATTGAACCTGCTTCCCCTGCATTGGAAGGCAGATTCTTAACCACTGGCCCACGAGGGAAGTCACTCTACAATGGTTTTTAATTCATGCCATCTTAGATGTAAAAGTATTTATATTCATTTTCCCCTTTCTCCTGACCATACTGTTTCTTCCTTTGATTCAAAAAAGTGTTTTCATGCATTTCCTTTGAGCAGGATCTTTGTATGCATTTCGTGTTATAAAAACAATATTTTGTTTTCATATGTAATGGTAAATTTGAGTTTGTTTTACCAATATATGTATGTCTGCTGAGGGACTGATATTCCTGCTTTTAGCATGACATTTTGTTTTCATTTTCCATTACAATTACTATATAAGTTACTGTAGTTTGTATATGTACAACTCTTTGCAGTCAAATGCTCTACCACTGAGCTATACCTCCTATATGTACAACTCTTGGACTGTTTATATCCTTGTCTTTGTATGCTGCTTCCTATAGTTGTGCGTGGTATAAACTATAAAAATCATATACTAGTCTTGAACCCTTTTTTTTTTTTTAATATACTGCAGTTTTATTTCAGTCACACAAACGAAGTTAGTATATAGGAAATTTAAATGAAACAGTATGGTAAAAATAGCTGAGAACCAAAAAATCTAAAAAGGAAGTACACCTAAAGGATGAGAATTCAATATGCACTAGTGTTTCATCTTTAGTTTTGATTGACACTTGATGCTTGCAGATTTCAAAACTTTGAGATCATGATGACTATTCTGAAGAGATTTCAGCACCAGCACTAAGATTTTGTACATTCAGTTGGTTTGCAGTTGACTTGTTATCCATTTACATAGTGTATAGTACAGATTTGTCACAGGTCAGATCACAGTGTTGAAGGAAAGAAGTACCTTCCTGTAATTAGAAAGGATCCCCTGAACTGCACTCACCTTAAGACATCCAGTATACAGGAGCATGAAAACCATCATAACAATGTGGCTCCAGGGAAGATAGTTTTGATAAGGAAAATAGCCTAAGCTTCTGTTTCCCATTTTAATTACTGAAATCTCTAAGTGACAGAACTGTCACATAGGACAGTAACTGTATACAGTAATTCAATCAAACTTCTTGGAAAGAACACATTTAGCAATCTGGGATAATGCAGAATGACAAGAAGTATAACGTGATTCAACACTGGTTCTTTTTGTCATTTTACACAGATATCATGTTTGTTCGTTTTTTTAATGACAGGATTTTTATTTTTTAAATTTTTGGCCGTGCATCACGGCATGCAGGGAACTGATCTCAATTCCCCAACCAGGATCAAACCTATTCCCCCTGCAGTGGAAGCCAGAGTCTTAGCCACTGGACCACCAGGGAAGTCCTGACATGTTATTATTAGACCAAAGCACAAAACGTTTAGTGCATAAACCAGTTTCTATTTTAAGATCTAGCATTTTTATTGTAGTCTTTTCTCTTAGTTTGTACCACTTTTACCCAGTACTCTATCCTACTGTAGATTGTTTAACTTGATGAACAAAATCAAAAGTGATTTCTGACCAGATTCATGGGGGACATAAACATTTATATCATCTAAGTGTTTGCATAACCAAGAGTGCAATAATAAATATGAAAATGCCTATTTCATTTAGAAAATAAGCTTGCTGCATCTTTTTCTTTGAATTTTATTTTGTTTATTTTCTTGTACAGAAGGTTCTTATTAGTTATCCATTTTATACATGTTAGTGTATACATGTCAATCCCAATCTCCCAATTCATCACCGCCCACCCCCCACCCCGCCACTTTACCCCTTGGTGTCCATATATTTGTTCTCTACATCTGTGTCTCTATTTCTGCCCTGCAAACCAGTTCATCTGTACCATTTTTTCTAGGTTCCACATATATGCTTTAATATACGATATTTGTTTTTCTCTTTCTGAGTTAACTTCATTCTGTATGACCTCTAGATACATCCACGTCCCTACAAATGACCAAACTTCGTTCCTTTTTATGGCTGAGTAATATTGTATTGTATATATGTACCACATCTTCTTTATCCATTTGTCTGTCGATGGGCATTTAGGTTGCTTCCATGACCTGGCTGTTGTAAATAGTGCTGCAGTGAATATTGGGGTGCATGTGTCTTTTTGAATTATGGTTTTCTCTGGGTATATGCCCAGTAGTGGGATTGCTGGGTCATATGGTAATTCTATTTTTAGTTTTTTAAGGAACCTCCATACTGTTCTCCATAGTGGCTGTATCAATTTACATTCCCACCAACAGTGCAAGAGGGTTCCCTTTTCTCCACACCCTCTGCAGCATTTGTTGTTTTTAGATTTTCTGACGATGCCCATTCTAACGTGTGAAGTGATACCTCATTGTAGTTTTGATTTGCATTTCTCTAATAGTGATTTTGAGCAGCTTTTCATGTGCTTCTTGGCCATCTGTTTGTCTTCTTTGGAGAGTTGTCTATTGAGGTTTTCTGCCCTTTTTTTTTTTTTTGCGGTATGCGGGCCTCTCACTGTTGCGACCTCTCCCGTTGCGGAGCACAGGCTCCAGACGCATAGGCTCAGCGTCCATGGCTCATGGGCCTAGCCGCTCCGCGGCATGTGGGATCTTCCCAGATCGGGGCAGGAAGCCGGGTCCCCTGCATCGGCAGGCAGACTCTCAACAACTGTGCCACCAGGGAAGCCCCCTCTGCCCATTTTTTGATTGGGTTGTTTGTTTTTTTAATATTGACCTGCATGAGCTGTTTATATATTTGGGAGACTAATCCTTTGTCCATTGATTCGTTTGCAAATGTTTGCTCCCATTCTGAGGGTTGTCTTTTTGTCTTGTTTTTATTTCTTTTGTTTTGCAAAAGCTTTTAAGTTTCATTAGGTCCCATTTGTTTATTTTTGTTTTTATTTCCATTTCTCTAGGAGGTGGATCAAAAAATATCTTGTTTTGATTTATGTCAAAGAGTGTTCTTCCTATGTTTTCCTCTAAGAGTTTTATAGTGTCCAGTCTTACATTTAGGTCTCTAATTCATTTTGAGTTTGTTTTTGTGTATGGTGTTAGGGAGTGTTCTAATTTCATTCTTTTACATGTAGATGTCCAGTTTTCCCAGCACCACTTATTGGAGAGACTGTCTTTTCTTGTGTATCCTTGCTTCCTTTGTCATAGATTAGTTGACCATAGGTGCATGGGTTTATCTGTGGGTTTTCTATCCTGTTCCACTGATCTATATTTCTGTTTTTGTGCCAGTACCATACTGTATTGATTACTGTAGCTTTGTAGTATAGTCTGAAGTCAGGGAGTCTGATTCCTCCAGCTCCGTTTTTATTCCCTCAAGACTGCTTTGTCTATTCGGGGTCTTTTGTGTCTCCATACAAATTTTAAGATGTTTTGTTCTAGTTCTGTAAAAAGTGCCATTGGTAATTTAATAGGGATTTCATTGAATCTGTAGAATGCTTTGGGTAGTATAGTCATTTTCACAATATTGATTCTTCCAATCCAAGAACATGGCATATCTCTCCATCTGTTTGTATGATCTTTAATTTCTTTCATCAGTGTCTTATAGTTTTCTGCATACAGGTCTTTTGTCTCCTTAGGTAGGTTTATGCCTAGGTATTTTATTCTTTTTGTTGCAGTGGTAAATGGGAGTGTTTCCTTAAGTTCTCTTTCAGATTTTTCATCATTAGTGTATAACAATGCAAGAGTTTTCTGTGCATTTATTTTGTGTCCTACAACTTTACCAAATTCATTGATTTTAGCTCTAGTAGTTTTCTGGTGGCATCTTTAGGATTCTCTATGTATAGTATCATGTCATCTGCAAAGAGTAACAGTTTTACTTCTTCTTTTCCAATTTGGATTCCTTTTATTTCTTTTTCTTCTCTGATTGCCGTGGCTAAAACTTCCAAAGTTATGTTGAGTAATAGTGGCAAGAGTGGGCAATCTTGTCTTTTCCTGATCTTAGAAGAAATGGCTTCAGTTTTTCACCATTGAGAATGATGTTGGCTGTGTGTTTGTCATATATGGCCTTTATTATGTTGAGGTAAGTTCCCTCTCTGCCTACTTTCTGGAGGGTTTTTATCATAAATGGGTGTTGAATTTTGTTGAAAGCTTTTTGTGCATCTATTGAGATGATCATGTGGTTTTTATTCTCCAGTTTGTTAATATGGTGTATCACATTGATATGCGTATATTGAAGAATCCTTGCATCCCTGGTATAAATCTCACTTGATCATGGTGTATGATCCTTTTAATGTGTTGTTGGATTCTGTTTGCTAGTATTTTGTTGAGGATTTTTGCATCTATATTCATCAGTGATATGGTTTGTAATTTTCTTTTTTTGTAGTATCTTTGTCTGGTTTTGGTATCAGGATGATGGTGACCTCATAGAATGAGTTTGGGAGTGTTTCTCCCTCTGCAATTTGTTGGAAGAGTTTGAGAAGGGATGGGTGTTAGCTCTTCTCTAAACGTTTGATAGAATTCACCTGTGAAGCCATCTGGTCTGGACTTCTGTTTGTTGGAAGATTTCTAATCACAGTTTCAATTTCATTACTTGTGATTGGTCTGTTCATAGTTTCTATTTCTTCCTGGTTCAGTCTTGGAAGGTTATACCTTTCTAAGAATTAGTCCATTTCTTCCAGGTTGTCCATTTTACTGGCATAGAGTGGCTTGCCGTACGTAGTCTCTTAGGATGCTTTTTATTTCTGTGGTGTCTGTTGTAACTTTTCCTTTTTCATTTCTGATTTTATTGATTTTATTTGAGTCCTCTCCCTCTTTTTCTAGATGAGCCTGGCTAATGGTTTATCAATTTTGTTTACCTTCTCAAAGAACCAGCTTTTAGTTTTATTGATCTTTGCTATTGTTTTCTTTGTTTCTATTTCATTTATTTCTGCTGTGATCTTTATGATTTCTTTCCTTCTGCTAACTTTGGGTTTTGTTTGTTCTTCTTTCTGTAGTTCCTTTAGGTGTAAGGTTAGATTGTTTTGAGGTATTTCTTGTTTCTTGAGGTAGGCTTGTATAGCTATAGTCTTCCCTTAGAAGTGCTTTTGCTGCATCCCATAGGTTTTGGATCGTCGTGTTTTCATTGTCATTTGTCTCTAGGTATTTTTTTATGTCCTCTTTGATTTCTTCAGTCATCTCTTGGTTAGTTAGTAACATATTGTTTATACTCCATGTGTTTGTGTTTTTTACGTTTTTTTCCCTGTAATTGATTTCTCATCTCATAGCATTGTGGTCAGAAAAGATGCTTCATATGGTTTCAATTTTCTTTAATTTATTGTGGCTTGATTTGTGACCCAGGATGTGATCTATCCTGGAGAATGTTCCATGCGCACTTGAGAACAAAGTGTAATCTGCTGTTTTGGAATGTCCTATAAATATCAATTAAATCTATCTGGTCTGTCGGGTCATTTAAAGCTTCTGTTTCCTTATTTATTTTCATTTTGGATGATCTGTCCGTTGGTGTAAGTGAGGTATTAAAGTCCCCCATTATTATTGTGTTACTGTCGATTTCCTTTTATAGCTGTTAGCAGTTGCCTTATGTATTGAGGTGCTCCTATGTTGGGAGCGTATATATTTATAATTGTTATATCTTCTTCTTGGATTGATCCCTTGATAATTATGTAGTAGTGTCTTTCATTGTCTCTTGTAACATTCTTTATTTTAAAGTCTCTTTTATTTGATATGAGAATTGCTACTTCAGCTTTCCTTTGATTTCCATTTGCATGGAATATCTTTTTCCATCCCCTCACTTTCAGTCTGAATGTGTCCCTGGGTCTGAAGTGGGTCTCTTGTACACAGCATATATATGGGTCTTGTTTTTGTGTCCATTCAGCAAGCCTGTGTCTTTTGGTTGGAGCATTTAATCCATTCACATTAAAGGTAGTTATCGATATGTATGTTCCTATTACCATTTTTTTAATTGTTACGGGTTTGCTCTTGTAGGTCCTTTTCTACTCTTGTGTTTCCCACTTAGAGAAGTTCCTTTAGCATTTGTTGTAAAGTTGGTTTAGTGGTGTTGAATTCTCTTAGCTTTTGCTTGTCTCTAAAGCTTTTGATTACTCCATGGAATCTAAATGAGATCCTTGCCGGGTAGAGTAATCTTGGTTGTAGGTTCTTCCCTTTCATCACTTTAAGTATGTCATTCCACTCCCTTCTGGCTTGTAGAGTTTCTGCTGAGAAATCAGCTGTTAACCTCATGGGAGTTCCCTTGTATGTTATTTGTCGTTTTTCCCTTGTTGCTTTCAATAATTTGTCTTTAATTTTTATCAATTTGATTACTATGTGTCTCGGCATGTTTCTCCTTGGGTTTATCCTGCCTGGGACTCTCTGTGCTTCCTGGACTTGGGTGGCTATTTCCTTTCCCATTTTAGGGAAGTTTTCGACTATAATCTCTTGAAATATTTTCTCAGGTCCTTTCTCTCTCTCTTCTCCTTCTGGGACCCCTATAATGCGAATGTTGTTGCATTTAATGTTGTCCCCAAGGTCTCTTAGGATGTCTTCATCTCTTTTCATTCTTTTTTCTTTATTCTGTTCCTCAGCAGTGAATTCCACCATTCTGTCTTCCAGGTCACTTATCTGTTCTTCTGCCTCATTTATTCTGCTGTTGATTCCTTCTAGTGTTTTTTTCATTTTAGTTATTGTTCATCTCTGTTTTCTGTTCTTTAATTCTTCTAGATCTTTGTTAAACATTTCTTGCATCTTCTTGATCTTTGTCTCCATTCTTTTTCTGAGGTCCTGGTTCATCTTCACTATCGTTATTCTGAATTCTTTTTCTGGAAGGCTGCCTATCTCCGTTTAGTTGTTTTTCTGGGGTTTTATCTTGTTCCTTCATGTGGTACATAGCCCTCTGCCTTTTCATCTTGTCTGTCTTTCTGTGAATGTGGTTTTTGTTCTGCAGGCTGCAGGATTGTAGTTTTTCTTGCTTCTACTGTCTGCCCTCTGGATGCTTGCTGCATCTTTAAAGTCTTTACTAGTGGATGACAATGAGTAGTTGATAGAAATAAGAGAACTATATACTTGAATTATGGTAGCGCATCCATCAAGGTTAATCTAGAAATGAAGTTTCTATAGAAACAGGAACTGTTTTAACAAGGAAAAAAAGTTCCCTCATTCAAACCTCTTTGAAGTGGTAATGGCTGCAAACCTGCAGTATTTAGAAAACTATGCTGTCAACAAGCTGTGTCTTACGAACCTATATTAAGAAATCCAGAAAGCAGATGAAAGTGGATTCTTCAAAATTTTAGTAAAACTACTGATAACCAAAGATTTCAAAGGAAATATAGCACATAACTCAAGCATAAATCAAGGTGGAGAGCATGGAGAATTTTTGATTTCCTAAATTTTCAAACATTTTATCATTGCACATACAGGAATTCTCCCGTATTTTAATTTTAGAAGTTTCAAAGAAAATGGAGTGGATTACATACACAAATGTGAATGCCCACACAAACACGCGCAGACAGACACACACACACACACACACACACACACACACACACACACACACACACACACACACACAGTGTAAGTAGAGTATATAGTTCCTTCTTCCCACCACCTAAGTCTCACTACCACTTAGCTGTACCTCCTGTATGCACAGCTCTTTGGACTGTTTATAGCCTTGTCTTTGTATGGTGCTTCCTATAGTTGTGCATAGTATAAACTGTAAAAATTATATCCTAGTCTTGAACCCTTTCTTAAAAGCAAGGATTGAGTCATGCTGTGTTCTCAATTTTATGGCTGACATATAGTAGTCAGTTTGTTGTGTTGAGTGTGATGCTATTTTACAGTTAAGTTTAACTTCCATATGTTAACCTCAGCAGGTTTATTCGTTCTGATAGATGCTAGAACACTAGCAGGTTACGTCACAGATGATCTCTCTTCCCACATTAGCATGAATTCAAGTAGTTCTGAACAAAGTCAGAATTTATAAGTTGATAGATTGTGTATTTCTATTTCTGCTGTAACAGAATTGCCATAAACTTTTGTCTTAAAACAACATACATTTTATTTTCTTATTGTTCTTGAAGGCTGAAGTGTGAAATCAGTTTTACTGTGTTAGAGTCAAAGTGTTGGCAGGTCTTGTTCCTTCTGGAGGCTCTGAGGAGAGAATCCGTTTTCTTTTTCTTTTTCTTTTTTTCCAGCTTATAGTAGCCACCTGCATTCCTTGGCTGTGTCTCTGTTTCCAAAGCACATTATTCTGATCTCTGCTTTCATTGTCAATTGCCTTCTCCTCTTCTGTAGTCTAATCTTCTTCTGCCTCCATCTTGTTAGATCACTTGTGATGACATTTATGGCCTATCAAATAATCCAGGACAGCATACCCATCTCAAGATCCTTAATTTAATCCCCCTCACAGAATCTCCTTTGCTGTATAAAGTGACACAGGTTTTCCAAGCATTACGACCTAGGTATCTTTGGGGGCCGTTATTACAACCACATAGTGTAATAACGAAGCACCTTAAAGTTTTTTTGCATATTAATGCTTATTTTCTCTTCCTAAATAAGGTATCATTTTTCCCCAATGTAATAACTTAGTGGAATAACTTATTTTACTCAGCTCTTAATGCTCATTTCTTTGTTCTTGTCTATGATATATGAATGAGTAGTTCCCATGTAGGCATCGTGTACAATTTCCTTATTTTTTCTGAAGAATATTTCTTAATGTTGTTGTTTTGTGTTGTAGTTGGTGTAATACGGTGCCCAGTATGCCGCCAAGAATGCAGACAGATAGACCTTGTGGATAATTATTTTGTGAAAGATACATCTGAAGCTCCTAGCAGTTCTGATGAGAAATCAGAACAGGTATGCTTCTCAATTTTTCTTTATGTTCCTATCTTGATATGAAAATATGAATTATAAGAAAACATGCTTGAATTGTTACATAATTTAGGGTAGTTATGCCTTAGTTTCATCTTTCAAATTGAAAATGAAGGATATCTTTATTCTACACCCTCAGACCTGGTTAAATGAGATTAAAAGTCATTACTTAAAGATTCAAATCTTGTATAGATTTTGTGTTCTGAGACTTTTTTTTACCTACCTGAATGTTTGATCTGGAAGGGAAAGGATTTTGTTGAAGAGAAATGGATAACAAAATAATTTTATTCTAGGTACAGTGAATTAGTATATTTGAGAGCAAGTTAGAAAGTTTTCACCTTTTTGTTTTGTGGATCTATATTTTGTAAATTTAATGTAGCTTAGTATTTATTTCCTCCTTTAGGTATGTACTAGTTGTGAAGACAATGCAAGTGCAGTTGGCTTTTGTGTAGAATGTGGAGAGTGGCTATGTAAGACATGTATTGAAGCACATCAAAGAGTAAAATTCACTAAAGATCACTTGATCAGGAAGAAAGAAGATGTCTCAGGTAAGATAGAAGCAGTTTTAATGATTACTATTAATCTCCCTCTTTTGCCTCTATAGCATTTCTACTTATCTTTATAAGCTTTTGATACCAATATCAGTAAGAATTTAGAAAGTTAGACAAAAATTTTGTTTAGTTTAAAAATATGTGTTTTATTTTACTGCAGAGTCTGTTGGAGCATCTGGTCAGCGCCCTGTTTTCTGCCCTGTACACAAACAAGAACAGTTGAAACTTTTCTGTGAAACATGTGATAGGCTGACATGTAGAGACTGTCAGCTATTGGAACACAAAGAACATAGGTACAGAAGTCATAATTGCTTATCAAGAAATATTATAAAAAGTTCTTGTAAAATTATTTTTCCTAAAGCAAGTATTCTATAATTTTGTTAGCATTTTAAAATTACCAGTTTTGTGTTTTATGTCTTAGAGCAAGATATATTTTTGATAAATTATTTAATGGTTTCCATATTCATACCTAATTGTTTTATGGATATTCGTTGAAAATGTATCAGTACATGGATTTGGGTTGCAAGAATGGAGTTATATTATTTCTTTGTATGCAACGCCTCTGGTTCAAATACACTTTTTTTTCAAGTGTTCTATGGGATTTAGGCTCTGGGCTGTTGTCTTAAAAGGTAATATTTCCATGGGTGTGGCTAAGTGATACCCATTTTAACATCAAAGCATAAATATACTGCTTTCATACTGGATATACAGTTTGTAGAAAAACTAGGGATTTATAAGCATCTAAGTAGCATAATTAATAATTCATTAATACATAGCTTTGTCTTTCAACCTTCTTTTACCCTCAGGATACAATAGTATTCACTTATCACCAGCCTGTTACATCTGAACTGTTCTGGAAAGTACTGAAATTTCTAGTCAGGTGTTAAGTTTGATTAACCACACTTAAATATTTGTTTTTTAACTCTAGGATGTCTTAGAGCTTTTATTAGAGCGATTGGAATTTTTTGGAATCCTCTAAAAGAAGGGGATACATTAATTCTGTTCACTAACAAGTATTGCATCTGTAGTTTGTGCCAGGCAGTTTTCCTAATCGTGCATGTTTGTTTAATTCACACCAACCACCCATGCAGTGTTGGTACTGATACCCTGACTGTTTTAAAGGTGAGCGAGAGTTCTTACAGAAAGCTTTAGTAATCTGTACAGGGTGTCCCCATAAGTGGTAGAGCCAGGATTTGAACTCCAGATCTATTTTAGCCCATATGCTCATTTTCTCCCATGTGGTATTCAGAATATAGAATACAGTGTATGGAATCTTTCAAACTTGACCTCATAGGGGTAATGCTCTTTTTTTCTTTTCCAAGGCACCTCTTACGGTTTTACAGAACATTTGTGTAGAAATGCTACTTTAAACTTCTGTATCCTTTGTTACAAAATGTCTCATCTTGCTTATGAATTGGCTAATGTTTTGCTTGAGGTGACTAATCTTGTGAATGCCTTCACCTGAGGTCCAAATCTTACCCTTGTCTTGTAATCTCAGTAAGACATTAAATTACTTTCTCACAGCTGCAGTCAGATCTTTGAGCATTTAGATTTCTTATGGCTTTTTACATTGATGGTGCGAAACAGAAAGAATAGGAACATGGCATCCTTTATCCTGTGAACAAATAGCTTCAGCCACTCCTCTCAAAGTTTAACCATGTTCCATTCTTCCCTTTCCTTCACCACTTTCCTTTACTACTCATAGCCAACTCCTAATTATCTCTTGAATGTTCTTCCCTTTTCTTTCGTTTTTTCACACCGTGATTTTCCTGGATAGACTATGGCAGAACCAATGGCACTGGACTTAAAAGCCTAGGTTCCTGTTACTACAACACATTTACAACTAGTCTCCCTGTTTTGAGTTTTATATTGTCAAATTCATTCTGTCCACATTGCTGCCAGTATCATTTGGCTAACATGTAGTTAAGCCCCACCCACCCCACCCCCTTTAAAAACACTCTTCAAAGATACCCCATAGTCAAAGTTTAAAGTGCTCATTATTGAGTCTTACCAGATTCTTTCTCTTTATCATCTGTACAAAAGTTAGGAAACAGTCCACAAGACCACCCTCTCTTCTAATACCAGCTGCAGAGTTCAGTAAAAACCCAAACATAGGGGATAACAGCATGCAGTCCACCTCATTAATATGATTTGTTATTACTTATACCTTCTTCAGTTAGAGTGGTGGCCTTGTAAACAGGATGCTTTCTGTTCACCTTGGAACCACCATCCATAAGCCAAGCAGCTCTATGTTAGCTAATAGACTTTATAGAGCACCACCTATGTGATCATAGCATTCAGCAGCTCCTCTGTGGTTCAGAAGTTATATTTAGAGGAAAAGAGGCCAGCTACCTGCTCATAAATACAATAAATACTTCTTTGCATCCTCCTGGTCGCATGTTCCTGCACAGACCATCTCTGTTTATGTGGAACGCTTCTGGGCCTTGCCTTCGTCATTAGAGTGTTCCCCTGTCACCCAAGACATTATGAGTATTTCAGGTTTCATGGTTATTTTGTGTCCTTCAGTCATAGAGTCAGTCTCAGTGCTGAATGGCAAGCTAGTAATTTTCTCTTAAATGACATAAATTTTACCATGGTATCCAGAAATTCTCTGGTCCAAAATCCTGGTGGGTCTCTGCTGAGTGGCACTGAGAGGTTTTTGCCATAAGTTTCAATCTGCGTAGGTACGTGTTGCTGACACTTCCAAAATCATGTCCGAGTGTGGATCACAGGGGCCCAAAAGCATCATGAGAAAGACTGCTTTTTGCAGTTCAGACAATGGCTGCCTTTGTTCAGGCCCCCGTTCAAATATGACCTTCTTTTGGGTAGTTGTATAGATTGGTGCTGGTAATATTCCCAGATATGAAGGGTGTGTTCTTTAAAATTCAGATATACCAACCAAATGTTGGCTTCTTGTTTAGTTCTAGGGGTAGGTGGCAGAAGCAGTTTTTTTTTTCACCTTTGGAATGTCATGGGTGGCTCCTGCCTAGGTTATTCCTAAGAATTTCACCAGTTTGGACAGGTCCTTGGACCTTTGCTATATTTAGCAACAGCTTCTGTTGGTCATGTGTGTCGCCATTGCATCTGAGTCAGTCTTACCTTCATCTTTAGTTTCTGATATTATCATGAAATTAATATAGTATATTTTTACACTCAGGACCTGCATCAAGTTTAAATCTCTTCTAAACAAATCATACCAGTAAGCTGGTGAATTGAAATAACCCTGTGGCAGTATAGTAAACATAAATTAGGGTCCTTCCACATCAAGGAAAATTGCTGTTTGGCTCTTTTTCAGAGTTAGAAAAAAAAAATTGCATGTTCAGTCACTGAGTGCCACTCTTTTTTAGTCTGCTGTATATATTTTTTGTATTGTTGAAACCGTATCAAGGACTGCTGATGCTATGGTGGCACTACCTTATTAAAACTTTAATAGTCTGCTGTTACTCTTGATGAAACATTTACTTTTTTTCTTGATGAAACTACACATGGTTATTGTACAAAGAATTCATTGATACTAGCACTCCAGCTTCTAATTTGTCATTAAAGTTGTACTCTCATTTTATCCATCAGGTATCCTATACTGTCTCAGGTCTACAACTTCTGTGGACTTGGACAGTTTTGTTTTTTTAAAAAAATATTTATGTATGTATGTATTTTGCTGTGCCAGGTCTTAGTTGTGGCACGTGGGATCTTCAAGTTGCGACATGCGGGATCTTTAGTAGCGGCATGCAAACTCTTAGTTGCGGCATGTGGGATCTAGTTCCTTACCCAGGGATCGAACCCGGGCCCCCTGCATTGGGAGCGTGGAGTCTTAGCCACCGGACCACCAGGGAAGTCCCTGGACTTGGACAGTTTTAGTGGTTTCCATGTACCATGTCTAATCAAGACTCGCCTGAAGGTGAACCTGTATGTCTTCTGTTTTACAGTACCAGTCAGACATAATATCCATTCCAGTGACATAGTCACATAAAGGAGAGATGTAACTACTTCACATAAAGTCTGTTCATATATTCCAACTTTCATCACCTTAATCCTATCAACCATCCCTCTCCTCCCAATCTAACCTTAGCTCCCATTAGGTCTTCAGCAGGTTTTAGAATCATAGCACATTGGGCCCCCATGTCAGGGAGTCCCGGAACTGTCTCTTATCCACCCCCTGGCTATTTTACCCACACAAGCGCATATTGCCTTGTGTTTTCCAGCTGGGGTTGAGCCAGAAAACCCTGGCCTCTCCTTCAGTTTTCAGGTTGATTGATCCATGGAATCGTTGCTCCAGGCAGTACAAGGTCAGGTTTCTCATTGTCATTTGCCCTCCAGCTTTTAAAATTTCTTCATACTGGGGTAAATACAACAGTTGTTTAATGCCCTTTAATGTTGGGGACCAGCAGTGGCTCCCATTGGTCCACCCAACCTCCCAAGAGTGCTACGTTAAGACCTTTGTTTCAACACCATCATTGTCTGCTTTATTCACTACCTTCCCCCCCTCCCTTTTTTTTTTTTGTTATTTTTGTTTTTGTTTTTGTTTTTTATGGTACGCGGGCCTCTCACTGTTGTGGCCTCTCCCGTTGCGGAGCACAGGCTCTGGACACACAGGCTCAGCGGCCATGGCTCACGGGCCCAGCCGCTCCGTGGCATGTGGGATCTTCCCAGACCGGGGCACGAATCCGTGTCCCCTGCATCGGCAGGCGTCCTCTCAACCACAGCGCCACTAGGGAAGCCCCCCGCCCCTTCCCTTTTTAACAGCCACCTGAAGATTTCCATCCTGCTGGGATAAATCCCTTGACTCTCCCCTTTGTCTTTCCCTATTTTCTCATGATTCACTAGTTTTCTTAATATCTGTAAGGCCCATAAAGCTGAGACAAATCTAATAAGGCTTCTCAGATTATTGCTAGGTTTTGCTGTAGTAAAATTACATGGGGGTGTCCATGTACAAGGGTCCCCCTTAATCACATTATTTAACTTGATCTTAGTAGGAGGCATACTCAGTAGATGAACATCCTGCTCTGCATAATGCTAATCTGGCGTGGCTTGCGTGTGAGAAGCATATCAGCCAATTCTTCTGGGGAGTTCTATTTGGCATTTATAGGAGAAGGACAATCGCCTGTCTGAGGGTAAAAAAAAACCTCACAGGGGCTTTTATCCAGTCCACCAAGCTAGCTGTCCCCTCAGGAATCACCTGCTGTGTATCTAGGTCATGTATAGCCATCTGTGGTTCCATAGTGAGCTGTGGGTCCTCCATCAGCTCAAACATTGCTGTTCTATTCTGCAGCATTCAAAATCAACAATACTGCCTCTAAGTAATCAGTCACTCTTACAATATTTTAGTAAAGGTTTTTTTCAGGAAGCATACAATGTCAATCCACAAAATGAGATAATTCCTTAGCATTGTAAACTCTCGTTTCATTAGTTTCTTGATTTTGTCTTTCCTCAACCCGGACTACTTTGTGACTGAAGTCATAGAGGTGCTGTCTATTTTCCCAGCATAATTTTCCCCTTTGGAATGGCCCTGAGGCTAGTGGCTGTAGCTCAGACTGGCTGAAATCTAAACTTTGCCCAGTGTCAGGATCTGTCCCAATACACTCTTTATTTTACAGATAACAATAACCAAGGAATTGTTTCATTACCTTGTTTCTTATTAGTTTGCATTTCCTTGTTTATCCAGGGAGTCAACTCCTAGGGAGTTGGAGCTACAGTTTCTAAGTTCTTTCTGTTGATAACTTTTACCTCTAATAACTGCAGCTGTAGTTCCATACCATGAGTGACTAGATAGTCATCCAGGAATCAAAGGTTCATAACCCTTGTCATCTTTTCCTTTCTCTTCCCAACCAGAAGTTTCAATGAGTCGGGATGGTTCTAGTGAATCTCACTTTTGAGGCCAACTATGAAGTTAGGGAACAATTCACAGGTCCTCCCTCACTTCTGACACCCAGTTGCAGAATTTGGGGGTCCCCAAAACCATTTGCGCTTCCTTTTTTTTTTTTTTAATTTATCTTATTCATTCTCACTTCTGACACCAGTTGCAAGTTCAGGATTTCTTAAGACTACCCTCAGATTCAGTAATTTCTTAGAACTCACTGAAAGATGTATACTGACAGTTAACATTTATTACAGTGAAAGGATACAGATTAAAATCATCTAATGGAAAGACACAGAGCAGAGTAGTCTAGGAGAGTTCTAAATGTGGAACTTCCATTTGTGTCTTCTCAGTGGAATTCTTTTTTTTTGTTTAATCTTTATTTATTCATCCATTTATTTTGGCTGCGCTGAGTCCCAGCTGTGGTGCATGGGATCTTCAGTTGTGGCATGCCAACCCTTAGCTGCGGCATGCGTGCAGGGTCTAGTTCCCTGACCAGGGATCGAACCTGGGACTCCAGTGCTGGGAGCAGGGAGTCCCACCCACTGGACCACCAGGGAAGCCCCCTCAGTGGAATTCTTAATGTAGTTAACTCCTCCTAGCAATAATGTGTGACAGCATGAAGAGAATATTGCCAACCATCAAGGCTTGCATGAGCCTTGGTGTCCAGAATTTTTTTTGGAACTCTGTCATGTAGATGTAGTTCACTGGCCACATGATTGACTGGTTTCCAGCCCCTCCTGAGGTTGAGCTGACTGTGTGACCTGAAGACTCTACCAGAAATCATATCATTAGCATATGGCCTAAGGCCTCAAGTAAACAAAGATACTTTTGTCAGACAGTACATTTCAAGGGCTTAGAGACACCCTCCCAGCTGCTGAGGGCAAAGGCCAGACTTCTCTTTGGGCAAGGTTAATTCTTTAGTACACAATCTGTTACCTCCTATTTGCACTCTTACAGAAGGTAACCCCCTGTTTTAAACTTCTCTGCCTTTACAAATGCTATTTCTTAACAGTACACTGTCAGGAGAACTATTTCTAAAAGCCAGTTTACTTCTGTGTCTTGTCTTCCCTAACACTTTCATTCCATCTTACCCACCCCGTTTCCCTGTCTGGACTTCAGGCCTTTTAGGGCTAGTTCTTTAAGGGACTTAGCTTCTCACATGCTTATTGATCAAGTCGGGTTTCCCACCTCTTCTTGAGTCACTCATGCAATTATGATAATACGTATTTTCTTAGAAAATCCCACCAGTTAGTAGAGGTTTTAAAAACATACTTGTGGGCTTCCCTGATGGTGCAGTGGTTAAGAATCCACCTGCTATTGCAGAGGACACGGGTTCAAACCCTGGTCTGGGAAGATCCCACATGCTGCGGAGCAGCTAAGCCCGCGCGCCACAACTACTGAGCCTGCGCTCTAGGGCCCACGAGCCATAACCACTGAGCCCGTGTGCCGCAACTACTGAAGCCCATGCACCTAGAGCCTGTGCTCCACAACAAGAGAAGCCACCACAATGAGAAGCCCACGCACCACAACAAAGAGTAGCCCCTGCTCGCTGCAATTAGAGAAAGCCCACGCACAGCAACGAAGACCCAACGCAGCCAAAAATAAATAAATAAAATAAATAATTTTTTTAAAAAGCCATTAAGAAAAGTTTAAAAATAAATAAAAAAGAAAAACATACTTGCTTAGAAATAGACCATAAAGATTTTACAAAAATCTGTGTTTCTATCTCTTTCTTGTTTATAATGTTGAATAGCTGAGTTTATTTCCTTATTCTTTATTAGCCTAGCCATAGATTTGAGTCTCTTGTTGGTCATTTTATTTTATTTTTTAAAGATTTTTTTGTTGTGGACCATTTTTAAAGTCATTGCTGAATTTGTTACAGTATTGCTCTGTTTTATATTTTGGTTTTTTGGCTGCGAGGCATGTGGGATCTTAGCTCCCTGACCAGGGATCAAACCTGCACCCCCTACATTGAAAGGTGAATTCTTAACCACTGGACCTAGGGAAGTCCCTATTGGTCATTTCAGTGATCCAGTTTTTGAAATTGTTTATTCTTTTTTTAAGTATTCTAACTCTCACAGTTCTCTTTTATTTTTTATTTTATTTATTTTTTGCTGTACGTGGGCCTCTTACTGCTGTGGCCTCTCCCGCTGCGGAGCCCAGGCTCCAGACGTGCAGGCTCAGTGGCCGTGGCTCACGGGCTCCGCGGCATGTGGGATCCTCCTGGACCGGGGCACGAACCTGTGTCCCCTGCATCGGCAGGCGGACTCTCAACCACTGCGCCACCAGGGAAGCCCTCTCTTTTATTTTTATTCTTTGCTTAGCTTAATTTCATTGTACTTCTTTTAGGTTCTTATGCTGAATCTTGACTTTATCAAAAAGATGTGAATTTTTCATTTATTTATTTATCTATCTATCTATTGCTGCATCGGGTCTCATTGCTGCGCGCGGGCTTTCTCTAGTTGCGGCAAGTGGGGGCTACTCTTCGTTGCAGTGTGTGGGCTTCTTATTGCAGTGGCTTCTCTTGTTGCAGAGCGCAGGCTCTAGGTGCACAGGCTTCAGTAGTTGTGGCACGTGGGCTCAGTAGTTGTGGCTCACAGGCTTTAGAGCACAGGCTCAGTAGTTGTGGCGCACGGGCTTTGTTGCTCCGCAGCATGTGGGATCTTCCTGGACCAGGGCTCAAACCTATGTCCGCTGCATTGGCAGGAGGATTCTTAACCACTGAGCAACCAGGGAAGCCTGTGAATTTTTCTTTGATTAAAATTTAGCCTCATTCCAGAATCATTATTGACTTACCTCCTCTATATAAGAATTTGGGGTCCCCTGCCACCCACCCACCCTTTTAAAGGTGATTGTTGCATAGTATAGTGATACAGGTAATGAACTTTGGTGTGTGTGTGTGCAAGTGTGTATCTTCAAATGGAGAATATGTAGTACCTTCCTTATAAGATGGCTGTGAGGATTGAGTTGAGAATTGTACCTGTAAAGTGCTTAAGACAGTAAGGGCTCAATAATAGTCTGTTACATTTCATTTATTTATGGCCATGCTGGGGGGCTTGTGGGAATTCCCTGACCAGGGGTTGAACCTGGACCCTCAGCAGTGAAAGCCCTGAGTCCTAACTACTGGACCACCAGGGAATTCCCTATTTTTTTTTTTTTTTTTAAAAAAATGCTTTATTGAGATCTTTGGTTTTCTTTATGGCCTCGTAAATTGTTTTCAAAAAGGAAAACATCTATAGAACTTTATGAAATTTTGTACCTCAAAGCACTTCATGATTTCTAGCTAAACCAAGGCATTATCCCTCCTCCTTCTAGTAATTCTCTTCACAGTACATGAATAAAAAATGTATAGACTTATAAAGGACAAGAATGAGAGAAGAGACACCAATGGAGGTTTCCGTTAATTTTTCAAAACCAGGGAAATGGATCGAATATTTGTTGGATCTGATGATTTACCTAGTAGAGTTGAGCCAACTACAACCCAAGGGCATGCAAATGAGATATAAAGGAAGCTACTTGATTTATTTCCTAGAAACCTATGGTGGCTCGGGATCTAGAGGTGATAGGTATCACAAAAGTTGGGCTTATTCTCTGGATAAGTAGAATCAGAGGCCCTGGACTTGGGGATATTAGGTCTAAATTGAGGGTGGGGATGAGGTACTTGGCTGAAATTGGGGAGATTAAAGGATCAATCTGCACACTAAACTGTGAGACATTCACTTACCTCGCCTTGCTTCCAGATTGCCAGTAGTGAACTTTTCCATTTCACTATTCTTCCCTACTCTGCTGTCTGGAATTAGAGGCTTTGTCACTCTGGAGAAAGTGAATAATTAGAAGAGGCCTCCTAATGTTGCCGTTTGGGGTTCATTTCTGATGAAAAAGATTGCCTTACAGTGAACCCCATCAGTTCATAAGTTCTGCTCTCTCTCTCACACATGATTCTGAGCAGTTTTAAAGTATATTTAGGGACTTCCTTGGTCATCCAGTGGCTAAGACTCCCCATTCCCAGTGCAGGGGGCCTGGGTTTGATCCCTGTTCAGGAAACTAGATCCCACATGCCTCAACTAAGAGTTTGCATGTCGAAACGAAGATCCCGTGTGCCGCAACTAAGACCCGATGCAGCCAAATAAATAAGTAAATACTGACATATTAAAGTATATTTAAATATAAAAGGATATGAATGGATGGAAGGATCATCTGACATTTGATGAGAGCCACTGTCATATGCCATCCATTGTGGGATAGTTGAGAATTCTCAACTTCTCTCTCTTGTCTGGCTTCAAATATAGAGACTGTAAAATCTAAGTATTTCCTTTCTCAGCATTCCTGGCATTAGGGTACCTCTGATCCACAGTTTATGCCCCCAAAATAGAAACAGAATTCTGTTTAGAGGTTGATTTTCAGAAAGTTTTTACCTTCCTGACAAAAGGGACAGATGTTGCTGGTGTCATCCATCTTCCTCCTTTTTCCTTCCTTGAATTTGGATGTGATGCCTGGAATTCTGACACCATTATATACTCATGAGGATAAAGCCAAGATCATTTCAGTGATTCTAACTTTGATGTTGTTAAACTAACACCATCAACTGCCTACATTTGGTCTTGTTATGTGAGCCACTATTAGTCCCTACAGCTGTACATACTTCTGATCGACACAGCTGCCCTCATGAAAGGACATAACATAATACAAGGGCAAAAGGAAGTGCGAAATAAAAATTATGATGTTCTGAAAAATGGCAAGCTATTGGTCACAAATTAAGGATAGAATCTCCACAAAAGAAGTAATTAAAGGGACTTCCCCAGAGGTCAGGTGGTGAAGACTCCATGCTTCTGCTTCTACTTCAGGGGGTGCAGGTCTGATCCCTGGTCGGGTTTGATACCTGTTCAGGGAGCTAAGATCCCACATGCCGAGCAATGTGGCACCCCCCCAAAAAAAAATTAAAATAAGAAGGAGCTCTTGGAAGTATGATAGGTGAAAAAAATTAATAGGTTTGGTAGATAAATTCTATTTAGTCTCCTAGAAAATAAAACAAAAAGAAGATTTTAAAAAGATTTAAAAATTACAAGAGATCAACTGCCAGCTAGTACAAATTATAGAAAAAGAAATGAAAGAAATTATCAAATAAATAATACAAGAAATTCTCCTACGAACCTAGAATTGCCAATCTGAAATGACCCATTTAATGCCCAGTATGATGCTAGTAAAAGGCTTCTATCAAAGCTGTGTATCATCATCATAAGATGACGATATGCTATGGGTTAAAATGAAGATCAACAGAGTTTCCAAAGAATTGAAGTAGGTAACCTGCAATGAAATGGAAATCTAAATATGATCTTTAAAAATAGCAATACTAGGAGGTAGAAGATGGTGGAACTGTAACTTCAAAAGTTGAGGGGGGTGATAAAAAAAATTAAAAAGTTGTGGGGTGAGAGGGAAAGATTTTCAACCTAGAATTCTATATCTAAACTTAATCAGTGTGAGAGTAAGATGTAAACATTTTTCAGCATGCAAGTATTCAGAAACTGCCTCCCATACACCTCTTTCTGGAGAGCTATTAGAGAATGTGATCCACAGAAATGTTAATAAGCCAAGAAAGTGAATGGGAATGCCCAGATGACAGCTGTGCAGGAGCTAGTTTAGACTGAAGCATGAGGACTAAGGACCCCATTAAGGATGTCTCCAGGAAAAAATGGAACCACTTCTATTAAATTTGTTATATTAGGTCATTTGAAAAATAATATTGACAAGTTTTTGACATACCTGATGGAACATGAGAAACATTAGGAATCAATACATTGAGAATTAAGTCAGTATTCCAAAAGAAAAAAAGTTCAAGAAAAGAAATTACTCTTATTATACTCCTTGGCTCATCGTTGGACAGTGTTTACAATCATTTATTAATTCAACAAATAGTTGCATGCTTATTGAGTGCCAGGCATGGTATATTTCTGTGAACAAAGTAAAGTCACTGTCCCCAAAGACTTAGTTTTTCATGGTAGAGTCAAACAAATAGTGAATATATCAGGTGGTAATTGTCATAGAGAAAAATAAAGCTGGGAATTTGGAACAGAGCATGTGAGCATGCAGGTTTGTAGGTTTTTATTTTAAATTAGGGTGGTTTCAAAAAGCTTCGGTGATGAAGTGGGATTTGAGTAGAGACTGAAGGAAGAATGGGAGCAGGCCTTGCTTAAATTTGGCAGTGAGGAGCATGCTTCAGGTAGAGAGAAAGCAAGTGCAAAGGGCCAGAGATAGTAGCATATTTGACATCTTTGAGTAACTGTATGGTCTGAGTGCAGTTAACAAGGGGAAGATTGCTATCAGATGAGTTCAGGGGCAGGAAGGGCCAAATTATTTAGTGATTTGTAGGTTATGGTAAGAATGTTGCTTTTTACTCTGAGTCAGATGCTCAAGCTTTTGAGCGGTGGAATAATTTGACTGATTGTTTTAAAAAGGATCGCACTAGCTCTAGTGAGAGATTAAAGAAAGAGCAAGGACAGAATCACAAGATTAAGTTAGGAGGTTGTTCTTAATAATTTTGGCAAGAAATAATGGTGGTTTAGACTAACACTAGAGATATAAAGATATAATCCAGTTCTAAATATATTTTGAACTTGATGCCTGAAAAAGATAATGTGGATTTGCTGATATATGGGTTGTATGAGATACCAATAACACCAAGAGTTTTGGCTTTCAGTTTACCAAGAATAATGGAAGATTAGGATTGAATTTACTGAGGTATGGAAGACTGTGGGAAGACATTGTTTGTTAGGTGTATTTAGGGAGTTGATAGTTAAGTTTTGGCCATATTAAATTTGAGATCTTGTAGTAATATAAACACTGACTATTTTATGATAAAATCAGATTGGGCTTGATAGAAGTAGGGAGGATGGTGGTATGTGTTGAATTCTTAATTGTGTTTAATTGATAAAGCTATATAATAAAGGCCTATCATTTTGGAAGGCATCCCATAGACCTTCTGCCCCCATCATCACAGATTGGAGAAGGTCCTCACACTCAGTGTGCCTTCTCAGAACTTCTCTGTTCCCTTCACTCTGTCATCATGAGGCAAGATGTAACATATACATTTGGAGTGAGTTTGCGTCTCCCGAAATGAGGGTCACGACTAAACCTTCGCATTCTAAGACCACACAATTCTGACTCTTCTATCCTCATCTGTAGTGAAGATGTGATTGACTTGCTAGAACTAGAATTTCTTCTCCATTAACAGATTAAAAGAGAAAGCCCTAGGCCCCACCCCTGTTTACCACCAATATTTGCAATTTCTCCATTATTATCTGCTTTAAATCTGCTAGGACTAATATTATTATGTTCTTTATCCCTGTTTGTCATCCAAGAAAAGCCCCACACTCCCAGGTCTCCCCTCATCTGCCATGCTTTAATTCCCATAAGGCTCCCACGTGGCAGTTTCTGCTACTTTGTTCTCTGTGATTCATGGTTTGTCATCAGCAGGATTTCTATATCCTCAACCTCTTTTTTGATCCCTTTCTGTACCTCCTTTGCTATAATGGAAACAGGACTCTAGGACATTGCTCCCTCTGCAGTCTTTTTAACCGGTGGCTTTTTTTTTTTTTTGCGGTACGCGGGCCTCTCACTGTTGTGGCCTCTCCCGTTACGGAGCACAGGCTCCGGACGCGCAGGCTAAGCGGCCATGGCTAACGGGCCCAGCTGCTCTGCGGCATGTGGGATCTTCCCGGACCGGGGCACGAACCCGTGTCCCCTGAATCGGCGGGCGGACTCTCAACCACTGCGCCACCAGGGAAGCCCCATGGCTGTTTTTTCTTTGACATCCCGTGTATTACTAGGCCTGGAGATGTGAGGTAGGTCTTCTCTTTGCTATTTTTTAGACCATTCTTCCTCCTTCCTCCCTGAAAAATCTCTAAATGTAGTGCTATCATTCTTATCCCTCATTGATACTGTCACATAAAACCCTTGGGTCATTCCACTTTATCTCTTACAGATTTTAGTTCCTAACTCAGTGGCAATCTGTGGTATTCTATTATTGTCTTAATTCCTGGCAATTTTAATATACTTAGATTTGATCCTTCTGACACTCTGGTCTTTGCTTTTTGAACTCCTTTCTAAGGTTTATGCCCTCTACATTGCCACTCACACCTGAGACCATATACTAGACCTTGGCATTTCCAATAGTTATGTTCAGTTTTAAGCATTCCTCTTTGTAAACACATATCCCATGATTCTAGCTCATTCTGCTCAGTACCAGACTTCAGTTATTCACCATACAGTGACTTATTTTAATCCATTGATTGTACTACCCTTTCACTTTACCTCATTTCTTTATGTTCTCACTTAACCCATTTTCAGTTTAATTTAATGGCTAATCATTTTCACTCCCTTGCTTTTAGCCTTGACTCCCATATCCCACTTGGTTGAACTCCCTTGGCAAAACCACCATCCTGACTAAACTCAACTTCCATCATGCTTCGCTTATGCAGTGGAATATCACAGGAGAAAAAACACATAATGACACCAGCTAGTCTCACTCTCAGTTCATGACCACTTAACCTCAGATAGACCCTAATGTTGCCTGGCAATCGTGCTGTGCATTCACACCTTTTCTGTCTTAAATGTCCAACTTTCACCCTCTATTCTCACTCCCAAATATTCGTATTGCTTCCTACTTTATTGAGAAAAATGAAACAATCAAAAGAGTACTTGTGCAGACTCCCTCTACCACATTTACTTTTCTGCAAACACTTGTACCCACATTTCTACATTTCTGTCTTATCTTAATTAAACTCTCTTCCTCTATAAAGCCATTTGCTCCAATTAACACACACTTAGATTCCATCTCATTTTATGTAGCTGGGGACATTGCTTCAGCAGTTTGGCCTTTTCTCTGCCGGTTTCAGTTTTTTCAGTCTCTAGCAGTCACTCCCATCAGTATTTCAATATTCTGCTATTTTTTCTTCCATCTTTAAAATGAAGGAAAACACAAGACTTTCTCTTTAACCTACTTTCCCTGCTAACAACGGCCCCTGTTGCTCCTTGCAGCAAAACTTTTTGAAAGTATTGCTTGTAATCATGGTCTCCATTTTCTCCTGTCCCATTCTCTTAAATATACATATTTGACTATCATCATTCTCCCAGCAGTGTTCAAGATCACAAATAACCATTGCATTACTAAACCTAGAGGTCATTTCTGTCATCATCTTATATATTAGCAACATTTGACATGGCTGATCATTCCCTTAATACGTTTCATTTACTTCACTACCAGGAGACCACATTCTTTCAGTTTTCCTTTTACCACGCTGATTACTTCTTCTCAGTCTCATTTGCTCATTTTTCTGGATTCCTAATTTTGAATGTGCCAGGCCTTACTCCATGATATACAACTACAGTCTTATGGCTTTAAATACCATCCATATGCTGGTGATGTTCAAATTCCTATTTCTGGCTTAGTACTGTCTCCTGAACTTTCAGATCTGTCTGTTCTACAGACTGTAACATCTCTACGTGAGTGTCTGCTTTCTCATATAATACAGTAAACCCTTTAACAGCACGGGTTTGAATTGTGTGGGTCCACTTATATGTGGATTCTTTTCACTAAATACATACTACAGTGCTACACAATCCAAGGTTGGTTGAATCCGCAGATGTGGAATCATGGATGAGAAGGTCAACTGAAAAGTCATACTTGGATTTTTGACTGCACGGTCAGTTGGGATCGCTAACCTCTGCATTGTTCACGGGTCAACTGTTTATCCAAAATTGAACTGATACCTTCTCCCAACCTTTTTCACTGGCAGCCTTGCCCCATCTCAATTTGTTGCAATTGCATTTTTTTTGTTGCGTAGGCCAGAAATCTTGGCATCATCCTTGACTCCACTGTTTTCTCATACCCAAACCCAAACATATCAGAACATCTTTTTGGCTCCACCTTTAAAATATATCCCCAAATCCCACAACTTCTACTACCTCATTGCTGTTAGCTCCATTGCTACTAGCCTGGTCTCAGCCACCATCATTTCTTGTATGGATTACTACAGTAGTCTCCTAAATCATCCCCATGCTTCTAATATTATCCCTCATCAGTTTACTAGAGATTCAGTTTACTAGAGATTTACTTTGAGATTCACTAGAGTGAATCTCAAATCAGACTGTGTGACTTCCCTGCCCAAAAGTAGTGGTTCTCTTGTTCAATAAGAGTAAAAGTCAGATTCCTTATAGAGGCCTATATACACGCATTTCATCTGTTACTATTCTTACCTCTCACTCTGCTACAGCTACACTGGCTTTCTTGCTGATTCTAAAACATGCCAGAGATGCTATTACCTGCCTATTTTCTCTAACTAGAACTTTCTTGCTCCACCTGTTTGCATAGCTAACTTTCATATATCCATCAAGTCTCTGTTTAAATGTAACTTTGCCAGTGAGATCTACTCTGATCACTGTATTTAAAATTGCAAATTGCCCCTTCACTCCTAATCTGCCTTACCCTGCTCTGTATATTTTTATATAGAGCACTTATCACCTTCTAAACATATTCTATAATTTATAGCTTGTTTTTATTTTTTGTGTTCTTCCCATTAGAATGTAAGCTTCGTGAGGGAAGGTGTCTTTGTTTTATTCACGAAGTCCCAGGAGCCTATAACAGTATTTGACACAAATTTATACATTTCACCTGTTGAATAAATATTTGTTAATATAGATAGAGGAAAAAAAGAGGTGCTGCCTGGATATAGGAATTACCAATTATATGTTGTGTATTTTTATTGCATAAGTAGTTGAGGGCTCCTTGCTCTCTCTTTTAATTGGAAGCTCTTGCTCTTTTAATTGGAATGTTTAATCCTGTTACATTTAACGTATTTAGTGATAAGGTTAGGTTTAACTTTTTTATTTTCTCTTGTGTTTTGTTCTGTTGTTTCTTTCCTGCCATCTTTTAAGTTAAAACTTCTTTGGTATTTCATTTTATATCTACTTTTGGCTTTTTAAGGTGTACCTCTTTATTATTTTCAGTGATTGCTCTAGGGCTAATGATACGCAGCTTTAACTTAAAGCCTACTTAAAATATTGTACTATTTCTCACTTCACAAATAACCTTACAAAAGAATAATTCCGTTTATCAAATCCTCATCCTTTGTACTAATGCTGTATCATTTATTCATAAATGCATTATAAACCCTACCTTCCAGTGTTTTTTTAAATGTTTAGACTCTTAAGGAAATTATGAGGAGAGAAAATAAAAGCCCAGTCTTTTATATTTACCCATTTATTACTATTACTGTTTCTCTACGTCTTTTATCATGTTCCTTTGTCCTGAAGAATATTCTTCAGCATTTCTTGTTTTGTAGGTCTGTTGGCAATGAATACTCTTAGCTTCCATTCATTAGAACATCCTCAGTTTGGAGGGATATTTGCACTATTTATAGAATTCTGGATTGACAGTTTCTTCTTTCAACATGTAAAAGCTGTCATTACTTTGTATTCCGGCCATCTTTGTTTTTAATTATATCATTCATACTGTTCTTGCCTGAATGTTGTTTGACCGTTCTCTGGCTGCTTTCAAGATTTTCTTTGGTCTTCACCATTTGAACCATGATGTATTTAGGTATGTATTTCATTCTGTTCATCCTGTGTGTGTTTCACTGAACTTCTTGTACCTATAAGTTTATGGTTTTCATCAAATTTGGAAAGTTGGCCATTTAAAAAAATTTTTCTCTCCACATTCTTACTGTCTTCTGGGACACCAGTTACACGTATGTTAGACCCTTGATTTTGTCACACAGGTCCCTGAGGCTTTGTTCATTTTCCTTCAGTCTATTCTCTCCCTTCTTCAGATTTTATAACTTTTCATTTGTCCTCATTTTCACTCACCCTTTCTTCAGTCATCTCCCATTTGCTACCAGACCCATGCAGTGAGTTATTTCATTTCAATTATTATACTTTTCTAGAATTTCCATTTTTTAAAATACTTTCTATTTCTCTGCTGGGATTTATTATCAGTTCATTCATTAAGAACCTGTTTTCAGTTAAATTTTAAATAAATATCCAGTAGCCCATTTGAGATCTTTGCTAAATATAGCATTTGGACTGTCTTGGTGACAGTGCCTATTGAATATGTTTTTCTTTACTCTGAGTCATACTTTCCTGTTTCTTGGAATACCTAGTGATTTTTAATTAAGATTTGGACATTGTGGATGATATATTATAGAAACTCTGAATTGTTTTTATCTTCCTCTTCAGACTGTTGATTGTTGTTCTAGCAGGCAGTTAAATTACTGGCTGATCACCTTGATCTTGTGTAAGCTTGGTTTTATCCTTTGTCAGGAAGGATCTGTGGAAAGCCAGGGTATTTCCCAAGCCCCTCTCAACTTCTATAATCTATTTCTTGGAAGATCTTGTGAAGGCTTGATTTTAGGCTTTGTTAGGACAGGATAGGCCTAGGATAGAAATTATTCCAAGTATAGTCCTTTCATTTAATGTGTAGGCTTTCTGATTTCTCATGTAGATGCCTGGGGAGTTGAACAAAATCAATTCCTCCTCTGGCTCAGCTGGAATTCTGTCTCCCAGAACTGCTTGACCTCTAGTTTCTGTCTTACAATGTCAGCTTTATAGCAGCTGCTCTCTGTTAATCCTTGCATAATCTCATCCTGTGTACGTACAGCCCAGATGTTTGCTAAGGACTTGGGAGGAAGGAGGAATTCACTTTTCCTTCTCCCTTCACCCCCACTCTCCAACCTCACCCCACATGGCTCCTTCCATTCTAGTGCCTTGCTCCATGGATTCCAATGGCTCAGGTTGTCCCAGGCCCTCATTTCTGCCTCCTCAGCTCAGAGAGACTTCTGTGTTCTGCTTGGTCTCCAGCCCTCTGTGCTGTTATCATGTAATTGTCTACAGACAGACAAGTGCTCTCTAAGGAACTGCAGAATTTTTCTGCATGTAGTCCAATGATTGAATATAGTTGTACCATGTATTTCTGTCTTATTTTATAGTTTTTGGTGGCAGGGCTAGTCTGGTGCCAGTTATTCTGTCATGGTTAATGGTGGAAGTCACTTTTGTTCCACCTTAATATTTTTTAATCCCTGATTGCAGTTTTCTGTATAGTTAGAGAAGGGTGTTTGTAGATTGTTTTTGAGGATCAATATGGTTTAAGAGAGTGTGGTTGCTTAGAATCTAATATCAGACATTTTTGTTAAAGAGTAACAGAAGTATAGTTTATGGTGACAGTCACTTGACTGGAACTATATAAGTGAAATTTCTCTAAAATATTTTCCTAAAGAAATACCTGTCCTTGGAATTAGGCTTTTAAATTAAAAAAAAATGGATGGACATTTTGTGATCAGGAAGTTTGTTTGTTTGTTTGTTTGTTTTGCAATACGCGGGCCTCTCACTGTTGTGGCCTCTCCCCTTGCAGAGCACAGGCTCCAGACGTGCAGGCCCAGCGGCCATGGCTCACGGACCCACCCGCTCCGCGGCATGTGGGATCTTCCCGGACCGGGTCACGAACCCGTGTTCCCTGCATCAGCAGGTGGACTTTCAACCACTGCGCCACCAGGGAAGCCTGATCAGGAAGTTTTGAGGAGCAGACATCAATTGGCAGAGTGGAGAAAGTGGGGACAGGGTGGGTAGGGTCCACAACATCACCCCCTCTTCCCTCTTGATGGGGGGAAGGGGTGAGGCAAAGGAACTCCAATCATGCTGTATCTAGATGCATGTGAGGGCTTTGCGGGGTAACCCTCCCTGCATGTTTTATCTCATAACCCTCCATGCATGCTTTATCTGAGTCTCCACCCCCAGAATCTCCAGCTTTTGAAAGTGGCCTGGATAAAGAAGTTGTTGTACTCTTAAAGAAGGGTATGGAATAATATTTCCCATGCCAAAGTGAAAATTAAGCATGAGACCAGATTGATGGACCCAAACCGCAAGCCACTACATTCTTTGGGAGGGAATATCTCAGGGGTAAGGCAGGGTTTTCCACATCTTGTCTCTCATAACCCCTTCTTGGGATAGGGTGCTGAGAAGTGTCCCAAGCAGTGGGTTGTGTGATGATAGGTGAAAGGGGTGGTTGAAGGAACAGCTGCAGACCTGCTGCTTCTAAGCTCACTCCTACCGCATTCTGGGCCAATACAATTTTATTTATTTGCTCCCTCGGATGACTGTACCTTGTGTCCCACTTTCTCCAGTATGCCAGCTGCACTAGCTGTTTGCGGATGACGTATCTTGTGCATTTAACTTTTTTTTCCATAATAGAAATATTCTAGTTTTGTATTTTTGTGTATTTTAATCTAAGGCCCTCATTCCTGCACTGTGTTCTTAGGAGGTATGTGAGCAGTCTCAGGGATAAGTTGGCAGCAGCTCCGGGTCTGCACAGCAGGAATACTTTTTATTACTGTATCACCAGAGAGAACAACTGTTTGGAGTGTATAGCCTATTGAGCTACCTCATTTTTGCCAATTAGAGCTGGATTTTCTGCCATAGTGTCCTCTTGAAACTCCTCCATCTTAAGTGTTTCATGGGAGACTGGGTTTTAACTGGGTTGCCCCATGACTTGGTCTCCTTCTACTGAAAGATTGGAAATTGGTCTGAACAGGAAAAGGTGGTGCAGAGAGGTTAGGAGAGGCTGGGCCAGGTAAAAGGCGCAGAGAGGGGAAGCCAAGATTAGGCGAAGGCCCGTCTGTATGTGTGATAAAGGGCTCCTGTTCCAGACCTCTAATCCCAGGGCACAGGAATCGCTTTACATACTAGATCCATCCTTCACTGGATTAGGCTAGGCCTATATGCACAACAGGGTATAAGTGTGTGTTTTTGTAAAAAAAAAAATGTGAGTTGGTAAGGATAGGTTTTAAGAACGATGCCTCTGTACTCATCTTGGGCTGCCCAGGTATGGATATATGAAGCAAGGACAAGATCCTTAACCTTTAACAATTCTGGACCTTTCCTCCTTGGCTTCCAGAGAGACCATCAGCAATGACTTGTTTGTGGTTACCAGAGCCAGTGTCCTGCCCTGCTGCAGCAGTTATTAGTGTCATGGTAGCTAAAGGAGAGTGGGTGTTGTTTACATGCTGTGAGATCACTGCAAACCCACCTCACTGTTGTAACGGGGCAAATGCAGTAGAACTCATTGGGTGATGTACGTCTGATCCTGGGTTCTTGTTTCCACCAATTGCTGCCCCCCTCTAGTTATTGTATTTGGGTTTCATAGGACTTCACAAGTAGCTGATTTGGTGATTGCTAGGTGGCCTAGTTTGTGTAAATATAATGTGTTGATCTTTTCCATGTTCTTTTGGGGTTTTATTGTTTACAAACTTCTTTTTATATTGAGAAAAATAGCCAAAGCATCTTTGACAAAAGGTTCTGCACCACGCAGAAAGATCTGAAACATAAGCTTGGGGACCTCTCTTCTTGAAGTGGGGGGTGGGTCTTGAACCACACTTCCTTTTGTGTTCCCCTTCTCCTATTTCGAACACGAGATTCTGTCCTAAACACTAGATTCCTACCCCCTCCTCTATTTCCCCGTCATGCCCCTCCTCCCCCCACAAACAGCCCATACACCATACATTTAATTTGTGTAGTATCTGCAGTTAAACGATTTGTGCACAAATCCTGAAGTAAGAACTCTCCATCCCTTGTTCCCAGTCTCTTGAATCATGACCATTCCTTGATGTGATTCATGCCAAACAGACTGTTGTCTTTGGATGGATTAAAACCTACTTTAATCTCTAATCCTAGGGTAGAGAGAAGCAATGAGGGGGCCTTCTGTGTAGAAAGTGGCGTCGGGAGACCACAAAAGGAAAGATGAATGTATATCCATGTCACTCAGGAACTTTTATACAGGTGAAAGAAACATGTAAAGTGGCCACAAGATTGTTTAATAGGAGACGGATGAATGTAATTCCATGTTTACTGCTAGAAACCAAAGCTTTGTGTGAAATCTTGAATTTATGGGGAGGGAAGGAAGGTAGAAAAGCACGTACATGTCTGTTCTTTCCCTCATCCCTTCTCCACATTCCTGAACTGCAGGAGACTGAGCCCGCTTGAGCTTTGGTGACTCCATCTGGGGAGTGTTCTATTTGATGGTTGATTTTGCTGTGCCAGGTACTTCCTTTCCCATTTGCTATCATTTTGTAACACACATGCTGATCCTTTCCCCTTCCCCTTCTTTTCCCTGGGAAAATTCAATGAATAAAGACTTACTGGTACTGGGGGAAAAAAAAAAACGGGAGGACAAATGAATGGATAGATTAGGTTTAGAGAATATATTCGCAATCCTATATGTATATTAGAACTACCTATGGAGCTTTAAAAAACAGATGCCTTAGTCTGGCTCTAGACTGGTTAAATAAGAATCTTAAATTACATCCTGGGTATCAAAAATTTTTTTACAGTATATTAGTAATACTGGTAAATCATCCCAGGTGGTTTTTGTTATTCAGTGGAGATTGAGAACAACTACTTCAGGAGAACTTTTGCCAAACTGGGTTTTTAGTTTTGCTGTAAATTCTCCTAAAGTTCAAAAAAGCCTTTCAGATGTGATCCAACTAGCTAGTAGAAATGACATACAAATTCATATCTACTATCAGTCTTCTCAGGAAGGGCTATGGCAACAAATCAAGATTTCCTATCCAAACATATTGTTTTCATGAGATGCATTTATTGTCAGAGAAAAAGCAGCTTGTTTATTGAACTTAAGTTCAGTATTCATTCAGCTCATTTGTTCAGTAGGTATTTGAGTGCTCACCATGTACCAGGTACCATGCTAGGTGATGACTGTACAATAATACAAAAACTGAGACTGTCCTTGCTGTTTTGGGAGTCTTACAGTCTTTATGAGACTTGAGACTGAGTATATGGTTCAATAGTAGTTCATTTCAGCAGTTACCTCCAAAAATAGTTAATTCATTTTGGGTTTGCTGAAAAAAACCTTGTTAATTTTAATATCATAGTTTGTGGATCTATCAAACTATCTGAGGAATGCATAGGCTCAGTGAGTCAGTCACCTGGCAGAATGATTGCTTATGACTAGAAAAAGAATTGGGTATGGCTAAGAGAGATTGAAAAAGAGGAATATCGGGAGAGATTTGAGAAAGAAACATTCAGAGTCATCAGTTATCCATTTGGCAAAGGGACAGATAGGTTGAGATGTATGTTGGTAAAAATGTTGTTAATTGGTAAACTTATTACAAAAGTAAAAAAAGTATTGGTTGATCACTTTTCTTTGCAGCAATGCAAACCTGCCTCTCATCATTTATGGTTCATCTCTGATCTCTGTATGGCTAGTTCTTATCTTTGAGATCTTAAAATAAATGTCACTCTTAATGAACCTTTTTCTCTATACCCAATCTAGAATTTTTAACCATCTATATCCTTTCTGTCACATCAGTCTATTTAAGTTTTGGTTTTCTGATTAATTAGAATGTAAGGAAATGAAGGAGGGGACCCTATTTTGTCTTGTTTACTGTGGTGTTTCTACCCTTTGAATGCTTAGGGCAAATAGAAGAATTCATTGACTGGATACTTTTAAGAAGTCTTAAAAAAAATCACAAGGTGTGTGTATATATATATATATATGTATATATACACACAGAAAAGTATCTAAAAGTACGGTTTAAAGAATAACTAAAATATCTTTAAAAATCTGGATTTTTGTTAGGTATTTCTTTTAGTTCTGTGAGAAAAAACTGCTGAGATGCTAATGGCACCATCATCTGAAAAAGTTTGGGAACCTCTTGACTATAGTTAATTCATTTTTTATTGATAGTAATATGGGTTGTTTCTAGTTTTGGCTAGTATAAAAAATAAAAACATTCCTTCCCGTCTCCTGGGACACACGTGCATTTGTTTCTCTAGGGTATGTATTTTGGATAGGAATTTTGTGGTTATATTTATTTTTTAACATAGATTCAGATTCTCTGTGGTTCAGGTTTTCTGTTTCTTCTATCAGTTTTGCAAAGTTATTTTTCTATAAATTTGTCCATTTTGTCTAAAATTTCAAATTTCTTGATACCAGGTTTTATTAATATCTTTTTTTAAAATTTATTTTATTTATTTATTTTTGTCTCTGTTGGGTCTTCGTTGCTGCGTGAGGGCTTTCTCTAGTTGCGGCGAGCAGGGGCTACTCTTCGTTGAGGTGCGCAGGCTTCTCACTGCGGAGCACAGGCTCTAGGCGTGCGGACTTCAGTAGTTGCAGCACGCAGGCTCAGTAGTTGTGGTCCTTATTAGTTATCTATTTTATATATAGTAGTGTGTATATGTCAGTCCCAATCTCCCAATTTATCCCTCCTCTCCCTTACCCCCTGGTAATTATAAGTTTGTTTACTATACCTGTGACTTTATTTCTGTTGTGTAAATAAGTTCATTTGCACCATTTTTTTAAGATTCCACATATAAGCGATTTCATATGATATTTGTCTTTGTCTGACTTACTCAGTATGACAATCTCTAGGTCCATCCATATTGCTGCAAATGGCATGATTTTGTTATTTTTTATGGCTGAGTAATATTCCATTGTGTATATATATCTCTCTATATCTATATCTATCTATCTATTTATATATATATATATATATATATATATATATATATATACACACACACACATACACCACATCTTCTTTATCCATTCTTCTGTTGATGGACATTTAAGTTACTTTCATGTCCTGGCTGCTGTAAATAGTACTGCAGTGAACATTAGGGTGCGTGTATCTTTTTGAATTATGGTTTTGTCCAGATATGTGCCCAGGAGTGGGATTGCTAGATCACATGGTTGCTCTATTTTTAACTTTTTGCGGAACCTCCATATTGTTCTCCATAGTGGCTGTACCAATTTATTATACATTCCCACCAATAGTGTAGGAGGGTTCCCTTTTCTCCACACCCTCTCCAGCATTTATTGTTTGTAGATTTTTTGATGATGGTCATTCTGACCGGTGTGAAGTGATACTTCATTGTAGTTTTGATTTGCATTTCTCTGATAGTGATGTTGAGCATCTTTTCATTGTGCTTTTTAGGCATCTGTATATCTTCTTTGGAGCAGTGTCTGTTTAGATCATTGCACATTTTTGGATTGGGTTGTTTGTTTTTTTTGATACTGAGCTGCATGAGTTGTTTGTATATTTTGGAGATTAATCCCTTGTCAGTTACTTTGTTTGCAAATATTTTCTCCCATTATGAGGGTTGTCTTTTTGTTTTGTTTACAGTTTCCTTTGCTGTGAAACAGCTTTTAAGTTTATTTTCTCCATTCTTTTTTTTTGTAATTAATTAATATTTGGCTGCCTTGTGTCTTTGTTGCTGCGTGTGGTCTTTCTCTAGTTGTGGCAAGCAGGGGCTAATCTTCATTTTGGTGCACGGGCTTCTCATTGCGGTGGCTTCTCTTGTTGTGGAGCATGGGCTCTAGGCCCACGGGCTTCAGTAGTTGCAGCACGTGGGCTCAGTAGTTGTGGCTCGCAGGCCCTATAGAGTGCAGGCTGAGTAGTTGTGGTGCACGGGCTTAGTTGCCCCGCGGCATGTGGGATCTTCTCAAACCATGGATAGAACCCGTGTCGCCTGCATTGGCAGGCGGATTCTTAACCACTGTGCCACCAGGGAAGTCCCTATTTTCTCCCTTCTTGAGATGAATGCTTGGCTTACTAAATTTCATCCCTTTTCCTAATAAATGTTAATTTCCTATTAAGTACTGCCCTAGTCCTATCTTAACAGTTTGTTACATGGAATTTTGACAGTTTAATTCAAAAATATTTTCTAGTTTCCATTATAATTTCTTCTTTGAACAGTGGATTGGTTATAGAATAGTTTTTTGTTTAACTTCCAAACACATGGAAAACTTATCTTTCCCCCCCCTTTGAGTTTTAATTTATTTACATTGTGGTTAGAGTATGTGGCTTGTATTATTTCAGTCTTTTGAAATTTGTTAACACTTTATGGGCTAGTTCACCCACCCATTGGTAAACTATGACCTGTAGACCAAATCCAATCATGCTACCATGGCTTCTCTCTTTACTGTGAAGGCAGAGGAACAGATGAGCAGTTGTGATAGAGGCCTTAGAGTCTGTAAACTTAAAAATAAGTACTGTCTGGACCTTTACACGAAAAGTTTGCTGACCTCTGGCCTAGTATAAAATTGCTTTCTTTGAAGGTTCTGTGTGTATTTGAAAAGAATGTATATTGTACTTCAGGTAGTGTTCTACACTCAAGTATAGTCCTCAAGTATGTTGTGTTCTATCTATAGCCTCAGTAAAAGAACAAAAGTTTGTTCTTTTACTAAGAGATGTGTTAAAATTTCCAGTTATGATTCTCAATTTCTTAAATTCTTCTTGTTTTATCACTGTTTGCTCTCTATACATTTAAGCTATGTTGTCAGGAACATACTCAAAATGATTTTACTGGTGAATTGAGCCATTTGAGTTGACCTGTCTCTTATATTAGCCTTGAATTTTGTCTTGTTTGCCAGCTTTCTTTTGGTTAGTGAATTGCATGGTATACCTTTTTCCTTTCATTTTTACTTTTTGCTTTGCTGTTATCCTTATGTTCTGGATTGCTTATGAACAAATATGGTTGGATTTTTCAAAATTAAGCCTAAGAATCTTTATCCTTTAGCTGACTTAGTGACTTAAACGTAATGTAAGTACAGTTGACCATTGAACAACATGGGTTTGAACTGCATAGGTCCGCTTATGCGTGGATATTTTCAATAGTAAATACTACAGTACTGCACAGTCTGGTTGGTTGAATCCCTGCATGCAGAGGTACCCTGAATTGGGAGTGCTGACTGTAAGTTATATGCAGATTAACCCCTGCATTGTTCAAGGATCAACTGTACTTATAGTTTCATTTAAATCTACCATTTCATCATTTCTTATTTTCCTTCCCACTTTATTTTTCCTTTTTCTTTCTTCTTTTGGATTGGCTAAGTATTTTTCATAATTCCATTCCCCCCCATTTTACTAGCTCCAAAGTTATTTATACTGTTTTTTTCTCTTGTTACTTATCAAAGTCTGTACTTAATATGATCACCCACTGCCTAATAATTTCAGACCACTTTAAAACTTCGTTCCCCACCAAAAAACTACTAGAGCCCATCAATGAGCTCAGTAAAGTTGCAGGGTACAAAATTAATATCAGAAATCTGTTGCATTTCTCTACACTAACGATGAACTATCAGAAAGGGAAATTATGGAAACAATCCCATTTATAATCGCATTAAAAAGAATAAAATATTTAGAAATAAGCCTACTAAGGAGATAAAAGGCCCGTGCTGTAAGGCAGCAGTCCCCAGCCTTTTTGGCACCAGGGACCAGTTTTGTGGTAGACAATTTTCCTCGAACCTGGGCCGGGGGTGGGTTTGGGGATGATTCAAGCCCATTACATTTATTGTGCACTTTATTTCTATTATTATTACATTGTAATATATGAGGAAGTAATTATACAACTCACCAGAGAATTCTGTACACACACACACACACACAGGAGTATTACTCAGCCATAAAAAAGAATGAAATTTTGCGATTTTCAACAACGTGGATAGACTTGGAGGGTATTATGCTAAGTGAAGTAGGTCAAACAGAGAAAGACAAAATACTGTATGATTTCACTTATATGTGGAATCTAAAAATTAAAACAGACCAGTGAATATAACGAAAAAGAAACAGACTCACAGGTATAGAGAACAAACTAGTGGTTATCAGTGAGAAGAGGGAAGTGGGGAGAGGTAATTAGGCATAGGGGATTAAGAGGTACAAACTACTAGGTATATAAGAAATAAGCTACAAGGATATGTTGTACAACACAGGGAGTATAACCAATATTTTATAATAACTAAATGGAATATAACCTTTGAAAATTGTGAATCACTGTGTTGTACACCTGAAACAAAATATTGTACATCAACTGTACCTCAGTTAAAAAATTTTTTAAAACTTTATTCCTCTCTCTCCTTTACTCTCCTTGTAATTATAATGTATTTTAATTTTCTGTTTTCTTACCCCTGTTGAATACACTATTACTGATTTTATATAGTGTTTTAGATTTACTTCACTTTTTTTTACTGTTTAAAATTGTTTTTTAATTGAAGTATAGTTGATGTACAATATTGTGTAAGTTAAAGGTGTACAATATAGTGTTTCACAGATTTATTTCACTTTTTTCCCTGCTTTCTGTTTTTTTCCTTCCACCTTCTCAGACCTTCTACCTTGATTCATCTTCCTTGCCTGAAGTTCATTATTTTTAGAATCTTCACTAAACGTCCCCTGGCAGTGAATTTTGTTTTAGTTTGTCTAAAAACATCTCCATTTTGCTTTCATTTTTTGAAATACATTTTTGCTTTTTATAGCATTTTATGTATAGGTTGTCAATTATTTTTTGTTGTTATTAGCACATTGGTTGTACAAGTACATTGCCTTTTTGCCCTTAAGAGTTCAGCAAACATTCTACCTGTTATTCTTTTGAAGGTAACCTGTCTTCATTTTCTGACTGCTTTTTAGGATTACCTCTTTTGATTTGGTTTTCTCAATCTTTGGACTGTGTCTTTCAATCAGTAATCTCACCAAGTAATGCATCTGTTGTGTTCTTGTCTTTCCTTCTGGAACTCTAACATCTGTATGTTAGACTCCCTTATACCATTCATGTCTCTTAACTTACGTATTTCCCTTTTTTGTTTTTAGCTCTAAATGTAAAACAGGCGTTTTCTTTTGAACAGTCTCAGTTTATGAATATTCTCTTTAGTTATGTTAAGCTTCCATTAAAATCCATTCTTTACACTTAAAAAAATTTAAATCTGTTACTCCCCCTTTAAAAAAATTGTATTTTGAGATATGAGATTTTTTTGTTTTGTTTTGAGATTCACAGGGAGTTGCCCAAAAAAGTTAGAAGTCCTCTGTATTCTTTACCCCCATTTAAAAATAGTTGTAGCTTGTGTTTCATTCCTTAAATATAGTAAGTAGAGATATTTTGCTTTTGTTAGTGGGTCTTTTCTTTCTCTTTGTTTTTCTGTTGCTCAAGGTGCTTTGTTTCTTTATATATATATGGCTATTTTAAACTATGAACTTCTCATTTTCCTTGAAAATTATTTATGCACATACTTTGTCTAGAATTATGATGCTTTCTTCAGTAAAGGTTTGAATTTCCTTTTGCCAGTGCATACAAGCACTGCCAGGTTGGGACCATTAAATATCCAGAATGAAGTTGTTTCAGACAACCAGATGATGTGCACTTTGTCTAAAAATCCACATCGGGTGCTTTATGACAGCTACTTCTAAGGATTCTTCCCTCTCCTCTTCCACAGCATTATTGTAACTTTCTTTTAGTCCTGTAGAATTGGTAGAGGAGCAGGTTACTCTTATTACATCCTTACATTAAGCTTATAGCTCCTTTAGATCTCTGCCTTACGGTGGCATAGTTATGTGAAACCATCATCATAATCAAAATAATGAACATATTTATCATCCCCAAAAGTTTCACCTTCATATATGAAAGCTGTTTTTGCTGTGTAACCAATTCTAGGCTGACAGTTTTCTTTCAGTACTTTAAAGATGTTGCTCTACTCTATCGTGGCTTGCATTGTTTCCATTGAGAAGTCTACTGTTCTGTCTTTATTCCTCTGTTCTAATGTATCTTTTTCCCTCTAGGAACTTAAAAATTTTTTTTTCTTTATTATTGGCTTTAAGCAGTTTGGAAATAATATACCATTGTGTAATTTTTTTAATGTTTCCTGTGCTTGGAGGATGTTGAGCTTCTTAGATCTATATAGGTTTTATAGTTTTCATCAAATTTGGGAAATTTTACTCCATTGTTATAGTTTCTTCCAATATTTTTTCCCTGTTCCCTCTCCCTTCCCATTTGGGGATGCCACTCATACATATATTAGTGTTATTACAGTTGTCCTAAAACTCACTGTTCCTCTTTTGTCCCCTCCCCCAGTTTTTTTCTCTGTTTGATTTCAGATGGGATTAATAGCAGATTAGATGTTACAGAAGAAAAGATTAGTGAATTTGAAGAAAGGCAGCAATATAAAGTAGCAGCCTGTTCTACTAATGAAGTCTTAAGTAACTGAAACATCAGTTGATGTCACTGTGTTCCTTTTGAGATTTAATTAAAGTTGGCTTTTGTTTCTTGTTCTATTTATGTGAGAATCCTGATATCTTCCTGAAGCTTTCTTGAGATTTCTACCCTTTTGGTTCTCATCATGGTTGCTCAGAGTGTGTGCTCTCTGCAGCTCTTGCTGAACTTTCATGGCATAATCATCTCCCTTTCATATATTGTCTTGAATGAGGAACATAGATAGCCTCATTTAAAAATTCTCAAAAACACTCTTATGAGGTCTTTACATACATTGTAGGCTTTTTGTTGTTGTTGAAGGATTGAAGTTTTTTATTTTAACAGTGCAAATCATTTAAAATTATTGCCAAAAATAGTGGTGATAACTGGCTTTAAGCTCTTACTGTGCTTTAGTGAGCAAAGTACTGTGTTGATTAAGTGCTTTGTGTTGTTTTGATCAATTTAATTTTTGGAGTAGTCCTGTAAGATAAATGCGATGAATATTACACATTTTTATGAAGAACTGAGACACAGAAAGTTGTCCAAGTCATCTATTACTGTGCAGACAATAATAGTACCTAGTCATTAAGTCTTTCTAAAGATTTAATGAGAGAATCCATGTCAGATACTTCACAAAGTGCCTGAAAACAGAGTAAGTTCTCAAAACAGGCTAATTGTTGTCATTTCTAGATTGATAAATACTGAGATAAAATATGATGTTCGGAATTTTTTAAGAGTAATCTTGACGATAGAGTAGGTGGGTATATTGACAAATTGGCTATAAATGCTCTTTGCAAGTGGATGATAGGTTCAGTGGGGTTGAATCTGTAGTTTATTATATGCTTGAAATTTTATGTAATTCGTATTTATGAAATTTTATGGAATAACTGAATTAAGAAAGAAACTGAGTCAGAATTACTACATATCAGCTTTAAAAAATGTTTCCCTAGATAGTCAATTTGGATACAAACTAAGATAATATATTTCCCTAGAAGTGCCAGAGTAAAATCTTATCAGTTGTTAAACACTCTGACAGTTACTAAGAATAATACTGTAATTACTTGGCAAATAGAGTAGCATCCTTGTACAACTCAGAACCTAATAAGACTCTAAATGTGCATTTAAAAGTTACAGTTTGCAGTTAATAGCTAAGTGATTTTCAACCTGAAAAAAGAAATCCTTTTATTCATTTCCCATACTTATGAGAGCCCTCTCTTCAAAAACTTCTTAGCAAACTGCATTAAATAATAATTTATTTCTCAATAAATTACACACACACACACACACACACACATATATATATAAGCATGATTCTCTCCAAAACATGATAATCAGTGGTATGTATATTATCCTGGGTTTCTATAATTCTAGCCAGAAGCACAGAAAGTCTTACTTATAAGGCCCATCATAAGTAAATCATGGGCGTGCATAATTTTTACCTAGACATTTTGAAATACTGAAAATAGCTCAGTGTGGCTAAGATTTCCATGTTAAGAATCACTGCTTCATATGCAGGATTAAAATCTAAGAAATTCCTTGATATATTTACATCTTAACAAATTTATGCTTAATCCATTTATTGGTTATTCTTTCCCCCCATTTCTGAAGTATTTCAACTATTACTTTGATGAGTTCAAAAAAGAAAATTCAGTGTTAGTTTATTCTTTTAGCTAAGAGACTCAGAAGTAGCTTGTAGCCAAAACTACTTCCATATTGTTCTTTTGTTTTTTAAGCTCTAGTTAGTATCTTTCTTCTAATAATACAGTTGAAGTTTATTCAAGTGAAAAGAAACAAGCCTGATTGTCACTGTTTTATCAATCTCTTGATGGTTCACTATTATTTATTATCTGAGTCCAACTTCAGCAAAATGTACAGTGCTCTTTAACATTTGTACCTCCCCGTCTCTTCCAGCTTTGTCTTCTTTTCCTTAGCCCTGAAAATGACAGGTGGCCTCAGAACTGTGTACTTTTGTACATTCAGATTTTTTCCCCCAGTGAAAGCTCTTACCTTCCTCCCAAGTTTGTTTACCTAGAAAGCTCTTACTCATCCTTTAACATCCAGTGCAGATGTCAACTCCTGTATGAGGGGAGGAAAGGACAGACACATAATTTCACCTAGGTGTATCATGGTGTGTTTGCTTGCTACTTGTTCATATGAATACAACAAGACATTTCTAGAAACAGGATTCTGAAACATTTATTTTGAGTTGAGAAAAGAAATAAAATTGTGCAGGGTTAAATTTTGTGAATTAAAATTTTATGAGTTATGATACTAGTTGAACTTTCTGCCAAATGCCTTCTTATTTGCAGACATAATTAAACTCTGGGTCAGAAGATCTTTTCTTCCTCACAATGTAAAGCTTATGTCAAAAGGGTTAGCATGGTAATCTCATATTCCTGCTTCATCTGTACAGATTTAAACAAAGTATTTCATTTTGGACACAGAGAAATTATGGTATAGGAAATAAATAAAATGTTGTTCCTTCAGTGTTTCTTCAAAGAAGAAATAGTCTTTGCTCACCTATGTAACAGCAGAACCTCTTTTAAAAGCCTTTTAAATTAAAATACTCACATGCTTTTGTGCTGTTTAATTAATATATCATACAAGTTATAATGTGCTAGACTTTACATTGTAGACAGTTTTTTTTGCTTTAAAAATATTCTTAAAAACGTAAAATGATTTGTTTTGTTATGTGTATTTTACTACAATAAAAAATTCTTAGTACACAAAATAAAATCCTCATTAGCCAGCTGTTCTCTATAACAGCAATCCCCCTGTTGCTCTAAACTTTGCCTTCTAATTCTCTCAATTTTTCTTTTACTTCTTGATCCCCTCCATTTAGCAGACTTTCCTTTTGTTAACAACTTCATAGCCTTTCCTCCTATATTTACCTTAACTGAGACCTTCACTGAAGGCCCAAACATCTAGATGCTTATAGCCTTCCTCTTCATCTCAATTTCTGCTTTTACTTTAATGATTTGTGTCCACATAGACAATTATAACTTTGTCAGTACCTTGAACTTCTCATTTCCGGTGATCTTTTCTTGACTCTGCCTTAGCTAGGCATTCAGTTTTTAGGTTATACCATGGATGTTACTTTATATGGCTCCAGTTAAACTTTCAAATCACCAAAGATGCTGATCTCTGTGACAGAGTCCATTGTTCAAGTTTGTTTATTCAGCTATACCAATTAGTACCATAGCCTGATAGCTCATCTGAGCTACTGTCTTAGAGTTCTAGCTAGTCTTCCCCATCTCTCTTCTTCAGATCTTTTATATTTCTGTCTGATGATTTTCCTGGAATGTAAGTCTGATTATTACATCTTGGTTGGAATTCTTCAAGGGTTTCCTATTACTGAAAAACAAAAATCCATGTTTGAAGAGCATGGTATACCCAGCTCTTCACAATCTGGTTCTGGATTTTATTATTGTCTCACATTCTGATCTTTGCACGGCTTTCTCTAGGTATGTTGAAGTATTTGTTGTTCTCCAAATATGCCTCTGCAGTTAGCATAGGATAATTCTGTTCTGACTTCTCTGTGAAGCATTCCTTGGTGTTGAGGCAGATTTAGACACTGTGTTCTTTTTTTTTAATATATCTTTATTGGCGTATAATTGCTTTACAGTGTTGTGTTAGTTTCTGCTGTACAACAAAGTGAATCAGCCATATGTATACATATATCTCCATATCCCCTGCCTCTTGAGCCTCCCTCCCAACCTCCCTATCCCACCCCTCTAGGTTGTCACAAAGCGCCAAGCTGATCTCCCTGTGTTATGTGGCTGCTTCCCACTAGCTATCTGTTTTACATTTGGTAGTGTATATATGCCCATGCCACTCTCTCACTTCGTTCCAGCTTACCCTTCCCCGTCTCTGTGTCCTCAAGTCCCTTCTCTACGTTTGCATCTTTATTCCTCTCCTGCCCCTAGGATCATCAGTATCGTTTTTCTAGATTCCATATATATGCGTTAGCATACGGTATTTGTTTTTCTCTTTCTGACTTACTTCACTCTGTATGACAGACTCTGGGTCCATCCACCTCACTACAAATAACTCAATTTCATTCCTTTTTATGGCTGAGTAATATTCCATTGTATATATGTGCCACATCTTCTTTATCCATTCATCTGTTGATGGACACTTAGGTTACTTCCATGTCCTGACTATTGTAAATAGGGCTGTAATGAACATTGTGGTACATGACTCTTTTTGAATTATGGTTCTCTCAGGGTATATGCCCAGTAGTGGGATTGCTGGGTCATATGGTAGTTCTGTTTTTAGTTGTTTAAGGAATCTCCATACTGTTCTCCATAGTGGCTATATCCATTTACGTTCCCACCAACGGTGCAGGAAGGTTCCCTTTTCTCCACACCCTCTCCAGCATTTATCATTTGTAGATTTTTTGGTGATGGCCCTTCTGACCTGTGTGAGGTGATACCTCATTGTGGTGTTAATTTGCATTTCTCTAATGATTAGTGATATTAAGCATCTTTTCATGTGTTTGTTGGCAATCTGTATGTCTTCCTTGGAGAAATGTCTATTTAGGTCTTCTGCCCAGTTTTGGATTGGGTTGTTTGTTTTTTTGATACTGAGATGCATGAGCTGCTTATATATTCTGGAGATTAATCCTTTGTCAGTTGCTTCATTTGAAAATATTTTATTCTATTCTGAGGGTTGTTTTTTCATCTTGTTTATGGTTTCCTTTGCTGTGCAAAAGCTCTGAAGTTTCATTAGGTCCCATTTGTTTATTTTTGTTTTTATGTCCATTTCTCTAGGAGGTGGGTGAAAAAGGATCTTGCTGTGATTTATGTCATAGAGTGTTCTGCCTATGTTTTCCTTTAAGAGTTTTATAATGTCTGGTCTTAAATTTAGGTCTTTAATCCATTTTGGGTTTATTTTTGTGTATGGTGTTAGGGAATGTTCTAATTTCATTCTTTTACATGTAGCTGTCCAGTTTTCCCAGCACCACTTATTGAAGAGACTGTCTTTTCTCCATTGTATACTCCTGCCTCCTTTATCAAAAGTAAGGTGACCATATGTGCATGGGTTTATCTCTGGGCTTTCTATCCTGTTCCATTGATCTGTATTTCTGTTTTTGTGCCAGTACCATACTGTCTTGATTACTGTAGCTTTGTAGTATAGTCTGAAGTCAGGGAGCCTGATTTCTCCAGCTCTGTTTTTCTTTCTCAAGATTGCTTTTGCTCTTCGGGGTCTTTTGTGTTTTCATACAAATTGTAAAAAATTTTTGTTCTAGTTCTGTGAAAAATGCCATTGCTAATTTGATAGGGATCACATTGAATCTGTAGGTTGTTTTGGGTGTATAGTCATGGTATATCTCTCCATCTCTTTGTATTGTCTTTGATTTCTTTCATCATAGACACTGTGTTCTTATTGCAGACTATGTACGCCTCCAGTATAGCTCATTTCACAGTGTAGTATCATTTCATATTTGTGCCTATTTATTATGAAAATATAAACAATAATGGATTTTATTTTACCCATGTATCCCTAGCGTATAGAAGAAACCCTAAAATACTTGTTGACTTAATGAGCAATTTACACAGAGGTAACAAAACTAGCAAAGAAAACCATTCTGCCTTCCTAGCAAACAAAGAACTGTAGTCTTGTACTGTCTAATTTTCACTATTATAATATTAGCAAATCTTAACATATACCACTTTGTTGACAAAGTTAAAATAAAACTCTGGTGTTGGTCATATTTTTAATTGATATAACCCTTTTGGAAAAGTTTGACAATATTTACAGTCTAGAACTGAAAAATTATTTCAAGGGTGATTGCAACAACAAGATAAAGAATAAAGTCAAATGCAGAGTTGCACATACATTGTGACTGAAAAGACTAAGGAACTAGATATTACAATAGTAGCAGTGATTTTATGTTGTTGGAACTGTGGGTGGTTTTCCCACCTTTGAAAGTATTTTGTATAATGTGGTTGTATTTTATGATTTAAAATGTATACAGCTTACACCAGGTTTTTATAAAAATGCAATCCTGAATCAAAACTCTAATTTAAGAGCATTTGAACAGTTTTGAGTAATTTTTTTTGTCTTAATAGTGCCTTCACAGTGTCAGGTTAAGAGGGAAAGGGGATTGGTAGTTAAAAGTTGCTGGTAACATAGAGGGTGTGTGGCCAGCATAGAGTGTTGATCATTTAAGTAAGGTTTCAAGATTGACTCATGCAGCAGTTTTTCATTTGCAAATCGTAAATTTTCCCTTTTAAATGTAATTTTTGTTTTTGTTTTAAAGGTATCAATTTTTAGAAGAAGCTTTTCAAAACCAGAAAGGTGCAATTGAGAATCTACTGGCTAAGCTTCTTGAGAAGAAGAATTATGTTCATTTTGCAGCTACTCAGGTGCAGAATAGGTAAGTATGTTTCCTTAAAACTATAATTTCAGTTTAAGGATTATTAAACACGATGGGTCCAGTTTAAATTGTTTTCCTTCTATATTATATTAAGCATATATAGAAAACATTGTTTTGGAGGGGTAAATGGTATGTTTGAGTTTGGATTATGATAATTGTTAATTAAAGAGAATTTAATTGCTTCAAATTTTGAATACTCTTTTAGGATACATCTTTGACTATTTTATAATTAATATGGCTGTAGTCTTTGTCAGCCTTAGTTAAATGTAGAAAAACCAATTAATGTGTAGAGAGTTGAATTATAAAATTTTAACTGGAGACTGTGTGGAAGACAGGAGAGAGTATGAACGGTGGTGGACAAATTAATTTTCCATCTGTAAAACAAGCATTAAAAACAGTACTTATCTTAGTGGTATTATTATGAGAACACAGTTTCTGGCATATAGTAAACGCTCAAATTGTAGCTGTTGTTATTTTTATCAATAACACTGTCAGTTTTTAAAAATCCTATTTTCGTTCATTTCTCAATAAACTAAATTTATTGATAAAGCAAGGGGGACTGGGACTTCCCTGGCTGTCCAGTGGTTAAGACTGCATGCTTCCACTTCAGGGGGCACGGGTTCAATCCCTGGTTGGGGAACTAAGATCCTTCATGCCACAAAGTGGGACTAAGTTCCATAGTGAGTAGGTTAAGAAGATTAGGACTCTTAAAGGAGTCCTTAAAGACAAACACTTGGAGCTGGCATAATTAAAACCCATATGTTCCTAGAGGTATGAATAGGGTTGATATGTGTTTATTCTTCAGATTCACAAATATTGAGACTTTTAGAATACTAAAATTAATTTATGATGATTTAAAATGACACATAATAAATACTCAAAAAGTATTGAAGATGAATGAATAGTACATTGTATATTATTGATACATTATAAAATAGTACATAAGATATTAGTAAGAATTTAGTAATATCACATTAAAAAGTGATACCAAAGGAAAATAAAGGCTCCTCAGAGGTTGTAGATAATATAAATATATAGTTATTCAGTAGTTATGGTTAGTTCTCGTGGATATGTCAGGATGTTTTTTATATTGCTGATATATTATAGATGATATTGGAGGGGATAACTGTCTTCTCATAAATTACAGATGGATGTCCTTTCCAGAGAAAGGATAGTGAGATAATTCATATGGCAATCCCATATTTTTATACGTATATTTTGTATATATGTTCCTGAATCTGTGTAGAGAAGTGAAGTTTACAAGATTGTGTAGGGTTGGGGAGATTATTTCATCTCCAGAAAGCTTAAAAAAAAAAAAAGTATTAAAGTAATAAAATGTCTATACTTCTCCTGTTAGATTCTTCGATGACCTTTCTCCATTTTTTAATGTACATTCATTTTTTTTGCTGCCTTCACAATTGAGCATATATTTAAGCATGCTTAAATTCAGGGGAGTTTGCTTTCAGCATGCTTAATGGTTTCAACCTTTGGCTGAATCGTTTTAAGGTCATGTGTTCTTACCACTAGTGATCAGCATTCTCATTTTTAAAAATGTCTTCCACTCATTTTAATAAGATAAGGACAAAATTGAATAAAATTTTTAAATCAGTGCCTGAAGTACAAAGGAGAGAAAACTACATTTTTGACCCGGTGTATTCAAGTTATTCAAATTTGAATTTGGTAAATGAAAGGCAGTTTTAGCAGTTGAAAGTGTCAGTTATAGTTTGTACAGAAGTAGAATATATAAAAGTTTAAAGTTACCATCTTATGATTGTTTAACATTTTATGTATTTATATTAGTAGAATTCTTCTCTTCCTATTTTATAAATAGCAAGGTATTGGCTATTTCATATTTACAACCAAAACTTTCATAACTACATGGGAGCTTATACCTGTTTCTAAAACATCTAACAGCTGTTTTTTAAAAAGGAATGAAAATGTTTTATTCCCTTAACCGTATACAGTAGGAAATCATTTTGAGAAGAACCTGTGGAAGGGGTATATCTGAATTCACATTTGAAGTAGTTTTAGTGAAACTAAATGCGTCTAAGCTTCCTCTTGTTTCAAAAGATAATAGTAGTATTGGTTGCAACATTTTTTTTGCACATTGGTTCTGTTTAATCTTAATGCTTCTCAAGAACAATGTGCCATATTTGACACTAAACAGCAATCACTGATGTCAGTTGTTTATCACATTCACGTCATAGAAACTAAAGGAGATTGCCATCTAGATTAATAAACTGTCCTTTATGAACTTAATTTAAAATTAATAAATATTTAATCCATTCTTTGTCTACATACATAACTTGTTTGGACCAAATTGAGTGGTCAGGTCTGCCAAAACATAAGTTGTACATTTGACAAAGGTTTAATTTTAGTTACTCGGTTAAGTGCCCAGTTGGATGAATTTCTGTAACAGTTGGTAATTCAGAGACATAGGATAAGTCTATAACCTAATGATGCATTTCTCTTATTCAGGATAAAAGAAGTAAATGAGACTAACAAACGAGTAGAACAGGAAATTAAAGTGGCCATTTTCACCCTTATCAATGAAATTAATAAGAAAGGAAAATCTCTGTTACAGCAGCTAGAGGTATGGTTCAAAGCCAAAATAAAACAAAAACTGCTTCTCTTGCTCTTTAGCTGTTTTTTAATGTTTATTGAAAGCTCTTTTAGATTGGTTGGGGGTGGGTATGAAAGTAAAGTCAATTAAAAAAATTTTTTTGTGTGTTTTTTGTTGGAAAATAGGCCTTTTTCAAGTTAGTTACTTTGCAGCCCAATTTAACACTTTAGATGTATCGATTAGGAGATAGTGTTGTTCTCTTAGGAATGAAAGAATTATTACTAAAATGTGATATAAATGAAGACAAAGCTGACCTGCCACATTCCCTCTTCTCCTCCCCACAAGATAGGTCCTCAATTTAACTTTTACATATGAATGTATATTGGGAGTCTTACTGACTCATGTGTGTTCTTCACTTTATTTTTTAAATGTTCCATAGTTTTGCTAAAAATGCTGCTCATTTTGAAACTTAAACTTTAAATTTACTCATAATTTTGTTATATTAGGTCTTTGTGTTGTATATTGAGAGTAATATGTGAATGTAAATTTCTAGATGAGAATCCAGTCAATTTGTGAAATCTAAATTAAGTTCTAGTCAAAGACTCTACTGATCATAGTTGGCTGGTTCTCAAAATTTTGTGCTTTTAAGTTGGCTTAGATGATACCGGGTTATGTTTAAAGCACCATTGAATAGTAACAATTTAAATTACATGAATATTTGATTATTTAACTTTTAATTACTATTAACCTCAAATTTTTCATAGTAGATTTTTTTCTGTTCCCTTCCTTCATAGAAAATTGTTGAAATACTAGACACAGTTACATATAAATAAAATAAATGTCAACAGAGAATTATTTCTGAATTTCTGTCTTTTGAAATACATCTTGCCGTTGAGACACAATTGTGAAATTAAAAATACTCTCACACATATTGTTAAATTTTGAGATCTCTTGCAACTGTTATATATCCAGCTGAGTTGCAGTTAACCCTAATAGATTTTTGTTTTCAGAAGGACCTTGTAAATGGAGAGCGTGAGCAAGCAATTATTTTTGATACCTTTTAACTTACAGTAAATACATTTTAATTATAAGTCTAAAGTAATGTTCTGAAACCATTTCAAGAACTTTTGAATTAAAAAGATACCTCTTAATGCTAAAATATACACAAATACCTACTGATAAATCTGCCACATATTTCTAACATACTAATGATTTAAGCAGTAGATGTTTTCTAGCGCACTGTGTTTCTAAACTTTGTAAGATAGAGGTTTTCCTGTAAGCTTTATAAAAGGGATGATTTCCAGGGAAGTTGTAAATGAAACTTCTGTCATTTGAATCTTTTTATCCATTGATTTACATTATAAAATGAGTAACTTATTTCCTTAGGGAAAAAATTGTTCAGTAAACCCAGTTGAGTCATTTTTGTAAGAAAGTGGTTAAGAACGAAGAGGCAAGTTGTACAGTATGCTGAATGTCAAAGGACATAGGACATCACCTGTCCCTTCTGGGAATTTTTGTTCCCAGAAAGCAGTTTATTTTTCCTTTGCAGCACTTTCCTCAAATTGGTCTTTCCTTCCACCCTCACTTACTCCCTTGTTCTTTATGAACTTTTGTCATATAAGAAGCTTCCCTAGTTCTACTCTTAGAGCTCTGGAATTCATCTTTCTCCTTTTGCCTTACATGTTGAAAATAAGAGATTTTAATTTCAGCCTCATGCCATGCACCACAAAATTTTCTTTGGCCTGAGAAGTGTGTTAAGATTACATAAAATTATTTCTAATGCCATATGTCAGAGACTCTATATATTAGATTAGCCTAATAAACACTGTTTTTAACAAAGGCTCTTCATCTTCTGAAGGAAAGGGGAGATATCACTAACATTAATTTCTGTATGTGGAATGTCTATTTTGGACTATAGAACTAAGTTTTGGTCCCACTTTTGTTAAAAGTGACTTTTTCCTTGATCATAGACTCATTAAATAATGAGGAGCTTATTAAGTTATCCCATTTTAAAAAAGAAATACAGGTATTATGTTCACTGGCAATAGAAATTATGAGTTGATTTTTTTATACAGAATTCTAAAGTGAACCTCTTGTTCTGTTTCAGAATGTTACAAAAGAAAGACAGATGAAGTTACTACAGCAACAGAATGACATCACAGGCCTTTCCCGGCAGGTGAAGCATGTTATGAACTTTACAAACTGGGCAATTGCTAGTGGTAGCAGCACGGCACTACTGTACAGCAAGCGACTGGTGAGACACATAGTATCTTATTTTTCTTTAAATTGACTTTATTAAGATATTATTTACATTCAGTGACCTGCATCTGTTTAAAGTATAGATTTTGAATTTTAGTAAAAGTTATCACCATCACCTCAAAATACAGAAAATTTCCGTCACCCACAAAAGTTTTCTTATTTTTCTCTATCCCTGGCCTTAGGCAACCATTAGTCTCATTTCTCTCATTTTCTAGAATTTCATATAAATGGAATCATACAGTAAGTCTTGAGTCAATCATAGGTTTTGGAGATACCTAGTAGTATAATGTAGTTTATCACCAGAAATGGCAGAAATTCAAGCATGTGCCTTCGATTGCTAATATCGTTTTTTAAACACTGATACTATCTCATCTGAGATGGACACTGTGGGGTTACATGAGCTTTCATGTCTTTATCTTGTATGTTTTCTCAAGTGATATTTAATTTTAAGACTAATATGAATTTTTTCCCTTTTAGATTACTTTTCAATTGCGCCATATTTTGAAAGCACGGTGTGATCCTGTCCCTGCTGCTAATGGAGCAATACGTTTCCATTGTGATCCCACCTTCTGGGCAAAGAACGTAGTCAATTTAGGTGAGAAATAATTCGTTTTATGGCTATAACTTGGAACACTGAATTAGGAGGAGAAAGCATCTACAGCAAGTTTTAGATACTTAAAGTTTTTAAACTTCATTCTAACATGTAAACTTTTTGGAAAATATGTTCTTCATTGGAAACTTACTTCAGCTATGTTCATTACATCTTTAAGTATATATAATTATAAATTACTTTAAGAATGTTGAGGGTCTCCTCTGTATAGTTTTTAAAATTGTGTATCATTTCTAACTTTTTCCCCACATCTTTTAAAATTGGTATTGAGTGTTACATATCAGAAACTTACCAAATGGGTCTTTAGTCTTTGGAAGAATTTCTTACATGCTTAGTAGCTTATGTATTAATTGTACAAAATTGCCCACTTGAGGAGGACCTCCATCCAGTATGCTGATGTGTCCGAATGCCATGTTCTGAGGAATGTTTGAAAGATAAGAGTAGCTCTTTTCACATGGAAGACAAATGGACTTTGCTTTTGTTACTCCACAGTGTGGACCTAAGGGCCTTAGGTGAAAGTTACAGATAGACATACAAAACCAGCTCAATTTAAAGTAAAACAAAACCCCCCAAAACTAACCAACAATTAGAGCTGTCTACAGATTGATTAAACTCATTTTCAAAATAGTCAAGTCCTCACCATTGGAAGTTGTAAAAGCAGAGGTGGGTAGCCTTTGTAAAAAAATGTAATCTTTGTGTATATTCGTTTGGCTATACCTTTAGATCAGGCATCGGCAAACTATTTTTGTGTGACGTGGTACCTAAGTTTGGTTTTTACATTTTAAAGGGTTGTAAAAGCAAACAAGTAAAAAACAAAGAGTATACGACAGATTTTATGTGGCCTGCAAAGCCTAAAGTATCTGGCTTATTACAGGAAAAAGGTTTGCCAACTCTACCTTAGATCAAACCTTACTAAAATTTGCCTTCTATCCCTAGAAAGTACCTGGCTCTGTAAAAAGGAAGGAGAATTTGTCATCTCCAAGGGTATAAGTAGTTTAAAACATTCAACATTTCCACAGAAGACAGTTTTGTAGCAATATAGTACTCTGCCCTGCACATTTTGACAATCCAAAGGCAGGTGGAATCAGTATTAGCGATCTTGAGTATCCTTGAATCTTCTCAGGCTAGAGATGATTTAGACTGCCTAGATGGGCCTCCTCTAATACTGTCTCTTTCAGCTCTTTAATTTTCTGAACATCTGTGTCAAAAATAAGGGCAGATAATATATTATTCTGAGTAATCAAAAGTCAATGAATTGGCTTTGGACTATATTAGGTTTCTGATCTTCATCATCTTTAAACGTAGCTCCCATCCCTTCTGTGCTGTTAGAAACTTTGAGTGGTGATAGTTGTCAGAGGAAAGAGGAAAATATAATGATTAACCACAAAGTAGATGTTAGTTGATTACATGCAAATTATTCTCATTTTTTAAATCCTTCAGGTAATCTAGTAATAGAGAGTAAACCAGCTCCTGGTTATACTCCTAATGTTGTAGTTGGGCAAGTTCCGCCAGGGACAAACCACATTAGTAAAACCCCTGGACAGATTAACTTAGCACAGCTTCGACTCCAGCACATGCAACAACAAGTGTATGCACAGAAACATCAGCAGTTGCAACAGATGAGGATGCAGCAGCCACCTGCACCTGTACCAACAACAACAGCAACAACACAGCAGCACCCTAGACAAGCAGCCCCTCAGATGTTACAACAACAGGCGAGTATTATTATATCACTGCACTATTGATATAAATTATGAAGACCTTGAGGCTACACTCTGTCCTATATAGATGAGTTACACATTTCAAAGTTACTGATGGGGACAGAGGTCAAAGATCAGTTTAAACATTTGCCTTGGGTATGGCAGGGATGTGGGGGAGGTGTGAGGAAGGACAAGAAGTAAATACTTATGATGGGAAACAAAATTAACTCACTAGTACTGTGGAGGTATACACGTTTTTATCCCTCTATACCAGATCTTTTTTGTTTAAACGTGTGGTTTTGGACCAAAGAGCCATGTTGTTTCCTCCTAAGATCTGACACGTTCTTTAGGCTTTTGTTCAAATCATTCCCATCCCTATATCTTTCCTTCTGTCTCCCATCCAAATCAAAACTATTAATCTGTGGTTGATTAAGTTAACGCTGATAGGCTTTAAAACACACATATACTGAGAGAAGGAGATTGGGGTAAGAGATGAGGAAAATGACTTACACGTTTTACTTTATGCCCTTCTATCCTGACAAAAGTATTCTTATCATAACGTTTTATAATTGAAAGATAAATTTATAAATATTATTACATAAATGGCAATTTCTGCCTTTTGCAGCCTCCAAGATTGATCAGTGTGCAAGCAATGCAAAGAGGCAACATGAACTGTGGAGCTTTCCAAGCCCATCAGATGAGATTGGCTCAGAATGCTGCCCGAATACCAGGGATACCCAGGCACAGTGGCCCTCAGTATTCCATGATGCAGCCACACCTCCAAAGACAAGTATGCCTAGAGTTCCATTTGTAAGAATCATATAATTTTAAAACTAAAAGACAGCAGTTTTCTTAATCAGTTGTGGGGTGGAGGGAGGGGTGGTCATTGATACGTTTGAGAATTTGATTAATGCTATGTATCTTCTTGTCCCAGAAAAATACACGTACAATTTTTATTAAATTCTTTTTTCACATCTTCATTAGATCATTGCTTTACAATGTTGTGTTAGTTTCTGCTGTACAACACAGTGAATCAGCTATATGTATACATATATCTCCATATCCTGTCCTCTTGAGCCTCCCTCCCACCCTCCCTATCCCACAGTGGTCACAAAGTGGTCCCCTAAGTGGTCACAAAGCACTGAGCTGATCTCCCTGTGCTATGCGGCTGCTTCCCACTAGCCATTCATTTTGCATTTGGTAGTGTATATATGTCAGTGCTACTCTCTCACTTCATCCCAGCTTCCCCCACCAACCCTGCCGTGTCCTCAAGTCCATTCTCTAAATCTGCATCTTTATTCCTGCCCTGCCACTAGGTTCGTCAGTACTGTTTTTCTAGATTCCATGTGTATGAGTTAGCATATGCTATTTGTTTTTCTCTTTCTGACTTACTTCACTCTGTACAACAGACTCATACAGACTTCATCCACCTCACTACAAATAACTCAATTTTGTTCCTTTTTATGGCTGAGTAATATTCCATTGTATGTGTGTGCCACATCTTCTTTATCTATTCATCTGTCGATGGACATTTAGGTTGCTTCCATGTCCTTGCTGTTGTAAATAGTGCTGCAGTGAACATTGTGGTACATGACTCTTTTTCAATTATGGTTTTCTCAGGGTATATGCCCAGTAGTTGGATTGTTGGGTCATATGGTAGTTCTATTTTTGGGTTGTTTGTTTGTTTTTTTAATTAATTTATTTTTGTTGTGTTGGGTCTTCGTTTCTGTGCGAGGGCTTTCTCTAGTTGCGGCAAGCGGGGGCCACTCTTCATCGCGGTGCGCGGGCCTCTCACCATCGCGGCCTCTCCCATTGCAGAGCACAGGCTCCAGACGCGCAGGCTCAGTAGTTGTGGCTCACGGGCCCAGCCACTCCGCGGCACACGGGATCCCCCCAGACCAGGGTTCGAACCCATGTGCCCTGCACTAGCAGGCAGACTCTCAACCACTGCGCCACCAGGGAAGCCCTATTTTTCATTTTTTAAGGAACCTCCATACTCTTCTCCATAGTGGCTATATCTATTTACATTCCCGTCAGCAGTACAGGAGGGTTCCCTTTTCTCCACATCCTCTCCAGCATTTATTGTTTGTAGATTTTTTTTTTTTTTTTTTTTTTTTTTTTGCAGTACGTGGGCCTCTCACTGTTGTGGCCTCTCCCGTTGCAGAGCACAGGCTCTGGACGCGCAGGCTTAGCGGCCATGGCTCATGGGCCCAGCCGCTCCGCAGCATGTGGGATCTTCCCAGACTGCGGCACGAACCCGTGTCCCCTGCATCGGCAGGCAGACTCTCAACCACTGTGCCACCAGGGAAGCCCTGTAGATTTTTGATGATGACCATTCTGACCAGTGTGAGGTGATACCTCATTGTGGTTTTGATTTGCATTTCTCTAATGATTAGTGATGTTGAGCATCTTTTCATGTGTTTGTTGGAAATCCGTATGTCTTCTTTGGAGAAATGTCTAATTTTTTATTAAATTTTAAGAGTTTCTTTGATGTCATTAAACCCATTGTATACTTTGGGTTGAGAATCTCTGACCTAGTCCAACCAATTCATTTTAGAGAAGTGCAAAACAAAGGAGCTTGTTATGTACCCACAATCATAAGAGACAATGGTAGAATTAAGATTAAAACTTTAATTTCCTAAAATTGTTCCTCTGCTCTTTTAATGTGACATTTTGACTTTTTTTTTTCTCTTCACTCAGTATTGTTCCTTTTAGGATGGATATACCTACTCTTAAAAATAAGTGTGTTTAGAGGCATGTTTTCTGATCTTTGCTTGAATAGTAGATTATATTTGTATAGGAGGTATGATTATAAATATGAGGCTACTTTTGCATAGGATTTCTAGTTATATAAAAAATAAAGGTCATTTTATAATTGTCAGAGTGATGTTTCTCAAAGCATGATTTAAAGACCGTCAGAATGACTGGGGCACCATGTCTGAAATAGATTCTGAACCATATCCACTGAATCAAAATTTCCAGGAGGGGAGTACTCATAAATGTGTGAACTTTTACTGACTCAGATCGATCTGCATACTGAAGTCCTAGATTAGCGATCCTTCAACTTTTTGGCCCAATTACCTCCAGAAAGACTTTTGAAAAATACACACTCCCTCACATTTGAAGGTTGACATTTAAAACTTCCATTACAAGTTTAAGTTTAAATAGTTGCAAAGGACATACTGTTTAGCATATTGTATTGTATAAATATTGACATTGTAAAGTAAAACCCTTACATTATTCTTCTAAGTGGATCCACTGGAGTCCCAAATACAGAGGCAAGTTCTTTTTTGAAAGTCAAAATTATATACTCCCTTTTCCCCATGGACTTGAATTTCTGTTCTACTTTTACAGAATTTTATCTTAATATATTTAAGATACATATTTAAGATATTCACAAGTTTGATAGACTTGTGAATCAGTTTGTTGCAATTTTCTGCTGGAAAGATGTCTGTTGCAATTTGAAAATTCTTAAATTTCCAGTTTATAAGGCAGTTATTAAACTTTAAAACTTTTTCTTTAGACCAAATTTTCATTACAATTATTCCTATACAGTTGTTTAAATATATTTACATGGTTTAAGATTATTAGGAAACAAAAATAAAATTCTTTTAGATATACATTTCTTATTAGATACATGGAGCCTTTCCCCTTCCCTCATGTATGCCTGTTTGTATGTCTGTTACCTTGTACTGTTAGAGTAAGTCAGAATTCAACGCCGATTTTTTTTTTTTTTTTTTTTTTGGCGGTACGCGGGCCTCTCACTGTTGTGGCCTCGCCCGTTGCGGAGCGGACGCGCAGGCTTAGCGGCCATGGCTCATGGGTCCAGCCGCTCCGCGGCATGTGGGATCCTCCCGGACCGGAGCACGAACCCGTGTCCCCCGCATCGGCAGGCGGACTCTCAACCACTGCGCCACCAAGGAAGCCCCAACGCTGATTTTTATTACTAGTTTTTTTTTGTTATTGTTTTCATGTGATGCTCAGGAAACTTGTTCACAAAAATTGGTATCTGGGAATTCAAAACGATTTTTAAAATCTTTTTTATTATCAGTTGACAACTTCTTCAGGTCTTTCTTTGTTTTTGTTGATCACCAAGTATCAGAACCCACTCAACGATTACCCAGGTTTCAGAGCCAGGCACTTTGTCAGCAACTTGACACCTTTATTTTCAACTGTACCTTTGTCTGTCTCTTCAGGAGATTTTTTGTTTGTTTTGTTTTTCACCCTGGGGCAATATGCTAGATAAGATTGGGCATGAGTTAAAGATGTGTTGTTTTGTATTTTGTTTTTGGAGGAGAAGGGCAGTTGTGAAAGAAGTAGTTGGAAAAAAGAACTCAGACCATGGCACATTCTTAGGTAAATTTGGTTTTCTTCAGGAAAAAAGTATATATGAAGGTCGACTATCTAGACTTTAATTTCCTTAAAAGTATTCACATACCCATGTACCCCTTAGTGTACTTGGAAAGCCTTCAAGTATTACCAGGGGGGAGGTACACCGTTTGGAAAGGTGCAGAAGCTACATAATTGGATTAACCAGCCATCTCAGAACATTGTCCTTAGACTTTCGGGCTCCTACAGAAATCACTGAATGTTAGAATTTTAAGTTTTTAAATACTTCAAATGATTTGTATGTGTATAGTAATTTATTTCCCAAAGATTTTAATCTGTGTACTGTCTTAAATGATCCTCATAACACTCCTCATAAAGACAGGTATCCATTTTCATTCATCATTATCCACATTTCTAAATTACCAAGATTGTGATTTGGCCTAAAGTCACATAGTATTAAGAGTCAGGAATTGATACCACGTTTCCATTTGTAAATTCATTGTTCTTTCTACCATATCAGTTACATAATACACAATTATACAATTAATTATTTTTATTTTAAAAAAGACGGAAGTGTCAGAGTGAAATATAGGCACAACAGTGGCTTTCCTGGTCTGATGTTTGAAAACTATGGGCTTCCAGATCATCTATTTATATATATCTTTGTTATGAAGTAAAATCATATCACCAGTCTGACAGGGTACAATTATTGGCAAGTCTATTTTTTTCTAAATACTACACAAAAATGAGTAGAAAAATGATAAGTTTGAATTTTTTTTTTCCTGCATAAGTTTGAGAGGGCCTACTTCTTTGTCTCTCAGCCACAGGTATCAAACTCTGAACTTGTGTATCCTTCCTAAACTGAAACTTGTTGTCAAGGTATTGTTCATATTTGTATATCCTGGCAGATCAAGTAATGATAACATCTTTTTTCCTAACAGCACTCAAACCCAGGGCATGCTGGACCCTTTCCTGTTGTGTCGGTGCACAACAACCCAGTCAATCCAACCAGCCCTACTACAGCTACTATGGCAAATGCAAATCGAGGTCCCACCAGCCCATCTGTTACAGCAATAGAACTAATTCCTTCAGTTACCAATCCAGAAAACCTTCCTTCGCTGCCAGATATTCCACCCATACAGGTTTGTATTTGAGTGAGAGATATAAAACCTTGTGTTAATTAGGGACTTAGAGTATATATTTCTGGTTGTTTTTGTTTTTTTTAATTCAGGAGCAATATTTTTTTTGAAATTTCCAAAAAGTAGAGTATAAATAATTTGAATTTTAAAAAGTTATGTGTGCTAAAACTAACACTCCTCAGTATTTTAAAGCTACAGAGTGTCAGCTTTGCTGATCTATCTGCCAGCAGGCAAACTTTGTGTTAAATGAAGCACGTCTGATGAAGGTTTAGATCCAGAGAGGAGACCCAGTACCAAAATACAGTTAAATTTTTGTCAGTCTTCTGTTAGGTACAAAAGGGATAGTCAACCCCCGGTGCAAACAGGTTGGACTGAGAAAGGAAGAGATTGGAAGGTCTAGATATTAGGCATGTGGCGGGGGGTGGGGGTGGGGAGGGGGGGTGTATACTGAGAGAGGAAGTAATAATGAGGAGTAGAAGATGAATGGGAAGGGCCTCTAAGCTGTCTTGTCCCTTTCACCTGTAACGTTTTCCTGAAGAAAAATATCATTCAGTGCCCTCTGAAATTTCATAAATTCGTTTGAATTAGAAGCATTTTATTTTTAAATGTAAATATAAAACTTGAAGGTTGTACTGGGTCATTTCAAGCATTGTATGAGTTATTCAGAGTCAGGGGTCACCATGGGAGCAAGGAGCAGTGAAATTACTAAGACACTAGGACCCGTGACTGTCTACTCTTCGTTGCGGTGCGCAGGCTTCTCACTGTCGTGGCGTCTCTTGTTGCGGAGCATGGGCTCTAGGTTTGCGGGCTTCAGTAGTTGGTGGTGTGCGTGGGCTTCAGTAGTCGTGGCGCACGGGCTTACTTGCTCTGTCGCAAGTGGGATCTTCCCGGACCAGGGATTGAACACGTGTCCCCTGCATTGGCAGGCGGATTCTTAACCACTGTGCTACCAGGGAAGCCCCTGTAGTGGTGTTGAGAGTACTAGACTACTATATAGAATGGAAAATTTTGGAATATATCAATAAGAAGTAAAATTTATAAGTTGTAAGCTTATAATTTATAAACTTTCTGTTTAATGCTTGAAATCATCTCATATGATATATAATATCCCTATTTCATGGAAGAGAGTAAGAATGGTTAGTGACTTTCTCAGTGTCACCCAGTAAATGGGTAAGTTGGAATTCGAAGCCCAGCTCCTGATTACTGAACTGAGAAAGTCCAGTTCTCTCCCCACTTCTGTCCATAGAGATAGCAAGGAGGTGGTTTGAGATCATAGGCCTGGAAAGGTAGAGTATTAAGGGCCTTTGGGCAACCAGAGAGAGGTAGGTACAGTATTAAAGGAGTCATTTAAGTTTTACTAAGCACTCCATGCTAAAGTGCCTGGGCATTGAAGATAAAAAGAAACAAGACTTTGTTCCAATTTTTAGGAAACTTTCAAAGGGAAAAGAAAGGTTGCTCATGTCAAACTTAACATAATCTGCTAGGGCCACTGTCACAGAGAGCAGATAGAGGAAGGGTGGATGCTCCACATCTTTGAAAAGCTGGGCATCATAAGGGAAATGGGTCATTATTAGATCTTCCTTGTCATCTTTTCCCAGGAGAACTTTGAAATCAAAACAAGAGGCTCCAGAATATATCCCCTCCCATCTGTAGTTAAAGTGGGGTAGAAGGAGCAGAATCCATACCTTCTTTTGTGAACCTTCTCTTCCTTGCAGACATAATGCCTAACCTTATTTTTATTTACTGATTTATTAAAGTATTGACTGCTTTAAAAAACTGAGATATAATTCACATACCATAAAATCCAACTTTAAAAAATGTACATACAATTCAGTCAGTGGTTCTTAGTATATTCACAACATGGTGCAACTATCACCACTGACTAATTCCAGAACATTTTCATCACCCCGAAAGAAACTACCCATTTGCAGTCCACTCTCCATTCCCCTCTTTCCCAGCCCTTGGAAATCACAAATTTACTTTGTTTTTATGGATTTGCCTATTCTGGACATTTTGTATGAATGGAATGATGCAATATGTGGTCTTTTGTGTCTGGCTTCTTTATCTTAGCATAATGTTTATCAGGTCTAAACACGTTGAAGCATGTATCAGTACTTAATCCTTCTTATGGCTGAATATTCCATTCTGTGAATATACCACATTTGTTCCTCCATCCATCAGTTGATGGACATTTGGGTTTCCACTTCTTGGCTATTAGGAATAATGCTATGAACTTTTGTGTGTAAGTTTTTGTGAACTTGTAGGTTACCAGTTCTCTATGCAAATTTCTAGGAGTGGAATTTCAGGGTCATATTGTATGTTTAAGTTTTTGAGGAACTGCCAAACTCTTTTCCACAGTGGGTGCACCATGTTACATTCCCACCAACAGTGTCAGTGTATGAGGATTTCAATTTTTCCACATCCTTGCCAACGCTCGTTATTGTCACCTGCTTTTAAGAGCAATTAGAGGTGGGTACCACAAAAGTACAACCACAGTAAGAAGTAGTTAACCATATTAATCAAAAATAGAAAGGGAAGCAAACCTGTCATCTCTTGAAGATTCATCTACTTTTTTTCCTATCCTGTAGTTTCCGTGGTATAGTGAAAAGAAAAGAATCCTGGGGGAGGTTACACAGGAAGCAGACAAAGTAGCATTAACTATGCAACGCAGACAGGAAGTAAATACAAAGCAATTTCAGGTATTTGTTGATATATCTTAATACTGATCATTACAGCTATCCAGTATAGAGTAGAAGTTGATTTAAAGAGAATTCTCTCAACTTGAATTATTTTTTATTTCACTCTACTATCCATCTCCAGTGGAGTTATAATATGTGGTAGTAATTTTGACCTTTAGGGGATACATGATGAACCTAAATACTTTTTCAGTAGCTAAATGAATATTAGAATCTATTCAGATTAGATTATAATTAATAGATGTAGTATTCTAATGATATATTAAATTCTTTGTAAACAGTTTTCCGTATTTGGAAAATATGTACTTATATCTGTATACTATACTGGATAATATGAAGTCTTGGGAAAACCATGTGTGTCTTTCAGATATTCACATGTAAATTTAAATGTTATAGAATACCCATTTCTGTACTGTGTTCCCAGTACTGGCTGTCTTCCATCTTTACCAATATGATAGGTAAAAATCATGTTTGGTTATTTCATTTACATTTCTTTTTTTCATGTGGTTTGTTATCTTTTCTCAGGTTCATTGATTATTTGAATTTTTTTGTGGATTGTCTTTTTCCTTTGAATTCATAAAAGTTATTTATATAACACTTACCTATTCCATGCAATTATTTAAGGATGCTTAAAAAACATTGGTTTAATGAATATGTGAATTAATATTTTTCCCGTTAGACTTGTAACTTTATATATAGTGACTCTTCATCCATATCTGGTGAAATATCGAGGTAAATCAGCTAGCATTTCCATGTTGGTGCTGTAGTGGCATCAGGGAAGCCCTTTTATGTACTTGGCGGTTTGCTTCTTCCTAATCTTTCCACTCTTGTAGCCTTAGTGTTGTCTCTCTGGCCAGAGATATAAATCGCAGGTGGGAGAGTATAAAAGGAGTGGGAGTGGGAGTAGAAGTAGGTAACTTGCGACTTTCATGTGTGTTTTGAATCATCCTCTCCTCCTTTATGTTTAGGTGAGATATAGCGCAAATTTTATCTGTGGCCCATGTTAGGAACTGCCCCTCTTCACAAATCCTCTAGTTAACTCTAGCTGCAGCTAGGGATTTTCCTGTAGTTACAGCTTACAAGTGGATCCTTGGCCAGTAGCTCTGACCACTGAGCAGGCGCAACTCCTAATATCTCTTAATCGTCCCTCTGGCTAGCCCACGGCGAACTCTCACCTTTAGCCTTTTATGTCTTTGAGATGAGGTTTTTAAAGGGCTTTTCTGCGGAAGGCCTATTTACCTTTTTTTAAATTGAGGTATAATTGACATGTAACATATATTAATTTCAGTTGTTCAACACAGTAATTTGATATTTGCATATATTGCAAAATGATTATCACAATAATTCTAGTTAACATCAGTCACCACACATAGTGTAAAAATTTTGTGTGTATGAGATGAGGGCTTTGAAGATTTTTCTCTCTTAACAACTTTCAGATATACAGTAGAGTATTAATTATAGTCACCATGCTGTACATTACCTCCTTATGATTTATTTTATAACTAGAAGTTTGTACCTTTCGATTCCTTTCACCTATTTCACCCACCTACCAACTCTGGCAACCACAGATCTATCTCTGTATTTACAAGCTTGATTCTATGTTTGTTTGTTTGTTTTTAAATTCCACATATAACTGAGATCATATGGTATTTGTCTTTCTCTGTCTGACTTATCTCACTTAGCTTAATGCCTTCAGGTCCATATTGTCACAAATGACAAGATTTCCTTTTTTTTATGGCTAATATTCCATTGTGTATATAGATATAGCACATATTCTTTATTCATTCAGCTGTAGCTTTATCTGTTCATCTGTTGATGGACACTTAGGTTGCTTCCATAACTTTGTTATTATAAATAATGTTGCAGTGAACATGGGGGTGCATATATGTTTCAAATTTGTGTTTTGGGGGACTTCCCTGGCGGTCCAGTGGTTAAGACTCTGTACTTCCACTGCAGGGGGCATGGGTTTGATCTTTGGTCTGGGAACTAAGATCTTGCATGCCATGCAGTGCAGCCAAAAACATAAATAAAAATTTTTTTAAAATTAGTGTTTTTGTTTCTTTTTTTTTTTCCTTCATATAAATACCCAGGAGTGGAATTGCTGGATCATATGACAGTTCTATTTTTAATTTTTTAAGAAATTTCTATACTGTTTTCCATAGTGGATGTACCAATTTACATTACCACTACAGTGCACAAGGTTCCTTTTTCTCTACATCCTTACCAACACTTGTTATCTCTTGTCTTTTTTTTTTTTTTTTCCTTGTCTTTTTAATAGCCATTCTAACTGGGGTGAGGTGATAGCTTGTCGTGGTTTTGATTTTCATTTCCCTGATGATTAGTGATGTTGTGCACCTTTGCTGGTCATCTCTATGTCTTCTTTGGAAAAATGTCTATTCAGATTCTCTGCCCTTTTTTTTTTTTTTTTTTTTTTTGGCTGTGTTGGGTCTTAGTTGTGGCACATGGGATCTTTCGTTGTGGCACAGGTTCTTTGTTGTGGTGTGTGGGCTTCTCTCTAGTTGTGGCTTGTGGGTTTTCTCTCTCTAGTTGTGGCCTGCAGGCTCCAGGGCACGTGGGCTCTGTGCTTGTGATGCACAGGGTCCAGAGTGCGAGGGCTCTGTAGTTTGCAGCGTGCCCGGTCTCTCGTTGAGGTGCATGAGCTCAGTGGTTGTGTTGTGCGGGCTTAGTTGCTCCGCAACATGTGGGATCTTAGTTCCCCGACCGGGGATCGAACCTGCGTCCCCTGCAGTGGAAGGTGGTTTCTCTACCACTGGACCACCAGGGAAGTCCCTCTGCCCAATTTTTAATTGGGTTGTTGGCGGGTTTTTTGTTTTTTTTGGCTGTGCCTTGCAGCATGCAGGATCTTAGTTCCCCAGCCAGGGGTTGAATCCCCACCCTCTGCAGTGGAAGCATGGAGTCTTAACCGCTGGACTCCAGGGAAGTCCCTGAATTGTTTGATTTTTTGCTATTGAGTTGTATGAGTTCTTTATGTATTTTGGATATTAACCCTTTATCAGATATATGATTTGTGAATGTTTTCTCTCATTCAGTAAGTTTCATTTTGTTGATGGTTTCCTTTGCTGTGCAAAAGCTCTTTAGTTTGATGTAGTTCCACTTGTTTATTTTTGCTTTTGGAATCAGATCCAAAAGATGATTGCCAAGATCAGCGTCCAGGAGCTTACTGCCTATGTTTTCTTCTAGAAGTTTTATGGTTTCAGGTCTTACATTTCAGTTCTTTAATCCATTTTGAGTTGATTTCTGTGTATGTGTAAGATAGTAGTCTGATTCCATTCTTTTGCATGTGGCTGTCCAGTTTTCCAACTGTCCAATATTGTTTATTGAAGAGACTGTCCTTTCCCCTTTGTATATTCTTGGCTTCTTTGTCTTAAATTAACTGACCATATAGGTGTAGGTTTATTTCTGGCCTTTTTATTTTGTTCCATTGATCTGTATGTCTGGTTTTATGCTGACACCATACTGTTTTGATTACTGTAGCTTTGTAATATAGTTTGATATCCTGGCCTGTGATGCTTCCAGCTTTCTTCTTTCTCAAGATTTCTTTGGCTATTTGGGTTTTTTTGTGGTTCCACAGAAATTGTAGGATTGTTCTATTTCTGTGAAAAATGCCATTGGAATTTTGATAGGGATTGCATTGAATTTGTAGATTGCTTTGGGTATTGTGGACATTTTAACAATATTAATTTTTCTAATCCATGAGCCCAGAGTATCCTTACATGTATCTTCTTCAGTTTCTTTTATCAGTGTTTTACAGTTTTCAGTGTAGATATCTTTGACCTCCTTGGTTAAATTTATTTCTGGTTTATGCTTTTTCATATGATTTTAAATGGAATTGTTTTCTTTTTTTCTTTCTCTTTTTCTGTGTGTGTGTGTGTGTGTGTGTGTGTGTGTATGATGCACTTTATTTGGCCACACCGCATGGCTTGCAGAATCTCATTTCCCTGACCAGGGGTTGAACCTGGGCCTGGTAGTGAAAGCCTGGCATCCTAACCACTAGACCACCAGGGAACTCTCCTGGGATTGTTTTCTTAATTTCTCTTTCTGATAGTTCATTATTAATATATAGAAATGCAGTAGATTTTCATATATTGATTCTGTGTCTTGCAACTTTACTGAATTCATTTATTCTTACAGTTTTTTGGTGGAGTCTTTAGGATTTTCTATATATAATATCATGTCATCTGCAAATAGTGACAGTTTGATTTCTTTCTTTCCAATTTGGATTCCTTTTATTTCTTTTTCTTGTCTAATTCTCTGGCTAGGACTTCCAATACTATGTTGAATAAAAGTGGTGAGAGTGGGCATCCTTGTCTTGTTCCTGATCTTACAGGAGAAGCTTTCACTTCTTCAGCTTTTCACTGTTAGGTGTCATGTTAGCTGTGGGCTTATCATAAATGGCCCTTATTATATTGAGGTACATTCCCTCTGTACCCACTTTGCTGATAGGGTCAACTTATATTGATGAAAACTATTTACTTTAGGAGAGTCCTCCCTTGCCTGTAATGTGTTGTGAGCTGCTTTATTCTGATCATTTTTATATCAATCCAGTCCTACCTTGGTTTGTATCTATAGTTTTCTTCAAAGTTTCTGCTTTGATGCCATTCTTTCCTGTTTTATAGCCTTGAAAATCAGTGTGATTTTGAGAGGAGAGTGAGAAGTAAATGTATATGTTCAGTTTTCTGTTTTTTTAAAAATATATATTTATTTATTTAATTTTTGGCTGCATTGGGTCTTAGTTGGGGCATGTGGGATCTTCCGTTGTGGTTCGCGGACTTCTCTCTAGTTGTGGTGCTTGGGCTCCAGAGTGCACTGGCTCAGTAGTTGCGGCATGCAGGCTCTCTAGTTGTGGCATGCAGGCTCCAGAGCTCATGGGCTCTGTAGTCACGGTGAGCAGGCTTAGTTGCCACACGCCATGTGGGATCTTAGTTCCCCAACCAGGTATCGAACTGGCGTCCTCTGTATTGCAAGACGGATTCTTAACCATTGGACCACTCGGGAAGTCCCGCAGTTTTCTGTTTTGAATGAGAAGTAGATTTCCCTAAAAAGTAATCTTGCCTCTAGTAGAAGATTAAAAGAGGCAGGTGTGGGTAAAAGTAAGCAAGAAGATTAGCAGTTAAGTAAGAATAGTTTAACTATCTCTGATATGGAATAGTGTAATATTTTTCTTAAGGTAATTTTCATAATTAAGTAGTGTTTGTTACTATTTCTTACATAAATATTTTCTCATTTCATCATCACAGTTCTTCATTGTGGGTGGGATGTTTAAAAACAGGGGACTGATATTCAAATTGGGAACCAGCTTGCAGTCACAGTGCGAGCTCCTCTGGCTTTAACCTTCTGCATATAAAGTGCGAAAAGGGCTCAGTTTTCCTGTTGACTGCCAGCTTTTTTGTGTGTAATAAGGGAACTTATATCCCAGGCTAAAGGCTTTCTGTTGAGTATACAGACTTTTCAAAGCACTGAAGTTAGGTACTGACATTATTCGATACCTGTTTAGTTGAATGATTCTGGCAGGACCATGGATATTGATACTAGGGGCAGGATGCTGAAAACAGGATCCTGCATCAACCTTGAAAAAAGGCAAAAATGTAAGACTGTGTCAGAGGTATTTTCATAGTAAAACACAAAGGATTTAGCGTGTTAATTGGGTTTTGTCTTGAGCTCCCAATCATTTATTGAAGCATATTAATTATAGCTATATTCACATAAACTATATACTATTTGGGTCCTCGAGGAAGCATAAGGAAGGAACAATTAAGCCAAGTTTGATATAAGGTAATCTGCTTATTAGTAAATTGTGAGCATAAATGATTATACTAATGAAATTAATAACTTCTCCTCTGCTTTAATCAAAGCAAATTTATCTTTTTGTTCTTTTTCTTTAGTTGGAAGATGCTGGTTCAAGTAGTTTAGATAATCTACTAAGTAGATACATCTCAGGCAGTCACCTACCCCCACAGCCCACAAGCACCATGAATCCCTCCCCAGGACCCTCTGCCCTATCTCCAGGATCATCAGGTAAAGTCAACTGAGGTACCGTCTCATTTCTTTAACACCTTAAAAAAGTATCTCTCGGTATATGTATTAGGGTTCTCCAGAGAAATAGCACCAATAGGAGAGGGGGGTGTGTGGGGAGAGAGAGAGAGAGAGAGAGAGAGAGAGAGAGAGAGAGAGGTGACAGAGGTTAAGGAATTAATTGGTCCACTTGATTGTTAGGGCTGGCAAGTCTGAAACCTGCAGGGCAGTTAGCAGGGTGGAGACAAAGGGAAGAATTGGTGCTAGTCTTGAATCGAGGCAAAATTCCTTCTTGCTCTGGGGACCTCAGTCTTTTCTCTTAAGGTCTTCAACTAATTAGAGGCCCACCCTCATTATGTTTTACTCAGAGTCTACTGATTTACGTGTCAGTGACATCTAAAAAATACCATTGCAGCAGCATCTGGATTGGTGTTTGGCCAAACAACTGAGTACCATATTCTAGCCAAGTTGAGACATAAACTTAACCATTGCAGTAACATTTTTTTTTCCTGATCTAATTATTTTTCTTTCAATACTGTGGACAAGCTTCAGCGAACTGAAATAATAATATATATCTGTAGTGTACACTGTTCAGAACTCTAATGTACCCCTCCCTCAACCCCCAGTTATATTCATGTTTTTTGCTGGATTTGTAGATGAATTTAATTTCTGTGTCTTCTATTTTACAATACATGTTGTCATTTGAAGAATTCTTTGGTTTAAATCCAAGTTTAAAACACTTTGTTAAATAATGAAAAAATTGAAAATTTGTTTAAAAAGCAAGGATTGAGGAAGGGCAAGTGAACTTTCAATTTGCAGTTAAAAACTTAAAATTTACTGGAAACTATTAAAATGTGACTAATCAGGTCCTGAGCTATAGATCTCTTCCAAAATCCCAGTTTTATTAACGCTATTACATGAATGAGTGATTAAAGCATCTCCAAATAGATTGACAGTGCAGAAGTGGTTATGGGATATAGTCATGGTTTCTTACTGAAACATACCACCTCATTATTTCTACAGTAAGAGTAGTTCAGCTCTAAATGTGGATTTTTCATGAGATGTATCATTAATACATTTTTTGCATCATATTATTTTTGAGGTTTAATATAAGTATTCCAGGACTTTTAAAAGGAAGAATAATTAATAGGAATCTAGGTAGGATATTTACCAAATGCGTGGGGCAGCAAATAGCTTTCTCTTGATACGGTAGTTTCCATTGATTGAATAGTGGTGCTCTGAGAGGATTCTGAGAATGGTATCTGGGCTCAGCTGAGAGAAACTGATTGATAGCTGCCAACAATAACACATGAAATCCTTGACTTTGAGACTAAGACAAGGGCTGATTTCCAAGAATTGCTGAATTGCCTTATAATGATACTTGAATTCTGTAATTAGTAGGTAGAATTCTGAATTTTCTTACCTGCATAGTTATTCATTTTGACTTATTATTTTTCAGGTTTATCCAATTCTCACACACCTGTGAGACCCCCTAGTACTTCTAGTACTGGTAGTCGAGGCAGGTGAGTATTTACATTATTAATAACTTTATTTTTTCTTTTTATCAAGAAAAATTTCAAATACGTATTCTAAAAAGTAGACTATTATAATGAACTCCCGTAAACTTTTCACCCATCTTCAACAATGATCAAGTTATGACCAGTCTTATTTCTTCTATACTCCTACCCATTCCCCCCGTTCTAAATTATTTTGAGATAAATCTCAGACATTTTATCATTTTACTTGTGGTTGTTTCAGTATATATCACTATATGTATCACTTCAGTGTATATATATACTCTTTTAAGTATGTATCACTTTAAGGATTTAAAAGTATTATAACTATGGAACCATTATCACACCTAAAAAAAAAATTTACTAGCTAACTCTAACATCAGTAGAGCTCTAGTTAATGTTCAGATTTCCCAGTTTTTCTCATAAATGCTTTTTTTTTTTAAATTGTTTCTTTGACTCAGATTCAGATAGGCGCTATACATTGCCATCAACCCATATGTCAAGGTCGAACTCAGTGTATTTGTTGAAGAAATGTATTGTTTGTCTTACAGAGTTTTCCTCATTTCCCCATCTTGTCATTTAAATACACTACCTTCTGTTTTTTTCTCTATATTGGTATTTAGGTCAGGAGGTTTGATTAGATTCAGGTTTGATTTGAGGGAAAGAGGTAGGGAGAATACTTCATTGTGGTGATGTGTACTTCTTTCAGGGTCACAAAATGTCTGGTCGCTTTTGTTGATTCTTTTGTGATAGCACCCATTAATGATCATTGCCTTAGCTCTTTTTTTTTTTTTTTTACTAGTTTAAAAATATTTTAATTATTGTATCATACCTTCTTTGTATGTTAGTTTAGAATACTTCTGTAAAGAGAAATTTTCTGCCATCAGCTATTTGATTATGGGAATGGCAGAATAAATTGATTCTTTCTCTTTATTTACCTATTTTTATAATAATGAGTTGGTTCCCAGCTCCCTCCAACAGTGACCAATGAATGTTATTAACTTTATGGGCTTATATATTTAAACATATTTTATATGTTCTAAAATTATAATTGTTATTTTTATTGATGCTTAAATTGTTCCATATTTGTCCTATCAGAACTTTTCCAAGTTGGCTTCATAGTTCTTTTGCTATAACCCCAGTAGTTGTTGAAAGCATTCTTGTTTCCTGTCCTGATGTTCCTGGTTCATCTTGTACATTTCTTGCCTCAGGCCTGAAATCAGAAATTTCTCTAGGAAATCCTGGTCATGTTAGTGGGGAAATGGTGCTTCAAGACAATCTTCTGGGTACTAGGGGCACTCACTGCTACTGAATTGTTCATGGTTTCTTATGCCTTTTTGGTGGACAGAGAGCTAAGAAATGGTAGTGTGGGGGACTTCCCTGGTGGTCCAGTGGTAAAGAATCTGCCTTACAATGCAGGGGACGCGGGTTTGATCCCTGGTCAGGGAACTAAGATCCCACATGCCGTGGGGCAACTAAGCCTGCGTGCCGCAACTACTGAGTTCGTGTGCTTCAACTAGAGAGCCTGTGTGCTGCAAACTACGGAGCCCATGTGTCCTGAAGCCTGTGCGCCCCAACTAGGGAGAAGCCCGTGCACTGCAACGAAGAGCCTGCTCGCCACAACGAAAGATCCCGTGTACCGCAGCTAACACTCAAGGAAGCCAAAAATAAATTAAATAAATGATTTAAAAAAATAAAAGAGTTAAGAAAATGAAATGGTAGTGTGGAAAGAGTGTGTGTGTGTGTTAAAGGTAAATGTAATAAATGTCGACTGATTTTTATTCTTTAGTTTGAATAATTTAGTGCAATGTAAGAAAGATTTTATTTCAGATATATGAATGTTCTGTATTTGTATATATATGTGTGTATGCATTTGGTTCTATATTATATACTTGCTTGGCTTTTAAATTATACTTTCAATAATCAGTAGTTTTAAAGAAAAGTACAAATTGAGTGAAAAAGGTTTTCATTTTCGACAGTAATACAGTCTTAGTTATTCACTTCTCTTGCCAGTGGTTTTGCTTTGTGGACTAGATAGAACCAATTAGTCATGTACCTGTCCTCTTAGGCTATTATCCCATTAATTCAGATAAGGACTCAAAAGCTGAAACAGTGATTCCTTTGAGGACACTTCATGAACCACTGTTATTGAGGTTTCCTTCAGATGTTTGGGGGTAGAGAAGAATTTAAACGTCTTATATTATATATAGAGAGAGAAGCAATCACTATACTAATAGCCTAGACAAATGATTGTTTACTAGATTCCTTAAATGATGTAGTATAAGTGCCTCAGACCATAAAATGTATTTTTCAGGTCTTCTGAAAGTTTGACCTACGTTTTTTAAAAATTTGAAGCCAAGTTTATAATACACTCCTTTTAATTGCATTATGAAGTATCCTTATCTGCTATAAAGTTAATAAATTGTTTTCAGTTTAATGAACATTTCATAAACTTAACAAGCTTTTCATATAATTGTTTTTATGTACACCATACAGTCAAACATATGTGACCTTTATTTGTTGTTTTTGTTAGCTGTGGGTCGTCAGGAAGAACTGCAGAGAAGACAAGTCTTAGTTTCAAGTCTGATCAAGTGAAGGTCAAGCAAGAACCTGGCACTGAAGATGAAATATGTAGCTTTTCAGGAGCTGTGAAACAGGAAAAGACAGAGGATGGCAGGAGGAGTGCCTGCATGGTAAGTTCCCAGTGGAATCTGTCAGGAATTTAAGGAGGTCACTTCACTGATTCTTCCATCTCTGCATGTATTAGTCTGGTTAGTGGTCCTGTGGACCTGTATTCATTTTTGAATTTTTATACGTGGTATAACCCAGATATCTCTTTTTCTAATTATTTTTTTCATCTAAGTGTCAACTGTAATTGATGAGAAAAGACTTACTTGTATTAAGGACTCATTTCAACTTTTAGTTTGTAATCGGTCATTATTTTTGCCATGATTCTAAATTGGGTTCTAGCTTGTTCTAAATTTATTAATAATTTCAATAGTCACATTCAGTCTCAAGCTGCAAAAATCCTTGGCTATTTTCCCTGGACCGGTGAGCTCAGGATTACGACCGCTGACATGAAAGAAGTTTAATGCTCACAGAGTTTTGTGATGAGAAGATTGCCTTTGGCTTATGAATTATTAACCATTTTAGAATTCCTCAGCTAGAACATTTTATAAAATTTATAGTATAGAATGAAGGAAGGCCCAAGTCCCTCCTTATTTAGAAATTTTGATCTTGGTTTTTTCTTCCTACCTACACTTATGTCTCATTTTCTACATGGTTGGCGCATAGAAATTTCAACTATGTAGATTTAGAGAGTACTGTTATCTCTTCACTCAGAACTTGGTTTGGAAAGTACCCCCAAAAAACAGTGCAAAATGGTGGTGAAAGATTTTACATTGTCACAATCTTCCTATATTAGTAGAATGATAAGTGGGCAGAAGAATATTTCAAAATGCTTTTCAAAAGCTATGTGACAATAAGGACCTACTGTGTAGTACAATGAACTATATTCAATATCTTGTAATAAGCTATAATGGAAAAGAATCTGAAAAAAAAGTGTGTGTCTGTGTGTGTGTATATATACACACGTATATATACACACATATATATATAACTGAATCAATTTGCTGTACACCTGTAACTAACAACATTGTGAATTAACTATACTTCAATTAAAAGAAATGGTTAAAAAAGCCAATATAAAGTGGAAGAAAAAGCTATGAGACAGATTGTTGAGTGAAAAATAGTGTATCATAGTCAGCTCTCTACAGGAAAAGTATAACCCTATGCTCACTTCCCAATCAATGTGCTTAACAGTTTAATTAATTCCTTTATTATCCAAGTGAACCAATATTACAGAGACTGTTCCCTAAAATCATACATTAACATGCCTGAATAACTTCGGGGTTATTTTCATTCTTTTATGTTACTAATATGATTTCAAATAATTTTATAATAAATAATAGTAAATTCCAAAATAATTTTAAGTTATGTCAGTATATCATGTTGTATATACATGTTGACAAAACTTTAAACACACAGAGACACACATGCATGCACGCACACACTACGAACAGTATGGATTAAATGTTTCTTCAAGAATTTGTGCTTGCTTTGTTTTAGTTGAGCAGTCCTGAGAGTAGCCTGACACCACCTCTTTCAACTAGCCTGCATCTAGAGAGTGAGTTGGACGCATTAGCAGGCCTGGAAAACCACGTGAAAACTGAACCTACAGATGTGAATGAAAGCTGCAAACAGTCAGGGCTCAACAGCCTTGTTAATGGAAAGTCCCCAGTTCGAAGTCTCATGCACAGGTCGGCAAGGATTGGAGGAGATGGCAGCAGCAAAGATGATGACCCAAATGAAGATTGGTGTGCCGTCTGCCAAAATGGAGGGGATCTCTTGTGCTGTGAAAAATGTCCAAAGGTCTTTCATCTAACTTGTCATGTTCCAACACTTCTTAGCTTTCCAAGGTACAAGTGAAATAACTGATTTTTTGTTGTTTATTTTTATAAGCTAAAGAAGTAACAAAATTATTCAGGGCAGATAGCCTTCTTAATGACTGCCTATTACTCCATTACCTTCTAGAGAAATTAACAGCTGAATGAAGAAATGTCCAAGATCTAAGTTGTGCATTAATGTTAAAAAAAAATAGACTATTTCTTGGCCTTCCATTTATACTTAATATAAGCAAATTAGATAAACCTGTAAATTATGAGGTGCAAGAGACTAGGGTATTGAGAAACTTAGTTGATTTCCTCTTGAAGATAATTTTTTAATCTATTGCCATCAATTTTAATAGGGTCTATAATAATGGCTTTATTTATGAATAGTATTCAGTTTGAGGCAACTCTATTGGATCTTACCAAAAACTTACTTTTCTAATGTTTGAAAGCTCTTGAAAGGCACTTTAAAGGAAAAAAAACAAGTACTTTGTAAAAATACCTTTAATGTCTTGAATTTTTTGAGGAATAGCTTCATCTTGACCACTGGAAGCTGTTAGTTGGTAGTGCCTACCTGAAGCACAGTGTGCAGATTTCTCAGCTTTCTCAACTTTTCCTATTTGGAATGTCTTTTAGTCATTAACTTTGGAACGGACAGTTACTGAATTCGTTATTTAGAAGAGAAGATGGTACGGTAAAGATAAAGATTGGGGCAACATATGAGCATTGTCCTCAGACTATATGACCCCCTTGGCGGCTAAGTCTGATTTCAAGCATTAAAACATTCATTGATGAACATCCAGTGCAAGCTGATGATTCCAGCCAATACAGCAGAACAAATGTGCTGGGCTGGGTTACGATACCTGTAGTCTGGTTGTAATTCTGTAGTGAACTAACTTAATTAGCTTGGACGGTTCACTGATTTTCAGGGATTAGTTTCTGCATCTACGAGTAGTAGAGTTTGGATTAGAAGAGCTATTTTTGTTCCCTTCCATTTAACATATTTATTATGTTCGTGGTATTTCGTCTCCAATTGATTTCAGAGACCTTAAAATAGTAGAATCATACTTATTTCTTTAAGCCTTCCTTCTTCCCCTACCCTAACCCCCTGGTTTTTTAAGTGAAAGTAAACCAGTGTCCTTGGGAAAACCCAGCTTCTTTCTGCCTATAGTTGAAAGATTCACATTTTTTCTCAGATTCCTGAGAAGTAATGATTTTAGTTGATTAATGCTACCCTTTCTGAAAAATTCAGCCTTTAGTATTAGAAAAGTAGTGGATATATGAACAGTGCCAGAATATTTTTCTGAAGCATTGTAATTCTTACCTAAATCTTAGAAGGTGTAGTCCTTTGCCACAGACGTATTAAGGACCTTCTTTTTCTTTACTCTTTTAGAAAAAAACATTGGCATTTTGGTCTTAAAATTAAGGCTTTTCATATTTTTGTTTCCGTTGGATAGTAACATCTGCTGGAACGTTAGAATTTTGCCACTGAAAGCTTTCTCTCAAAGGCAGATGCTTTGGAAGGAATTGAAACTGTTGACACAGTTTTAGTATAATCCCTAGACTTAGAATATATATATGATGAGGAAGAGAAAGGGGAGAATGCATTTGAAGTAATCAAATTGGAGTTTATGGTTTGATAGAAATCCTGATACAAAAAACTATTGACTGAGCAGATTTAAAAGACTGGCCATGAAAAAGTAATTGTTATATTTTTGGCATCTTTAATACATGCCAAAACAGTACGAGATACCCGAGGGACTGTATCGTGTACTCCTTTCTTCTTCATGCATATGAGGTCACTGTCATGGTCATACTGGGGTATTGAGAATTGGTCTTATGCTGCAAGTGCTGATCATCAGCTTTGTGCTATGAAGAGACAGACCCCTTTTGAATAGAGATAGTGGGGTTATATTGCTTTCCAGAAGGTAATCAGTTGAAGAATGGAAACATTTGGGGAAGCTTTTATCACATAACTTCACTTATGAGATGTGGCAAAAATAGTACCTCTCTTTTCCACAAAAACTGGAAAGGAAAGAAAACAAAGAAACTGGAGACTTCCTCTAGGGAACTAGCTTCCTTAGAGTGGGTTTTGTTATAATTACATGGACTAATTGCCTATTTCCTTCTTTAGTGGGGACTGGATATGCACATTTTGCAGAGATATAGGGAAACCAGAAGTTGAATATGATTGTGATAATTTGCAACATAGTAAGAAGGGGAAAACTGCACAGGGGTTAAGCCCCGTGGACCAAAGGGTAAGTGTCAGATAAATTGATTTATTATTAGGGATTCTGTAGTTGTGTGGCTATACATCTTTTTTTTTTTCTTCAGTGTAATATACATATAACCTGATAAATTTCCATTTTTTAATCTCATTATCTGATAGTATGTTCATAATTTCTGAAATCTTTGTCTGTAGCCCTCAGCTCTAGGCTCTTAGATCTAGCTTCCTCATACTTAACATTTCCCAGCGAAAATCTTGATTTCTAATCCTCTCCTTCAAAAAGCAAAAGCAGGGGACTTCCCTGGTGGTGCAGTGGTTAAGAATCCACCTGCCAGTGCAGGGGACACGGGTTGAAGCCCTGGTCCGGGAAGATCCCACATGCTGTGGAGCAACTAAGCCTGTGTGCCACAACTACTGAACCTGCACTCTAGAGCCTGAGAGCGACAACTACTGAAGTCCATGTGCCTAGAGCCCTTGCTCTGCAACAAAGACATGCCACCCCAATGAGAAGCCTGTGCACCGCAGCAAAGAGTAGCCCCTGCTCGCCACAACTAGAGAAAGCCCCCGCACAGTAACAAAAACCCAATGCGGACAAAAATAAATAAATAAATAAACATATTTATTTATTTATTTATTTTTAAAAAGCAAAAGCAAGAAAATAACGACATAAAAAACTGCATCCTTCTCTCAGTAATTCCCATCATCAAATGGTACCACCGGTCATCTCTGTTGCTCAAGCCAGCAATCTGTTAGAAGAATCAGGAATGACTATAATACCATTTTCTCACTTCCCCCAACCATTACCTTCTGAGACAGACATCATAGTTTTTCATCTGCACTATTGTAATATCTCTTTGCTGAACTCCCTGATTCTACTCTTGCCCCCTTACAGTCCATTTTCTATGCAGTACATAGTGTTCTTTTTTAAATATGTAATCAAGTTTATCACTTCCTTGCTTAAAATCTTCTAATAGCGTCCCATCATATTAAGAATGAAATCCAAAATCCTCTCATCATTTCACTCAGATTTCTTTTGATCTGGTCTATAGTCTGATCTCCAAAGACAAAATATCTTTCACGTACTTCTGTGGTCATTACAGTTACGTTTGGCTTTGATCTAATGTATAAACTTGCAAAATCCATCTTCCACTATCTTTGAGGAGAAGGTATGTGTTTAGAATATACAAACGGATATTAAAAAGTTTAAGCATATAAACACTATAAATGTAAAATGCATATCAATTTACTTCTGATTGTATAATGAAATTCTAGAATTGGACTGAGAAGACACAGACAGTTTTTATTTAATTTTGAGCCTGAGCAGAATCCTTTCAAGAAAGGGAATAGCATGTATCTTGCCTGCCTCAGGGAATTAAAATGAGTAGCAACAATCATAAATTGTTGTACAAAATGCTGTATGTTGCTTTAATGACTCCTTTCTATTTGTATAAATAGTTAAGAGGTAATAGTAGATAAATTACCTGAGTTATCAGATGAGAACAAAGGCACTCTGTCTTTGATAAGTTCATTTAAAGTAGGACAGAAGATAGTCATAGTCTCAAACCTAAATAGAAAACAAGGTAGTTTTCTTTGGGTGTATATTTAGTTGGATAGCTAGTATGTAGGAGGCTTATCTTCAGTTTGTTGTAATAATGCTTTGTACTGATAAAGTTCTTATTCTTAAGAATATCTTTTTAGAGGGAAAACATTTCATGGGTTTTCCTTTCTTTTCTTGGGCCAGAAGTGTGAACGTCTTCTGCTTTACCTCTATTGCCATGAATTAAGTATTGAATTCCAGGAGCCAGTTCCTGCTTCGGTGAGTTGTTTACCTTAGTACCTTCCTGTTGAAGAAGTTTTAGTATAATACTTAAGGGTATGGGCTCTGGCCTTAGACTGCTAATGGTAAAACTCAGGCTTGAATAATCTCAACCAAGGTGCTCAAATTCTCTTTTCTAATACTGTTTCTTCCCTCATTGGGTTATTTCAAGGATTCTTCTGTACAATAACCTGTGTAAAATATGTTAGCATAGTACCTGATAAAATTTCTGAGTAATAAGAAGTACTTGTGATGTTATTAGGGCTAAATGGCTATGAGATTCACTTGTTAAAATTGCAGTTTGTTTTTAAAGACCGTTGCTGTGATAAAAACTTAATGAATTTAATTTCCACTTCTTTTATTGGGTTGGCCAAAAAGTTCGTTTGGGTTTTTCCATAAGCTGTTACTTTTAAAATGGACATAAAGGATACAGGTACAGGTATAATGGAAAGAGTCTTGAACTAGGAATCAGAAGACTTAACTTTTCCTAGTTCTGCCGTTAACCAGCCTTATAACTGGGGAAATTACATAATTTTCTGCCTCTACTTTTTTTTTTTTTTTTTTTTTTTGTGGTACGCGGGCCCCTCACTGTTGTGGCCTCTCCCGTTGCGGAGCACAGGCTCTGGACGTGCAGGCTTAGTGGCCATGGCTCACAGGCCCAGCCGCTCTGCGGCATGTGGGATCTTCCCGGACTGGGGCACGAATCCGTGTCCCCTGCATCGGCAGGCGGACTCTCAACCACTGCGCCACCAGGGAAGCCCTGCCTCTACTTTTTTAGCTGTACAGTGGGAATATTGAACTAAATTATTTCTAAGGTTCCAGTTCTATGATTGATTCTAGGATCTGTATCTTAGGGAGAAAATAACTCTATCTAAGTACTAATTTGAACAAAAGTGTAAAGTTGAACCTTGCACACTGGTTCTGCTTCATAAGCCCTCTTTTATGAACATTCAAGATTAAGAGAAGACTGTGGGAAAATTTGCAAGCCAGTGCCCTTTGTTTATCTTACAGGAGATTTTTGTAAGGAGTAAAGGCTCTAAAATTCCATAGTAAAAGGAATATCAGGGATGCTCAGTGCCTTATAAATGGTATAAGAATATGCAACATATATTTACTTGCCGTCAGTTGTTGAATTAAGATAATATTGGATACCAGGCCTGTTACAGAGGATTGAATAGTAATTTGTTTACTGGGTAGGCTCCGGAATGGATTTTAAAGTACAAAAGGTCTAGATACAAGGAAGATGTTTTGTTCAGATAGTAATCATCTGATACCAGGAAGTCTGTCTGTTCTTCAAGTTTAGGGACTTTACAGTAGAAGATTACTTTCCAGTGTTTTCTTTTCATGAACTATTTAAATAGTTTCTCCATGTTCAGTTATTTTGCAAGGATACAAATTTTTGGCCAAGAGTTGCAGCCAGAACTCCCAAGTATAATCCTAAATGATTAATAAAAATTTATCTTGTGTTACTACAGTCTTTTCCCCTCTATTGCTATGTCCAGAGTTCTCTGTGATACAAGGTTTTATCCTCTAAAAGATACCCTATTCTAATAATAACAATACATTTTGTAATCTTTTTCCCTTTTTAAAAAAAAACAGGAGTCATACAATTCTGATGGGCTAGATTTGTCCTTAACACTAGTGGTTGGCTACCCTTGCTGATTGCTTTTTTCCCAAATTTTCTTATTAAAGATAGAACTTTGGGTCCTTCACTAACCGTGGACACTGCCACATATTCTGAATATGATTTGATTTTCATGATGTGCATGTGACAGAAGATTTAAAGTACAATTCATTAGACTCAAAATTTGCATGCAGCTGGCTCGATCAACACATGTTTTTCTCTAAAATTAATATGCTTTGCATTTTCAAATTAAACACTTCGGCATTTTTTGAGAATCCTTATCTATCCTTATTTGTTTCTTTAGATACCAAACTACTATAAAATTATAAAGAAACCTATGGATTTATCCACCGTGAAAAAGAAGCTTCAGAAAAAACATTCCCAACACTACCAAATCCCAGATGACTTTGTGGCTGATGTTCGTTTGATCTTCAAGAACTGTGAAAGGTTTAATGAAGTATGTTAGCTTCCAAACTATAGAGTCTTGGATTAGTAGTTTTTGTTTGTTTGCTTACTTGGTTATTGGATTTTGTTTTTCCTGCCAAGAGATTTTTCTGAGTTGATTTCTAAAATTTATTCTTCAGTTCTGTCAAAAGTAAAATTTGATTGCATCCACAGCTCCAAAGAAGAAAGTTTACTGTGTATAATTTGAAGTATATACTTAAATATAATGTATTAAATTAAGAATATTATTGGATATCCCTTTCTGTACATGTTGAGAGTTAAGTATAGAAGATAGTCTGTAGTTAAGTATATTTTGTGGGAAATGATTACAGACAAGCCTACATTTGGGGTACATTTAGGAAAGGCATTTGTACCAGTGTCCTTAGATTTTGTTATTGACCATATAAATATAGAACCTTAAAACTATAAACTCACGTGGCTCATCTTGAATAGTAGCCCAGAGTGTATAATTTTGAGTTATCTGATCTCAGTGTGACTTTCATTAACTTTGGTTATGTATTATTTTGAGAATAAAGATGAGCTATCCATACCTTGAGAAGAAATCTGATAGATATTTACCTCCTTCAAGGAAATTTTTGTTATCTTTGGGAAGCTCAAGTCTCTTATTGTTCAGGAATATTTTCATTATTGTAAGAGAAGAAAATGGATGAGACTCCACAAAATCTTCAAAAAGATTACTACTAAAATCTTTATTGCTGATAAAATTTGGGTGCCATATGAATGTTATTAAAAAATCAAATTGAATCATTTAAAGTGTACTCATAGTTTCCCCTGGAAGCATCTAGGTGACTTTTTAAAATAAAAAATTTTTTCTTATTAGGTGACAAGTTCTGGTCACCTTTATAGCAATGTGCCACAGAGAATATAGTAAAACCTCACTCACTTGAAGGTAAATTAATACAGTCCCAAGTTTCTTGTGTTATTTTCTAATTCAGTTAGATTATTTTCAAATAAGTATACTTTCATGAACCATAGCTAACATTTGCCAGGAAGAAGACTCATTTTATCTGCTTTAATAATAGTTAACTAAATTATGATTAACAAATTGCCATACAGATAGAATTCTGACTTAGTGGTTGTTGAAAGTTTGGCAGTTTTTAAAATATATTTCTTATATCATTTTTTTCACAAATATTTTTCTCTTAAATATATTGATGTATTCAAACCAACTCCTACTCAGGTTGACCTCACTAATTCAGAATTTGAGACAATTTTGCAGTAGCTTTAGTAATAGCTTTGTTAAGAAAGGGGGTCCATGTTCTGTATAATTTTAGAAAGCACTTGATCTGGTCATAGCAATTTGTTCCTCCTAGTATGGCTGACTTTCGTCGCCAATCCTATGCAGTCTTATAACTTTAGAAAGGATTATAATTTCCCTTTTTTTTTTTGACTCTGGTATCCTTTTTAGATGATGAAAGTTGTTCAAGTTTATGCAGAAACACAAGAGATTAATTTGAAGGTAAGCTTTTCAGACCATGCAAACTTGGTGAAGGAATATGCATTACCAATAGGTGAATATTCCTATCTTTTGCTTGCAGGCTGATTCAGAAGTAGCTCAGGCAGGGAAAGCAGTTGCATTGTACTTTGAAGATAAACTCACAGAGATCTACTCAGACAGGACCTTCGCACCTTTGCCAGAGTTTGAGCAGGAAGAGGATGATGGTGAGGTAACTGAGGACTCTGATGAAGACTTTATACAGCCCCGCAGAAAACGCCTAAAGTCAGATGAGAGACCAGTACATATAAAGTAAAATGACATGAACTTAAATCAATTGTTTAAAAAAAGAAAAGAATGAAAAACTTTTATTTAAGTGTTGCTGGAATATCCTGCCTACAGTGGGCACCTCCTTGAAGAAGCTGATAGCTTTTACACAGTATTAGATTGAAATAATGGACAGAAAACACATTCTTGTCAAGAAAGGGGGGAAGGACTCTATTTGCAACTTTAAAAGTAAAAACAAAAGCGAAAGTAAAATGATTTGAAGATTTCTGTTACCACAGAGAATGGTTCTGATTTTTAGAATGGGCAGATGTTGATGATCACTTGGTATTGATTGGTGCAGATACTGAGTGTTCAAGTACTTAAGGGTCATGTCACTGGTTAAATTGTCTCTTTGGAGTAGAGTGCACAATTATTAAACCCACTTTTATGCCTCCCCCTCCACACATATACATACTGGCTTATTTTCTAGTTAAAAATCAAAGTTGCTCAGATTCCACTTTGATGTCAGTGCAGATGTGCATTGCATCATGCTGTTATATTTTCTCTCATTTTGATGCTGTTGGGCCTTAGTTTTATATTGGTTTAAAGAACTCAACAATAGTTTATTTTCTGTTCATACTTAAGAGCCTAGGAAACATGACCATTGATCATCATTTAATCAACTTTAATGTTCTACTGAAATAAATATGGTAACCTTTCAGTAGCAGATCATTTACAGTAGTCATTTCCAGAAGACACTTCCACAGAATTGCACTTCCAAATCAAATCATCTGATCATAGTTATTCCCGTGAAAGGTAGAATGTTTGTTTGAAAATTAATCTAGTTTTCTGTACATTTAAAATTTGATTGCGAAGGTGACAGCTGGCTCTTATCCAGTCTTCCTTCATATCAGTTTTCTGATAGACCACTATTGGCAAACAGTAATCTGTCAACTACCAAATGTGTAAAATTTTCTGTATTTCACTTTGTCTTATTTGTAAATAGTGAACTAAAACTTCTGGCAGATCAGCAACATTTGCTGAGCCTGTTTTTTAAGCTAATATGTATTCTTACTAATGTTCCTATCAAGAATGGATTTGTAATATATGCTGTCTATTTCTAATGTTCACATTCATATTTTGAGGTTCTATCTTATTTTAATAGAGAACAGACTTCTCAGAAAATCTTCAGAAGCAGCTTATTATTAAAATATCAAAATATTGAAATAAACCCGGTGGGGTTAGAGTACTCATCCGTCCACCAAGTGGGACATTTGCATGGACTGGGGGCTTAAAGGACGTAGAAGAGACCTGTAAGTATATCCTGAAAATGAGCCAATCAATCCCCACTTGAATGGTTACTGGAGGAAACCCACCTTTACTACTCTGATTTTAGCACCCGAGGCAGATAAACCACCTTGGCTCTGTTTCATTTTTCTTCTCTTCATTTGTGATGCTCAGATCCAAGATGCGTGTTCTAGGCTGTGTACAGGCTTCTCTTTTGTTGAGTTAAAAATTTTAGTCCTACTTTTGTATGGACATGTTAGAATGTAAAGTGACCAAAATAGAAGACTTTCCATTAGATATTTTTCAGACATCAGCAGATTTGTGGCAAATCATTTGCCTTTTTAAAAATTCAGCTTGAACAGTTCAGACAGTAGACTACTCAGAAAAAATTATTTGACATAATTGTCTAAGAGGTAAATATTTTTTAGTGCGTATTGAATCAAATAAAGTGCTCTAAAGAAGTTATTATACAAATTTCTTTGGGTTGTTTTTCTTTTCTTAACAAGTGGTGGGGGTAAAAATGAATATGATTCAAGCCTTCTGATGGTATATTGGTTTTATTATTGCTACTGACTTCATTCTGTGGCTTTCTTTTAGCTTCTTTTTCAGTTTCTTTATAAGTTAAACTTCAAAACATATACCAAACTTTTATCATTTTACTCAAATTTTAAGTTCTTTAAGAACAGGTTTCTTATAAAAAGGAGAAAATTGTTTTAAAATGCCTTTATGTGTGCATTTTCCTCTTTCCCACAACATTCATGATTTCAGTTTATCAGGAGACTTACCGAAGGGCACATTTTTGGAAAGTGATGAGTAACAGTATAACTTCATTTTGCCAAGCCACTGAGTTCTAATATTTTATGCTTGCTCTTCATATGAATACTTTTCACGAGTCTTAGATAATAGGTTCTACCAACGGGGACAGAAACAAAAATTTTAAGTAAATATTTATTTCTTGATATTTGGGGCCTTAAAAGGTAATGTGTTTCATTCAAAACATTTCCATGTTAGATGGCGTTTTTGTTTTCTTTTAATTTAAGATTAGTTCTTAAAAAGCTACTTATTGCCAGCATTTAACAGGCTTCATTTCTCTTAACAGAAGGTAGTTCATACGGCTGAGGAATTACTATTAAATTATATAGCTAGCAACAAACCACGTTTAAGTGAAGGTATTCACTTTAGATTTCATTAAAGCTTTTTTCTTGCACATTTATCATTGTGTTTCTAAGCTGATTTGTTCAGCACTAATATGACTGTAAAAAAATACAAAAATTTAAATTGGTATTCAGATATCTTACATGTTTTCCTACTCATTTATGTTTTAAAAAGACAAATATTGATCCCTGAAGGTGTTTGTTTTGATACTCCCTTACATTTGTATTCTTTGTTAAAAGGCAGTATTTTTGATTTGTAGATGTTAAATGTTTCCTTAAAAGCTTGCAAACTTTCACCACACTTCATTTTTCATTTTCACTAAGAACAAAGTGTTCCTCAGTCTGTTCCTCTGGCTTAAATTTGTCTTTTTGTAGCACTGAGTGAAGGAATTGCTTTGCAACGTGAAGTATGTATGTGTTCCAAAGTATGGTTAAATTGTAGGTCATGCGCTATATTGAAACATCAAATCATTACCACAGAGAAAGGTTAAGGCATTGAATCCACTGTTGAAATTATTCTTTTTGGAATCAACAAGGTACTTTCTGACTTCTATTCTTATATAAGGGAATTTTAAATAAATTTTAAAGTTAGTTAATTCTAATTTTTTGTTATAACACTTTGAGGTTTTTAGTTAATCCAAAGAAATAATGCTTTTAAATACAAGCAAAAGGTTTATGGTGTGCAAATTATAGATTTACCAATTACCTCAGCAGGTATCCTGCCATGTAACTATTAGTGATTAGTTTTAATAAGCCAGTAGACTTAGGTTTTCTGACTATGCTCCTGGGTTGTGGCCTACCATACATTATTAAACAGTCTCTTAGTAGTCAAAATGGGAGTAAATGCTGTGGCCCCCTCTCTCTTGGCCTTTTAAAGTCCTTTACCCATGCTCACTCACATACAACACATGAAGTATAAAAATCTCATTTCTTGAGGTCAGCACTGCTTATTTGCATACTTAACTTTGGATCAGTGAGTAGTTTTATAAAATCCAACCTTCCCAACTTCCCTAATTAAAACAATCAAGTTCTTAATTCATACCATGAATTCTTATACCATCTATATTAATAATCTGCTGGAGGTGATCCAAGGTTTAGTGTATTGTAGCTTGATCATATACCAGACCTGGATGTTTTATTTCTCTCACAGTTATCTCCTCCTTGATAAAGCAATAACACTGCTTTAAGTCTGTTGCCTAATAGCATGTCATAATCCTCTCCTGGATGGTGATTTTATAGGAAAGTTTGTATGCATATCACCCAGTCTATCTTTTAAAAATTAAGGAATTAAATGTATGCTGGAGCTAATGACAATATATTGTGGCATTTTATTTTAAAAATTGGGGAAAGTTGCATATTTTTTTAAAAGTAGGCATTTGAGTAAAAGAATTGAAGGTACTTTTTTAAGAAAAAAATTTATATGCCACAGTTTACATAGACCTTTCAGATTTCAACATGTACTCTTGGATATAATGGTTTGTTTTATTTGGTCAAAATGCATGTATAGCATTTCTTCCATTTAGTTCCTTGTGTTTGCCTTCGTGGTCTTTTATATATTTTTTATTGTATCTGAGAAACAAAATTATCTTTGAAAATAAGTCAATTTGGATATATTTGTTATGATCAAACTACAAAATGTACAAAATTAAGTTTAGCCCTTTTCTAGAAAGCAAGTGATCTTTAAAATTAAAAATACTGTTCTTTTAAATTCACCAAATTTGTATGTGGGAAGGCACTGAAATGATTTTGTAAGTGCCACTGCAGTACTCCCTTTCAAGTGTGGCCTAAATTTCAATCTTAAGAACGAAATGCATGTCTGCTCCTGGTCTGAAAAATGTAGGTATTAACTATGTTTTAAATCACAGTGAAACATGTATATAAGCCTATAACAAAAAGATTTGTGCAATCTGAAAGCCTGTTGATTTTCTATGTAGACATACCTACACACGAAAGGGTTAAATTCACATCCTTACTAGTTCCTTGCTTCCAGTATTTCAACTCTTCTCCCCTCATTATTATTATTACTAATATTACAATTACTATTATTTTTGCACATAGTTAACTACCCGTCAATATGATTCTGAAAGAAAAAGTGCTGTTTCTGTGGTATTGTATTCTCTAAATCATCATATTTAATTTTTTTAAACAAGGTTGCAGTTTCTAATTGTTCCGTTCCTGTGTTTTTTGCTGGTGTGTAATAAAAGCAAGATTTTCTTTTCATGGTTATTTAATACATTAGCTACCTGTAAATATTTCTTGTTATAATGCTCTGGAATGTGTTGTAGAAGTTGTATTAGATTAGTTTAAAGCTTTGTTTGAAAGCCACATTGTTTTGGTTATTTCTATTAAATTAGAAAATTGAAAAATTTTTCAAATGAATTTCTTTTTTTTTCTTCCTCTTTGAGTTGAGACTTAATCATTTAAATTTATTTTTAAAATTTATACTCTGTGCAGGGCACTGGAGATATTGTCATGAACAAGATAAAATACAGTCCCTTCCCTCACGTGTTTAGACTCTGTTGGAGAATGATGAGTGCTATGGTAGGGATTAACACATAGGAAAGGATCTAACCCCAAATTTTGTTGGTCAGGGAAGCAATCTCTCTCACTCATAAAAGATAGGACCAGGTAAAAGAGAAAAGGAAAAAAGAATAAATATACAGAAGCCTAAAAATGAAAGAGAACATCTATGTATTCCAGGACCTGAAAAGTTCAGTTTGGCTGGAATAGAGTCTGGAATAGAATGTAAGTTGGAGTAGTAAAATACTAAGCTGGAGAAATGAGCAGGGTCCTTTTCAAGCAGAGGGGTTTGAAAGTCATGTTAAAGGGTTTGGGGCTTTCACTGAGGGCATCAAGGAGCCCCTGAAGAAGATTAAGCACGATGGGACTTGGTGAGTTGATATAATCAGGTGTGCCTTTTTGAAAGATCATTTTAATTATGAAGAATGAGTTATGAGGAGATTGGTAGTGGAGAGACAATTGTAGGCTCTGAGTAATCTAGGTGAGCAGTAAACTAGCTGTCTGGCAGTGGAGATGGAAAATAGCAGTCAAATTTTAGAGATTTTAAAAAGTGAAATAGACCAATAACTGAGGCCACGCAGTTGCCTACGGCGTATTTTATGTGGTACCTATTAAAATAGTAAAGGGGGAGAAAAGAAAAGGGGGTTTGTTGAGTTTAAGGTACCTCTGGAAAATTAAGGTGCAGGTAGGTGTCCATAGTTCTGGTGCTAACAAAAAATCCTTGGGCTGCAGATAGAACCTGTAAGATACATCAGGAATCATGTCTGTTTTATTCATCACTGAATGCCTAGCACACGGTAGGCATGCTAGCACACAGTAGGCATTCAGTAAACAAATGTCAGAGTTGAGTCACTTGCATAATAGTTGGTAACTGAAACAATGTAAGTGTATGGTATTGCCTAGGAAATTTATACAATAAGGGTAGAATACTTAATGATAGCAGAGGCAACAACATTTAAGGATTAGGAAAAAAGACTCCACAAGTACACTATGGATTAGTCATGGAAGAAAGCCAGGAGAGCTATAATGGAAGACAAAAGAAAAAGGTGGCAAGAAGGGGTATGAAGTATCAGTGATAAAATGTTGGAGCAAGAGATGAAGTAATGCTAAAGTGGCTATTGAATTTAGGAATGCAGAAGCCATAGATGACCTTGGTAAGACCTGCTCCAGTTTGAGCAATAACAGGAGTTCAGTGGGTTAGATTAATGACTGAGTGTAGACTGTTCTTTCAAAAAATATGGCTTTGGTTTTTCTTTAGGTTATACAGAGCTTATGGCCATGAATAATCAAGTAAAATATCAGAATGAAACTTCCAAATTATCATCTTTCTAGATGCATTTCGTGTAGTGGAAAAAGCATGGATTTTGGCCATTGGGGAGACTTTGGTTTAAACCTTTTGAAGTGATAGATTTACTGATCTGTGTGAACCCAAAGTTTTACTTTATTTGTGTTGTGAAATGGAGATAGTCATATGCAGCTCATGGAATTACTATGGACACAAGATCCTTTGTAGCCACAGGGTTGACACATAGTAAGTTCTCAACAAGCATATAGCTTCCTGTTTCTTCTTCCTGCTATTGGGATGAAAAGGGGGAAGGTTAGAAATGTAATTTCTCCCTTTTTACTGATGAAACAAGAAGAGACTTCAGTACAGGACCCCAAGGCTTTTCAATCTATCCTCAACTCTTAAATAGTTAAATTTGTCCTTCACTAATTTGATTGGTCCTTAGACTTCTAGATCTCAGCATATACCCATATTTTGCTCTAAATTTTTAGGAAATAAAAAATGCAAAAAATGAATTGGTAGGATACAGTACCTAATGCCAGGTTTTGTCTCAAGCTTCCCCTTTTCATATTACTTGGGCTCAGGTGGTGGTAAATATATCACTGTTCTTTCATTTACAAATATGTTACTGTTGTTGATTTGGAAAGGCAATACATAGGGACATCAGTTTCTGACAGTATGGCAGACTGCATGCCCTGAGGAACTCTGATGGTTCAAACATCTGAAATGCTGGGTAAGATTAACTTAAAAACAAACAAAAACCTTCTTTAAAAGCATTGCTGAGTCAGGAAAGAAGAAAGATGCTCAAAGCTCCACCCTATCACCTGTAGCATTTTTGCCAAAAGTATTTGACCTGAATCTAATCATGTGAAATAGACAAAAGTGGAATATAGGACATTTACAGAGATGCCTGATGTGAATTATTAAAGTAACTGCTGTGTAAAACAGGTATGGAGACTATTCTAGATCAAACAGTGACATGAAATGCATGAACTGTGATTTGATCTTGAATTAAATAATCCCCGCCATTAAAGACATTTTAGGCACAGCTGTGGAAATTTGTATATGAACTCTTAAATGATATGGAATGTTTAATTTCCTTAGGTGTGATCATGGATTTGTGCTTATATTGGAAATCTTCTTAGGAGATGGCATGCTGTAATATGTAGGGATGAAGTATTTTATTATTGTAAATGGTTAGGCAAAATGTTTGTGTGTATGATAATGCAAATGTGGTGGAATAACAACTGCTGAAATCAGTTAAGGGTAGATGGATGCATATTGTATTGTTTCAAACTTCTGGAGACTTGAAATTTTTCAAAATAAATTAATTTGGGGTGGGGGGGGACAAAAAGCATGAATCTAGAGAAGTAAGCATTAAAGAAGACAACTGCTCCAGGTGTCCTGAGGACTTTGGAATGAGCCAAACTTTAAAATGGTGACAAAGCATAGGGCCTACATAAGTGTGAAGTCTGAGTGAGATACTCTTCCAAAACCTGGGACCTCAAAATATGATATACTCAGTGAAGGAATGAAGCAGGATAGCCTACCTCAGAGAGAGAACTGGGTGGAGGGAAGACAAAAAATCTTCCCTGAGAATTTGAACCCACAAACCAACACAGACTCATACTTTACTTTTATTTTTTTGCGGTACACGGGCCTCTCACTGTTGTGGCCTCTCCCATTGTGGAGCATGGGCTTCGGATGCGCAGGCTCAGCGGCCATGGCTCACGGGCCTAACCGCTCCGCGGCATGTGGAATCTCCTCGGACCGGGGCACGAACCTGTGTCTCCTGCATCGGCAGGCGGACTCTCAACCACTGCGCCACCAGGGAAGCCCCAGACTCATACTTTTATGGAGTCAGAAAAATTAAAGTTGTTTCAGGTTAGAAGTGGTTTCAGACACTTAACAGATTTAATGTTAATACTGTCTTACAGAAAGCACTTTAGACCCAATCTCAAATAATTGTCATAGGTAGTGTTCTAATAGTCTTGGACTCATATTCAGAGTCACAAAAATGAGAAATTATTTTTTAAAAATCAGGAGAAACAGTAGGTTTTGACCTCTAATGATGGCAGATATTGAAATTATTGGATGAGTGTGTTCAAAGACATTTTAAAAAACATATCTAAAATTTGGATGGTGTTGTAGTATATTTTGGTTATGTTAGTGGTACAAAAAAATGGTGTATCCTTCAATACTTAATGGCTTAGATTCATTGAAATACAATACAGGGAAAAGAAGAGAACATCAACAAATTGAGAAGGAACAAGAGTATTAAAAATGGTGGAGGTGGGGGATAACAAGAGCGCATGAGAAGGAAAATGATCAGTAAGACTGAAACAGTAAAACATTTGGACACAAAAAACCACAGATAAAAGACCAAGATGCAATTATACAGAATGCAGTGCATTACAGAGACAGAGGGTGTGAAGGAGAGGTTAAAGGACATCAAGAACATGTGGAGAAGGTCAGTGAACATCTAATAGTGTATGAGAAGGAGGTGATAGAATGGTTATGGATAACATTTGAAGGTATTTTGGCTGAGAATTTAAAATTTTGATTAAAGTCAAACATCCTCAAATTTGTGGAGTCTGGGAAATAAGTCAATAGCTAGATCTACTGAGCTAAGTTCTGGAAGATAAAGTCTAGAACCTACAAAAGTGAGAAGTCAGAGCAATACCCTTATGAAGCAAACCACCAAAATAGAGGGTCTTAAAAGAGCAAGAGAAGACCTTACCTAGAAGTAACAGTAATTAGTCCTTACAGGTGCTTAAGAACAACAGTAAAAACCAGAAGACAGTGGAATAATATTTTAGATACTGAGAGGAAGCTGTTAGCCTAGAATTCTGTACCCAACAAAACTATCAAGAAAAAAGGGAAGGACGTTTTAGCTAAAAAGAGCTTACTACCAATATATCTTCATTAAATGAATGTCTTAAGTGTTTACTCTAAGAAAAGCAGAAAGAAGATCTAAGACACAAGAAGGAATAGTGAGCAAAGAAAATGGTTAATGAGGGTAAAGTAAACTTTATAAAACAATATTGATGTCAAGTTTTGCAAGTTAAAAGAAGAACTGAATGATTGACAGCATGAGGAACTCTACTTCCTCGCTCCCTGGAAACTGGCAAAAAAAAAACCCTGTTTTTAAAATACTTATTTCATTTCTGGCTTTGTCTGGTCTTAGTTGTGGCACACAGGATCTTTCATTGTGGTGCACAGGCTCCAGAGCACGAGGGTTCTGTAGTGGTGTGTGGGCTTCATGACGTATGGGCTCTGTAGTTGCAGCATGCAGGCTCTCTAGCTCAGTAGCTGTGGCCTGTGGGCTTAGTTGCCCTGCAGCATGTGGGATCTTAGTTCCCGACCAGGGATCAAACCCACATCCCCTGCATTGGAAGACAGATTCTTAACCACTGGACCAGGCAAGTCCCCCAAAATTATTAACAAAATAAAACACATAAAGCCTCTGAAGATGGTCCTATGTGTGAACAGCAGGTGAAGAAACATCTCTTCAAGAAAACCTATGAAAATTCTGTTGGAATGTTTAGAATCTGTAATAGTTGAACCAAGACCCCCACCCCTTTGTCCCCTCTGTGACATATCAGCTCTTTGCTGCAGCGAAAAACACAGGCTTCCTCTCCCTCAGCTCCCAATTGGAAGGCTCTCTACCTGGGAAAAGCAGGATATCAGTCTTCCTCATCCTGCCCCCAGCTACCTGTTGCTGAGGTTAAGTCTTGAGTGTGGCTGAGAAGCGGGAGCTCCCTTCTTCTATTCAGTCTGCACTCAGAGAATGGAGGCTCCACCTTGAGTGTGGCATGCTTAGAATACTGGGACACTGATCACCTCTGCCCTGGCTCCTGAAGTGGTGGTTCCATGCCAGGAGAGACAAGCTGAGGCCTCAGACTGCATTCCCACTTCCACCACTGAGCTTCTGGAGTAGGGGTGTCACTCAGAAGTTTGACATTGTTCAAGCTATGCGTGGACTAGAGATTGGACTGTGCTTGGCTTAGAGATTTTACCTTGGAGAAGCAGTTTATGAAACCAATATCTCCTAATCTCTGCTGAAAGAAGACTTGATTTGCAACAGAGCATCAATAACTTCAAATGTGAGAGCACAACACTAGAGGTTGTAGCAAAAAGCAACTGAGAATAAATTCAAAATACAGTCTAAACTGTAGGTAAACTAGTTTGCAGGAGAAAACCATGGAATTAGGCAGCTTGAAGGAGCCATCGTGAGATAAGTTTCAAACATCTCTATGCCTTTAAAGGAGACAATATGATTGGATTTGTTTATAGAGCATTTAATGCCCCACAACATTGTTGAGAACAATACAGCAGCTGGCAGTTATGGGAGTTTAACAGCTGGGCATGGTCAAAGAAACAAGGGAGCCCTACCAAACCCCAAGGAAAATGTGATTATATCCAAATCTGTGCCTTCTTGAGGAGATACATCAAAAGCTTAATGCCGGGAGAGGGGAGGGAGTACATTTCACTAAAAATGCAGCCAGTCACTAAACAAATAACAATCCCTGGGGATGAGGGAGGGGAAGGACCCATTGCTACAATATATTATCTAAAATCTTCTGTCCCTGACAAATAATAATTATGCAAAGAAATAGGAAAGTATAACTCATACACTGGAAATAAAGCAGGCAACAGAAACTGCCTGTGAGAGTGACAAGGTGTTGGATTTATAAGAGACACTTCAAAGTAGAACTAAAGGAAACCATGGTTAAAAAGTAAACGAAAATATGATGACCATGTCACATCGAATGGAGAATATCAATAAGGAGACATATCAATAAGGAGACAAAAAGAACCAAATGGAAATTCTGGAGTTGCAAAGTACAATTTTAAAAATTCACTAGAGAGGCTCCACAGTATACTTGAACTGCAAGAAGAAAGAATAGATGAACTTGAAGATGGATGAATAGAGATAAAAAGAAATGAAGAAAAATGAATACAGCTTCAGAGAAATGTGGAATACCATAAAAGCACACCAGCATATGCAGAATGGGAATACCAGAAGGAGAGGAGAGAAGTAAAAATATTCAAAGAAAGTTCTCCAAGTACTGCAAAACAATAACTTTATACATCCAGGAACTTTAGTGAACCCCAAGTATGATAAACAAAGAAATCCTCAGACACATCAAATTTAAAAGTGCTGAAAGTTAGGGCTTCCCTGGTGGCGCAGTGGTTGAGAGTCTGCCTGCCGATGCAGGGGACACGGGTTCGTGTCCGGGAAGATCCCACATGCCGCGGAGCGGCTGGGCCCGTGAGCCATGGCCACTGAGCCTGCGTGTCCTGAGCCTGCGTGTCCAGAGCCTGTGCTCCGCAACGGGAGAGGCCACAATGGTGAGAAGCCCACATACTGCAAAAGCGAAAAAAAAAAAAACATGAAAGTTAAAGACAGTATTTTGAAAGCAGCAAGAGAAAAACAACTATTTTCAAGGGAGCAAAGTTAACAATTGACTTCAACAGTAACAGTGGAGGCCAGAAGGCCATGGGTAACATATTCAAAATGCTCAAAGGAAAAAAATGTCAACCAAGAATGCTATATCCAGCAAAGGTGTCTTTCATAAATAAAGGTGAAATAAAGACTTTCTCAGATAAAACAAGATTTGAGAGAATTTGTTGCTAGCAGACTTGCCTTACAAGAAATACTTAAAAAGGAATAAAGGTTGAAAGCAAATGACACCATGTGGTAATTTGAATCCATATCAGTAAAGATAATTATATAAGGTATGATTCTCTAATTATAGAAGACAGCATAAATGTGTATTTTCCTTGTCTTAATTGTTATAAAAAGCAGCTGTATAAAAGAATATGTATATGTCATGGGGCCCATACTGAAATGTAAGGCATGTGTATTGTACTTGCTAGTAACAAGATAAAGGAGGTGGGTAGGAATTGTATTAGCATAAGGAAATTACTGTACAGTTGAACGACTTGGGGTTAGGGGCACTGACCCTTCGTGCATTTGAAAATCCATGTATAACATTATAGTTGGCCCTCCATATCTGCAGCTCTGCATCCGTGGATTCAACCAACTGTGGATTGTGTAGTACTATAGTATGTGTTCATTGAAAAAATTCCATGTGTAAATGGAATGCAGTTCAAACCCATGTTGTTAACATTTAAGTAGGTTAAATAATTATAATAGTATTGTTGGGTTTGTAACATTAATGGAATTTTATGTATAATATTACAAAAAGGAGGAAACAGGAATAGAGCTATATAAGATTAATGTTCCTATATGGAATTAGCTTAGGAAATCTGTAGCTGATCATAAGATGTATATGGTAAAGCCCAGAAAATCTTTTAAAAACCCTCAAACCCTCAAAAAGTACAGTGAAAATTCATTAAAGACATTAAAATACTACTTTGGAAAATATTCATTTAAAGCAAAAGAAAGCATTAAAGGAGGAATAGAAGAACAATAAAAGACAGACATAGAAAGCAAAAAGTAAAATTTTAGGCATTAATCCAATGATATTAATAACAGTAAATGTGACTGGATTAAGCAATCCAGTCAAATGACTGAGATTGTCAGACTGGATAAAATAATTATATACTGTCTACAGGAGATACACTTTAGATTCAAAGATAGATTGAAATAATAGACGGGAATAATAAGTGTCCTGCAAACAGCAACCATAAGAAAGCTGCAGTGGCTATACTTTGAGAGATAATAGACTTTAGAACAAAAAATGGTATGAGGGACATTTTATAAAGTAATAATAAGTGTCAGACCACACCAGGGAGGTTTAACAATTCTATATATACCTATTAACAGCACGAAAATACAAGAAAGCAAAAAACTGACACATGAAGGGAGAAATAGACAATACAACAGTAATGGTTGAAGATTTCAATATCCCCCTTTCAATAATGGGTGGAACAACTAGACAAGACCAACAATGAAACAAGACCAACAACACTGTAAACCAACTGATCTAACAGATATCTGTAAAATACTACTCTTTACAGACAACAGAATATACATTCTTCTCAAGTGCACCTGAATGTTCTGCAGGAGAGATCATGTGCTAAGCTATAAACCAAACCTCAATAAGTTTAAGAGGATAGAAGTAATGCAAAATGTTTTTCATCAACAATGGAATGAAATCAGAAATCAATAGAAAAAATTTGAGAAAAATTACAAATATGTTGTGTTTAATTGGGTTATTAAACACAACACTCCTAAATAACCAGTGGATCAAAGTAGATCAGGGGAAATCAGGAAATACTTTGAGATGAATAAAAATGACAATAAAATATAACAACTTATGAAATTCACCTAACATTGCTTAGAGGGAAATTTATAGCTATAAATGCCTGTGTTAAGAAAAAGAATTTGAATCAATAGCCTAACCTTCCACCTTAAGACACTGAAAAAAGAGCAAACTAAACCTAAAGCAAGCAGAAGGAAGGAAATAAAGACCAGAGCTGAAATTAATGAAATACACAATATGAAAACAATAGAGAAAAATCAATAAAACCAAAAGCTAATTCTTTGGAAAGATCAACAGAATTGACAAACTTTTAGCTAGATTAACCAAGAAAATAAAAGATTCTAATTACTAGAATCCAATGAAAGATGGGACATTACCACTGATTTTTTTTGGTCTTTTTTTATTGAAGTATAGTTGATTTACAATATTGTGTTAGTTTCAGGTGTACAGCATAGCTATTCAGTTTCATATATATTTCATATACGTGTGTGTGTGTGTATATATATATATATACTCCTCAGATTCTCTTTACTTATAGGTTATTACAAAATACTGAGTATAGTTCCCTGTGCTATACAGTAGGTCCTTGTTGGTTATCTATTTTATATGTAGTAGTATGTATATGTTTCCCTCCTACCACTGATCTTATTAGAAACAAAAGGATTGTGGGACTTCCCTGGTGCTCTAGCTGTTAAGACTCCGCACTTCTACTGCAGGGGACACGAGTTTAATCCCTGGTCAGGGAACTAAGATCCCGCATATTGTGTGGGATCTTAGTTCCCCCCCCCCAAAAAAAAAGGATTATAAGAATACAGTGAATGATTGTATGACCACAAATTAGATAACCTAGATGAAAAGGATAAATTAGTAGAAAAACTACTGAAACTGACTAAAGAAAAGAATAGACAAGCGGAATAGACTTCTAACAAGTGAACAGTTTGAAGTAGTAATTTTAAACACAAAAAAACTACCCACAAAGGAAAGCCCAGCTCAGTTGGCTTCACTGCTGAATTTAAAGAAGAATTTATATCAAATTTTCACAAAATAGTCCCAAAAATAGAAGATAAGGGAACACTTCCCAACCAATTTTATGAGACATTACCCTGATACCAAAACCAGACATCCTAAGACTACAGACCAATATCCCCTGTGAGGGATGTACAGGTCAACAAAATACTAGCTAACTGAATGAAGCAACGTAAAGAATGATACACCATGACCAAGTAGGATTTATCTGAGGGATGCAAAGTTAGTTAAACATCTGAAAGTCAACATAATATCAATCATATAAATACAATAAAAAACAAATTACATCTTTTTTTCTTCCATCTCAGTAGATGGAAGAAAAGCACTTGACAGAATCCAACACACTTTCATGCTACAAAAAATGTTCAACAAACTGGGAATAGAAAGGAGCTTTCTCAGCCTGATTAAGGGTATCTGTGAAAAATCCACAGCTCATACTATGCTTAGTGGTAAAAGACTGAGTGCTTTCTCTCAAACATGAGGAAAAAGACATGGATATCTGCTCTTACTACTATTCAGCATTGTACTAGAGTCTCTAGCCAGGGCAGTTAGGCAAGAAAAAGAAATAAAAGGCATGCAAATTGGAAAAGATGAAGTAAAAGTATCTCCATTCAGAGATGACATGATTTTATATATGGAAAATCCTAGGGAATCCACTAAAAATCTACTAGAACTAAAGATTATGTTCAACAAGGTCACAGGATAAAAGATCAGTATATAAAAATCCATTGTGTTTCTACACGTTTTCAATAAATGATCTGAAAATAAAACAGTTTCATTTACAATAGCATCAAAAAAATAAAATACTAGGGAATTAAATTTAACCAAATAAGTGCAAAACTTTTATTCTGAAAAGTATAAAACATCAAAGATCTAAGTACTTAGAAAAACATCTCGTTCATGGATCGGAAGACTTAACATTGTTAATATGGCAATACTTAAACTGATACACAGATGTGGTGTAATCCCTATCAAAATCCAAGATGAGTTCTCTGTAGAAATTGACAAGGTAATTCTGAAGTTCATACGGAATTGCAAGGGACCAGAATAGCTAAAACAATCTTGAAGAAGAAGGAAAGAGGTTTCACACTTCCCATTTCAACACTTATTCCACGGACTTACCTGGCGGTCCAGTGGTTAAGAATCCACACTTCCAACGCAGGGGGTGGGGGTTCAGCCCCTGATCAGGGAACTCAGATCGCACATGCCATGCAGCATGGCCAAAAAATTAACAAAACAGAACAAAAACTTATTACAAAGTAATGATAAGACATTATAGTATGGGCACAAAGACAGAAATAGATCATTGGAATAGAACTGTAAGTCCAGAAATAAACCTGTAAATCTCTTGTCAACTGATTTGTTAACAAGAGTGCCAAGACAATTCAATGGGGAAAGAATAGTCTTTTCAACAAATGTCAGTGGTTCAGCCGGATAGCCACGTGCAAAAGAATGTAATTGGACCCTTATCTCGTAACAAACAAAAATTAAAATGTATCAGAAAGAGGTAAACAAAAGAACTAAACTATAAAAGTTTTAGAAGACAACATAGGGGAAAATCTTCATTACCTTGTGTTTGGCAAAGAATTCTTAGACATGACACCAAAAGCACAGCAACAGCAAAAGGATAAATTTGACTTAATCAAATTTAATTTTAATTTAAAAATCAAAAAACTTTTGGTCATTGGATACCAACCATCAAGAAAGTAAAAACCCACAGAATGGGCGAAAATATTTGCAATCATATATCTGAAAAGGGACTTGTATCCAGAATTCATAAAGATCTCTTAAGATTCAGTAATAAAAAGGCAAATAACCCAATTAAGAAATGGGTAAAGGATCTGAACAGATATTTCTCCAAAGAAGGTACACAATGGCCAGTAAGCACATGAAAAGAGGCTCAACATCATCAGTCCTCAGGGAAATGCAAAGCAAAACCCCTAGGATGGCTAGAAGTTAAAAAGTCAGATGATAAGAAGTGTGAGTGAGCATGTGGAGAAATCAGAGCCCTCATACACCGCTAATAAGACCATAAAGTGGTGCAGCTGCTTTTGAAAACAATCTAGCACTTATTCAAACTATTAAGCATAGCTTTACCATATGATCAAGCAATTCCACTCCTAGTGTATAACAGAAATGAAAACATATTTTCACACAAACACTTGTACACCAATGTTTATAGCAGCATTATTCCTAATAGCCAAAAGGTGGAAATATCCAACTATCCATCAATGACTAATGTATAAACAATAAGTGGTATGTTTGTACAGGGAAACCTATAGAGACAGAAAATAGATTAGTGGTTGCTTAGGGGTAGGGATTGATAGCTAAAGTGTATGGAGTTTCTTTTGGAGGTGATGAAAATGTTCTAAAATTGATTGTAGTAATGATTGTTCCTATCTGTGAAAATAGTAAAAACCATTGAATTGTATACTTTAAATGGGTGAATAGTGTCATATTTGAAATATCTTAATAAATATTGAAAAAATGAAGCCCCCTCATAAGAAATAAGAAATAAAATACTGAACAAAAGTAGCATATAAGGGATTTCCCTGGTGGCGCAGTTGTTAAGAATCCACCTGCCAGTGTAGGGGGCACGGTTCGAGCCCTGGTCCGGTAAGATCCCACACGCCGCAGACCAACTAAGCCCGTGAGGCCACAACTACTGAGCCTGCGCTCTAGAGCCCACGAGCCACAACTACTGAACCCACGTGCCACGACTACTGAAGCACATGCACCTAGAGCCCATGCTCCACAACAAGAGGAGCCACCACAATGAGAACCCTGTGCACTGCAACGAAGAGTAGCTCCCGCTCACCACAATTAGAGAAGGCCCGCGTGCAGCAACAATGACCCAAATGCAGCCAAAAATAAATAATTATTTTTAAAAAGTAGTATATAAGCAGGAAAGAGAAACTGAAAACGAGAGCATTTTAAGAGCTTTGAATTGTTTGACAGTATAGTCAAGATGCTGGTCACTGTTAGACCTAAATTAAATATGCATACTAATAACCTTTTAAAAATAATAAAAATAGAGTGTGTAATATACATACAAGGAAAAGGGAAAGAGGGAAGATCTAAAATCAGGTAAGGAGGGAAGGGGGAAATAGGATGAATAGAAAGCACAAAATATTATAGAAGTAAATCCAAATATTAATAATCAGAAAATATAAACAAGCCAAACTGCCTAGTAAAATGGAGCTTTGTCAAACTACATTTAAAAATTTATACACTTACCGCTCTTGCCTTCTAAGATGGCCCACACTCTGTGGAGTGTTTCTCTCTAAATAAATACATTTCTTACCTTAAAAAAAAAATACACTTAATGTTTACAAGGGATGTACCTGAAACAAGCATACAGAAATATAAATTTCAATGAGGATTTATAGAACACAGTATCTAATAATGGGAAAGTATACATTTCTTTTGAATGGGTTAAACTAATGTATGGTAATGGAAATTATATCAGTGATTTCTTCTGGTGGGGGGAGTAGATTTACTGATAAAGGTCATAACATTTTTGGTAATGAAAATGTTTTATATCTTGGTTGGGGTGGTGGTTACAAAAATGTATAAATTTGTAAAAATTCATCTAACTATATACTTTAAGTGGATGCATTTTATTTTATGTAAATTATCTCATTTTAAAAGAATACTTTTTAGTTTATTTTGCTTTCCTAACTGTTCCACTAAAGAAGTCATTATATCCAAGCTAGCTCATGGTCTTGAAATACTGTTCCCACTAAAATTAATCAGACTTTCTGTTAAATGACTGATTCTAATTTTGGTGTGAGAAATGTATAAGCCTGGAGCATCTTATCACGCAAGAGAACGAAGGAAGCTAACCGCTACTATTGTCATATCAAAAGGACTCAGGAGCCAATATGAAGAGATTTCCACTTTCTAAAAATGATAAAAACTTGAATTTCAAAAAGAATAATTGCAATTGCTTGAAGCCCATAAATACATTTATATTTGTGAATTCATAACAATATAAAAATCGGTCACCTTTAGAAGATGATGGAAACCAATTCATTACCTTGAAAAATGGTAAATATGTGGAGAGAATCAAATACTATATCTTGTCTTTCCTCTATGGACTGTTATCTCTGAGTAACCAAGTAATACATGAGGGAAGCATTCCTTTATAAAATTATTTCAGCTAATGAATGGAAATCAAATTACAGAATCAAAATATTTTTCATCCCTCAGTGAATTAGTGGATCTGTGCAATGAGCAAGCCATGGTGGGGGGGAGAAAAGCATTATATGCTTTCTGATGAAAGAACACGAACAACCCAACCTACAGTTCTTGCCAAAGGAATCAAACCTGAATCTGACGAGGCCTCTGGATCCAACTGCCAATTTGTAGAAATTACAGAGCACAGAAGAACATGGTGAATTGCACCATGACTATGCAGTCAGCAAAATCCAGAATGTGTGGAACTCTGGGTAAAATGCCCTTGTTCTTCAGCAGATATATTGTGAGGAAAAGGGAGGGAAACTGAAATTTGTGCATTAAAAGGCGTTTAAAGGGCTTCCCTGGTGGCGCAATGGTTGAGAGTCCGCCTGCCGATGCAGGGGACACGGGTTCGTGCCCCGGTCCGGGAAGATCCCACATGCCGCGGAGCGGCTGGGTCTGTGAGCCATGGCCGCTGAGCCTGCGCGGCCGGAGCCTGTGCTCCGCAACGGGAGAGGCCACAACAGTGAGAGGCCCACGTACCGCCGAAAAAAAAAAAAAAAGGGTTTAAAAGACCTGCCAGTTAAAAAAAATTGGGAAGGCTAAATTACATTGTTTCAAGATGCATTCTTGGGCCATTAAAAACTTGATTCTTATAACTTAGGATGGTGGTTTATTTATTTATCTATTTATTTATTTATTTAGCTAGCCGTGGGCAGTGATAGTGAGATGGCATATGGAGGGACTTTTGGGGTGGCTATTGTTTCAATTAGTAGTTACAAGGGTGTTGCTGACCTTATCAAAATTTGCTAAACTAAAAAAAAATAAAAATAAAAATTCACTAGAAGTATACCTTTGTGTGATTTTTCTATTTCGGTTTTATTTTACAATTAGAAAGTTAAAATTAATTTTAAAAATAGATATTACAGACAACATTCTGCCAATAAGTTATAAATTTTAGATAAAATTTCTAGACATAAAAACTGATACAGATTCTTACAACTTTTAAAGAAAGTGGTTCTATAATTTAAAATCTTTCATTAAAGAAAATTCCAAAGGCAAGTTACTTTATAAACTAATTCTAATCATATGAAGAAGAAATAATTTATTTTATCCAATTCCTTCCAAAGAACAGTAAGAAACGGATTACTCACCAATTTATTTTCTATTCACTTTCTTCTTCCAAGATAAGAAAACCTGACTGAAGGAGTGTGTTGCATAACCCATTTCTTTCAACACACATTTTTTTGTTGTCTCCATATATTCATAGACTTTTCATATTATCCATTTAGCTGACCTCATCATCCAGTGCCTCAATACAGTTCCATTCCCATTCCTCTACTTTCCACATGTATCTTTCCTTTCTCTCAAGTCAGACCAGACTAAGTGAGTCAGTATGTGACTATTCCTGTGCTAATTTGTATAAGAGATCAGCTAATTGGTGAGCCTCAAGTGTCCTACATATCTGTTTTGGGTAAGGATGTACAGACTGGAGTTCCAAAACTGCCTGTCATGCCTGGAAGACTCTTAATTCTTTTTCATTCCACCCTATCTACTGCTACCTGCATTTAAATAAACAGCAGAGTCTGGTCTTTGAAGATGAATTTCCGCCTCTTGACATTTTCTATTCCTGGGCATCTGTAGTCTTTATTACTCTGGCTATCTAATCTCTTCAGCCTGTCCACTAAACTTCTCTTCAACTGGCCCCCATCAGGAGGTTTTCATGGAGGTCTTAAGCCATAAATTTCCTGGAGGAATGTTTCCGTTGATCAGGAGGCCAAAATGTTTTCAGAGATGTGCTTGAAGCTTGAAGGGTAAAGGAGAAGGCAAGGTAAGTGAGAGGGTGGATTTCGTGGAATAGAAATAATAGCCAGGGATTTGGTAGAGGCAAGAGGAGAGGGTCCTCCAAAACCAGGCTGTGATATACTTTATGAGAGATTCCTCATTCTTGTAGGAGTTTGGCCACCCCTATGATGCTACTGAAGGTTATAGTAGAATCTGGTTGGTTGGTGATGGATATTCCAATGATGAATCTATAGTACCTGGTAGGAGAATTCATAGTAGTGCTCAGAGAACTGCTGTCATCTCTTCTCCTGAAATCATAAAGGGAACCTGAGCTCCTGAGTGACTTCAGAGAGATGAAATATCCTGTAGGTAGTGATGGTGAATATTCAGTTTGAGGATGACAGACGCCTTCCTGGGTCTGAGGCTGCAACAGTAGCCAGCCCACATGCTGAAGTATGGATAGTAGCAGGACCTCTGCTACTGCTTTGATATTGAAGATTTGTTTCACTTGAAGAGGCTGCTGAACCTAAAAAATTGGTGCCCTCCTCTTCATCCTCCTCCAAATCTAAGAGGTGAAGACATCATCCTTGGTTCAACTGGGAAAGCCTTTAGTGATAATACCTGGTTGCCTGTCAAGAATAGCCCTCACATCTGGTTAAACAAGCTACTGCCAATGCTGCAGAGTTTGTGATCCTTTCAGGGGCTTGAAAATTTGGAATTATTCTGGCATAAAACCTTGAAGGGACTGGTAAGGCAGGAAATCAGAGATTTGAGAAGAATGAAAGTTTGAAATAGCTGTAGTGGAGAGTGAAATAGCTATAGCTCAGGCATTGATGAGGTACTACTTGAGGTTGGTGACCATGAACTTGTAAGTTGGTAGCAATCTGATTTTTTTGTGAGACTTTATGTAAGACGCAATTTAATGATTAGAGTTTAGGCTTTTGAGCCAAAGAAACCTGGACTGTGTGACGTTTATGGGTTACTTAATGTCTCTGAGCCTCATCTCTACAATCCTTTTCTCATAGGATCGTTGGAAGAAGTAAATGAATTATTATGTGAGAAGCACTTAGGAAAGTGCCTGATATACAGTAAGTCGTTAACAGATGTTAGTGTCAGGTCTTTATTTTCTCTAACATTGCTCAACTGGCTGAGGGCAGCAGAGGGACAGCAGAATTATCCAGGGTTAGGATTTTGCCTGACTGGTGCATAAAAGGACAGAAGGCAAAGGAGTTTAGCATGTTGACTGAAATTAATGATGCGATGAACCACAGATTAAGATGAACCATAAATCAAGAGAGAGGTAATGACAAAGAGAGTCACAGAAGTAGAAAACAAAGTTATGGTTACCAGGGAGGGACAAAGGGAGGAGGGATAAATTGGGAGATTGGGATTAATATATACACACCACTATATATAAAATAGCTGATAAGGACCCACTGTATAGCGCAGGGAACTCAATATTCTATAATGGCCTATATGGGAAAAGAATCTAAAAAAGAATAGATACATATATATGTATAACTGATTCACTTTGCTGTACACCTGAAACTAACACAACATTGTAAATTGTAAATACTCCAATAAAAATTATTTTTTAAAAAGAGGTAATGAGAGGAAGAGGTGATGGATAAGGAGAACACTACCTGGATGGGCAGGATATTTTAACGATGTTGAAGATCTGTTATAGCTGGGGTAGCTGAATAGACAAGCTGGGAGGATGGAAGAGTGTGGTCAGATAATAGGACCCTTGAGTTAGTGATTTTTCAAGGTGAAGAAAATAGGAATGATAATATCCCCACTCTGAACATAGGAGAGGTAGAAAGAGAGGAGAAGAGGTCAGGTGGCAAGAAGCCAGTGATTGGATGGCACATCCTCCTGGACAGTGAAGTCCTCCAAGGCTATGGTGGCAAGAACGGGGTTGGAGAGGAAGAAAGTGCCAGGGTTTCAGTCCTGCATGGAACTTGGTGTGTGAGAGTCCACCCTGGAGTGTCTCCACAGGGCCACATATTGTCATTATCCGTTATTAAAATCCAAAGGCCTCTAGAAGGTAACAATAGCCAACATTTACTGAATGCTTTGTGCTAGGCACTGTTTTAAGCAGTCCAGTGGTTAGGACTCACTGCCGAGGGCCCAGATCCCACATGCCGTGGAGCAACTAAGCCCGTGTGCCACAACTACTGAGCCTGTGCTCTAGAGCCCGTGAGCCACAACTACTGAGCCCACGTGTCACAACTACTGAAGCCCGCATGCCTAGAGCCTGTGCTCCACAAGAGAAGCCACTGCAATTAGAAGCCTGCACACCACAATGAAGAGTAGCCCCCACTCGCTGCAACTAGAGAAAGCCCGTGCGCAGCAACGAAGACACAACACAGCCAAAAATAAATGAGTAAATTTGTTTAAAAATAAATAAATAAAGTAAAAAATGACATAGCCATAGGACGTGACATAAACTGGTTAGAACAGATTAGGCCCAAGATGGCATAAGATTTGACTTCCAGTGGACCTTGGGCCTCATTACACGCTTATTCTAATACATTAGCATCTAAATGACTCACCTACGGGCACCCTGACAGTTCCCAGGCTGACCATAAAAGGCCCAAGAGTGGGCTGTGGCCCAATTCGTGGAAATCCCTGCCCCTTCTCCAAAATAGTTGAAATAATCCTCCCACTTCTTAGCCTATGAAATTACGCAGCCCGTAAAAACTAACCACCCCATATTTCAAGGCCACTCTTGCCTTTTGAGATGGACCGCATTCTGTGTACGGAATGTGTTATCTCTCTCAATAAATTCACTTCTTACCTATCACTTTGCCTCTTGCTAAACTCCTTCTGTGCTGGGACATAAAGAACCTGAGCTTCATTAAGTCCTGAGACCAGGTGTGCAGTCTCAATTAAAAGACAGTGAGTTTGAGTTCCAGCCCAGGGGTTCAAGTCCCAATCTGAGTT